>NC_059471.1:135582601-136832601 GCF_018139145.2 Gymnogyps californianus
CCAAATACGGCTGAGTCCATTCATATAATATTCTTCGAAGTAGCATGTTCTTTCTGGATTTTTGTCTTAAAAATGCAAACATTAACATTTCAACCAACAGCTTCATACTGTATATTTGCAAACTGTTAATACAATTGTGCAAAAAAAAAAAAAAAAAGTTGCTCCAACTCCTTTGCCATCTAAATGCCTCTTCGTTACAGATGGAGCAGAAAAATAAATTCAAGTACACTGAATACACCTTTGTAATAAAACTCCAAGTCACACACCTTGATGTTTACCACTCGTGTCTTTTGCAATTTTCTTTCGTTGTCCATAGATAAGCATGCACGTGGTATTAAGATCCTTCTGTGACACTGAACAATACAAATCATCAGGCTTTTATCCGGAATGTCATGACAGGAATGTCATCTGAACCAGGTGTTGGTATTTCCAGCAACACCGCAACTAACCAAGTACACCAGATACTGGAAAATATTGACTATAAAAAGCTATATGCTTTGCTTTTGTGACTTCTTCTTTTTTTTTCTTTTCTTTTTTTTTTTTCTTTTTTTTGTTTTTTTTTTTGCTCGGCAAAATCATCATAAACCATTTCATTTAATCCCTTAGGAACAATTTTCAAAGTGCTTTTCGAATGAAATGGTTTACAAAAACGCTCACTGTGGATCAATAAAGTTAATGAAATGCTGAAAAAGTGTGCGGGGGCAGTGGGGGAAGATGGGTAGGTAGAAGAGGGGTCAAACCAAATCTCATCTTCTTTAACACAGTGAGGATATGTTAAAAAGGAAGATGGACAGAACATCACTTAAATGTCTTTACAGCCAAGCTAAGGAGCTGCCAAAAGTTAACATTGACGTGAAGCATTAGCACTGTAAAGGAATATAATGCTTTTCACAGATGATCCACCGCATCTTGCAATCCAAAGGTCGGAGGCGGTCTGATTAGCCAACTGGTCGGAATTAATTGGTGCATTTCCCCCATCTAACATGAACATTCGATAACTTTGGCTTGGCCCACAGTTGGGTAAACGGAATTGCCCTTATGCCAAAGATGCTGCTGTGTTTAGAATGAACCATTTCTGAAGGAAAAGTAGAAAAAGTCAAGAGGGGAGAAGGGAATTTGAAAAAAAAAAAAAAAGAAAAATAAACAAAAAAAACCCAAATAAAAAAAACCACCTGCTCTTCTGGCTGGCAAAATAAAGCATCTTCTTTCTTAGGTAGCAGCTACCACAGACAGCAAGAGTAAACAAAACTAACATACAGAGATCCAACAAACACTTCTGACTAATAACAGAGGTGACAGATCAGCAAATCTCTTCTGCATTCAAAATGGTTCAATTGCTTCAGGGATCTTTTCCCACTTTGCCCTAACCCCCTTATTCTATTGCTTTGCAATCTAGTCAAGCCATAAAATCGCACACACGATTCCTTTCTTAAATCTAAAAAAGGGGTGTATGCACTAGGTCATAATACACAGACAAGTATACTCTACTTTTTTCCCACAAATGCAGGCTTACATTTATCTAGCTACTTTGTATGCTTTTATAAGCATTTAATATCACTGATACATAATCAAATAGCAGTTACCAAATATATTGTGGGATTCCCTTCTGTAGAACATCACAGGCACCAAATGCTTTTTTTTTTCATTATTCAGTTTTTGTATTTTTTTTTTTTTTTTACCTAAAAGAGCTTTAAATACGTTCTATGTGGGAGCAGATTAAAAAAAAAAATTCACTCTAAAAATAATAACAAAAATAAAAGGGCTGGGGGAGCAAGCGTGACTTTCTGTGCCGATGTCCTCACAGGTTGATATCTCTCACATCTGTGGGAGTGCTGGCCTGGTCCAGTTCGTCCACCGTCTTAGAAGGATTGCTTTGCTGCTGCTGCTGCCGGACTTGCCTAAGGCTGTTTACTAGCACCGCCTCGATCTGTTCTTGACAAGCTTTAAGGCAGTCCTAGAGGACAGAAAGCAAATTGAGCTGTTAGTGGAGACGATAGCTTTTTTTCCTTACTGAGGTAGCACAAGTTGGAAGAGCATCAATCTGGTATTCCCGAAGAACATCTGCTGTGACAGAAAATGACCTTGAATTCTCACAGGTAATCACTGTGTACAAACTCTCTGGGTTAAACAATGCTAATGCCATATTTATTAGACTCTCCAAATCTTAATATTTCACCTGTTCTTGCTCATTTGTGTCGTCTTCTTGAGGAGGAACCCGAAGTGTTGCAAAAAATGAAGGGCGGGATATATGAATTTTTGTATTCTCCTATGCAGGGTTAAGTGACTTGGGTGGGTCTTCACTACAAAAAAGCTGCATTTTTCTCCTGAAATAACCAACAGGTGCTATACCAAAGTCACACAGACAGAGGCACTTCAGTTTTACCGTCAAGCAAATTGATGGTAAATCAAAGTGAAGGAGAAGTTTTGAGGTCCCTGAAAAAGCGCAGTGCTCTGTCGCTGAGCTTTTATCAGTCATGCATTTGGGTGCCCAAGGCAAAGGCAAAAGAAGGGTCTGTTTATCTGTGAAAATTCATGCAAGGGGAATGAACGATGCAGCCCCAAACACGCAGCCATGTTATCATTCTCTGAGCGCATTCCAGAGAAGAAAAGTGATTTCAGCAGCTGAGGAGGAGGAGGAGGAGGTGTAGGGTATGCTCCCACACCTTCACTCTGAGAGCAGGACTATTTTAACAGCCCCAGGAATAGTTATTGGCCATAATTCACAGAAGACATTAAAGCAAGGACAGCTACTAGAAAAAAATGTAAGTCAAAAATGCACAGCCAAGCCTCAGAGACCACTACATTACAAATTATACTACATAACACTTGGAGAAAGAGCAGGATACAGTACAGCAACACAAATCTGGGAGCCCTGTACATTAAGAGTCCCGCAATGAACATAAAGTATAAATAAATAAATGTGAAGGATTCCCCACACTTAAACCAGACACAGCGACAAAGACGACGACTATTAAAATATTATAGGATGTTCCACATTCTTGATAACGTGCTGGAAGACCAAATAATATCGATATTTAAAAAAAAAAAAAGTGTGAGAAAACATTGACAAACACTTGGTTATAGCAGAAACTGAAAAATAAAACCCAAGCCATGACTCTATAAACACAATGCCAGTTATATGCAGCGTGCTGGGACTGAGAGAGTATCAATACGACACTGTGTAGGTGGGCAGGTGGTGCTACGATAAATGGGTTTTTCTAAAAGCAGCCCTGTGGAGTCCTTCTACAATATGGGAAAAGGTACTGATACTGTAAACTCACTGAAGCCTCGGTCTGTGTAAGACCTGGGTCTCTCCCAAAGACTTCAGGCAGCAGAGAAATGCAGTTTTTGGTAGCAGGAGTTTTACAGCAGAGTATTTTAACCAGAGCCCTGGCACCACCTGGCAGGGGCGGTAAGACCTGGTATCACCATTCCCACTTTCAGGCAGGGGAGCTGAAGAACATAGCTGGGCACTGACCTCCACGGGGTCCCACGGACGCTTGTGTCAGCCCAGGAACCGGGTATGCGATGTGACTGCAACGCTGGGGAGCTGGGCTCTGACCAACAACGCCCACTTTCTCCAGGCAATACCAGGTTATTCAGGAGAGTTTGAAATATTCATGTATGGAGGTTTAATTTGTCATCCTAGCCAGACTGGGAAAACATGTCAAATGCAGAGTATCTGTTCCACTGACGACATTTATGTTCGTGATGCATGCAATTAGCTCCAGTGGGTCACGAACACCCATTTTTCTTGGCTACAAGCCAGCAGCTGCTAGCTGCAAAATCATGTCCTTTCCTTGTTGTGAAACTGCCCTGCTTAATATAATGAAGCATCACAACCTTTCTCTGAAGGTGCATCTGCCAAAGAGAGGCCGCGAGGGATGGCTTTTTCAAACTGACCCAGGAAAAAGGGGTTGGATGAGATGCTGGCTGTATTAGAGACAAAAATATTCACAGTGATGTGGATCACACCAGCTAAAGCCAGAGAGAGATGTCATCGAAATCTCCTGAGTATCTGGGGTGCCATCTGACTCAGGAGTTTGTTTCCTCAGCATGGTGAGTAACACCACGGTGAAACAGAGTACGGGGCATGGCGACATGAAAAACCTCTGCTGCAACATCGTGTGCGTGCAGTGGGCAGACCGAGCCTTCCCCGTGTTCACCTTTTATCCCGAGAGGTGGGGACTGTGCGACTGCCTCTGAAACAGGAGCCGTGGTCAAGTTAACTGGCTTGCAGCCGTACCATACCTACCCCAACGCAGCTCCACTGTAAGACACGCTTCTCACTCCTAGCAACTTTCCCAAGTCTCAGTCACTGGAGCTAAACTTTACCCCACTTTGCCCTCTGCCTCAAGCTGTTTTTTTATGGAAGGGGAGAAACCACAACAAAAAAAGTGCTGCTACGTCCAAGGAAAAGGTTAAGGTGATTTTACCAACATTAGCCAGCTCTTAACCAAAGTTTCCAATTGTTGTATTTTTTTGAGAAGATTAAGTATAATCAGAATTTGGCATGGCACATGGGGGGGGGGGTCAGATACCTTTTGATATCATCAAGAAATGCAGCCCAAGATTAGTGAAGATACATGGCTCAGAAAACTGCATATTGCATTCATTCAGAGCCCTTATGGTTGAGGAGGCCTGTGCTTTGGAAGAAGGCAACCGCCATCCCTGTTTGCACCTAAGCCCGGTCCCTGCAGGGGTGTACAGGAGTTCCCTGCCAGCCCAGGCACCCACGTTTCCCTCCTCTGGAGACCAGGTTATAGGAAAAATGGTACGTATGTGCCATACCACTGGCGCAGAGTCAGAATACAAATGAAGCATGATGCCAAAGGAAGCTGGGACACAGAGAGTTTATTTAAGATGGCCTGTGGAGCACTGAACACTGAATTCAGGTGACTGGCTGTAGGCTCCTCATCTCATGGAACACCACACTCTGTTCCTAAGCTCCAGCAGGCACCAGCGTAGCCCACAGTACAGCAAGGGAGTGCTGCGACCTGCTCTTGGTTGCACCAGTCCTTGCCCGTACACTGGAACGACTCCTGCATCAGATGTATTGCAGAGATCACCTCGAGCTCTTTGTAGCCATCTCTGGGTTGTGTCCTCATTTCCCTCACTCCTGTAATTCATCCCAACACTGTGAGCAGGAATGATGCTCTTCAGTATCAGGGGTATCTCATGGGCACCACCACTGCATTGCCACAGCCAGTTCATAATTACAATCATTTGCAACCAGTGAATAACCCT
Organism: Gymnogyps californianus; assembly: GCF_018139145.2. Classification (NCBI taxonomy): domain Eukaryota; kingdom Metazoa; phylum Chordata; class Aves; order Accipitriformes; family Cathartidae; genus Gymnogyps; species Gymnogyps californianus. Next base: position 135,587,849 of record NC_059471.1, read on the forward strand.
GGGGCTCAGAACCACGGAGCACCTGAAATATCAAGTCAGCTCAGTGGGATGCACGTATTATTGGTGTACTAAAGAAATGACCACTCAAGAGAAATGGCAGGATGGCTGTGTTGAGAACGCTGGTCTCAGTGTGCCTGCTCACTGCTTCCCCTGCCCTGAGACAGGACACCAGCTCGTCCCAGCACCCGGGCTGCAGCCCTGGCCAGAGCCACGTTGGGCTGCATCCCCGTCTCCATCCCCACACCAGCACCCACTGCCTTTCCCAGCACCCCACACTGCAAAACTCCTCATGTAGCAACTGTGCCAGCAGGAGGTTAATTAAAAAACCGCAGAGTTACCAAACACATGGTTCATGCATCGGCTTCATTACAGCCGGAGTTTGATGGAGGAGGGTCCACCTAAGCCCAGGCCTCCATGAGCTGCCTCGCAGGCAGAGTACTGGGCAGCAGCCCATCCCCGCCTCCGGTGCCACCGGCTGGGGGCTGCCGACTGCTGGACTCCCGCTCCTGGAGAGAAGGGAAGCTTTAGTATTTAACTTACTCAGAGCGGAGCAGGAAGCCTCAGAAGTGAGAGACCGAGGCAAATGCCTTTGAAGATGCAATAAAATGTAAGCACAGTGGATTTTCTGGTGATAAGATCCAGGACAGATAAGCAAAATTTAACCTTCCTCACCTCATGAGGCTCTTCCTTTCCTTTTAGCAAAAGGTAAGGAAAAGGGCTTCTCTGTCTGTCGCCACTTTCCTGCTGCTGCTGGCAAAGAAAATTTTTTTAAGGTAAGAATATGTACTTTTGTTTAACCAGGTAAATGTTTTTTTTTATAGCTGGGGCTTGCTCTTGTATTATTGGCGGCTTAGTCATTTCCTAATACTAGAATTGCTTGTTTAATGATGGGAGCTGGACAAATTCCTTGGCCCTTCTTCCGAAGTACCTACCTGGCAAAAGCTATCAGAAACTCAGATAAAGAAAATCCCCTGTTATTAGCTTGGGCGGGTTTTAGGTCCATTGTAAGCATTCACCTGTTTGTGAGAGGGCAATGGCAACAAGTCACTTCAAGGGTCAAGGCATTTTCAAATGGAATAAAGAGCAGGGGCACCAGTTTGGAGACTCTTGTAACAGACTACTCTCGTAACGCCTTTTTTTTTTTTTTGTATAAGAATCTCTTCTTTTAAAGCACATTGGTGCACAATTTCAAAATAGTACGTCCTTCTGAAAGTAAGCCAGATTTTTTACAAGCAGTTTCAGACTGGAGAGCTTAATGAGGCAATTTCCTTGCAGCCAGGCTTGGGGAAGGAAGGGTGGTGACACGCGGAACATAAGGCTTAAGCATTTGGAGCCAACTTTGTCTGTTTCTAAACACCCCTATATATGATCATTTACACTGTTATTATACAAACTTCTGAGGGTCAATACGACGCTTCATTTAATGTATGAAGAGGCTAAAATCTCTAGGTAGTCCTATAGAGAAATGGGTCATTTCTGATGTCTTCATTTTGTACATAAAACCAATCAAGGAGTCCAGACTGGAACTGGCACAGTTTGCATGGATTTTATTTCATATGGGGATCCACAGGCCACTGATGTATTTTTTCTATCATGTGTTAGGTCTGGTCTACACTTACATTTTGAACTTTGAAATAATTTACCACTGAACTGTTTAAAACAAAGAACACTATGGTAAAATGACTGGCATGTTGCATTCAGCATGAAATACTGTCCTAAAAAGTGTTGTTATTTGTGTACTAAAACTCAGTTTTCTTTTAGTCTGAGTAATACATTCTGTTTAATTAGTCTTGTCTATGAAGCATCCATCCAGGAGCTGAAATTGCCTGGCCAGCACAAACCAAAAATGGTGAAACCTTTATTTTGCAGGTTGTCAAGTTCTACAACCAAAATATAGCAAGGAAAAAAACCCCAAGGCCAGATTCAGGAGTGAACCCCAGTCATGCAGCAAAACGAGCTGGAACACACCAGCAGATGCAGCCCAGACTCTCCAGTACTGATGATGGCGATACAACAAACTCGTCCACCTGAGGCTGCAGCTGTGTAATTGTTAATCCTGGCTCTGCGCGCTACCCCATCAGCCAGCCATCCTGGTTTGCTGAAGATCACACACGGCCCACACCACCACTTCTGCCGAGGTACTCAGGTCACACGCTGGGTTTTTACTCACCGTGGTAGCTGCGGGACAACAGATGATACCTGGCACAGCACAACGTCCGAGTGCTGTGGACAGATTTGAGCAACGTGTTTTATGCCAGATGAGATGCCAACTAAACCTGTCAATGGCTTTTTTAATAAACTGGAATTGGCAGAAGACGTTTACACCTGGCCAATGCAACATGTCAGCAACGCGCTTGTACTCTTCTATGAAAAATCCTAAAACCACATTTGCTGTGCACTTAAACCACTGTCTCAGTCCGCAACTAGCTTTAAGACGTATGAAGTACACCAGCTGGATGGTAATCTCACGGGTGAACGGAAAAAAAAAAGAATTTATTATGAGTATCTTATCAGCCTAATTGTCACAGTGTGATACAGCAACTGGCTTATTTTATAGATGGGGCTACCACTTCTGCTTGCTTCACTGGAACTTTCTGTCAATCCAAAGTTAAGTGACACAATACAAAAAATACAAAAAACCTACCAGGACAAAGAGCCTGGCCTTCCCATGATGTAGTGTTTTTAACCCCTCCAACTTTCATGTGGCTTTGCTGCATGTGTACATATTTTACTAGTGGACTTTCATTTTGCAAGCTCTAGATAGCACTGACGAGACAAAATTAGCGCTTTATGAACATATCAAAGAAAAAATACAAATTGCACTATTTTCAGCAGATCTTCCTTGACAGAACACTATAATGCACTGAAGTAACGGCCCTAGATTTTGCAATACAGGGACTGGGCCATTCCTTCAGAATACTGTAGGGTTGCTTTTGTTGTTTTTATAAAAAAGTTTTTTAAGTGTGTTGTCACATGGATCAACTTCCCCATTCTTCTATATGGTCTAGTAGTTTTAATGATTAAAATAGTTCAGGTACTTTCCATTCCATAGTTTTATTTCTACTTCAGCATGTACAGAACTAAAAAGGCAATTAACTTTTGGGTTTGGTTTTTTTTTTTCTAAAACTTTTTCATCCCTGAGTGATTTTACTAGCACACTTGAAATGCATTTGAAGGAAAAGCAATGCTTCTCTGTGTCTGACGGAGTACTCCTCTCGTGGCTGTGATGGAAACGCTGGCAGTGGAAATGATTGGAAGGAGGAATCAGCAGTGCTACAGCAGGATCTACTTATTCAAGTCAATAATAATTGAAGATTTCAATTTCCATTCATGACAATCTTGAAAGAAAGCAAAAGCACTAGGAAAGATCCTGCAGAACATTGTACATAATTTATTTCCTTGAACTTTTCAATACCTCTATAATATATATGCCCTATACTGCCCCCCAGCTTCCAGTTTTAAACAGATGATTATAATGCATTGGCAAACTATTAGGGGAGGCATCCCACTCAGCTCAACCAACAGGCTCTCACTTGCCACTGGTAATTACTGGGATTTTCAGTCCTGACTGCTCCGAGCTCCAGGACTACCTCACTGTGACCCACGCAGCCTGTTGCCTCAGCTTTACTGAGTTAAACAGGTGCAAGACATCCTCTCCCTCTTGCCAGATCATGGCTGGGCTGAAAAATTAAAAAAAAGAAGAAAAAAAAAGGGGAGGGTATTGAAAAGACATTTTATAGCTGGTTTAGTAACTTGGCTTGGGTTTCTGCCATAGACTTTATCTAGCCATTTTCAAGTCTTTGTTGGCACTCCATCCAAACCAACGCTGATAGATGGTACCTTTCAGATGACAATGGTCTCTGCATCAGATCCTGCAGCAACTGAGTAGCAGTACACCACCTTCTCCACAAAGAAAAAGATCACTCCTCTCAAATGCTGACAGCGGAGGGCTATCACAAGAAGGTAAACTATGTCAGCCAGGCATCTTTTCTTTCCTTCTCCATTTTGAATCAATCCAGAGCTTCTGTGACCCTAAGGGGGCTGTGGCTGTGTATTTATTGCACCTACTGCCACGATGACTACCACTCTTAAAACAGACTTAAACTACCAGCTTCATTTCACAGCCAGGCAGGGCCGAGAAATGATAGCGCACCCCTGAATCCATACTGGTCACGTAACACCCAGGTCTTCCAGACCATGAGCTCCTTGTGCCACCACAACTTCGCCGCTCATCGACTCTGGCAGGCAGGGAGGCATGCTGTGCAGAAGTGATGAACTTAGCTCTGGTCTCTTCCACAGTGCCTCAGGACACAGGGCTTTTTGTATCGTGATTTTTAGATTCCCCTTTTGCATCTCAGTTTTGGTCTTGCCTGGGAGAAGAAATAAGAAAGCTTACCCCAGCAAGCCTCCTAATGTTTGTTTATCAAAAACTAAATTTAGGGAAACATCTGGGTACATGGAAACTGGTCTAAGCCTTGCAGCCACCCAGCTTTTGCCCATCCAAGATGGCACTCATTTGGGAATATCAGCGTCCAGAGAAAATGCGTTATGGCAGCATTTAAGGAAGAAACCAAAGACTGCAAAACTACTGTTTAACAAGGTTCTGTTTTAATTCTGTTAAATTTAAATATCGCTTAACCCTTGACAAGATCTTAGCCTTATGGTGAGGTGTTGTGCATCAGCAACCACAGAATAAATAAGGCCAGCACCAGCCAAAGCCTGAGCCAGTTAAACAGCTTTGATCAGACCAGTGAGAAATGACTGAAGAGAAGCAACATCCTATCTCAGAGCCCTACCTGGGATGTTTGGCCGTCCAGCTGCCAAGAGCTCAGCTTGGTAACCCCAGGGAAGTCAGCGGGGATCGGCACGCCTGCCATCGCTACCACAGCCCAACCTGCACCGAGCTCAGGCCAACGGCAAGGCAGAGTCATGAAATCCTTTGCAATGCCAAGGCTGAAGACAATCCCGCTCAGTGACTGAGTGGGACATCTCTCAAGGGCTTTCAAAAGCCAAACTGCAACCCTACTCTCCTTTACAACCAGTAGCAGAAGAGTAACAGTAGGGCTGTTGTTACATATAACATATGCAAACGATGCAAAATACTGAGCTATAACTCTACCAGATAATTCTTGATGCTTCTGCATTTCCTGACCAGATTTAGGAGCCGGGATCCAAACCCTGGGTGCTTTGCTGAGTGCTCAAAGTCCCAAAGCTGGGAACACTGCAAAAGCCTTCTGGCATTTTTGTGTTAAAGGGTGGTTGGTTTTCCACATATACATGAATTACTTCACAAATAACTGTTAACGCCCCCGATCTCTTCCTCCTTCTTAAAACTAACTGCAAAAGGGAAACCAGAAAAGGACTTTTTTTAGGTGCGGGACCTGGTATGATAAATGGAAAGGATTCTGGAGATATCTGAAGTGACAATACTGTTCACCGGTCATGTACGCATTGCTTGGATAATCTACGAAAGCAGCAATCAGACATGCATTACAGAGTTGGGATTTACATAAATTCCAGTGTGGAACGTGTCATCTGTGCTCCTAAATACAAAAGACGGCTGGATTCCTCCACTGGTTCACGTTTAAGCCCCAATTCAAACCTCTCCAAAGCACATGCTTCATTGTTGACACAAACAGGGATTCCTTCCCAAAGTGGGGCCTTCGTGTGCCGAGCACTGGCCTTTAGCTCGCCGATGTTCTCCAAAACAAGAGCCTGAAAAGCTGCTGTGGGAATATCATGCCCATTTACTACATTTACTGTATCTCAGTGATCTCACATCTAATGGACGCAGTTTGAAAACAGAAATATTTTCCCTCCTAAATGTGTCTGGTTTTGCTACTGTAACAAAGAGCATCAATTACAGATAAGTGTCTATGTCTCTGTTTTTCCATCTGCAAGTACAGAAAATAGTAATTTGCTGTTCCAAAGGGCATTTCATGCAGACTAATGAGGACATCTCACTTAAAAAAAAAAATCTCATCTATGCCAGAATTTCTCCACTTACTATTGCTACATTATTGTAATAATGCAATATATAAGATGACTAACATTAAGCATCTGAAAGATGGCACATTTTTCTCTGCAATTTTTTGGTCTTTTCAGCACTTTCAACAGTGTACTTTCTAGATTCAGTTCCACTGTTTGCTTCAACAGTCAGTTTGTTGGTTTCCTGTTGCTCGTGTGGGTATTTCTCATAGCAACAGGAGAGAACAATGTTTTCAGAACTGGAAAAAGTGAGAGTAAAGCCAAAACACTGGCAGGGTGATCCAGGGGCAGATGCCATGCCTGAAATTATACTCCCTGCTTAATGTGACTTGGGATTTCAAACTGATAATCTCTGTCTAACAGGTATACTTTGCAACTGTGAAAAGCTGCGAATTTACCCTGCTGTAATAAATGCCGCGAGCGTTTGTTGAAAAACGGGATTTTAAAAATGCTGTGACAACCCACCTGCGTTACACAAAGCTGTATGAGCCGAGCAAGGATTCCCTGCTGCAGGTCAGGGGCAAGTCTCCTGACCAGACTATCTATCACCGGCCCATGAGCTCCTCCGGCGGCGATGCTCGGGCCGCGGAGCCGGTTCCTCGGGGGGCCTGGCTTCCTCGGCGCGCCGGCCGAGGCTGTATTTATGAATGGATCTGACGGAACTCCGCCATGAGCCCGCGGTGTAACTGCATCACCCCATTGTTGCTACACACGCACAGCACTCACTGGGGAACAAAAAGCTGAATGAAGCGGAGCAGCTGCCAACTCAGGCAAAGACGACTTAGGAAACTATCTCATTCTTCCTTTCTTTCGGAGGCTATTTTGTCTGTTGTTTCCTTGCATACAAAATGCGGTCTGCAACAAATAAGGCAGGATAAGATACAGCGAGTCCTGTTACTTGGTTCCAAAACCACAGGCCCTAAACACTACAAAGGAGGGAATAAATGGTGTATGTGCTGTAGGGACAATGTTGAAATGCTATCCATTCAAGATAGATTTCCATGATTTTATACTGCAGCTCAAGAGAAACTGAATTCTTGAGCGTGGTGGTTCTGAACGTCGTTTCCGTGCAGAAATTTGCAGGGATCTTTATGAAGGGACTTTTCAGACCTTGGGTGGGGGGGGAAATCCCAGCACTGACATATGTAGCACATTTAAGTGGAGATACTTTAAATGCCGTTTATTATGGAACCAGTCTTCAAAACAGCCTGACTCCACATTTTCAAGGGCTCACAGCCAGCTGTTTCGACAAGACTTTAAGGTTCCTTTTTTCTCTCTACCTCAGGCCTTTAAATACGCATTGGATTTTCAAATCCACTCAATACACACCAGTTCCCATCTGGGAACAGACTTTTGAAAAGGACTTGTGCCCACATACAAGCCTACATGTTGGCTCTGCCTGAAAACCTTTCCCCTGCTGCTGATGCTGGGGAGGACAACTCCTTTTGACATCCGGATACAACCTTGAGCGCTGGGCTCTAGGAAGAAGATGCTCCTTATGTGCACATACAACCCTCACTATCACACAGAGTGAACCTGGCCAGCCCTTCTAGTGGCTATGGTGCTACAGAGTTTATTACACAAACAGCTACTAACCAGCTTAATTTGGGATCTAACCTTGCCAGCTTTTGTCAATGATGTAAGCCTGAACACATTTTTAATATGAGATAATCGTTTCTACGTTTCAGTGCACTCAGCCTCACAGAAAGAGGTCGGAAGGGATCTCTGGAGGTCACCTTATGAAACCTTCTGCTCAAAGCAGGGTTATCTTTAAAACATAGTTGTGTGTCTAATTCTCGCTGACTTTAGCCTACAAAATTCTGGTCCAAGGTGCTTTATAACAGGTAAAGACCTCATCTACCTACCCCTGCAGTAGTTTCTTCAGCTCCTCAGAAACCTTAATGTATTTCTCCTCCACGAGGAGATCTCGGTACCAGAGAATGGAAGGGCTCAGGACAGACTCAAGTGAGATGCAAGCAGTAACCAGGCCAGGGCATGCATGCCCAGCACATGACTTATGAGAACACTCCCAGGCATGGCCAGAGAGGCAGTTTCCAGACCCATGGCTAGAGAGTGGACACACTGAACCGATGGCTGCTCTTCCAGGAGGTGAGGAGATAGATTTGCCTAAGACAGGTCTGTGACAAAGCAGAATATTGATTGCAAGGTCTTAAAATGTGCCCTACCCTTCCTCACATCCCGTAATTGTACGCAGCGGGGATGCTCGTATCCTCCTCTGAAGCATCTGGCTCCACCAGGGACAGGATACGGCGTGCACTGGAGCGCTGGTCTGGGATGCTATGGAAATTCCTGACTTCCCAAGTTGTTTATTTTTCCATTGCAATGACCCACCAAGAGATGCACAGGGAGCTCGGCGGCTTCCTGTGAGTAGGTCTGTTAACTCTTTGCCCACCAGCCTCTCCTCTTCTCTCCAAGCAACAGCAAAGGAAATGTTCCCACCCTCTGGCAGCAAAACAGATCAGAACAAGCAATTCCCGCCCTGCAGAGCCGTGTGAAGCTGTGTGGGACTAGCTCTTAATGACTTTTTGGGACAATAATGATCAGAAAAGGCAATCCAGATACACCATACAGAGCTACTTTCACTACCCATAAGGCTGCTGAGCTTCTCAGCGTCTCCAAGAGTAGCTCCCTGGTGTTTATTTTGGTAGGTGGAAGGAGTAATGAAACCAAGGTTTGCATGGCCTCGTTGTCACTGTCTCTTCAGACTGTGATTCAACCTTCACCAAATGGCCCAGGGCAGCTATTTATCAGAAATAACTGTTATCCCTACAATGACACTGGCAGGATGCCTTGTACTACCTCGTCTAAAGTCTGGAGCGCTGCTTTGGATTCATACAAGGATAGCTGACACCAATGTGTTTTTGAAAGAAACACTCATGTGTTGGTTGTTTGCTTACCCAACAGCTGGGTTCTAAATTAAATGCTGTTTATTAATAACATATTTTTGGTCTAATTCTTAATGAAACATCCATTAAAAACATTGTAGCACTAAATGTCAAACTCCAGTCTCAGTTACACCAGTGTAAATCTAAAATAACTCCATTGATTTCAGCCTCCTGGTTTATGCTGCTATTTCCTAGCAAACAGATAGCACCCTCAAATTATCATTATAAAACAGTAAAAGTTCAGAAAAGCTCATTGCAGTTAAGTTGCATCAGGATTTGATTATCATTCTCTATTTTCACATGCTTGCAACTTTGAAGCTGAAATTTTTCATGCTTCACCTCAGACAGTGACATTTTTTGGAAAGCCAATGAGAAAGTCCCATCATCTGTTTCCATGCTGAGCAATCACACACACCAAGAGAAAAAGAAGCAGAAGCCCCCAGGACCCTCCAGTCGGGAAGGACTCTCCCCCAGCTCTCTGCTGTTTCCTGTGGGCTACCAGGAGGCAGAGGCGGGGCAAGAAGTTCTTCCTCTGCAGAACTGTAATTTCTGTGAGTTACCTCACTTTTCCACCGCGTGATGCTCCTGAAGCCTAGGAGCTCTCATTTCTTCCTCTTCCCTAACCTCCCCTTTGAAAACAAAATCATTCACACAGTGATGATTAATTAATTGTGTCACTGCAGGAACAGCTCTCAGGCACCAGAAATTAGGAAGTGAGAGAACTGAAGCTGTTCATTCAACTTTAATTAAGTCCCAGCATAAAATATATTACAATAGTCTTTACTCTTCATTAACACAGCCTTGGGCTAACTCTTACACAACCTAGCCAGTACATTTTTCCAACAACACATTTTACAGATGAGGCTGATATTACTACCTATTGCTAAGACTGCCCCATACTTCTCTGAGACCCTGTTTTCAGTTGCTTCTCTCTCTCTCAAGCTTTAACATGTGGGATGAAAGTTTCCAGTCCTGCGCCCTTTTGCATTTTTCCAATGCAAAAGCCACAGAGAAAGTTTCTACCAAAATACTTCTTCCATTTCCAAATAGCTGGCTAATGAAAAATACACTATTTTGCCCAAGTTAAAAATTCTGGCCACCTTTGGTTGGGCTGAGACTTCAAGGCTTGCAGGAGACAGACTCTGAGTTAAGGCCACCTCTGCCACAACAATGGCCACCTCTGCCACATCTTGAAAAAATGACAGCACCTCTAACTTCTGCAAAGACTTGAATTTTTTAGTGATTAAATTGCCCAGAAGCTCCTTTTGTCCTGAGTGTGCTCTGACTTGGGGGCCGAGTGAAACTCTCCTCCGTGGTCTGTGCTGCTGTGGGCTGAGACCAGGAGCAAAGGGAAGAAAGCTTGTCTCTACCCAGTGCCGACAGACTCTTGGAGAGGAGATGTGACCAGTAAAATGTTAAGAGTTCTTTGTTATTTGGGAAGAGTAATATTTCCTTCTTTTTTTTCCAAAGTCACACAAGCTCAGCCACATCTGGGAAGATTTTCACCAGGATGGCAAAAAGCACATTTCTGACAAAAACTCATCTGCTAAATTTCAAAGAAAAGGCGTGAAGAAATTTTCAATGCAAAAAACAACATCTTTTTTTCTTCTAACCACTGAAGAACTACTAAGCTGTTTTGGCAGGTATTTTCTTTCAGACTGAAACAATCAGGATAGAAAAATTCAGCACAAAAGACGAAGTTTGTCCAATCTGCAAGATGCTGAGAAAGAAGCATTGGGACGCCTGAGAAAGCTTCAATATCTCCTATAATAAAGAACATGAGCTTTAAGTGTATATCAATAAATATCAAATGAAGAGAATCCAGAAAAACTCCCAAGACAGCAAAAAAAGCCATGTATTCCCCCTCAAATGTCATTGTGTGTAATATGCTCGCAACATGCTTGGAAAGTCAATTAACATGAGCTCTACTGTACCAAGGAGAAAGAAAATTCCACCAGAAAGACACTCTACTGTGACTTTTCTTCTGTCCCTACAAGCCTTCACAAACATCCCCAGTACGCAGACTCAGCATGGCAAGAGTCAGCTGGGATCCCAGTTCAAGCAGGGCTTCACAGGTGAAGCAGCAAGGCACCAGCCAGCGACCAGAAAGAAACACACAGAGAAGTGCAGTAGAAAAACCTGTGGGTGTAATCCCTACCATGAGGAGCGGCTATGCAAGCAAGCAGCTGCATCTAGCCTTGCAGGACCTTCTGAACGCGACCCCATGCAGCACAAACTGCAATAACCCAACTGAAAGGTGACTAAGGAACAGACTACTGCAGCGAGGGCTGCATCAGAAAGGGATATTCAAAATCTCTTTGCTGCTCAAAAATGACAGGTGAGGGAGGGAAATGCTCTACCCTGTGACCAGGGAATCAACGCATAGCTAAGTATCTTGCAAAGTCCCGATGAGGTAGCCCTTGTGGCCCGTGTGTTGAGCTTGCTTGCCCTCACCTAAGAGCTCAGTATCATCAGCACCATGCTGTCACTGCTACCCAAACCTCCTGCCCGTGCTGAAACGGAGCAAGAAGGGAAAAGATCCTTGTGACTGCACAGGGAAACTCTTAGAGGAGATGAAGAACCACGCTGAACAACTCCCTGGCATCTCCAGAAAGACAGAACCTAGCTACTCAATGGTTGATCAAAACCCACCAAACACCTCAAACACAAATACACCAGCAAGGGCTACCTTGGCATTTCCCTTCTGAAAAGTGCTAAGATACTGTGGAAACAGTATCAGAAGTTTAGTTTATCTATCTGGAGCTTACCCTAACTCTGAAACAACAAGTGGTCCTTCCCCCCTTCTTTAAGCTGGATCAGTTCCAGGATGGGTTTCAAACACAAGGATATGAACAGTTGTGTGGGCATACATGAGCAAAAACAAGCATGAAAATGAGCAGCAGTCGAGGAGGAACAACTTCATCTGGCATCATCATGTAACAAGGAAAATCGTAACGGTGGGGCACCAACCTTTCAGACACTCCATGGAGTTAAGACATGGAATTATACAAGAAGCTCTTAGTGGCTAGCACCATTTTCCTTATTCTATGGATATTCACAACCTTGGCTGAAGACAGCACCTTTGCTAACAAGATATTAGTCATTCTCTAAATCCTCGTCTTCCTCCTCCTGGTTTCTAATGTCCTTCCCACATCTGCCCACTTGCCTTAAGAGTCCTCCTGGACATTTGCTGGATGCAGCATCCAAAACTCATCATGTTACATCCAGTCAGACAAACATTCAAGGAGAAAATTTCACTCAGCCAGTAACTACCAATATCAGGCCCAGTAACAGAGAATTCTTGTTATCCACATAAATGAAGTAAACTTAATGGATTTACCCAGTCTAAATGTAATAACTACAAATAAGCTTTGTGCCATACTCACACCAGGCCATGCAGTCTGAACTGTTATATAGGATTCTTCTTGCGCGCTCCTGCTGCTTACTGTAATGTATCATCACTCATTTTTTCCACACTTATAAAAATAGACCCAAAAGAGCAACTACCTGTATAAAATTTTCATTTACACTGAAATAAATGTATGTTAAATTTCTGCAGTTACTTGATTTATGTTATAAGCACTCAGAATTGGAAATATTCCTTTTTCTGTGCAAAACCCAGTTCCAATCAAAAGAAACGGGAAGCCCCAGAACTGCACTTGAAAATTAGGATCAATCTGATTGAAAGAAAAAAAGAAAAAGTGAAATTCTTCCCTTTTTGTTAAACTGGACTATTCCTTTTTAACCAAAACACAGAATATTTGCTGGAAAAACCAAATCTTCTCTTGACAATGTTATCACAGATCTAATAATTGCACAGTGTATTTACTCTGCAAAGTAAAAGCAATAAAAAGTTTTATAGTTAGCACATGTTAAGGACGACACATTGGAAACTCATACTTCTATGGTAAAAAAAGCATTATCTTATTAGTGGCCTGCATTTCAGAAAGCCTCACTCATTTTCTTTCCTTTTGAGTGAATTTCATCACAGCAAAACATGTCAGCTTCACAAGAGATGAGACTCCTATTTATCCACAGACCAAGCGGTTTGGATTTGCACGAGTGTAAGCTCTCCCCACAGTGTCCCACCGACACGGGGATGCAGCAGGAGAGGCACCACCCCTCAGGGAAGGCACCCTCAGTGCTCCTTTCAGTCCTCCCAGCTTTCTGCTGAGACTGCCATGCAGAGCTGTCAGGTTTGGGTTTTTCTGATGTCCCTACTAGAAGCTGAGCCCAGACCAGAAAACTCACTTTTGAGTGAGTTTGAGCACCACTGAAATGCCATCACATTCACCTCTCCTACGGATGACGGGACTTTCTGAACATGCCAAGAAATGCCCTTCATGGAGTGAGCTTAGTGAAGTTACAGACAAAAATCCAGACAGCCTGGGTTGCACCTGCCTCGCATTGTGCCAGTGCCGGAGGATTAGCTCATTATTCGCTTCCTTCAAGTCAAGGATTTTTAGATGATACCTCAATGAGAGCCAGAAGAGCAGGTTCAAGGTTGCGAACACAGGACTGGCGCACATACTGGTTTACCTTATGCCCCGGGGGATGCTGTCTGCCTGCTCACCCCATCGCCCAGGGTGGTACCCAAGGCGGTTCCCCCCTACAGCACGCCTGACCATCAGCCAGGGCGGGTAGAGCAGGCTCTCCCCACCAAGCTGCTGAACAAAGCGTGAATGAAAATTGATCCCAGGAGGCCAAGGAGCTTTGGACATTCAAAGCACCACAACCAAGGTGCCAGGTCCACGCCTGCAACCTGCTCACTCCAGGAGCATCCCCCTCTTTCACTCCACTGGGCTTTCAGGATCAGGCTGTGTTTGATGGCCCGGTTCTCCACCATGTTCACAGAAGTGAAAGGAGAAGAGGAATGCGGGACACTCACCACATCTGTGTTTGTGATCTTGGCCAGGAGGTCCGTGAGGCTGTCCCCGTCATCGAGCTGAAGGCCACAGATGGCTGCTCCCACACTTCCAGTTGCTATCATTGACGGTGGGTACATGGCAAAGTTAAAATCTGCAAGAACAGATCTGGGAATTAGTCCAAGCCCAGACTAAAAAAGCTGCAAAACATCAGAGGCAAGCAACATAAAAAACCACACCCAAGAATAAAAAACGGGGAAGTAGAAGAAAGGGAAAAGTGCCACTCTTTTTGGTCTGGCGGAGCTCATTAGTCACACTGCTCATCACAAGCAGTCAAAGGAGGGGTAACAGATCTGCAAATTAACATGGAAATGTGGTTCGGTCTTTTATTCTCACTGATGCATAAAGTAAACCTGGACAATTTTTAATAGTCTTTCCTTAGTTTTAAAGAAAAGGAAAGAGAAGAAGGAGGCTTTCTGTAATTTATGTCAGAAATCTGAGTCTCAGTCACATTAGAGCGCTCTGTATAACCGGAAAACTAACTGGAATAAGGTATCACAAAGGACCAAACTGAGATTTTTAGTCACGTCAATTTTTAAAGACTTAATTAACTCGAGCATTTAAAGACCTGTCCGGGAAAGAGATTTTAATTAACAGTTCATCTTTACCACCTTTGCAATTAGAAAGTGAGAACACTTACAGCCCATAGCTATGTAATCAAAGAAAAAACCAAAGATCACATTTGTCATTACTACTATTTCTTAATAAACAAGTTGAAAATGTGTTTCAAAACTTCCTCTCACACATCTGTGGAGATCAGGAGAGCAATGAGAATAAAACTAAATGTTCTTGTGCCCTTTATAAGGCAATTTTATGGTTTATGATACTGGCATAGGCACTGGTTTATTGGCATGTCTTACTAAATACCATTTCCAAGAGATCTTCTAGGTTACTGGTATCTTCCTAAAATGAAACTTGTTTTGCAAGTTCTTTGGTTCAACAATAACCCATGAACAAACTCTTCTCTACCAGTTTTCAGTTGGGAGGACTGGAGGAGAAGGAAGAGGAAACCCAAGTAATACTTACTATGAAATAAACCACCATCAATATATTCAATCTATTTACAGAAACAGATTGTTACAGAAAACTGCCCTTCTGTTAAGGGCAGATCCCAAGTCCTCTCTGTTCAGCTAGCACAAATTCTGTAACCATGTTGATGTCTGTGTAACCGCTCAAGTTTTAGACACATGGAGAGTTGTTCTCGGCCTCCCAGACTCTGAGTTGGCAGATACTGCAATAGCTGTGGAGACAGCAAGTTCTTCTCCAGGCTGGAATATGTCCCTGGGACCCATGAGGAATGAAGCAGTCAGGTAAGAATGGGACTTGGGTCATAACGTTCATCCAGACAGACTGGAGGGGGGATGTTAGAAGTGGGGAGAGAAAAGGAGGAGCTGAAACCCTGACATGGATTTATCTGTCTCACAAAGCACCAGGAGGTGACCACCTGCAAGCCCACCATTGCACGCCGAAGCCCACTGTCCTTCCTGGCAGGGGAGTTCAGCAGACATCACACTCTGACAAACACTTCTGAAGGAGCTAATTCCCACCAACTGAAGCAATGAATATGGACTGCTTTTATTATAAAAATAATAATAATGCACTATTGTAATAGCAAGAACCCACTGTACATAGGAAAGATTATGATCTTGGAAATTAAGTTATATTGCTCCCACTAATGACTGAGCCAACAGGGAGCCTTGACTCCTACTTATCAGTGCAGGACATAGCCCTGAGCATGCTGATCTCAGCACATGTCGAGGTAACAGGAATTGCATTTTCATGATCAAAACTGCCTTCACATTTACCTCACATGGATTTATACACACACACAAGGGCTAGCCCCATCTAGCCTGTAAATGGATGACCGGGGAAAATAGATAAGGTTACCTGACACACAGCACATGCGCTCCCCACAGAGCCTGCCCTATCCCCAGTGCCTCAGCCTGTGGTTGCACTTATCATCAGGCCAGACCTCGAGAGCAGGCCATAAATACAGTGGGATTTTAAGCCCTTGAAACAGCCCTCGTTTTATGCTGTTTTGCCTCTCTTCTTACTCACTGCTACTGACAGGGGGCCCCAGGACTCGGTTCTGGGTGACTGTTGCAGTACCTCGTTCCTGTGGGTTGATCTGGTAGCTAGTGGCTCCACAGAAGTGTGATTGCTGGGCCACCAGTTTACAAAGTCCAATATGAAGACCAGGAATGGTTAAAGGACTTGGATAACAAGAGTTTTTTATAAAGGCTGCAAATGTTTATGTGCTTGTGTGACTGTCCAGAGGCTCCTCCTGCTCCACAGAGCAAATAACAAAATGTCTATAAAATTTAAGAATGTTCAAACATCTATGAAAGAGACCTAGCGTTCCCAAAATCTGCTGTCAGCAATCCCACTAATTTCTTTAGAAAAGGGATAAATTAAAGAAGACTACATCTCCACGGGTCTGTTTCTCCTCTTGTACACACTGCATTTGCTTGGGTTTGTGAATCCCATGTGCTTGCATTGGCGTGAATGAGGCTGCACTTGGCCAACGTGGCCCTAAGTTGGGATGCAACTCCCACGTTTAAACCTTTGGACTTACCAAACTGTCTCCTAGTTATGCATGGGACCTACAGGTGGCAACAGACTTTCCATAATTCACCCCTCCCTATCTTGAGTTTCAGGGAAGCTGTAGTAAAAAAATTATGCGAAACCTCTCAAACTCTGCCAGCGTTTGGACAGTCCCCATGGAAGCTATGATGCAGCGGGTGAGAACCAAAACCCACCCCCTCCCACCCATCATTTGAGCCAGCAGCAGGGAGAAACGGACCCACTCGGAGACCCGGATGGACCCTCACCCTCATGTGTGGTCACTGAGCCCCCACGGAGCAGCTTCACCCAGCCTCGAGTGGCTGGTAGGGAGACCCAAGCAACAGGGAGCTCCCGTGTCTTGCACTCAGCGCTCAGCACCAGTCAGGCACAGTGGGCTGAGTGAAGGACACAGCTCCAGCCTGCCCTCTGAACTTCCTTGCCTCCTAGGGGCTTGCATCAAGACCTTCGCATTATCCAAACGCCGGTTTTCTCGCGGCTGATTTTATATCTACTCCCAGAAACCGTCTTCCTAGGAAGCTGAATAAAGAGCCACAGTGCCCCTGCCAACTAGCACTGCTGTAGGTCTGCTTCCACGTGGGGTCACATGAGAACATTTCTATGCCCAATAACCTTGTTAGTTCCCTTAATGTCATTCATAATGCAAATGAGACAGCGAGCGAATGGCCAGAGGCCCAGAGTGACTAAAGCTCAGCATCCAGAAAGTCTTACATTGCCTCTAGCTCTAAACTAACTTCCCTCCATAACAAGCACCATAAACTTGGCTATCAAAGCTACACATGCCCAGTCTTTGTTGTACAACAGGCAGCGATTTGTATCACTGGCTTCTATTTTTAGCATATTAATTAACTACTGCAACTGGTGAGGCAAGTGTCTCCAACTGGAGAGTGTGGCGCCATTGTCTGAAGTCATCACCTCATCTCGCGCTATTGAAAATCATGGCAGTGACCCTCCTGCTGATATGAATTTAACCTGACATGCCCACAAAGGGATGGGGGGTGGTGCACCAATTTTGTGCACATGGTTCTCCACATCACCCTGGACCCTATTAGTGTGGAAAGAGCTCATTGAAAGAAAAGAAGCCACATTGTGCTGGGCCACCTAGAGGGTTGAATAGAAAAGGCTGAGGAAAAGAGCAGGCAGCGGAATAAAGACTGTAATTAACATATTTCCATATTCAAGCAAAGCAATAACTACGTGAATTGTTTGTCAAGGTGCAATGAAACCATAAATATTAAGTACCGTCTCTGAGGGGATGCAGAACCCCCCTCCGAGTCTCTTACATTCCATCGAGAAATTCAAAACAAGCTTTTTACACATTATTTTCAATTATAAGTCTCTACGCCCACTTCCCACATGACAACAAGCCAGGTCCCACCATCCTCACTCAGTTTTCACCCAGGTAAAACTGCCCCCAGAATTAAGTCAAAAGCTTGCCCTGAGATTTAAAAAAAAAAAGGCAAAATAAAAGGGGAGAGAGAGGACCTCAACATGTGAAGCTGAAATATATGCTTTTACTTTAAATTCTTGTTGGAGATGATGAACCCTGAATTAGAGGGAATCTTATAAAAAGCACTTCTTACTGGACAGCTGAAGCAAGGCTATGGGCTAAATCCTTCTTTCGGACCTATGTGCAACCTTGGTTAATGGGCACCCAGAGCCTGCACCGAAGGCATGGCTGACTCTCACTTTGTTGTGATTTATGCAATTCCACAGGAAAGTACAGAAGAGTCGTCTTAAGTCAGAGGAGTAGTGCAACAACGTGTAGTCTACGAGAATCTGAGCACACGAACACTTCAAGGGAAGATACGGGGTTGTTAGAAAGCAGGACTTGCTTTACCTTCTATTCCCAGGCAATAAACACTAGAACCCATCCCATCCCCATTTCAGTATCACCTTTTTCCTAAGTGACCTTAAAAACAAGGGACCAACCTTGCACAACCCCACTGACTTCAGTGTTGGAAACAAAGAAAGCCGACACAAGAAACAGCGCCCTTTGAAACACAGCCACCTCTGGACCAGCCAGCTGGAGTCATCAAGCAAATTCAGGGCACCCTGAATCCGCACCCTGCTTTCAGACTGGAGCTCACACAGCCAGGGCATGAATGCACGCCCGTGCCGAGGACGTTTTTCTGCCAGTGCAGCACACGTAATTAATGGTCAGGTTCTAGGACCCTGCGCACCGTGGCCGAGCTGTTTTGCTGGCTCTCTCCTGATCCAGTGGACTTGACTACCTCCGAGCCAGGCAAATGCAAGGTTGACAGACAGTCTAAAGCAGGAGGGAACTGGAGGCAGGAACCCAGAGAGGTCCTGCAAGGGGAAGCCCTAACTTGCAGCCAATAAAATGAAAACTGCCGGAAGGAAAAGAGCACTGACAAATATCCAGGCTGAATGTGCTCGGTGTGCCAAAGCCAGGTGGGAACTCTACCTTCTTACAATGACTCTTGTTACTGCTCTGGCCGCTGGTTGGTTTTTTTAACAGCCAGTTTTCATCTCTATAATTTGATACAGGTTTATTTTCAGAGTTGCAAACACAGAATTGGAAACTGCTGTCCTGAGAAAGGTAATGCTTCTTGGGGGGGGGGCGGGGGGGGGGGGGGGAAGGAATGTTACCTCCATCAGGAGAACAGAATCATGACAGTCATCAATACTGGTTTATAAAATGATATAGATAACGGTCAAATTTCACCCAGCCTCAAACTTCACCCAGCCAATGATTGTACTATGAAGACAAGCATGGATCTATATTTAACCAGCTAAGCTTAAAAGAAAGGTCTAAGAGAAACAATATACGTAGTGAATTTAATTCTTGCCTGTTTTGATCCAAATGCAATTTCAGCGTCAGCATGCTACTTTTTTTTTTCAAATGCAGTTGGTTTTAACTGCATTGGCCATTTTTTTCTCTCACTCTCGTATTTCTACAAGACACTGCAATTTTTCCCCATGTTAACTATTTCTGCTTTTAAAGGCAAAACCAGATGACTCCAGCCCTTCAAAAAAGGGCGTGGCAGTGCCAAGTACGACCAAACAAAAAACTGTCAAGTAAAATAGGATGCACACCTGCTTCTATTCTTTGAGTAGGTGGGAAGGCAGACACCTAATTCTGTTCCTGGGCCACAGTAAGGCAAAAAGTATTTGGCCTTTATACAAATGAGTCTAAAGTATCCTAAATGCTAATGCTCCATCACAATCATCCAAGTGAGGCAGAGACAGGGAAACACATTGAGCAGTTTATGTAAAGTATATGAGCACTCACTACAACATGCTTATTAGCTGATCATAAACACTATTTCTGAACAACTGTTTGCACTGATTATTATTTTCACTTGTTCTACACCTTCACTAAGGAAGCCCAGCCAAGGATCAGGATTATGTTAGCGCTTGAACCACCAAAAGGTCACATTTGCAGCTGGTAGGAAGGAGGGCAATTTATCTGGCAGCGCTGGAATTACACCAGCTTCTATCAGCAAAGGCTCTCTTCCTCCATTTCCTTCCGCCTCATCTTCCCAGATTTGATGGGTCCTACAGCTTAAGGAGTGAGTTTGCTCGTACGAAACATTCCCCAAGCCCCGCTTACTTGTTCATGGAGCTTCCACGGTTCTTGTGGCTTCACTTGCTGGAACACTCAATATGCTGATATGAGCTACGTCTCCCAGGAACAAGCAAGAGCCTTCTTTTGTATGGCAATAAATTCATGTGGATTATTCTTTCTTCTGTTATGCAAGAAGTGTTCGTGCAACCACTTCCACTTTGCAACATGTGTTTTATTTCTAAGAGATTAATCCACACAATGAAGCCTCTATGGACTTCTTTCCTTCCCTCTGCAAAGAACAGGTCCTGAATAAAACTCGTATCACACTTTTATCCTCTGCAGGGACAGAGCCCAATAACTCTTACATTGGCTGAGACGGGAAGGATGCATAGTAGACTTGCCCAGCAGGAGTCCTGAGGACCAAACATGCCTTTTGGTGCTACAAAGCATTCTGTGTGGTTACCCTCCAGATCACTACTAGGGTTGTGCGCCTCATCTTGCAGTCTTTGCTCAGACAACACTCCCATTGACTTCCACAGAACTTCTGTCTGAGTAAGGACCCAGGATTTGGCCCAGAAGTTAAAAAAAAAGCCTTCTCAGCTTTCAAATGCAGATGATTAATGTCCTAGAAACAGTGGGCAGAGGTTTGGCACACTGTACAAAACTGACTTAAAGCTGAATTTTTCCTCCTCTTTCTTAGCCTCTTTGCAGACACAGGCTTTGAAAGCCACCGGTCTATGAGATGCTGCATTGTACCCATCATGGGAACATCTCACCTGCCATAGGACTCGGCTGAAGCACAGAAGAGACCATGCAAAGGGCTGAGTCTAGCTAGAGATCTACACAAGTTGCCTTCTGTCTCTGCAAGTCTGCAAAGCTTTTTGCTTCCAAGTTTTGCATGCCACTTAAATAAAACACTGAAAACCTCCTCACTGAGATTAGTCTCTCCATTACAGCTTGCGTTCAGAGATGCACAGCTCCTCTTTCTGAAAGCCTGACTTGCACAGTCTGTCCTCCCCAAAACCCATTCCCTTATAGGCACTGAGATAAAAAGGGGTATCCTGCGCCAAAACAGTGGCACACACAGCCTCCAACAAGAGAGCGTAACGCAAGGAAGCAGCTGGGCATCTGTGACTCTGAACAGCCTGGAAGAACAAGAAATGAAGGGCACGCTGAAGTCGACGAAATAATGCATGGTTCTCTTTTCATCGGCAGCGTGGCATGTTCTGCACGCAGCTCTGTAACCGGTGCCCTCTCGCACTCTTCCAGGAGCAATTCCCTGGCTTGGAGCACGGCACGTACAAGCAAACGGGCAACCCCTGAGAAAACATTTCCAAACTATGAAGTGCTGTGCGAAGAGACAGAGGATGAACGAAGGGTGCAAAGCAATGAACAGACGGAGGTGGGGTCAGAGCAGCAAAGCGACATGATGCCAGAGAGCAAAAGAAGGACAATCTCCATTGGCCTCACAGATAAACAGGATCAGATCCTCCCATGCTGAAAAAGCAGTAAGCATCAATTTTGCCAAGCTATATTGTAAGGGCAAGGGCTCCAGATGCAGCCTCTTAGTCCCTTTAAAATTCAGAAGACTCCTGAAGGAGCCACCAGCGGGATGAGAAAACAAATGACATCATGACAGATTAGGCTATGCCAGTGCGTGTCAATATATACGCTCTTACTGTGCAGTGAGCGAGGCAGCTTGAAGAAAGCTGGCCTACGCATGGGCAATTCCCAGCCAACAGATCGAGCTCTCGCTTAATGACAGTACCCTGTTTGCATGGCCACGGCGCTGGCAGCACACCCAGGGACGGGATGCGGACGGACGCCACTTTAGGCCCCCTCCCGTGGAGAAGGAGGCTCCTGAAAAGAGTTGCGAGTGCAGGGCAGGGGAAAGAGAAAACTTTTTATTCAGGGAATAAGCTTGTGTCTTGCTCAGCAGCCGTATGTTCAGATGGGACCAAGGGCAAAGAGGGATACGTTCCAGTTTCAGTCATGCTCATGTGAATCATTAATCACCGCAAGGACTGGGGAGAGGCCATGGATTTATATCCACGCAGCTTGTTTCAGAAACTGGGCTCAAAATAAAGACACAGAAACAGAGAGAGTGCCAAAATGATAAAACATGACTGAGAGGAATATACAAAAGAACCGAGTATCATCTCCCTTTTGCGTAACATTCACATGGGAAGGAGAACAGAGATGAATATCAAAGTGATCCTACACATCCAGCACAACATCCAGAACTGTTAATGGTTGCTTCCCTCTCTGCTGACACGAAGTATTGCAGGACCGAGATCACAGCCGGCTCTGTAAAGGCAGGGAACACTTGGGAATTTCTGGTATAACGCTTTTGCTGGGAAATTAAAATGGAGCAGTTGGTGAAGAAGAACTCAGGCTAGCAGAAAAAAGTTCAAAATATGCCACATTTTGCACGATACACTAAAAAAGAAGAAAAAGTACTTGAAAGCCGAGAAAGCTGCACTGAGATGAATCGGGAAATAGAAAGAGATTCATTGCTGTGCTCCAGACCAAAGCCGTTAGCCAGCCAGCGAGGTCAGGTCTGGTAACAGTCAAGAGTCAAGACCGGGCTGAAAACACGCATGGAGGGAGCAAAGGAAGAGGCAGCCACATGTCAACAGAGGTCATATTGCTGAAAGAAGGCAAATGGGGAAATGAAACACCAGGCTTAACCCGAGCTGGCGGAGAGCAGAAGCTTTGAGGGAGAAAGGGAAAGAAGAAACACAGCGGCCGATGAGAGCTCTGCAACAAATAGGACAAGAAAAGGAAATGACAACTGGATCTGGAAGGAAGTCTGATGAAAAGGGGCTTTTTTTCACCAAGGAGGGTAAGAACGACTTCAAGAAGAGTGGCAGTGAAAAGGGAAATGCAGTAGTAACAACAACATTTCTATAATGCAAATGGGGGTAGTAGCTTGCTAGTAAACTGGGAACGAGATAGAAAACTGGGAATGAGGGCTTGGGTAAGATCTCCACTTTCGAAACTGCATGGGGTTGTGGGTCCTCCTCAAAATTAAATGCCAACACAGTGGTTTGTGGAAAATGGGATGAGAAGAAAAGAAAATCTGCAGTCAGCACCATGGTGCCCTGTCTTTCAGGAAGCTCTGTATGCAGTCAATTATGTCTTTCACTTGCAAGAAAAGAAACTCTGACTTGTTGCCTCTTTAAACTCTACGTAAAGGACTTCGGTTCATGCATTGGAGACATCTAACATGAGAAGCAGATCACACGGGGGCAACACATGAGAGAAGTGCATGACTGGGGTAAGGGTAGGAAAGGGGATGCTGGTTTGGATCTCAGTAAACAGACTAGTAAAGTATGGAGCTAACCATCAAAGAACTCATGGAGAAAGAGTGGAAAGAAGGCACGGACTTTGGCAACTCCTTTATGGCCCACAGTCCTGCAATGGTTTGGTTATACGGAAAACTCGAAGCGCAAAGGATTATTGACCAGAATTTGAAAAGTTACATCATAATGAAACCTAGGTCACTCAAGAAGATGTCCTCTTGGATAAAACAAAACAAACCAAAACACTATTGTAGGAGGTGAAAGCAACAAAAGAGAGGGAAGATTGGTCTGATAAGGAAGACAACATCCAGGTATGTTGGAGGTTGATGGCTGAAGGTGTTATGAGGATCCAGAGAAATGTTCATGGGAAAGACCATCTTTTTCAGAAGAAAAAGGGCTGTGTGAATGAATCCTGGGTAAGGGGAGAAGGCAAAGAAAGAAGGCAAAGCTGATGTAACAGATTAATCCTAAAGTAAAAAGCTAATTAGTCCAGAAATGTCTGATGAATTATGAAGAGTGATCCTGCAGACTTTGAGCAGTATTTCTATTGAGTCCTGTGGTCTTTTGCCTGAAAAGGATCACGGCAGCAGTGGGAAAAGAAGGAAAGCTTGAGCATCTCGGTAACCAAAAAGTCAATTACCCTAACACAGCCCGTAAGATTCTCTAAAACAGATCGACTGAGGTAGCAAAAACTGGCCTATGTTGTAAAAGCAGTCACTACATGACAAATACCGAGAAGCAGGCATAGCAGTAGACATTCATACCCAAAAGCTGCACCCTGTCTTCCTTTCCCCTCTGCTAACACACAGGCAGAACAGTTCCTATCACAAAGGACTATGTATGTCAACCTGCGCTGAATTCAAACATTGAGCCATATACTACTTGATAATAACCCTGGAAAACACTGCATGCTGTTTATCTGTTCCAGGTCTAGCTCCTAAGAAGTGGTCTAACCGTTAATCCTTTGGATGAAAATTACAGTACACTCATGTTCTAAAAGTCACTGGGGAGAAAAAAAAAAAACCAAACAAAAACCAGTGTTTTGCAGACAGGTATAAATTAAAAGCCTCTCTTCCACAGAAGCAATTATTCTCACCTAAATCTTCAGAAACTGCATTCAGCCAAACATATGACAAAAGGGGAGTGTAATGGTTCCCTATGAAACAAACTAGTTTCACTGCTTTCTTGGAGTGAAGTTAGAGAAAGAATCCAAATGTTTAAAAAAAAAAGTCATTACT
Organism: Gymnogyps californianus; assembly: GCF_018139145.2. NCBI lineage: Eukaryota > Metazoa > Chordata > Aves > Accipitriformes > Cathartidae > Gymnogyps > Gymnogyps californianus. The sequence continues at coordinate 135,612,326 of NC_059471.1, forward strand.
TTTTAAATTGCCATTCCCTATGCTTTAGTAATATGGTAGTATCACATATATGTTAAAATACAATTTTTACCTTTTATCTGGACAGCATCCAGTTAATGAAAAATTTACAAACACATTAATTCAATGCATTAGCCCAATGTGCCATAACAGCTTCCAGTATTTTGGCTGCCCCACATCTGTCCTTACAAACGATCTGTGGCCCTTTAAAAAAATTAGTGAACGGGCAAAGTAGAAAAACGTATGGTCTAATCCAGTCTTACTGACTTCACTGCAAAAGCACTGCACACGTTAGGAGCAGGACTGCAACTGCTCTACGGCTCCTGATCGCAAGAATTCTGTTTATACACAGTTTCGGGGCCTGGTTCACAATGCCCTTTGCAAACAGTCCCACCAGCTTCAGCCGCTCTTCCCACATCATGTAAGGATGGAGGGGATGAAAAGCCTTTGTACCACCAGCGACTAATCTGCCTTTTCAATCGCACGGCAAGCAGCAGGCGCACCCAGAGCACCTCGGCCTACCTGTGGCACAAAGGGCAATGAACGTTTGTGCATGCTTCCGGATCAAAAGCAACTTGTCTTTAGGTAGAGGCAGCTTCCTTAGGATGTGTTCAATGAAATCGTGTGGGGTGACGGCTGCAAGGTTCCACTTCAACTTCCCCAGCACCACCAGCTCCCATTCCTGCAGGGGGGGACGGGGAGGGGAGAAGAGAAGAAAAGCCATAAACAAGCCTGAAAAAAACCCCACTTCGCTTATTTCTCTGATTGCCATTATATCACTGCGAAATTGGTTTTGCTCAAACATTTTTTTTCTGTATGCCCCTACTGCTTTGAAGTTGTTGACTTTATTCTTTTTATTCTTTTTTTTTTTTTCTTTTTAAACACTGGAAATGTCAAGCTCTACTGAAAATAATGAGACCTGGCAGCTCCTGCCAAGATTTTACTTTTTTTGTATCCAGTGCTGAATGCCCACCCAGAAAGTTTAGCCTGCAATTAGATATTGCCAAGGTCACTGTGGTCCTTTCCTAGTAACTTCTTTTAAATGGCTATAGTCCTTACTTTATAGCCATTTAAAGCCCTAGGGATAACCATGCACAAAAATAACCTAGATATACATTCTTTTTTTCAAAACTGGGGAAGTTAGCTTGATGGCATTCTCTCCCAAAACTGTATTCAAAAGCTCCTGCAGATAAATCTGATGGTGCTTAAACTACTCCAAGACAGGCTTTGCGGAAAGGAAATGCACGTAACACAGCCAAGAAGTAGCCTGTGTAAATTATCTGCCAATAAATCATGTAGGATCCATTCCCACATTCTTTGCACGCCCAAAACTCCCAGTGAAATCAAAGGAAAGCTTGGGCGCGTATGTAACTACCGGCCATTCCCTGCAATGTGATTACATGCAGAAATGGTACCTAATCAACAGATCCAGCCATGGGGTTCAAGCAGGGCTAGACCTGCATGCTTCAACATTTAAAATAAGTTTTGAATACCTTACAGTTCCCCGCAGAGTGAACAAAGCTCAGGCCTTGGACTCATTTCTGTCTCATGCATCAACTATTAGCTATTAACTAAATTCCATGCACTGATTCTCGAGTCCTGATGATGCGTGAGCCTGATGGAGCCCAGCGTGGCGGGGAGCCCCAGCTAAGCTTGTAGAGCTGGCAAGTCGAAAAAAAGTCCTTTAATTTTGCAGCCGAGGAGACGTCAACCAGCGTTGCTGAGAAACCATAAACATGGACCCCACAATGCCATTTCTGCAGTCGTTTCTCTGAATAGATGCCCGCTTTAACAGCAAGTTACTTTCCTACAGACATTCCTACTGGATTATGACAGAGCCCTCCATAGCTTGAAAAATCTCACATTCACATATGTGAAAGGCCCCAGAATCCAGATGGGTTTTTTTTCTTTCTCAAGAAAACCTGTAAAATGTTTGGACATAATGGCAATTACGTTAACTAAGGACTGATCTTCCCAACATTACTAATGTGACAGATTTTGATACAGCAGAGCACTTACTCTAGAGGACTGAATACAGGGAAGCACTTAAAACACATGCTTAAATCCATGTGGCACAAAAAGGTAGGCACATCGTTCCACGTCTTCTCATGCGGGGGCCACGGCGCTTCCCCTAACAGTCCGTACCACCAGCAGGACACCTCATGTCTGTGACAGCCATGGCAGGGTTTGCAGCGCAAAGCTCTTTGCAGAAGCATGAGCTCCCAACCCCTCCCCGGGGGGAATTCCCACTGCCTTCACCCAGTGATTCATAGGAGAGATTCTCCTGGGATCCGGCTGGCTACGCGCGTTCACCAGGATCTGTGAGAACAAAGCGATCTGACTGAATATACATCTCACCAAGAGGCTTAAATACTTGCCTAGCGCTCTATACCACGAAGCGCTTTGCAAATGTTAATTATACCCTTAAATAATTTTGATTCTTTTGCAAATATTAATTATTCCCGTAAATAATTTTGATTCTTTTGCAAATATTAATTATTCCCGTAAATAATTTTGATCCTTTTGCAAATATTAATTATTCCCGTAAATAATTTTGATTCTTTTTGCTTCTGCTTTCACTACGTCTGAACTGCTCTTGAACTCTCCCAGGAGAAGCACCAGACACGGCCTTTGACTCGCGGGCTCGTTTAACCGAGCCGAATTTTCCTCTCGCCACCTGTCCCGGTGATAACCTACGGGGAACCACGTCCGCAAAAGCCGCAGGAACACGGCCGCAGCTTCCCAGCTTGCGAGACCAGCCACCTACCCGCTGGCACCGGGGCCTTCCTAGGCGCCGCCCGGCAGCAGACGTCCCCCGGGGCTTCAGCAAGGAGAGTAACCCACCCCGTCCCGGGGCACCGCCGGGCACCGCCAGCAGCCCAACCGGCGGAGAGGCCGCCCGGCCTTCCGCGGGGCGCTGCGCCGCCGGCGGCGCCCCCCGAGGCGGCTCCCCCCGCCCCGCCGGGGGCGCGGGGCCGCCCGGCAGCCCTTCAAGGGGTGAAGTCACGCCCGGCGCCGCGTGTCTGCCGCCAGGTGGCGCCGCCGCCCCGCCGCCGCCCGCCCCGCGCACGTGCGCCCGGCGCCTCCCCTCCCGGCGAGGTCCCCTGCGGGGACACCCGCACCCACGGGGGGCGGGCGGGGGACATGGCACGGCACACGCGGCGTGGGGCTGGGGACGGACGGCCCCCGCGGCAACCCCAGCCCCCGGCAGCGCTGTACCCGTGAATGAGGCGGGGAGCGGGTCCGAATGCCGCACGGCGGGGCGGCTTCGGAAGAGCCAGAAGCGACAGGGAGGTCCCGTGTGTGTCGCCCCCCCCTCCCCGCCCCGGCCGCAGCCCCGTGCGCCTGCGGTTTCGGGTCGACGCCTCTCTGAGTCTTCAGCACTTTTCGACAATTCACTGAACGCATAAAAAACCCCGTGAAAAGCGTGATTTTTAAAAGGCGGGGGGGTGGGGGGTGGGTGTGGGCGGGTGGCAAAAGTGACGGCTTGCCGTGCAAGAAAGGCAGAGGGAAGGAGAAGGCGGCCAGCGCAAGAGCTGACGGAGAGAAGGTGGAAGGGGGCTGCTTACCAGCAGCTCTTGGGGTTTGATGGAATTGTCCGTATATATGCACAGCTTCTCGGCTGTGAGGGGGATTGTCTCTTTCAGCTTGGAGGCCAGGAACATGCACACTGCCCCCAGCAGTTGCAGATGGCACTTTCGAGTGGGCACCACAGCTAAGAATCTGTCCAAGTAATTCATGGCCAGAGGGAAAACTTCTTCTTCACACTTCTGCTCTTCACAGACCTGCAAACGAGGAGCGTGGGGAGGGGAGGATGGGGTGGGGGGGGGACGGGGGGGGGCGAGGGGGGAGGAAGAGAGAAAGAGACAAGAAGGAAAAAATAAATAAATGAGTGATCCCACGAAACAGACCACTGCCTCCCTGCTATGGCTCCTGCTATTTTTGTTTCCCGGGGAGCTAAATTTTGGGGGAGGGGGAGATCTCTGGAGAGGCTGGGAAGGCTGTCAATCGGCTTTCACATTCCTTTAGTTCATTCAGTAAGAAATGAATTCAAGACACTGTGTGGGAGAGCCGAAAAGCCCCATCCAGCAGCAAGCGAGCAGCCTCCGACTTTTTTTTTTTTTTGCGACCCAATTTTTTCTTTTTTTTTTTTTGATTTCGTCATATTTTCAAAAAATCGATAAAAATATTAAAACTTCCCCGGGGGTCCCGGTTTTGGTGCCAGTGGCATCCCGGGACGGTCCCCTATCGTTTCCGACAATTGCAAAAATTCCCCCGGGGGGTGTCCCCCAGCCCTGCGCCCCCGATCCGGCGGGGGGGGGGAAGGACGGGAGACACAGCGAGGGCGAGGTGGGGTGGGGAGAGCCCGAGCAGCCTGGATCCTTTTAGCAGGAGCGAGCGAAAAAATTATTTCAAAAATTTACCAAAAATCGGAGCCGGGGAGAAAAAGCACAAATCGCACATGAAAACCAAGCGGGGAGTCTGGTCTTTCCAACCCAGGGGGTTTGGTCCGGGAAAGGTCCCCCCCAAAGGAGATCCGAAGGGGCAAATGATGGGTGGTGGGGCCAGGGCAAGGCAGGCGAGTCTGCGGGGATCTGGGCCCGCTGCCGCCCCGCCTGAAGTATCGGGGCGAAGGGGGGGTTCGCCGCCCGCTCAGGCTTCCCGACAGCCCCCCGCCAGGCCGGGGGTACCGGGACGCAGTAGCGGGGTGCATTTCCGAGCCCCTTCTTGGAAAGGAGGGGGGAAGACGGGCTCGGCGCCTCCGACCAGAGTTGCATGCAACGCAACATGGCGAAAAAAAGGCACGTCTTCACCACTGCATACGTGGGCATGAAATCCTCGCTGGGCAAAACGCGGGGGGCACCGGGCACCCCCCGTCCCTCGCCCTGCCCCGGGCGCAGCTCCCTTTTCCCAGAAAAGCCTCAATCTCAAGCGCTCCCGGCCGCCCGCAGCCAGAGGCGGCTTTTCTTTGCTTTTTAATTGCAAATTACTTTTCCAACTCCCCCCCCCCCCCCCCCCGCCCCGCTTCCTCCCCTCCGGCACCCCGCTTTGCGGCAGCCCCCCGGAAGGGGCCATTTCCACCGCGGGCTGCCGATGCTGCCCGCGCCCCTTCCCCCACCGCACCGCACCGGGTGAGCACGGGGGGGGGGGACGACGGGGACGGGGGGGACACGGGGACGACGACGGACACAAGAAGAAACCCCACCGCGACCGGAGGGGCGAGAGGCTGCAGGGGGAGAGAGAGGACGAGGCGAGGCGGAGGTGCTGCCCGCGGCGGGGAGCCCGCAGACGGCCGCCCTGCCTCCCCCTCGCCCCGGGCGGCACCGCTCCGAGGGGCCGGGGGAAGGCGCCGGGATACAAACCTCCAGCATCCAAGTGGCCACCATCCTCCTCATGAAAGGCTGGATGTCCTTCTGGACGCACTTGAAGTAGGAGCATTGGGGCAGATACCTCTCCTCTATGGTTAGTAAGTTGTGCAAAACGCGGTCATCGTAGAGCAAGTTTGGGTCAGGCAGAGCTCTCCTCATGGGATCCACCTCGCAGCACAGCAGCTCCATGTTTCCAAAGAGATCTCCCTCTTTCTCTGATGGAAAAGTTTTTTTTTTTTTGGAGGGGGGAAAGGGGGTGGGGAAAGGAGAGGGGTAAAGGAGGAGGGGTAGGTGGGTGGGAGGAAGGCGGCAGGGCTTTCCAGCTCGCTCCTGCCTCCCTTGAAACTCGTCTCTCCCTCTCTTGATTTCTAGCCTAAAGTTGAAGCAAAGTGACGCAACTCGCCAGGGCAGGCAGTTCTCTCTCTCTTGTTATTATGGAGAACAGCAGCTGGTCAGACGTAACATCAAACGCGGTTGTTTTTTTTTTTTCCCCTCTCTATAAGCTAACAAGGAACCAGGAGGCCCTCGTATAGGGACACACACACACACATACACACACAAATGACAGCTTCTCTTTTTCTTCCTTCCAACGACCAAATGAAATCCGCTCCACACTTTCCTTATGCGGGAGCCCGTCTGAATCTATTCCCCCCCCTTTTCTTATTGCAAGAAACTACGGGCTCCCCCTCGGTACCCACCGAGACGATGGGGGCGAAGGATGAAATGCCCTGGCTTTAGCAGGGTGCCGGATCCACGTCCCTCACCCCCCTCAAGCCCTTGACCCACTCCCCCCTGCGGCACCCCCTTAATCTGCAGCCGGAGGGGGGCAGAGCTCCCTGCTAACTGCAGCCTAACAGCAAACCTGAAGACGACCCCAAGGCTCCTTGAGAGGTGGGGGTTCCGCGGCGTTTTCGGGGTGAAATCTCACAATAACCACCACGCTACTTCCTCCGGCACACATACGTGTTTCTAGCAGGCGAACCGTTTTAGCACTGCATGGCCACACTGATATAACTTTCTAGGAAACGCAGCGGGGGAGGGAGGGAGGAGGGAGAGAGGTTGGCCGGGGGCGGGGGGGTGGGGGTGGGGGTGTAAGTATGTCCCGCACCGGGTGACTTCCACCCTCCTCGCACTTCGCCGGCGTCGCAGTCGCTCCCCGCCTGCAAAATGTGTCAACTTTGCGAAGTCTCTGCCGCTGCCTGCTACGGTAGAGCGGAGGCTCCCGAGGGGGAAGGAGCTGCCCGGGGCCGGCCGGGGATGAGCTACCCGGGCGGGCGCGGAGCGGCGGCGGCCCCGCGGGGCATGCGAGGGGCACGCTCCCCGGAGCGGCCGTCCTGCCCCCGCCCCGCTCCCCGGTGCGCCGCGGAGGTGGGCTTGGCGGGGGGGGAAGAAATACCGCCTTAAAATTGTGAGTGGGGAGTTTGGGGCGCCGCTTCCCCTCCCTCTATTTGCATAGCCAATGGCTCTGGGGCTCTCGCCGCTGCGCGCTGATTGTTACCGGGCAGATTATATTTTAAGGACGCATGCTGCCCGGCATCGAAAGCAGCCCGGGAGGAAAGGGGGCGAGGTGGAGCCCCCTCACCTGACCGCACCGCCGGTCCCGGGAGCCGCACGGGCCCTGCCGGCATCGGGGAAGGCGGGCGACCGGCCGTCGTTGCCCGCGAGTGGGCAAACGCGTCCCTTCCCACGCCAGCCCTCGCCCCTCTGCATCAAAACGGATGAGAGGGATGGAACCGGCTTTGCCGTGGGTTGCATCTCTTCGGAGTCCAGCGGCAAGGGCTCCCTTGCAAAAACCGGCTGGGACGGCCCCGCGCCTAACCCGCCCGTCGGAGCAAATGGCTACTTCGCCACCAAAAAGCCAGCAGGACTCCCATCCCCCCGTCCCGTCCCCCGGTAACGCGGAGCCGGGCCGGGACAGCCGAGCCCTCCACGCGTTGCTAGCAGCATTGCCCCGCAAAATCAGTTCAGCTCCCCCTCGTCCCGTCCCGTCCCGTCCCCGAAGCGAGCAGCTCCCGGCCACAGCCGAAACCAATTGGCGGCGGCGCCGTCCGGGAGCTGCCGGGCACCGTGTGTGGCCCCTCGCCCCCCCACCCCCCGAGGCGGGAGCTTACCGGGAGCGAGCCCGCCGTAGGCGGAATTGGGCAGAGCTTTGCCCGGCAAGGCTCGCGTTTTAGGAGGGCGAAGGAAGGGAGCGAGGAGGGGGCACCCCCCGCCGCACGTCGAGAGCGACGAGCAGGGACCCGCTGCGGCGCGGCGTGCTCCGCAATGAAAGGCTCTTTAACTTCCACCATTCATTTCCCCTTCCTGGCTACTCCTGTGAACAGGGAGCGTGTTGTGTCAGCGCACGTTTTCCTTCTCCAAACTTAAATTCATAAGCGCTCCCGTCTGGCTTTGTAGCCCGACAATGCAGCGATTGTGATTTATGTGGGTTTCGGGGGGGAGGACAACGGGTGTCCTAATTGTCCGGCACCGACTTTCCGAAGTGGGGTGATGTCTGGGGCACGGCGCGGCTGCCGGCGGCGGGGAGCCGCGGGGGACCGGAGGAGGGATGCGAGGGCCCCCCGCGCCCCGCGATGGGGCGGCCGCCGGGGGAGCAGCCAAGGGCCCTGCGGGCGGGCGGGCCGCTGCCTCCCCGCCACCTTCCTGGGGGGTGGGGGGGTGGGGGGTGTCCCGTTAGGAAAACAAACCCCTAAATCAATAAATGGAAGCATGCCAGCTCTGCACGCGGAGGTGCCGTTGATCTGCAGCGACGTCGTGGAAAAAAAAAAAAACAACCCAACACTTTTCCCCGGTGCGACGGCTTTTATATACGCGGTACCCGTTTCCAAAGGGGAAACGCCGGTCCTGTGAAACGCGGCCGGCGGGCAAGCAGCCAGGGCGGCCGGCGGGGGACCCGCGGCCGCGGAAGCCAGCGTGCCCGAGCTGCCCCTTCGCCTTGTCCCCGTGCCCACGGGCGCTGCCGCATGCGTTTGGAGGCAGCAGATGTTTTAACAGCCTCCGTGTAGAGATTACCGAGTGCCATATGTTAAATACCACCCTCCCTCCGGAAAAAAAAAAAAAAAAAAGAAAAAAATAAATACTTTTCGCACTCGCTCCCCTTCGTTAGTTGAGCTGCTTCGCCCGTTTAAAAGCATAAAGGATTAAATAAAAAATCGTCGGTGCATGTTTTTTCCCCGCCGGCGGCTCCGGGAGCGGCGGTGCGCGCAGCCCCAGGCGGGCGCTCCCGCGGAGCAGCGCTGCGCCCTGCGCGGAGCCGGCCGCCGCGGCCGCGGGGGAACCGCGCTCCCGGGACAACCGCGCCGCCTTCCCGCCGCCCCCCCCTGGTGCGCAGCCCGGCGGGAGGGGGCTGTCCTGCTCCTAGCCCCACCGCAGCCGCCGGGGGGCAATACCGCGGTGACCGCTTCTGCCTTGGGAGCCCCCCTTCTGCAGGTCATCGGGTTTGGTGTCACGGCTCCTCATCGTTAATCCGACACGCAGTTATGAAATCGGTAATATGTAATGGTATTTTCTTGGTGTTAGTCCGAGAGCGCTGCAAAACGCGGTGACTCTTGGTTTTGTTTTGGTTTTTTTTTTTTAATAGATCCTTAATTCGTCATCACTCCTATTTATTTCATTTCTTTGCAAATCCCAGAGAACCATCTTGGAGATGCTTGAGGGGACAGTATGGGATCAAGCTTTGCATTTGAACCGCAGACCAATAGACATGTTGTGTGTGTGCCCGGCGGCCGCAGGTTTTTTGTTTGTTTAAATGAAGTAAGTATTCCCTTGCAGTGCTTGAAACCTGAAGGCTGGAGTGTGAAACATGAGAATCTGAAAGTGAAACCGACTGGAAGCCAAAAAAGAAACAGATGAATGTGTTTCCACTGTCCAAGCTGAGGAAAGCCCCGAAAGCAAACAAACACCGTGAATAATAAAATGTGCAATAGATTTGAAATAAAATTATTCCAGCTTCAGTCACTGGAAGCAGTCTATCTTGATGGTTTCTTCCTTTTTTAAATATCTGATTTTTATCTGTTCAAAGGTAAATTCCATAATTCCATGCTGTGCATTCAACAGGAACAACGTGATAAAAATTATCTTTTCTTTCCTCTGGTTTCTGATTAAAGACTAGAAAAGGATTTGGATACCACAGGAACTGCTGTGCATTGCCCATGTATTTTCAAGGAGTTATTTTTAATTCTACAAGCAATTTTCGACTCTACATACCTGTGTAGTGGCAGCTTTGTCGTTAACAGCCACCTTAAACAACATAATTACTGAGCAGGTGAAATATATCCTGTAATAAAACTATATTTGCCTTTAGAGGGTGATTTTATGCAGGCACAACAGTTAACAGCATTAACTAATGAATTCTGTGTGATTGCTTAACATATTTGTAATTATTTACTCCTTTCTGCTTTATGCAAAGTTTCTTCTTTATCCTTTCTCATTCCTTAAACTTCTTCAGAGCAGTAATTAGAAGCTGTGTTTGTGCAATGCCCAGTGCAAGGAGTGCACAACTCCACTCATAGATTTCTTTATTAGGCAAGATGGGAAGGGACTCAAAAAAGAGCTACAAGAATGATCATGTACCTGGGACTCATGTTTTAGGCTGGAAGACTGTAAATTCATCACAGTTAGCCCAAAGACACTCCCAGGTTTGACATGAATGTAAGCTAGAGAAATTTGGAGAAATTCAGGGAGATTTAGGATGGTAGAGGTGGTAGCGGTACATTTAGGCTAACAACAAAGTGAGCTTTTCAACTGCAAGTTTAATTAATCCCCTGATATTTCATTTAGGGCTGTGTCTTTAAGGTTAGGTGGGGTTAAAGCCTAAAACATATATTCTACCACAAATCATGGTCACAGAGTTGAAGGAGGAGTTACTGTGTGGGGTTCTGTGACCAGTGTTACACCAAAAAAAATGAGGTACGTAATCCCCGTGATGCGTTCTGGCCTTAAAATTATTGGATCTGTGAATCTATATAGAACCTATAACCTGTGGTAACACAGGCACATGCAGAATTAGGGTGAGATCTTGCAGTTTTTCCTGCAGCAAAGGAGTTGAAACCGATGACTAATTTCTGCTGGAGCTGAAAGTCTAGGTTTGGGATTTTTCTCACTATACGGGAGACAGGGAAATTTTTGTGTTGCTTAACTCTCCTGGTGCCACAGCCTTATCTTGCAGGGGTGCCACGTACTTTGCAGCGAGTGCTGCCGACTCCATCCTCTCCTTGGTGAGCTGGGTGATAAGGCTGCTGTTCGTTTACAGGGAGCAGGAACACATAACAGGTGCCTCCCACACGCCAGGAAGTCAATTGAAAGGGAGAGCTCTTGACTTTTCTTACAGGATTGGGCCCCTGGTATGCAGAACTGTACATAAACACCATCGTTCTTTTTTTGCTAAGCGGTGTGGGAAAAAAAGTTGGCTTTTGGAGCAGATATTTGAAAGAGCAAGAACAGTTCTGACAAATTACAGGTATGAACCATTGATATCTCTTTCATCATTAATAGTATGATAGGATCTGAAGGTGACAGAATCCTTTTTTTTTTTCCCCTCTGCTTATGAATCAGCTTGCTTTTCTGCTTAAAATTGATTTTGTTATTAACCTCTTGCATTCCACTGTGTGGTTTCCCTGCTCTCTGGGATGTTTGTATCAGTCCTTAGTTCAAAGATGGCTTCAACATTAAATGCGCAATCTTTTTTCTTTCCATACTGTTAGGAGAGATTAATAAAAGACTCTGTCCCCAAACCTTCAGCCGATCTCCAATTTTTGAAGCATCTTGCTGTCAGACACCTTCCTTCAAAAGTAATGTTCTGACTTTTCTCTGTGGTCTCTCAGTCTTGAGCCAATACATGTGGTTTTGCTCTTACCAAAACAAATGTGGAGATTCAATTCCATTTTATTTTCTTTCTGTCTACACTGAGGAAAAGATTTTACATTTAATATACATGTGTAGCACGCCCAGGTCTATACAAACAGGGAAGGGGAGAGGAAGACCTTCAGAGCTAATTGCTCCTTTTATGGGGAGTTGAGAAGGGATACTGCATGCCTTGGTTGTCTTTAACATTGCTGTGAGCTGCTAAATAATCACGATATTTATTCCCAGAAGCAGCTGTATTTTAAGGGTAAGCGTAATGATTCTGTTAATCTGCAGTAAGAGAATTATCCTGACACAGGTTCCCACGCTGAATAGTTTGCTGAAACATATGAAGCATATATTGTCTGGCAAATAGCGAGATATTTTGTATGAAGCTACAGCAGTATGAGATTTTGTTTTGGAAGCCATGTGAATGACTGTGTTAAGTGACAACTTGTTACGGGGATAAGTTGAACTTCTCATTTTGTGCAGATGTATAGAGCACATCTGAGTTCTGAAAACAGGTCGATTTTTAAAGGGAAGAAAAGCTAGGTTTCCCCTCAGCACTTGGCTTGTTTCCTCTGTAAAAGCATCAAAAACTGTCCATAAAGAAATATTAGTTTCACAAGTATTCTGGCTTAAATAAACCATTGATACAGTATTTTGGATGTCCCCTTTGCATTCCAGGGACTATGAAATACTCTCTAGATCTGTTGACTTTGGTCTTCTTAACGTGGTCAAACAAATAAATAGAATGAAGAACGTTTTATTGTGTGACAAGGAGACAAGCACATAAAAAACAAAACAAGAGTAAACCAAAATAAAACAGTGTAAATAAATGCCCTCCACTGAAGTAAACAATTTTACTTGTTAATTTCCTCTTCCAAAACTGCTGAATTAAAAGCTGTTCCCACAGATAAATAGTTCAGATATTTTACTACTCTGCTCTGTGTCAATTATACCTACACCTGGGAAAATTAATTACTTTTAAAACATTAATACCCTAAGATATTACATTGCATATAATATTAATGACCACCTGAATGCAGTACTATCATTTGCTTCTTTTTTCTCTCCTTCTCTTTTGGGAATGCAGTATTTTATTCCTGTAATGGAGTGTCTCAGCACGAGGATGCTACACATGAAGAAGTAAGCATTTTAAAGTTAGTCATGAAATTAAAGCATTTTGAAAGGCTGTGCCCCTTTTCACAGTGGCAATTCCAGCCAGTCTTCAGTCACTTGCCAGGTGCCACATGGCTTTTGAAGACATGGTTTTCTTGAGAAGTAAGAAACTGGGTGGTGTGAAATCCCTCTCACCCACAAGCTCCTTAGCATCCCTTGCTACCCCAGGTCCTCATGCTCAGCGCTGCTGCCCTGGTTGAGGCTTCGCTGGGCATTTGTGTGAGTAACGGGGAGCAAAGACCTCAGGGACTGGCCCTCTGCCTTTGCGCAATGGGGTGACCAACATCTTTGTTCCAAGCTGTAGCCCCAGCCATTTCATATCTAAGCTCCCAGCACTTTCATGCAGGTAGTTTTTGGCTCACTGGGGTGTCTTGCTAGGCATGGTGAAAGTCACGTCTGCTTTGTCTGAGTTATATCCAAAGTCTAAAGAGGTTCCTGTTTGGTCTGGGCAAAACTCCTGATGTGGGTAAGAAGGTTGCTTGGGCAGAGACCGAGACAGGAAGGCAGCTGAAATGATAGCTGCGCTCCTGTTGAAGTGGAAAGAAATTCTCACAGGTCTCTGCGAAATCCGCTGCTGCTGCCCCTGGAGAGCTCCCAAAGCTCCTCCCGTCACCCCACAGGGGCAAAACACTTTGGCAACAGCTGGGCGATGGTGAGCGATTTCTCACGGGCTACCTCTCCCCGCAGCTATCGGAAGAAATGTCCTTCTCTCCTCTCTGCAGCTCTGCTGCCTCTCTTCTACAGCATTTTGTTTTGCTCTCGACCAGGAAACCCTTTTGCTTGATTGCCCTTTTCCCTGATTCTGAAGTTGGTGTTCTCAGGCGTACACGTCTTCCTATGCATGACTTAATGCTCCCTGAACAGTGGTGCTGCCCTGCAGCTGTCTTACTGGATGTAAATATACACAAGTCTGAGAGAAACATTGCTCATAGAAAGAGTTAGGTTGGAAGTCATCTAGTCCAATCCACTGCTCACAGCAGGGCCACCTTCCAAGGTAGATTGGGTTGCTCAGGGCCTTTTCCAGCCAAAATATCCAAGGATGGAGATCCCACAGCCTCTCTGGGTAATCTGTCTTGGTGCTGCACCACTCTCAGGGAAGAAGAACCTTTCCCTTGTGCCTGGTCAGAGTTTGCCTGGCTGCAACGTTTGTCCATCACCTTGAAGTTTTCTGAGTATTTGAAAAACAGGAAGAAGCAGTGATAGGTGCTTGCTGTCCATTGGCATAACTCCATATGCATAGCTCAGGATGTCGTGTGCAGGATCTGTCGATGTGGATTTTATCAGTAAATGGAACTAAACTGCCTTATTAACTAAGAACATCACTAGCACATGTTACACACTGCTCTCCTTCATTGAAATCTCCAGATCTTCTCCACTGTCTCCTCCCTCAGCTCCATTCTTGGTTGTGAGCTATGCTCTTTCTTCATCCCTACTGTTGCAAATTTGTACCCCTAGCAAAACTCTGTTGTGCTGCTGTCTCATTTCTCTGTATGCCAAAACTCTCACCTGGGCTTTCACCTCATCTTGACATGACAATAGCCTCTTTGAACAGGGAGTTAGCTCCTGGAGCGATGTTGCTAGCTCCTCATCCTATTCTTCAACTCTTCCCTAGGTACTGTCTGCTGGCAGGGTCAGGGCACTGGGCTAGGGGACCTTTCGCCTGAGTTCTGATGCCCAGACATGAACTGTTTCTTTCTTGGGTTTCAAATTTTTATTTATAAGGCTCATTGGCAGCAATCACCATCCTCAGAACAGATGCTTCTCAATGACCCACGGGTTAGGAAAGCATCATTTCTATTTTACAAATGGGAAGCTGAGGCTCTATGGTGTAAAGCAACATCCTACAGGAGATTCACAGTATATCTTGGAGTAGTACTGCCTTTCCAATGTCAGAGCAGTACCTGAAGAGAAACATCTCCCTCATCAAAGTGGGTGGGATAGGTAGTATTTTTAAAGACTCTATGCACAGTATGGAATCCCAGTTCCATTTTATAGATGGTTTCCACCCTTATGTTCTAGCCCTGTCTTCTGTTGTGCCCTTATCTCACAAACGTTGCACTGGGAAAGAAGGGAGTGGAGCTGGTTTCTCTGTCTATGAATAGATGGACTATTAGAGACTGTTGGCACCTGAATGGGCTTGTTATCTTCAGATAACAAAGGAATTGCTCCATCCTGGAGAAGGTCAGGCTACCCAGCTTCTCTAGAGCAGGCTGGGATTGAGGGACAAGCATTCCCTTAGGAGCAGGGCTAAGAAGCCATAAGCAAAGAAAGCTTGGAAGGTAAAAAAGGAAGAGAGGAACATACTTCTGCAAAAGAGAGTCCTTTATAATGAGACAGTACCTGCGAAGGGGAGCTGCAGCAGAGAGGCTTCAATTTGATGTGGCGATGCCTTGTGCAGGAGTGAAGGAAGGTCCTCCTGAGAGGACCTGGAAAGGGGCTGACAAAGGATGGCGAAGAACTAGACGCAGCGAATTGCAGATGAGCTCTTCTGTTGCATTATTTAGCTCTATATATTTTCTTGCACATCTCAAGTAGAGAGTGATTATTTTTACAAATCTTACACAGTCGATCTGCTATGTATTTTAATAGTTGTTTATCCCTGAGGTGGTAAATTATAAAGCAGAGGGCCTACAAGGATGGAGTGCATGCAGAAATATAAGCTGAAACTCCTGGAGAGCTGGGAAAGCCAGCGCTAGTCTCTGGTTCTGGCTGTGGGGTCTCAGGGAGAAGTACTGGAGGGACGACCCATGCCCTGAGAACACGCTTAGAAATCTACTGTGCCTCGGATCTGTTTGGTTTAAGGAAGCAGAAAAAGCACATGGGTCCAACATGCTGTGACCCAAACACAGCCCTATTATGAATAATCAGAATATTATGTGTAGGGTTTTGAAAGGATTTAGCAGATTTGGGGGACTGTGGGTTATTTTTTTGCTTGTTTTGTCCTTTTTCCTGTGAAAGTCAGTGACAGATTGAAATCTGCTGACTCCAGTGCTTAGAAGATGGTTCAAAGGACCGAGCTCCTGGCTCAGAGTTTCCAAACCCTGCTGGGAATCAGAACATATGTCCAGAAGAGCATCAGATACCTAGAGAAAGTTAGAAGGAGAAGTAATTTTGCTTCTCTTCTGAACTGAATCACAATTATAATGTTTGCTGACAACTTTCTGATGCTTACTGTAACTGTAGCTTTTTTTTTTTTCTCACACTACAGAAACAGCATATTCTTGTCATGCAGCTGTTGCTTACTGTGTCTTCCTTCTGCTTTGGGTGGATTTTCCCATGTTCATATCCGTAGCTTTTGAGTCCTTCTGTCACTGAACAGCTGTGGGCTGATACTAGATAGAGCTGAATTTTTTCTGTGTTCGCACACAAGTAAGCTTGTGAACAAAAGATTTTTAAGAAAGCTGATAAATGAACAAGGTCTTTTGGACGATGCAATGTTGCTAACATTGTGGACAATAAAAATCCTTGTACTTGTACTCACTGAAAGCGAAGGAAGACATAACTCAATCTGTTTTATCTATGAGCCTCCAAGCTTTTCCCTACAGGCTTGAGAGAGGATGTTCTATAACGAACTCATCTTTCATGTGACAGAAAGGGAAATGCTATCTCACAGCCTAATGCTTACATTTCTATCTGCCATTTAACTTGGACATTGCCTTCTGAGGGGACCCCCTGTTTTTAGTGGTCAGAGCTTAAGAGAGGATCAGGGCTTCCCAGGTAGTTCCAGCTCTGACACGTGCAAATCACATAGCTTCCCTCTGTCTACAAGGAAAGCAGATACAGTTATCTTGACGTGTGTCCATCTCAGGCATGCTCTGAAGTTCAATTCAGTAAATTTTGCCAGCTGTTCAGCAGGCAGAGGATGGTGGGCCCAGCCAGGCACACTGACTGCTATTGTCTCCTGCGTGGGATGGAAACGGGAGTGTATGTGGGGAAGTATCATGTACACTTGTCCTGTTCTTGCATCTCTCTCATGTTTCCTTACAGCTTTGGGGTTTGCCTATGGACCCTGGGGACATCAGCTTTGTTTGTTTTTCCCATTTCCTTAACTTTTTTTCCATTCTTGAAGTAATTCTTCCACACATATGAAAAAACCCCCAAAGCAGCAGCGACTGACCCATTTAGCTGGCACCATCCACTCTCTGCTCTTGCACAAGTGGGCACAAGGACAGAGACAGATCCTGGTGCCATGGGAGGGGGCACCACGGGGAGTTCTCTGGCCAGCTCACCTCGAGCAAAGTGCAGGAGGCTTTTTTGAGGAGGGAAGGGGAAGGCCAGGGTGTACAACAATGGGTTTGGCACCGAGCTGGCCACCCTTTGCCCCCTCTGCCAAGGGGCTTTGCCAGCATGGACATTTGTGTGTGCTGGGGAGAGCAGTGTGGGCTCAGGACGGGGGGAGGGATATGCAGACAGATGGACAAGGGAGTGTAGAAGGGTTATGCCCAGCTCTGCTCGGCCTCCCTGAGAGAGCCCTGTGTCACAGCTGCTTGGGACACTGCCAGTGGTGGGCTCTGGTGTGAGCATGGTGGGAGGCAGGGGGAAGCACCAAACCCAGGCCTGATACTGGAATAGAAAAAGAAAGCAATAAAAGAAATTTGGGAATAGCTGAGGACAAGAGACAGGGCTAGGTGGATCCTTGGTCTGAACTAGCTCAGCTGTGTCCCATTGTTTTCCTGCTTTGCTTCATCTGTCTCTTGTCTTACGTGCAGTATTGCAAGGTTGCTAGGGAAAAGATAGTGCCATGGATTTGTGTTTGTGCAGAGTCAGACACCTGGGGACACATGTCCATGTGCCAGTAAGGAGACCTAGGTTCAGCTCCACCTTCTCTTAGGGCAGCCCGGTCATTTTAGACCTGTGGTCCACTTCCCCAGCAACAAGAGAGCTGTGAGGAGAAACATGTGAAGGCTTCCATGGCGTTCACCTGTTATACAAAATGCTTACAGCAGATAGAAGGGCAGAGTGAAAATATTACATAATTTTTAACAGCTTAAGACAGTGAAGCCAGCCTTGGGCAAATGTCAGCCTGCCAAGGCACATTGCTCTGTTGGTGTAGGTCTATGTGCATTACAGCCTTGTGGAGCAGAGTCAGACTTGAGAGACATTTATGTCACAGTCAACTGAAAAAAATGCAATACTCTGGCTGAATTAGCTCTCACATTGACTGACACAAAGCCAGAGTGCCAGCTTCTCCTCTGGAAAAGTTATTCCCCATTTTCATCCTATCGGTGAGATCAGAACATGTAACTGAAACGGATGAGGAAAAGAAGCGTAAAGGCGTAAGTAAGTGGTATATGGGACACAGCTAGTCCACTGTTGGCACTTTCCAACAATGTGCACTTTCCCCTCTACTGGTCTTCACATAGGGAAAGTGCTCCTTATAAAACATAGCAGAGCCTCTTCACCATCCCGCAGACCTTTCCATGCTGCACTTCTCTTCCTCAATCCCTACAGAAACTTGGCAGCGGCAGTGCATCTGGTGTCCTGTGATTGCTGCTCAGCATGCTGAATGGTACCATCTAATTTCTTCCCTGGGCTCCCTGCCCTTCAGTTCAGACCCACCTGCTGCCTCTCATTGTACTGCTGCATGTGTGGCCGGTACCATAATGGGAGCCTGGGTTGTGGTTACCAGCCCTGCCTGGGATGGTGCTCCCCAGTCAGTGTAGATGAAGTGTCATCCTAAGAGCGGGGTCTCATGCTGGGGAGATGTTGCTGCTAGCCCTACCCTGTTGCAAGTGCTCCTCATCTGACACTGACAGCCTAGGAAGAGGTTCCTCTGAATCCTTTTGTTTTCTACTCCCGCTAACAATGGCTTAATACTGTGGTGAAAGCATGGACGGGGCAACGTGAGTGAGGGGGGAGAACTGTGTGGGACCTTAGGCACAGAAGGAACAGGGCCAGAGAAGAAAAGTCAGAGGAGCAAGAGGAAGCTTTTTTGGAGGAAGCGGGGGGAGCATTAAAAGTGTCAGTTGTGTGAAAAGTGGAGACCTGCAGCGAAAAGCACAGCTTAAACTCTGCATAGGGTGCTGTGCCAGCAGGAGCTAAGCTACAACAGTGGGCACTGATGGAAAATGACAGCTGCAGTTTAAGTCAAGGAAGGCTTCAGGGCCATCTTCCATCACATTTTGACAGGCTGCAGCATGGTACTGGCCCAGAGATACTGCATCATCTCACTTGGCATGAGGGGGAATTAAGAAATCTGGCAGTAATCTGAGCAAACCAAGGAGCTGAGGTGAAGGAACACAGTATCAGCGACAACCCAAATGTTATAAAATGCTTTTAGCTAAAGACCTAAAGAAAACAAAATGTGTTGGGGGGAACTGCTTACACAGTGACATATTACACACTTAATATTTTGCACCGAGGAATTATAATCTATAAAACCTTATTAATGGGGACAGTACTTTGTAAACAAGAGAAATAAAAATTTTGCTCTAAAAAGTAGCATGGGATTGGAAGGATCACCTTCATCACCAAGGCAAGTCCTCTGCAAATCACAGGCCACTGAACAAAGGTGCTGAGCTCAAAGGGGTTCATCAACCACTTATTCCCAACATCCCACCACAGCTCAGAAGGTTTTTCAGCACTCCATAAGAAAACCTTGCAGGAAAAGCCCAAAGCAAAGCCATGGGAAGACTGTATCATGGAAGAGTGGGATAGATCAAGGACTTTGCTGGGATGGTCAGCTCCTGCACTAACAGGGAGTTTTACTTCCCTGTTGATCCTAAAAATTGGTTCTTCATCAAACAGCTTCCAAAGGCTCTGTCAGTCAGCAGACTGCTTATGTTCAGAGGATATCAGCATGACCCCTAGCCAGGGATGCTGGAGGTTTCAGTGCTCTGAGGAGCCCTGCATGGTGACCCACATCTTCCTGCAAACTGTGGTTGACCAGGGAAAGGCAAAAAACATGGTTTTCATGGAAGCATGGTATTAATCAGCTGGTGCAATGAAGAGCAGTTCAATCTTCTTTCCAGCTCCAATGGAGGTGATGCTAATACCTATGAACTCCAATCACAGGCATAATTCTCTCCATCTGGGAGTTTTCCCATTTAGTTATAATCTCCTTTTTGTAAGTTTCTAAAACTTCGTCTTCATTGGGGAAAAGTAAAGGAAAGAAGTTTGGAAGGGCGGATGGAATTTAACCTTGCTAAGTGCATGGTATTGCACAAGAAAAGGTGCATGCCTGATGTGTCCCTTGAAGTCTCTGGGACCCTAAGCGCATTCTGTTGGTGGACACCATCCTGCTCCGTTTTAACCACTTCCGAGGTGTTTAATTGTGTAACATTTTTGATAAAGCTTTTTCCTCATGTGCCACGGTAGTGACTTCCCAGTCACAGATCACAACCTTAAGCTGTGTGGTGTGGATGATGTTGTGAGCCTGCCAGTAGCTCCTTTTCACCTGCCAGTATTAGGGGGGGATGGAAGAGACCTCTCTGCAGGGCGGGCAGGAGCTCGGGGGAGGTTGGGGGGCACTGCTGGGCCGGCGGGGGCTTTGACGAGGGAGCTCTCTGCTCCCACCTGTCGGTGATTAAGGGGAGCGATAGTCAGTGACAGAGCTTCGTTTGCATACGCTTTCTACCCAGAAGTCCTCTGGGGACAGTTTGAGTCACTATCGAGTCAAAACCACCCGGGTGTGGAGGAAAAAGAGCTTCTAAGAAGTTGTCAGAGACTTTCCTGTGTGTTTTCTCTTCTGGATGATGGAGGTTTCTTTGAGCGATGGCACAGTCCAAGCTGGAGTTTGGGGCAGAGCGGTGGCGGGGACTTCGGGACGGCGGGTGATGAGACGAAGCCTTCTGATAAGGAGGTAAAGTAGCAATGTAGCAAGTTGTTAGATGGCATCCTGGTGTGATAGTTGCTACATTGCCAGCATAAACCTTAACATACCATGAGCAAGGGTCTCCTAAAATGCATGAGCTTAAAAACAGTGGTACATTTCATTCCTTTTAAGTTTGAACACTGAAGCCTTACTTTCAAGCTTGTTTTTCTTCTGTGAAGGTGAAAATTCTTCCATAATCTATGGCTCCAGAACTTGGGGCCATAAGAAAAAGCCACGAGACCTAATAAAACACTCTAGGTACTGTGATTGTGTGGAGGAAGATCTATGCTTTTTTCTGGTTTGTTTTGTTGTTTGGTTTTGCTTTGGTTTTTTTCCCCACAAAGAGCTGACCCAGCAGAAATGTTCTGAAAAAAGTGACAAACTCTATGGAGTTTTCAGGGCCTTGCAGAGCTGGAGGTGAAGTTTCTGATGAGGTGGGAAGGCAAAGGCTGTTTGCCAGTCCTGGGGACTGGACAGCAGTAGGAACAGTGTGCACTAGGTAGCATGTGGATTGCTGGTGAGAATAAAAAATGAGAATTTCTTGTACAAGGCATGCAGACAATCAGTAATATCATTTCAGTATTTGTTATGACAAAGATAAAAAGATACTAGGTGAATGCAAGGAGAGGACAATCAGACAGTTTTCATTAGAAAATGCCAATCCTGTAAAATGTTGAGTTCTTTTGTAAACTGGTTTCAGTTTCTCTGAAACTGTGTAAAGGAAAACTCAGGAAAAGACCCAGTCTAACCTTTTTTTTCTTTTTTTTTTTTTAATAAAATAGTGTCATTTTTCACTTTGAAACAACTCTTTCAATGAGACTTTATATTGAGTTTGTGTGATCTCACTGTCAAAGAAAGTCTGAGCACAAACCGAAATCCTCTGGACTGTTCTGAAGCAATTTATCATTGCTGATGAAATTTTTGTCTGCGGAGAACTGTGGAATTTTCAGTCTTCTTTCTGCTTGAAGCTGAGCTGAATTTGGACTTCCAAAATCCTTTTGTGTGAGCAGAATCCACAGCTGCTGGGTACAATTCCTTAAGAGACAGCCCCCCCCCCGAGCCCATGGAGCCCATAGCCTAAACGCATATTGAGCAGATGAAAGATGCATCGTGGGGGAAAAATGGCGAAGGGCTCAATCTGCAAGGTGCTGAGCAGTCTGGTCTCAACTCAGCAAAGCTTTTAGCGGGCTTAGTTTCATTCTCAGTGACTCAGTAACTATTTACATGCCTGAAGTTAAGCACCTGCTTAGGGATTTTGCTGGATTGCAGCCTGAACGCTGGGCACCCCTGGGGTCAGGTCTGTTTTTTTAACTCACCACTTCCAGACTGTTATCCTCCTCAGTATCACTGCCCTAGTCCAGATCCCCATCTGATTCTTCTCCCACCCCTTAATTTTCCAGGCTCCAGCAGAGACTCCTTAATACCTCTGCCTTTTTTTTTTTTTTAAATTCCTTGCTTGTCTTTATATTTCTTCCCAATTTATTATCACCTGCAACTTTCATTCATGCACAGATCATTCATTCATCCTTGATCACCTGATGAATGCAGTTCAATAACACTGGTACTAACATCGATCATTTTAACACCTCGGGAAAGAAAAAACAAAGTCCTTCCAATTTAATTCATTGCTGTTTATCATTACCCTTTGTTTCCGATCTTCTAGCCAGTTTGAAGCCCACATGTTAATACTTTTTTTCCAAGCCAATTTGGACTAATTTCTCCAATGGGACATGGGATCAAATATTTTACTAAAATCCAAACACATTGTATCTCTTGTATTCCCTTCACCCACCAATTGTGTAACCCGTCCAAAAATTAATCAAATTTATCTGGCAAAAACCAGTCTTCTCAACCTCTTGCTGCCTATTTCTCACGATTCGCTTACCCTGGAGATGTCTAATAATGTACCACACCCTCCTGCCCCCCCCGAGTTGTTTCCATACTGTATTTTGGATAGAAGCTGGACTTAAGGGGTGAGGGAGTCTCACGGACACCCTGCATTACACTGGGCTGTAAGTCCGGGCAAGAAGGAGTGCCGCCAGGAAGGGTGTGTTAGTGGATGCACCACCAGATGAAACACTTCCCTGCCAAATAAGCAGTGATTGGGAGTGCTTTCACACAGTGTCGTCCTTGGTCTATGTTCCAAAGGGCACTTTCAAAAGAGTAGGCATCAACTCTTAAGCAGTGAAAAGGAAAGCAAACACAATCGCTCATCGCTTTGGACATTTGGGTCTCTCACTCATGGTCTGAAATGACCCAGCCGTCAGTGCTGGATAGGCTAACAGTATGTTATTTAAATTCTTACACCTAAAAATACCTTGGAAAAAGCCCTTGATGTCTCAGCTAGCACTGGAAGTAGGTATGTTGGAGTGACCAGACTCTGAATTACCCTTCATTTAAAAGGGCTTCTTAGGAAAAGAGCCACTGCAATGGGAGGAAGGATGTTCTTGTGAGCCAATAATGGAGATATAAATATTTGAATCAAAAGGTTCCACTGTAACTGTAAGATGTACAGTGCTGCAAGTGATGAGGAAAAGACTGTATGGAAGGAGATAATGAACTTTAACAAATACCTACCACAACAAAATACAATCCAAGGCAGTAAAATGAGAGTTTGAAAATAATTTTTTTTTTTTTAAGCTAATTTTTTGATGCTTTGCAAATCATGGTCACGGGTGTGATATAAAACCATCTGGTAGAGAAAACAATGGAAAACAAAACTAGATCATCATACATCTGGCATTTTGTACTATGAGTTTTCTCCATGTGTGTTGGTGCTCCAACAGAGCTACTTGCATTGCATAATTGATAGCAATTCAGTGACCACAGAATATTTCTTTTATTCCAAGGAAAAAATTAAATCTTGCTGAGATTTTCAAAATGATCTGAATCTTCCTAACAAACAGGCTTCCCAACAGTACCTTGTTTCAGGTGAGTCTGGTGTTGAAATGGCCCCAGATGCTTTGACTGGCAGAGAGTCCACATTAAACTGTGGTGCATTGCTTCCTGGGAAGGGGAGTTGCAGTCCCGTGGCTGGGCTCTCTGATCAGACCATGTCCCCCAGTGATGTAGTGCAGTCTCCCCTTGAAGCAAGCAACCCCAGGTGGCAAGAGAACATGGATGGGGTGGCCTGTAGCAATGAAGAAGGTTGTGAGCTCCTTCACTGCTCCTTCTCAGGAGGCAGCACCCTGACACCACTGAAAAGCGCTGCTGAATATTGAGCTAGCTCAAAATAACGCGTAGGATGAGTTCAACAGATCAAATCAAAACGTATCAGTCAAGGGATGCTGAAATTGTTTTGATAGAGAGTGACAAAATTAAGAGTTTTGCAATTTCTATATAATATTTTTACTATTGCATTTGATGAATCACTCCTGAGGAAGGAGGAAAATAAATGTGATATTTTCCTGGTGTTGGAAATTCCTAGTTCTCCTCAACTCAAGTTCTAAATGATTTCATTATCCAGCACGCAGATGTTCACATCCTTGCATACCTGCTTTCTCCTAATGCCAAACATTAGTTCCTTTTCTCTCTGAAGTAGTGTGCTTGCAAAGACATCTCGAAACCTCGGAAGAAAGTTGCAATATTTATTCTAAGTGTAGGGAGGGTTGTTTAACACTTTAAACTGTGGGTTAAATCTCAAAGTCATTACTTAGTTTTATATAGGTTTTTATCAGGAAAGGTTACGTTTGATTAAATTGGTGTGCATGTAAATACAACACTATGGCCACCCTGCTGAAGACCCGGCCTCTGGGAAATGAGTTAGAGCCGAACGCGGCACTGTCGTCCTGCCTTTCTGTGGGTGGACTATCATGCCAGTCGAGACTTAACTGGTAAATGGCAGCAAAACGTGATTTTATCCTACCCAGGAACGTGGCCAGTTACTTTGTATTTTTTGTTTACCAGCTTCTTCTAAAAAAACATCTGGGCCGATACACTGTTTGGCTACTCAGTAAGCTCCAATACAAAATGAGTACCTTGTAGCGTAAGTTCATGTAGGGTTGCACCAATGGATCTTCAGTCAAATAATAGGTACATGACCTTTTCCGTGAAAAGTCATTGTAACAGGGCTATAAATAGAGCTATACTTCTCCATCTCATTTTGGGGTACATATTTTATAATTTTAAAAACTCATGGATGCTCACAAATTTATGTAGAAAATACATTTGTAAAATTTTCACTAGGCTTCCTCTACAATTTTCCTAGCTTTTAGTAAATTGAGGTGTCTATGCAGCACAATCAGATTAGATACAGACCTGATGTACCTAAAATATTTCCCCCATGACCTAATTCCACCTGGCTTAATCCATTTCAAACACTCTTTCAGAGAGTCTCGGGTTTGCTTCTCTTCCCAAAGCTGCCTGGTTGTTTCTCCAATAGTGAATGTGAATAGGCTGGGTTTAGAGGCTCCTCCTCTGCCCACAGAGGAGCTTTGCGTGCTGAAGAAGACCCAAAGCTGTCATGCCAGTAATGGTTTCTTCTTCCTCTCCGGTTTGGTACATTAGCAACGCAGAGTTGCCAAGGATAAACCACTGGATTTTCAACATGACTTTTCCCTGTTCTTTGCCAGCAGTGAGGTAAATATATTTTAACCTTTGTTTCTTTTTTCTTCTCATTGATCAGCCAGAACTTGCAGTAATTTCAAAGGAAGCAAGACAACCATTTATCTGAAAGTATATGATGCTGCTTGCCATTATGCTCTACCTACAGACACCTGGGGCGCTGGTGGACTAATTCCAAGGAGGGAGTATAGGCTAACGTATGCTAGGCATTGATCTGTGTCTATGGATGAGGTCCACCACTCCTCTGGGAAATCCACAGCTGGAAAACAATTAAAAATCACTATCCCTAGTATAAGCTAAGCTAGTGCACCTGAGGGTGCGGTATGCTTTGAGCTGATCAAACAGCTACTGCTGCTTAACAGGGCAGTCCTGCCCCTGCCTCGCATCACCCCCCTTGCCTCTCTTGTGCCAGTGGTGGAGTTTCCTGGGTCAGGCAGGGAGCCAGCACCAGGGCCTGACCCAGCAGGAAGCTGTTCAGTTGTTGCGGCTGTGCTAGTTTGCCGCCAGTTTAGGTCGTGTGTGTCCCCCCCCCGCCCCTGTCCCCCAGATTAGTTCAGCAGGAGGTCAGCTGAGCTCCAGAGCTTGTGGCACACAGATCTGGAGGAGGGCAGGGGACCGCCTCAGCTCTGTGACAACTGGTCATCGAATCGGTTCAGGCGTAACACGAAAAATACGATCCCTACAAAATAAGACTTAGATGGCTTCTCTGAATCTTACAGGAGTGAATCCCTTACTGATAGAAAAGAAAATCTTTGTGTGAAATTGCAGATCAGTTAAAAGGTGAGAGATCTCTTTGAGTTTGAGAGATAGCATGTAATCATATAATTAAAGGCTGCCCCCCCACTCCATACATAGCAAAAGGAGCAAATCATGTTGACCATTCAGTCTTCACTCCAGTGTTTTGATAGGCTTCCCCATACATAAATGCAGATGTCTGTGTGCAATAACCATCTGAGTTTAAAAGTGTAGTCTTCACTACAGTAGAATTAATCTATTGTTGATCTTCCATTCAGAAAAGATGTTATGAGTAAAAGCCAAAGTTTGCAGAGGATTGCCTTGGTTCAGCTTGTGCTTTCATCTGAAGAAGCACAACCATAAACCTTGTCCTCTCCTCTCCTCTCCTCTCCTCTCCTCTCCTCTCCTCTCCTCTCCTCTCCTCTCCTCTCCTGTCTCTGAACCTGTGTTTGCCCTCTGGAGAATCCTGAACTTATATTCTTAACTTTCACATTGACATAAATCTAGGACATCTTCACTGAAATGAGACTGGTGTACCAAGACTATAAATTACTAACCTGTAAAACAAGGTAGAATTTGACCCTTGTTGCACATTTGGGGATTTGACATAGATTCTGATCTCATTCACAGTCATAAACTGCTTTTGTTAATGAAGTGACATATGAATTGCTGCAGCATAGCCAAGGGGGTAGTTGTTTGCTGTGTTAATAAATCATGTTCCACAAATACGATATAGTTACTTTTTAATAAAAATAAAAGACTCAATGATATTTTGTACTGATGCAGAAACCAATTCATTCTCAGCAGAAAGACTTATGCAAAAAAGAAATTAAAACACTGTTTCACAGAGTTTGTAGGGTGTCCAGGACAAAGTGGCTCCAATCTCAGATGAGGCACTCCTGTTGCAGACAGTAATAATCAAAGGAAAGAGGAATACTTTTTTTTGTCATCTTGCCCAGTGCTTCTGTACTTAACAATATATTGCTCTCAGAAACATGTCTTGTGTACTTAAAGTCCTGGCTGTGCAACACAATTCTTGTGTGACTTTAGACAAATTCTTCACTTTCTCTGGGTACAATTCTTATTTATGGTCTTTTCACTTCAGCAAACTGCCCTGAAAGTAGAGACAACTTTTATTTACCGCGATGCAATCATGAATTCACCAGTATTTTCTTCTGCCTGCTTTTGTCTGCTGCATCCATTTAGGTTACCATGTGTTGGAGAAGGGGCAGCCTGGAACAGTGCGTGTGTGTTGTGTCTAGTGCTATGAGACTTATGCCTTCGGCTGAGGTCTCTAAGCACCACTGTAATGCAAATAATAACACCGCTGTAATAGCGCAACAGGGGAGAAAAACACAGATTTTCCAATCTGAAAGTTTCTGAGGCGCAGAAGCCCTTGGCCAGCAGGTCCCAGTGCAGCTGAGGGCTTTCCCGGCCTCCGAGGTGGGGCGGTCCTGATCGCTTTCCTGAGGCAGGGTAACGTAGCATCTTTTTTTTTTTTTTTAAAAAAAAAAGCCTCTGCATGTAGGCTGTGAAATTATAGCCTTTATTAACCCCAGTCTGGTCTCAGTCAAGCAGATTACATATAATGGCCCCCAGACTTCCCCATGCCACTGGTGAGAATGGCAGGGTGGCCGGCCTGCTGGGCAGCTCGTCCCCTGGCCCCCTGGGCAGAGCAAGATGTCCATCCTCCCCTCCATGCACCCGGTGGGCTGACATCAGTTAAGCAGCTGGGGTGGCAGGGGAGGCGGCAGGGCAGAGGACTCTCGTGCTGCCGTGGCTCTGGCTTCTCCCGGCTGGGCTGCTGCCAGGCCCTGTGCTTGCAGGGGCTTTTCCTGCCGCCACTTGAACACAACGGCAGCACGGGCTTCGTTGCAATGCACAAGGGAAACAGCCCCCGTCCTCTGCGGAAAATCCCGAAACGTTTGCCCGACGAGTGTTTGCCTTGAGCTTGTAGCGGAAAGGACAGGAAGGACAGAGGGTTGCCTGCACATCCCAGGGTATTTGGGTTAGCGCAGGTAGTGCAAAACCCAGCAAGAAGGGAGTGCAGAGCAGGCCCCCGACTTTTGGGTCTGTTGTTTGCAGCCGTACATATGTTCGCTGCATTCCTCTTTGCTGCTTAAGACTGGATTAATTTTCTATCGCATTGTGGTTCCTGAAGGCAACATATTGCTACCAAAATAGCATTAAAAATAAAAATAAATCCAAGCCTGCCCGATGTTTTATGTCCAGGAAAATGCCTCTGGGGCCAGCTTGAGTGCCACTGAAACTGCACCGCAGCTGAGAGGAGAGATGTGGCCCGCTACCCTTCCCAGGGGCCGAGGGATAACACACTCGCTGCCACAGTTTGTGTGGTGGATGATCCAGGGGAGTTTCCATGGCTCTTTGTGTGCAGTAGGTGTCATTAAAAACTCAACATTTGCCATCCTGCCTTGGCTGTAGCAGTTGGATGCTTACAGCTCCCAGGCGCAGTGTGGTCAGGCAGTGACTTCGTGTGGCAGTTCGTGACTGACTTAGAGGCACCGGTTTTTCTTGAGCAAAAAGAAAAGCCGTTTGGCGGGTCCTGGTAGCTGCAGGTCTCTGTGTGCAACCGCAGCAGTCACCTAGACCTATAGAGCAAGAAGAAGAACAAATGAGCTTGCCTGTCATGGTAGTTGGTCTTGGTAACACCTCAACAGGTTTATCTAGCGGCTAAGGTCCTTAACCAGGTTGTGGACAACCATTTTTCTATTCCTAGTTAGGTGCAGACCTTAGGACTTTGGGGCATACCTCAGTTGTCTGTAAAGGGGGGTGTGATGATGCTAAAACCTCTCATGGATGCATGCGGTGCTCAGGTATTACAGGCATTTGAAGTTCCTAGCTCTCTCCTCAGTTATGATACACGAGCAGAAAGATTTGGAGGGAGAGATTGTGCTGGTTACAGCTATTGATCATGAAATGCATTACACCAGCCTGTTAGTGGCAGCCTGAGATGTCAAATCTGATTGGAAAACATTTGCATGAATGTCTTAACCCAAGTGCCCTCTACTTCTACCACCTTTTAATAGCGGGGATGGGGGGAAGTGAAAGAATGGTATATGTGCAAGAATCTTATAGGGCAGGGTAGGCCAGCCAGTGTCTGTTCTTTCATTTTTTCTTTAAAACATTACTTTTACCATTGTCAGGTTGCCTACAAGATCAGCAATCCCAAACCAGAGGAGCTGTTCAGTTTTTCATAGACTGACTCAAGAAACATGATAAAGGACACTGTTGCAGTAGCTACGGGTCTGAGTCAGAAAATTTGGTAAAATCCATAATTAAGAGGTAAACTGTGCAGTGCACATTTTTCTCCATATAGCAGACCTGAACAGTCTCTGAACTGCTGCAAATTCTGATGATCCTGATACTTTCCCTCCAAATACTATCTACAACTTCCTTACAAGGGGGAGCAGAGAGGGAGGTGCTGATCTCTTCTTTCCGGACACAAGGGAATGGCTTAAATCTGCATCAGGGAAAGTCCAGGTGGGATATTAGGAAAAATTTCTTCACTGAGAGGGTGGTCAAGCACTGGAACAAGCTCCTCAGGGAAGTGGCCATAGCACCAAGCCTGCTGGTGTTCAAGAAGCGTTTGGACAATGCTCTTAGATATATGGTTTAATTTTTAAGTTGCCCTGTGCAGAGTCAGGAGTTGGACTCGATGATCCTCGTGGGTCCCCTCCAACTCAGGATATTCTGTGATTCTGTGCTTCTATGAAATACTGCAGCTAAGTCCACTTCTAATGGTAAGATACATAACCAAAAGTCTCATCCAGAAATAACTAAGGTATAAAATGGAGTTTGTTGTGGCTGACTTAGCACTAAAAAATTACATAAACCCCAGCTGTTTGAATATCTGTCAAACAACAGTTGATGGATCCAGATAGTTTCTTACAGATTTGCCATCCTTCCTTGCACTAATAACCCTTCCCATGGTGCATGTGAGCCATTTGGTCTCCATATTGTCCTCTAAAATTTTCAGATGTCAGCATGACATGCTACCGAGGGGTGACTGGAAGTGCATTCCTTCAGTAGAAACTCAGATTTTTTAATTCCTCACGAATGTGTTGCACTGACCTTGATCTTTGTAATCAGCAGTCAATAGAGTAATTTTGATCACCGTTAACCTTGATTAGATTAGAGCCACCAAGCTACTGCCTTCACTCCAGCAAATGGGTTTACTAACGTGGAGCTCTGCTCTATTGTGACTTTTGGTAGTCTCTCATGTTGGAGATTACAGAGCTTCCTGGGCGATCTAACGCTTCTCAGGTCTGTCAGACGTGTGATGGTCAATTGATTTGAGCTTGATGAGGTGAGACTTGCAACACTGAGCGTGATGAGGTGAGACTCGAGGAAGTGAGAACCCAAGCAGTTTGTGGAAATACTGTCTTCTGTCTTCACAGTCTTCTTGTTTCTAGCTTGAATTGATTTATTTCTCACCTATTCTTTCTATTAAGGGCATGGAGAATTCATCTACTGGCTAATCAGGTGAACTCTCTAGGTACTGCACTCTACTTGGCTTGATTCAGTCATTAGGTCTTTATCATCTACCTCATGTCCTGTACATTTGAGTGGGAAGTTGAGAAAAGACTAGCAGCTGGCTTGCAAGTTTGTAACTGTTACTTCATTTTATTAGCCTGAAATAAATTGTGAGGCCTCATGAAACGTTTTAGTTTGAAACGCTTTCTCTGTAAAGTGCTATGTACATTTTTATCAACATTTCTGGTTTTTTACCAAGGAAAAGCAATTCCCTTCTCCCGTATTTGTTATTTTTCAGCAATTGAAGCATTTAGAAAAGAAAGATTTGTTTCTTTGGGAGGGCTAAAGAATTAGACAACATAAACAAAAATGTAGAATAGAATAAAAATGCCATTTATATTTTTTACAGGGTTACAGAACCATCTTCTCACCTTCAGTAATTTCTGCTAGTTTCATAACTGCTGAACAGAGAGAAAAATCCTCATTCTGAGTAGCATACATGTTAAGTGGACTAAAAAGACCAAATATGAGCAACGAAGATTATAATTCTTATTTTTCATGGATAAGTCACAAGGCAACAAAATTAGTTGACTTCTCCCCTTCCCAAAATCATATGGATAGTGAATGGTTTGTTCATAAATGGCTTTGGATGCCTAATCAGGCTTCTGAAAGGTTGGCAGAGCTCAGGCTTTCCTGAAGCTCTTAGTCCTCTGTCTGAAAACTGTGTTTTGAAGAATGCACAAACTGATTTTAAAAATTCTCTGTAGTTTTTTTCCGGGGAATGAGAAACCCTTCACAATGTTTTCCCTTTCCAGGATTTCCTACTCTAACAATTAGGAGATAAATCATTTCTGGATAAATCTATTTTTAATCCAGTACATCATGACTGAAATGCAGATCCTTTGCAACAGGATGTTCTTGAGAAAGCAGAACTGTGTGAGGCAAGACGAGGAATCTCCAATGGGAACATTTGCCAGACCTGTGACGGAAGAGAAGTCTGACAGTCAGTGTAAGTCAGAAAAACAGAAGGATATCTGAAAAAGAGTGAAACAAGCAAAAAGTTGAGTGAAGCAGATCCCCAGAAACTTACACAGTGCTGTACACCGGGAAAGTTCCACAAAAAGACCATAGAGTGAGAAAAGAAAAAAATACAAACATTGCCTTTTACATGTTAACAATGTGCTAAGTCCTATAGCAAAAATATTCTAAAAGCTATCATTGGGCCCAGAGGAACTCATACATCCCCATGCTGCAGAGCAGCACTGCATGTGGGGATTATCATGGTCCAAAAGCTGTGCTGTCCTGTGGACTCAAGCACAGTGCCATGTAGACATGCTGTCCTTGTGCTACTCTGGGGACTCGTACTGTGCCACTTTTCTTTGAATGAACCATTTTTTTATTGGAGGAAAATATTACTAAAAACTCAGCACAGAGAAGATCTCAAAGAAGCTGCAACACAATGCCTTCTATAAGAGTTACCTCATGTAGAAAGACTCGTTTAAGAATTTGTGCTTCATTAGCCACCATGAAACACTCAGGTGGGACAACAACAGTAAATGAACCAAAAGCGTCAGCTTTTATTAAACATCAGAACGTTCAAACATAGAAAGAGTCCCAAAAGTCTACTGAAAGTTGGAACACCTTTAGATACCAGACACAATATCTGAGATGGCACCTGGAAAAGCAATCAGGAGCGTGCCTTTCTGTGGACAAATGCAACTCCCTCTGTTCAAGTACATGAAAGCGGTACCTTGAAATAACTCCAAAGCTATAATGGTGTCGTGAAAATGGACCATAAATTCCTTGGTTAATCTAGGTGGCCAATTGGTGTGAAATTTCATGTAAGCTTAGTTTTAATGCCCTTTGACATTTGTTTTGCAGTTTGGATCTTTTGAGATTTTTTTTTTCTTCTCTTAATACTCTTAAGACTCTTACAGAAAGTCTTTGAAATTAGACACTGTGTGAAATTCAACCCCTTCTGTTTTTAAATTCATATATACGTATATAATGGACTTTTTTTTTTTGTGGACTACATATATATAAATACGTAGCCAATAAAAATAGGCTAGCGTCCTGGATGCTAAGTTTTTCTGATTTAACAGCTGATTTAAAACTGAAATTAGATTTCCTTCCATTTCCAGCCATTATCCATGGCGTAACTAAGCAACACCAGCCTCATGTTATTGATGGGGCTGAGTGCACACGGATCTTGCTGACTGGGATAGGCATAACTACACTCCTCTTTAAGCAGTAAACCTGGATTTCAACAGCAATGGTTTTCTGCTAGTGCTCATGGAGCTGCTGATGCAGAAGCATTGAAGTGGAGCTGCTTGGAGGTGTATTCTTCAGTGCAAGGCTCTTCTATCCCCATCCATCTGCATGCAATTCTTATTCTTAAGTGGTTAAAAAGTTGTATAAATTGCTATGCAAAACCTCACTGGAGGTAATTAGGCTTCTATAAGTATGAAATATACCTCGTTTAGACTTGTAAAGTCGGGGAAATAATAAAACA
Organism: Gymnogyps californianus; assembly: GCF_018139145.2. Lineage (NCBI taxonomy): Eukaryota > Metazoa > Chordata > Aves > Accipitriformes > Cathartidae > Gymnogyps > Gymnogyps californianus. The sequence continues at coordinate 135,644,832 of NC_059471.1, forward strand.
GTTGGCATTCTTCTCTCTTCTGCCACGCACAAGGAGCACATTTCATCTCTCCTGCCACTGTTTCATCTCACTGACTGTGCTCTCCATTCTTATCTATGACCCTTCTGACAAAATGTCTCTTTTTCTCCCTTTAATGTCTCTTCCTCAAGCACTTGTTTCCAAACCAGCATTTCTGAGTACAACATACTCCTGCACCAGGCGTAGCAGAACTGGAGGAAAAAAGGCAACCTAATAAAGGTTTGCATATTGAATGGGGCAGAGTTAAGGGTGGCGTGATACAGCATCCATGGTCCCTAAACAGCCATAAATGTTTTTCAGATAAGGCACTGCACAGGGCTGAGGTGGGTGAGTCCAACTGGTGAGTCTCTGCTCATGGTCTTTGCCTAACTCTCCTGGAAATAGAAAATCTGGGGGGTTGGATACAGTCAGGTGGGTCCAGTCAAGTTTATTATTTTGGCCTCAGTGCTGACACGGCTGGAGCTGGCATAGATGTGGAAATGGCAGTAGCAGCTCCAGGCAGGGCATGTGGGGCTGTCTTGGAAGAGCTAGGAAGGTGGGAAGGGAATGAATAGATGGTGCCAAGCAAGGCATGGAGCACTACTGTGTTTCCGAGCATGGCCCAGCTACCCACAGTAGACTATGGGAGGTGTGTCGTGTTAGTAGTTGTGGGAGGGGAGGAGAGAGTGTCATATGTGAGTTGATGGCCTGAAGATGCATTTCCTTGATTTTGTGGATTTGTGCTGGGGATGTTATGCTTCACCTCCAGTTGTCTCAACAGAGTCCTTGGCAGATAGATTAAAAAATTAAGTTTGAAGACTGTAGAGGGATATCAGTCAAAGATGATAGAGAAAAGCAAGGGAGCTTCTTTCTGAGAGTGAGGAATGATGATCCAAGGGTGACCAACTGAGGCCTGAAGGCTTGATATTGCAAGGGTTTGAGTGCTGTGCCTCTCAACCAGTAAAGAGCACTTAGTTAACTTTAAGTATGTATCTGCTTGCACTGGAGTCAATGGTAGCATTCACAGGCTTAAAGTTAGCAGCTGCTTATGTACTGTGGAATGATATCCAGAATTCATCCTCTAGGACCTGCCTTATTAGAGGGAGGGATGCAGACTCTCTACTAAATATCAGTGGGATCCACGGAAGAGGTCAAGCTAAGACAAAACACATTCCCAGGATAAGGTCTATCTGTCTGAAATTTCTGACCTGAGTTTTCTAAGCCCAGTGAATGTATACTCCCTAATGCAAAATTCCATGCTGGCTAAATGGATTTCAGTTAATTTTCTGCTATGAAAGCATTTCAATTTTAATAATAGCTGTCACTCCCAATATAATACAGAAATAGTTTAGTCATATAGGCCTTAAAACACTAGTCTGATAAATATTTATATTACTTATTTTAAGTTAAAAGCCTGGTTATGAATTGTTTTCATTCCAGCAGTGTAAACATCCTTCTAGAGTATGCACTGTAAAGTTGAGATTGAAGTCACCCACCCTATTTGCCTGGTCTTACTTTATCAGTGCAAAAATATTCTTTAGTGGATGCTGATAAAAGTAGTTTTACCACTTTCACTGTACAAATGCTCTTCTTTTCTGTACAATACAGAGGGGAAAAATAATGTTAGGTACCTATGGCAAATGAGTATTCAGTCAGCAAAAAAGCTTCAGTTCTTTATTTGTCTTATGTTATTTTAGTTGAAACAGAAATTTGAATACATGAACGTAAAACACAGGCCTTCTTTGCAAGGGGCATTTTCCTGGTCATAAATGGATTTTGCGTATTGTTTATTTAATGTTTTATGCTTATTTGATAAAGAAAACTCAGCTTTATAAAATGAGAAACAAAAGCTATTTAAGGTGTGTGAAATGAGGTACCAGCATAAATAACCCCAGCTCTGAACTGACGAGCAGTAATAGATAAATAACTGTATATGGGTTTTGAACTGGAATCCCAGCCATATTCATGTGGTGAAAGGGAAGGATTTGAATGATGGCAGCAGAATGCAAGCCTCCCCAGTATCATCGGAGTCTGAAGTGGCTGTAGAAATTCAGGCAGTCATTTAATAAAAACACCTCTTTTGCTATGGAGGCTGTAAATTATACAAGCCTGTCAAGTTACAGCTCTGCCTTTGTGCTCAGCACGATTGTAATGTTCTCAGTCCATAATTTAGAAAAGGATTAAAGTTCTCCAATGCTCTGCTGTTTTTACAATGTTTTGGTGATAATAAGATTACCTCAGCCTCCCTCTCTCATGTGAAAATGTCGCTAGAAAGACATACTATATATGAAGGTGGGGTTTTCTCACACACATGCATATATATGAGAGGGAGAAAATACATGACAGTGGTGTCTGGCATCAAAATCTTATTGGAGGGCTGGAGATGCCTCATTACTCATGGATGTTGAAGGCATGCAGCTAATGTATGGATTTGCTCTGTACAAGTGCTGGTAAGTCTTTAAGGTCATGTCAGTAAGGTTGCTGTTTATTAAAAACAAAGTTAAAAAAAAAAAGTTTTTAAAAAGCTTGCAAAGACTACAGAGCTTTTAGAGGACCTATTGCTTGGAAAGCCAAGTTTCTTTACTTACCAGAGCTCCGCAACTGGATAAGCCTCAGAAGGAGAAAAACATTACAACTGTTGTATGTCAGAAACTTATAGCAAAATAGATTTTCTACCAGAATAAAATTGTGTTTTTAAAAGCCTAGTGTCAGTGGATATTCTGGGGATGGAAGAAAATGATAACATGCCCTGCTGGTGATCTGGGAATTCCCTATTTTCAGTAGTAGGAAGCTCTGATATCTCTCATCATTTGCCTCAGCACATCAGGTCTTCTGTCTGCCACTGGCCTTAGACTCCTTTGTGTTGGTTCCGCATTTCTGGCTGCTGTAGCTTTTAGGGTGTGTGGGTATCTTATTTTTGAAGAAAATGGAAAAATATTCCCCTGACAAGTTGTTTCTGTTTTTGTTTTCAAAGATGGCACTATGAAGCCACACAGAGATTAGGCAGAGGTCTTGTGGAGGACAGATTAGACAGCAAAAGTGCTGGAGAGTTAGACAAAGATGCATGAAAGACAAAATTTGTCATATGCTGCTTCAGTATTGCTCTGATTATCTCTACCACATACCAGACATACTTAGGTTTCTATTTCCTTACAAAAACTTGTGTTAATACCATTTGGTTGAATTGTTTAAGAAAAGGAGAGGGTTCTAGAAGATATCAAAGCCCTAGTCCTCACCTACACTCAGAGCCTACAGCCTGTATCATACAGGAAAAAAAGGGCGACAAAAAAGACATTGAATTTTTTGCATTCTAAGATCCAGGACCAGGCAGCTCCCCTGGAGTTAGCTGTTATTTCGGCTACCCCCTGTATGACTGACTCCAGAAAGCAATTCTATCAGGAAGGCTCGACTGTCGTCCATGAACATCTTGATCATGCCTCTTTCCCCTTCGACCCTGCTACTGGGAGGAGGAACTGAACAACTCAGCCACCTTTAGTCCCCAGGATTCACCCCAGGCTGGACGAAGGGCAGTTTCATGTCGTACGTTGTAGATAACTGTGGTATCACTGAGCTGTTGTCAGGCGTAACTTTGCCTTCAAAAACCACAGTCCATTCCTCTGGTGTGGAACAGCCAGTTCTCAGAGCTGTGCAGCTGCCTGCTTCAGTTGTGCTGCCCTGGTTGTCCCTTACACCCTCTTTCCGTGCAGATGCAGAGGAAAATCTGTCTACAGCGACACTGAAGTCTGCAGTGGACCATGATGGAGTTGAACAAGCTGGAATGCTGTGCCCACCACCTGGAAAAGTCCTTGGGCAAGCACTTCAGATACTGCACATGCTCAAAACACTAGCGTAGTCTCTGCAGCTGAGAAACTGGAGATGGCTGTAGAAAGAGAGGCCTGGAAAGGAAATAGGGATGGACCACACTAGGCATGAAACAGAAGAGCATCCTTTCTGTGCAGCCTCTGGGAAGAAATGTCCTTGTAGATCCCTATCGGTTTACTTCTGGACCTTGAGGCCAGGGCATTGAGCTGGCATCAGCCTATTTGCTCTCCCTCTCGCCTCTCTCTATGTGCACTGCATCTGAAGCCATAGTTGCAGCCAGTGCGGCCAGATCAGGCTAGCTTGAGGTAGGCTGAGTCAATACATGCAACAGGTGCCACTGTTGCATGTGTTCCTCCTGGAGGAAGAGCAAGGAGGAGTTTGACAAACTGGGGCAAGTCCTGCAAAGGGCCTCTAGGATGGTCAGGGGCTAGAGCATGTGGTGTATGAAGGGAGGCCGAGGGCACTGGGTTTGTTCAGCCTGGAGAAGACTCAGATGGATCTAGGTGCAGTCTTCTACTGGCTAAAGGGGAGTTATAGAAAAGGCAGAACCAGATTCTTCTCAGAAGTGCACAGAGAAAGGACCAGAGGCAAGGGGCACATGTTGCAACAAGAAAAATTCTGATTTTTGATTAGGAAAAATTCTTGCCTGTGAGAGTGGTGCAGCACAGGAGCAGGAGCCCAGGGAAGACAAGGGATACCCATCCTTGGAAATTGTCCAAGCTTGACTGGAAAACGCCCTGTGAGATCTCATCTACCTTTGGAATTAGCCCTGCTGTGAGCAAGGGGTTGGACTAGGGACCTCCAGAGCTCCCTCCCCACCTGAATTATTCAGTGTCTCAAAGTTCATGCAGGCTAGTCTAGGTCTTCCAGAGCCATTTTCCACCTTGCATCGCACTCCTGCTGTGGGCTGCTCTGGCGTTGCTTGGTCAGTTAGAGCTTACAGATAGTGCTGCAGTGTGTGCATCTCATGATATCATGTGGAAAAGCAAACCTGCCTTAGTCCCCCTGGTTATTCCTGCCTAAAAGGAACTAAAGGTTTTTTCCTAAACAGTAAGTGAGGAAATTATAAAACCAGCTCAATTTTGTATACTTCCTTGTCATCCCCCCTGCTTTCCTCACCAAAAATCTCTTGAACACTTTGTTCACTCAGCCTCAAGTTTCCTAAAAGGACATTCTACCATGGGATAATATCATGCCTGTGAAAGTTCAGGCTGATCATTTTTCGTCTAGAGGGAGAGTCAAAATTGGGCTTATAATGGAGGTCTTGTTTCAAACAGCGATGAAAGAATTTAGCATTTATGACATCAGTGGGGTGGCACGGGTGTGGAGTTGCATGCAAGCGAGGGGAAGCTGGGCTCTTCTCTGCACCAGTGGTTTTGTGAAGGAGCCTTTCACTGATGGAGGTTTATTCAAGCCCACCTAAACACATGTACATATTTATTTACTAAAGCAAACCAAACTACAAATGGGACCAAAATCCGCATTTAAACATCCCTACAAGCAACCCCTCTATGACAAATTCTTTCTCCAGCCCTGCTTAAGAAAAAGCCTGGGAGAGTTTATTTTCCTCAGGCTTTACAACTCATTGTTTTCCACAAAAGCACCCCTCTGCTTTTCCAAGAGTAAGGATAATTCTGTGGCTAAAGCACATGACTAGGACTTGGGTTTTTCTTCCCAGCTGTTGCACAGACTTCTTGTGTGTCCTTGAGCAAATCTGATTAATCTTGCTGCACATCTGTAAAATGGATGCAGTGCTCTTTTTCCTCATTCACAGGAGCTGCTGTGAGCCTTTTAGACCTTTACAAGACAACCGGATAGAAATGGAAAGAAATATGCATGCAATTTTGTGTACAAGTGTGTATGCTAATTGAGGAAACAGTGGAAAATTTTCTGCCAGAATGTATTTGACAGAGTAGCTTATTAATTCTGTAGAAGTTTGGATGCAAAATCTGTTTCTAGAAAGCTTATGGGTTTTTCTTCCCAAACTGAAGAGGATGTTTGTTTGAGTGAGTCGTCCTCTTTTTTTTTTTTTTAATGAAAATGAGAAAACTCAAAGTTACTTTTTTAGTCAAAATGAGAAAACCTTGTTTTGTCATTATTATGTTTTTGTACAGGGGGAAGTACCTCTTCCCAGCTAGCTATACGCCACGTGTTATGGGAAAAGCAATGCCATTCTGACTAAATGCAGGCACTCTGAGGGCTGGGAAGTGACCGAACAAACGAACATCCAGCTCCATCCCATCATGCTTGCTCAGTAAGCAGATATGCAGGATTTGTTTTATCAGGGTCAGTGTACAGCCCTGTACCTCACCATCCACTTCTGAACTCTGCTGTGAGGAGAGAGCGATTACCACCTTCCTGTGATTGTGTGTCACGTTCGCCATCCTTGTCCCTTGAGGACTTCACAAATAGTGACAGAGATACTTTCAGGAAAAGGTATCTACTACCACATGCATTTTCTGGCTGCGAGTTGAAGTTACAACATTGTCAAAGGTGTCCCCCGATGCGTGGTGTCCTGCTAGAGGCAAATCTGGCTTGAATTTGAAGCAACTATGCATGTTGAAAAGCATTAATATATTCAACCCTCTGCACTTTAAAGAGTGTAACTACAGCAATTCATTATGGGCAAGAGTTTTTAAACTGACTGGTGAACTTCTGCGCCTCGCTTCCAGCTGTTCATAATGTGATACCTCGGAGGTACTAGATTTTCTGTGCTGCATGTTTACAGCTGAAACTGAATTCTTCTGACAATGGGGCTCCTTTAGATTAATTCAAGATTAGGTTCTGAAAATAGTATCCAAAATTACTAGCTGAATTGAAAAATTAATAAATATGATAAAAATTTTGATATAATCTTAATTTTCAACTTATATTTTCCTTTCAAATTCTTTTATAATAATTTTTATCAGTTGTCATGTGGCAGAAAACATTAGTAAAAAAATGGGGCCAGCTCAGTCACATCATGAGATTTAAAAGAAAATGTTTTAAAAATCGTTTTTGAAAATTATAAACCACTTAAAAAATTACAAGTCTTTAAAAAGGCATTTGCATCTTTGTGATAATAAATTCCCATTAATTTTGAAAGACTATAATCTGCACCCCGCACTTTAAAGCATAAGAAATATTGCCAGTGCCAAAAGTTCAGGCTGCAAGTATTTACAGGAGTGGCTGAAAAATGAGATTTAGAAAGTAGTTCAAGTTCTGTTCACATTTTTCAGTTTTCATTCACCTCCTGTTACATTTTTAAGCTTTCTCATCAACAACAAGAGCTGAAGATTCACTTAAAGAATAGTGAGTTATTTATGTCACCACATATCTTCAGGAGCTGGAAATTTAAACAGAAGAGTATCATGAAGTCATGCTAAATCCCATGCATTGGCAAAATTGCCTTCACTGTAATGTGTAGCTGTCTCTGTTTCTAACATTTTAACTCAATGCTGTACATGGATGATCCTGTTCCTGCTGACAATGATTACAGACTCCCCATTGACTTATGCAGGAGCAAGATGGGAACGTTTCAGGCATGGTTTTATGAAAAAAATCCCGACGGAAAAATGTGCCTCATGGGTTAGATACTAGCTCAAGACTCAGAAGGTTATTTCTGTGCTTTGCATTCACACAGGCTTCTTGTGTGATCTTGAGCAAGCCTTTGAAGGTGACGGTGTAACCCTGTGCCTGTGTTCCTGCATGGCACCTTTGCTAGGAGTGCAGAAGATGTAGCTCAGCCTGAGGACTAGGGGTTAGTGGGGTGTGGTGGGACTGGTGGTGGAGTGGGGCAGGGTTTGCGAAGAGAGCTTCTTCTAACCCCCTTGCAGAGCGGGCTGACAAGCATAGATCCAGGGTGTACATCGTCCTGGGTGCAGCTTCACCCAGGACCTGCTCCATCCCTGTATCAGCACTGCAAAACTGAGTGGTGCTAGTATCCCCTTTGAGATAGTATCGTCCCTCTTCAGCTCCGACTGTACTGGTCTACCCCTCAGCTGCAGATTGCAACACCTCCTTTCTTCTACCCTCTGCAGCTTCTGTTTCTTTGGGTTCCCAGGGACTTTGAGGTGATGTCCTAACTCACTTGCTCTGAGCCTCTCTGGCACTATAGCTGGCAGAGACTGTTGAAACTATTTTGTCTGAGCTCCTTGGTCACACTGAAAAAGACACCTTGTCCAGCAGATTCTGTGTCAAGTCCCCATATCCGGAGGCTGAACTTGACTATGCCCAGAGGGAAAGTCAGTTACCGTGATCCAAAGATGTCTCATTATGTTGCACCCCCTCACACCTGGGTGGGTTGTTCCAGTGGATAACTCTCCTTTGAGTGGACATTTTACCCCCAGCCTAAACGTATTTCTTTTCACATGTCACCTTGCTGTCTGAGGTCTCGTTAGGCTTTTCACTTGCTAGGTGAGAGCTCTGTGGTCTTTCCAGGCAAGCACTTAGAAACCTTTGCCTGGGCACATCTTGGATAAAATAAACAGACTGAATTTGCTCAAGTGTTTTGCAAGGCACCCTGGTACTGCAGGCAGAGCTGAGCTTTCTCATTTTGCGGGGATGTCAGAGGTGGACATTTTTATCCAGGGAAGACGAGGACTAGGGAAAGAGGTTGAAGCTGGGGCAGAAGGGCAGGAGAGACGCACCTTCTGGCACACTCACGGCTGTGCCACATGCTTTGCCTTCTCCCTCACTGACAGTGGCAGCAGCCAGCCTGGCACAGGCAGAGCAGACCTGGTGCTGCCTGCGGTTGTCAGCTCTCTTAGGTGGTAGCTTCCTGCTTTGCCCATGGTGAGAGCCAGCTCTGGTCTCATAGCAGGTTTTCAGGACCGTTGCAGTGCCTTTCTGAACCATTCCCATCTTTTTAATGTCCTCTGTTTTAAGGAGCCCGAAGAGTAACACCACATTCAGTGGCAACAGCTCTCTTCCTTGCTCTTCTCCCACCTAAATCTTGTTTACTAATTACTTCACCACTTGGGGGTTATATGTTCAATCAAAGCCCCGGGCAGAAAACCTTTCTGATGCACCACTGTGTCCCAGTTACACTCCTATTTGTGTGTACACTGAGTTACATGCATACATCGTCAGTTGCTCATCGCTCCCATTTTAAGCCCAGACCTGCAAAGTGTACTACCCAAGCGGATCCCTCAGCCCAAGTGGAGCCCCAGTGAGCCGATTTGGGTGCTGTACCAGTCCCAGGGCCTTTTTCCAGGATCAGAGGCTTAGTACAACATTTAGAGCTTTGCTTATTTTGACGGTCAGCAATTGCCAAGCCAATAATCTGTTTGTTTCTTTATCAAGCAGACTAATAAACAGTGCTGTGTTGCTAAATCTGTCTAAAGGGGAGAGATGGCCTTTAGTCTTATTCAGCATCTTATGATTATATCAGCCTGTCTTAACCCAGCCAAGTATATTTACATGAAATAATGGAATGAGTTTTGCAAATTTCCCCCCCCCTTTTTTATTTTAAGTGAATGTCTAGCCAAGTTCATTTCCTCTCCTGTCTGAGCTCCTCTCTGAAATATATTATCCCACTTATTAAAAGCCAATAGCACTGTGCTTTGCTTTTCTTCCACCCTCTCAGAAGAAGGGGCATGCAGGGGATGCTTGGATTAAGTGAGTGGGGCACCCCAGAGCTGGGATTCTTTATGAATGAGCTCATATCCTCTCTCCGTATGATAAGAGGAATGCCGTTTGCATCCCAGAGTTGACTACATAAACATACACACACTTGGACGGGTGAGCATTTAGCCTGAGCATAAACTGTAATGTCCAAACAAAGATCTGAGTGACAAGGGATCCTCTGCCAGCCCTCTCCACGGGCAGACCGCAGCCACTTCTTGGTGGCGATGGTCCCTTCATTCCCGGTGAAATCCATCCCTGCCGGGAGGGGAAGGGGGAGGAAGGGAGAGGAGATGACAGATCCCTGTTTGCATTCTTCAGAGAGAGCAGCTGCAATTGTCTTACTACAGTATGTCAACATGAAATTATGACAAATCAGGCAGGGATGTACTAGCAGATGAAAACAATAAGGAGGAAGCAGAGCAGAGGGAAGTTGGGAAGAATGAACTATACCTAAAACTCTAGAGGCCTATACTGTCCCAGTGGAAAACGCCTTTGAAAATGTAATAGGACTGAAGACTGTAGGTATGCCTGGACATGACTCAAGGAACATATGCTGAGTTTTCAGGTTGGTTTAAATCTGCCTCTAAAATACTACTGGTTTTGGGTTTTGTTTTGGTTTTTTTTTTACATTCCATAGGAACCTTTCAAAAATTAACCTGAGAGTAGCCAGAAAAAGGCTAGTCTGTCACCTTTTCCCGTGAATGGGACACAGTCAGGACCCCCACAGAGCCAGCTGAGAACCCAGCACTCTCGCACTCTATGTGATGCCAGGCTCTGACCTTGGCAAAGGTAAGGAAACCTCCCCAGCCTCCATGGTTACACCGTTTCCTACTCGCCCCCTCCCTTTTTTTTCCTTTTCTTTTTCATTAAAAATGTTATTGTTTGGTAGCAAAGGGAGAACTAGCAGGAGAAAGGCTCCAGCTTCCTGCTTGCCGCCTCCTTTCTATCTAACAGAAGTCCTTGAAATGGGATGCAATGAATGTTTCCTTTATTAAAAACTGAGCCTTCTCCAACCCACACAGTTTCACAACACTTGATAGAATGCACATTTTTCCAGTGTCTTTTTTTTTTTAACAATGTCCAACAATAAAAAAAAAGTCAGTAACGGGGCCATATTCAGCATTAGTGTAATTGGGAGCAGCTCCCTCTGGTCTCAACAGGAGGTGCGCTCACTTTCACCAGAGCAGGATTTGCTAGCTCATGGACACCTTATATTTAGGATTGTCACTGATCTCTACTAAGAGTGGCTTATAAACTTCCTCAAATTTGTGAGTCTATTGATTTAGCGCTGTGCAGCTTGGCTGCAAAAGAAAGAAGGAAAAAGGCAGTGAGCACAGGATTTTTACCTAAAAGCTAGCTTTATTTCCCTCCACCCAGGTTCTACTGCCTCTCTGCCTGCTGCAGCTGGCTGGCACCTCTGAGGAAGCTGCCACGTCACACCTCGCTGGAGTCGGGGAGAACGTGGTGGGTTTGCTCTGGAGGGTGGAGGGTGCATGAAAATATTTTCTGTGGTTTCAGTTTGCATGTCTGCGTGGAAAAGTCTAGTGAAATGTAATAGGTATGAATCCAGGAGGGTCCACAGAAATATGTGAGGACAGATTTCAAGGAAACCAGTGCAAAAACCCCAAAACCTTTTCAGGGGAAGGAATATTCCCAATAAGCTTTCAAAATCTGTAATATTTTTTTCTATTAAATTCCACAGGAGTTTTCCATAGGGCTGGTTCCAACCTCCCCTCTTCCAGGCTCTAAGCCTTACATTTTAATGAACTGAAAGAGCTTTGCTCTGTGCTCACTTGCATTGCATCTGTCATCAGTGGCACTTCTCTAGCTGCACTGAAACCCTTCTGTGCTTGCACTGCTCTTCTGAGACAGTGTGAAGTCCCCGGTCTTGAAGGGATATTTGAGTGAAAGAGCTGCCTTTCACCTAAAACTTCAAGTAATATGACAAACGTATCCTGCAAGATCATATCCTTCCTGTTAGGTTTACTTCCGGACGCACAGTGCCCTGATGTAACCGTTCTGCAGATCCATCCCTGGCACCCACAGCCATCTCCTCCTGGAGATCACAAAGCCAATGACACTGGTGCAATGGATGGAGAGGGAGCCCCGTCCTGACCAACAGCGTGGTGCCTGGGCTCCTCTGGCCTAAGGAGCCTAGTACAGCTGCTCTGCCCAACGGGGTTGTGACAGTGCCCCTGGAATCAAAGCAATGTCACGTTTATTATTAGGTGCCGCTTTCTGAAAGACTTAACAAACCTGACTTCCTTCTTTGAATGCCTTGAATTAGGTTAGTAGTATGGTCCCTGTATTACTCATGGAGAAAGATGCTGGGTTGCCAGGTGTTACGAAGCATGCAGGGCCAGAGGCAAACATGAATTCCCCTGGCTGGACAGGTCTGCAGGGCTATGAGGGAGTATGGAGCAGGATCTTGGCAGCCCACAGGCAGTTGTATGGTTGGAAGCCCCCAGAGTTGGTGTGTAGCTGTTCCTGCCAGTTGCATGAGACTTCACGATGCTAAAGCATTGCATGGCACGAGGCATTCCTCCAAGAGAGGGATTTAAGGTGTGGTGAGGTGGTGCTGAACATCAGAACTTGTTTCTCACATGGCCTCTCCTTGTGAAATTTTGCTGCGGTTTTCCCACTGGTGGGGAAATTCCCCTATCCCTGATATTAGCTACTCTCAAAAAGCCTCTCTCTTGCCTTTTTGACAAGTAATAGCAAAATTGCCCATACTCTGTGCTTTCCCGTATGCAACTTTTATTTCTTCTCCAACCAGGTAGCTTTATTGCATTTCTTTTTATTCCTCCTTTACTCATAGCTTCAAACAATGCAGACTTGTCAGGCTTTTTTCTTGTGAATCTAATGTGAATGTAGATATATTCTTGCTAATGTGGTCTTAAACTGAAGGCTACAGTTGCATGCTGTGTTCTGGTTCCTTTGTTTTGCTCTCACTGTCTAAGAGGAAGGGGATTTGAGAGGGAATTTTTAGCAAAATACGTCTCCCTGGCCTGGAAGAGGCAGAAGCACAAATGTATGCTGGGAAGCTCAGCAGAAGGATTGGAAGAGGTGCAAGCTCAGGAAGGCAGGCAGTGTGAAATGATCATATACAGCCCATCTAAAAAGCACCTTACAAAGAAGAATCAGGGTCAGCATCATCTTTAAAAGGTCAAGTCTCCTTAGTTTGACCTAATATTCTATCTACTAGGCTGTCACAAGCTACCTTAGTCCAAAGATTATTCTACAGATCTCACCTCCCAAAACCTTTCCTGTATTTTACTCTGATGATTAATCTGATGATTTAATGTAAAAATACACATGACTAAAGACAAAGACTGCCCCCTAACCCTGCTCTGTGCCCTAATTCTTGAACTTTATTCCCCCGTGTGCTTTTCTTCCAGATTTGGGAATCTCCAGTCTTTGCTGTCTGGGGCCCACTATCAGAAGGGAGGGGCATGGTATTTTTGCCATTAATTCATTCTGTGCACGAGTGGTAAATCTGGTGCTCCAGGGAGGTGCAGGCAGAGAACAACTGCACTGCATATATGCAGTAGCCTGTCAAGGGGCAGGGGGTTCCCTGTCCCCAGCTGAGCCTCCCTTGGCACTGAATGAGACAAATGGGCAGCTTGCTCACAAAGATCAGAGACCAAGTAGAAGTGAAGTCTCAAACCCAACTGCCAAAGTATACACTTGACACAGTCCTGTCAAGGTGAGTGTGGGAACACTGTGGTATCACCTCCTCTTGACGTTTGGGAATTGAAGCACAGATGCACTGAATGACTTGATGAGACACAGGAAACCTACAGAGGAGCTAGGAACTGCACCCGTTTCAGAAGTCTCTGTCCAGTGCTTTACCGTAAGACCAATGCTCTTCTCAGAAGAGTTTTCCCAGGGTCTTGCACTCTGTGCTGCTAACTTTTACTGTAATGAAATTGGTTTAGAAATAATGATTTTTATTCTGAAAGTTTGGTGGCAGCAGAGGGGAAGCCCTGCACATGTGTAGGTGAAGTGAAGAAATGAGAATGTTTAACCAGAGGATTAGCAGAATAGGTGTTTTATCTGCAACACTTTCAGTTTTGCTTAATAATACTAACCCCTCTTTGACATGCACTTTATTTGCAAGCAATGAGTGCATCAGTGCCTTTTACTTTCAGTTTGAATCACAAGTAATTTTAATCTGATTGCAGTCTCATGAGGCACCTACCTACTTTATTCCACACCTTTGTGAGCAAATTCCTTGTATCTAATGATACCCTCCATACTCTCCTCCTTCTTAAATGGGGGCATAGAATATTATTGTCAAAATGCATGCATATCTCGATTTATTTCTGAAGTTTGTAGAATAGCAGAAGTCACAAAATAAGCTTGAAATTGTGGGGATGCATGGTGGATCGTAATATGTTTAGCATGTGATAGTGAAAGCAGAGAATATGTCTGGAGGTTTCTGTGAGGCAGTGTTGCACTTTCAGCAGCAGTTGATAATTTACAAAGAGGAATTACCCTTCCTTCCCTATTGGTAAATCTGGTGGAATAATAATGTGATGATGATGAAGATGATGATGATGATGATGATGATGATGATGATAATAATAATAATAATAATAATATTTTTATTAGTCTGCTTGCTGCTAAGCTATTGTCCTCTTGTTAGTATGTTTTTAGAAACCCGCAATGAACAGTACAAGTCACTGGAAAGCTATTGAAAGATTCCAAAGACACTTTACACAGGAATTTGGGTTTCTCCCAGAGTTTACAAATCCTTTCCTGTACTGTCCTTTTCACTAAATAAGTCCCACTGGAGCTGTCTGAACAAGCCACATGAGCCAGACCCACTTGTATAAATAAAGTTGTGCAAGGTAGGAGAGTACACTTGCAGGTAGGTAGTACCTTTTCTTGCTCTATTCTTCAGGATCCTTAATATTGCAGACTGCCAGACTTTTTTTTTTCCTCTTTTTTATTTTTTTCTTTTTTGCCTTGGTGAATTTTGGCTTTGCAGCAAAACCTGAGACCTCTGAGCTGTAAGCAGACAGTATTGAATGAGAAAACCTCACGCCCTACTTCTCTCTGATAGGGCACGCAGCGGGGCTCAACTGGGTCTCCCACAATGCAGTGCTTTAGAGAGTTGCTTGGTGCATCACACGTTGTCCTGAAAGCCACAGGCAACAGGACCCCAGAGAGGTGGAGTGAGTGACCCATGCTGCTTGCTGGTCAGCAGGAGAGCTCTGCTGCTCTGAGAAAAACTCAAGTTTCCTACATCTCATTGTGAAGGTATGAGGGGCAATCAGTCCACTTTCAAAATGAAGGATGGTCACATGGCAAGCCCCGGTCTTCCTGTGTCTGAGTAGAAATGCAAAGGATTGATATTTTAACTTCACAATTACCTGCATATCTTTGGAGAAGTCACTTAATGTCCTTGTGGTCTAGTTTCCTTATCTGTGAAATGGGATAAGAATCAATCCTCTGTGAGACACACTGTACTCTGTTGGTGAGACACAGTTCCAGTTTCCCTTCTCAGACCTCTCTCCTAGCCCCTCTCTTCTTGCCCATCCTCTCCTAGAGTGTCTCTCAAGACTTGATGTCCCAAATCAACACTGACTCACAACTCTCCTTTTCCTACAACAAATCCTGGCTGCTTGTCCCAGTTCAGTTTCTCCTTGATGGTGAGCTCCGATCTGCTTTCCTTATTCCTCACTCCGTCCCCATATCCAACTCTGTCTTCTTGTTCCAGTCTTTTTCTTGTCTGGTTCAGTCATGTTGCTTCTTTCTTGATCTCCTGATCACTAGCCTCTTTTCCCTCCCTCTGCTGGAGTGGCAGCCAGACCACCTCAGCTGCCGCAGAGAAACAGCCTTCGGTTCCCCTCAGTGTGGGTCAGGCTGGTCAGCAGAGGCAGCCATAAGGAAAGTTGGGGTTCATTCCTGTTTTCCTGGTGAGACCTGAGAGGGACCTTCTGCTCCCTTGGATCTATGCATGCACAGACAGGTCCCAGGTGAGGGCTGTGAGGAGTTGGAACTTAGTAAGTATGGACTCTTTGAAAATGTCAACTCAAAACTCACCACATATAGGTACTTTTTTCAGACATGGTCAAGACAATCTGGCTTTCCGTCTCTTTGTTCTTACAATCAGCTAAACTATTTTTGCTAACGTCTAAGAAAAAACCAAACCAACAGTTAAACCCCAGGATATCCCTCTCCACTATGGCCAAATGTCTTGCATAGGTAATACTTGAACTTAGTAACGTGGCAAAGTGATAAGCCATTGAAAGCAAGGTCTAATCTGCTAACAGCACTTACAACAACTGACGTTTCTGCCTGCAGAGCAAGTAGGTATCTTACTTCTGGCCGCCCCCCGATGCTCACAGAACTTTTATGCCATGTTTCCATAGTGACAGGATCTCATAGGGTGAGATCTCTTCTGGTCACCTGTGGCACCTTCCTTTCCCATGAGTCATCACAGCAGCATGCATGGGGGAGGGTGCCAGCTTGCATGGGGGAGGGATGAAAGGAAAAGTTAACTGTACTCTTAGAAGTTTGAGAAGACCAGTTTCTTCTCTGGGATAGTTTTTAATTCTTTCCAAGCTCCAAAAACCTCGATCAGCACCGATGACATAATTTGTGCTCAGCTTCTAGTTTCTATTGTCTCTGTGACCACCTGATTATTTGCTCTTTCTTGCTTGCAGCTGCATCTCTACACCTTCTCTGGAGGAAACAGCTGCCACTTGTCTTTTCCTGGGCCAGGATGCTAGTACTTTGTGTTTCTGTTTGGTCCATACTGAAGGCAATTTGCTTGACACAGTGAGGTGGTCCATCAACTTTGACAAGAGCAGCACTGGGGCTTTCTTCCTTCCTTCCTTCCTTCCTTCCTTCCTTCCTTCCTTCCTTCCTTCCTTCCTTCCTTCCTCCCTCCCTCCCTCCCTCCCTCCCTTTCTTCCTTCCTTTCCTTCCTTCCTTCCTTCCTCCCTCCCTCCCTCCCTCCCTTCCTTCCTCCCTCCCTTCCTTCCTTTCCTTCCTTCCTTCCTTCCTTACTCCCTCCCTCCCTCCCTCCCTCCCTTCCTTCCTTCCTTCCTTCCTTCCTTCCTTTCCAGCAGGCTGTGGCATTGCTGCTAAAGAGAGTAATAAGAGTGAAAAAAAGGATGTGGAAGGAATGTGCTTCAGTAAAAGAAAAGCAGAATAGCTTCTTGTTTTCCTGAATGAGTGGCAAGAATACATTGTTTCTTCAAAATGATCCCATTTCTGCCACAGAGACTCACAATCGCCATGTACACTGCAGTGCACACACCAAGACCTTTGGGAGAAAGTATTTCTTTTCTTCCCCCCCCCCCCCAAGTTCAACAGTGCTACATGATAGATGGAGTTAACTCCTTTGAGTTTTGCATGGCCTTCTTTCTAATCATCAGCCCTTTGAGAAATGTGGAGGAGGGGCCAGGCCCTTCTCAGCAGTTATGGGAAATGGAGACCGATTAAATCATAGGCTTTGCCCTGTCAGTAAAAATGTAAAAACGTCAAACATGAAAAAAAAGTATTTCCATATTGGGTGATGTGTTTTTTTTCCTCAGCTATAATTGCTCTAGCAGTATAAGAAAGCAACACAAGGTTTAGATTAGTCAAGCACATTTTTGTGCTATGTATATAATAACAAAAAACCCAGACCTGCCAACCCACCCCCAGGCCTTGAATTTTTGGTAGATTTTCTAGTGAAGTTCCCTCTACAGTCCTTAGGGTAGTCTTCAAGGTTGAACTGATGAAGACATGCCTCTTGTACCATTTGCATCAAGCTCCACTGCAATATCCTCTGTCTGAAATTTGTTCCATTAATGTTCCACTCAGTGGGAGCAAGGACAGCCCCAATTGCCCCTACCCTGGAGCAGCTCGGCTCCCCTCTGTCACGGCAGCTTTTCTTGTTGGTGGAATGCCACGTTAGCAACCTGAACCCGCCGTCCTCCCTGCTGCGCCGCCCAAGGTGTTGTGCCTCTAGTTGCAGCGGGGACCGATCCCAATCTCCTTAGTGCATTACTCATTGACTTCATTGGTCTCAAATGTCAGAGTAAGACCCTGAACAGGGCATGACAATGTCTCTCCCCTATCTTTATCCTCCAAAAAATTCAAAGAAAGACAGCTCTTAACTAGTTGTTGAGGAAAGTTCATAGGCCAGTGTGAGAGGTGGATGGTGCACCATCCTCGAGTAGTCATTTGAGGTAGGTAGTAAGAATTCACCTCTGGGGGAGACCTTTCTTTGTAATGGCTGTAGAAGGTGGATAAAACCCCAGTTTGAATGGGTTGTTTAGCTTTTAAATGGCTAAAGATAGGAGAGACAAATCTTGTTAACTTGGAGACAGAAGGTGTCAGACCTTGCCAGTGGTAAGGAGCTACTTCATAAGCACAAGAATGGCAGATTCTGGAGTGGGAGGAGGGGTGAGGGTGAGCTGGGTTGAAGAGGTTTCAACCAGCTAGAAGAGCATTTTCCATATGTCAGACCAGAGGCTGCCAGCTTTGCTCATGCTGAATGATACCTTTCCCCATGATTAGTCCCATTGATTTTATCAGCTCTGCTCACAGAGAGCTAGACCAGACCATGGTGCTTCAGCCCCAGGAAAGGAGCCACCCACTGCTGAGCTACCGCTGGGACAGACCTGTCTCCTTGCTGCTCTGGGAAGGGAGCAAACCGTGACGGGTCTGAAGCTGGCACAGCACACGCTTCCTGCTGCCAGATGCCTTGGGAAAGGAAATGAAGGGTCCATCAAGTTCTCCCTTCTTCCCACTTGGGCTAAGGAAAGGGCATAGTCCGCAGAGGCTATTATTCCCCTGTGTGTGAGAAGCAAGGCACAGGACACATTATGGCCCCTTACTTCTTGCATTGGCATGCTGGCCATGATCTGGCCCAAAGTGAGGTGCTACTCTGCATGAAAAAGGGGCAGAGCCTGGCTCTCAGTGGCCAGAAGGTTTTACATGGCCCAGAGCATGAGGTCAGTACAAGCCCCTTGAAGAAAGGTGTAGCAACAATGCATCCAGTGCATTTATTGGTGAACACAAAAGCCATTTACAAGAAGGGGGAAAAAAAAAAAAGGAGGAAAAGAAAAAGGCGTGCATTTATTCTCAGGGCAGAAAAAGTGTATGTGCCATCGAGCGCCCACTGAAAGGCAAAGAATTGGTTTGTCACAATGCACCATTCGCTGGAGGTTTCAGATCCACTATGATATTATGGCTGACGGCTCAGAGACCTTGCCTTGACTACCAATGTAATTGGCATGGCTGGATGCTTTTGATTGAGTTTTAGCTGCTCCCCGGTAAATCTGCTGAATGATTCTGTGGGACCTGTGGGCATGCAAAGCCCCCATATTACTCACTGACCTGCCCCTCTGGCTTGCTTGTCATGCGATTTACAATAACTAGCACTGTCCTTGTAACTCTAAGGTAAGAAGTGAAAACCCTTTCTTTTACCCCTAATTGTTCTACTGGTTTTACAGTTACCAAGCTGTAAAGCACCTCATCACTCTTGTTAATTCTTTCTTCCTTTTGAGCTGCCAGTTAGTAATCAATTATTACCCTTGTCATTCATGCTGCAGCACAGCAGCTGGTCACAAGAAGCCTCTGTTTCATTGGGCTGGAGCCAATCAAGTCTCTCCAGCTGTCCCTTGCTGCTCTGAATCATAATGTACAGTACTTGTTGCTTTACAAGTTCCTTTACCAGACTGCTTTTTAAAAAGAAATAAAATGAAAAAAAGTTTTTGCTCCCAGTTCTACCCTCACGGCACATCTGGCTGCTGGAGGTTAAAGTAAACTCCCTAATGCTGCATTTTTATGAGGGGTGGGGGGAAATACTCTATGTTAGCACAACAGATATTTTTGTCATATTCTCCATTTTATGAGATGACTGCATTGATATAAAGACTGCTGACAGATCAAAGGTTTCACTGGTAAAATGATATGAAAGGCAGAGACATTAACATCCATCAAGGTCCTGTTAGGATTTGCAGAACAGGGGTTCTGGGCCTCCCAAGTGAAACCTAGCAGGAAGGTCTGCGAGCCTGCATAGCAAATGAAAAGAAAACAAGAGAGGGCACACAGAATATTGGAGGAGGTAGTGACCCACAAAATAGTAGCAATTCGAGCTGCAAGGCACCCTGATTGAATTGCAGTGGAGGCAAACACTCTCAGGCTTGCTGTTCTTGTTATGGAGTGATGCACCATTCAGCATTGCACTCTGAGCTATCAGCTAGGCTTTCAGATGACTTTAATTCAGAGTGGGAAACAACAGTACCACCAGCTTTCCCAGTTGTCTTTGTTCCCAGCTCCCACTGCTTGACTACAGTCTGCTGAGATAAGAAATCTTGCAAAAATACCCAGCCAAGATGTGAAGTATCGGGGAGAAGTGGCTGGCTTTGGGGAATTGATATTATCATCCTGTAACTTACGTTCCTCTCTATAATTTAATCAAAAGGAAGAAACCAATTTCACAACTCCGCTACTGATGTGGGTATTTTCATTGGCTTCAGTGGAGCAAATCACAGGAATAAAAGTTTGGGAAACATCTTTTCCAGTTACTTCTTCTCCTCTCTGATGTGCCCCAAGGAACCGATTTCATGGGAGCACTAAGCAACAAATTAAAGCATGGTCTAACCCCCACTAATAACTTGTAACCCTGTTACAAGAATTTGTCACCCTGGTATTTAGGAACTCAATTAATGTTAACTATATGATGGCCATCAGTGACATCATTATCTAAAAGTGTCTAGGTTTTATTGCTGCTGCAGCTCATACCAATAAACTCATCTCTGCCAAATTGAGCACAAAAAACAGTTTCACAAGAGCAGTACACACATCATACAGTGCATGTTTGCCATGGGGTTGGTAATAGGTTTCCCCAAAAGGGCATAATTATTAGCTGTAGCTGTAGAGAAGTCAAAAGAAATGCAATGCAGTCACCCATATTCCATGTGACAAGTTCTACTGCTTTGGCTTCTCAGCTGTTTGTGCCAAAGTGCATGGGTGGTGATGGTGCCCCGGTACTCTTCATACTGACACACAAGTCTTGGAAAGGTTAACATCATGGGATATAGTGCTGTGCAGATGTATCCCACTTTTAACTTAAATAAATTAGCATAGGTGTCAGGCCAGGTATAGACCCTAAGGCCCCATAAAGGGTAGCTTTACCTTCCTCTTCAGTTTTAGCAGCTCTGCTAAGAGGACTGAATGTCTTTGATAAGAAGGTTGTGTTAGCCAAGGCTGAGCACTATGACAGGTAGACTGCTTTGGGTACCCTAACAGCCTTGCAGGCTGGTTTGATTATCTCCATATGGCCTGGTATAGCGCTGCGTAGAAGGCCCTTTTGAAAGGCAGTGCGTTTTGTCATTGTGCACTTTAGGGGTGGAATTAATTTTTGGTAGAGGGCCAGCACCCGGGTGTGCTCTACTGATGTCTTCCTTGTTTGTGATCTGTGCCCTGCTTGGGCACAGAGGTCTGCTGATGTGTGGTGCTGTTTAACAGACTTGCAGCTGTGAAGACTCCTGACTCTTAAGGAAAAGAGAAGCTCAGGAGGACTAAGTAGTCCCCTTCAAACAGCAAGGGTTTTCAAAGAAAGGGCCATTTCTGAAGTATGAAATGACCTCATGAAGAGGTCCCAAAAGGCCTGGTAGAAAAGAGATTTGCACGGCTGTCACGTGGAACCTTTGCAAAGAGCTCAATTCCACCCCAGTGAGTGGCCTTTTCCATGGGAATATTTGAGAGTCTGGTGCCATGAAATCCTGTAGGCACAAAGCTGACACAGATTTGCACTGACTGTCGACTCCGAGGGTTTTCCAAGTTTCCTGGCCTCCCAACATCTTCTCTGAGCCTCTCCTAATACAATTAGTCCTCAAAATCTGTGAGGAACAGCACGTGATGAGAAAAGAGAGAGAGCTGTGTGGTTCTGGCTTTCTGTATTGTCTTAGAAGAACTGCTGATCAGACTCCATAACCTCTATCATTGAGGACATGCCAAGTTTGCACCGGGTATTTGATTGATCTCCCTGCTATGGAACAACAACAACAAAAAATCTTGTGAAACAGACTAATAGTAAAAATGTATTTTGGAGTTATTCGAACTTTGAAGAATCAAATGTAAGCATTTACCTCTGTTTTTTATTTCTTTAAATTACAAAAATAAAACTTCTTTTAAAAGAAAAAAAATTAGCATTTGTTCCAATACAGAAGGGGTTTGATCTTATTAAAACACTCCTTTTAATTTTGTGTGGGTTTTGGCATGGCAACATTGTCAAAACTGGCAAGTTCCAGTGGAAAGATGAAATTTTGATGAAATGACACCTTCTGAGATAAAAATATTGTGTTGGAAAATTTGTGCTAGCTCTGCTCAGAAGCTAGGCCTTTGTTTCTGGCTTTTGTACAGATGTCTTGCAGGTCTATGGGAAGACACTCTCGGGAGAACTGAGAAAAAACTTTGGTGCTGCGGCACTCACCAATATAAAGCGTAAGACTTAAGGGGTCTGAACAGCGGAGTGGGATCTGCAAAATTCTAGTTAGCCATTTGTATGTGCTGATGCGTCAGTGGTCTCAGCAGGAGACTGACTGGCTGGTACAGCATAGCGATTCTGCAGCTACTTTTTCTTTTCCCAGGGATGAGCTGGCAATTTGCTGTCTCTAGAACCAGGGACACTGGCGCAGAGATGACACCACTCTGTCTCTTCCCCCTTCCTGCACTGGTGGAGCAGGACTTCGACCTTCAGATAGAAGAATTTGGTTTACCCTCTTCCACTTATGGGCAGTAATACTTGGTTATCACGTTCACTGTACTACTTTCCCTACTGGTGTATCTCATGACTGCACACTGTCCTTTATAATGTCACTATAATCTCTTCTTGCTTTGTCTCAGAAACCCCAAATGAAGTTAAAGCCTCTCGGTTAGATCATAGTACACATACTGAAATGGCCCACAACAATTCACTTCCTATCACTCACGCAATTCAAATCCTGGTGCAGCAATGAGAAGCTGTAAAGAACCCTCCAGGAGGATGCATAGTAAGAAGCGTTGCAGGAGTTTGGAACTTGTCTTCAGCTTCAAGATGTGAAGGTCTAAAAGAAAATCTTCTCCAAAAAGCTGATACTGCTATTGTTGCCACTGAGGTCAGCACCTGAGCAAGCTGAACAGGAGGTGACTCATTGCTGGAATACCCCTTTCAGCTTTCTGCCTATGAGAAAGATAAGAATATCATCACAGGTGGTCCATCACTTTGCATTATATTTAGCTTTCTCCCATTGCTGTGTGCTTGTGCACATACACATTTGTTTAATGGTCATGTTAACTGATCAGTCATGGTGAACTTCATCTTCCTACACAGTATAAACTTTCGTAGTGAAATGTGAAAAGTATTTTGTAAATATAATAGCATATGGATCTAAATATATTACATGTTCATTTAGAATTATATGAATGAACATTAGCATGTCTACTGGAATAAAAACATTGGATGGTTCTTAGGTTGCACAGAGGAGGACAAGAAAACTGTGAGGCACCCTTTACAGATCACCTCCTGCACAGATCCAGTGGAGAAGACTACAAGTTTTCTTTGCCTTCTCTGTCCCACAAAATGAGGTTCAGATCTAGTTCACACTCTTATTATTCCAAGATCTGCAGCAGACTAGGGCCATTGTATCAGACATTTTGTGCATCTCTGGAATGTTTCTATTCCAAGCTACCTGGTACCAGCAGAGTCACAGCACGTAACGGAAAAACCTTCCAGGAGCCAATGAAAGAGAAGTTTATATGATTTGCAGAATAAGTCTTATACAATTCCATATTTCTCTGGAAATCCAAGTCGGGACTCAGGTCACCTACCGCCAAGTGTCCAGGTGAGACTAGACACCTGAGGCACAGCTGCCTAAAGGCAACAGTAGGAATGACAATCATCTTGCCTGTCTCTAGGCATCTCCCTCTGAGCTAGCTGTGTAGGCTCCCCTTGGGGTCAATGGAGAGAAACATGGACCCCTAGTTTTAGTGTTCTGATCTCTCTTAGATGTCCTTGTTCTGAAAGAAAAAATTATCATCTCCCTCATTCAGCTCATCTGAAACTATACAACTCTGGATGTAGTTTGACACTACGATGAACCTAGCTTTAGGACTTGTAACATCAGGTCATAAACATCACCTCCACAGGACACCAGGATAAGCATTGTGTCATCTCACCTTGTTGGTCCAAGTG
Organism: Gymnogyps californianus; assembly: GCF_018139145.2. Lineage (NCBI taxonomy): Eukaryota > Metazoa > Chordata > Aves > Accipitriformes > Cathartidae > Gymnogyps > Gymnogyps californianus. The sequence goes on from NC_059471.1 coordinate 135,668,443, forward strand.
CATTAGAAGTTGTTGAGAGGTTAATCCTGTACCAGCAGGGTTTATACCACATCAAGTGTTGTGTGTTGTTGCTGTCTAGCTTTGTGCTAGATCATGTACGTGTGATGGATCCAAATCAATACTAAAGGCAAGAAGCTTCTTAAAGCAATGATCACATCAGGAACAGCAATACTAAAACTGATGTTAGATTTTTATTATTTTTTGAAGCAACTCTACAGTTCTAACACTACATTTCAACTTCTGCTCTTTGTGTGACACTTACTTTGCTGGTACCAGGTGCATATCATGAGTATGACTGCCTCGAGAGAGAGATATTTTGTGAGACTCCTGAAATAGATTTCCACACCCAGAGGTTTATTCTGTTCGGTGTGATTCATATAGCAATACCTTCTGCTTTCTTCAACTAATATCCACACCATTTTCTTTCTAAATTTCAATTTCCAGTAATTTTGCCCTCCCCTCTCTTCCCCCGGAATTAGAGGTTTGTGGTTAATAGCTTCCTGAATACACAAGCTGCCTCATACGCTTTGCAAATTAAAGAGAACATCACACTGAAATAAAATTTAAGTCTAATAAAAACACAAAGCAAACTACAGAATAGGGCAATATCCAGATGTGGGATACTGGACTAAATTCTTGTCTTCATTGGACTTTGTACTGTGGAAATCAGAGTGCTGGTGATCATGGGAAAAGTGCTACTGGCTTTTCTCGTCATAATAAGCTAGTCTTTTCAATATAGTCTGGTCGCTCATTCACTTTATAGCTACAGTTTTCTATTCAGTTTGATCAGCCACTTGGAATTCCCAAGTGTCAGCTGCACAGTTTAAAAACTGCTTTCCAAAGGATAATTATGCAGACCTATTTTTAGATTCTTAAGTACCTGCTTTTAGAAGCAGAAGTGTGGATTTAGGCACCCATCTTAAAAATGTAGCCCACAGCAGTGCATTACTATCCAGACCCCAAACCTGCGTGCTGAACTAGCAGTATGACACTGTGCACTTGTCCTGTGTCAGTGTCTCTCTATGACTTCCTTATTGCCAAAGAGACTAGAGCTTACACACTTCCATAAGAAAATGCCTCCACAAGAGCTAGTACAAGGCAATATCAGCCCTCAAAGTGAAGGTGGTGGTTTGGTGAGAAATCTACCCCACTGCCTTCAATTTTGCATCTCGCCTTGTGCTGTAGTCACCCAAGGATTTCTCCACATTTACTAGACAAACCATACTAATTAGAAGTACTTTGGAGTTACCAGATCCTCCTGCATTAACTGCAAGCACCAGCCAAACCTACAAGGAACAGAGTGAAGCCCGTTGTAGGAAACCCATATGTCTGGGATTTGAATAGACCTTTGGAGTATTTTGTAACTCCTAGAAGAAAACAAGATGCCAATTTCAGAGCATCCCTGGCCTCAGTTCATAGCGTTAGTTGTCCTCTAGGATTTTGCCCAGACTGGAGTGACCCATTTTCATTGGGCACTGTCTTCAGAGTGAGTTCTCCTTGAGGCTTTCCTCAGCTGTAGAAATCTACAAGTCATCCATCTAGGGTCATCTCATATCTTAAAAGTTATCTTTCACAGTTAAGCTTTAGATTTGCTGGACACAAGTGAATCTCTCTGAAGCTAGCTACACCTTTTCTGTACCCTACTTAATTCACTTGTGCATTTTTTCTCCACCTTCATCCATTCACCTAAGAGTGCTATTCTTACCTCTTGTGGATCCTCCTCCTGCCCCCTTCATGGCCTCCTATCATCCCATGATCCTTTTTGCGCGCCTTCTTTTGCAAATTCTTTGGAGATTGCATAGTTTTCTTGCTGTTCACATTTTCAAGACTATTATAATACTTCATGGTTCTTCTATGGTGAGTTGTGTTCAATATCCGTAACATTCTTTCAAAACTCATGACTCCTATCTTTCCAGAGAGATAAAGCATGTCCTATTGATTTTATACGTGACATACTTGGTTGGCATTTTGAGCTTTTTAAAGGGAATTTTTCTCCTTAATCTTCCCTCCCTTTGGGGGTGTCATTATGTGTGGCTCCTGCCATCATGGAAGGCACAACTAATCACTAAAAGGCAAGATAGTGCATGCCTCTTTCAGATGCATTTACTGAGATTTCTAGAGGAAGGCCTTAATTTCACTAGTCCTGGGAGCATCCTTACCTATAATGTTCCCTTTAAAGGCATCCTCATTGTTTAACCGGTCTCACTATAGGACCAATAGTTGCCCATGCAGTGTTTGGTTCAGCAGACATTTAAAACCAGCTAGCACTGCTGCCTAAAGAAACAGTCCCAATTTTGGTCTGTGTCTGCTGGCTACTCTTTTTCTGTGGCCTTGAGTCTTACTAGGGAGAAAATCTGGCTTAAAAACAACCCATTAAAGAAAAAGAATGTTATTTTTTCAGTTCCCCAGGCCATTTCACCTGGCTGCAGAAAGACCCATGCTGGCAGAAGGGAGGAGTGGTGCAGGAGATCAGATCTGTTACTTTCAGTGCTGTCTTATGTCAGCCTGAAGTATTTCTTGAACTGCAACTTAAGGGAAAATATTTGTAAAAATACTTCTCACCTCATTGCTTTCCTGTGCTCCTCTGTCTTTCTAGTTGCTGTGTCTAGTGCTTTAGCTTGAAAGCTCTCTGGGGCGGGAACCGTCTTTTTGTTGAGTGACTGTACAGAGACTAGCACAACAGTATCATTGTCCTTGGGGCTCCTGGATACTAATGCAACAGCAATAATCACCGTAATCCAAAGGCTGTGCAGGTCAGTGGGCTGTTGGGTTAAAGCAGATTGACCTCCATGCTGTTTCCAACTCTGTCTCCAGCTGCCTGAGAGAAGTCACGTTGTCTGTCTGTGTCCGTATTTCAGCTGTAAGCTCTTTGGGGCAGGGACTGGTTCATGCCATGGGTAGTATGAGGGGTTCACAACCTTGCTTGTAAAGTATCTTTAAATTGTTCTGTTCTGGTATCCAACAGTTCAGACAGGTCAGTGAGTGCACTTGGCCCAGCTGCTGCTTTGAGTGGGACACTTCCGTTGTTTTTTCAGACCATAAGCCCTCTCCAGATATTTGTACATGTTGACCACATTGTTCTTGGCTGCAAGATTTGGGGCTGTACAGATTTATCTTGTGGATAAGAGAATTTTATTTCATGTACAATAATTTCTAGTGCAGATTTGAGGGGTTCCATATAAGAGTCTTGCAGCTGATGAATCACATAAGAACAAGTAAGATTTTCTCTTCCTTCCCTTCCAGACTGGAAATCTCTCTTTCTCTCTCCAAACATGTCTTGATATTTTAGCCTAATAGCTCCTATTATTAATGAAGACCCATCAGAGATTTTAATCTAAACTCCGAACATTAGACTCCATAAACTCCAAACTCATTAGACCTCCATAGGAATGTTCTCTGATAGAACCATTGCTTCCTTTGGAGGACATTTATCTCAGCTCAGAAAAGGTGTGCAAGTCTTATCCTCCAAACCACAGTTGACACTCAGGTGACAGCTATGACTGGATGATTTTTAGTTTGTTTAATTATTTTGCATCCGGTATTTGTTGAGTATCATAATAGTTGAAGATGTGGTCAAAACATCAATACAGCGGTAGCGCTCTTTCTGCACTGGTGGAAGCCTGGTGGAATTGCCACCACAGCAGCAGATTTCTAGTTCCCTACTGGAAGAGTCTGCAAATTGCACAAATTCTCACACTGCCTGGTTATTTCAAATCTGATGTTGCTTTGGTGTGTTTTTCCTATGGCATCCCCTAATTCGGACACCGCAGAACCAGATGTTTCCTTTTATGTCGCTACCGATCTCAGGAAAGAAAAAACAAAACTAATGTGCAAAAAATTTGGCAAGTGACAGCTTGAGTGCAGAATTTTGTAATGCTGAGCCTGTGAGCCTCATATTAAACTAGTTCCAAAACAGGATGTTGCAGTGCATGTCTAATATCCCTTTTCTACCACACCCCAGAACAATTTCTGTTGCTATCTATCTAAGCTATGGATTGCGTTAAAAAGCAGCAATCAAATCTCTCAAAGAAAGATTGTATCTACTTCAACAAGCAGCAGGCACAGGTTTCATCCATTTTACTGTAAGAGATGGACACAAAGGTGTTCTGCTTTGAGACACTGTGCAGCGAGAGCCCCTACTCCCACTGCCCTAACAGTTGTGTTACTACAGCGACAGAAACAATCATCCTGTTTGTTAGTCATATCCAAAACTAGTAGACTTGCACAGTGGAGTTAGCCTTTGCTGATTGCTGGTCCTATAATCTAAATAGAGCCAGGATAAAAATCAGATCTTAATCTGGTCAGTCGTACAGCAATTCATGCCATCCTTGATTATCAGCGTTTGCTCCCTGTGAGTGAATATGCCATAGTTCATTCTGCAACAATCTCAGACAGTCTCAATTTCGGGATATAGTTATCAGCAAAGTTTTGAGGGGTTTATTAACATTGTCTCTTGATCTATGGGATGCCACAATTAGTGTAGCTTCGGGAAAAGCACTTAAAAAAACTCCATAGTTTGCACTTTTTCGAACAACAGGCTGCTATTTATTATTGGCAAGAACAGAGCACGGGCTTTAGAATTTAAGCAAAAAAGACCTCTGGCAATGAGGAAATGAGCCTAGACATTTTTCATGAATGGGGCAGAGCTGCTTAACTCTGACTGGCTTGTTTTCTTTTCTTCCTATTCACATCACTCAAGTCCCACCTTCCTGCCTTAAAAGGCATCTCGTTCCCTGGCAGCAAGACAAGTATCTGTTTGATGTCAGCACCCTTTTATTTGCTTAAAAGCATCTTTTTTTCAAGCCAGTAAATTGAAAATGACTACCGCGTCGAGAACTAGCCAATTTCCAGCACTCTCTGCAGAACTGGTCTGCTTTCACGTTTGAGAGATATCATTAATTTTCTAATGAATAATGAGATCAGAGAGCTTGCATGCTGTATTATGTGTAGGAAAATGCTTATGTAAATCAGTATGGCTGTAGTAGCTTCCCAGGGGAACTTTAAAGCTTATCATATCATTAAATCTGATAACAATTCATTTTTTTTTGAAGTAATGCAAGAAAAAAAAATAAAGGTCTATTCACTGCCTATTTGTAATAATATGTTTATAATATGAAAGAGAAAGGAAGGCTACTAGATTATATATGAGAAAATGCAACCAGAAATTCCTTAGGCTTTGCAAGCTGCACCCTGTATTGAGGGAAAAAGCAGCCTATATATTTACATAGGTGAACCTTGTGAAATACGTTGAATGCAAGGAAAATATTGTCATAGACCAATGTTAGCGTTCGATGTGGATTTCACTTTTCCAGGCTCCCTGCAGCAGATTCCAAAGCTCTTCTAACACATCACTTCCAGTGACCTTAGAGGCACCTTCCTCATATTCCCCTTCTTCTTCCTTCCTATGTTAATAATGAGCTCAATGAAATTAAAGGAAAATGTCCACCTTCCTTTTAACTTGGTTTTAGCATCTTAGCGACAGAGATGCTTTTGATTTGTAAAGGGGCTAAAGACATCAGGATACCATTTTTCCAGTGGGACCAAGAGCTGCTCCATGGATTCTAGTCATCATGTTTACCACCTAGAAAACTTTTAATTAATCTTCCTGTTTCCTTCCTCCCCTGCCTGTGCTGAACATAAACAGTGTTTAATTTGCCAGTACCGTTAACTCTGCAAGCTACAGTATAAATTGTGCTAGCATCACCAGTTCCTCCACAAAGTCAAAAGTCTCAATGTCACTTTTCTTTTCTTGGGTTGAACTCATACAGAAATATGCCTATTCTCGTGCTCAATGCTCAGGTGCCTCGGACAGCCCTGGCAGGGGCTCAGGTAGCCCTGCTTCTCTGGATCTGTGGGGAGGGGTGTCTCATGGGATGGGAGCCCTGTGTGTTACCTAGCAGAGAAAGGTAGTGGTTGGGGTAATTGTGGCTGCCTGCAAATATGCTGCTGAAAAAAAACACTCCTGGAGTTTTTAAAGGGGGCCTGTGGAAGACAGGTGTAGGAACTTGGTGCTTAACAGCCCTTTATATATTTTAGAGTATCCTTCGTTATACTTCTTTCTCAATGTGTAGCCATAAACTTCCCCCCTAACATAGTGCAGTTGCTGCATCCCCTCCCATCCCCTATTCATAAGGCCATATCTGAGCCTTAGGAGATGAGACATGTTCTTACCGCTGTATCAATGTTGCGTAATCAGCCATGACTCATTGAATAATGGCTAATAATATTTTGCACTTTGTAGCTCTTTCTCCCCTGAATCTCACAGCATTTTGCAAAAAAGAGTTGCTACTTCCTAGGAATGCAAAGACTGATTTAGGAGGAGACACTCTCCATTAACCCAACCCGATGTGACACATCCTCTTGCTTCACGTGGTGGAAGATTGCAGTGACCTCCACCATCCATTCATGAGAAGCCCCAAGTGAGTACCACTGAGTGTTGGGGGAGCACAGGGGAGGTAGGTCTGTGCTGCTAGGAAGACAGGAGATTCCTCTTTTTATCCTAGACTGTTCCTGCTTCCATGTTAAATATTAGCTACATGTTTTTCCACGTTTGTTAGAAAGGGGGGGAAGAATGCATCTGTTCCTCAGGGATGATGAACTGAAATTGGCCCTGATTCAGGAAAAAAAAGTCTATTCAGCACAGCACTTAAACTGAGACATAAGTGCCAGCCTGAATAGGGACAGAGTTAAGCCTCTGTTTAAATGCTTTCCTGAACAGGGGTCATTAGCACTAGCTCTCTCACTGAACAATAGATTATTACTAATGGAAGCAGCTAGCATTCAGATAGGCATCCAAACTTTTTGGCGCTTTCTTTAACTTAACTATTTTCTGCTGCTACTTGCAGGCCAGTTGGCTGCTGCACACTTACAGATCCGAAGAAGAGAAGGCTCCCAGCAATCTGCCAAGAGAGCCATTCAACTCTGAAGTGCTGGTTTGGAGGGCAATGGCATGAGGTGGAGAATCGAAAGTGATGTGAGGCAGGTGGGGACTCCCTTTGAACTCAGGGAGTAATGAACACCTTTTTCTATTGAAAACTTGCTCAACTGATTATCAAGTAGCAATACTGAGAAAAATTACAAAACGACACAAATAAACATTTTGGCTGATTTCAAAATAAATCTGATTTTCTCAATGTCTTATCAGAAAACTAAGCAGGTTTTATTCTGTGATCGGCATAAATATTTGAATGTTACCTGTCAATCAGTGAATAAAATGGATTTATCCATAAAAATACACATTTTTACAAAACATATGGATTCATTCAAAGCTCTTTTCAAACACTTTTCCGCTCCCCAGTATAAAATTTTAGATGTATTCTTCATACATGGGTCATCCACAGACATTTTAGTTAAGTAAACTTCAGCTGTATTTGCTATCCTCTTCTGCTCTCCAGTTTATGAGGTAATGCAGGAGCAGGAGCAAAACGATCACCAGTGAGAGACCAACTGCACTTACAGATTACGTGCACATTTAGTTCTGCATACAGCAGGGTTATTTCCTATGGAAGTTCTGGCATAGTTCATAAGCCTCCATGTATTGCACACCAGTTTTGTTATTTCTGCTAAATCTAGCTGTCATGGGAGATTGTGGCCTTCGGGAAGGAGATGACAGTAGGGACAGTGCCAGGCAGAGCTTTAAAAGCCACAAGTGGGGCTCAGTGCCAAATATAGAGACTAGTGGGACAAGCTAATGTGTCTGGAAATGTGCATAGGTCATTAATTTGATTTTTGTGTCACCTGGAGCCTTCTCAGTGCCTTTATTCAACATACAGAGTCAAGTTGGATAGGCCACTTTGGCAAGCCCTGAGCCTCACTACTGAGCTGTGACAAGACTAGAAGCGAAGGGTAGTGAGGCAGCATCACCTCTGCCCCTAACACTGCTCCTCTGATCATCTTTTATCTGCACAGGAACAGGACAAATCATGTGCTCTGTCTTCTCTTTTCTTGAAATAGCTTTTTGGAACACATTTCTGGGCACACGAAGGGGAAGAAGCTGTTTGCAACATGGATTTACCAAAGGTGAACTGGGCTTAACCAAACTGACTACCTTCTATTATAAAATGACTAGGTTTGTGGGAGAGAGAAAAGCAGTGTATGTCATCTACCTCCACTTTAGCAAGGCTTTTGACACTGTCTCCTACAGTATTCTTGTATTCAAGTTAGGATGTTATGATCTGGATGGGTAAAAAGCTGGTTGGATGATAGAGCTCAAAGGGTAGTGGCTAATGGGTGTTATTCTACCTGGAGGCACAAAACAGACTCTGTAGGTGTCTATAATAGGTCCTGTTTAACATCTTTATCAATGATATGGAGGGGGTGGTGGAGTGCTTAAAAGTTTGCAGATGTCATCAAATTGCAGGCATTGGTAAATATGCTGTAGGGCACGGCTGCCATTCAGAGAGACCTAGGCAGGCTGGAGGAATGGGACAATAGGAACCTTACAAAATTCAACAAGGACGAATGCAAAATTTTGCACGTGGGAAAGAATAACTCCTGGTAATGGTACAGGCTGGGAACTGGCTGGCTGGGGAGCACAACTGCTGAAAATGACCTGGGTGTCTTGGTAGACAGCAAGCTGAACATAAGCCAGCAGTGTGCCCTGGCAAGAAAATACACTGACAGTATCCTGGACAGTATTAGCAGAAGAATAGCCAGCATGTTGAGGGAAGTGATTATGTCCCTCTACTGAGCACTTTTTAGACCATAACAAGCATACAGCATTCAGTTCTTGGACCCTCAGTAGAAGTAAGACATTGACAAAGTGGAGAGAGTTCAGCAGAGGGACACCAAGAGGAGGCTGGAGCATGCACCCCATGCAGAGAGGCAGGGGGAATGGGGCTTGTTCAGCCTTGAGAAGAGAAGGCTTTGGCTATTAAGAAGTTGGAGCCAGGTTCTTCACAGTGGTGCATATCAGGAGTACAAGAGACGATGAACATAAATTGACAGAAGGGAGGTTCTGACTAGATATAGGGAAAAGCTTTTTCATCACGAGGTCATTCAAGAGTTGAAAGTGGTTGCCCAGAGAAAATGGTACAATTTCCATCTGTGGAGGTTTTCAAGACCTGATCAGATAAAGCCCTGAACAACAGGGTCTGATCTCATGCTGAAAGCAGCTGACCCTTCTTTGGGCAGCAGATTGTACTAGATGACTTTATGAGGTCCCTTCCCAAACTCAGTTCCCCTGTGACACTCTCCTACAGCCTGGACTTATAATGCTTTTCCTTCTCTATTCCTGTTTTCACAGTCCTGCGTTACTCTCTCAGACCTCAGAGCTGTCTTTCACTGAGAATGAGTTCAGTAGCCAGAATTGCACATCTGGGCAGAGAGAGGAGGAGAAAGATGAGAGAGAGGCAATCACTGCAGAAACATGTTAGCAACCACTCAGGATAACAATCCAGAACTCCCTGAGATGCTCCAAGCAGACAGAGGATCCCCTTAGAAGGGCAGATTTGTGCTGATGAGTGCATAAAGCACTTTTGTTCACCTTGGAAGACCAGTGGATGGAGAATGATGTCTGATGAACTCAGGCTAACCTTCCTTTGTAACATGGTCTGCATTCGGTGAGTGGCAGAGGGAATGGAAAAGACGGTGAGAAAAGAGGTTACGTCTGGGAAATTCCTGTAGACTGTGGACTTGTCCGAGGGTGTCCATGTTGTGGAGCTGAAGAACAGAAACACAGTGTAGAGGCCAGTTCATGTGGTGCCTGGAGCTCTTGTCATTACTGATGAGCACTTAGGGGGAAGAGCTGAGGTGCTCGCACCGCTTGGTGTAAAGCCACTGAGTGCACCCTCAGCTTCGAAGTTGCTGGTGTGAGTTTTGTGCATTTAACCAGAAGCAGAGCTCTGTATCACCCAATGCTGGGATGGAGACTAGAGTCCCCAGGCATTTTGTGGTTATTGATCAAGAGACTGGCTTTCCTGGGTGTCCTAGAGCATGGACAACGAAATGGCGAGTATGACAGAATCAAGGAGGGAGGAGGTTGTCTGGCTACCTCAGCAGCAATGCAAGGAGGGCTGGCTTGAGGACAACTGCTGTGACCCACGGAGTGGTAGTCACATGTGTTTTTCTTCTCATTTTCTCCTCTATGCATTGCCCCTGCTGCTGCCTTCCCAGGTTCAGCTGTTTGAACACCTCCAGGCTCCTTGGAGGTGACTAGGGAAATATGGCTGTAACTCACAGGTAGATTTTTTCATTTCCCAATGTTCTTGGGAGGAGTTGTTATGAGTTTGAAAAGTATTTCATTTTTTTTGTGCAGTCGCAGATAAAATTTCCATAAGAACTGTTAAACTCAGCTGCCTTACTGTCACACAACGTGGCAGAAAGTTTATGCTTATATGACAGAAGAGCAGCAAGAATGGGAGTACTGGCCTGTGAATGAAACATTTCTGAATTACATTTAGATGTATGTTCTTTGTGGTAATGCATTTGAATTGAACACAAGAAATACACAATGCATGAAGAAAATCAGTTTAAACATTTTCTTGATATTTGGATTTTAGTTAGATATCAATTACTACGGAAAATAATACTCTAGCTACTTGGAATTAAGGTAATCTTTCCTTTAGGAGGGGATTTACCTCAGGGTCGGAAATGGTCGCTTGTCAGGGTTAGGTTTTATTGATGGATTTGACAAAAATACTCGAAGTAGTGACTGATGCGTGTAACCAGTTTGCCTTTACATTGCAAATGTTAAAGTTTTCAAAGGAGCATGGACCTTGGAATAAGAATTATAACAGTCAAAACAGAAAGAAAATTGAGCTCTGCATTGCAAATGTCTGTAATGTGGTATGATAGGACAACAATTCTTCAAACTCTTTTCTTAAGACTCAGATTTTTGAATTTAACATGCCAATTCTAATGTTACCTGAAGGACCTGGTTCTGCTCTTGAGCTCATGTTGAGCAGCACCTTGATCTGTAAACAGTTCCACTACAGGTGTCCATGTGAAGAAAGGTATTACTCTGTGTGTTGGAAGAATACTGCTAGCTCCAAAGCTTCTATGTTGATTCATCAGGGCCATAAAATCCTCTATGGGTTTGCAAGACTATTGAACTATGCAGTGTGTAAAGCTCTTGCAGGATTGTGTGAGTGACCTCATTTCAATTGCTGAAATCAGTCAATGTTGCAGAACTATGATGGTGTTCTTTCTGACACACTCTTAGTATTGCAAGGAATGTCTACTTCTAAATCACATTGCATGCCCAAGACATAGTCATGAGTTTCACCCAAGCGTTTGAATAGCTAAAAATGTTACATCCTTTACATTCCACTTACATGGTGTTACAAACCAGCTGATGTTCATATGAAGGCTAGCTCTAATTGCTGGGAGATGACAAAAAAGGACTGGCATTTAATTTCGGCATGTATTTTCACATTTAACAAATGACAGCAGCTTCAGCAGACTGCCTGTGAATCAATCAAACACTGACATTATTCATTCATAAAGCTGGACAGTCACACCCTCCCTCACGAGCAGTAACATGGCTGAGAAATACTGACAAGGACATGCCACAAAAATAACCACCTAATCTTGTGCGGTGCCTCTTTCAAGGCACAGGGAATGTACCTGCTGTTTTGGTATATATTGATGGAAATGACCCAGAACAAGCCATGTGTTTTGTCTCTAATGAAGTCAGATATATGTTCCTTTTTCTTTTTTAAAAGTATTTAGAGGTACTGCATTATTATTTACATATTTGGGGTATGTTTTATAATTATTATTTGAGGCCTTTACTCTTTTGTAAGGTGCATTTCTTGCTTTAATGAAGGATGAGTACAAGGGAAGAGTCTGGTGGTCTGCAGAAGTCAGCAAGATTCATCCAGTATCTGCACGGGAGGTCCAACCTGTAAAGAAAAGAGGTGATGATGGGTGGAAAATCAGAGACCTGCCATTGAATGTGGGGGTGATGAAAGTGCCTAATTTGGGCTGTGGGGATTGGGTTTGAGTTGCCGTTTGGCCAGATTTATAGCAAAGATGTGAAACTGCTTCTCCCGTGTCCAGTGGGAATATTTCTGCAGCCCAGAGCTGAATGTCTCTTGCAGTCTTCCTGCTCCGAGTTGCTCTGCTTCTGGGGCAGAACACAAGAGAGAAATTTGCTAGCATGTGGCATAAGACACTCACCCTATTTCTAAGGTCAGGCTTTCTTGACTCGAATGCATTTCCTTGGAGATGTTTGGTTTGGGTGAGGTGGCTGCTCCTACTGACCAGTTCCCAACTACTTCCAGGCAGAAGGGGCCCCAGTCAATGGGAAACTGCAGGAGAGCAGGAGTGGCGGCGTGGAGGCAGCAGCTTGGGAGCTGGCTGTGCAGGAGGGCTGGAGAGCAGCGAGCTGGAGAAGTGGGAGTGGAGGACCCTGAAAGGGAGACGGGCCCTCCCTGCAGCTGGCAGGGGACCAGCCGTAGCCATAGCAGAAGAACACAGGGCCCTGGCCCGCAGGCAAGACACTGGGATGGAAGCATCCCAATAGGATGCCTGTTTTATTGCTCTTGTATGGTCTGCCCACAGAGGCCGGGCTAGGAAGGGTTGTTTTGTTCCTTCTCTGTAACCATTGCAGAAGTTGTGCCCAGGGTATTTGCAGCATTTTGTTCTGGCTTCTCTAGCAAAGCCAGTCTTTGTTGATTCACTGAAAACTGTGAGTGTTGATGCAAACCCAGTGAGGGCTGCAGCCTGCAAAACGCTTCTGGATCTCTCAGTGCTTGCACCCGAATTTCAGATATCTCCCCAAATTAGCATGGGGTGGCAAAGAACTGCTGTGCCACAACACGCATGGCAGCATCTTCTCATGGGGTGGGTTGCACCAGCAACATTCTGGGTGCACATGAGAGATGATTGACAGAGATTGCATGGGCACTGCTTCCAGTTTCTGAGGACCTCTCCCAAACCCTGCTCTGCTCTAATTTTGAGTTCTTATTTCCTTTTTTACGCTTTGTGCCAGCAGTCTTCACTTAGTATACGTTTTCAAGCATTTCTCTGCAAGGACAGAATACTACTATTTTTTATTATAAGAGCTGAGATTCACACTGGTTTACAGCATCCCAGGAGCTGAAGATGAAAAATCAGTAAACATTACTATGAGATTTACAAGCATATGATGGGAAGCAGTAATATTTTGTGTTGATATTCTGGATGTAAATCAAGGGCCTCTACATATAGGTATTATGTAGATGCTACCCAACAGGTATGCCTTTCTCCTCCCGTAGAGATAGATAGAAACTGAAGGTAGCTGACTTTTCATAGAAGGCAGTCAGCACATCCTAATAGCAAGCACCAAATTTTCTTCTGCTGCAACCTGTTTTTTCCTTCTACTGCAGCTTGTTTCCTCATGTGTTTAGGTATTTATATCTTTAGCTGCAGATGGTTAAAAGATTGTTTAATGTTTTGATTGTACAGAGGCCTTAATTAGGCCAAATTCCTGTGTTGCTAGTTACAGTCGAGATTTGTAGCAACTGCCTTTAAGATGTTTCTGTCTGAAAAGCCATCCCTCTGGAGGCTGCCTAGCCAAGAGTGACAAACTCCTCCTGCCCTGTAATCCTAGGGCTTTATAGTTAAAAGCGTACCATACTAAAGAGCACGATCATTGTTGATGCTGTCTCGTTCTGGGATTTTCCAGACTCAATGGGCAGGATGTATCGCTGTTGTTTGCCCCTAACGCCACAGTTGGAACAACAGTCAAGCAGCTGTCTGGAGCAGAGAGTTAAGAACATAGGGATGGTGGCAGGGAATAAAACCTTAATTTGCCCTTTGTGAGAAACATGGGAAATAGCTAATCCTAGCTCTGTCTGCCCCCACAGCAACTCCACTGACACAAATAGATGTGGGGTATTGCATTAAAGCATTACATCATCAGGACAAACCCTAATGAGCTTATTTATGGCCAAGGCAAAGCGAGACGGAGCTAGATTCTGATCTCTGCTTACCTGGTGTAAATTGGGAGTAACTGCAGAGATAAACTGACATAACCAAGATTAGAGTCTGGCCTCTTTGTTTGTAGCTGTTTTTGGAAGCAGCTGGCTTTTAGAAATAAAGGATGTCACATAAATCACTGGTAACAAAGTGGTTCTGGACTTCAGCCTCTAGCAGCTTCTGACCATCTATCTCTGTAAAAGCGATGGTTCTCTATGCAGCTGTTTTGTGTCCAGAGGCTTTCAGTCGAACGGAGTGGACAATCCTACATCTCCTACAGCCTCAAGGAAGCAATGATATTTGTGTAGCACAGGAAATCAGAAAGAGGCAGCTTGTGAAATGCCATCCGATCAGAGATGGGACTCTAATAATGGAAGTCTGCTGAGCACGAAGCAGTCATATCTCATCTGCTTAGCTCTGGAGGGAGAATGGTGTTGGGCAAAATGTAGCCCTGATAACAAAGTAGATCCTCCAGTGAGATACAGCCTGTTCATGACTACAAGCACAATTCTCTGAACACAGCCAAGGCAGAGTAGAGTAAGTACATAGGTGTGAGTAAATACATCTTACCCATTCTTAAGCACCTTGAGAGGAGGAATGTAGAGTGATTTGTTGCTCTCATATTAAATGTGGCTTTTATTTAAAAAGGCCATGATATTCTACATACAAAATAACCTGAGGCTGCATTGATTTTGGATGTGCGCATCCCAGGATGATGATCATGGGATCTTATCCTCTGCTTTTTTGGTTCCAGGGCTGGGGGGCAGTGTATATGGCTAAAAAATTAGTTACCTGCCTGGGAAGAGTAGAAGGATACAAGGGTATTTAGACTGAAGCTACACTGGGCAGAAGGCCATTTTTATGCCCTGATACTGCTGTTACAGATCAGCTAGTCCAAGGTGAATACAGGCTTCATTTTTCAGTAGTATGTTTGAGGAATAGTTTAACTAACAAGTTTTTTTCTGTTAGAATTGCTAAAAGATGATGTCTACCTTGGGCCAGATCATTTTCAAATGATAAAAATTGCTGTAGCCCCACCAGCGTCAATTTGTACTGGCTGAAGATCTTGCTCGCACCTTCATTGATCGTAAATTGCAGACACTTCCAGGTCACTGTTACTGGACTGCAGCTTTTGTCTCCTCCGATATATTTCTTACGTGTAAAGTTTGTTCTCTTATCTAGAGTCTCAGATAGGACTCTCATCAGTGCAAGTAATTTAGTTAGTTAATCTGTCTTAATGAATATTACAATTCCTGGTATCTGTTGTAATGTTTATACTGGAGAAGACCAAGTCTGGTTTATGCAAAGGAAAGCTAGGAGACAACTTGATTATGGTTAGTGGTACCAACGTGGGCAAAAAGTCCTGCCAGCCAGAAAAACCCACCCCTAAAACACGTTGGGAGCAGCTGAGCCGACACAATCTCATTAAGAGACATTAAGTTCATCACTTCAGTATTTGATGGTGTTCCAGTTTGAAAATAGGCAGACAAGTTTTTTGTATGCATTATGCAAAAATCTCCAGGTACAAATTCTTAATTGTTTATTTTGGTGCTTCTTCATGTATTCCCAGTCTTCAGAGAAGACTGCTACCTTCTTTGTTTTAGAGATGTATCTTTCACGTATATAAAGCATTCATCTGAATGCAAGTTGCAAAGATAAATGCAAATAGCACTGGCAATGAGTGCCGAACGCAGCAGCTTGAGAGGCCATGTGGTGAAGGTGTCAGCATTTGCAGAAATAAAAGCTAAAGTTCTGAGTATGTGAGGTCATCAGCAGCCTATTTTTGCAGGTTGCAGAAAGGTTCTCAGTTAGGATGGACTAACGACAGCCTTGGAAAGAAACCTGTTCCACCTTCCTGGTTTGCAAGTACATTTCCCTGCACTTGTCTGTTTTCTTTGGAAGTGTCTCTCTCAAATATTGGGATATCCTGATATTACTCTATTCATTAACCAACTAGAACAGAGCAGGAGGGGGGATAGCTGCTCCGTCTATCTAAAGCGTAGTTGGGGCTTTTTGTCATGAGGGAGTACCTGGCAGGCTTTGCGAAGGACAATAAATGATTCCTTCCTAATGTGAGAGCAGCAGGAGCCAGGCATGCTGGTGGAAGGCAGGGCTGCCGCAACAGAGGGAAGAAGTTGCTGACACCCAAAGAAACGAGAAAGGGTGTGATAAGAAAGAAAAATATTTTGAAAAATTTTGTTTGCAAGTGGGGGCCGAATGGCTGTTAGAAAACCGGGGCATTAAACATTTTTCCTCTTCTCTAAGAAAATCATTTCCAACGGGTGGAGCTGTAAAATACCTCGGTATTACAGTTAGCATTTCAGTAAAATATTGTTGTAGGACAGAGGTCTCTGCACACGAAATCTCTCCTGACTCCCTATCTCTCATGGAAATTCTGGCACTTCTTCATTAAAGGGATCAAAATTTGGCCTAGAGTAGACACCAGCTGTAGCTTGCGCTTTTAAATGCTTCCAGTTTCATGTGAGAGAGTTGTAATTTTTCTTAGGGGGGAAAGGGACCATGAAATTTCCCGTGGAGAGCAGGAAGAGTGTGTGAAGGAGCCCTGTGTCTCCCATGCATAAGGATTGTTATGTGAAGGGTATGATGTCTGTCCAGGAATTGCTCAGGGGCTGGTGTTGATTACCCCCTTTCTGGGGGGGGTGAGGGACCGGGCACAGTGGGCAGGATGCTCCTACAGTGGAGGGCACATGCAGAAAGCTCCATGTAGGAAGGCATTAAGGGGGTTACCTTCTGGGCTCTTGTTTCGGAGAGGGATGTACGAGGTGCACGGCACGGCTCTCAAAGCAGGCTTCAGCCTTCGTCTATGTGCCGACCTTTCTGCTTCTGCGGTCTCAGCTTTCCCTTAACTCCGCGTTCCAAATCCCCGTCTGCAAACAGCCTGGTGGGATGGGAAGCTCTGCAGGGCAGGGGCTGTGTCTCGTTATGCGTCTGGCACCGGGAAACCCTTAGTGTGCTGGGCCTCTGGGCATTATTGTAAAGCAGATAGTAAATAAGAGTATTGACATGATTATTTTTTAAAGCGGCAGCTTGGCAGACTGCAGAAGAAATATGTACAGATAAAGCGACCTTGTGATTTTGAAAGCGAGACCCATTATTTGTTTTGAAACACATTGCCTCAGTGACCCTGCTAGTTCTGCAGACATGTCCTGCCTGGAAATGCCAAAACAGGTTGTACGCTATATTTTTAACCAAGTTAAGGTTTTGTTGAAATAAAGAATATCAATCAAAGGCTGTTAGGCCAGAAGGCCACATTCCTTTGGCTGTTGTTGATTTCACCAGTATCTTTTGTCTGAAAGCCTGTGCTGACAGAGCATCAGAGGAGAACTCCTGGGGTGAGCGGGGATGAGTGAGGGGAGCCACATGTATCCGCATCCCTGTCAAATGGGTGTCATCGGAGGTCAAGTTCTCAAGCTCCAGAGAGGACCCTCCAGCGCCCAGTGATTAGTCAAGGGGAGAGCCAGACACCCTTCACAGCACAGAAACAACATTATACAGAGCGTAACAAGGAGAAGTGGAATATAATACATGGGGGTGCGCAAGGGAGGTGCTGTTCACCGCTCCGGTAAAATGGGAGGGGACGCAACCCTCTCCCTGCCCCAGATCCTCCCCTTTGTAGCAGTAAATGTTCAAAATGAGATTGGTGTGTCGGGACTTTCTGACCATTGTGCTGAGGTGCCTCAAGTGTATGTGCTGGTCTTGGTTAATTGCAGCTTTTTTTTGGGCCAAGGCTGGGTGAATTTCACACTAAGATTCAAGCCCACGTGAAATGGTAGCTCACGTGCATGTAATAAAACAGAGCTGGGTGATTTTTCTTTCCTCTTGGTGGCAAATGGGAATTTTGCTGAAAAAATGTTGGTTTTATAGTCTAGAAACTGTTCACAAATTTGAATGGTATTTGCTGAAAAGTTGCTCAGAGAAAAAATATATTAAGATACACTGACAAAACCAAAGGAAAAATATATGTCCCCCTTTTTATCTAGTAGCATCCAGGACGTGGGAGAGACAAGCCTCTCGTTTTCCTGAGGTGACACAATCCTAAATCACTTTCCATTGTAATTTCATATTTGGGGTATTTTGGCAGGTGATGTTCACGGTTGCTCCTATGGGAGCCATCCTGCTCTGTCAGGAATACTTAAATATTTACCAAGCTGGGGGGCAGGGGCGGGGAGGGGGAGTTGGAGGTGAGAAAAAGCGATCGCCAGCCTGTCCTGAGGACACTTACCAAAGAAAGGGAGCATCTGAGTCACAGGCTCTGATCTCTTGCATGTTTGTTTAGGCAAAGAGGACTCAGGTCAGCCAAGGGATTGAGAGTAGCTTTCACTCCTCCTCTCCCGGTGAAAGCACTGAGGCGGTGAAGGCACTGCCCTGAGATGTGAGTCTCCTAAGGCAAAAGGAGGGGTCTAAACCTCAGGCAACTTGCCTGAGCAGCCCCACCGCTTAGTACTGGAAAACGGGGGACACAACTACTTTCTCCTCCCAGTCAATGTTTTTCACTGTTCATTTTATCTGTTTTTCTTGGCTTTTTTTCACTGGAAAGTGAGACCATCCTGTTTCAAGTCTAGAGTGCTTTATGCAATGCAAGTTGAAGCGTTTTGTTTCGGAGTGGAAAAAAAGCAACTACCAAATCATTATCTGAAATAAATTGATCCCACTCCTTGCCTCGGCTGGGAGTGATGGAAGGAATTTAAAGTCACCAATTGTCAAGAGGTCACCTGGCTTCCTCAGCCTGTAAATACCTGTGGGGATGCTTCAGCTAAAGCTGAGAAGGAAGTGGGTGGCTCAGAGGGAGAGGCTCTGCCAGGGAACGGTGTGATTTCACAGCTCCCTGGGAGGGGAGCGGGGGAGCACAAGCTCTCTGTTGCCCTTGGGTCTGTCTTGCTGCAACGGGCTCCATCTGGGACCCTAGAAACCATTAACCGTTCCCAAGGTTTTGTCAAAACTTTGGCATTTCCATAAAAACTTTTGGTTTTGGGGTATTGGCAATTATGATTTTATTTTTTTTAAAAAGTCCTTAATAGTATTACCATTTTTCACACTTTTTATTCTAAAACATTAACCGAGGAAGAGAGAATTTTAAAAAGTTGTCCAGAGTTGCGGAGACATCAATGCCAGAGGCACGAACACAAGTCAGCGTCAGCTACATCTTGTTCTGATGTGCTGCACAATGGACTAACCTCAAGGCAACAATTTTGTTTTAGCAGCTGAGAAGCTCTTTATTTTGTGAATTTTTCTCTCTGCAGTTATCCATGGCTTTTCACATTTCATTGTTATTCATGAGGTTGTGCAGATGTGGCATGTTAGAGCACTTCTGTGAAGCACCTTTTCGTGCAAACCACATGGAGCAATTGAGACTAGAGGAATTTCAGAGATACGCTAATGTAGAAATTCAGAAATATAACACATCATCTTTGTTGCTGCAAGTAGCAAAAATAAAAGCTTAAGTTTTTTTCTAGAGGCATGAAAGCTCTTTTGTTCTCACTCAAATTAAAAAAAAAAAAAATTAAATAAAATAAGATCCGGGAATTGAGAGCACAGACTTTGTGGGCTCAGTTTTGTCTTATGGATACGGTGTACCAGTATATCTCCATTGATTTTTCAGAGGTTTCTGCTGGCTTACACCATAATAAAGACCAGCAATAGCACCTTGATAATTACCCTACAGCATGTCTCTTTCTTTTCCCCCTGTTATGCTTACTCACTGTTTGGTGCTACCAAACAATGTGCATTTCCTCATTTTTCATGTTTTTGTCTTTTTCATGATGCCCTTTTCCCTGACTTTGACAAAATGATTGCCTCAGCTGTGATTACTTGTGGTTTATGAACCATCATTGGAAGAGGGGGCACAGAGGAAGGAACCCTGCGGTGTCCTCCCTCACTCTGACCTCTGGGAGGAGGCAGCCAGGAGCTGGCCAGATGCTGTCACCAGCTCAGCACTTAGAGAATGCAGCTGAGGCAGAGAAGGAGGGAAGCTGGTGATGTCCCCTGTCGCCTTCTCGAAGTTTTCCCCACTATGCTCTTTTTCAGCCCTTGCTACCCTCTCTTTTCCTTAGACTTTCCATCTCCTCGGTGGCACTGGAGAAAAATCAAAATGAACACCAAGAAGAAGCTGGGAAGCTTTTTGCCTTTTTGCTGCCACCTCTTTGTTTTCTTGGCTGTTCCATCTCCCCCACCCTCACCTCTCCCATCCATGCCGGCTGGCCACTCTTCGCAGCAGGAGCTGCCCCTTTCCAGGGGTCTGTGGGGTCACTGATGCAGCACAGTTCCATTTATTACAGTGCCTCAGGGCACTTGAAGAAAACAAAAAAAGATAAGCCATCGCTACACATAATAAAGGAAAAATTCACCCTGATTTGAGGAGCCAACAAACACATTTTTATTTTTCATTACTGAAATCCATCCACGCCGATGTGTGATGTATTGACTGAGCCTGGAAACAGAGGTCCCAGCAGACTGCTGGAGGTGGGTCCCGCAGGGCTAGAGGGACCCAGCCCGAGGACCAGACTGGAATGGAAGAGTGCAAACACATGGCAGTTACTGCTGCTTAATGATTTAATGGTTGTCGTCTGCACGGTGGCAACTGCGTGCACGCTTTTAGCCTGTGGCAAACATGAGGTAAACCAGGTTACGTTAAACCTCAGAAGAAAGTGGCAGAAGTTAAGCACTTTTCACCTCATGCTGGACAGGGAGTAAGAGCATATGCACATACCCAGCTACCTTGGTTCAGGTGGGGTGCTTTAATCTGGTGTTGTCTGAGCCCTCTATTCCCATCATTGAATTAGGTAAAAAAAGCAACCTGTAACGAGTGCTACCAGTTACACTATGTCTGCCACATCAAGGTTAGCGTTTCCAAAGCATGCAAGTGACTTATGAGACCAAATTCAATTTACAGTTAGACTTTATGGCTCCAAACCACCTTAATTATTTTTGGAAATTAGATTTTGGGCCAAGTTTAAAAAAAAAAAATTCAGACTTGCTTAGCATGAAAAACAATGGGATACAAGCTCCTGATTTACTTGGGTAGCTTTGAAAGCATTACTCATTTATTTCCTTCTTTGAAGGAGTTGAAAGAGTGACAAATCTGTTTTCCAGAGAAAAAGACTTTCAATTGTAGGACACAACTTAAAGTACAGGTTATAGAGTAAGATGGGATAAGACAGAGGTAGCTTTTAAGAGGATACCTAATTATGAACTTAATTGAGGGGTGGTCTCCAGATCTGCCACCCCTCCTTCATCTAGTGCTCTTAGGAAGTCGAGAATGAACTTGCCTGAGAGGGGGAAGAAACGTTCTGCCAGAGACACCGAAACCCTTGAGCCGCGTTCCTGCTGGCCTTCTGCCCCGAAGGTACTTTCTGCCACGGCAATGCTGCTGCAAGATTTAAAAGCGCTCAGCTCCTCAGAGATGGAAACAGCACAGGTAGGGTGTGATAATCAAGAAGATAATCTGGAAGGCTATTTACAAGCACCATAATGGAAACAGGTTTCCATGACCTGCTCCTTCTTTATTGCTGTGCCTTTGGCTTGACCCGGCGCAGGGCTTCCGCCGCTGCATGGCTGGGAACATCATACCCAGCCTGGCAGGGGGCCCGGGGCTTTCGGAGGAGGGGGGAAGTTTTGGCTACTGCCTGTAGTGGCAAATCAGCTGCAGAAGGGGGAGCCAATGTCTTCTCCAGCCTGGCACCTCCACTTTCCTCTTTCTTCCCCAGTCATTTTCACACCCACAGAAGAGGAAACTGAGAAGGAGGAAAAAAAATGGAGTGGGTTAAGGAACACGGGTGTGGAGATCACTGCCTGCCAGACAGCCCAAACACCTCTTTGAGCCTCCCCATGGGGCCAGGTCCCTTGCCTTCAAAGGCGTGAGGTTGCAAGAGGGCAACCACAAGAGGTACCAGCTGAAAGTCTTGTGACCACCTAACACACAGGTGCTTGTACTCCAGGCATCGTCCTTGTAGGGTGTCAAAATTACAGGAATGTTTCCTCTGCAGCACACAGACGTGAGCTGGCTTGCATGGGACATGGTTCAGCAGGAGGCACCTCAAACAGCCTAACATCAAAACAAGCAACACTCATGGAGAACCACTCTGATTATGCCCTTCACCCACACACTTCATAACCATCACCCCTTTTACTTCCCACTGTAGTTCGTCATGACCGAAACAAAAGGCAAGGGAGATATCGTTAATGAGGTGCAGAGAGATGGGCGCTATCACATTTTGCACATATGTAACTAGCAGGTTTAGCAGAGCTCCAAAAGAAAACATACAGTATTGCATTAGCCAGCCTAAAAAAATGTCTGAACTTACAAAAAAAAATGTTATTCCCCGTGAATACTATGGTATGTGTTGCCCCTCCACCCCCCAGTAGGAAGGGAGCTGTGCAGGGAGATACTTCAAGGAGATTGTGGTTTATATTACAGCTGCTAAGATAACCAGGAGCTTTCAAAAAGAATCTCAGCTAGCGCAGCTTGTTTTACAATACCAAACTCCAAGGAGAGGGAGGGGGAAAAAGTAAGTTTGTTTTCCACGCTGCCCCTTTATCTTGATGTCAAATATATCCCCTGGGAAAGGAAAACATTTAACCAGCAGATCCCATGGACACACACACACACGCACACATGCGCCTTTTTCCCTGTTAAGCCACGACGGTGGCCAGAACGTGGCACTGTTCAGTCTACTGCTGCTGCTGGAGAGCTGCAAGTTTGGCAGGCAGGGAGAAGCCCAGGAAGAAGATGCTTCGGGTGCGATACTTACAGTCGCAGGTGCTGGTGCCAGCCTGTGATCTGGGGTGGCGAAACCTACGAGCCGCCTGCTGCAGGTGAAATGGTGATTCGATTACGGTTGAGAGCACCTCCGTGAGGGGGGGATAACTGCGGCTGGAGAGGACCATTTAATTACGTAGACAAAACCATAACAAAATCCAGTCCTTGTAAAGCTCCCTGGATAGCTCACGTCTGAAATAAGATGCACATTTTTAACAAGGAGGGGCATGAACTGTTGGCACAGCTTCTCAGGGGAGCGCTGAGGGGGTCTTCATTGCCTCCCTGGATTACTGTAAATGATTTGATCTAACTCAACCAGAAGCTCTGGCCTTAATACCGACATTATTGCCTGGATTCTGCAGTCTTAGATGATCATAATGAAACCTCTTGGTCTGAAAATCTGTTACACGGCCATTACGTGCAAGAAGCGTATGCAGATGCAAGCCCTTCCCTCATTCTTCCCCAGCCTGACTGACGAGGATCTGTGTCTCCAGAGCTCTGGATTGTAGCTCTGCTGGTGGCCATGGTGTTTAAGTGACCAGAAGCGTGGTACAAATGCAAAGGGCATGTTATGCTTTGGGCTAAATTGGTAAAAAGGCTATCACAAGGTAAGAACAAATGCTGCAGGTGCTAATGTGGGAGCCGAATTTGCTTGCTGGCAGATGAAGAAGGACAGAACTAGTGTGCCTAAAGAATATGAGTATGCTTGGGGAGACACCTCCTCACACAAAAAATAAAAAAATAAAACAAAAACTCTTTCCTGAGGTAGGACCAGAGAAGTAGCTAAGGCATTTACATAAACATATACTCCTTTTCAGTGCTAGGCAACTAGAAAATGATACCAAAACAAAATAGAGAGCTCACTGAACGTACATATGCTTTGGAGGAACAGTAAGTTCAAATCTGTATCTGGGTTTCACAGAAGGTTATTGCCTTGGTATGAGGTTGAAGCACATTTCCACCATAAAAATTCTTCAACTGTGGTTTTTTCTACATTGAAGTATGCATCTATAACCAGACTCTGTGACTTGGGGCTGCCACTGCACACACCACATCTTTACGCCGAGCCTCTGCTGCTGTCCTGTTTTCTGAGTGGGGAAGACTGAATGTAAGAGGCCTGGTTTCTCTCTCAGTTGCACATGCTTTACACTGGTGTTGCTCCATGTGTTTCTATGGAGCTGTGCTGAATAGCTCTAGTAATAGGAAGAAAATCTTGTCCACAGCTTGAGAAATGGAGAGGAGTGTTCTTTTGAGGAGCCTTACAACTTTCTGGAAAGACAGTCATAATTGCTCAAATTGCAGTTATTTCAATAGGTAGAGTCCTGGCGCCACTGCAGGGAGCTGGAAGCTGTGCCAGCGACCAAGGAGCTGTGAATTCATCATGGTATCTTTCAGCCCTTGCCTCTATGTACTCCGCACCCACCATGAAGCTTATGGCATAAGTATTCTTCTCACATGAGGGCTTCTCTGGGAGACCTCCTGGGTTTCAGTTACTTCAAAAGAGCTTTCAGCAGCCAATGAATGGGTCTGGGAGGCGTGACTGACCACTGTGAGGGATCCATCTGAGGATACCATTCCCAGCAACAGGGCTAAAAGTTTTGTGGTCATGGTGTAAGGCCAGAAAAGACCATTGTGATCATCTGTATGGTGCAGGCTTTAGAGCTTTCTTCTGTTCTGCAGAAGGCCCACACACTTCAGACAACTGAAAGCAAAGCTCTTAGAAAAACATTCTTGACTTAAATACCTACTATGCTGGAGTCTCTACCAGTTCCCTTGGCAGGTGGTTGCCATTGTTAGCCTTGATGTTATGTCTTATTTGTTAAGCTGGCCTTGCTTCCTGTTCCAGCCATTGGATCTCATTACGGTTATGGTTGAGTAAAGAGAAGTTTACTGTCACAACTCTTGTCCGCAACGTCTCTTGTTCTCGTGTCTCTCTCTTTCCTTCTCCCAAGGTCTTTTTCTTCATGTTGGTTTCCCATCATCTCTTCTCTTCTAAGTACCCCAAACTATTTTCCCCAGTAATGTAATCAGTCAAAATAAACCATGGAAAGTTCTTAATTAAAGAAAACTTGTTTCCAAACAAAGTTATTTTATTTCCTATCTCTGTTTTTAATGGCACTGTCTCATCCCTTCTCCTCCTAATGTGGAGAGACTCACAACTCATACTACAGCATTTTTTTGCTCCTCTCCCCCTTTGGGCACTCTTGAAATGCAACCAAACCCAAATCAACCCATTACACTTCTCCCACGCTCAGTATTTTTCTATTTTATTGAACACTTTCTAGAAATGGGGCTGGTACCTCAGGAGATGTAAATCAGCATCAGGTTTTTGCAGCCAAAAGGTTTAAAATTATAGCAAGGTAAATACGATCTCAGTGAGTTTCTGTGGGTCTAGGTAAGACCATTCAATTTCCAGCAAACTTGAAGAACTTTTGATTTTTTTTTTTAATTTCACTAGACAAACACAAGATGGACTAAAATCCAAATATATCTTCCACACCCTCTCATCCACTGATTTTGTAATTTCATCAAACTACTCGCCATCTGAAGTCCATGGTGTCACTATGCACTGTATGTCAGCTGAGGTTTGGTACGCCTATCGCCAGCACCAGATGTTTTATACATGTTCACAAGTGCCAGAAGCTCTCTTTCCTGCCATTTACCAACAGTTTATACTCACAGGATATTCATTCCTTTACAGAGAACTCCGGCTTATTGTCCATCTTCTGGAGCTGATGATACATTTTGAAAAGGAGTTCCTTGTTGCGCATTTTAACCCAACAATAACTTCCCTCCTCCTTGTCCTCATTTATTAATGGATTTTATTCCTCCCTAGCAGTTAGTCATCTGTGAATGTCTGAATTAGCTGGAAGGTTTTTTTCCTATAACTGGTGGTTGTTGGGAATCTTTGACAACAAGCATTAATAGTGATGAACGTAAACTTTGGTATTTTTATTGCTATTATTATTAATAATGTTTGTACTGCAGCAATGCCAAGGGAGCTCACCTGGGTCAGGGTCCACTCTACACAGCCAGTACATACTGTTTCACAGATCTTACAAACTTTAAGAAAAGGTGCATTGAATGCACAAGAGGAATGAGTGTTTGGGCGGGAGGTAATGATAGGTCACAAAAATATTGAGATAGTTTAGTATATTGAGTGTATTTCAATACCTTCTGTATTCCCCCCACCTCTTCATCAGAATTAACTTGTTGACATATATGTGTCTTTTTTTCCCTATACATACCTGTGAGCCAGAACTGGTATGTCATCAATTGATTCAGAAATACCCTTTTGAAAATAAGTATGATTTCTGGCTGGGGAAACATTTGCTAATTCAAAGGACTTTGCAACGTCAGTGTGAATCACAGATTTTCTTACTTCTTAGCACAAACAACTATTTGTCCAGAAGCCTCTAAATGAATTTTGCCATTTATATTCCCAGTTATCTAGTTACAGCATGGAAGTAATCCCAAATGCTCTAGATGGCCAGTGGCAGCCACTCCATGAGAACGTTGACTATGTGAATGAAGTTGTTCAGGAATAGTGTGTTGGCTGAAAACTGTAGAAAATGGGATTGGTTAAGTAAAACAATGACTTGCTAATCAAAGGAGGGACAATCTTTGTCTTAATGGATACCATAGCTACGATGTCCAGGGAACTGGTGTTCAAATTAGCCATCCTTAGTTGATTAACTTCTTCTCTGCTGCTGGTTTTCTTCTGTTTTGGAGATCTTGGCACAAGCAATCACAAAGCCATATTGGACTCCTCTTGTTCTTTGTTTTGTCTGTTTTGCAGATGAACTCACTTGTGCCTCCATTACAGTATCTTTTAAGAATCCATAGGATATCAATGTGACTGTAGTAGTCAAACTCAGCACGTGATTCGTGATGTGAGGTGTACTTTGGGAAGTATGGGCATTGCCATGGCGAATTCTTCACATCATGCTGTCCTGCTTCTTTGCAAAGTTCTCCAGTTCATCACCTAACCCAAGCTATTGAGAAAGAGAAGTTTGTAGCCTAGACTAATCATATACGGAGAAGTGTATTCATGCCTTAGACATCCATCTTCGAAATGAGTCAATCATGCTCAGGAGGTCCAGGTGCCTCCTTGCCCCTTTTGTGTTCATTTGCTCTACTACAGCTTCTTACTAAATGTGGGGGAAAGGCAAGTATGATATCCTTTCTCTTCCCTCCCAGATGAGCAGGAAAAGCATCATTGCCTTGATACAAAAAAAGGAGCACACGCTGCCCTCGATATAGAGCTGATGCAGAAAGGGTACACTATATTTGCTTTCTTTTTGTGTGTTTGTTATAACTTCAAGTTCAAAAAAATAATGACAATTTCTGAGAAGTGATTTTCCTTTCCTTTGCATATTTCTGGCAGGAAATAATTACTATATTCTGATGTGGTTGTAATGATGATCTCTTAGTGAAGATGTATTTACCTTTCCTCTGCCTGGTTTATGGGCTGTCTGCTGTTCTCATAACACCAAAAGGGATCAGAAGTCCAGTACAAACTCTAGGCTGTTCATTCAGCTGCAGAAAACTTGTAGCATGTAGAAAGGTCTCAGGACTTCAAAACCTAATCACTTTGGAGAATTACAGCAGCTCAGCGTGCAAAGAGAACACACAGATACTACTCAAGTACATGTGAAAAACATCTCTGTGGGGATTATCACATTGTATCTGATCAGGTGTCTGTCTAGTTTGATATCTTTGAAAGGAGTTGGTAACATACATTATAATGGAGAACATTGCACCACTGTGCTTGTGAAGGAATTTTCTTCCTTGCCCCAGCTAGTTAACGGATCTTGTGTCCGTTTTTTTCTATATTATCAGATTTTTGTTATTTAAAACATCTAATGGTTCATTCACTTCTGCGACTCAGTAAGCCATTGTGGAAATCAGTTTTCAAGAAACCTCTTTTTAACACTCCTTAATTCTGACATGAGTACCTTAATTTTGGAAAACAGTTGCTAAGTGAAAACTATATCCTTCTGTAACAGGATTTAAACACTTTATCTGCGCATTATCATAGTCAGGGAGCTTAAAAATTATATTCTTATGAGTTACTATGGCAAAATGTCTATCTAGAGTCACTGGTCTTATGGTGATTTATCTACTCTAGCTATTTGTACTGGATTTAAAAGGGAGCACCTCATTCTTAAACTAATTGCCAGTCATTTATTCCAGGGGAAATACTTTTATAAGGATAAGGGGCTAAAGGCCAACTTTTCAAAGGCATGTACATGCCTAAAGATGCAGATAGGCACTAGGAAGGTTTTCTGAAAGCGCCGAGGCAACTGAAGTGTTCTTGAAAAATCCTGTGGGTGCTTGGCTATGCCTTTAGGTGCCCACATACCTTCAACAGTCTGTTCCTAAGATTTTTTCTCTGGCCAAAGGAGAGGTCTCCAGAGCAGCTGTAACTCAGAGGCTCCCTGAGACAGGCACGGGGAGCACAGAAGCTGCCTCCCTTTCCCTTCTTGTGATCCCAGGATGTGGTTAAACTGAGCTGGGTGGGAAATCTGAGGGAGCCCCAGGAATGTCACTTGTAGGCAGTACAACTTGAATCCTGTCATTTCTCAATGGCTGCTTTAAATGGCGTTACAGCACAGCTACTCTGCCAGGAGTGACTCTGTGAGGGGCTGTATGGCATCACATCCCTGTGGTACACACAGCGTTGCAATGAGCATTGCTGTGAACATGCAATGAGCAAAGTCTTGCAGGCTGACCCCCGCCGCACCTGGAGACACCTTTCCTTGGAGAGGTTCCTCACCTGAGCCATGAAGTTGCCATTGGGCTGGCTCCCTGCACCCGAGTTTGCAATGTGAACGGCTGTGCCTACCACCACCGGTGGGATGTGAAACTTGATGTTCCCCACCAAATGCAAAGCCATTGTTTACAGTAAAATTCAAATGCTTACTGGTGGGAACAATGAGAAAATGTAAATGTTTATACACGACATCCTGCAATCTACAATACTGATAAGCAAAACAATCGTTACATTTTTTAAGGAAGGCTTAATAAATATTTATTCTTGGTACCAGTGTGCAAATAATTTACATGGCTATGCTGTGATTCCAGCTATGTTTGAGACATTCCCTTCAGAGCCACTGCTTCCATTCAACATGTGCTTTAGTTTAACAAACCTCAAACCAACAGAAGTAGCTCTTTCCCTAATACTGTTGCAAGGTAATGACTCATTTTCATTTGAGTGCTTCAGCATCCTCCAAGAAACATTAATGTCTGGAAATTCTGTGCTCCATGCATACCACATATTATACTCAATAATTATTATCCTCCTACTGTAAAGGAACTTGGTGGTAAGTCAACAGGATCTTCAGATTGTTTAAACTGTCCTAATCGTTAGCAGATACATACTAATTTACAACATGTACAGGTCTAGCTGACTTCTGCAATCACAGGGCTGCTTACACAGTACAGGTCTTTTAGCACAAATCCTTAACTTGTATTACAATGGTAAAAATGTATAAAGTCAGAGGAGAGTGAAGAGAGGAAGAAAAGGGACAGTGAACACAGGAGACAGGTAAAAAAAATCTCTCAGATTTTCTGGTGCCACAGAAGTGAAATGGATCATGTATCTATATTCCATATAGATATCAGAGCATAGGAAGATTGCAGAAAGAAGAGGACAGGAGCTTAGTGTCATTCTTGGGCTAATCAGGCTGTACGCCTTCCTATCCCTCTGCTTTCCTGCTGTGGACTGGAGAAGACACTGACCCTACTGGTAGTAGTTGAGAGTTCTGAATGAGAAGTGCTAGATCAAACCACGGTGCTGCTTATAAAAACTTGTGATTTCTTGGAGACTCACATGTGGTGCTGGGGGGTTGTGTTCAAAGGCGCTGGTGCTGCGACCAAACTTCATTCTTCTCTGACAAGTCAGGGTTAAGGAATGGGTAAAATTTTGAGACTTGTAATAGGGCTGGCTTAGATGGACTGGTGTTCTCATCTGTCCTCAAAATGTGTGACACTATAATCAGATGATGGCTGATTTTCTTTTACTGTTTTGTTGTCTTGTAAAGAGTATCTTTGAGCTACTGTGAAATGCTCAGAAAGCACAGGAAATTGTATGAAGTATTTCAAAGTTTTTCTCAAAGAGGGAAAATTCTCAGATTGTATATGCTACATGTGTGAATATGGGCCACCTCTCTTTGGAAATCTGAATTTATGGTTGCCAGGATAGGAAGAGCAGTCAAAGTTCTTCCACCACAAACAAACCACGTATTTGGCTGTGTGCATAAGTCCATCTGCACACACTTCTTCACACGTTTGGCTTTGTGTTCTTTTGAGGGGAAGGAATATAATCTCCTCGACAGGGTTTTCTAGATCCTACTAATGTTCATCTTTGTTTTTAAGCACCTACACACTTGAAAAATGTAGCTTAAACAATCACAGCCAAAGGTTTAATATCAAGTTCCTTTGTGATACCAGGGTGATGACTGAGTAAAATATATGGTATACACGGAGAACAGAATTTCTAGGTGTCAATTATATTCCTGAAAAGAAAGTTGGGGAAAGGGCCCAAATCTCTTCGACTTTTATTAGAATTTAAAATCTTCAGTAGGTTAGAGAATTTTGAAAATGGGACTTTGTATTCTAATTCAGCAGTTGTTGGAAATGTGTGTGTCTGTAGGGGATGGTTCCTGGGATATATTTATTCTCTTGCTTCTGATGTTGCTCCTTAATCACCAGAAGATGAAGCAAAGTGCCATCCTTCCCTAGCTTTGAGCACAGCCGTGAAACTTGCCAACATCAGTAAGCTTCCAGTCTTACTTTTATCAGCCCTAACTTGCAAGACTTTCTTACAGAAGTAATAGCATATAGTTAGGAAAATGAGTATTTGTATGTGATCCATCATTTAATGCCTGAGAATTAATATGCAGTTCTGAAGGTTTTAATGGAAAGTGGCTGATTTGGTAGCAGGAAGTCTAAGTTCTGACTTGGCAAAGCTTTCTGCATGTGCTTAGCCTTATGGGCACAAGAAATCACATCGTCTTTGATTAAATTATTTGTGAGTAAAGTTAAGCAACTAACGGTGTTGAATGATACATGAGGCTTATCCTAAGGAGAGAACAAGCTATGTTTCTTCATTGTACTGGCTTAATATGTTGTAGCAAATTATTCAGGATTTTCTAAAATAATATTAACATTGGTGTGTTCTTGGCATATGCCATAGTATTCACTCTAACAGGATTATGATGAAGGATGAGTCGTCTTCTTTCATTTCAGTAAAATGCTCTTAATATTAGATCGCCTTTTCAGAAGCATGCTACCAAATCCAAGAAATGCATCTTAAATGACTCCTGATCACTTAAATTTGCAATGAAGCACATGCAGGGAACCCACTGCATTATTAACACAAATTGCATATCACTTCTCACTTGTTCCCTGCCTCCCTGCTCAGTAAGACAGCACTGCTATAAAAAAGGATTCTTGCCCTGGTCACGTTCCTCTTTGCTTTCTCTCTTGTTTCTGTGTGGATTCCCTTCTTTCCTAGCATGGGCTTTTCTTTCCTTGTTTCATCATATGTCTTCTTCTGGTCCTCCTTTCCTTCTTCTCCC
Source organism: Gymnogyps californianus (assembly GCF_018139145.2). Classification (NCBI taxonomy): domain Eukaryota; kingdom Metazoa; phylum Chordata; class Aves; order Accipitriformes; family Cathartidae; genus Gymnogyps; species Gymnogyps californianus. Next base: position 135,699,706 of record NC_059471.1, read on the forward strand.
TCAGTAATTGGGTTCAATGTGTACGCTGCTGCTGTACAGTGCCTTAACTTTCCTCACTTCGTCCTTCATCCCATTTCTCATTTCTATGGTTCTCTTGTGCTCCTTCCCCTCTCCCCTCCCCAACTTTCCCCAGGTTCCTCCAGCTTTTTAGCTCTTTTTTTCTTCCCACCCTCTGTCTCTCTTTAAAAATTTAATTGGCATGCTTTCTTCTAGCTGTCTTAGAAAGCCTTATTTTTTTTTCTTCTCTCTTTTCAACTTCTTTCCTGAATTGCAGTCACACCAGTTCTGCTTTCCTGACTGCAGAGTCATAGCAGCTGTGGTGCAGAAAAGCATCTGAAAAGAAAATGCTAATAGGGGTTTTTATAGTGTACAGTAAAAGGCTCTGATTAAAAAAATAATAATGCTACACCTCAAATACTACCTCTAACCCAGACTAATGTTTCTTGAGCGCTTCCTTCTAGAGCATGTAGTAGGAAAGCAGAATCCCTAACCTCATGTGCAATCTACCTACCTGTCATAACCACAGGCAATGCTTGAATTAGTATTTTTCTTCACAGGGAAGCAAAGAACCTGATGTGTCTGTGTAATGGCATTTATGCTGTGCCTGATAAAAAAATAATATTTAGGTGCAAGGCAGTTTTACGGAGGTCCTGTTGACGTGTCAAGCACTAATTGTACATGGTAGCATCTCACCAGATACTTTCAGATCGAACTGGTCTGCAAACATTTCTCCATGAGCATTCATTAAAATCTATACATGAATTTGCTTCAGCCATACTAATATTCCACTCATTTCAGGTTTCTGTGAGCATTCACACAGTTAAGTTTATTTATCACAAATAACCAGTCTATATAGATTTCAACCTTGGAAAGGTCAGTATTTCCACGTATGAACATTTATGTTCATAGAGGAAACATGGTCACCCAGCTGGGAACAAGAAACATATGCCATAGACTCAGATGATCAATTACACCAAAGCAACTTATTTTCTCTAGCAAAGAGAGAAATCTGTTTAAAATAATGCAATAGTATATAAATTATTTGAAAATCTCCTCAGTGCTGAATATTTTTGTACAGTATGGAGAATATGAACATTTGCTGGCAGATATTCTGTGAGCAGTAAAATACATGAAAGTAAATGGTTTCTCTCAAATCACTTATCCATAGAGCTACTTAAAAAAGATGTTGTTTGTTCCTACAAAAAACATTGATAGAACAAAAATGAGAGTATTAGCTGGACTTTTTTCTGTTAACTCTCCTTCTTGAAAGAAGATCTACAGATGTTGAAACAAATTTTGTTTTTTTCTTCTTTTTTCTTAGACTATCAGGCAATTTTTCTGGAAAAAGAAAAATTTTCAGAAAAATGTTATCTAGGGGAAAATGTACCATTTAGAAAATATTTTATGCACTACAAAAGATTTCTGATTATCAGTTCAAGGCTTAGCCCATAATAATTTCCTCTGTTTTAATGCCTGTTAAAGAGGAGTCCTAATGGGGTCTTCTAGGACACAACTAAACTTTTGTCTGCTGCCAGCCCTACCCCATCCCAATGTCTTTCATGCTCACAGTGATTTTAATCTGCTCTTCTTGCATGCTTGGAGCTCCTTGAGTTGAGGAGGATTTGGTGGGCTGCAACAAAAGCAAAACTGAAGCCAAGCCATAGAAATAGAGGACAGCTGGGAGTTAGGAGGCTTGGTTCATGTCCCATCAGTGACTGAACTGATGGCACATGAACATGGGAAGGGATTTGGGCTGGCCTGATCCATGAAATGAACTGTACGCAGGAACACCACCTTCCTTTGTGGAGTGCTCTGGGAGGCCGAGGTGGAAAAGGCTCTAATCGAATTCTTGCAGGAGTAGTTTTCACTGGCTCAGTGGGAGCTGTTTGCACACAGACGCCATGGAGGAAGTTGCTAGGTGTTTATTAACTCAGCCTGAAAAAGGAGGGGAAGGGGAGAGAAAAACCACTGAAGGGAAAATGCTAGTTAAAAAGGCAGAATACCACCCCCTGCTTTCCACTGAAGCTGGGGGACTGGGGCTGAGCAAGGTCCTTGTAACCTTGTCTGGTTAGTTTTAAAGGATGTTTTCCCTCTCTATAACTGGTTGGTGTGTATGTGTGTTAGGAAACAGCGATTAAAATATTCAGTCAAGGGCTTAACCCTTGATAGTTTCTCTGTTTCAAGCCCCATTTAGTGAAAAGCCCCATGACAGGGGCTCAGGGGGGCATTGTGGGGCACAGCCGAGTCCCTGCTGGACACCTCTCCCATCCTGAGGTGCAGCCTGGCTGTGCAGCCTTCCTTCTGTGGGATTCGGTGGCATGCAAGGCGAGAGATCATTTGGGATGAATAGAGCCCTTGGCCTGTCGTTTAGGCCATCCAGCCGCTCTCTGTGTTCTTTGTCAGGGCCAAACAAGCTCCATATCATTACGCTGGCATTCGCTTGCCCAGTCTCATTATTAGGTGCATTAGCTGTGGGAACTAAATCCATGACAAAAAAAAAAAAAAGAGAGGGTGGAATTGGCACACACAAAAAAAGGCTTTCCCAGCTCAGGCTAACAACTTGTGCCTATTAACTAAAAACGATCATTAGAAAATTCCCCTGCAGACTTAAAGCTTCAGCAAAAGCTTATTTCACGTATGCACTTGCCCTGTTACATGAACACATAACCAGCCTTAAAGAAACATACCCTTCAATGCTTGGACGGGGATTGGGCGAGGGGCTTCCAGGCAGGCACTGCATTGCCTTTAAAAGAAAGCTCTTTTCTCTCTCCTTCTTTCAGCAATAATACTTAAAAAATACTGTGCCAATAGGCGATAATAAGTGTATAGCCTTAAAAGGGGAAGGATATTAGAGGACAACTGTGTCAGGTTGGGTTGGTCACTGAAACAAGAAAACAGGTGGTTGTACGGGACTTTATTTTTTTGTTATACACGTCAAACCACAGAAAAATTCATTGAAGATCAGGTCTTCATGAACTGCACGAAGATAGTTCTCCCTAAACAGCAAACTTTTATGAACATCCATGAAATCTTGCCTGAAATACACCTTTACCACAATTGCAACAAACCATGAGGCAACAGGTAGATCTGTGGAGGTCCCCAAGCTGCTCAGGAGCCCATGTCGAGTCTTCAAAGGGATGGGAATGTACAGACATGTCAACTCAGATATCCTAGTTCCTACGGCTTTTGGTGATCCTTGTGCATTTGGCAATAGGAGAGCTGGGATCTTCTGCTGGTCCCTGGAACATGTTGGATTGGTTTCTCTGGGCTTTTTGTGGGCCACACTTCCATTGGTCCATGGGTCACAGAGTTAACAAACATTGCCCAGCTTAACACAGAAACTGTTACTGGGTCAGCAGCTCAATTCATAGGCTTCTGATTACATTTTTTTTCCCCAGAAGATGCTTGCTTTCTTAGTATTTCCTAACACTAAGATTTTTTTAGGCTGTATGATGGTCTTCCTAGGAAATGACAAAGTTTCCAGTCCCTCGGTCGTGTGAAGATGAGCAGGACACATCTCTGGAGAATACACTGCGGGGAACGATACTTTACTGATAGCAAAAACAAATGAGCAAGCCTTTCCCACCCTTAATGTACATAGAGTGGTTCTCTTCTGGTTACCATGCATCAGAAACAGATCCCTAAATCCAGTGGATTTAAACCAGTGAGAAATAAACCTGGCTTAGCTATTCTCTGTCCTGAGTCCCCACCATCAGCTGGTGTGATGAAGCAGGCAGCTACAGCAGAGAGCTTAAGGGTGTCAGGGAGCAGCAGGAGAGGATTGCTCCCCACGGGAAGGCGATCTGGGAGCTGATGGTGACCACAAGGTGGGTAGGGTGGTGTGTCACTGACCAGGGTGCAGTATGGCAGCACCTGAACTCAAAGGGTCACAGGACCTGAACGCAGGTGAACAGGAGCAGCCAGCAGATCAATGATGGCCAGACAAGTCTGGAGAAATGAGGCACGACCCAGGTGTGGAGTCAAGGTACGGATCAGTGAGGTGCATGGCCAGGCACAGGCACAGCTGCTATGTAGCTCATGCAAGGACAAATACTGAGGGCCTGAGCTTAAAGGCGGTTCCGATGGGAAGAGGAGAGTCTCCCAATGAGGCTTCTCCCAGCTCTTTCCCACACAATTCTTTCCCAGCAGTCAGATCCAAGGTCACACAGCTGCACCACAGCTGAGCTGGCCTTGGGCACAGGCAGCCGAACCCCAGGGGTGTGCACTGGGGCCTAGCGAGCAGCTGGATGGGTGCAGAGGTAACACTGTTCTACTACTTCCACAAACCTGCATTGGAAATGGTGGGACGGACACAAGGAACCTGCTCTGGCTCTTGACCAGCTTTGCTACAGCTCTAGCAATAGCTGTCCTTGCCCAAAATTTGTCCTTTCAGGCTGAGGCTGTATGATGGAAGCAGCCACCCCTGTAGACACTCTAGGTTGAGCAAGCCTTTGGCTTCCTGTGCTGGCATCCTTTCCCAGTGCTCCATTTGCTCACTGAGTCTGTGAAGATGAATCTACCTCACAGAGATGCCCCGTCCATATGGTAGCCTAAGGTCATGCTCGTGTATGGTTGTGCAACCAAATCCATGGATATCAAAAGCAAACTCTGTGATCTGCTTCCCTTTGGCTTGCCCCTACCCCCTGTGGAGACCGATCATGGCATGCACCTGGAATAGATGCAAATTTAGGCAACGTGCTATTTGACCAACAGTCTTGTATAGGTCTCATTCAAACACATGTAAGCAGTTTTACTCTAATCCCACTTTTCTTCAGCGCTCCTGAATGTTGTCCACGATGCCAGCGTGTGAGCAAGCACAGTCTTAGCAGAAGGCTTATCTCTTAGCATTTCCCCCTGAGGGAACGTTTCTCCCAGATAAAAGTGTCTTTCGATCTGGCAGGCTGAAATGAAGAACTCTTACAGTGCTGTGACTCCTCACCGAACAGATGGCAGAGGGAGAGCACAACTTGGTGTAGGATCAACACATTAGCGGGCCGGGATATGTAAGCAACTTTTCCACTGCCTCCTTTCAAGTGGTGCTTATGAGATATCAGATCACAAACAACGAATTCTTGTCTCTCCTATTGCAAAGCAGCAGAGTTGAGCTCCTGCTCAGACAAATGCTAGCCTTTGAGAGAAGTTAATGAGCAAGTTTTTGAGCATTTTTTTTTTTTTTGTACACAGTCACAGTGATCCAACACAACGGTATTTGGTCAGTTACGGACCACACAGTTAGGTTAGCTTTAATAAAATCAGTAAACTGAGATGTCTGGCACTGACAAAACAAGATAATATCAAAAACTGACTAGAACTTCAGAGACCAAGTGACATGGACGGAACCCTCCTCCTCACACCAGCAGCTCATGCTTCCTACAAAAGAAATTTAAGATTTTGGAAAAAAATAGCAAGGACCACGATATGTATACCATAAAGCTTTTCTCAGGTTGCCAAAGCAAGCAACCTGTGGAGATTTAAAAAAAGAAAAAAAGTCTGGTATACTGAACTGAGATGGGACTGTTTTTTCATCCTGATTGTAGCAAGCACCTTTTGGGTCTGCTGTCATTAAGAACTGCAGTGATCTGTTAAAACATGTTAATTTCAGATGTTTACAGCTTTCCAAAGCTTTTTTTTTTGAGGAGGATATTTTCCTGTCTCAGTCTGGGAAAAGGTGAATTTTTATAGAAGTTTAGAATCCCAAACATGTAATTTTGTTAGATGTTTCTGAATAAAAAAATGCTTCTTGCATTAAAAAGAAAGGATGACCTGCTTTTGCTTCAGGAATAATAAAAAGTAGCCAAGATTTAAAATTTTTCGTAATATTCTCAGGTGTATTGCCTTCTTTTTGCTAACCTGCTAAAGTCCTGGGGGTGGAGTAATACCATCTCCTGCACAGTGAGAATGCACAGACAGACCACATCTGTGAGGCTGGATTTTGCTTTCATACCAATGTAATTCTGAAGGTGCACTGGCGATTTTATTGGGCAGGGGGAGCAGAATGAACCCATTGCATTTAAGCTGCGTTACTAGCACAGATGTAATACACACAAATACATGTGCCAGTTGCATGTCCAAAATCTTCGTTCAGAACTTGTTTTTGATTGAGCACGAGTTGCTTTTGAAAAGTCCTGCTGTCTCTCCTTTAGCTGAAAGTTTTCACTTCTCAGCATCATTGACTGAGGAAAATGAAAGGTGCTCTTATTTTTGTCAAGTTTCACCAGTCCTAAAATTTCCCAACTAGCAATATGGGAGTTCCTCAGAATTTTACTACATCAAGCTCTTCATATGGTAGTCCAATGTATCAAGTTTAATGAAGTATTAGCCAGAGGCATGAGTTTACATGGGTTTACTGTAGGTGTTATAAAAAGCTTTGGGCATTCCTCCCTCTGAGCACTTGCTAATGCATCAGGTACTCCCACACCATGTGATGCCCTTGCTGCCGTATCCCTTTTGATGCTGCGTTGACCCCAGGGTACAAAAAGTTTGTGGAGTTTCTAGATCAGGCTGCTTTTACCATTTGTTTTTTTTTTTTTTCTTTTTATAAGCACAAACTAGAAAATAAAATAACTGTTTGCTTTTTTCAAAGGGACATACTGTAAAAATAGTTTCTTTAGCTACCCCATTTCTCTTCATGTCCTGAGCTCAAAAGGGACCTGTCAGACAGCTATTTCAGATTGAGAATACTCCTTCCAAAATGTGATTCAAAAAACATGATTTGACTGTTTTGTCCAGTCAGATTAACTGAGGTAAAAGAAATAATTTAATTGATGAACCTTCATTCCTTTGATGTGCAAATGGTGATCATGTATTTTGCTGAATTTCAGCTTCTGTTGGGAAATGCAGTTTCACTGACATGTAAAGTGCTTTTCTTGATGGTGTCAATTTTGTCTTAGGTGTGGAATGGAATCCTTGTTTCCTGACTAGCTCTAGAAATTGTCTCATTGATTTATTTAAAATTTGTTTGTATCGGTGTTGTGATCCATACACATACCCCAGTGGTCACCAGAAACATTTTGCTGCAAATATTTGAACTTCAAGCTGGTTTACTGGAAAAATGTCATCAGAGCTAATGTTTCCGTTCCTTGAGGAATGTAAATTCTGCAGTTAGGTTTCTAAAGCAAATCACAAATATGAATTCCAGTCAGTTCACAGAATATTCTGCAACATTTGCTTAGAATTTACCCTGCAACAGAAAAGCTTTTCCATAAAAAGTTCACTGCACTGACTACTATGAAGACCAAGCATGAGGGAGATGCAGAATTGAAACTAATGTACTAGAAACAGTGAATGAAAATTTGCTGAAAAATTGCCACATTTTTCCTGAAAACACAGAGATTTGTCTCTCAGGTAGATGTAAATCAGTCTTACCTCACAAATGCCAGTTGAGATAGGTATCGGTCAATAAATAACAGTGACAATCATTGCTGTTAATACTAGTGTACCTAATATAATTGCACAGGTTTTGCTTTTCTTTTTTCTTTTTTCTTTTTTTTTCTTTTTTCTTCTTTTTTTTTTTCATGATGTGAGCCACTTTATTTTGCCTCCAGTTCAAAACTTGATCTAATTCCAGGAATGTCTAAAAACATTCGCTATATCTTTTCTGCTGGGAAAAAAATCCCTCAACTTACTGTTAGCTCCCTGCTCCAAAAATAAAATGTACAGTACATAACAAATTTGGTCTGACAGCATTTTCCCAGCTGGAAGGATGGAACTTTTTAATTGGTGTACAAATAAATAGAGGTTTGATCCTGCTCTCAAACATGTTTTAAAAAAAAAAAAAAAAAGAATTTCACCCTTGCCTCTAATACGCATAGGAACAGATCTTCCTTTCTAACAAAAACAGTAACAAAAAAGCACTTTTCATTGAACACAATTTAAAAGTTAGGTCTAAACACACCGAAATAAATGGAAGTCCTGCTGCTGCTGTTGAGGAAGGCCCATGAAGTTCTCTGTGTGTCTTGACTTTTCCATACCATTGTAGTTCATAACTCATCATTTCAAATTGCTCTAAAGTTTGACATGAGAACCTTAAGTGTTGGTGAATCATTAAATAAGTATCTATATAGCAGGAAGAAGCTCTTATGAATTTAGGTTTATCTTGTGTTTTCAGACTAAAGAAAACGACAATTTAGATTGGGAGTTCACCTAGAATAATTGTGTGGTATTCAATTTTGCTACCTGAAAATAAATTGGGACAAAATGCAGGCACCTATCTGCAAATCCAGCAACTGGAAAAGGGAAGTACACATTGGTCCAAAACCATAAAATGTGTTTATTTGGTCCTCAAGTCCAACACTGGGCACCCTGAAACTCTGAAATATTCCTACTGCACCTTAGCTCTCCAGGTGCATTGCTTGGTTGAAGTTTCCTTGGCACTGAAGTTTTGTAGTGGGGGGCATGCAGCAAACTCCCACATCTTGAAGCTGTCAGCATGCCTGTTCTCCTACATGGGGTGGAATTCTCACCCCAACTTGTCTCACCCCTGAGTCCAAACCAGAGGGAACCTCAGAAAAGCTGGCACGCAGAAGAAGCCCAGTCGAGTGACCTTTCTGGGATGTGTGTTCTTTGTTCCTCGTAGCCCAATAATTAAATATTCATATAGAGAAAGGAAGAGGTCTGTTTGGGAAAAAGTGGGAGAAATCAAAACCACATCTCCTATCTCCTGGAAAAGGACTACCTCACCACAAGCAGTCAGTAAACATCTTGTTTTCTAACCCTATCTGTGCGTAGTACATAGCCAAGTGGCTTTGAAAGGCTCTCCCTGCCAGAACATGAGATAACCTAGTTGTTAGGGAACTCCCTCACTTCTATTTCTTTGGTGCTGGCACACCTTTTATTAAAATATTTCAGTTTAAAGCAATACACTGGTCCAGGCATGTAATATTTATATGGAGCTTAACATGGTCCTGCTGTAACAGTTCTAGCTCCTCCAGTGTGCAAAGTTGGACCAGAAATCTCATGAGAATGAGCTTACTCATGAGATATCTGCTAATTCTGGCTTCCGGTTATGCTGTAAATAGTATGAGAACTGCCTTTCTAGCAGTTTTAGGGAATTTGGCTCCCAGCCATTACTAGAAAAGCCCAAGCTGTGATCTAAGTGAAAAGCAAGGGGGAAAGAAAAATGCTCCAAAGTTTCAGAAAGCTCTTTATTAGTGCCAGAAGCTTGCTGGGGTAGAGTCTTCCGCTCTATATCCTTCTACTCAGGTGAACTGGCCACTGTTTTCAACTATTGCAGACATGCCTTTGCGAGGTCAGGTGTCTTGCAGAAGGCACAGTGATCTGTAAGCAGGTACTTCGGTGACTTGATACAGCTGTTCTGCAGAGTTTTTGAGGAAGAGAAGGCTATGCCAAAAACTGAGTAGCAAGCTCAGGACTCTGGCTACAGCCCTTCAGTGGTGGGTCCCCACAACGGAGACTCGTGATCCCATTGCTTCTTTCCCCTCTGCCTCCTTCAGAGGTGCTGGAATGGTGCCTTTTTCCCTGCCCTCTGACTCCCTGCCCTGCTGGCTACCTGCCTTGCCTCCCAGGTCTCATTTTCACTAACGGGTCCAGAAGCCCGAGGCTCTGCCTTTTAGCAAGGCCTTTGGACAGTATTGTAGTGGAAACAGTGTCTCGAAAAGAAGCTGGGCATTGGCAGATGGGTGGCTTTTTTACTTTCAAGAAACCCCCCAGCCTCTGTGAAAGTAATCCCAGTACCCCAGAAAGCAATGCCTGCTTTCACAACTAAAGGCAAAAGTCATGCGCTCTACAGGCCCAAACTTGAGCACTGGATCCTATCTCATATGCAAATTATTCTTAGCCCTGGTATCAGAAATACTAGTAAGTACATATCCGTAAACACCCTTTAGCTTTAATTACACTTAATATGCTTGTGAGGGTGGGTTGGGTTACCCGACTTATTGACTGGGAAAAGTGTGCTACTAATAGTTTGTAAGCCTGAAAAAATCACACAGAAATTATTACATGTATCAAAGATGAAACAGATGAATAGTATATTTAATACAGCCTTGTTTGCAGTATTAGTAGGCAAGCTATTGTGTTTTCATAAGTACACTAAGGTCACTTACATATAATTTTCAACAGTCATCGGAAGTGCGATAGGTGATGTAAAATCACCAAAAAGAGATGGATCCCTTCAATGAGGAATTAAGTAAGCAAATAATCATTATCACAGAAAACACCTTGTCTAAAGAGTGCCTTGCATTCAAAAGATGGGAAACGTCAGAGTCCAGGCTACAGACGCAAGCCTAATTCTGTTCCTTTCTCACCCCAGCCCCTTTACGATACAGCTTATAGCTGTATGACCACATGTTATCCTCCCATAAAACAATTGACTTATTCAGAACACAAGACAGTTAGATGATTAGTTATTTAATTGTCTGTCCTCTAATCCTTTAATTCCTCTGTCTTTAGAGGAAGCCTACATTCACTTCCAGAGAAGCCAAAGATGTCAAATAGTTGGGTGCTGGACTCCAGTGGTAGAGGGAGGAAAGTTTGATGTAGGCTGCTCCCCTCAGCTACAGAACAGGGCTTGGGGGACTGCTGGATGAAATTCAGAAAGCTGGCCATATAAGATGGACAAGGATGACTGCCAAAGGAGGACATAAGCAGTGGAAGACCAAAAGTTCAAAGCTGTATAAATCAGCATTCGAGCTCAGAACACAGGGTCTTGAAATACATGGCGATCCGTGCAGAGATGGTTTGTGTGGGGGATGCTCTCTCAGAAGAACTGAGCTTAGTTTCTGAGATACAAGGCAAATGTTCTCTGGCTTAGCAGTTTCATTCTCCATTTTTTGATGAATGGTGGTAGGACTTCTTGATAGCTTCCAGAGAGCCCTCCTACTCTAACAGCATCTCAGAAAAATGCTATGAAAAAGAAATTTGAGTCTGATTCTCACACAAGACTGTCCCATGACTCTCGTGCATGAGAATCTAATGCTGGTTCCACAGCTGTAGCTGATTCAGCAATCATTTATTTGTTTGGGGGGTTTGCCCCTGCTGGTTCACAAATTAATTTGTTGTGCAACTGATCACTTTGATCCCAATTCTAGGATAATACCAAATTCAGCTGTCATTTTGTCATTTACTGTTTGTGTCTGTGAATGTGAATGTTATGCCCTCTTCCACCTGATAGACTATCCAAACCCCCAGTTCTTTAGTGTGGTTAAGTATCTAATTGTCAATGATTTCAATGGGTTTCAGATGCCTATGCACTTTGGGACTGACTCAGTCATCTTCTAAAATTTGAGTGGATGGGCCATGGTACCGAAACAATGGCCTGACTGGCCTCAGAGGAGCTGCAAGCGACTGGAAGGGTCTGAGCATGTGGGACTTTAGACTGGTTGTACAGGACCCTTTGTAAGACAAGGACTTTTGACAGAGTTTATAGAGAGCACCTCTGGAAACCTCTGTACATATGACACACTACCTCCAAGTGATTTTTCAGTGCCTCGTGTTGAAGAACGTTATGTCCTGAATTTCTCACTGTGTTTACTTTTCATGTTCTTCATGTTGTAGCAAGTAACATACACACACACACACAAAGTCTTTGCAAACATCTGTGGGAACAGCAACTATGCAAATAGTACCCACAAGAAATTCTTTGTAAACAGCCTAGAAGTTGAAACGGATTTTCATAAAACCTTTGTTAAATAGTGAAAATGTTAGCAGACACTGAAGTCTTTATAGTCAGCATGTATCCCCAGAAGGGCTGGATACCACACATTGTATTTGGTCATATGGAGAGTTCTAGCGCCCATCAGGACATCCTCTGCAGCACCAGAGGACCAGAGGCTGCTCCTCCTTCTTTGCAAATAGTACTGTTGGTATCAGACAAGAGAAACTGCAGGGAGACTCTCACAAGAAACAAGTGTGGCAGAACCTAGTAATTAGTAGTTATTTGCAAGGGTAGCCATCAGACACCAGGCACATACAGGAGCTGTTTATGAATTGCCATTACTGCAGTATCCAAGTATCTCCTACCTGTTTATGTATTGCTCCTTCCTTAAGCTCCATGTAACAGGGAAGTATCTACTGATCCCATTTTACAGGTCCAGCACCTGAACACAGCTGCGACAGCTCCTAATGTTAAGGCTCTGCAAGTGCATAAAGGGGCAGAGGGACATCTAGTGGGATTTCCACTTGCTCTGCATTTGCAGGCCATCAGAAATCTTCCCACAGAGTTCACCTTACCTGTGACTTACCACAACAGGAAGATCTCCCTGCAAGCACAAGGTGAAATGTTGAAGTTCCTGTAGAGGGGGTTTAAGAAAGCATGGTTTTCCTTAGAGCTCAGTGGATGTCCAGTAACTTGTTGAGCTGTGCTAACTTCTTCCACATGTCAGCCTGAAGTGACTTGTCCAATGCCATGGTTGAGGTCCGATAACAGAGCAATGCATCTTCAGATCAGCACCCAGATCCCTGAACCACCTTCACTTCATGAGGATGCAGGGACTTGACTATGATTCAAGCTGTGGATCTTGTGCTTTTGACCTTCTGAAGATTCAGAGCCTGCTGTGAGAAGTGGTAAGAGGAGCTATGGCTAATCTGATTTCTGTAAGAAAGCTCACCTTGACAGACTTTCAGCGGTAGTGAGCTTGAAGGCATTTTGAAGGTTATCTTCATAAAAAAAGGACTGGCAACTTACACTGGAAAAAAAAAAGTGTGATTAGCAACTTATTTCTTGACATGACTGATGGCTGAGTGATTACAATACATTATATTGCCCTTCTTAGCTGGCATAGAACAACACAGCTTCATCCACTGAAGTCAATAGGCTACCATAGTTCATATCAGCCAAGGGTCTGGGACTAAACTACCGTGTCCATGCATCCAGTTTGCAAGCTCTTCATTCCCTGCAGATGGCCTCAACTTCTTTGTGTCAGAACAGCAGGATTTCTCTGCTGACCCGCATATGAAACCCTTCTAGTCTAGTCCCTGACCTTGTCTTTAGGTGAGGCATCATGGAAAATGAATGGGGCTTTTTTAGGGATGGAATAACTGCACTAGAAGAGAATACAGACAGGTTGCAGATACAGTGCAGAATGGCTCTGAAAGCCCAGTACATGTTTACCATCATACAGTGACCATTACTTGTTTACATGGCAGTAGTGCCTAGGACCCCAAGGATGGACAAGGCGTGTATTACTGCAGGCTCTGTAAGAAGGTGAGCCCATATTCTGCCATTCTTACTCATGCTGCGCATCATCAGCAGTGAATTCAACTGATGGAGATGTGACTGTTGCAGCCATTGACTGGACAATAAAATGACACAAGGATTTCCAGGGCCCTTGGCCAGTCCTGAATGAACAGCTCTTCACAGTGATGAGGGAGTGGAGGCTTCTGGATGTTCTTCATGAAGAAACATGGAAGGGGGGTGGAAGGCACTCTGCCTTGATTTTGCCCTGACCCTGCCGCTTCTTCTTTGGTGACTAAAGAACCTGACAGGACACAGGGTAGCCAAATGAATAAATGTTTGTAGGATTAATCTTTAATTTAATTTCTCCAGGCATCAGTCAGAACTTATAATTTTCTTCTGAATCTATTTCGATGGTATTTGCACATATGACGTTTGATGTGGTCAGAGATGACGTAGAATCCAGCAAGAGGGCAGCATATTTCAGAAAGCGCAGGTTCCTTCTTGAGGGCTCTCCTTATTAAAATTGACCTGCAAAGAAAACTGAGCATCCTTTGCTTTGCACCAGGTTTAATCCAAGAGCTGACCAAAATATGCTAAAATTTAGATGTATTTTCCTTTCAGTCGGATTATCCTTTGAAACTGTGAGCAAACCCTGCCTGACAACACAAAGGAATTTTCCCATGGATCAGCTAAAGCTGACTCACATGAAAGACTTGCCCAAAGTGGTCATGCCCTCTGAGCAAATACCACAGGCATGAGGATCTCTGCTCTTGGCCTAACAGCACTGTTAGGATTCCAGCGACCCAGCCTAGGAAGGCAGATTTTATTGGAGGAGGGGAGGTCGCCTACCTGTGACCCAGCCAATCTGCTCTGCTATTTATCCATGTTGCTAACTTGCAAGGCAGGCGAACGTTTTGCGCTGTCACTGCACATTGCGAGAAATTTCCTGCTCAGCCCCTGAAATACACCAAACAGCACTCGCTGTTTGCTTAAGCAGGTAAAGCACACAGCAAAAGTCACTGCTGTGACTCAAAGGGGAAAGAAAATCATCTGATCATTAAAGCTTTCAGCACCGGGTTTTAGTGTTGGAGTGAAAACCTAGCGGAGGCTACGCACCCTTCTAAGATAAATATTTCCTCTGCTGGAATTGCTGAGTATATCACAGATCAACAACCAGGAAGGCTTGCTTACTCATCCCTGCCATGTATTTCTGGAGTGGTTTTCTTCTCTTTTAATGCTGCTGAGGAGTGCATCGCTCTGGCTGCCCTGGCTTGTTAGAAAGGCAAGCACATGCTAAGCAAAGTGTCAGAACAACCCACGAAGCAATGATGCAAATAGAGACAGAATTTTGGACCACTCAAACAAAAAAAGAATTAAAATATGCTTCCCTTGATCAGAGAGACACATATGGAGTTAAAGCTTCTGGCTGATAATTTAAAGCTAAAAGCATTTTGAACTAACCTTTGCATTCTCTCTCTGCACTTTTTGTTTACTCTCTGCACTTCTGCTCAGTGAAAATAAAACAGGCGGGACAACGTTACTTGCTGTTTCCAACTTGCTTCTGCTTTGTTTCTAATACTCCTGTGAAAAAGTCTTGTTTTAAAACTCACAGCATTTCAGGAAGGCATTTTATTCATTGGTTATCTGTCCCTCACTTTCCATTTTCTCATCTCTGGTTGCTCTTAAAGAATATTTGGGCCTAAGTTATTTGTCATTTTCCCTTTGTATTTAATTTGGTCCATTTCTGTGCTTGAATTTGGGTTTTCAGTAAGATAGCATGTGATCTGTACCAAGATGGAGCCAAAGTCTCTTCCCACATTCCTAAAATGTGTGGCACCTGGGGCAGCAGACTCAAAATTACGTGGCAGCTTCAGTTAAACAGGAAAAGTCCAGTGGGTTTCACTCGGTTGTGTATAAAAGTCAATAGTACACTTGGTGGCAGTCCCTGTGTTATTTGTTTTAAATTATATTCAATTTCATACTGTCTCCACATTCTCTGTTTCCAATATCCAGCAGATTTTTGTATTGACAAATGTGTGACATTTACAGGAAGCTGTTGTGGAGAAAACCTGAGGTTTTTCTGTATGGGCTGAGCATAGTTGTGGCTTCTGACCCTGGGGAGAGATGTTTGAGTTAGGGATTATCCTATTAGATGGATGTTTCTAATAAAACTACCAGCAGACAGAGAGTTTATCTGTATTACCACCATGCAGTTTCAGAGCTAACATCCCCATCGACATGAAGGGGGTAAATCCTGAGTGTCATCGTTTGTTTTGAACTTGCTGTGGGTTCAGGTTGTCGCTGAGTTTCCACAGTGACTGCAGCTGATCTGAACCAGGGCTGCTCTGCCCCTCCTCACTCCCCTTCTGTAATCTGCAAGGTAAGCTAGTCCAGCCTGCTAAACCTGCAGCAAACCCCTTCAAAAATGTAATCGAATAGTTTTCTTCCACCTTAGCAAGCTGGAACGGTTCTGTGTAGGATGAGCATCAGTGCTGGCGCAAACGAAAGCACAAAAATGCATAGCTACAGGCAGAAATGAGCCAGGGACAAAAGCAGCTCTTAAATTAGGTTGAGTGGGCTGGATGGGAGCTGTGCCTTTTAAGGGGAGTTGCACTTCTTCAGGTACCTGCTCCCTGTGCTCCCCTTGCATTGAAAGTAGCTGTCGTGTGGCCACTGCGTGAGTCACTTCCAGTGGCTTATCTGACCAAAAACTCATTTGGCAACAGCAAAGAATACAGTTCCTTCACACCAGGGAACCAAAATGACTTGTTATATGGGGGGTTGATGGCTACATTGAACACGAGTGGGAGGAATGGGAATAGATCGGCTGCAGGGAACGGACAGCAGATCACTCTCAGTCTGGCTCGGCTGAAAGAGGAGTCTGCACGCTAAAGGCATGGTTCCCCAAGTTAGTGGGGAGGGACTGCTCATCTGTCTGGTTGTCTGAGCTGCTGTGATGTGCTAGCCCAGCTGGGTAGCTTTCTGTTGAGTTAGTCAGAGCGGCTCACAGAAGTGAAAGCAGTAAGTGCTGGAGCACGAGGCTGGGAGAGCACGTGGCTGGGCAGCGTGGGGGGAGAAGGACGAGCAAGACATGACAGCAACTGCCTTCCCCTATATAGTGGTTTGAGGTGCTGTAGGTCTGAGCTTTTTTAATTAAAAATAAATATTTTAATATGTATTTTAAATTAAGTGGTTTTAGTTAGATATGAAAACATGAATAAATGACCACTTCTGTTAGAGGTGCTCTTCTCCATGTACTTTGTTTCAATCTGTGGTGAATGCTTGTACTGGCAGAATTGGTGTGGTGACCTGCAGCACAGGGAGGGAAGGGTTGATTGGGCTGGACGGGGAAACGCTAAGGGTCAAACTTCCTCATGTTGGTTTTGCTGACTGGGAAAACATTCATGCAACAGGGACCACAGGGACCATAGCTCTGCCTCTAATTACTTGCCCATCACAAGACCATCTTTCCACCATCATTAATATTGGATGTGTGCGTCCCCTGCTCACTAACCCTCTTTGCAAGATCCAAATTAGGCATGGATGTCTAGTATCTTTTCTACCAAAGGAGATAGAGTAATGTGATATGCCGACGTCATTGCTGTTATGCCAACCATCACCCAGGCCTGCCCTGGTCCAGCACAAAGCCTGTCCCTGGAATGCTAACTATCAAGTTTTCTTGGCAAAAGTGAATTGGCAGAGTGAATTTTGTATAAGATCGCAGCTTCGTGCCTCATGTCTTTTGGAGTTTTTGATCCCATGCCAGGAGCCCCAGAGCTGGATTTGTTGTATCACTGAAAAACAGCCCAAGCACTAGAATGTTTTTAAAACCAAAGCCAAAGTTCAAGGCTTTGGTCATCATCAAACCTCACAGGATAGCAAAATCTACATAAAGACCACTATAAAATATGCTTTTCAGATCTCCGTAGATCTTAAAGATTTATTTATTTTAAGGCATGAGCCCAGCTTCTGGGCTTGGTTGTTTTTTTTTAACACGGAAACAGAGGATGTTGCATTTTGTTCTGTTTGGCTGGCTTGCGCTTTGCTTTCTGGCAGGCTGACTGGCACAGACCAACAGGGTGAAACACTCTGATACTCTTTGGGAAGGGTGACTGGTGAGTGGCACCTGGGAGACCTCACCAAGACCACTGCCCTGGTGTGCAGGAAGAAGAAAAGGCTGTTGGTATTTCTAAGCTAGTGGAGGTACAGTTATGACCATCTAAGACAACAAGTCTCTTTTGCTAGACCTCCTGATACCATTGGGAAAACAGAAAAGCTTTCAAATGACCCAAGACCTTTTCTATATCCTAAGGTAGACACTGGATAAAAACTTTTCCATGGCATTTTTCTGTGGAAAGCCATATTTCCCTGTATGTTGGCAAATCTGTGAGCTTGTGGCCATGCTTACCCCAGTTATTCCCTAGCCTTTGGTACACTTTTTTTCAATGGTGCTTTCGTTAGTGGAGCTGTGATAAGGGACACCATGAAACAACCTGCCTTCACTGAAACCAGGTGTGCTCTCCCAGGAAGTGATGGAGAAGGGTGAATTGGTGGCCGACATGCTCCGAAAAAGCAGTTTCTTTCTTCCTCTTATCTTTTTTTCTGAAAAGAGCCTGGTCCCTCTGTCAGGAGAGTATTTTCTTTCTATGATGTGCCTGGTTTTTTACAAGTCCAGTAGAAACTACTGATGAGAGCTGGCCAGATAACAGAAACCACACTGGCACAGAACTGGGGCAGAGTTTGAGTAAGCGAGTACTGTTTTTCAGAAACTGCTGGAAATACTCATCTCCCCTTCCTTTGGGCTGAAACTGTTTGCCATGCTCAACCAGGGCTGTGGCAGCTGCCCTTGCTGGGGGACATACCCTCCTGGAGCCTCAGCTGGGCAAGGGTGGCTCTGGCAGCTCTGACAGCAGCCCCCAGTGCCCCAGAGGCAGCGTGAGTGGCCCGCTGCCCCGGCTCTGCATCTCCCCATTGCCTCCTCTTTGTTTTCCCCTTGTTGTGATTTATTGGGTTGAGTTCTGTGGCTGCTTCTTGGCTGAGTGCAGCTAAGGTATGTAAATTGCTTTTTAACAGCTAATACGCACCCACACATACTTAAAAAAAAAAAAAGGCAAAACAATATGGTCAGCAGTGCGTTATAGGAGATCAAGAAAGCATCGAGAGGTGAAAGCCAGTGGCTGGCTGGCCAAGTCCTGTGTGTGGTTAAGGCTCTGTTCAGAATAAACTGAGAGGAGAGCAAGTTTGATAGCTTCAAACTAGGATTTTAAAGCAGAGGACTACCTCTGTGGCTGTAACACATACTTCGTGATCAGGACTCCTCCAAATGAAGTGTATTTACTTTTTACAGAAATTTCGAAACCAAAAGCACAGTGTTTCAATCTCCAGTGACATCTTGCTACTTGTCCTGACTTGGTCAATTTTAAACAAGGGACAATGACCACAGCAGGAGAAATTATTGTAGCTGTCTAGCTTCTCAATTTCTGTTGTCAAAGCACCAGAGAGAACCGTGCAGAAGTTTTTAAGCATTGTCTGCACTTTATTTGCCTTCCAGTGCTTGATGTGAGGAGACTTACTCTCCAATCTGCACTTGGACTTGTCTCTTGTTATGCTCAGTGTTCCTGGTTTCCGGAATGCTCCTGACCACCCAATCTAGGCACAGGTTTGGAGTAAAAGCATGGCTTTTCACAATTTGGCTCTGCAGATGAAGTTTTCTTCTCCTTTCCCAAGGGGAAAGTTTTAATTTCTCTGTGTCACCAAGTGATCCGCTCTGTTAGGCTGATACTGAGGTCAGTCTGATTTAAACCAGAATGTTAGAGATCTTAAAAGAAAAAAACAAAACCAAAACCAAAAAAACCCAACCAAAAACCAAAGCTTGGCTACACACAAAGTCACCTGGATGAAAACCTTCAAGTGGCAGCTGGACTTCAGCCAAAACCGGCATGGTTGCGTTCCACTGCCTGGTTGTGCTGCCTGGCAAGCCCTTGCAGAGGGAACAGCGTGCAGTGCCTGCTGGTCCGTGGGCACTTGCCTCTGCTTTGCAAGAGAGGTGTCTGGTTATGCATAAGGTGGTGGCATCAGTCCTTCTTTCATCATCACCGAGGCCAAAGACATGGTAATGCATTTTCCGGCATGAACGTGTGCTAAGCAAAGTATTTCCATACCTAAGATCCTCGCACACAGAGGCGACGGTTCCCCTCTGCCATTTCCCATCTGTCAGTCCCAGCCCCAACACCTTGCCTCAGCCTACCGGGGGGTGAGCCAGCCACTTGTGGAGTTACAGGCTTCAAATGGCATGACTTAAAAGCCTCGTTCCAGGCAAGTACTTTTGTGAGTGCCTGCTTGCAATAGCTTGGCTTTCCCTTCAGTTTTCTCCTTCCCGCCCTACAGTCCCCCTTGCCCCATCCCAAACATCTTCTCCAAGACAGCAAACTCAAGGCTTCTACTTGGGAAACATTCATGTCTTTGAGGTAATGGTGCAACTCTGGGGGACAGACCTGCGGTATTTGGACCCAAGGAGATTCTCTGTTTCTGAGCTCTGTGCCCACAACCACTGATGTTTATACAGCAAATACGATCCGTATCAGTCTGCCACAGTGTGAAATGTTACAGTCCTTGGAGAAAAGAAATGAAAGGAGTCACAGCAGGTAGGTTCAGGGTTGGAGTTACAAGAAAGTGCATTTATCTCAACCGTGCAACCTGCTGCTTTTGCTTTTATTGGGGGTGGGTGGGTGGGGGGTAGTTGCTATCACTGTAGAGCTCACAGCTGTTCCTGAGACCTGGGCTGCAGAAAGCCAAGTCTCAGGACTCACTCTCAAGACTCACTTGGATATTTTCTTTGGTTTTTTTCCTGCACTGCCTTTGGTCCTGATTTCTTTATCCTGCTGCTCTCTGCTGCTGAAAACACTCAGCTGTTCTCACTGCAAAGCCTGCCCTAACCCCTCTCTCTTCTTGCTCTTTTTACCTTCTCCCCTCTCACTTTTATTTTCTCTTCTGCACTGCTTCTACATCCGTTTCTCGTCCTCTCTGCATCTCAAATAACGCCTCCATCAGTATAAATCTATGAAATCTCAACTTAAAAAAAATAATTAAAAAAATAGGTGCAGGTTTATAAAAGCGATCAGGTGTCTAATTATGTGCCTAGACACTGCGGTGGCATACAAAACGGAGGGAAGAAGGCACTTAAGTGCTGCTAATCCTCCGTGGAAATTAAACACCCAACCCAATTAATACATTGTATTGTGCATTTCTATTGTGCATTTTTATCGTGCATTTTTATCGGTACCTGATGTGTCTTTGAGCATCTACATACTTCTGGAAAGCCATGGCTCGTGATTAACTAGTATCCTTGTTCTCATAGCTTTGCTTGTGTGCTTTTCCACACCTTGTGGCTCTTGATGGAGAATGAAAGTTCCCCAGGGCTGGGACTGCATCCTCCAGCAAGTTTGTACAGGCCTCAGGGCTTTTTACGGACACTAAGACGTTACAAATAAACACGGCTAGTAAGCCCAGTCTTACCATTCAGACTGTCAGCTGTAGAAAGCCACCAACCCCCAAAGGTCTTCTGGTAAAGGAATGTAAAATAAAAAGCAAACAAATATGGATAATCATGCTGCTGGCTAAGATGTGTTACCAAAAATTACCGATGACAAACCTCAAAATTCGGTGATTCATCCAAGCACCCAAGAAGCACTTACAAGAAACCACATGACTAATTATGCTAGAGGTCAGGGACAGTTCTATACAGTCTACGCATGTAATTATATACTTTACAAAAACCAACCCTTGTCCTCTCAAGGTAGATAGTAAATGCTGTGCTGTTATTGAGAGAAGGATATGAATTGCTTGGAAAAACAAACTCCTCCTCTTGGGCTTTTTCTCCTAGTCATTTATTCTTTGCACAGCACCTAGCACAATAGCTAGACAGGCAACAAAAAACCCAAACAGCACAGACCAATATGTGGAAGGCCAGAATTGCCTCCTGCCCATGCTGATTTTAGTGTGGTGGCATTTCATGTGGGTGACTTCAGCTGCGTTATGCACACAAAGGCAAAAGCTGACCCTGGCTTCCTAGCTGAAATTTAGTGATACAACCCAGATTAGTGGGATGGGAATCCGAGCAGA
Organism: Gymnogyps californianus; assembly: GCF_018139145.2. Taxonomy (NCBI): domain Eukaryota; kingdom Metazoa; phylum Chordata; class Aves; order Accipitriformes; family Cathartidae; genus Gymnogyps; species Gymnogyps californianus. Next base: position 135,720,962 of record NC_059471.1, read on the forward strand.
GAGGCTGACGAGCCTCCGCGGAGTGGTAAGTGATGTCCCTGGAAGGGAGGTGAAATGCAACGACCCCATCCCTCATGGCGAGGCAGTGCTTCTCCTGTCAGCTGAAACGTGGCTTTGAAAGTGTTAAGATGTTCTCACTTTGGTGGGGAGAAAATCATGTCTAAATTTGAATGCGTTTGATGATACTATAAGCCATATAAAGCTATAAGCTAATTATCACTGGAAACTCTCATTTCAGTTATTTCAGCAAAATTTCAGTGCCTATGTACCTTTGAAGAGCTGGAACAAAGCAACTGGGTTTCGACTTTCACAGTTTACCAAATGTGGCATTGATGGTGAGCCGTATGGTGATGTAAAGGACAGAGCTATATTTGTTTAAGGAACCTTCAGGCTGAATTTCCAGCTTTGTGAGTGCTGAGAGAGAGGAAAGGGGGAAGCTCTGAGGAAAACAAATGTTTCCTGAACTTTGAGTTTCTTTGCTTTGATATATTACCAGATTTTTCTGTGATGTGACCAGTCCTCCTTTATAAACTTTGCTTTATCTCGGTGACATTTTGCGTCTAGAAAATGATTAAGCTGTCATATTTGGGGACTGGAAAGAGCAAAGGGCTGAAAGAGTTTGTTCTACCTGTCAAGTTACTCAGTTACAGCTGAGTCCCTTTGCAGACATGCATTTCCACTGGCGTACGCAAGCACCATGTGCTGGCCCTTGCCTGCTCCTCACACTATGGGACCTGTAGATATAAAAATATATATATAAAAACCTATATGTGTAAAAAATATATCACCTGATGAGGAGGACTGTGGGACTCAGCAAAGTTCCCTATTACTTATTAGCCAGCCAGTGGTCTGGCCTGTCTGTCTCTGTCCTTGGCAATAAAACAAAGATGAAAGGTAGCCGCTTATTTGGAGGCAGACTTGAAAGTACAGTAGCTATCTCAGGCCCTCGCCTTATCAAAGGCTGGGACAGCAATAACAGTACTAGATGGAGCAACAAGGACGTAGTAGGCTAGGCTGTCAAACAGTTACACCTTGTGCGCAAACAGCAGTTTCACATCCCCACGGGCACCAAAATACAGTTGGCAGCTGAAAGTAGGCTGCAGCAGATGGTGCCTAACCATGGTACCAGCCTCCTTCTCCAGGCCTGGGCACAGGGGGAAGGTTGGGCAGGGCATCGCCTCCCCAAGTGGGAGAACCTTTCGGTAGCTAGCTTGCGAAGTTCAAGGCTCCTAGGCAGCGCTTGTGCCCCAGGCTACCAGTGGAAGCTCAGCTGCCACCAACCTGGCTCTGCCAAACTGGGAGAGTCATTTTGCACAGGCTTTCTCAACTGAGAGTCCCACAGATCAGCCCTGACACAGGCTGAATGCAAACGGCAGTGAGGACAGCCTTCTTTATGGATGTTAAAACTGTCATCTCAAATGCTGGCAGGAGGGTGGGACATAGGAATTGCCACACTTGTGTTTTAGGGGCAGTGGATCATCCTTTCAGAGGTGACCATTAGAGTTTTGAACTTCAGGGTTCCTCAAGCACCATGTTGAAGCTGTAAGGCATCTAGCTGATCCTGGTGGAGAACTCCTGCTCTTAGCATTGACTTGAATCAATCACTTGAACAAAAAGACGGGGCCTTTCTCAAGAAGAAATAGACTAAGATACTGAATCAGTCACTGCAGCTTTTGTTCGCCTCATAAAATGATTTTTTTTCAGTTGGTCAAATTTGTCCATTCATGTCTCTAATGGACTATGGCTAGATGTACCTGACAAATTGTCTTACACAATACAGCCAGCAAACATGGCAGAAATAGTAGAAAAAAGTGCTCCATACAACACTGTAACACTGGGAGAGTCACCCGAGAACATCCTGACCAGTAAAGACTGGCTGAGGAGCCTGGGCCCATGAGACTGACACTTAGCAGCTGGATTTCGACAGTAAAGGTCAGAGACAAGCATTAACAGGATATCATCTAGAAAGCGGGTGTGGTGGAAGACAAACTGAAGACTTTGCTGCAAACGCACCAGGTAACCTGGGTCCAAATGTTGCAATGCATGCTGCTAATGAATGGCTCTCTTTCTTTGGAGCATAAGGTCATGCTTCCGCTCTTGCTCTCTATCATGAAATTACTAAGTGAAAGTCAGAAAGCCAATTTTTTTTGGTAGGTAGGTAAGTCAACCAAATCTTTGGAGTTGGGAGTGCAGTGTTAGTGCTGGAGTTCAAATGTTTCTTATTCCCATTCCTCTCTACAGATCAGTTTTTCAGATAGAGAAAGGAAGCAGAAAAGATCCACAGAGAAGCTGTTGAAGACACAACATACACAACAGAAGGCATTGAACTGACAATAGTAGCATAAAAATATGTTTGCCTTGGGTCACAAGGACTTCATCAGGAGAGGACACAATATCCAATACTGTCTTAAATACCAAGTTCTGTGACAAACATACTTTTCTGCCACAGAATAATGGTGGTGTGCTGGGTGAATGTACAAAGATTTGGTAAAAGTATCTTGATATGTTTTAAGGAGCTTTTAATAAATTAGTTGGATATAAAATTCCTGGTGAATAATTTTCCAGGTCTCTGACTGACGCTTGAGGTAGCAAAAACTGGGAGTAGTAGGTTGCAAAAGATCTCTCGGGAAAAAAATCTCTGAATGTGTTTTCTAAAAGCATGCATCAGCCTTGCCTAGGAGCCCATCTGTATTACACAGCTGATGTTTCTGGCAACCTTAAGAGTTGCTGGACCCAAGCTACACAGCATTATGTAAAGTGGTTTGCCTCATTTCAGTCCTGATAAGACAATTCTTGGAAGTTGCTTAAAAAACAGTAACTATGGTGCCGATTTGTTTCATTTTGCTGCTATGAAGCAGGGTCCTGAAGACAGCCAATGTAATGGGAGAGATGATGGCTAGGGAGAGATCCTTCCTATGTGTTTTCTCATTCCTAAGGGTAAATGAAGAAAGTTTTTGAAAAGTTAAGCTTGGAGCATTTTTTCCTACTCGTATCTGTCATGCTAGTGGTCAGCATTAGTGTTAAAGACCAAGGTTTTAAATCACTTATTTAACTTGAAAATGTCTGGGGTAGCAGGGAAAGAGGAGGAACATGGGAAATAGGTCTGGAAATGACATCTGAAGTAGCTGAGTCCTGTTTCCTGACGCCACAGGAAACCACATAGTGTCATTCCTTTCATACACTGATCAATTTTTTTTTTAAATGAAGTAGAAAGTTTTCTCCTGCTGCTGCTCTTGAAAGCTCCTCCAAAACTTCCTTCCTCTGATGGTTTGAAACATTCTTCTGATTTCCTGCATAGATTTCTCTAAGGATAGCTTATATGCATTATTCTGTGCAAACATTGTCTTTAGCTTAAATAGCCCTTCTCTTTCCCGTATTTTCAGAAAGGAAAGTAATATAACTGCTGAGATTTTTTTTCCTGGGCTAAAAAAGCTAAATAAGCCACTTTCTGTTGGCTTTTTAGCGTGAGATCACTTGTTCCATTTGTCTTAATTTCCTTGATAGAGCTAACTCAGTTCCACTTTTGAAAATTATCACTCTTATAATGGTTCCAACTGTTAGGACCTATTTCTTTTTGATAATTCTTTTTTCCCATTCTTTGCAGCCACTCCATGTACACCTTCATTGAAGTCCTTTTGGGCATCTCTTCCAGTCTGAGTTCATCAGCACTGGACTTGAGTGACCAGAGCTGCATGCGGCATGCAGGAGGACCTCTTAAGAGTGCCTGTTACGGAAAATGTTATTACTTAATTGCAACCAATGACCTACCAGTCTAGGACAAAAATTCTCTAAAGGCGTGGCCTGAGACTTTGCACTGAATTATTACATATTAGTATTTGCAGCATTTTGGAACCTAACTGTTCCTGCCAGTTTCGGTGCACTGAGCTTCATCAAGTTTGCTTTTGCTGTGGATAAAACCATTTCCATACCTATGGAGTCCCTCCCATTTGCCATACGGTCTTTTCACTGCCATGTTTGGCCTTATCCAGGCTGCAGACAGCCGCAAAGAAAGAATACAGGTTTCAGACCATGTCTAAGAGGTGCCTAATCTCTGCCTCATGTTCTCCTTCTTTCTACAATGACATCTGCTGCTTGTTTCAATTTCCTTTCATGCTCTAACTCAGCTCAGCTTGGAGAAAAATTCTCACTTTAATCTCTAAATGTTTTGGACTCCAAGACATAGCTGTCTCTGCTGATTAGTCTATTTTCACAAGTCTAGTAACTTACTCTGAATTGATTATTCATCCAGGGAGGTATGAATTAATTTGGAGACAGCAAGTGGAGAAAAGGTAGGAGCAATACAAGTTGGCCCTGTATTAGCCTCACCTCCCTATTGCCTGTGGGTAAAATTAATAGAGATGCTTGACTGCATTTCCCGTGAATCAACGGCAAGTGTATCTGTAATTCTGAAAACAGTTTTGCCCCTAGTGAACACCCTCATGGTGAAAACAAACTAAATTAAAATTGCCTCCAAGATTTTCTTTTTCGTATCTTCAGCAGCAGAAAAACGTAGAGGCCTCTCACAGAAGTGACGGGAGCTGCTGATTAAAACTGAGAGTGCAGCCACGGTACCAGTCCTTCGTGGTGATTTAGACGGATAATTAGTCAGGTAACAATTCCACTGTTGAAAGGTCTGTGAGGCTGGGATCAAACCAACTCAGCACTGCAGGCAACTGTCATGAGATAAAAAGATAAGATGAATAAGTTTGTGTTTGTACAGCACTTGGAATGCACAGAGCCCAATATAGATGTAAAATATTATTACTAAATGCACTAGTGCTCTGTCACGAGGAGATATCCTGCAAAAGCAACTGAATGGATAAACTCCAGAGACCCGAATGGGTCATGAAAATAAATCATGTCAGTAAAGCACTACCCTTTCCTGGGCTGCACCCTACTCTCCCTTAACAATGTCCCCTGGGCAAGGTTTATACCTGCATGCAGTGGCCATAGCAACACCAACAATGACAAATACAAGAGCTCGCTTGTACCAGGTAGGTGAAGCCCAGAGGAGCAGATCTCTAGGTTTCCATCACAGCGAGGAACTGCTGATACTGGGTTTTGATCTTTCTGGCAATGTCAGCCAGGGGCTTCGGCTTGGGGGCTGCCCAGTGAAGAGGGGGCTGTGCAGTCAGCGAGGTAAGGATGATGCTAGACCCACTGGGACTCTTGATATTCAAGTACACCGCAGAGGGAGATACCTCTGTCCACCAAAACATTTAAGAGTCCTTTGGCAGCTAACTTCTTGCATGGTGACCTACTGCCCCTTGGACGGCTGCTTTGCTCCGGTCGGCAACGTGCGGCAGGTGCTGGAGCAGATCCATGGCCCCAGCGAGCCAACCGGCTCGGAGGCTGAACGCTGTCAGAGCCCCATCCATGGGCAGCTACCATGCTCACAGAGTGTTACGCCAAGCGCTTTGCTGGCTGAGTCACTGTATGTATAAACTTTCCCATGATCATCTGGGCAGCTTTTCTCATCCCCTCAAGCACAAAGCTTGTAAATGGGAACAGTGCCACTAAGACAAATTTCTGTGGGCAGAAAGCAACAGATACGCTCAAGTGACTTATTCACATTTACCACTGCGATTGTCTGTTCTGACAGAGTCATTACAGAATCTCTCCCAGAGCACAGTCAGTTTAGCTGATGTTTCAGACATGTACCAGCAAAAGCAAAAGGATTACTTGTGGATGCTGCAGGGATCAATCACATATCCAAGGCGCAATTCAGGATTCAGCCTTGCTAAGGTTATTCTTGTACATTGTGCTTTTATCGCTCTCTTTCCCATCATGATTTTGTGCCATGGGAAGTTCTCACTGGAAGATTTGACGTCCCATGCTTCTCTTCGCAGTTGCAGAGAGAAAAAGAAAGGCTGGCTGGCAGCTAGTGTAAAGTCACCGGTGTGGATTTTTAATACCAGGCAGGCTCCTTTGTAACCCTTTGGTATACCATATTGTGGCAGTGCTGCAGAGCGCCCTACTGCAAATGAGTACCAGGCTAATTGAGAACACAGGCTGAAAACAGAGGTGTCTGGGAAGTGATGATTTTCCCACAGAAACATCGGGTTTTCATAAGAAAACCTGAAAACACTGAAGTTTTAAGTATAATGCAGAAAGGTTTTCGGTTACTGAGCTTAGGTTTTATGTTCTTCTCTCTGACCAACACTGAAGATTTTTGTTGAAAACTATTTTTAACAAAAAATATTGGTTTCCCAAAGAAAACCACAGCTACTGACAAAATAATTTTTAAAAATCATTAAAATGTTAGGTTCGACTTATACCTTTTTCCTGCTTACCTGCTTTCCTGCTTCTTTTATTTTTCTATTTTCTGTCCTCTCCTTCTCATGTGCAGCCCACTTGCTGGTACTTAGGTGGTAACAAGTCCTACTAAGGGAAACTAGCACTTCCATTTTCCTTCTTAACCCAGTTCTTCCCTCACTGCTTTTTCTCTTTGTTCATATTTGTTACTACTCTTTTTCATTTCTTTTTATGAAAAATTATCTTTCCTTTATCTTTTCCTTATCATATTCCTCCCCTCCCTTTTTTGTCCAGCACTTAGATGTCCCTAATAATCTTTGTTCCTTCCTGGTTCCATCTTTTATTCTTTCTGGCACCTTTAATACCTGTGCTTTCATTTCCTTGTCTTCTCCTAGACATTAACGTCTGTTGGCAATCTTTCCCACCTGTGTCTCTGAATAGCACATATTCCATAGGGCTTTAAAAAGGATAAGCAATTTTTAATCACAATACTACAAATGCTCAAAAAGTAAATATTATTATATCCATTTTATGTGTGGAAAAAATACAGGCAGAAACATTGACTAGTTTGACCAAAGCCATGAAGAAATTCATCGTCAGATCTGATGTCTCCTTCAGCCCATCCCGTGGTCAGTCTATTCGACTGGAAGCACTTTGAAACTGGACTTCTGCAGGCTTCTATCCTACTTTACTCTTCATCTTCCATCACTTGGAACTTGCCTCAGAAACTCTTCCCTGTGTCTAGATCACCAGGCAGCAGCAGAAGCAGCTTCCCTGAGGACTGCTGGGTAAGAAAGCACAACCTTCAGCATCTGAGGTCACTACTTGTGGCCATACAATGAGAACTACAGAAAAAACAGTTGTGAAGATCCAGGAACCTTCTTTCCTCCATCTCTTCTTGGAGACATGGAAGGATACAGGTTCAAGCATGCGGGGCAGAGACATGTGACTAGAGTCTGAGGAGCTGAAGCCAAACCATCATACCTGCAGAAAACTTCATATATGGCAGGATGAGCTGGGCTGCTGGGAGAATAAGCAGGCTGCCCCTAAGAGGAGAGACAAGAGTGGGTTAACAGACACACAGATTTTTCATTTGGGTTGCTTAGGCTGAGTTTCGGATTCACTAACCTGGGTATATTTCACCTGAGTTTGAGTTTCAGAATGAAAGCTTGCATAACGATTACAGGCCTGTGAGAATAGAGAAAGAACTTGCCTCTGTTTCAGGCTGTGAAGGGTTAGTACTTGAAGACTGAAAATTACTTACATGTGCATGATGTGTGTGAGTGGAGGATTTTTTTAATCTTAAAACCAAAGTATGTATCTGGGTCCAGTCTGTTGGGCATGCAAGTACACCATATCTAGGAAGTTTTTTCTCTTGGATGCTGCAGATGAGAGAAATCTGATAAAGCTTGGAATGCATTTCCAAGCAAAACTTCCTAACTTTGAGGGGCCACAATGATTCTATTTTGTGTTAGGGCCATGTGTTAAATATAGATCTTCTATTTCTAGCGCAAGCTCTCTTCTCACCACCCCAAATGAGTTCAGTATCGTTTCACGGGAAAGAGAGACACTAAGCACAGTTCAGATCAAATATAGCATGGGTTTTGTGATTTTCCTCATCCTTTCTGGGAGACTCAGACATTTCCAGAGGAGAGGGGTGGGAGAGAGCTGCATTCCTCAGGCAATTGAATCCTTCCCTTGCATGGCACAAGCTTGGGCTCAGCAACCTGTTCAATGCAACCCTCACGCAAGCCGTGTTTGCGGAGGCGCTGGAGAGTGGAGGTGAACATCTACAGTGTGCTGTGTCTCCTTGAGGTGAGCATGGTGTTCATCCCACAAATCACACAGCAGACCTCAGAAACAGCGACTCTTGTGTGGGTTACCTTGACACGTTGGCACTCACAAGGCTTTCATTCTGTGCCACCCATCCTTCTCAGGGCTGCAGTCCCGTTAGTGCTTGTACGCTAAGCATGTTTGGGCTTGAGTGGACAACCAGCAGAGAGAAGGCAGCACTGGAAGAAGCGGGGCTGGTGACTCAGTGGGTAGCGTTCTTCCCTCTGAGTCAGTATTGAACCAAGCACCCGCATGCGGTGCTAAGAGGGGCTGTTCTACTAAAGCTGCTGAGTTTTGGACACAACTGAGAAACCAAGCTCCTAACCACTTATGGCTTTTGAAACGTCTGTGGTGCTTTCTCAGCAGCAGTGGCATTTACCCAGTATCTTGATCACATTCCAGTGTGGAAAAGATATTTCACTCACCTCCAGTTCCCTCTGTTACTTCAGTAAAACACTTTATTCTTCACTACTGCAGCACAATGCATTAGTAAGGATATGCAGTATTTCATGTTGCCTTTTGGCTTTAATTCTGGCCAAAATGGCTTGCACACACATGACAAAACTTTTTTTCATATGCCAGTTTTCATACATATCAAGGGATATTCTGCGCGTCCTGCCCATACATGCACAGTACTCCCACAAATGTTAATCAGAAATCTGCATAGGTAAAAAGAACATCTCACTCCTCAAAGTCCAGTTCATCTCAGGGCAAATAATGCCAGGGGGGTAGCTCTTGACTTCATCATGCAAAGTCCTTTTGCCCCCATCAGTTCACAATGAAGTGCAAGCATTACTTAGTGTCAGGGAGGCAACAGCCTTCATCCCATACAACTTCTCATGAGGCAGTGTGCCTGGTCTGAATAGGTCCAGATTCTCCTCCGTGTCCTGTTGCCATTACCATCCACAGCAAAAGCGATCTTCAAAGGCAACCAACTCTGAAACGTTTGTGCTTGAGCCCACTTTGTACCCGTTTTACTCACTTGTCATGGCTGACATGCCTCACTACATGCCTCGCAGTGATGGAGGAAAAGGCCTTGTATGCCAGAACCGAAACACACATGCTGCCCGATACTTGCTTTGTTTGATATGTGATGACAGCTCTTTATAGGTGTCTGAGAAAAACAAATGAATGAAGAAGCAGTTCCTGGTGGCCTCTGCCAGCTGTTGACAATACCAAATAATTTGCTTTTCCTGAAACAGACCTGATGCCTCTTGTGGATGATGTGGTGCGTAGGTGTTGTGTCAATCAATAAAAATTAAAAGTTGCTGAAGGGCAGGAACAGCAGCTGTGAGATTTCTTACTGCTTTTTGTTCACAGGGAAATGGTATCAGACTCTGCTTAGTGGCTTGTGTGATTTACTGTCGCATTTATCTCACACGCTTTAGCAAGGACTTTCACAAGCAGATTGATTTTAGACCCCAGCTTTTAAAGGTGTAAGACAAATGGTTCATTCATAAAAAACTTATTTGTGAAACCTTGTTTAGCATCTAAGCAGGTGTCCTGATTTGTAAAAACTACTAAGCAGTTTGCTCTGTGGGAACATTTTTGTCGTTCAATCCAGTCAGTCTCCCTGATTATGAGATTTTTGCTTAGAAATCACATGACTTCATAATTTTGGAGTTCACGGGTGTACAGGATAAGGGATGAATGGATAAATGATTTCACTCCCCTGTGTCACAGGCAACTCCATCATTTATAACAATAACAAGCTCTCTATAACACTATAACTCTTTATAACAACATCAAGCTCATCTTAAAGGTAGGTAGAGTTTTTATCCTTGTGACTCTGTTCAGAAATCTGTGCCAGAACCTCATGGGTTTGATGATTGTGCATTTCTTCTAATATGCTTCAGTCGGTGTTTGGGAGTGGGTGGGTCCTCCATGCACCAAAGGGCTAGAAGCCTGCTACTATAACAGGAGGGATCAGATGTTCAGGTAAAGTGTTTTTCCAACAGCATCAAGAAATGCTTGCTATCATGGATGTATGTACAGCCTAGTGATGAACAGAAGCCTCAACTGCTCGGAGACCCTTCTCTGAATCAATGTGTTTATATTCCAAGAGTACCTCTAGCTCCCTGCACTGGCCAGAAACCCCCTTCTTCTTCACTCCAGCTGCTTCCCCTGAACCACAAGCACCATGAGACTTGCAACAAAACACTGGGAAATGGCAAGGCTAGAGCCAGAGGTGACCAGCAGTTTTGGAAGTCAAAGCTGGTGACTCGGTACTTCTATGTCTATTAGCCCTGGGCAGTCAGGAACTAATTTCTGCAGTCAGAGTGCCATTGTCAGGGCCTGGGATTGGCAGCTTCTCCTGCAGCAGCTGGTACGGACCCCGTTGGATGCAGGAAGCGGCGCACACCAACCATGGGATGCCCCAGGTCCCTCTACAGCAATGGCTCTTAGCAAACATCTCCGGTGCTAAGCAAGCAGGGAGAAAGTAAAGTGGCGCGCCCCTCCTGCAATGCTCCCATGTCAAACACATCAGCAAACCCCTTGTGCATGAAAACAATCAAATAGCTATATTTAGGTATTCCTAAGATAAAAGAGGGAGAGTTTCTCTTCTGTTTGAAACCTCTTTACCACGAGGTCTGGTTAAAATGTTTCTATTGAAATTGTTCTTCAGCAGGAAGAGGCGTTTCAGACAGAGTGGATCTAACAGAAGAGTGGATTCAGTGAGAAATGTCTTCATGCTACAGAATATTTAGACATTTCACTGGAAAACAGAAATGTCTCTGACAAAAGGATACCTGCTGTGCAACATGTTATTCTAACGCAACACATGAGAAGTTCTGCCATAGAGCCCTGGAGGTGATACCCCAAGCTGTCTAGCATTGCCATGTTGCTTTGTCTTTACAATAACTTCTCTAAAACCTCCATGTGTCGCTAGCCTAATGGTGATCCACAACCAGCAGGGGAGAATGGGCACATGAGGCACCCGGAATTACACTGTCATAATGTGGCATATCTACCTCATTCCATATTTCATTTATTGGGTAATGTAGCTGAGGTTTTGGCTTTCAGTCAAAAATAAGGATTTTCCCAAGAGGAGAAATTGGATGAGGAATTAAAGAAATCGGACAAAATGACCAAAACACCTCCCAAGCACCATTTTCCACTATTCATATTTTAAAGAATTAAATGCGGTTTTAGTGCAAGGAATAACTGTACGCTAGCCCTAGGGTTATGAGCTGGATAAGCTATTAGGAATTTTCCATTTCTAACTGATTGTGATCTCACATCAGTGTAACTCTGCTCACTTTAATGGAATTACTTCAGAATTACTCTGATGTGAAAGCAGAACGAGGTCCTGTGATTCTATAACTATTTATACTAAGCTGTTCACATATGCCTCTGAAAGGAGCAGCTTTTGATAAAATATAGTGGAATTTAGAGCCCATTTTTCATCAGTTCAGTTAATCAGTTTACTCTGGTCTACTGATCACTCTGCTGCTTTGCATGTGATTGTCCTTATAAGTGAGGTCAGCTTTATAGGGAAAGAAAATATCCTTTATAAATCCAGCTAGTATCATTAGAAAAAAACAGGCAAGTTGGGCACCTATAAAGCTTGCTAATCTTTTTAAAGACAAAGTTTTACCTGTAATTAAGCATTTATTGTTCTATGTTATAGTTTCTAAGAAAAGATGGGTTGTAGTTATAAGACCCTAAGCCGGATCTTGATTACTTCTGCTTCTGTCAATAGGAAACTAGTGCTTACCTGGCTGGCATGACAACTCATCCTTGAAGTTTTGTAGAAACTCCCTAAGGTCCTCACTTACAATATGACATATGGTTCTCATCTGACTAAATACATAAGCCTGTGCTTAGCTTTAAGCATCATGAATAGTATCACTGAGGCGATGAGTGTGCTTGCATGCTCTGAGGCACTGTGGTCTGATTGTGCACCCTCTTCTACTGCAGATCCCCTGAAAGTGTCAAGAGGATCCACTGCCCAGCTCTTCCCTTTTGCTTCAGCCTTATCACCAAAGGAACTCCTTAAATGTTGTATTAGCAGAGTTGTTAGGCAGATAAGTGGTCTTCAATTGTTTCTTGGCTGCACTGTGAGCATGGGGAGACAGGGCAGAAGAGGTTGGAAGGGCTGAAGCTCCTTCTCACTAGCTCCTTCCTGCACGGTATATCTAGCATATATATGAATGGCAGGATGTGGGCCATACAGTCAGAAAGTCACAGAATAATTTAGGTCGACAGACATCTCTGAAGTCCAACGCCCCACTTAGAGCAGAGCTAATTTCAGTTCTGAAAAAGTTTTTTCGGGGTCTTCTCTAGCCAAGTTCTAACAATCCCAATATTCATATATAATATACCAGCAGGTGCAGGACCACCTGTTCTGGAACAAAACAGAGATGGGCTTGAGGGCTGGAATCAGATGTGGTTCAGGGTTGGAATCAGACTTCAAATGGACTTAAGCTTTAGGGATTTTGTACTGTTGCCTTGGCCTTTTTCTCTAAGGGTCTCTTAAAATTACTGTAAATGGAGAGGAACAGTTTAACCAATCTAGTTCCATAGGGCTGAATCCAGCAGTTATCAATATCCCCAGAGGAAAAGAAGCAGCTTCTGCAGCCTCTTGATTAACTGAGCATAAAATGAGCCACCCTCCCCTTTCTGTTTTAATTAGATATGAATGAACCAGTTCAAACCACATAAAAATTGACTTCTGACTCCTCTGCGTGTACATTAACCACTAGGTCACGGTTTTATTTTTTTCCCTGAGAAAACCAATTTTCCCAGAACGGGAATGGCATTTAGAAGTACTCCCACCGTATTTTTCTCCATCCCAGCGCTTTCTTACACAGGGCTGTCCGAGCGGCAGGAGGACCAAGGGGCCGTGACACCCCGCCAGCGCTCGGCAGGCGCAGGCGCTCAGGCGGTCGCCGTCTGCCGCCCTTACCGCTGCCAAGGGGAGGAGAGCAGGCTTACGGGGGCAGGTCGCTCGCCAGCCTAGAGGCAACGCAGGGTGTTTTTTCGGGGGGGTGGGGGTGCGGCGGGGCGAAGGGCCACAGGGCGGGCGGGGGGTGCGTTAGCGCGGGCACCGCTGCCCTCTGCTGGGTGCCGCCGCCCGGTGGGGCGGGAGTCCCGCCCGGGGAACTCGCCTCCGCTACTAGCGGCGGGTCCGGAACCGGCACCTTGGCTGCTTGCTGAGCTCTAGCCCGGTCTCTGCAAGCCGGACACCGCCTTTGTGTGCCTCCAGTCCAGGGGCAGAGCAGGGGAGGCACGGCTTCTGCAGGGATGGAAGCACTTACCGAGAGGGTCGAGTGCGAGCTTCCACCGCACCAGCTGTAGCCAGCTGTGTCCTGGCTGTTACCCCAGCATACTCTCCGGGATGGCAGTGCAGCTTTGCTTCTTCCTCATTGAGTAAAGAAAGCGTGCATGTGTGTATTTGCTGCGGAGGAACAGTTGCACTGCAGATTTATCCATCCCATGGTAACTTGTTCCTGTATTCGTATCTTAGAAGTCTGTCTCAGATGAACTCTGATTTCATTCCTCTGAACACTTTCATTTGTTTGTGATAAATACCTTAAGCCAACATTCCTACTGATGTTCTTGCAGAAGTTGGAATTCGGGCTTGATAAGAGCTGATGCATCCTGCATTTGGGAGACATGCAGGCTGGAACCATGTCCTACAACATCTCAGCTGACAGGACCGATCACGTAGGGGGAATAGTGAAGCAAGAAGAGAAAGCCAAACGATGTGGCAAACACCTTGAGAGAGATCTGAAGACAAGTTTCCATACAACCATCTTTCATGTTGTTTGAAGCAGAAGATATACGTAAATCTCTGTATCACCAGGATGTTGCCTGCACAAGAAAGATGCTGTAGTTAGGAACTGCACAGGGAGAGTGAAGGTGATCCTCTTCACCCCAGATAAGGGCAGTTGTGTTGGGGTGAAAGTTCTTCGTATTTATGGTAGAAATCTCCCTATGGAGAAGGGCATCTATTGAGATATTAGGCATCTTTGTAGAGATTCAACCAGGCTTGATAGCAGTGCAAAGTGGATGGTCTTTTTAAAAAAAGAAATTACACCTGTACCCAGAGAGGTATTGAACAGCCTGATGAAGAAAGGAGCAGATGTCATATAAATGGTGTGACACCCATAGCCAGTTTGGCTCTGTCACAGCCCAAGGCCCTAACTTCAATTTCATGTAAGCTAGTAGTGCTAGCTTTAGTATCCCCAGATGAAATCACCAGTCCTTTAGGCAGAGAGACCAAGGGCCAGCAGCTACTTTTGGGAAACTGATGAAGATCCTGTTAAGGGTAAGATGATCATGGGATGCTCTTACTGAACAGCGGGCTTTGCAAAGGCAGGACTGCAAGTGGTTTTGCCTTGGTGCCTGCAGAGTAACTGTGACAGTGGAGGCATGCTAAAGTTCATTCCTGGTGGTCCGGCTCTCAGTGAGCAGGCTCATTCAGTCTCCTGTGGCCAGGTCACAACTTCTTCTGTGCAAATTGTTGCTGGCTCCCTTCTGCAGTCAAATGCAAGATGCTCTGTGTCAGTCACTCACTGTGCTGGGCTTGGAGCATGCAAACTGTACAAGGGCCCAGCTGGGCTGTGCCAGAGACGTGTGGGGAGATGGGAGACACTCTGCTCCAGGAAAAGCAGGGAAAGGAAAAGGGGTCAGAGACCTGGTCCCCATGGGCTGTACAAACTTTCCTACAGGCTACCTGAAGCACAAGGGCTGCCAGCTGGCCAGCACTGGACTAAGGGCTTGACCCTCTGCCCTCCAGTACTCAGGCATGCAATCACTTTGCAGGTCATAAAACGAGCCACGGTGCCTGACACGCATTCACATATGGAAGGAGAACCGACCTCTGAGTGTTGCCTGAAGGAAATGGTGCAGGCTGCTCTTTTCTGAAGATCCCCCGAGTTTTGACCTTCCATTCTAAAAAGTCCACGATGCTGTGGAGCTGTAGCACACTCTTTCTGTCTCGCTGCCTCTTCCAGTGAGAACATCCACCCATAAAACCAGCCCCTGTGCATTTTGGCTAGCTATAGAAAACTCTATATGGGCTTATTTCTCCTTTGACAAATCCCAAAGAAAGTCTCACCCAACTGAGAGCTTTAAAATCATACAAGGCTCTCATAATCAAAGTACAATTTTAAAATCCTCAGCCTTTTAGATAAACCTGTCCAAGCCTGTCCACCTAATTAATAAACAAAGATGCAGGAGAGGCAGAGCCTTGAAATGAAGTTTGTATCATAAACAATGTGAAAACTAAATTTAGCCTAGCTGGGGAGTCAGATACATACAGGGAATTGAAAGTTGTTGTGCAAGGGGTAGTACTTAGAGCATGCTGGAGTCTGATAGGGGTCAGAGATGGACTGCTGTTAAAATTGGTTGTATTTGTATCTGTAAAGAGGTGTGTGTGGGTATAAGCAGTACTACAAGGCTATGTTGGTGCCTCTTACAGTGCAGAATGGATATGGAAGGACAGCTTGAGCTACTGAAACTTCTGCAAGTAATTGCTAGCCGATACGAGTAAGAAGATCAAAATTTTGGCAAATTATAGAACTGCACAGTGGTGGGGATGGACAGACATTACAGCGGGAACTGGAAATACGGTTAGTTGAAAAGAAGCTTCTCACACATCTGGGAGAAAATATTCAGAAACCTAACTACTCAGGAGGAGGGTAGAATTTGGAAAGCCATCAATGCTGAGGGACTCCAGGGTGATAAGGGCAAAATAGACATGAGGTCCCACTGTGATATGGCAGAAGGAAATAAATGCAACGTGGGGCTTTACATGAAGAGGCAAGTGAGGAGGTGAGGAGGAGGAGACGGGCAGATCTGTGAAAGGCACCAGAGTACTGCATTGTAGTAGGGCTTGTGAGCAGCCATGGGTTCCTTATTTAGGCATAGACTCAAGTGTATCATAAACTTGAACACTTAAGAGTTCAGGGAACTTGGGGCACATATGAAAAGCAGAGGATTTTGAAGACATTTAGGCACATGTAGCGTAACTGGAATACCTTTACCGTGGGAGTCGCATTGCTGATGGAGAATGGGTATATATCTGTTCTTTAAGATAAATACCATCAGGACTCCAGCAGTGACAAGAAGACAGAATAATCTGCAGTGCTGCTGTTTAACTCAGGAGAAGGAAGAGGAAACTCAATAGGCCAAGTTCTGATCTCAGTTTTTGCAGTTTTTGCACCAGAATGATTTCCCAGAAATCTTGGGAAGGCAGCGCTCTGCTCATGAGAAATGTGGGTCTTTCATAGCCCATGGTATGGGAAGCAGCTTGTGTATCAGTGGCAGCCTTCAGCAGAGTCTGAAGCTCTGCCCTGATATTACACCACAGCATTCCCAATACTAATGTGAGATACTATGTCTCTCAGTTCACCCAAAGGGAAAATAAGGTATGGGAAGGTTAAGTGACTTGCTTTATGTTGCGCAAGTCTGGGGCCCCGCTAGGAATGGAAATACCACTCGGCCCCTTTATTCTTAACAGCACCCAGCCAAGGGAACCTCTACTAGGATCTCCAAGGATTTCCTCCTACGGCAAAGGCTTTCAGTTCCAGTAAAGCGGGGAGGCCGGGGAGGAACAACCAGAGGAATGCCATGCATTATTCACGTGCTTGCAAGCAGTGTGGAATGCGAAGGCTGAGATGCAGGAGGCAGCAGTGCCTGGCTAGGAGAGCGCCCGAGCAGTTCGGGTGGCTGGCTGGCAGGGATCCACACAGCAAGCCAAGGGTGACTCAACAACGTCAGGGGGGACTCAGCAAAGCTCTGCTGTGCCTCTTGCCTTTCAACCAGCTGGTCTGGCCAGTGGAGAGCAATGCCGCGTCCCGAGGTCACCTCCGGGAAGCTGTGTTTCTGAGCAAAGCGGGGGCACTGTTGCTTGAATGCTAAACCTGCCCAAATACATGGCAGGAAACCTGAAACCCAGCTCAGCAAACCATTTAATTTTGTGCTTAAGCCAAGCCCTATATAAATACGTATAAACTACAGTTTTGGGCTCTGCCACACTAGAGGCATGGGGGCAGAAAAATGTAACTAAGATGTTTAATTAAGGTGGTGCTTGATGAGTTTTAGGAAGGAATTTTAGGACATGTTTGCCTGGGATTGCAATGAGCAAACTTACGTGTCCAAGAGATCCCTACCTGTCTTAAGCACTCTGTGGGTCCTACAGCAGTCATTTAATCCTTCTAGGTGTCAGTTTTCTTAGCTATGAAACGTGAAGAATGTTCGTTCTCCAGGTGCTGCTGCTGGATAATGAAACAGTTCTTTAAATGGAAGATGCCATAAAAACATGTTCTGTGACTATTACTATTGTAAGTTATAGGTATATATTCCTTCTTAATGGTGAATCATGAGTAATTGCTTGGTGGGTCAAAGCCTAAGAAAAAGAGAAACCAACTTGTTCTGGTGATGGATTTGAATTACTGTTAAAGAACAACTGCCTTAGTAAAGTGCCCAAAGTCTGAATAACTTGAGTCCAGACTTTTAACAGCAGCGATGCTTGACTCCTATTGAAACTGATGGGATTAAGTACCTTTACAAATTTGGCCCCACAGCTTTTCTTCATACCTGAAATATCTGTGGACAGATAGGTGTAGGTGTCTCAGTAAGTCACATTCTTTTGTTCTGCTGAACCCTGCAGAATAGGATCTCGAAAAATGCTTAATATTGTCTTAACCGTGCTCTTTTTTCTGCCACTGTTAATACAAGTCCAGTGGGAGCTGCATTAGAATTGCACTAGTGTATCAGTTGAATTTAGACTCCTAAATGGCTTTTTAAAGTTGGGCAAAAACTTGTGAACTCTTACTGTGTGTGTCCTTCCATAACTCCAGAGTCCTGTCTAAGTGTCTTTGAAATTGGTTAACACTGGACAAAATAAAATACGGTCTCTGGAATGCTCATTGAAAGCAAACACTTCCAGAGTGATACAGCTCTCTAAAATGTGTTACTTTTTTTACCAGTAAATATTCTAAAAACTTACTTCAGTATTTATGTAGTGTTACCACTATCATTGCAAGAAGTCCAGAAATTTAAAGGGATAATTGCACCAAATATGCTTTGAATCTAGGAGTCAATTTGGTTTCTGTTAACTAGGTCATATGCACATTCTGAAGGCATTTCAACTCTTTTTTTCTAATTCAGTGTGTCTACTTAATAAAAGTTTAACTGAGATTGAAACAGTCATTCAAGATCTTTTTCAGCATCTACGATTACTGGTCAGCTGTTAAGGGCTAAAAATAACATGTATAAATAAGACAAATTACCTGAAGTGTTATTCTGACAGGGATTATAATCAGGTGGTGCAGCTACTGAATGTTTGTAGCTGATTATTATTTCATTTGCATTGTGATAGTATTGGAGAGCCATCTCAGAACATGACCCTGCTGTATAAGGCACTGTACAAAGACAATACAAAATAATTCCTTCTGTGAAGGACCAGCAATCTGAACTGTCTTTTGTAGCTTATTGCTTTCCACCGTTTCCTCATTCCTCTTGTGTCCTCTGTTTCTAAGCTATCCATGCTATCTCCTGCTAGTTTTCTGAAGCTTGAGGTTTCTCTTCTTCCTCTCCATTTGTTTCTTTCTTTTCCTGGAAAGTTAACATCTTGTTTATTTTCATTATTTCACATTCAACCCACTTGAATGTGGCCATCTCTTCCTCTTGAAGGAGTCCTACTTTCCCTTATTCCTCCTCTGCTACTCTTCACCTTTGCTTCACTGAAGTAAGATTTTCAAGAGGCATGAATCAGTAGTTACCGTATGCCAGTTTACTTCTGCTGTGTCTGGTCACTTGTTCTTTTCTTTGATCTCGATGGCATTTTACCATCTCCCACCTCCATCATACAATACTTAGCAGCTGCATAACATTGTGCAGACACTATGCAATGAAGCATCACAGTGATGGGATAAGGTAGATAAATATTATGCTTATTACACAGATAAGTAAACGTAGGCAAAATGTAACGAGGGGCAAGATGACAGGAGCCAATGTAGGAGTTTATATTAATCCAAAAATCCTTTGTTCTCAACTCTCTGATACGTTAGCTGCATTTCATGCTAATGCACTGCTGTTCTTTGAGGCCAATGGCCAGAATGGCTTCTTACCAGAGCAGCCAGCCTAATGTCCATGAAGTCAGGTCTATCCTGAATGTCTCCTGTCTCTGCTCTGTGACTTCAGTAGACCCATAAGCTGCCTTCATTTCCAAAGACAGAGTAGTTTTGCCACTGATTTCCATGTGGTTGAATGCAGTTTTGTTTCTGTGTAGAGTTGTCCTTATCACTCTAAATAGTCTCAAAGAGCCAAGGAGGTCCACAGCTCTGGAGCTGTCTGAACAGCAAGCAGAAGTCTAGAGGGAATCCTGCAAATCCACAAGATTGTTGCCAACTGTACACGTGGGCTGTGGTTTAGTACCAGCTGCTCCCTGGGCTTCCACAGCCAGAGGGAAAATTAAGGAAACAACTCCTTTGACTACCCCTCTCCCCCCCACCCCCCATCTTGGTTTCCTTTCCAAAAAGATAATTTGCAATTGAAGTGGGTAGTTTCACAGGCATTCATGATGATGTAGGTTGTGGAGCCCTGAGATGAGTTCCTGGAGTCTCCCAAGTGTTCCCCCATAGCAGGAAAGCTTTCCATGGGAAGAACCAAGGACGTTTCCTTTCATGGAGAGTCTTGTAGCATTAGAGACAAATCATTGCAGTGGATTCAGGTTTCTGATTCTCCATGGAGCAAATTGCATAGGTGCCTTTGAGAGGGAGAAAGAGGTGCATTAGAAAGATGTGATAATAGCCCTCTGTCTGAGAGGTAAGGATAAGAAACCAAGAAAAAGGCCACTGAAGCCAGTGGCAGGATTTCATTGTTGACTTTATGGAATGTAAAGCTCAGCTGAATAATGATGGGGGTAGACATGAACAAGTATTTTTAGAGGGTAAATGACCCTTTAGAAACTATTTTGAGTGGTGAAGAGCAAGGCTAGATGTGGGCCAACGAGTTAAGCAGTGGAAGTGTTAGGTAAAGTATCAGGGAATGCTTCCTAGTAGTGAGGTCTGAGACTGGAGCTGGTTCTCAAGGGAGAAGTGAACACCACGCCACTTGGGTGAGTTAGGAGTGCATGTTCCTTTCCTGCCCTCTTCCCAAGGGAGTGGGGCTTGTCTCATCGATCTAAAGAAGCCTTTCCATCTCTAATTTCCTCTTACTTTGTTTGAATAGGTTATCTGATCTAATTATGTAACATTCAAGTGCACAAGTGCAGGAAGATGTGATAAAATCAAGAACAGCTTTAATGAGGCCAGACAAGGAAGAAAAATGGAGTCAGCTCAGGGGACCTCCGAGGTCCTTTCGGTGCTATTCAAGCAAAGAAATGGCAACACTGCTAAGGCAGAAGCAGCTGGGTGGAATCAGAAGGTTGTTTCTGAACTAGTAGAGCATTCAGTAGTTTCAGTCTCCAGAAAGAAGTAGGTAGTCTGCAGATCAGATAGTGTCAGGAAGCGCAAAGCAGAATTAAGACTGCAGTCATTCGGGGAAGTGGTCCTGTTGTGCAGACGTGCACCTCTGCCTGCTGTAGACTGATGTATCTGTTGCAGTGGGGTGGGACTGAGTGGGGTGAGACAGATCAGAAGGAGGGATGGATGGCCGCAGAGGAATGGCTGGGTACACACATGCACACACATGTCTGGTGTAGACTGACGATGATCAGGGAGTGCTTAGAAGCACAAGTTTGTACAGAAAGTATCAATTTTCTGCATCCAGTTCTATTAGCTTATCAGTTAAAATTAAACTTGATAGAAAGGTGGGAAAGGAGGGCAATTTCATCTCATGTAAAGAGTTTATGTTAATATCCAGTTATTCCTCAGAAGAAGGTGAAGGGTGTCATTGCCTGCTTGACAGAAATTTTGAAAAAGCCTGGTGTACATAGTGGTTCAAGGTCACTGGACACAGCTCTAGAGCCTGAGGGTGAGCACTGATCCTCAGCTGAGTGAGCTGGGGTACTGCTCCAGTCTGCCTTCTCCCTGGAGGGTAGACAGTCTAAAGCTTCTCCCAATGATGAGGTTCTGACTAGGGGCCTCTTCTGATGCCCAAATGTGCTTCGAAGAACAACACAACGTAAGCAGTTTGGGAATTTTGCCACAATCATATGGCTGGAGGTGCTGAATTAGAAGGGAGTAAATGCAGCTGATGTGTCTAAATGGTGGAGACTGCCACAGAAATGGAAAGAAGGTGGCAACTGAGAAATTACCACAGTTAATTCTAAAGAAAGAAAATAAAGAGAAACGGCAGTGGGTATCATCAGATATGAGGAATACGTAGATGGCTGCATTCAATTTCCAGCACAAGATAATACAGTCAGGCCCACTCGAGATACCTCCATGCCTAAGGGGAAAACAGTGTGAAAAAACATGTCATCACCACAGCTCCTAAATTAATGGGGAGATAATTCGTGATCTCAGAAGCAGAGACCTGATCAGTGGAGAAGCCGCTTGGGACCCACTCTTCCCAACAATGTTACCATCAGTCTGCCAGTGACCATGGGCACCTGGATTCAACCTGCTGTTACGGTGAGCAATGGGCCTCAAGTATTGTATCAGCAGATGCCAACATGTGGGACATCAGAAAAATGGTAGGTCAGATTCAGCTTTTAGGTATACAACCATGGAGCAGGAGCAAGTGATGAGCTGAGCCCAGTTCTGCTGCTCTGAAGCTGGCCTGTGATGAGAATCAAGTCTCCGTGGGTTGATTCATGGATTGGTGCTCCCTGCCCTTCTGCTCCAGTGCAGGAATCCAGGGAGGTCCAGGTGTTCGTGTGGGCTGGGGTGGGGGGAGACAGGGCGTCTAATACCGATGGATGCCAGTGGAAGGATCTGCACATGGGATATGGGATCAGAGATCAGAAGAATGTCCTTCCCCATTCCTTTTTGTGAATCACTGACTCATTTAAAAAGGTGCACTTGTCACTCAGTGCAGAGTCATTTCTAGGGCAAGCTTCATTAGCTGCAGAGACAAAGAATGAGATGAGGTTTCCCTCGTGTCACCAAAATGAGATACTTTCCTGGCTCAGGACTTGTTTTCCCACCACATTAGTGTGCAGACCTTCAAACAGGGGTGCCCCATGAGGCGCTCCCAGACACAGGCAAAGCAGGTGGTTACACAGGGCTACAAGCTGGGAAGGTGTGTGTGCAAAATAGCTGTAACCTTGCTGCCCGCTTTGATGATATGAAAGAGCCAGGATGGCCTCTGCTGCTGCTGTTACTGAGGGAAAGGACAAGGGAGCAGCTGCTGCTGGGGTGGGAGGTTGGGCTTCGGTCACTCACATCTTCCTTTCTGTCTTCCCTTTGCTCCTCTCTTTGCGCTGTCAGAAGCAGCCTGGCTGGGGGCCAGTCCGAGCCCTTTATCCTTAGGACAGCAAGATCAAGCTTGGTCTCTGAACCAGAACTCTGCAGGTTCTGGTGTCTCCTCCCCAGCTGCCATGGGCCGGGGGGCACCCTGGCCAGCTTCTTTCTCTCCTGTGTACCTCACTTGATGGGGCTCACCATGATGCGGTGAAGAAACGTCATCATGTTTGAAATTTTTTGCCTTCTATTTATTATATAATTTACTGGTAGTATCTATGTTACATATCACATCTGTATACATAGCTAGATATTATTCTGACACAAATGTCTCCCTAAGGTCTAGATGTATTTCTCAGTCAGCTTTTGAGTGATGATAAGGAAGCCCAGCCCTTTCCTGCAGAGAGAAATGCTGCACTTCAATTTTGGTTGTGCCCATAAGGCATTGCTCTACTCCTGCCTCATGCTTTTACCTGTCTGTAATCCAGGATAAGTAACTAGAGCAGCAGGTTAGGAGTTAGCACCGACACCTGGACTTGGCTCCTGGCTCCATAACTCACTTCTTGAGGTCAAATAATTTCTTTGCTCCTTTTTCTTCCTGGCTAAAACAGGAATAATTTTTGCAACAGGCTACAGAGGTCATGGTCTTTCCTGTATTTTTCTCAGCTACTTCTATTCATCCAAATTATTGTTGCAGCTTAGAGCTCACAGGTAAGATATTGATATTTCCAGCCAGAATAAACAAAAATAAGGAAAAAAGAAAATAAAGATGTATAACTTTTACCTTTATAGAATATCAGGACAAGCATCTGTTTCAAAAACAAGGACAGTGTTTAATTAAGAGTGAGCACATGGACATCAGAGTGCTGCCTAACCACTGTCAAAATAGGCGTTAAACAAAGGTTTTCCTCACCAATATTTTCCCTCTGACTAGAAAATAAGTAAAGGATAATATCTATGTAATAAACCTCAGTTATCACAATTGCACACTGTGCAAATGATTTGCAGCTGGAAAATTAATTTTGTTTTTCCTCTGTTCAGCAACTACAATATTTTTGCACAAATTTTTTTCTGCTCCAATTAAAAATATTTTGAGCTATTTTTCTATAAACCTAAGAAAGGTCTTACCCAATGCCATTCACTGCTATCCTACATAACAGGCCAGGTGTAACCTTTTTTATTAGTGTTTTGGTTCTGAAACTGACTTCATAAAGAAGCAGCCAAAGTTCTTGGAGATATTATCAAAGCTTGGGGAAAAAGGAAAGCATGTGGCTCACATCGCTGTTGGTGACAATAATCAATGCTCAGACAAGCATGGCTTCAAAAAATGTGTCAAGAACCCACTTTCTATTTTAAACGGACCATGAAAGACGTTCAAATTCTTCAACTGGAAGAAAAAAGAAGAAGGGGGGAGATGGTGGGAGGGAGAGATTTCCTTCCACCAAGCAGTGAGAGATCACTTCACGCTTTCCTTTGGTAGGTTACAGGGGCAATTGTAAAGCCATCTTATGTGAACAGATGGAGGCAAAGGATCTCAGCTTTCACCAGGAGCGGGTTAAAGATCTGATGCCTGGGACGGTGGGCTAGACAGAGCCCAGCAGTGGGGGCTTTCTGCCCCCTGACAGTCAGACGTCTCCAGGGCCTGCTGGGGTGGCAGCAATCCTTGGGGAGTACCTCGGCAGGTTCTCAGCAGACCGGCACCAGCTAAGCCTCAGCCTTGTATAGGCACTTCACATTTAAGAGCATGTCTAATCCAATCACTGGCAGATTGGAAGCTATCTGTGTACCTCCCATATAGCATATTCTTGTCGGCTTGAAAGCAATCTTCTCCTCATCAGCCTTCCCCCTTGTCTTCCTATCAGTCTGTGCAAGCAGTGGTGCTCCCCCCTTGGGCACACGGAGCTAATCCTATTTACTCAGCCCATCAATTTAACAGCTTTAAATATTCGCATCGGTTAGATGGATGCAGCTGAAAACATTAGCAGCATCGCTGGGCCAGCAAGAGAGGCGGGGAGAGTGGTGTGGTGAGCAGTGGGAGGCAGCCTTCCCATGCTGGCAAAAGCAGAAAAAAGTCATTCAAAATGATGGAGGCTGAGGCACGTCTCATGCACACACACACACGCACACACACACACACAAAGCAGACTACACATGTGCAACTCATTACACACACGTGCACACACCAGCAGAGTGTCACTTTCGCACACCACAGTCCCTGTTTCTGTTAGTTAGCCATTTCTCTCCGGCTGTAGACTCAGGTTTTGACACACTCTTACCCTTGCTTTATGTAGGCCCACCAGCACACCCACACGTGGTGGGGCCGTCCTGCTCGCTGTGTTGTCGCTGTTATTTGTATGAGTGGCATGGTCTGGTGGGATTTAGCCCCTGCCTGTGTTAGCATGGGCATATGGTCTCACACAAGCCCATTCCCTCCTCTTGCTTAAACTGGAAGGTGTGCATGGAAGGATTGAAGCAAGAAGAAATGCAGAGGGTGCCAAACACCCCCTACAGAGAGCTCTGACCATGTGTGCCTCCTGCTCCAGTGCAGACACACATGCTGTTGCAGAGGAGTTCAATCTGACCAGAGGAGGCTTTACACTTAATTCCGTTCTCAGCTATCTGTTTACAAATTCCTGAACTGAAATTCCTCCCTTAGTTTATCTGTCCTGAGCATCCTTTAGCATCCTTTAGCTATACCTCCTGTGCTCTGGCTGTAGATTGGAGCGGTCCTGAGGAGGCAAGTCCTTTTATGAGGAGGCAAGTCCTTTTTTAAGGAGTCAAGAGGACAATCAGGAAGCTGTTAAGTGCTCCCAACCTCTTGCCATGGCTCCGAATGATCCTGGGCTTCAGAAAGAACCAGCATCTGCCTCTGAAAACCCAGTGGAGACTGTGGGGAATTTTTGTGTGCCTCTCCTCCAGCACTTGTGCCTTTCACTAATCACTTTACTCTGAGTGTGGAACAGCCCTTGGCTTGTGGTTTAACTCACCTGCATGAGTCACACCTGAATTCCTCTCCTTACCCACTGGAGGTTAAATAGAATTGAGGTGGCTGTTGCCTTCCAGGGTATTGCAGTCTTTGATGTGCAAAGGACATATATCTGTCTGACATTTTGACCTGGTACATTTTTTACATTTACATTTACAATCTGTTCTTTTCTTTTCTGTCTCAGACTCTTAGAAATGTGGTTTTTTTTTTACTTGCTGTTTGTGCTAGCGGAGATCATGTATGCTAACAAAAATCTCAAGAGGTTTCTAGTGCAGGCAGGCTGCAAACTTGGGGATTGTGTTTGATGATCCAGAGTCGGGCTCTGCACCTAAAACAGGCAGGCAGATTTCCATCATTCTGAACTGAGACTTAAGGCTGAAATGGAGTAAAAAGAAGATTTGCAGTAGACGCCTCCTTTCCTCACTCCACTTCTCAAGACCTAAAGGTACTTCTCTAAAGAGATCACAGTGTTTTGATCTAGTCGACAACACCATTTTTTCCTAGGCTGAGAGCACTTTGGGCAAAAACCATGCAGTGACTTTACAAGTCAAGAGGGGTATTCAGGGCTTGCACCAATAGCATTACGGAGTAAGTAAGTCAGATGAAGCGAAGGTCCTTTATTCATCTGATTAGCAATGGGAGGTTATGGCAAAGGAGAGCACTCAGCGTTTGCACTTTCCAGCTGCTGGCACGCTGCGAGCTTAACACGCCCCAAGGAATCCAGAAAAAATTCTTGAAGCATGAGAATCGTTTTTCCCCTAACAACTCTGCCTCCCCTTCTCCTCCAGGGGCCAGGGCAGGCAAGCAAGATCCAAGAGGCTCTGAGATCATTGGCATTCCTTCTGGTGACTTCGGGGGACTTTGGATCAGGCCCTGAGTGTTCAAAGATGGCAAACTTGTAAAAAAGTTTTGAGAATGAGAAAGCTGAAAGTTCCCATGTGCTGTTTAGGGCTACATCTTGGTTTCCCCATTGCGCTTATCAGCAATATATGTCATCAGTACATATTGATGGAGACACAGACACTATCTTTTTTATCATTTAGACCTGTGTTTAGCACAATATCCTGGGATTTGGGTTTTTTTTTAAATCTTATCCTCCTGTTTCATTTCTTGGCATTAATTGCTCATACTGTCCTCTACCTTGATACAGTAGGACCAAGTATTCTCTTGTCCTAAAAGCATGGGGAAGTTTTTGGTAGAGAACAGCAGAAAATTTGGCCAGTGCAGCTTCAATTAATTGTGTCAGCTGTGGTGATATTCAACCATCAGGGAGTAAAAGATTGAGAAGAACTGCACATCAGAAGCCAAGGTCTAAGATGAGAAGGCAGAAGAACCAAACCCAAGGGAGAGTGAGCTGTCTAGAGTGGCTGGATGGGAGAGGACAGATGGGACTGTGTGGATAGTGGAAGCAGGATTTGGGACTCAGGGTATTCAGAATGAAGGTGATAGCAAGGACACGGTGTTCGCAGCTGAGATAGAATGGCTTTTAGCTAGGAAGCCATTAAAAGTGGTGGTCCTCTCCTTTCCCTTGGTGCTGGTTGCTTGTTCCCACTGCCTGTGTCATAGCTCTGTGAGATCTCAAGCTGCAACAGGGTCAGCTGAATGGGGGAACTAACATGGCTGAAAACAAATCATTTACCTCCACAGGTTTATCTGTCAATGGATCAGGTCCCAGACCTGACTCCCACACAGCTCTTCAAGCAAGGGTGCTGGCACAGGGGAGGGGCTGTCGTCAGCCAGAGAGACAGAGACCCACATTTCACACACTCCCTCCCTGAAAGCGTCAGGCTAAAACAGCTAATGGATTAGCAAGAGGAGGCTGGCGCCCACCCTGGTGCATGTGCTTAAAGAGACTATGTGAAGAAGCGAAAAACACTTTAAAGGCTGAGCAGGCCTGGGCAAAACCAAGCAGTCATTTAACTACCACAAGCCGCTGCTCTTCAGAGGCTGTGGGCTGCGCAAGTCCTTGCAGAGCCCGCGAGGAGCCCATGCGGGCAGCCCGGTCAGAAGGAGCTGCAAAAGGTGGTCCACAGGGCCCAGCCTCCTAACTTCTGCTCTGGGCATCAACAGCCTGCACCCTGTAGCAGCTTCCCACCAGGGAGCAGCACCAGCGCAAACACACGTGTTTCTAACTGGATATAATTAAATTGGTCAAAAAAAAAAAAAAGAAAAAAAAAGAAAAGACTATAGTTAGACCAGCTTTAGATGGAAGTAGTGATAGAGAGAGCTATATCCCGGCAGGCAAGATTAGCGAGACAGATTGACAGATTAGAGGCGAGAGAGAGATTTCATCCAAAACGGGGGAACTCCTCAGGACATGCTTTTCCAAGTAGAGGTTATTTGGCTTTACTGAATGGATACCACAGGAGGTGAGCCAAATCCTCACCTGGAGTGAAATGGGAAAGCCCTCCTGCCAATGGGGCTAAGGACTCATCCCAGCTGAGACCTGACCCGGTGTGCTGATGGCAACAGCCAGCCTTTCCATGTGTCTTCTGCGTGCTGCTGCTTCCATCTGAGTCCGTGACCACCCCCTACGGGGGGAGAGGTCGAGGAGCCATGCACCTTTGAAGCCACACAATGATTTCATAGGAAGTTCAACCCCAAGACATCTTCCCTAAGCTGCAGTCAGTCACCCCTGCCCTAGCCAGCTGCCTTTTGTTAGAAGCACTCACTCTCTGTAGGAAAGGCACTGTGACACTGTTGAATTACCCTCCCTTATTCTCAAGATGTTGCTTTTTTTTCAAGAGCTTTGATGTGGAGAGGTAAGGGCCAAATGTCCCACACCCACCCCACCGCCCATCAGCTGCTGCAGTGTGGTTCAGTGCCTTGCTGGGCTTCAAGCGGAGTTAATCTCCTCTTCACTCCCATTTCCTCCCACCCCTCCTTGGGCATCCGCTGCGAGTTTAGCTGGAGCTAGATCACACACACGCCCCTGAACTCCCCTTCTCTGGAAGCAGAAACTGGAGTGACCCCGGCTAGCCGCGGGAGAAGAGAGACAATCTGTGAGCCCCCAGTGGCTGCGGTGGTTCTGTCTGCCGCTGTGCGCCAGCACGAGCAAGCAAATTCCAAGAAGATGCAGTCATCAGCAGCTCTGTGAAGACAGGAAAGTGGTTACAAATGCTCTCTGCCTCAAAGAGAGAGAGAAGAAACCGCAGTCCGGCTGCAACCTCACCTCATGCTTTCTGATAATCTGCTGTTTAGAAACATTCGCTATGGTACCCGTGGCCAGGTAGAGGTGAAAATAAACACACCGATGGATGCAAAGGGACTGGTTTATCTCCGGCCAGCTCAAACACAGCCTACTTTCAGCATGCATACAATAGCTCTTGTACAAAAGGGAACAGAGACAGAGGCTTCTTCCTCCGAGCTGTCTACATGGCGCATTCTGGGAGAGAAAAATTTGCTAGGGCACGTGGCGTGACCGTCCACTTCCAGTTGAGGCAGGACTGTTTTGCCCCAGTGTGGGCTCTAGGGTTTTACATACTGAAGTCCTTGGTGATTCAAATGCAGCGTCTTCTTTATACACTGATGCTACTCAGCAGGCAAATATGTCTCATCATCATCAGGTTTTCCCCAGTCTTCTGCCTAAATTGTCTCCATTTTGATAATGATGTGCTGCATTTGCATCTGTTTGCCTGAAAAGGAGGGAGCAAGTATTTGCAAGTATCCCTACCATGACAGTAACTGGCAGAATTAACAAAGTTGAAAGTTTTCTGAAATATTTAATTAACAGTTCAGGGGCCAGATTCTCCATCCAGCCCAATGTCCATGTATTGTCCAGTTGGAAATGATTGGGTTGGGTGGGGTGGCGGTGCAAAGAGAAAATATTATTGATGTGTCCCTAGCCAATTTGTACCAGTCCTTCACGAGCTGTTTTACCAGCCGAAGTTACGTGTTCCCATCACATCTCCGTACCTCCCTGGTGAGTCCCTCGTTTCGGGAGCTGTAGGGGAGGGCACATCCCTGAGCTTCTCTCCCACCGCTCCATAGCTGCAAAACTGCATGGGTCCTTTTCTGCCCCAGTCTGAAAAGGCCACAACAAAATGCAGAATCTGGCCTCCATTATTGATATGTGAGATTTCATATTTTCATTATCAAAAGGTTTTACTGAAGCCTGGAATTTGCCACAGTGGGTGTCCTTTTAAAATCTGCCAAGTTTGCTTTAGAAAAAACAGATAACATTACCTTGGTATTTGCGGTATTCCTTGTGCTGCTCTTCCCACTTAAGTGGAAGACTGCTGAGGATGTTTAGGGAAAGGCTAAGATAAATGTACTTCAATATCAAAACAAATAATAGAGGCTAATGTGCAGCTTGTATTATTCATGTTCATACTGGATTCCAGTTTGGGTTTAAAGAGAGCTGCCCCAGAGCTTTTAGGCTGTCGCTCCCAATTCCAGAAGGATCAAGGGAGCTCTGTCGTGAATGTCTGGTCTTGTCCATGGGGCACACATGGTTTTGAGCACAGTACTCTAAAATTACAGCAGGCGTAAAGTAATCTGAAGCCTGTGCTGGTAAGAGCTGCTCCACTTCCCACCGTTCCTCGTGTTGGTCTCCAAGTGCCCTGGGACCATTGCATCTCCTCCGAAAGACATGCACAATGGGATTGCCATTGTTCTTGGCGTGGGCCTGGAAATGGGCAGAGTGGCTACATCTGGCATGCAGTCAGCCATGACTGCACAAAATGTGGCTCCTGTTTGGGGCTGCTCTGCACAGCTGGAGGAGGCGAGGCGAGTCTAATGAGTTTCTCCCACATGAGAGCACTCATTCCAGAAGATAGACACTAACATTCTCGATCAAGTCCATACGAACCGTCTTGGGTTGTCTCTCCATCCAGGCATCACTCCTGTAGGGGCACTTCATGCAGAACCTCACAGAGAAACAACGACTCACTGGAATTTGAGGTAGAAGTGAGGATATATTCATGTATGTATCCATGTGCACATGCAGATAAAGAAGTTTCCCATGTAAAGTCTCTCTTTCAAGATGGAAGCATGTTGCCAGCACTCAGCAAATAATAAATGATAGTAACAGTACAAGAATTCTTCCACAGAATAATTCATCAGCCACAAAAATTACCATAACTATTCACCAGCCTCTGGTCTGGCAGGGCAAAAGCCAGAAGCTTAACATGCTGCATAAGGGGAAAAGAGAAATTCTCCAGGGCAGTCCTTCAGTGATCCAGAGGGCTCGTGGTTTTCCTGCTTTGAACTGTGTGCAAAGCAATGAGTGAAGTTCAGAGTCAACCAACTGATTATTCAGGCTTAATGTTTGAAAAGACCAGATACTGAATCCTTGATGTTTAGTCTCTCACACCAGGTTGTTCTTGCTCCCATGTATTATTTGTTGCATCAGGAGATGATGAGTATAGTATACCATCCTAGCATAAACCACATGGGGTGTGACAGTCTAGGAGAAACAAGATTAAGGCAAATGATTGCTAATTCAAGCCAAAATTTGGTGGAGTGTGTCACCATTTCATAGCTAAGTGAACAGACAGAACATAAAATGCTATTGGTCCTTTAGAACCTATAACATAAACTGCTCTGTGGCCTAATCCTGCAACTCCCACAGGATACAATTTGATGCCTCAAATATCCTGTTCCTATTAAAAGAGCATCTAAGCAGCACCTGATGTGAGACACTCATCGTACAATCTGGAGCAAAACAAAGAAGAAAGAGCTGCAGAATTCTGGAAGCACCGGTGCAAAACACAGCCGTGCAAAACAGGTTTGCATTTGATCTCTTTCTAAGAAAACATTATCTTAGAAACATCTCTGTGCGTAAGGCACTAAGTTGATAGCTTGCTACTCATGCAGTGCCTGAAAGACTGAGTTGCTGCAGACTTCATCACAGGCATTTTCTTTGAGACATGTTATTTTTCTCTGTTGCCAAATCTAAGTATTTGGATTTAGTTTCAGTGCGGCTGCTGTTGCCACTGCAATGTTACCTGTGGTCCTGGAGAGAAAGCAGGAGACAGCAGTGTTCTCGGTGGTGCCTCAGCTCCACAGGACAAAATACTGGCCCATTTCTCCTCTCACTTACACAGAAATAACTCCACTGGCTTCAACGGAGTAACACTGTCAGCTCCAAACCGGGTCTGTTGAGCTTGCTGAGTATGTCCTCAGAGCACAACATTACTGCTATTGTTGCTGACGTCACAGGATCGAGCAATGATGACTTGTATTTGTGTTTTCCTTTCTTATGGTGGATCTCTGAAATCTATCTGAGGGAAGTTTTGAATGGGAAACTCTGTTGTGTCCTAAGGAATCCCACATAGACTTAGCTAGTACAGAAATGGCTTTAAAAATCCTTTTGTTCTTTCCCTGTGATTGTCAGGAAAATCCCAGAATCTACCACGATACCACTGAACATGGAGGCTTGTGCTTCCCCAGAGCAGTACGAAACTTCACTTCAGAGCTGTGTTCCTTTGGGAATGTCTGGTGGTAGCTTCTTACACAGGCAGCTGGCCTTGGTTTTCAATCCTAGGCCTACTAACACAGCATGCAGAAACCATTCCTGAGCTTCCAGGATTGACGTGTATTTCTGCTGAGACTGAACACAGGTGGTCCTGAAGACAAAGCCCTAGAGATGCGAGCTGCAGTCCTAGGTATTCTGGGTGTAAAACTCTTCCCTGGTGAGGCTGATAAGTAGGATTCTGACATAGCAGATCTTGTAGGGTTTTACTTCTAGATAAATACAAGTGAAACAGGTACAAAACCAGGCTTACTGAACTGGCACAGCCACGTGTCTGAAAGTGAGGAAGTTACAGATCCTGATGTCCAAGCAGTGGAAATAGGGGTAAAGGGAGGGCAGGGGAGCTCATCTGTTTCTAGACGAGTCAGAGTCTATCCCCTTTCCTGCCTGGCACATGACTTTGCTCATTTTTTATTTACTGCTGGACCACAGTGTTACAGATAATCACAGTGTAAATGATGTTCTTTTAGTACAGCTTTTGTCTATGTTTTCTGTAGGATGTAGAGTCTCCTTGTGAAATCAGACTGTCATGCTAGGCACTGAATACGACACATGTTGAGATACAGTGCCTGTTCCCAGGCTTTCAGACTAAATAAAACCAGACCAAAGGTGGGGGGAAAGCAGAAGCCTGGGTAAGGGACTTGATGGAGTTCCCCCACCAAGTCCATGGCCAAGGTGGAACTGACTCCAAACACCTCATACCTTGCTCATAACAATCAGCATGGGGCTGCTTCCCAAACTCCCTTGCACTGATCAGGAGGTTGATTTTCCTGCCTGTTGCTCCAACACAAAACCTGGTTTGTAAGACAGATGAAAGTTATGGCTTCATTAATAATATGATCCAGTTTCTATTTGCTGGCCATTTGGTCTCTTTTGCATATTCAGGATTACCAGCAGAGATCCCTGATAACCTAAGGAGAACTGCACGTGCTCATTTTGCCTCTCTTCTGAAGTCCCGGATGTGTTTATCCTTAACCATAATTCTTTTCCCAGCCTTGCTCCTACCCCTAGCCCTGACCTTATCCTAGGCTGTCAGAAAAAAAGTTTAAAAACAAATATGCAGCCAGTTTCTTTTTTTTAATACGGCTTTAATAGGCTTAAAATGCAGAGAACAGATTTTCCAATTATCACAAACTTCTGTGATTGTCTATCTATCTGCTTTGTGTGTTTTTATGCTAACGTCCATACACCCATTTTAATGTAAGAGGAAAGAGGGGCTATCTTCCATTTACAGAACAGACATGGTAAGAGCACAGGTAGGCTGGTATTTAGCCACAGCCTTCAGACATAGGGTAACCAAAGCTGAGACAATGATAAAACATTAACATGCTTGTTGTTGTTATCATTTATTGTAACAGCTGTATTGCAAGTTCATAGCTGGTGGTACAACGCTTGTAGTAATTACTACATGGTTATGGTTGTGTTCAGTGTTACATGAGTCCTTGGCAAGTTCAGGGTGAGGAGAAGGACAAGGAACAAAGGTGTAAATGAGCTACACATTTTCTGT
Organism: Gymnogyps californianus; assembly: GCF_018139145.2. Taxonomy (NCBI): domain Eukaryota; kingdom Metazoa; phylum Chordata; class Aves; order Accipitriformes; family Cathartidae; genus Gymnogyps; species Gymnogyps californianus. The sequence continues at coordinate 135,754,321 of NC_059471.1, forward strand.
CCCATGAGCTGCCTACAGTCATAGAGCCTTAAAGAGGACAGAAACTTTCAAAATCAGCCACCTTACCTTGGAGCTGAAGTACCAATTTCACATGTGACTTGGGCTTTTAGGAGCCTACATCCCACAGACTTCATGGGGACTGAGCCTGTTCAGAAGCAAAGACAAAAGCAGTTTTGCTCTCAACTTCAAAGGGAAGAGAATCTGGCCCTATCTGCAATCAGTTCAAAGATGCTGGTGGAGCAGAGGCTGAGAAGGACTCAGAAGTAGGGAAACTCCAACTCTGTGCTCTCTGTGGTGGGAACTATCTGTTGGCTCCTGTTGGCATGAGTGAGGAACTGACTGGATGGGCCAAACTTTGGCTGCATGTGATTATGCTGCTTTTTCACACACTTGTGCTAGGATGTGAAGTTGGAGTGAACACAATGCTGTAATTCACACTGCATATGAATGGACAGAAAAATTGTGCCTAATGCGCCTGGCAGTATAGCTCACCACAGCCTATACTGCAATCAATGAGTCCTGAGTGCAGCAACCTTAGAAAGCATGGTAGAAGTTTTGTCTGGGAGTATTTGTGCTAGAGACTCTTTTGAGGACTTCTGCGCCATTGGACTTGCTTTTGCCTACAAAGCTGAAGTACCTCAGTTGAGGTACCGAGGAGAACCGTGAGGTCTTTGGCTGAAAGCAATAGTGCAGGCAGAGGGCCCTGCCTAGGCTTTCCCTGTAGTACAGGGGCTGCGGTCTCTACTTCGGCTGTGTAGTACAGCCCTGGTGTAAACTGTGCCTCTCTGGAGGTAAAAATTGACCTAACAGCTGGACTCTACAAAGTCTGGATGGAGACTTTATGGGGAATAACTCTGAGACCACTGGCTGGATGCCTCAGCAGAGCAAACCAAGGGAGCGGGGCAGCAACCGGTTTCATCAGCAGACTGTGGAGTGTAACAAGCAGGGAAGATGCTGGGTGGCTGCATCCATGACCACTGACAGTGGCAATAGTACAAGATGCTAGAGCAAGTTGTGCTGGCGGTACAGGACTAGGGCTGACAGTTAGCTAGCATAGTGCTGGCTCATTCAGCTCTTTCCAGGTTGCTGTTTTACTTTCCCTGTCAGGTAGTTTTGTTTCACCCCTTTGCTTTGTATTTGCAAGTGAGAAGCGCATCAGGACATGGCTGGGGGACCTGGGGGTTGATTTGTTGTTATTCTCAAGGTTGTGACGGGGAGGGGGGGAAAGGAGTTTGAAGGTGACTCGGTTGCCATTTTCTGTACTGTATTTATCTTGTGTCAGTCACATGCTTCATGCTTCGGCTGGCTGCCTGAGGACTAGGAAGAAATCCTTTTCACAACTGCTATGATTTATCACCGGCACTGTAGAGTTTAATTTCACTTTTGAAGCACTGGCGTTGCCCTGGCTGAAAAAAAGGAGGATGGACAAGCATGCTTATGCTTGTAGTGGTATTGGAAAATTTCTCAAGTACCTGTGGGCAGGTGTGGCTCACATACTTCGGTTAAACCAATCGCCAGATCTAGGGTCAGGAAGGAATTTTGCCCTAGGTCACATTGGCAGGGACTATTGTGTTGTTTTTGTTTTCCTTGCTTTGCAGTGTGGGTTGCGGTTGGCGTCCTAGATTATCTACTGCCATCTTAAGAAATGCTAAAGAACCAGGCTTTAGGCCCACAAGTGGAAAAGTAGATCCAACCCTGCAGGTCTCAGGCCTGCCTCATATAATCACGCAGCCACTTTGTGACTGCGTGCAGAGACTCCAGTCTCAGAAGTGTACAAGGCGTCCTCAGGGCTGTCAGCATCCTTCAGATTGCCCTGTCGTCTGGGCATCTCCACCTAATAAAATCCCTGTAAGTGTGTGATTTGGAAATCTGGCCATGCTGTTCATCTCTCTGGTTCTTTGCCTATAGCACAGCAAGTTTGGTGGCAAAGGTTTTTGGACTGTTTTGGGTGATGGAGCATTTTGTGACACGTGCTGTAGGAGGACAGGGCGTGGATACTCCCTGGAACATGTTAGACTGCAGGACACTTGTGACTGTGATGCCCAGGACTTGTTGATGTGGGTGATCTTGCCTGAGTGCCACAGAGCTGTCATTTGGTTTCCTGTGTTGCTGGGGTGGGGCTGTGTTGGTACTGTTCAATTTTTTAGCAGGATCTTGTAGAAATTACTAGAAGGTTTACATTTAACAATTATTGTTCCCCTACCACTTATGTGGGATGACTGGAATCACATTAGGAGCATCATTGCATGATCCAAGAAAGCCGGAATGAGAGAGCATTGCTTTGGAGAGATGGCAGTCTCATAAGCAGGCACTCTTTGTTAATCAAAGCACTCCAGGCATAACTGCACTGTTAATTCATTTCAAAGATATTGCTGCATCTGAATTTCCTAACTAACCAGTGATTAAAACAACATGCTTGTTAGAAGTCTCTTGGGGAGTGGCTTGTGTGATGTTGGTATTAATAGGATGAAAACAATCAGAAAGTTAGGGGCATTCTTCTGAGGTATTGAAAACCCTTAATGAGGCCCTTAGTTATGCAATAATTTCTTTGCGAGCAAACACATGCCTATTATCATTATTATTGTGCCGATTGTTGATATCCCACTGACATGAACAATTTAGAGAATTCCAAGTATTATGCAGCTCTCCTGCCAGCTCAGCATAGGCTGACACAGCTACAGCTACCTATTTAAGAAGATTAGTCTGATTTTATTTGCATAAGAATTTAAAGTGACAAAACCACTTACCACACCCAGGAAATGATCATTAAAAATGAATTACTGCACATTCTTTTATTAGCTGTGTGGTTAACTTCTGAATGCTACAGTACATGCCAAATTCAAAGAGAGATGCCCTGGAATATTTTCCCCCAGGTTTTCTAGGTTCTTGGACGTGCAGAGAAAATGTCTCATTATCCATTCTGGCAAAAAAGGATCTTGTGTACAACATACATAAGCATCCTTAAGTGGGCATTCCGTAACTAAGATGACAAGGAAATCTTTGCATACCTTCTGTTACTCATACGCAATTCTAGCAGTTCTGCACATCTGGGTTGGCCTGTACGTAATGCCAGCCCATACTCTGAGACATCAGACTAAAGCAGTCATAAAACAGTGGGCTTCATTCTCTGTTAAAGTTCCCCCAGTCCCGCTGGCAGCGGAAAGGAGCCCTTCAGGAAAGGTAAGCCATTTTATGCTGCGGTCTTCTGCCGAAGGGAGGCCGGTTGCAGAAGAGTATCTGCCCCAGCAGCTCAGGTTTCAGCAGGTAAGTGAAAGCAGAGAAGGAGCAAAAGCAGATGGAAAAGAGAACATAGAAAACTTGTCTCTCTCAAAAGTCTCAGCCGTAGGCTGCTCTCCTCGCTGTTATTTGTTGGTACTGCAGTGGTAGCCAGAGGCCCCTGCCGAGGCCAGTGCTCTGCTGCGCTGGGAATGAGATTCAGCCGGGGCAATCTGATTCTCTTTTCCAGCTGAGAAGCCCCCAAACACGCCCAGGGACAAAGATCAGGCTGACCGGGTACCTTAAACCCCCAGATCCCTAGACGCAATGCCAACGGTCAGCATCCGCCTCCGGCTGGCGGCCGTTACACCTGGAACACCTCTGCGGTGTCGGCAGGAACGGGGAGCAGAGGCGCCGGCCTCCCGGCACCCCCACGCCAGCGGGGGCCAAGCGCCCACGGCGGCGGGGCCGGGCGGCGGCGGCGGCGGCGGCGGCGGCGGCTCCATCCCTCGGCACCGGCGAGCCGCGCCCGCCTCTGCCGGTACCGGCAGCGGCAGCGCCCGCGCCCGCGCCCGGCCCGCCGGGGAGCCGGGGCTCCGCTGCCTGGGTCGCCCGAGAGCCGAGCTCGTGGGGAAGCTGCTGGAGAGAGGTGGATGCTGTTGGTCGAGTTAAAAAAAAATAACGGTGTTATTTCAAAACGTCAAGAACAGAATCACGTTCTTTTTCTTCCTTTTTTCTTTTCCTCCAAAATTCAATTCGAGCTATTTTCATGTCTGTTGAAATGACTGGAAATAGTTCCATTTTGAAACCTTTAAAATTTTAAAAGCCTCTTCAGTAATAACTTGGAAAATATTTTCCAAAATAAGGAAGGATGCCTGGAAGAGATTTCCCCCCGCCAGCCAAAGGGGCAGCAGCAGCATTCCAGCCCAACTCCTAGCAATGAGGGAGCAGGGGACGAAATGCAAAATGTCCACCAAGAGACAGTAACAGTGGTGAGAACAGCTTTTTTCAATGGGCTGTGTGGCACTTGCGTAGCTGTGTCAGAGAAACAAGGCTGAAAAGTGCCGAGAAAGGAAATTGCACCTGATGCAGCCCCGATCACAGTGACAGCACTATCTGGCTGTACTTCTTAAATGCATCTTTGCGGTGAATTGTGCCACAGGAGTTTCCAGCCTTCCCCAGCCAGGAACTGCATACCAAAATCTGCACATGACTGAAAGCAGCATGACAGCTAACCACACGTCAGAGAGCCAGGGAAGAGGTGCCCTGGGACAGGTACGTAATGGATGCCTGCGGGTCCCCGGGGCTGAGGCAGGCCTGGGCCTGCGGCTCCCTCCCAAGGTGACCTAGGGATGATTGCTCTCACCTCTCCCGCCTTGCTTCCTCCCAGAGCTAGGGATTCAGATTGCTCAGCCGTCCCTGCGTAATCACACCCTTGCTGCTGGCCACGTAGTGAAGCCACATGCTTGCAGAGCTTGTGAGCCAAAGTTTGCTTATGCTCTGTGATCCCAGGCAGTGGCAGGGACTGGCAAGAGATGGCTGTGGGACTTGCACAGTCTGGTTCGCATGATACTAGCAGGTATATCATCGAACTGCCAATGCATTCAGCATCTCTTCTTGCCACTCTCATGGCAGTTAAGGGACCTAACAGTGATTAGGTGGCTGACCTGAACTGATTTCCAGGGGAGCAGAGTGCTCACATCTGTCTGAATTCTTCAAAAGCACATGCCTGAATGGCCAGGGAAAGTAAAACCGTATCATTGTACAGGGAGAGCTTCCACCCCAAGCCTGGGAATCGGCAGGCTCATGCAAGGAGCATTTCTATTTCTGTTCCCATGTCTACACCTCTTATATGTGGCTAGATGTTTGCTTCCAAGGCTGTCAAGCTTATCATTTATATGGACCCTAAATTCACTGCAGAAGACTTCTTTGTCAACTTGAGCTTCTCAGTCAGTGTAATGAGAATGGGAAGACACTGCACAGCGGTAGGGAGAGTGACACTGGAAGACCACGGCATGTCCTGCTACCACTGAAGCCCGCAAGTGGAAATGCTCTTCTTGTCAGCGACGCTGGCACAGGGTCCGTATAAGGAGGGATGCACTTGTGCTGTTACAAGGCAAGACAGACATTGAGGAATTTAGGGCTCCATACTTGTCTTGCCAGAACATTCGGCCATGAATTTAGGGAAGTCACTTAACATGAAATCTTGTTCTCACAGTAGCTGGTGGGAGTCTTGCCATGGAATTCAGTCCTTTAATAAACAAAAATGAAAAATGTCCCCTGTTTGACATCAGAGAGGAAGTGCTTTGGGGCCAAGACTGTCTCTTGCTTTGATGGTTGGTCCTTTAGTCCATCAGTTACACATGGAACAAGGAATCAGAGCTATATAATTGAATGAGAGAGAGAATTTAAGGCTCTGATTATGGGAAAAGAAAAAACTTTTACCCTTGCAAAGACAACTGGTACACACCTTCAGCTCAGGGTTTTCACAGACCATGAGCCAGAAGGGAGAAATAGAAGTGCAGATCCCTGCAAACCAAGGGGCCAGATTGGTGGCAGATAGGGCAGACTGATTTAATGTTGCAAGGAGGTCAAAACAGAAACTTTAGCATCAAAGAAAGGAGGAGTGCTGCGAAAGCCCAGTCCTCACAAGTAGCACTTACCAGAGGTATCATATAAACTTAACCCTGCTGTCATTATTCCTATTGGAAAGAGAGGAGGTGAAGGCCACGACCTGTGAAGCAGAGGTCAGATGTTACAGACCATCAGGCAAAGGAAGTGACAATGGGGAAAGGTTCTCTGAAGCATTACCAGATGGTAGCTAATCTCAGTCAGGGGAGAAGGCATGGCCACCGAATCTACACGGGCTCCCTGAACCTGACACTCAGGCGTTATCAAGGGAAAAGACTGTTCTTCCAACTGTTACAAGACAGACTATGCAGTGCCACCCATGCAGTTAATCACAGCGCTGTGCTGATTTGGGACAGAATTTGCCAAGATCAGACGTATAATATGTATTTGCTTGTTAATTGCTTCTGCGTAAAAGCTGGAATCTGAAATAGCCTGAAAATTTCTGCCTTAATGGAAGTTTTTCCTCCCGACCTCTCTGCTTATTTGTGAAAATGACTTTGTTTTCCGATTTAGAGGAAAGCACAGTCAGTCAGATCAAGGGCTGGTATGAACTGGCAGAGCTCTTGTGATCAGCACTGGGGTCTGTCCTAGTGACTTCTTTTCTGATAGTATTGGTGGAAATGCTGCTGTCCTTGCATTCACCTGCACATCTGCTCACAGATTTACTGAGAAATCTCTGCTAGCTGAGCTCAGGTAGGACTCCAGCATATTTCCATATCTGTAGTGAGGACGAGGAACACACAAATGGGCGTACAGGTGGAGGTGGCCTCAGTAGCCCCACAGTGACTTCTACCTGAGGCAGTAGGGCATAGACCTGAGAATGGAAACCTAAATGCTTCTTGTGGTGTTCATCACTACATGGCTTGCATTTAATCTTGTCTGAGTAGCTTATGTTTTCACCATGCTTCTGTTTTCCTGCCTGGGTGAGAGGGAATAGAGCCTCTGTTTTTGTAAACAGCTGCCACGAGAGAATGTGCAGAATGCAGAGCTCGGACGTTGCTGTGCCCGGCGAGAGCCTCACTTGACAAAGATGGTGATCAAGTTTGGGTCTCTTCCAGTCATTTCTTCTATAGGTAGGAACAGCAGGTTCACTAGGACTCTAGGCTAAGTGCTCTTACTGTCTGGCTTTTGGAAACCTCAATAGTGTGATTTGAGTCCCTCAGTTTGGCAGAGCACTCTAAAGGTTTAAAAAAATAATCCAGCCCACAGAAAACAATGGCAATGAAGCACCTTCATGAAATTCGGTGTGTGCTTAAGTGCTAAGTCAGGTCTTTCATTGCTGTCGTGGTCAGATCTCCTCAGCATTATGCACGTGAGCAGTATCACACACATATTTTTTTCCACAACCAGGAAAAGCAGTGAAGACATCATACCTTACCTGCTTGCTGCTCATTGCCTTAATATCTGGAACTGTTATGATCTGATTTAAGGTCCTCACTACTTCTGGTCCTTTTGGAAACAGGGTGCATAGCAACATGCACTTCTTAAAATGATCCACTGTGCAATGTACCAGTAATATAATTTTGCATGCCTGCCATGTGGGATGTCCGTCTCTGAACTATGGAAGTAAGAGCTGCAACACAGGCCAGGGAGGTGCAGGAATGAAGTTCAGAGCCGTGAGGTAACAAAACCCTCCTGAGCCCATTGCAGTATACCCCCGAGTGATCCTGCCATGTGCTGGGAGATGTCTTCCCAGCCTATTTTCTGGGTACCTCAGCCACCCTGTAATGAAGCAAGGTTATAAATACAGCAGAAAAGCAGGTTTTACCCGTGATAAAAGCTGTAAAACCCCTCCGAACTTGTGCTGCTTTTGCTGTTGTTACCTCCTGAGAAGTTCTGCTTCATCTTTTGAGTGCTGTTAATGATGACATTTCAAAGTGTTTTTCCTGTGCTAAATGTGCATAGCTAACACAAGAAACAGAATACACACTGCTTGCAAAGAGCCTTGCTCTGCCCATTGACAGAGTTTACCAATCTTGAAATTCCCTTCAGAATTTGGGTCTGTTGAACCTGGGGCATCTTTCTGGTTTCTTTTCGGCATCTTATTGTTGTTGTGTGAGATGGACTCTGCAGGGCAGGCAATCCTTTTAAAGAGAATGGACTGGTTTCCCCCAAAACTGGCAGCTATTTATTAGGAAATGGCCACAAAGTGACATTATTTTAGAACTGCATAGAGATGACTGGAACTCAAATCTTCAGTGAAAACTTTCAGCACAATTTCAGATTTTGTTGGACAACAGAGTTGGAGGTTTTGACTGAAATGTTTCTGCAAATAGCAAAACTCTCACCCACTCAGAGAGCTGAATGTGAAACCTCAAATTTTGATGAGGAGAAAAAAAAGCGATGACATTTTCCTTCCAGTTTTGGATCAGCCCCAACAATAAACTTCGCTTTATATAGGAACCAAATAGACATAATAGGAATTAAACTGTACATAGATCATAAATAGAAAATACAAGAGACTAATACAAGTAACTGATATGCACAAGGCAGAAAGTTGAAGAACAGCAGAAAAGAAAATGAAATAAAGGGGGAAAGTATAGTTTCTATGTTGTAAAATGAGACCAGAGTAGAGATGGAGGCACAGATGTAAGCGGGTTGTTGTGGTGCACCGGGGAACGCTCTCACTCCAGCAATGGAGAGCTTGCAGTCATGGACAAGGCAAGGAGCGCAAGGCAGGGAGTCTGCACTCTCTCACAGTCACATCAGTGTACACGCAAAGTAACCACCACAGTGCCCAAAACGCCAGTGCGTGCTACGTGGAAGAGGTTACAGGGCAAGTGAAAAGCAGGACTGGTGAGCAGAGAGGTGAGGTAATGCCAGGAAAGGTGCAGGGGTTGGGGAGGGGGAAACGAGGAGCGCTCGCTGCAAACAACAGCTTGCAGGGAGCCCCGCCGAGCAGGGGCAGGAGAAGAGGGGAGCCACCTGCTCGGGTTGAGTTGGAAAGTCTGATCACACTGTGCAAACTGGTGGCAAATGGCAGCTGACTTGACCTGGCTAGGAACTGAAGACGTACCCATGTTCTCCTTGAGGATGTGGGGGACCCAGTGGCTGCTCTTAACACACAGAAGCTGCTCCTCCAGAGGACTGGCTCTGCTGCAGCCCTCAGGCAGATACCTGCCCTTGCTCACCTTGGCCTGGGCTGAGGGAATTTCAGGGAGCTGCCAGAGGTGGCTGGCAGCCACTGCGAAGAGCCTCGTGCTGCAGCCGACCTCCCGCAGACTTGTCTACCTGCCAGGCCCAGGGCCCCGGGAAGTGCTAACAGGGAGTAGCAGCCACACACTGGAGAGGCAGGAGCTGTTTTGGGAGAGACCGATGACTCCTTTGGCCGACAGAGCCGGCTGGGACTTACAAGGTCCGGGCTCAGCTCCTGGCTCTGCCAGAGGCTTTCTGGGTGCCTTTGGTGCCACTGCCCTTGGGTCTTGCTTCTCTGACTACAAAATGGAAATAACAAATATCATCTCCCTCTTGTTTATCTGCTCAACCGATTTGTGAGCGGTTCACGGCTTGGGCTAGGTTTTGCTCCCTGTCTCCCTGCGCTCGGTGCAGGGGATCCTGGGGGCACCGCTGCAGCACAAAACAGCGAGAACAATAACTGCGTGGTCCTGGCACAGGAGGGGGGAGGATTGTTTTCAGCCTTTGCAGCCCACAAGTGTTGGTACAAATGACAGATACAATCGGGCCTCAGGGTTTTTTTTACATTTATGTGTCTGGGGAAGGATGTCAGCGGCTGTTCTCAGCCACTCTGTCGAACTGAAGCTAAAGATTTGCGCAGGTGGGGGGAGAGAGAGAAATGCATTGAATTGCTATTGAAAGAAACATGCATAATTCCTAGAAATGCTTTGTGTCAACTTCAAAGATCCTACTGGGAATGAAGCTTATTCTCTGACCAACATGTTTCCTTTGCAAAAGGCAGCAACTGATGTCTTTTTTTTTTTTTTTCAGTCTCCAGCAGCAGTCAGTACCTATGTTTTCTTTGTCTGAAATGCCTGTAAGTTCAATCAGCTGAAATGGCTTAAATGCAGTAAGGGATGGGGCAAGTTCACATGTCGGTCTAATAGGAACTTGAGACAAAACGTAGCCTCACTGATGGAACTGGAGGTTTTGCTTCAGATCTCTGGTAATCTGTGAAGGATGAAGCAGGAAAGAAGGAAATACTTAACCCTTCTGGTAGAAAACACCATGGGAAGCAGAGAAACTAAGACAACATTCCTCTAAAGCCCCATCGCGGAGTTGTGGCTAAATCTGAATAAAGTTCTTTGTCCTCCCACTGCCTTTACAAGAGTATAAAAATGGCATTTCTGAAATTTTGCTGGTGTTGGACGTGAGAAAAAAACAACCAACAAACAAACAAAAACTCTGCAATAGTTAAGCACTGTTACTTAATAGAGCTTTCAATGCTGACCAGCATCTAGTGTAAAGGTATCAACTTTAAAAACATATTTTCTGACCATGGTTAAGTCTAAGGTTTAACCTCAACCACTGATTTTTTGCTTAAGCCTTGATGTGTTTATGGCATACTGCTTGTGGTGACAATCCTACTTTCAAGAGCAGTATCTCTGTTTCAAAGCCAGGTCTGTCTTCTCCTTTCACTGAACTCAGCACTCTCCTGAAAAAATTCTGTGGATTAAAAAAAAAAAAAGGAAAAAAAGAAGTTGTTTTAAAAACAGCCAAGGAACAAACATATTTCTGAAATTATTTAAATTTTGAAAAAGGAGAATATATCTTTTTTTGTATTTATCCTGGCATTATACACATCAGTGTCATCACTTCATGGCGTCTACTGAACCAGACAGGCTACAAAGCCTAAAGCCTTTATCCAATTTCTCTCTGATGAACACTCGGTGCCTGTTTTTGGAATTTTGTTTAGTTTTTTCATTGAGGGAAGTGCTGGCACCATCTGCTGGGATTTTTGTCACTGCGACCAGTAATGTTAGGATTTCAGTCCTTGCACCTATAAACATACCAAATATTCCCAGTTTGACCCGTATGGCTACTTTTTTTTTCAGAACTTCAGCACCTCGGTTGAATTTAGATTTGAATTCCCCAGGCCTCAGCAATTCCCTGCAGTTCTGGGCCCTGCCCGGGTTTAAGGAGGCTCCCTTACCAGGGATGGGATGCCCAGGGAGTGGCTCCATGCGCCGTCCCGGCTCTCCGCTCCCCTCCTGCTGTCGCTCTGCCTCACTCCTGCTCCGTGCAGGAGGGCTCAAAAACACTCCCGCTGTTTTTCCACTTCTTTCCTCACCTAACAGGCTTTGGTGAGCCTGGCACACAAGGTAAGGCAGGGACATGGCTGGCTTTCAGGATGCGGGTAGGTCCGTCGACTTCTGTGCAACAACCCTGCACCTATAGTACAGAGGCACCAAATGCAGCCAGCTACTGTTGCTTAAAGAATGCCTAGTGTTTAAAGACAGGGAACTGTTTCTCAAGCATTACTGAGATGAAGACGAAATTCCAGGCAATTAAAAAATCTTCTGTACAGTTTAGTGCTGAGACTAAAAAGATTAATGAAGGTATTTTGCGATAGGACAAGGGGTAATGGTTTTAAACTAAAAGAGGGTAGATTTAAATTAGATATAAGGAAGAAATTTTTTACGATGAGGGTGGTGAAACACTGGAACAGGTTGCCCAGAGAGGTGGTAGATGCTCCATCCCTGGAAACATTCAAGTTCAGGCTGGACGGGGCTCTGAGCAACCTGATCTAGTTGAAGATGTCCCTGCTCATCGCAGGGGGCGTTGGACTAGATGACCTTTAAAGGTCCCTTCCAACCCAACCCATTCTATGATTCTGTGATTCTATTGATTAGCTTTACAGTAGCCACACAAGGAGCCAACATGACTTGAATCCTATTATTCAGGTCCTGTATAAACAGATTTTATCTGCCCAGGAGGCCACTGAGTTTAAATGGAGAAGACAGAAGAAGATTGGGATGAAAAATAGCAGCAATGAAAGATGGAAGCATTTCCTTAAGCTTGTGTAAGATTTGGAGCAGGAAACAGATACCAGTCTGTGACAATATAACCAAACTCTTTTCCTGTACACCTCAGAGCAAGACTTTAACAAGTCAAGAACCATGGGAACAGGGAGTCACAGTGGCAAAGAAAGGTCGTCTTCTTTTAACATTTTCAATCTAAAATATAACCTTGTAACTGGGAATTATTGTAGTCATTAGATCTGGAAATTGCTATAGAAATTAGATTCACAAGCTTGTAGGGAATGTAAAAACAGAAGAATGCGTTAAGTACCATCTATGTTTGTGCCATAGCCCTCATATTTTTAGGAAAATAACAAATATTTATTTAAAAAGAATGCATACAAGCGTATGTATAATTCATATGGAATTGTCAAAGCTTTGACTCCCAAAGATCATAATATAGACATTTTAATAATTTGAAAGTGTTTTATTAGATATATTTAATCTGTATTTTATGGCTTGTAATAAATTAAGAGATACTTAAATCCTTATGATAGGTGGCTCATTCATTAAACCCTAAATATAAACACCTCAAATAAACACGCTCAAAATAAAACATATTTTGAGAACAATTTCCCATTTGAATCTCCAGATTTATCAAGGATAGGGTGATTTAGTTTTTGTGTGGATCCAAAATGAAATTATTCTCCCTTAGGGTTCAAAAGCAGTTTTTAAGGTGGTACGATGGAAACATCAAAACAAAATTAATGTAATGAGGTTTTGTACTCTGGGGTGACAAAGTCACTTAACTCTGATTTAATGTGTCATCTAAAGACAATGAGCAGAAACTTTCTACTGTAAATGATCACATTGCAAGTCTCTCTGATGCTCTGTACTGACCTGAACACTAGCGATTGCCAGTCCCTGCAGAGTATTGCCATTTTGAGGCATTTTCAGGAACTTCTAAAAGGAGGCAAAATAGTTGTGTGGTTGAACAATGTATATGAGGTCTTGCTTTTGGAGCTGAATTTCATCTCCGATGTAAGTATGTACCCACATTTGGAAAACTTAAAATGTGAAACTAGGCAATTCATATTCAAGCTTTGCCTTCTTGCTGATTTTGTCAATATTTCAAATGTTGCTTTGGCAAATCTTAAAACACCAAAGAACTTGATAACAGCTGACAAAATTCAGCATTAATAATTTGAAACAGATGCCAGACCTACCTGCATTCAGATTTATGTGCTATGAATAGGTCTATTGGAGGGAACGGTGATGGCACCTGCCACTTACCAGGAAAATGGTCTGACATTCAATTTGTAGAGCTATTTCTTCAGTGCAGTCTGAGACACTGCTCAGTGCTCCTTCCAGCCTTATCTTCAATGTACTGTGGAGCACATTGTACTGAGGAATCTGACGGCCCTGGGCAGATGGAGCGGTGATGTCATCGGGCTTTTCCATTTCTACTTCCTATGAACATTTGCCTTATTCTTACATCCCAGCTCTTTCTCGACATGTTTTAGACTAGAAACATTTTTCTTTTTTTGGGCGCAGAGAAGGAATCACTTCTTTTTGATTTCAGACAAGATCTGGCAAGTGAGCTCTTGTTGCTAGTCAAAGAAAAAGCCTTAAAAAAATTAACACAGAATCTGTGTTTAGCAAAGTGATTTGCATAAGCTGTACACTTGGTTCTTAGAGTTGGAACAGTTCTAACCTATGACAAATTCCTCTGTCTGGGCTGTCTTCCAAAATCATTTTCATCTACCCTGGCAAAAGAACTGAAGTCTGCGTTCTGCACTAATTAACGGCCTTCAGGAGAAGGGCCCCAGTTGAAATGCTGACACGCTTTGTACACACTTTATTTGTGAAAGGGGATACTGAGCCCATTTGATGGTGCCTCCTGCTCCATCATGCCGTGCAAAATTTTAAGTGGGGAAACAAAATGGGTACAGTTACGTCTTGTTAAGATTCTGAGCTACTAAAACACTGCAGTCTTCCCTATTACAAAGCACGATATCGGGATTTTTTGAAATAATAATTGGGGTCTTTGAATAATATTAATAATATTAATAAGCAGTAAAAAGACTAAACCCATGGCAGTTCCTTAGTGAATATGAACTGACATTCACAGTTTTTATGAAGCATTATGGCTTAATGCAGCTGAGTCTCTGTCTCACTAAACGTCTTCTTTTTGGAAACAGCAGAATATACACCCAACGTCCCTTTTACGTAAAACTGGAAACTGCTGAAAAGGGAAGGCAGGGAGAACAGCTGTCCTGATGACTCTGTGGAGTTCTTCTAGCAGGTCTACCTAGTCCCATGAGGAAGCTTTCCGTGCTAGATCCATGAAAGGATTCATAGCTTTTAGGCACCCAAACTGTTCAATGGAATTTGGAGTCCTTAATCGAGCAAGGCACCCAGAAAATTACACATGTGGAGAGTCAGGCATACCAAAACACGGCATCCCGAGAAACTAGGGGAGACACCTATGTAGTCACCAATAAATGGGAGATGGCATAATGTTAGTCTTCTATAGGAGAGCACCCATCCCTGTTTGGGATTCCAACAAATGAGCTCTCTTCTGGAGCTTTGTGTTTGAGCCAGCAAAGCTCCTGCTTGCAAGGTACAGCCTTCTACAAGAGGAACAGCCTATGCCAGGTTCAGATTCAGTCCCCACTCTGTGTGCTATGATTACTGCCTTTGAGCTGAACATCCAGCCACAGGGCTATCTGTGGAAGGGAGGCTGTCTTAGTCTCTTCTTCTGAAGCTGTTGACCTGAGTATTCACCATCTGCTTTGGAGATATGAATACACATGCGCTTGGGCTGAAGAGAGATCTGACCTTGGATGTTAACTATTTCATCCAAGCGCTCAGCAGGAGGCAAGGAAAGAAATTCCTTTTCTGGCTTCTGTGTGTGGAACCTCACCTAGGAAGTGTGCTCTGAAAATGTTGATTAGACTCAACTCTGAAGTTGAACTACATGGAGAACTCCTGAGGAGACTTATAGAGCTTAACTAGGGTTCAATGCACTCACCCTGGTCAGGGAAAGGAGTGAAGTACATCTATCCAGCAGCAGATGTTCAGATGCTTAGTGACCTGTGGGGAAACGCTTGGTAGAGGCAAGGGCATTTAGGCAGCTGCATGGTGTTTGAGGAATTTAAGGAATCCCAGTCCATGTCTTAGGCTTTTCTCCTTGCTCCTTTGCGATGAGTGCAGAAAAGAAAAAAAGGAAGAACAGGAGGATTTCTCTTTCAGATATTCTTGTAGCATTTCTCTCCTCAGGCTTTGCCCTGCTTGCCTGCTGCAGCCCTCAGTAAACTATTTCATTGTGAAGCAGGAATTCACATTCTGTAGCCACTGAGATAGATCCAGGGTTTTCGCTAGCAAATAAACTAGCAAACATAATCAACATTCTTTGTGAATCCTCATCGTTGCCTTAGGAGGAGGAATTTCAAGTCTATTTTCTATGAACCTTAAATGCGAAGTTTCCGCAAGCACAAATGCTCCAATATTTTCCCTTCTTCTTGGGTACAGAGGACAATTCTGTCTTGTTTTTGTCCCTAAAAGTATTGACTGTGTTAAACACTAGGCACGTGCTTTCAAAAGAAAAGCACCATGAATGCTTACATGTCCCTGTATTATCAGCCACGTGCTCCATCACTGGGAGACAAACGGTCCACTGTAATGAGGCTGGCCTGGACGTTCCACATACCAAGCAGATGCAAGCAGAATGCCATAGGGAAATAAGAAACACATTGTATGTGATTTAAAAGGCTTACAGCTATGGAATATCCTTCTGAAAGCCTAATGAATATCTATCTCCAACACATACGCAATCGAAATACAAAACGCGCCCTGCATCAGAATACAAAACCACGGAACTGGAGATAATCTCTGAAGAAACCCACAAAATAAATCTACTGACAGCAGCACCTATAATCATACAACCCCAGCGTTTGGCCTGTCAAAATGTCTCCAAGCTCAGGATTTTCTGTAGAGAGGAAACCATCCACGGAGATTCTTTCTTAATTTTATGCCTTCTGTTTGCCACTCAAATAAGCTTGTGTGCTGGGTTTGGGGTTTTTCTTTGTTTTGCTTTCTTAGACGCTAATACGGCCCAGACTGACTTTGACAAAGTTACTGATTATAAATACAGCTTTCTTTCCACAGGGCTGGAAAAGGACCATTTAAACAAGCACTTGTTCAAGTAACTGAAAATACAGGCCTTTTTTTTTACCTGGTGACTGTTGAAGTGATAATACTCTATGTTTAGATCCAGTGAGGAGAATATTTAGGAAAAAGGAGGAGTGAGAGGGGAAAATCTCTCAGGATTAGTCTTGTAAACGTGCTTTTTTGCTTGGACCTCCCTGGTTATTTCACATATGAGATCCTGGAAGTACGCCTGCAGAGTTTCCACCAAAAGTTGAGGTGGCAAAGGTGGCAAAGGCAAGGTGAAAGAGGTTAAGAAGATAATTTCATCCCTTATTCTCAAAGGGAAACACAGCTCTGAAGCAATTTATTTTAGAAATATGTTAATTCCCGAGTTTTCCCAGTTGCTGTAGTAAGTGGAGGAATGGCTGGTGTTACAGCTGTATTGTGAGGTGAGAAGCAGAGTTAAGCAGGCCAGGCTCAGTGACTTTCTATCCACAAGACTGGTTGTAACAAGGGCTCAGAGTGTCTACTCTGTGGTTAAGCAAGCTGAACCCAAGGTATGTAGATAGCATAGGTTGTGTTGTTTCTCCTTATCCCTGTGTCATATGCCTTACATAAAGGAGCTATGACACACCTTAAGGAGCAGAAAGCATTCAGACTCTCCTCCTCCAGAGAGTGCTACAAGCTTATAAGCATGCTCGAAAAGCAGTGGACAAGTGTCCTGGTTTTGGCTGGAACATCGTTAACTCTCTTCTTAGTAGCTGGTACAGTGCTGTGTTTTGGATTTAGTGTGCAAATGATGTTGATAACACTCTGATGTTTTAGTTGTTGCTAAGTAGTGCTTATCTTAAGCCAAGGACTTTTCAGTTTCCCATGCTCTGCCAGCAAGCAGGTGTGCAAGAAGCTGGGAGGGAGCAGAGCCGGGGCAGCTGACCTGAACTAGCCAAAGGGGTATTCCATACCATGGAACGTCATGCCCAGTATATAAACAGCGGGGAGCTGGCCGGGAGGGGTGGATCGCTGCTCGGGCATCGGTCAGTGGGTGGTGAGCAATTGCATTGTGCATCACTGGTTTTTTTCCTTCCCCCCCTCCCTCCTTTTTTTGTTATATTCCTTTTCATTACTATTATTATTATTATATTTCATTATTACTGTTGTTAGTATTATATTTTACTTTAGTTATTAAACTGTTCTTATCTCAACCCACGAGTTTTACTTTTTTTCCCTTTCCTCCTCCCCATCCCACTGGGAGGGGGGAGTGGGAAGCGGCTGCGTGGTGCTTAGTTGCTGACTGGGGTTAAACCACGACAAGTTTGGCTTTAAGAACAGGCTCACCCTTGCTTATACAGTGCACCAAGTGTATCAAGGCTTTGCAGCAAAAGCAGACACAGCATAGCACTTTTATATGCAAATCCCAGGAGATGCCTCAACTCTGGGGACAAAGTTCTGGGAAAAGGTGTGGGAAGACAACATCATGCAATAGTAACGCAAAAACTCTGCCTACCATTCCCCAGGTTGGTCCTGCATGGACAGATGATCGAGACTGCCAGGAACAAAATATGTACTTTCACACACAAAAAGAGGAAGAAAAGTAACAGATATAATAGACAGGGACTAGATTGCGACTCAGGAGACCAAGCTGAGATACTTCAGCACTAACTTCTGCTCTGCCACTGACCTGCTGTGGGACCTTGGGAAACTCACTTTGCTTCTCTTTTCTTGCCCACTCATAGTGTAAACTCTTCAGGGTGGGGACTGTCTCTTGCTACACATTTAAACTGTACAATGGGAACTCAGTTCAGGCCTGTCGGTGCTACTGCAACTGAAATAATAACATGTAAATAAATAGATTATAACAACTAACCAAATCAATTGGTGGAAAAGTGCAGATGGGAGTGAAAAGAGATATGGGTAAAAGAATGTGAAGGAGTGGAAAAGATAGGGAGAACGAATGGCCTAAAAGGAAGAAAGTGAGAAAAGGGAGTAAACAAATGGTGGAAGAGAAACTGAACACAGACAGAAACTGGTCATTCTGAGATCAGCTGATGCATGCATTTTCCCACTGTCCAGAGAGAGATTTGGAAGTGGTTCAAACAGAGAAAGGGGTGAACAAGCTAAGCAAAGCTTTCCCTTGACCCCAGTAAGAGAACTAGTGCTAATATCATCCTGCCCTTCACCGGCTCTCTGCCAACCCTGGTTCCTTGTTTGTGAACTCCTAAAAAGCATTTAGTAATCTGAACCTGTAAGACACTTGGTTAAAGGCAGTGGAATCTCTCTTTAAAGACCCATCACAACTATATCCCCAGCACACCATTATGCCAGCATTTATTAGTCCTCCAGGGGTCATCTTTGACCTGTGCTAATGTAATCCTGCTAAAACCTTCTGGTGTGTCTGGGGCCTGACTGTCTTCAGCCACACACTGGTGTGAAATATTTATGAATTAAGATAAAATTAAAATATGATTTTCAGGCATTTTTAGAGGAAGTCTTTAGCTTTACTTGTGGCTAAGTGATAGATAGACTCTAATAGGTTACAAGTAACAGCTACGTGGCTCAGAATATTGTGATAGAAGTTGGTCTATGGAGATGGCCCAAGCTAATGCTTTTTAAAGTCGATGGAAAGATTTCTCTGTCTCTCTGAGTGTTGAATTGGTCTGCGAGAGACTGGATGAGATCCAATTGAGGCCCATAGTTACCAGAAGTTGCTACCGACCAATGGCTATTCAGTGAGTCACATTAAGCGAAAAGATGGTTGCAGTAATGTGCTCAGTGACCAATGGCTGCAGACACAAAATATTTTTCATTCTTTATAGTGGTCTGGGGTCAGAAGACCAGGAAGGAAAGGGCATGAAGGCAATAATAATAATAAGGCAATAATTTATCAGTCCACATGTGCCCCCCGCCAGGGGGTCTGGAGGAACAGTCAGGTGAATGTAAACCCTACTCTGTTTTCTGAAAGGTATTTGGTCCAGAGGGCTGCAGGCTGAAGTCACTGTGCCTGTCAGGCTGACTCCCTCTACCAGCAGTGAACTGCTGCTTTAAAATAAAAATCCAAGAATTGACCTACAACCACTACACTGCCAAATACAACTGAGATTTCTTAGAATCTGCTCGCACTGTGTCTTTTGTGTAAAATGTTTCCTAAGATGTCTTTGTGTGGCTATTAGCTATTGTAGTTGCTGTGCTGTTAAACTTTTTTAAAAGACAAGTCAAAGCATTTCCTTGCGTTCTCTTCTGAAATCCTCTTTTGTTATGGACCACTCTCAAGCTAAACCTGGAAAACAACAACAAAAAAGTAATAATGAGACTGTTAAGGAATGGGCAATATT
The DNA here is from genome assembly GCF_018139145.2 of Gymnogyps californianus. Taxonomy (NCBI): domain Eukaryota; kingdom Metazoa; phylum Chordata; class Aves; order Accipitriformes; family Cathartidae; genus Gymnogyps; species Gymnogyps californianus. Next base: position 135,773,564 of record NC_059471.1, read on the forward strand.
CCTTTCTTTCACTCTCCCTGAAAATTACTCAGAAGCGTACCTTTAAGGGGGCATTGATTTCAGGCCAACCTGCAAGAAGACACTGGAATGAAAACTGGTTAAGACGAAGGATCAAAGTGGTGATTATTCAGCCATCGCAAGTCTTTCACGGGAAAATCAAACTAAGCACTGTGACACTTTTTCTATTGGTAAGGCTGGTTAATAGAATAAGACAGAATATATTGCCTAGAAAAATCATGGAATTTTTAACTTTGGAGACTTTTAAGCAGAGACCAGGCAAATGTTTGCTAGGAACAATTTAGGTAGTGCTGATGCTATGGTGGAGCAGGGTAATAGACCAGGAGACCTCTTCAGGTCTCCTGTAAATTTATCTTCTTTGATTCTGTGCCTACAAACAGAAAGGAGTGTTAGCCAAGAACATGCTAAACTTGGGAAGGTGTGCAGTAATGTTTTAAATCCATTTATATACAAACTAAAGTTTAAGAAAATATACATATGAGATGAAGAACTGCAAATGAAACATGACGGAGAAATAACACACAGGCATTTGAAATGTGGGCCGAAAATAAAACAGGATTCAGCTTGGAAAATGCACGCTTACATACTTGGGGAAATATAATCTGAAATAATATCCTCAGTGGGAAAGCAAAACCTGGAAATCATTTATGTTACAAAGGAGTCTTCTGGCTGATGGAGGATAGTGAATTAGATTGATGTGTTTAAAGCACCACTGTAATGGATGGAGCTCAGCTGGGACTTTCAAATTCAGGTTTGCTGCTGCTGCAACTGAGGCACACAAATAAATCCCCCAGCACTCACGGTAACAGTCTACCAGCTGATTTATACCTCCACTGAAAATTTGGCTGGAAGTGTTTAGAAACTCATGCTATTTTACAATGCGAAATTAAACTGACCACCTGCCCTGGGAAATAGCTTTGGTGTTGAGTCCCTGAAGCTTCACCTGGAGACTAACAGCCAGCTCTAGAGATATGGCCTGATGACGATCTGGCTGAACACTTTTTTCCAACAAAGTGAGTAAGGTAACAGGCACCCTTCCACCCCTCCTCAGTTTATGTGTAGTAAGGCAGTCTGAGCAAGGTCTTGATTCACTGACATTAGTAAACATTAAAATTCCTCTTGCTGGCTTCTATGGACACAGAATTGTACCAATACTGGCTATTCAAAATTGCTGAGATTAGCTGGAAGAAAACACTAGGCAAGTAGGTGGGGAAGAATTCAGGTGATGAGATAAATCATAGAAAGCAGCATGAAGAACTGGTAAAAAAACCACGAATGCAGATATTGACAATCTCTTAGTTTTTCAATTCTTGCAAATTATTAGACATAGTCTCTTTTACCTGCCTTGGCTATCATCAGCTATGTTCCCTACCTGTCTGTTCACAAGGAGATCTAAAGCCATTGAAGAAAATTCCTTCTCCACCTGATGAGAGCAATCAATTTGAACTCTAGACCCTTGCTTATGCAAGGAACTTTGAAATGTGGGTAGACAGAGATGACAGAAATACTACACCCCACCCAGCGTACTGTTGGCAGCACCTTTTTACTTAGTTACAGAGAAAACCAACGTATTCATTTCAGAGACTTTTATTTCCTCAGAGTCCAGGAGCAATAATTTTGTTTTAGATGTTTTCTTTAACACAAAGTTTTCCATTCTGTCAGTGGCACACTCAGCAGCTCCTGCCATAAGCACAAGTCCAAGCACAGTATGACTTCATGAAAGACCTTACATCAGCTGATGGCAGCAATGGGAAAGTGTGTGTTTGCTCTGTGTGAGATCTGTGGACTCCCATAGTGAACCTATTTGTACTTACACGCAGGAGTTAGACGTCCCGTTACCACATATAAAAATTAGCTTGTTTCCCTTTGCTTCCAATAGTCACTCTGTGATTGTTGTGTCCTTTTCTAACTACTGCAATTGGATGTTCCCATGGGCTCTCGACAGCTCTTACTTGTCCATTTGGAAGGAAACAGACGGTAATGTTTCCAAAGGAACTAACCTACAATCTGAGAAGTCTGTCTCCTAGCTCTGTTGAGATGATAGCCACAGAGTAAACCAATCCTTCCACTTCTCCCTGCTCTTGATACTATTTCTCCATCCAAAGCAAGCCTTAATTAGACCTCCCTGTTTTCACTACATCATGCACTGAAATGAGATCATTGCTATACTCTGGCAAATGAGGTTGATCTGTGTGGTCCTCCAGCTGTGCAGAGTGCTTTTCTCCACGCAACTTCTCCTGTTCGCTGTGAAAGGAATTTTGTTATCTGATATTTTTTCTTTCTATCACTGTATCTTATGAACACATGGAAAGGGGCTGATGTTGGGCTTCACCAGATTAAGCACAGAGAAGCTGTGTTGGACAAAATCATTTACTGAGTTCATTGTGCAGGATCCTCTCTGAGGGCCTTCAGTGGTGGAAAATACAGCATGACTACTGGCACAAGCCATGCCAGTTTCCTGTTGAGGAATAGTGGATTGGCAAAATCTGCCCATGCAGGGAGCCGAGCCATCTGGGAAGATACAGCCCAGGTCACCCAAGACTCACGCTGTCTCCCCACTATGGTCCTAGTTCTGTCGCAGGAGCCCTTTAGGGTACAGAGGGTCAGTTTGTTTACTGAACTCAACGGAGTCATTCCAGATTTAATGCTAGTGCAGACATGATCAAACTTGGGCAAAAATGCATTCAATAGGCTGCAAGGAACAGAAACGTGCGAGTTCTCAATTCACGGACCTTCTTTGTAACCTTAATGTATATCTACTGGCTATGTAAGTGTTCATGAAGTAACACAAATGACTGGCCAGGATCAGCTACAAAGTACATAGTTATAAATCCTGATGAAGGGTAGTGATTACTTACTGGTATTTACTTTACCTCTGTTATTTTAGTTATGCCTTCTAGTGCATTTCTAAATAAATTCCCTTCTTGCTTTAATATTTAAAGATCTCTTGCACAAGCAGACATCATGTTTTATGTCCATTCACATGAAATCTTGTAACCCACACAGATATATTTAAATATTCAAAAAATCACATCTTGTAGCCCATTATCAATTTTCTGTCTCCTAAAGTTGCTCTATTATTTCAGTATTTTTCTGTTAAAGTAGTTACTTGGACTAGATTTACTGTTCAAGGAGCAATCTTATGGAGGTGTACAAGTGAGGACTATGGTACCCTTGTACTTTGTTAAGTCAGGCCTTAACATATTTCCTTATAGTCTCTCTGCCTCTGTATAATAGTGTATTGAAAACATATCTCACTTGATCTTCACTGTCACTCCTTGGTCTCTTTTGTCCTGTTTTTCTGGCTTCTGCTTTCCACTGTGTATTTGTATTTCAGGTTTTTTTACAGCTGCCTTGTGTTTTTCTAAATTCTGTCTTTCCTGATATTATAAATTATATTATAAATATTATATTATTCTGTCTCTCCTGATACTGTATGCAATCTCTCCTTATGTTATAAATTTAATTTTTTTCTGGGTCATATTCTATGCCCTCAGTGGTAATTTTTGTCTTTTTCTTACTGGCATTATCTAGCAATTTCAATAATACACTATTTTCTCTATTTTCCACATTATATAAAATCACTCTTAACCTCCAGTCCCTAAATTTGTGTCACAACCTGTTCTCCCTGGATCTCTGTGATTTTTCTCAAGTCACTATGCGGATTTCTAAAGAACAGACTATGCATTACAGAACAAAATACTTGGTTGTTTAGACATAAGTCTCAAACTGGCAAATGCTTTCAAGTGGATAAAGAGCAAAGTTTGAGGAATGCTAAAACCATAGTGCTTGCTGGGGGACAAGGACTGGCCGGAGTGCATGAGTGACAGGCTGGTTTGCTGCAAACCCCGAGTTGCTCCAGAGAGCAAGGAGCTAGCCTTTCCTTTCCTTTCTCATTCCATTCACAGACAGTTATCTAACAAACGGAGGGAGAATCAAGCCGTATTGCATTCAGTGTGTACAGAGGAGAAACAAACCTCGTAACGAGCCAGTATCTCCTGGGCTTGGCTCCAAGCACAGTGAAAACTCGAGGTAAAGAGCTTTTAGGTCCCTCTGCACTGGGCCAAACTCTGCCTGAAGAAAGATACGCAGGAAGGATAGGAACTCTGTGGTGGAGGCAGCCAAAAGCACACAAAAGTTTCTTCAAGGAGGCAGGTAAACAGTAGTTTTTGTGACCAACATTTTTTCAGACAGATTTCCCCAGCTATTTTGAATGCTTTTTTAATTCATACGTTTGCCAAGCCCAAGTAGTACAACTAATATCAGCTCCTACAAATCCCTGGTGTATAAATGAGTCTCAGATGATGGACTTCTGCTAAGTGCTTGGCTGACATCAGCATGCTGTGCTTTGCTGGCCCAGCATCACGCTACTGGTGGGGACATGACAGGCAATGGCCCCGCTCACGAGTTATTAAGCAGCCAGTTCAAGACTGGCAACTGAACAGAGCTGCCTACAGCCTCACCAGACTGCCTTTCCTTCTTGTATTTCAGCATTGTTTGTAAAATTTCTCCTACTTTGTATCCCTTCTCCACTGCTACTGATGACAGTTTCTGAAGCTGCAGAAAACCAGAAACACACCAGAAGTGATACGCAAGTGTGATACACCAGATGTACTGATAAAGTCAATTATTTTAAAGGGGGACTGAAGAGACTGTACACATGCATGTGTCTGTGTGTCTGAGTGAGCATGATGTAGCAGATGCATCTCAGTTCTCTACTTCCATCCTGCTGTTGGAGGCTTACATTCTCCATGACTGGATTCTGTAAGAGGCTGCCAAATGGAATGATTACAAGAGGTGAAGAGCTGCTGTCTGCTAGGTCATTAGTAAAGGGGAGAAGAATCCAAACACAACTCAGACTGCTCTTCATTGTCCAAGTTGAAAGAAATACAATAAATACAGAGTGAAAAGTAATTTGGGATTCTGAATAATCTGGATACTCAGAATCCATAGCAATTCAGCAACATGGGTAAAAATGTTTGTGAACAACTCATAATGTTTATAATGTAAATATTTCTTTATTAAAGGGCATTGCCATTAGAACATTTCTGAATGTAAACATCTTAATTTACGTAATAAATGTTGAAAGCAAATGTATTTGTTACCTTTAAAATTAGACCCACTGAATTTGTGGGAAATACAGTATATAAGATAATTTTGCACCACCTTTGTGCTGAGCTAAAGGTACATATTTTTCTGTACATCTTTATTTGCTGTTAGTTTACTATTTTGTAACAAGACAGTAGACTAGTAGTAGCCCACATTGCTACTCAGGGCACTAGCTTAAAAAGAGAAATGTCTAGAAAAGATTTCCTTGAGAAAAAGATTTTTGTTCCCCATAAGGCAGCAAGATTGGGGGAACCAACCAAATAACTGAGTCCAATCGCGTTCTAATTTATGCCTTGCTTATTCATGACCTCATCGCCATCTGAGAAGTAGCGCGCAGGCATGTCTGCCTGAGAGGCAATCATCCACTGCAAGAGGGCTCGGAGCTGTTACACACATTTTCTGAAGGATTCTGATTCACCACTACCACCCTGTATCCTAATACAGTACTTTTACTGGATCCAGCCACAGAATCAGCAGTTCCCCTGCCCTTAGAGCCTACTGATCCTCCCTGCTCCCTGACTCTGCCAGAAGTAACTCAGGGTTGCTGTATTTAACTATCGTAAGACACAGCTTTAGCACTGTATCCACCAGACTGCCAATAAATTGTGTACTGCTGCTGTCTTCTCTGCCCAGATCGAGTTGATCGGTAAGCATTTTAGTCAGTCCAGATACAGCCTCTTCACAGGATTGCTCAGTGTCTGAAAGGACAATATGTCCCTTAGTGTTTTTGCCAGTATTTTGGTTTGTTTCATCAACCATTGGATTTCCAGGCTGACCTTCTACTTTGCAAACAAATAAACCTCTTCAGTTTTTGCTTATTAACTTCCGGATTAGCATTAACATAGCACTGGACAGGTCATTTTCGGGCTTCTGCCTTTCAGTGTTTGACTTCTGTGAATCTGGTTCTTCAGCTTCTTTTGATGGATCCTGACATCCTTCTGAAAATGTTTGGAAGATGGGATCATGTGATCCCTGTAATAACAACCCAAAGGCAGAGGGACCTGCTTTGCTAGCATTGCAGCCTTCTGTTGCTTTCTTGTTGGCATTCTTCTGCTAGATTAGATGACAACCTATGGGCAACAATGCAATCACAATCAAGCCCATGAATCTGGTAACATTTTGGCTACATCCCAAATTTCTGAACTCCAGGGTATGTTCTTTGGTGATCTTGTTTCAGCTCCCGACTTGGTTGTGATTTTGAGTATTGGATGCATTGGTTTTGGTTTTCATGCCAGAGGATAAACCCTTGCTTAATAATGTGGTTACCCACTGCATCTGCACAGGTAATTTCTTTTTCTTTTGGCAATGTTTCAGTCCTTGTTGCTGCAGACCTCAATTCTGAGCCTTTGCATCTGTTCTCGAACCTGTCTTCACAGAGGCATATGCTAGACGTTATCTCCCTCAGGTTTTTGCACTATCAAGGTAGAATGAAAATGATTCAACATTGCTTGTACAATTTCTGCAGCCTTACGACTGCCTAGGGTGAACAGAGTCGGCTTCACTGAAGAAGAAAAATCTGAATTAGTCAAGAGCTTGCCTGTTATGTCATGCAAGTTTTTCAGACAGGAGTCTATTAAGTCTGAAACCATGGCCTTAGCATGCTTCAGTAACAAGTTTTCAGCACAACACAAGCTATATTTGAGTCATTTGCCTGACCTTCCATGGTCTTCATAACTGAGACCACCATGACTGAAACCACATTATTTGCATAAATTAGTATTTCTTTGCTTAAATTATTTGCAAATTCATCTTGGCCAAAATGCTTTTGTAATGGCATTTTTTCTTCTCCTGTTGTCCTACCCTTCTCTTCTGAAAAAGCTCATTTCTATTGGAAGACTGGTTTCTTTCTTTATAAAAAATGTCGTCTTAGAAGATGAACTCTCTTCATATTTAGTTTCTTTCGTATTGACATGAGTAACATTTGCAGATGGATTATTTTTATCTTTATTTGTACCCAGTCCAACAGATTTATGACTGGGCTTTCCAAGAACAGCAAAACATGGGTCATGGCCATCTGACTTTTCATTAATCTCTTTATGTGCCACTGCAATGACAAGGTTAGAGAATCTGTCAGCATAAAAGAAAAGCCCTTCTAACTCTCACTTGCCTTCAAGTAGTGGCCTCAACCTCTGCGCCCTTTGGCTCCTTTGGATTTGGAGTGGTTTTCATCTTCAAGTGAAAATCTAGTGGCATCCACACTAATATATTCACCATAGACACTGAATCCTCCTGGTGATATACTGCACTGTTGGAAGCTCTGCCCCTCAGCAGATGGTTGTCTTGAATTTCCATCACCCTTATGCTTTTCAGCGCATCAATGCTGAATGCACACCTTTCAGGGTGTTCTTGAAACCAGCTCGATCATGACTGGATCAGACTCCTGAATCAGTCTCAGGAATAAAACAAAACGGAAATGCATAATGATTCGTTATCCATGCCTTTGTCCATTGGCACAAAGGTTCTTTCTATGTCAAGAAGCTGTGTGTGAATACCAAGTGAAATTCTGACTGGTCTTGGTGACTACAGAAGAATGAGTATGTATACTGATCTCAGCGGTATGTTGTCAATGGTAGCAACTAGCTCCACCAGTGGCATAAACTATGTGATTACTAATATGAATAAAGTTTAGGTGGGTTTGCCATCATGCCACTAAAGCTTGCCTTTTACTTTTTTCTGTTGAGGGCTACTGTTGCTCCGTAAGTGATGGTTACTGCTATCTGATAGGCTCTATTGCAGCCTTATTACTGAGGGCACTTCTAATTTCAGGTTAGATTAAAACCATAAATCACTACTCCTCTGTGGTTTTGTTTCTTACAGCATACAGTCAGACAGCTACTCCAACTGTCTTATCTTTCCACAGAATGAAGGAGATACCCATTTAAAATGGAAAGAGTGACAGGAGAAGCCCAGGACAGTGAGGGGATTTATGGACAGGTATCTCAGAATATTTTGCATTTTCTGAACCTGTGTGGGGACTTGGAACAACCAGCCTAGCATTGCTCCCGAGACAGCATCTGCAGCAAGATTGCATGAAAAATTGTGTACATGTCAGTATAAACAGCACAGTGAGTACTGGGAAAAATGTGGGGACACAGCATGTGGGTATGTCGTATGTCCACTCCTTCTTCCATTTCAGCAGACAGCACTAATTCTAGTGGCAGAATTTCCTGGGCTCATCCCCTCTGAATGCCTAAAAATGGCTTGGCATAAGACGGGTTTGCATCTGGAGAATATCTTTTACACTTAGTACTGACGCAAGCGTAAGTTTGTGGTAAACTTCAAAATTGTAGGCATAGCTACAGGTATGCTCATCAAGATAGGCATGAGCTTATTTATGTATTTGTAGCTCAGTTAGGTAACAACAAAATGGCAGGGACTTGATTTAGCCTGCTAAAATTCAGGATAAGCCATTTTACCAGTGGCACTCTCATCCACACAGTATTTCCACAGCCACAGCAGAAATATGAGGCAGCTTACAGCTGTGCCACTCCTTATTGTCTGAAAGCTTCAGTTTTTTCAGACTGGCATTAAACAATATTTGGGTCCTTCTGACTGCACTTAAAGGCCTATTTCCGCTAGCTGGAACAGTCAGTATGTTTGGGAACCACTTCAGCGGCCAGCTGCGTCTTCTCAGCTAGATACCTTCCATGCTGTGGCTGTGCCACAAATGATTACCTTTCTCCTTATGTTTCTGTCATAGAATATGGATTTATATGCCTACCTGGCTGTTTGAATGCTGTAGATTTTTTATTTACCCTGGCATGCACCAGCAGACATAGGATAAAGAACTGCAATCCTTCACTATGTTCCATTTTGTCTTCTCATTTCTCCTCTTTCAGTGACTCCTTTGAATAGAGCAATCTCCTTTCTCCTACTTTCCTCAGCCTAGCTCTTTTCAAACTCCACCAGGATTTCTGTCGTTGGTGAAAGGGGTATATATATTGCAAGCTGAAATGCCAGAGATTATCATAAAGGTTCAGTGGAAAAACCATCATTTGTCCACGGCCGCCTCTTCTTCTTTCTACCGCTTTTTCCTCTCACCTGTTCTTTCTTCTTTAATTTCTACTTAGAAATGGGATTTTCCAGTTATGCTGTATCTAGTTTCTCTCTAAAGCCATTGCAAACAATCCACAACACAGAGATTTGCCATTTTTTCCCTATCAATCTTTGTATCAGTATTTGGAAGTTAAACAAAACCCAAACATTCTGTAAAACTCAGGGTATGCGGCTGCATGAATTTGAAGAGATAGAAAATTAGTACTGTGTCAAAGAACGTTCAGTCAAAATTTTGAATATGATCGCTACATAGAGAATGCAGAGTGAAATATATATACTTCTAGAAATACTCCCCGTTGACATCCAAGTCCTCATATACAGGAAATGAACCTTTATAGTTTCTCTAAGAAACCAGAGCACCTTTGCTGAGCAGTCTGAAAGAGCTAGTCTAGACTCGCCCAGGTCTAGCTTCAACTCAAAATTACTTGATTTGGATTTACACACTAAATCTTAATTCAAATACTCCTGACTTGTGCCAAGGATAATGTTATTAAGCACTGAGGAACATGGTCTGAAAAAGTATGCAATGGTTTACTTTGGCTGATAAGAAAACTTGCATGTATCAGATGAGGAATTCTAAGTCTCAGTTCCCTGCATGTGCTCACCCAATTCGCAGTACAAGAAACTGAAGAATTTTGCTTTCCCTTATTTAGACAACAAATTCCTTACTGCAAAGCAGCAGTAACTACCGTATGTAAGCAACAGCAACATTCCTACGTTCAAGGGATGGCAGTCCTAGAATTAAGCAGTCAGAAGAATCCAAAGTTGTGTTGCACATGTACAAACATTTGGTATTTGGTAGCAGAGTGTTCCTTTTATTAGCAAATTTAACAAGGAAAAGGTGTAACTTTCTGAAAAATATTTAACCAGACACAATGCTCTTTCTTGCGTTCTTGGGTGCTTTTTCTACATGCAGATGCATATACAAAATAATTAAAAGAAACACATTTCTTACTGTCCAATTCTGTTCTGTCTTACCCCCAAGAATACAATGATCCACTTCACAGAGCTCTCTGGCTCTGCAACCAGTCAATATTATCAGATATCAATGAGTAAAAAAATAAAAATCCAAGAAAGGCATGAATATGAAAAGAAGTGTTTGCAGTATGTAGTGAATTATGGAAATATGAGGTTTTCAATTTTTCACCAGAGAGAAGTCAGAATTTAATTTGGTAGCTTTATATTTTATTTGCATTTGTGGACAGACTTACACACTGAAACTGGGATTTTTCAGAGAAAACAAAGGTCTTCCAAAGATCTCTGTCTGAATGAAAATACAAGTATCAAAAATAAAAGAAGCTTTTGTAGGCTGAGCTTGCAATTTTTTAAATTCACGCAAGTCAGTATATTACACACAGATTTCTAAAGGAGTAGAAAGTTGTAATTTAATGCCTTAGCTCCAAAAAATGACTCTTGCCTCTTCTGGAGATGAGCTGTATTTAAATTAATTTTTTGAAATAACCCACCTTTTTGTTCCTGCAACAGGCTGAAAGATTGTGATTTTCCTCAGCATTTCCAAAAAAACCTCCTCTAGGCAGCCATATATAATTAGAGTCTAAAATGGACAAAAATTGTTTTTAAAATATCTTTGTGAATGGCAACACTAGCACTCTACTTTTGCTAATTTTTATCTTTACCAGGGGTGTCACAATGCATTTGAGAACAACATAAATCAAATGCAGCAATACTATTAGTATTTGGAAAATCTCGTTAGATGCTGAAATAGTAACTGAGGAGTGTGAAAAAGAGAAAGACAGCAAAACAAGAACCTATCAAATTTTCTCTTGTTCTCATTTGGTAAAAAGTGACAGCTTAGACGTAGATAATCTGCTGGCTTTAATTGCATTCTCATTTAGTCCATGGGCATGAATTCGCTGAAGCAATGTACTCCAGAAGTCTAGCCTTGTGCACACTGAGGTATCTATCTACCTTCCCAGATGCATAAGCAGTAGCTCTGATGATACGTGTTGCTTGAAAATCAATTTTTGCAGAGAGAGCACCCACTTTGTTAAATATTATGATAGTCTCTTCTTTTTGTAGCACGCATAATTCAAATGCCAACTGCCTTTCATGCTATATAAAATACTTTTGCCCCAATATCCTATATTCGTCTTTCTCCAAAGGAATTTTCTGGGTTTTTTTTCCATTTTCTATATAAACTACCCTGTAACAATTGCAACTATGGCAAAGTATAAACCAAAATATAATTAACTGAGCACACATTATATCACTGGTGTTATTCAACAGTGTTGAGAAAGAGTTGGGCTCCGAAGTTTAAAATGCTCCAGATCCTTCAAAGTCTTATGCAGATGGTTAATTTTACAATTTTGAAGATTTTCTGTTGATTTCAGTGCGCCTGTCCACGAAGGGTACTTTGGCAAATGTTCATGTTTGAAAGAGAATGCTACCGCATTCACATAACACATGCTGTCTTATCCTACCGCACTTATGGAATCTCATTTTTCAAAAATATCACAAAATGTCACAGAAATTCTAGTCTGCAGCACTACTGCTGCTAATTTGGATTAGTTTTGCTGCAACAGCTTGGTTATCGAAGGTTGCCAACTGCATAGTTGTTCTCTTTTCCATGGATGTTTTTCATTTATTTAACGTTACAAAAACCATCTAATATTACTAACAGTAGCCATGAGAGGAATTTGAATTCTCTATTAAGTATTTTGTGCATTTGACATTTTGATTGCTTTTTCAATCATATCATCTTCTCATCCAATTTCCTACTTTATTTGAGTGTTCCATATTGCTAGAGGTGGGATAAAATGCTTACAACTTGGATTACAAAATCCTGACAAGGAAATCTCAGTAACAGATATGGTACCTCTAATTCTTTTTATTCATTTTACTTTGGAAATGACTAATTTTCAAGTTGACTGTGTCCTTTTAAATTAGGAAAAAAACCCCAACAGCTCAATTAATTCCACCCAGCTTATGGTGGCATGAAGCCCACCTTGCTGGAGAGCAAAGGGGACCAAGAAAAATAGTTCTGTCAGTGCAATTCAGCAAGAGGATAAATGGGAATGGGAAGCCTCAGGGATGTCTTGCTGTCATTGAACCTAACTGTAAAGGAAGATTAATTCACCCCAACCTATCCAGAAAGTGAATCTCTTACCAGATAAGGCAATTGGTGCTGGCTGAGGGAGATTTGCTGGAAATTAAGATTTATGGATTACAGACAACATAAATAGAGGCATTCTGATAATTGTTCGAAGCAATGTTTTACACAGATCCTGAGTGTGACCGATCACTGAACCCCAACAATGGAAAAAGCCTCTGAAGAGAGGCAAGGGCAGTGTGCTCATGAAGCTCAGGGAAGAATGCATGGAGTGACTGACCACAGCTGTTGCACAGAAAGCTGAACTTCCCTTGACGCAAAGGGGACCGCAGGGTGGCCTTTGTTCTAGATAAATGGCTACATCAGCTGCGTGAATCAACCAGCTGTAGAACTGCTCATCCCTCACCTAAACAAAAGAGCACAAACGTCTTCCTGCGTTAGCCAGACCAGGATGAGGAGTGGATGCATGAGAAACCTCTATGAAATAGTTCTAGACTGTTCACTTCCAAGACTTCTCACGATAGTCTTCCTTCTCCTGTGCCTGATCTGGCTTCAAACCATGTATTACTTCCCAGTAGCAGAGGATGCCCACCATCATGATGGTGAGCATACTACAGAAACCCATGACAAGAAACACGTTTGTATTGTGTCAGCTGTCTACTGCAATGGCTATAGTCTGCTAAGTGTAATTTGTATTTGTACTGTGGCTTACGTACATTGCTGTGTCATTCTGCTAAATCAAAATCCCATGTACTGTCAAATAATTTCAGGTAAGTAAATCTGGTATTAAACATTAACACTGCCCCCCCCCCCCCCAAGCGTGGAATATCTAAAAGCACCTAATTAGAGAGTATTGGACTCTGACACTGGGTCAGATGTGCTGAGCGGGATCCAGAACAGCGCAACTACCAACTACCCCTTAGCTTACATCCAAGAACTACTGGAAGGACAAAGGACGTAGGTGCTCACTGTTTTTCCTGCGGTTACCACTGGAGCAAAAAGTAGCCACAAATTCACACTGGGGGCATAACAATGCTGTGGGCACCCCCTGTTCCCTCTGCACCTTGCTCTGAGTTCCAGGAGATGTGGTTGCTGTGTGCCCTCACCTTCCTCTTCCTATGACACTTCTGTCCCAGAAGCCCCACACGTAGGTGTAACATCAGTTTCAAGTGAGGCTGAATTTAACCTGCTGTAGCTTTTAGTTTATCTAAGAACAAGCTTTTATTGTCAGCACTAAAATATTTTGTTTATGTAGGTTTTAATGTGAGATGGTCACATCTGTTTTTCTCAAAAAGTTATCTATTGTTGTATACTATGAGAAAGACAATTTGTGGGGACGCTGGGATAACTTAGGATACCACTCTTACAAGAATAAAGAAAAAAATAACAGTATCGCACTACTAAGAAACAATTTAAAAAAAAAAGCAGAACAGGTATCATAAAAGTTATAATTCTATATAAACAGAGGAAGCTGAAGGGTTGGGATATTAACCTAAAAATATGCTACCTATAGGAAATAAAGTTAACCAATAACAACAGTATCAATACTTTATTCTGTGCTTTATACAGTGCTTTTCATCAGTATATTTCTAAGTGTTTTGCAAAGTAGGCATCATTATTCCACTTTATGGATGGGGAAGCTGAGATGTGACAATGTGACATGACTTCTATATGTCATGGAGCAGATCAGCAGGAAACCTGGGAACACACCCTTGGTCTCCTGAGTGCTAACCGAGTCCTTGATCCACTGGCAATGCTGTGATCCCCTTCTGCCATCTACAGCATATAGCCTAGCTTCGTCTAAGTCAAATTCATAAGTAGCATCACAGGAAACAACCTATCACACAAAGATCTCTGCAGCATATGTCTGTTTTCTTGCACTCAGAAATGGCTTTCATTGTGATTCACAGGGTGCTTCAACTGCAGCATGAGAAGTTAACACCTTGGGGAAATTACATAACATCTTACAAATCAAACACTGCTCAGGGAGTTAGCAAATGAAACAGATGCAAGATACCATGAAGTAGATGCAACATAGCATGTACAGGGCGGAGGTACTTCCTGCCTTCCACCCAGCACCCCTCCTGACTGCTGGCCTAAGCCACCCAAACACCTCGGCAGAGAAACCCAGCAGAAAAGGAAGGCGGAGTTTTCAGAGGAAGGAGAATATCTGCCAGCTGTTCTGCACACACCTCTCGAAAAAGCCACATTAGGGACAAGGGAGACTACAGTGACGGGAAGTCTCAGAAGTGAACAGTCTAGAGAGATTTCTTAAACTGCTGAAACATTCAGGTGAATTCAAAGGATGGTGAAATCAGAAAGCAAATGGGGTCTCCAGGCATTAACTCATGTTCTTATTTATCCCTTACATGCACTGAATAATCTGAAGAATCGATTGGACTTTCGTACCTCAGCAGCACCGGTGTGTTTGTTGGGCCCAGAGAGCTTTCAAAGGATGGGTTTATACCTAAGCTGTTTGGTCGTTCTCACCAGACAGGCTCTTTGGTCTCCTGCTTATCTTGCTCCAGCCAGAAAGCAGAGTGACATCACTATTTCCATAACAACAGTAAGGCCACAAGGAGACCAAGGGTGCAGGGCTGTGTGGAAACTGAGGCATGCCATTCATACCTGCCAGCCCTTAAAGTCAGCATTTGCAACTAGCCTGCTGTCCCCCAATGTGGGAGAGCTGAGAGATGCCAGAAACACTCAGCACAGGACTCTTAATAAATCCTCACACATTTTAGGTGATCAGTAGCCCTCAGGCTGCTTTTAGATGTTTGGCTCTAACTTCCCTGGGATTCACATACAGTGAGATAGTTCCTAATCAGCAATATGATGTTCCAAATTGTTTTTAAAATCAAATTCAGCTCCCTGTAAATTGCACATTTAACCTAGTTAACCTGTAATTGGAGCTGTAACAAGTTGGATGTGTCCATTATCTTACTGCTTTTTTTTATGATTACATCACCATAAGACATAAGCATCTCTGGTCAACTAGCACATCTTATCCCTACACTAGCTCTGCTAGAACAGGAAAAAAATCTTTTAAAAATGGAGAGTGGAAACCACAGAGCTCTGGTTCATCTCTCCTAAAATCAGCGGGTGGCAAGCCTGGAGCAGAAGACACATCTCCTGATTTATAGTCCTTTGCCTTAGACTTAATTCATCCTTCTTCTAGTCCAAGCTTAGAATTTGTTATAAAATCACTTCCCATGGACATTTATGTCACTGTACAGAGCAATTAAGGGTCAAGTCCCCACAGCAAGAGGGTCTGACTTGGATCGAGAACAAGATGCGCATGTGAGATGCAGGAATTGGACAGACACTTTCAAGTAGCTGTGCGTCATTTCTGAAATGAGGCTAGGTACCCAGTTCTGCTCGGTAAATTCGCACCACTTTCCATGAGCACTCATTACATTTGCAGATTGTGAGCATCGCCTTTCTTGTACCGTATCTAAGCACAACCGTACAAACTAGATTTCCCGAAGGCGTTGAGGCAGGCTGGGCTGCTCAGAAAAGCTGTGGTGAGACCGTCAGGCATGATGAAGGTGGAGAAAGCAGTGGTGGGTAGGTAGTTTGGGGGTGGGAGGTGGAGGGGGCCTGCTGCTGTGGTTCCCGGCTACCAGCAAAAAGAGATGTGCACGTTTAGTTCGGTGTGCACCTGGCTCATACATCAAAGAAAAAAAGTGTGTTGTGGCTGAGAACTGGAGATGGCCAGAGTTCACAGAGCATCCAGATTTTTGCCCCAAACCCCAAATCACCTGCTATGCCACAGCTCTGGCAGAACTGCCATTTGGATTTGCGTCAGAACAGAAGTTCAGTTAAAATCAAGTATTTTGGAATCTGTCCAAACTGCCAGAAATGTTCCCTGACTGTTCGGCCTTTTACTGCGCTGACGTTTTAAAAACTTTTTGGTGAATATGAGCACCAGCTACAGTGGCGTAAGCCAGGTTACAAAAGAATGGCCATTTGTATTCAATGCAGACCAAAAAGCAATGGGAACCCATGGGAAAAATGAGGCTATAATAGTGCTAGTGGCAGATTTAGAGTGCCCTGTGTGTGATCGTGATGCAACATTCACAGCAGCTTAGGGGAAAAAGTCTCAGTGAAATGTTGAAGACCTAGGATGACAGAGGCAGTTAGGAATTTTAGAGTGGTTGCATGTCTGTAATCATAAAATTGTTTAATCCCCATTTAAGGCTAATTGAATGAGGCCAGGTAATGCAAGGCGTAAGTAATGAGTTACTGAAATGTTTTCAATCAGTCCAGCTCAGTAGTGGCCAAAGTTACTGTCATTTAATTGTTGGACTTGGCTCGTTTCCCACTAGACAGGCACTCGGAAGCAGGCGCAAGGACCTGTGAAACAGTAGTTCCCCTACAGAGATCAATAAATATTTAAGCTTGGGGTTTTCAAATGCACCTGCAAGTGTTGGGGGTCATCCTCCCTCTGAAATTCCTCTCTCGGGTGCTTCTAAACTTCCATCCCACCCTCCAGAGCTGCGAGTCTACGACCTCAAGCCTCCTTCCCCAGTCGGGCCCAGACCGTGCACTACACCCTGCCACGGAGCTCACCGCCCGGCCTCCCCGTCCCCCACGGGCCGGCCTGCCTCCAGCCCACCAGCTCGGGAGCTGCTCCGCTGCGAGGGGCTACGACTGCCCGCGGCTCTGCTCAGGGGCCGGGGCCGGGGCAGGTGGGGTGCTCGGCGGGGCCCGCAGGCCCTCCAGCAGGACCGCGGCCCGACGCCGGCTGAGAGAAGCCCCATCCCTGCGCCGCCTCCTGTCAGCGGGAGGTTGGGCGGGGCCCAATTGTCGGGCGGGGGCCGCACGTGCCGCGGCTCCGCCCCCCCGGGTGAGGGGAAACGGAGCGTGGCCCCTCTACACGCATGCGCTGCGGAAGACGGGCCTGCGCAGGCGCACTCCCCCTCTCTCCCCCCCCCGCCCAGTGGGTTGCTCTTGCGCACGCAGCGGGGGAGAAGTTTGAGCCTGTCCGCATGCCGTCCGGCGCGAGGGTTGGTGGGTAAAGCAAGATGGCGGCCGTGGCTCGGTGCTATCGGGCTCCCCGCGGCCTCTTGTTGCCAAGGGCAGGTGAGTGTCACCGCCGCCGAGGGGCTGGTGCCGGGGCGCCGCTTCTCGCCGCGGGGAGCCAGGCTGCCCTTGCGCTCTGTGCCCGAGCCTGTACGGTGCTATGCCAGCCGCCTGCCCGCGGGCCTCCCTTCTCTCACCGCGGCGCCCTCGGAGTAGAGCTGGGTGAGGGAGCTCACAGGGCAGCGTCTCGAAAGCAGCTGGCTAAAATAACTGTTTGCGGCAGAAACGGCCGGTTCTCTGCCTTCCTTTTCTTTAGGAACCTGGGGTTTGTAGCCCGAAGGGCTGCATGGGATTGGCTCAGGCTACCGGTGTAGCTGTACAGTAGGTTGTCTCGCTGGGGCTGTCAAAATCCCAGCAAATGAAATGCTGCCCTGTAGGCTAAAAGTTTGGGTTCCTTTTACGATTTCTTAGGTGACCTTGACATTTTGGCTATGGTCTATAAGCATGTTCAAGTACCAAAATTATATTTAAAGCTTGTATTTGGGCCTTTGCTGCCAAAACAGAACCGATTTTTAGTTAAATTGATTCAGTACGTGCTCCTCTGTTGAGTAAAGTGGGAGATGGCAAACAGGTTTTGTTGGTTGGTAAAGGTGAGGAAGGAATTTAACATAATTGGAGCAATATGTCTTTTAAAGAAAAAGATGTTTCTGGTTTACTGTGGATATTTGAGGTTTAATTCAAACCAATGTTCATAAACTGCTTCAAATATGGATTGTAAAAGTAAACTTTCAGTGACAAATAGGTTTTGGTTAGTGACAAAGGTGAAATCCTACTATTTTGGGAAAGAATCCCTGTGCAAGTCTGCGTTACACAGGAGCACAGAGCTTTAAGCAGTGCTGCTCAGTCTGGAGATATTAATATGTGCTGTGGAAGCTGTATGGCTCTATTAAGTTATGTTGTCCTGAGTTACTAAATGATGCATTTTGATAGGGCTCCACACCATATGGAAGATCCTTTACTAGTTGTGAATCAGTGTGAGGATCTCTAGCTTGCTTTCTTTGAGTCTCTTGGATACCCTTAAATCTCAACCTTTTTTTTTATAACATGGTAGTAATTGGGCACGTAGCCGTAGATGGTGATAATCTGCGACAGATCTTGTTCAGTTATGGAACAAGAAAAGATGTACACCACGGTGTAAGGCACGCAACAACAAGTATATACACAAAGGTGGGAGAATACAAAACAGTAATTGGATGTTATTTGTTAGTGTGACAGTGATAGCATCATGAAGAGCCTGTCACCAATAATTTTTGCAGAAATAACAGCAAAAAAGCCACAAAGTAGTTGAAAGACATGTATAATTTTTTTTCAGATTAACTTTCTTGTCGTTCTTACATGGTTTGATCTTTTTAATAATAGTTTTTTAACAGGTGCTCACAGTGGACTGAAATCTTGTTGCTTTTAGGTTTTATATTGTAAGGACTGAAACGTGTTCCTATCTAAAAGTAACAGAGATAGTGTTAATTCTGTAAATATGAACATTGTGTAATTTTTTTTTTTTAACAAATCTTTAGAAAGGGAAGTGTATGTAAATAAAGTACTGAGGAGTATAGGTCATCAAGCTTTCTCTTTCACCATCTCAGCATACCATGTAGCTTTTTTTCGTAATTGAAGGAATCCTGCTGGTTATAAAGAACCCAGTCATTTTTCTGTGAGTCTACTTTTCCTAAAAAATAAATTAAATAACAAAACCCTAGTTATTAGAATACTACAAGAATAAAGGTAACAAGATCATCCAACTGTCTCTCTCAGTGTTATCCTTTACACTTGCACTTGTACTGAGCTTGGTTAATCTCCACTCTCCAGGTACCCATTACATAGCTACAGGCTTTATTCTGTACAGAGTATTCAGTGTACACTACTGATTTCATTTGCAAGTTTTGTTCTGTTGTCGTTTAAAAGAATAAAGACAAAAAAGCAACCCCCCTCTCCAAGAGTTTTGAATGTAAAAACCTAGGGTATGGGCTGTATGTTTATGTAGTCTGTGTCAAATAACATTGTAAGGATAGTGTGGTAATGTGTTTTAAGATGTGCTGTATTGGAAAACCATTGAAATTACGGTATTCACTGTAATTCTGCAGAAGTATACACAAAGATTTTAGAGGGCAATGTTAAATTAACTGGATGATAGAAAAAGGAGAGAGTGAAGATAAGTGGTGAATATGGCAGTGATGAGTTGGCATGTTCCTTAAAATTTCAGTTTGAGGTATTATAAGCTTTAATGTGAACATATTATGTCACTTTTAAAACTGCATGTCAGGTTTTTAGACATTAATTGGGTGCCACAGGAGTGTGTACTTCTATTAAACTCCAGCAGATCTTTGACAAACTGTGATTTTTGTGTGTGTGTGTGTTTTTGGGGTTTGTTTTGGTTTTTTTAAATGGGTGCTTATCATAGAGTGTATTTTCCTTCTTTCTCATAGTTAGTCTCAAGGTCTCTGCTTCAGTAATGGAGACGCCCTGCATACCTGCCACTTTAAGACAGATACCAAGCCCAGTTTAACTGTTCCTGAGCTTGGACCTATTTTGTAGGAGAGTTGCTTTTTAGGAAGTCATATACCTACTTGAAGTTTGCATAGGTAATATCTTATTTTGTCCTGTTTCTATCAGCCAATTGGAGTATAGTTTCTAGGCATAGTATATTAATTTGATAAGTCAAGTCTATATGTGTGATTGCTTTATTTAGTTAAGTGGGTGTCGAACTACCTTTCAGGACAAAATTGGAGATGTCGTATCTTTTATTATTCCAATTCGTGGGGTATGGAGAGAGAAGGGATAGACAAACTTTAGGGTAAAGAAACACCTCCTTCAGGCACTGAAATCTTGCTGGGTTTTCTAGTTTGAATTCTATAAGCTGATCTAACAAAATATAATTTATGTCCAAACATACCCTGTCCTTTTGATCTTCTTAACATAATGCATAACTACAACATCAGTGCCACTGTGTAACTGGTAATACCTAACCATATCAGGATAAAATGTACTCCTTCAGTGTACAAGTGGGATTTTTTTTTTGTTGTTTCCTAATGCATCCATCATTCTGATATTAAATACTAATCTTGTTTTCATTATGATTCTTGCTACTTAGGTTTATATGGGGAGGATTAAATTTGCTTATTCTTGTCCAGAAAATGCTTATGGCCATGGTGTACTAAAAGTTGGAAGGTCACTTACTGGATTTCTGTTATATCCTCAAGCTAGTTTTCCAATGACAGCTCTTATGGTCTGCTCTTGTCAACAGCCAGATGTCTGTAGTGTGTTTATGTACTCTATATTTCATCTGTTCCTTTCTGTTTATGAGCATGGACATGTAGTAATAGTAAACACTTCTAATTCCAAAAATCTCTTACAAGCAGTTTATTTCTTGCTTTTGGCTAACTTGGTTGGAGAGGACATATGTTTCTTCTTTTCAGACTCCCTATTGGAGCTACCTTGTCAATTTATATCAATATCCTAGTGATGTCCTATTTCCATGGCTTTCAGGTTTTCATAGCTCCTTAAGAAAAGGAACAGCTTTGAGGCAATATTCTATGCATCATGGATCTGGCTCTTTGCATCTCTTCATTTCCCTTCACTCCAGAGCTATGGTATAGGAGGATTGCTGCCTTTTCCAACATTTGGGTCTGCTATATTTAGACTGAGGTAAAAATCTGGTTAACTGCATCTAGAGTGATTCGGAGGTCTTTGTCGCACAGTTCCCAGGTCTGGGAGCAGGATGTGGATGTTCTCAGATGGGACCTGCCTGTAGCAAGTATTCTTTATTTGCTTAACCTCTGTGCTTCACCTTATACATCAAGTACTAATGCTAGCCAGTTAAGCTTTACTTGCTGTTTAGGAACCGATGGTCCTTTTTTAGTCTGCTCCTTTTGTGTCTTAGTTTGGTCTTTGACTTTTATCAACAGCTCCCTCAAGCCTACTGTCCTCTGACCTATCCAGATGTCTCTGAAGTAGCCTGTCAGGAGTCTTGACATGGGAAATTCTGCTGAGGGAGATTAGAGAAAATGCATCTGTAATGAGAAAAATAACATTAACTATGGTTTGACACTGCTAACTTCTAGCTTATATCACATGCTCTCTCCCATTTTGTGTTGTAGGCCCTGGCATTTCTGTGTTAGCTGCAGCACCATCTGTGTTGCAGCAGCACCGCCAAGTTCATCATGCGGTGATCCCTCATGGAAGAAGTGGACGATCCTCTGTTAGTGGCATCGTGGCCACTGTCTTTGGGGCTACAGGTTTCCTAGGACGATATGTTGTCAACCGTTTAGGTAATGTTCCCCAGGAGTACTAATTTAAAAAAAAAAAAAAAAAAGTGTTTAACGAAACTCTAGTTTTTCTTCAGGTTGCAGGATAATCTAGAAATCTCTGGCATTTTGGATCTTAAAAGTGTCTTGTGTGATACTTTCATAGTGTTTGGTCTGCTAAAGTACCAAGATGTGACAATTAGTAAAAACTGTTTTAATCTAGGAAATTTAGAAGCTTTTGAAGATAGTTAAAATCATTAAAATAAGTCATTCTCCTTCAAGTACTGTTTTTCAGTCTGTAAAATACAGATCTGAGGAGAGGTACAGCACATATTTGATTCTTCTGGTTTTGGCCTTATTAGGACATTTTACTAAAATGTTTGTAGGAATTTGATTGGAATTCTTATAATTGCCCTTTTGAATTTAAGTTTTAAAAAATAACTCTTGCTTTTTTTTTCTTCTCCTTTCCGTGCAACTTAAAAAAATGCAAATATCCTTAGATGTGACACATTTTTAGGTATTGTACTACGTTTATAGCACACACTGTGATTTTTTTTGTTGTTTGTTAACAAGCTTTTTGCAAGCTTCTATATTTTGTCTTACAAGCCCAAATACTCAACTATGTCCCTGCTTGAGAATTCCAACGATGTAGGTTCAAAAACTTACTTCTATTCTACTTCTAACTTTGCAGAAAACTATTCCAAGATATCTATGTGTATTTGTTGTGCTTTAATGTCAGGGAAAAAAGGAAGTTTTGTACATTCAGAAGTTCATCTACAAAGTTATGTAGTAGTTTGAGATAAATGAAACTTTTTGTTTTGAACGCTTAGGTCGCATTGGATCTCAAGTAATCATACCCTATCGCTGTGATCAGTATGACCTCATGTATCTGCGGCCGATGGGTGACCTGGGGCAACTTCTCTTCTTAGTAAGTCTTTTGCTTTGGCTTTAGATCAAATATAATACCATTGCTATACAAGGAAGTCTGTTAATCATTCTCAAAGTCAGAACTCCAGCTATTGTTTAGCCTCTAAATGGAAATGGTGTGAAAGAGCTTTCTTTGATTATGCCTATTTACACATTATCTCATCTTTTTCCCATTTGATGCTCTGGTTACAGGAGTGGGACTGTAAGGACAAAGACTCTATCCGAAGAGCCGTGGAACACAGCAATGTGGTCATTAATCTTGTTGGAAAGGAATGGGAAACAAAGTAATTTTCCTTTTTTTTTTTTTTTTTTTTATATAGATAGATTTGCACCAGGTATTGGACATTGTAGCCACGTTTTACAGCATGTGTACAGTATGCAGTGATGCTGACATTATTCTTGGCTTCTATGAAAAGGCAAAACTGAAATTTTGTATATAAAAGTTCTTCCATTTCTTTAAATGGTTAACTAGAGTCCTGGTTATGATCTCCTCTTGAAAAGTGCATTCTTTCAATAAGTTTCTAGTGTACAGCTCTTGTTCTGTCAGAGAGTTCAATGTGCTGCTTTCATACGCCTTACAGATGTTTCATGGGTGCCTTCGTATAGCTGACAGTCTCACCAGTTTCTGTGAGCTTGTGTTTACATTATTACAGAAGTGGGCTTTTGTCCTGTCACTTCAGCATAGTGATGAATTGTAGCCTACTAGAATAAGCTATGATCAAGCTTTTCCTATTCTCTGGTAAATGTTAATAAACAGGAACAGCTAATGGAGAGTCCCTAGGATTGTGATTAATAACATCATTCCTTGATAGACTTTTGGGACAGACACTATTAGCTACATAAGCATTTTTTGGTAATAATTTAAAAAAATAGTTCCTTTTTGAAATCCATTTTAAAAAATCCCATATTTGTTTTAGGTTAAAAATACCTGTAATAGCCTCATGGGTTCTTTTGCATGTGTGCAATTATGTCCACTTTAAATAAAGCCTTGTGCAGAACTGCCAGACAAAAACTCATTAGTTGTGTGATTTGCCTTTATACGGTACATAATTTTGCTATCATAGTAGATGGAAACAAATGTAGATATCAGTTTCATCTATGTTTACAAGCCTAATGCCTTTGTTGCTCTTTTTTGTGAACAGCCATTTGATGCTCAAATGGTAGAATTAGTAGTCAAATTATATTAATAGAATAGAATTAGTAGTCTCACATTGTACAATTATTTTTTCCTAAAATAGATGCTTGCCAGCAGACATACTATTTCAGCTGTTTCTTGTCTAGTCAAATATCATACATAACTTCTGGGAGACACTTTGATTTCACATTCAAATTCGTAGAGGTGCTTGCTTTTTCTGATAGTCACTTAGCTCCTTGTCCCACTGTTGGAATCTATAACGTAGTTTATTTGGGGAAAAGCCTACCAAACCTAAATTAAATTCGGTCTTGTGCATCTGACAAGGTTTTGGGTTCTTTTGATATCTTGTTCAGACTTTGGGATATAGGTAAAAAGGTACAAACGAACCTGTCAGGATTGTTGTGCGCTGTTACTAAATTATGAACGTAAGAGTTCAAATACTTATTGCTGTCAAAACAGAGGAAATTTCTTTTTAATGTGGGAGTGAGGGAAGAAAAGAAAGTCTGTACAGCTGGCCCAAGGACAATGTAATCTCTATTTATCTTTCAGATATATATTTCATGTGTACTTCCTCCTTTAAAATTTCTGAACTCATGTAAAAACTATGATTTATATAAGGGAGGGTTTCTTTGTTATTGAAAGGAAGTGTGACAATGACAACAAAAAGTTTCATTCTAGTTAAAAACCCCCAAACCTTGTCACTGTGGTCAGTTTCAACAGACTCAAAAGCAGAGGAGTCTTGGTATGTTAAAGACTTCTGGATATTCCAAAACTTACCACTGTATTGCACAAATGTTCTTATGTACTTTATACATATTGGTATCAATGGTGGTGCTGGAACCCTGAGATAAAATTCTATGGTCTGTTAAACACGTCATCAAACTAACCATTGTAATCATCCCAAAGTCTATGAAAAACTTAAGGAGGAAAAAGAAAAAAGTAAGGTTAGAAGTAGAGATCAGTCAAAAAAAGTAAAGCCTGCCATTAAATACTTTCCTCCTTGCCTAGTATTAGTGTACAGTCTCATTTGTGTATACGATGTTGTTTGAAAACTCCATAGTTACAGGAGGGATGTTGTTCATTCTTGTGTGTTTCTAAAATCTATTTTTGTGAGTAGAACAGGAGTGATGGTTCCCAGGATCAGATTAGTTATTGAAGGGTCAAAAATAACTTCTTATTTTTAAGGCTTTCTTTAGACTCCAGTGGGATCTGAAGAGCTGTGGGAGTAGATAAGGACAGAGAGAGAGGCATTTGGACAAGATGTTTGTTACCCAATGGAAAAGATGGAGCAGGGTGCTTACAAGGACAGTATAAAGACATGAGAAGCCAATTCTCTTACTTGCAGTCTTGGGATAGTTGGAAAGAATTTTGGGATTGTTGCCAGCCTATAGTGTCAGTTCTGCTTGGAGACAGAGCTTCTGTGTTGTTCTTGATCAGATGCCAAACTAGATTACAGTTGAACCCCCTAATTTAGGCCCCTTGAATGCCATAAAGTGAGTGGAGCTGTTCTTCTTTCTGCATGCTTCTCCTTGAAGTCCCTCGCAGCTGCTATGAAAAGGTTCTAACTGTTCTGTCAATGTAAAATTTTCCGTTTGCATAAGCACCTGTGTGTTCTTTGGTCTGTTTTTGTCCACTTCCCCAATGCCTAGCATCTGCCCTAACTTAGGCTGCTCAGAATTTTTGAGCTCCTTTGTAGTGTAATTGAGTGCATCAAATCAAGTCAAATTTTGAGCAGGTGTTGTAAAAAGACAGCTTTGTTCAGATTTCAAGATGCAGCACTTCTCTTTAAAAAAAAATAAAAAAAAAATCTGTTTTCACTTGGGAAGAGTTTTCTATTTGTCACAGACAAGTGGGCAAGAGGATTTTTCATACTGATTTAATCTTAACAGGTGAAAAAGCAGACAGTACTAAAGCTGTAATTGAAGCTTACTGTTGCATTTCGCTTATGTCTAGTTTTTATTGTATGAAGAGTCCCTCATGAAAGGAAACTTTGTTTCTAACAAAGAGCATCAAAATACGTTTTTGAAATATATTCAAGTAATACGTAATGATTGCTATTTGGTTGGTAGGCTGGTAGGCAGCCACTGGTGATTGCTCTTAAAGTAAAACTTGTTTTTTGCCTTGTTTTAGAAACTTCAATTTTGAAGATGTATTTGTAAATATTCCTAAAAGTATTGCACAGATAACTAGGGAAGCTGGTGTGGAAACACTCATTCATATCTCTCACCTGAATGCTAGCATGAAGAGTCCTTCCAAATACCTCAGGAATAAAGTAAGTCTGGAATCCTTTTGAATATATTTTCCGAGAGCCTACTTCTTTTTGTTGTTTTTTTTCACCCAACTGGGTCTGTTTAAAGGAAATCAGTGTATGAATTTACTATGGAATGTTTTCTGCAGCTGAGGAATTTTTGAGTTACTGTGCTTATTGGAGCTAGAAATCCTCCTTAGTACTTCATGTGCTTTGAAGGGAAATAGATCTTGTATTCCTGAAAACTCTTCCTTCCTCCTATCCTTGAATACCTTTACATCTAAAATTACGGTCATTAGGAAAGAGGAACTAGTTTGATGGTTTGGGATCTGGTATCAGGCCTAACATCTAAGGCTGGAATGACCTAGCAAAGTAAGTAGTCGATGCCAAAATGAATGCTGCAAAGACAGATGAGTATCACTATTACAGGCCCTTGGAGTGGGATCATTACCTGCTCTTGTGTAAAAAAAAAAAAAAAAAAAAAAAAAAAAAAAAAATAAAAAAATCTGGTTTTGGTATCCTATTATTTTTTCCTTATTAGGAGGTATAATTTTCTATTACTGATTTTCTCTTTTTAATATAGCTATTGTCCCAGTTTCAGCTATTTTTGTTTTGTTTGAGCTCACTGTACTGTGCCTTGTCTTTAGTATAAAAATTTTTTAAAACTAGGGTTAAAATTTGGTAGCTCTCAATGTGTAAAAACTCTATAGGATAGTTAGGCCTTATTGTATTGACCAGTCCCATGTGGGAAGTACATAGCTGCCACTGACATTTCTAACTGTACTTAAGCAGTTCTTGGAGTACTATGATAATATAGTAGGGGTTATGTAAACCTTCTGTTTTCTTCCAACCTCTGGTCTGACATAAGCAAGAGAAGTACTTAGATTAGGCTTCTTCCTTTTTGAACTTTGTCACTTTAAATTTGTGTCACTTTACTAGTGAGACTGTGTTGTATCTCAAATAGAAGAAATTATCTACATATTTATGGGACTTTTGGGATGTTCTGTGAGACCTTTATCTTAGCATAGCATCTCAAAGATCAAATGGCTCAGATATAAATAATTTTTGTGCTACTGATGGTGTCACTTCTTTCAGTGCTGTAGTCAGGATGCATTAAGTTCTGAAAAGGCATCCTCTTCTGGTCTGTTCAGAATGGATCTAATGAATGTGTTCATTTCAATTGAATGATAGGCTGTTGGAGAGAAAGCAGTGAGGGAAGAATTTCCAGATGCTATAATTTTGAAGCCCTCTGAGATGTTTGGAAGAGAGGACCGATTTCTCAATCATTATGCAAGTATGTACTCTTGAAATAGTAAAACCATGTATGATTTGTATACCGGTCTGTAGAGAACAGAGGGAAAATGTGATTTGCTTTTGAAAAGCAGAGAGGTATGTTTTTATCAGAAGTGCATTTTGTTAGCTGAAGGTGTGTAGTGGGAAACATAATAAATTTTCATCTCATGACTGAATTTTTTCTGAATCTAGTTAGACTTTGCTGTTTGATTTTTTTTTTTTTTTTTTTTTTTTTTTGGGGGGGGGCGGGGTAGGGGCGGGGGGAATGTGTACTATTGGTTTTTATTTAGATTGTTCTGAGCTAAGATCTGATCATCTTAACCCTCAAAGTAATTTACCCTGAAAGTAGTTTTTCAAGTTGGTAACGCTCGAATGTAAAAATCAACCTGAGTTGTTCAGGGCTCAGAAGCAACAGCAATGACTCTGATGTATCACCAGCAAAATTGCTAGACAGAATAGAGTGGAATCTGTTTCTGTCTTACAAAGTTGAGGTATCTCTGAACCACTCTAAGTAGACAGTAAATACAGCCTTCCCATTGTTGTCAATAAGAAAACTAAATGTGTATTGAAAACAGCGCTACTGGAATTGGATGGTAATTCTTCCCAGTTCTTTTTTTTTTTTTTTAAAGTCAAGTCAGTTTTCAGAAGAGATTGACACTCAGTGTAGTGCAAAATGTATTGGTTATTTGCTTACTGAAAGGATTCATAGGTTTTATTCTCAAGTTATGTATGTGTCTTTCTATCAGACATGCGCTGGTTTGGTGGTGTGCCTCTTATTTCTCTGGGCAAAAAAACAGTGAAGCAGCCGGTATATGTAAGTTTTCAATAAAACAAGACAATCCCAAATCCTCTGTGTGTGTGTGTGTGTGTGTTGGGTTTTTTTCTTTTCCCCCTGTAAATCACTTCTGAAAGAGGAGTGTGTGCATGCATTCCTGTTTTCTATTGGTAATTGTCTGAATTTGTTTCTCACAGGTGGTTGATGTAGCAAAGGCAATTATTAATGCAATTAAGGATCCTGATACTAAAGGAAAAACATACGCCTTGGCTGGGTAGGTTACTTTTCTGATTCTAATTAGCTGAAGTACTTCTTTTTGGTGTCATTTTTTGGCATGCTGCACAGTACATTTAATTTCTCCATCCATGCACACAGTTTGAGCTGCAATAAATTCCACCTCCTTTTTGGGAGGAAAAATGACTCAAGCTGTTATTGTGAGTGCTCTGAAAATCCTAGTTTGGGCCCCGTTGCATTTAATGTTATGTACGTGCACACAAAGAAATAGAGAGTCTTGGGAAACACGCTAGACAACATAGATTTGGAGAAAATTCTGCTAAAGCTGTGTGGAAACCACCTGGAATTAGAATGGATAGAGACACTGCATCTCTTGGAATATTTTTTGTACAAAAGCTCCAAGTCAGAATAGGTCATTAGCATTAAGAATAAACAACGTGGCAAATGCCAAGGTAATGGGTGCATGTTTTGATACTGTAACATAGCACTGAAACTGGTCTTCATCCAATATATGTGGTAAAAGGAACATTAGATTAATTGATAAAGAAAACAGTTGCTAATTAGTCAAGATGCAAATGATGCTGAACAGCTCTCTTTTTTTCTGTTGCATGCATATCTCTGTCTTCCCCCCTTATATACTGAAAAACTGCATAGTATCTGGATTTTGCAAAAGTCTTATCTGAAATTACGGGGTTTTTTCCATGTTCGTTTTGTGACGCTGTTGCAGTGACAGCTCTTTATTCCGATAGCGCAGAGATTGTTGCTGGTTTGTCTTTTACTCGTGTGATGTCAGTTTCTTCAGTGCTGTAACTGAGCTGTTGAGGAAGATGTTATCCTGGCAGCTAGGCTAGCTGTGTTGTATGCTGGTGTTCTGGAAAAGGCAGCAAGGTCTTCAACTTCTTTTGGATCATGCTGAGGAACTTCTGCTCCAAAACTAGCAAAATAAGAGAAAGAAGCTAACAATGGTCTGAAAGGACTACTAACAGCAACAGTAAGATTATTAAGTAACTTGAAGTTGCTTTCAAATCACTGGGATGATATGAAGTGTCACACTAAAGAACAAGTGCAAACAAATGCTAGACAGCCATTCAAAACCACTTTTTTATCAAAGAGAATAGATATGTAGGTGTCAGATGGACACAGCTAATGCAAAAACACAAAATGCGATGAAATTAACCCTTTGAGCGACTATTTTATCTCTTGGGGGCAACCTTGAAGATGGGTCAATATGTATCCAAAGCCGCCTGCCACAAAAGGAAGGAGAGGCGCCTGTGTATAGGTTCATTGCTGTCTCAGCAGAAGCAACTGCTCCAACTGCAGGAGTAATTGAGAATTGCACACTAAATAGAGCACTTTGCAGCCAAATGAAAGGGCAATTGGCTAAACTTTGAATGTATTCTTACAGTTTCAAAGTCTCATTTTTTTGCAATTTACAGAAGGCCAGGAGTTCAGTGCCCAGGTTTCAGAGGCAG
The DNA here is from genome assembly GCF_018139145.2 of Gymnogyps californianus. Taxonomy (NCBI): domain Eukaryota; kingdom Metazoa; phylum Chordata; class Aves; order Accipitriformes; family Cathartidae; genus Gymnogyps; species Gymnogyps californianus. The sequence continues at coordinate 135,803,227 of NC_059471.1, forward strand.
GAGTTCAAGCAAGGATGCCAGGCTCTCACTGCAAGGAATAGTTTCAGGCATATAACAATGACTGAAAAGACTTTGAATAAATGATGGTCTAAACTGAAGATCCAAATCAGTGTTGGAAATACAAAGGAACTCTGCAGCGTAACCCTTGACTAAAGCTGTATGAGATCTTTTTTTATTTTTTTAAAAGGAGTTACCAGTTTGAGTTGAAAATACTAATTTTGTAAAAGATCATTCTATTTCTGTGGCTTTGGTTTTTGTGTGGTGTTTTTTTTTTTTCTTCCTTCGTACTATGTGGTGGAATAAAGTTTTAACTATGACAGCTAGTGGTGTCATTGCTATTTCTGAATGCCTGAAGAATTAGTATGGTTTTTTACCTGTTCCCCTCTTTCCCCCATGGCTTTGGTTTTGATTCATCCACTCGTTAAATCTTCTGTCTTGAATGCTAATGCTCTCTCGAGCTTGCTGTCTGCTAATATTGTGGTTAATGTAATGACACTTCAATGTGATTCTATTCTTGGTGAAGTTGTATTGTTAATGTTTGGTAATTTATAAAGGAACAAACAGTATTTATCTTTATTTTCACATTTTTAAGTTTGGCTGTACTACACATCTTTACGTGGTTCTTACGTATCAGGATAAAAGAGAAATCGGCTTATCCAAACGTTTGGATAGGCATGGGGATGTTAAAGGGCAAAAAATTTGGTAGAAAAAAACCTAATAACTAATGAAGACAAAGTTTGTTTGTTTGTTTTTCTCACCTGAGTAAGTAAACTTGACATTACCACTGTTTGCTGTGTTTCTCTTGTAAGTTCTATTAACAGAAGAAAACTTACTGAGTCTTATTTTTAGAGGGCCCCTACCTGGGAAGTAATCAGTCTTAAGGTGATTGCTATGTCACTGAGGTCTCTGCGTTAGCTGAAAAGTATAGCAAATCGTTAGGAGACACACACTTTAGTGTGTTCATTGCTGCTTTGATCATGATCAGCAGGATGTAATTGTGAAGTTTGAAACACCAAGTGACACACCACTGCTCAGCAGTGTGCTCTTGTGTGTTGTCGTGAAGATTTTCAGAATGTTTTGGAATGCCAGTAAGTTGCCTTGAAAGCCAAGGGAGATATCTGTTTCAGTCTGAGCCATCTATAGAGTATTAAAATGCTAAGGCAAAGTCTGAACAAGAAAGAAATGGGAACTCCCAATGGTATATGTTTTTCTTAAACTACTGCAGGTGTGCAGGAAACTAACTGCTTCCTTCCCTCCATCTTGAGAAGGGGAATGCATTCTTTTGGGGGAATTTATCTTAGTTTCTTCCTCTTGCTTTTGAAGAGAACGGTATGTTCTTAGTCGAGCAAAGGCAAGTGAATCAATATCCTTGCAGCCATTTGCTACTGAAGATGGGATGTCTTGTTAACAAACCTTTCTTAGTTTTACCATTTGCTTTCTGGCTTCCTTCTGTAACAAACTGCCAAGTGGGCTTGTACAAATTCATTCCTGTCCAAGCACTGAAAATCTTGTATTCAGAATTTGAGTCAGCATGGAGGAGGCACATTAAAGGTGTGCTTTAAAGGTACACGGAATACACTTCATTCAGTATGAATGTGGTGGATTAGCCTTGGCCAGCAGCCAGACGCCCACCCAGCTGCTCACCCCCCCTCCTCAACAGGACAGCGGGAGAAAATAGTACGAAAAGCTTATGGGTTGAGATAAAGACAGGCAGATTGCTTACCAGTTACTGTCACGGGCCAAACAGGCTCAACTTGGGGAAAAATGAGTTTAATTTACTGTCAATTAAAATAGATTTGAATAGTGTGAAATAAAGACAAAAAGAATAAAACAACACCTTCTCCCCTCCACCCTTTTCCCAGGCTCAACTTCAGTCATTCACTCCTGACTCCGCTACCCCCTCTTCCTGAGCAGTGCAGGGGTATGGGGAACAGCAGGTTATGGGGTCAGTCCATAACAGTTCCTCTCTGCCTCTCCTTCCTCTTCACACTTTTCCACAGCTCCAGCATGGGCCCTTCCATGGGCTGCAGTCCTTCAGGATAAACCTGCTCCACTGTGGGCTCTCCATGAGCCACAGGGGAATCTCTGCTCGAGTGCCTGGAATGCCTCCTCCTGCTGTCACCTTGGTGTCTGCAGGGCTGTTTCTCTCACTTTTTTCCTCACTCCTTTCTGCCTGTGTGGCATTTTTTCCCTTCCTTAAATATGTTTTCCCAGGGGTGCCACCATCTTGTCTGAGGGGCTCAGCCATGCCCTGCAGTGGGTCTGTTGGAGCTGGCCGTGCCTGGCACGGGGCAGCCGCGACCTCTCCACATAGGCTGCCCCTGCAGACCCTCCCACCAGCGTCGGGGCACCGGCACCCACCGCAGTGATGAAACAATTTTGCAGTTTGTAACTTAGACTGTTACCATCGCTGATGTCAGATGATATGTTTTTCTAACTTAATCCCTCTTTATTTCAAACAGTACAGAATCTAGAGAGCCAAAATTTGTTCCCCTCTTGTGAGGAAAATGACAAATCTGGCAAATCATTTAGATTGAAGAAAACAGGCCCTTGGTAGGCTTGGGGGTGGAGGGCTTTAAAATTTTTGTCTCTTGCTGCAAATATTTAAGTATACCTAACTTACCTATAATGTTTGTTGCTTTTTCTTTCAGACCTAACCGATACCTCCTGTATGACATGGTAGAATACATCTACGCAGTTTCCTTTCGAACCTTTCTTCCCTATCCATTTCCACGTCCTCTCTACCAGTAAGTAGGACCCTTCCTTCACTAAGAACTTGGGATCCACTAGGCGGCACAGAAGCATAAATAACTGTTGCATTCGTTATTTAATATTGCCAGTTGTTATTTAACGTGGTAGGATTGTAGAAACTGACTTTCCCTAGGTACTCGTTAGCTAGCTTTGAGTCTTCTGCTCATGCACAGGCCTGCATTTGATGAGCTAGTGTATGAAAGGTGTACTTATAATGAACTTAACATAACTGTTTATTCCAGAGTCATTGAATGGCTTTGCTGAGTCAAGAAGTAGCAGAAGGTCCTTAGTAGACACAATCAGTAGCAAACTAAACAAACTTTTAATAGTACCACAGGGAAAATCTGTGTGTATGTTGCTGACCGTAGGCACTGACAGATTTTTCTGCAGCAGCTTAAGGTATTGCTACTGTCAGTTGTCCTTCCAGTCTGGTGAGCGCTGCTGCCCTGGAAGCAGGGTTGGGGTAAGGGTGGGTGTGGGTATTGATTGACTTTCTAGTTTCAGTCCTTTGTATTGATTTGAGCCAGTTGTTGGAGGTAAGGTTGTACTGAGATCTTGGCCTGCGAATTTGAGCAGTGCAGTTATGAGCAAGCATTTCTTTGTCTGCGATATGAGGGCAGTAACATTTTAGAAGATGGTAATAAATTGGGAGATAAGAAGGGAAAGGTGTAGCATCACTTCAGTTGACTACAGTGGATGGACTGTGAAGACTGTGTTTGCATGCACTGAGCTTCTGCAGCTGTACATTTTGGCCTCAGGGGCCACTGAGGATAGAAGCTGATTTGCTGAATTGCAGCTACTGAGTAATAGTGCATGAAAAAGTACAGTATAAATCTGAGCCTGGGCCTAGTCCTTAAGGTGTAATCACATCCTTTTGAAGACCTACCTCAAACAGTAAATGCCGTTTCAGAAGTTGCCCTCAGCATGGTTGAGATGTGTTAATGTTTGGGGCGCTGGTCCTTCTCAATTTTAGTACAATGGAAACTAATAAGCTAAAAAAGTCACCCATGTTAGAATCCTCCTACCAATCTGCTAATAGGACTCAACATTGGATTCATGTAACTGATGATGAATAATGCTAGAACATCATCTTAAACTGTTGTGGCTGTTTCTGAATTGGCTGTAGAGGCATCAGGTTAACATGGCTCAGCTGACAGAGAGCAGCTTGTTAAAAAGTAACTATGTGGGTGCTTATTAGTCTTACTCACATTTGCTGCAGTCCATGTTGTGCTTTTTTCTTTATGGGCTAAACTAAGTGGTATTTCATATTTTTAAGAAAAGACTGCATCTAAAAGGCAGATAAGCCTAGTTCTGTTTATGTGCAGTAACTTGGTAACACCCTAGTCTGCCAGGTGAGCACTTCAGTAAGAGATTCTACCTTGAATACTGTTGGGCCCAAGACACTGAGCAAGAGCTGTAGCGTTATTTTCTTTTCTCTGCCAGATTTTCTTTCTTTCAAGGGAAACTTAATTTCTGGAAACTGCAGATATACTAATCCTCATCCTTTTCATACATGCAGATTGCTCCAGATTCCATCATCTTGTTTGTACGGCTGTTAACTCATTTAGTTGTCAGCAAGCATGTTTTCTCATGGAGGCATTGAATCAAACTTCATGACTAATTGGATTACTGCCTACACTACTAGGGAACAGAGTCTGGAGGAAAGGCAGGGGCAAGACTGAACTTTTTGGTGTGTGGGGAATTGGATGTGGAGGTTTACTTTCCCCACTCACTAACGCTCATTTTTACTTCTAGATATCTGCTCCTCCATTCCCTTCCAAAGTAAAAGAATAGGAGATCGAATAATTCAGTAGCAAAAGTTACCAGAAACACAGCTAAGAAATTGCTGGCTGGTATGTTCACTGCTTTAATGAATTCATAGCTTGCAAGAACAGCTACAGAACAAGCTCTTGCTCACTGTCTATTAAGTGTGAAGTATTTTTACCAGTTCTCATTTTCTTCTGTGTATCTGGATAATGACTATACTTTTGCAATACTCTTTCTTATTACAGTTTAGTTGCAAGATTCTTTGAGATGAATCCATTTGAGCCATGGTTAACACGAGACAAAGTGGACCGGGTAAGTGTAGTACAATCCACAAATTCTTGGGAAATGTTTCACTGTGTATTTTTAAGTTGCACTTGTAGTTTTGCATTCAAGGAGTGCTGAAATGTGTGTACGTCATGTGGTGTAGCATTTCAGTCAGTTCAGTGGCTAGAACTTGGTTATAAAGAATTGCTTTCAGACTGATTAGATACTGCAAAAATTTAAATTTCGAAAGGTGTCTATATATAACCTTCCTCAAAAATGGTTATGGTTCCTGCCATACAATTGCTGCAGCTACTGTTCTGCAATCTCACTCTTAACTTATTTGTCCAGACCTGTTATAGTGCCAAGGGGATACACTGTCAAAGCAGTCTGGAGATTCCTCTGGTGTAGTCTTACAAAGACTTAGTAAGAGAGAGGGACTAACAAATTTTTTTTAAAAGGCATCATTATGATGTAGTCTTCCACTAGCATTGGTGGAGGAAAAATAGTTAACATATTTCTCTAAATATGTTTAAGAAAGTGGTTGAAACAATTGGTGAGAAGGTTATATAGCAAGAAGTAACATGATGGGGGCAGGGAAAGGGCCCAGCCTTCTTAAGTGTTAAAAGTGGTCAGGGCTGCATGCTTCACTATGCCTCTGCCCCCCTCCCCCAAAACACATGCTATTGAAAATAGCAAAGCTAAAGTAGAGATTGGATGTGCAATGTGCAGCTAAGTGATGGGGGGGGGGGGGGGTGCTACCCACTTTTAGCAAACTAGTGAGTTTATGTACCTCTAGATGCATTAAAATCACATACCATCCAGATAATGGCAATTTTAACAACTCAAGTTGAACTGACAGTGCTGGATACAGCCCAAATTCTCACTTAACATTAGAGTGCATTTCTCGTGAACATGTTGCAACTTCATGTTTATTCCCAACTTCTCAGAGTGTCTAAGTGGGGGTGGAGAAATAACTTGCAAAAAACCCAACTGCAAGTGAGGAAAAAGTAGGATTTAGCAAGTATTAATCTCAAAACTGTTGGCATATGTGTAGGTTAGCAAAGATAGTGATGTACTCTGACAGTCTCTAAGCTTGCTGTTCTCTGAAGATTGCAGGTACTCTGCCAACTATTTTGCAGAGCTGGAGTTTTAATGCCTTTGTTATGATGTGGTATCAATAGCCTATTTTGACCTGATTTTCCCAAAATTAATTTGAGATAGGGTACTACCATGAATCTGGGAGAACTGGGTCCTATACTTAGAGCTGCTTACTGAATAGCTGTAAGCAATTAATTTCTGTGTTTACACTTCTCCATCTGTGAAATAAACTGGTTTCCTATTCTGTTTGGCAATAATTGTGAAAAACTGTGGACAGTATGTGTAATAAGAGGTAAGCTTATTCATGTTCTAGTGCAAAATTTTCTTTTTTTTCCCCCAAACCACTGACTCATTCCCCATACTAGAGAGAGTTGGCATTGTAGTTTTATTGGCTTATTGGCTGTATTGACCCAGGATGTAGATGTAACATCTGAAAACCTTACTTATAGCTGCCTTTGTAGTTTATAGAGTTATATTTCATAAAATAAGCCTGCACCAAATCACTAAATCTACTGCAATTCAGCTATAGCATGGGTAGTGTAAGAGGGGAGTTTCTCCATGTTACTTCTGTGTCTGATTGTTCCTCTTTCCCAGATTTTCATCCTTAAGTAATCTACACAGACTTAGATGTGGTTGACTTAAAGACGTTTCAAGGTATAATAGCATAAGAGAAATCCCCATTTTCTAAGATATATGTCATATGTGTTGCAAATATGGTAATAGAATTAAATATTTGTCCTGTACAGGACCTTGTTCTAAACCCTGAACAGAGAAAACCAACCTACCAAAGGCAATAATTCAACATACATTTTCTTGACAAAGCAAAACATATATAATTGCAGTTCAAATATGCCCTTACAAGTTTGGCCTAATTTTGTGGTTGCAATGCAGTAATCTTCCTGATAATGTATACCTAATGGAGAGAAAATGAAGACACTTTCTGCATGTCTCACTGCTGTTTATTTCTGAATCTAAATCTGAAGCCTGAAGGACTTTTAGCCGGATGCAGAACATCTGTCTCTCCTGTCAAAGTATACTGGGTACTCAATACCTTGTATAATTACGCCATAGTTCTGTAGGGCTACATTGAATCTTTTTTTCCTCCAAAGGAAGAACACTGAGCCAAAATCAGTCAGGGAACTGGGACTGACACACAGTTGGCTGAGTCCAAATTGGTGTTTGAATAGGTCTTCAGATCTACTACAAGATGCAGCAGTGTATTGTATTGCGGGATTGTTTCTTGGGGGAAACAGTCTTACGTCAGCAGCCTTGAAATTGTAGTAGAATCTCCCAAGAGCTGCCATTTGTAGAAGATTGTTTTGAGACATATTAAAATGTTTCTAGTACTATGAATTTATGCTAGTTTGTTTCCGTAAAAGAAAAAAGGTGACCTCAGGTATAAGTATACAATACTTTTTTTAGTATGTGAATGATTGCATTGGGTGTAATGCTGTTCATTCTATCAAGTGAATTTCCCCCTTCCCCCCCCTCCTTTCTTTTGCCTTCTTTTTGAAGTTTCACACAACGGATATGACATTTCCTGACCTTCCTGGTTTGGAAGACCTGGGTATTCAACCAACATCTCTAGAACAAAAAGCAATTGAAGTTCTGCGCCGTCACCGCAGATACCGCTGGTTGGATGCTGAGCTGGAGGAAGCAAAACCAGCTAAGACATATCCCATGTAACAGTTGATAAAGTGGTTACTTAATGCTTCTTAAACTGCCTTTGTATGATCCAATTTGTTTGGAGAATTGTGTACATACTGAGTAAAGTATATTAATCATGTAAACTATATTTCACCAGTGTTGTCTTTTTAATTATGGAAGACAGTCATTGAAATGCAGTTTTTCTCTTTAAAAGGTCACAAAAGCAAATTTACGTATTGTTGCTTAGCTGGTGAGCATTAAAGTATTTTGAAGGTTGGTACTAGAGGGAACGTGTATTAACACTACTCAGTTTCTCCCTTGGCTCTCAAAGCAAGCCTATCACTGAGCATTAGTAAGTGCTCAAGTGATTTGAAGAACATTGCAGTTCAGGACTATGTGGCCTAGAACATGTCCTTTCCGATAGCGATTGCTGGTACTGCCACCTATTCAGATTATGAGGTCTCAGATAAAGTCCTGTTTTTAAGTTCTTGACTCTTCTGAGCTTTGTTTTCTGCCCTGAGCACAACTATTACAGAAAATGCCAACCAAAATGTCACAAGCTGTTTCTAAGGTTAAGGAGTGTCAGTCAGACATGTAAACAAGTTACTGTGTGTCATCTGATCTCTTGTGATAATTATGTGTGCTGTGCCTCATAAACATGAGGAAATATGTTATTTCTTCCATTTTTAAATGAGAAAATCTAATTATTTTTAGATGCTCAAAGCTTTCATGTGCTTGGGACATCATCCTTCTTTTGGTAAGAAGGATAAGCTTTGTTTCAGGATTAAATATTTTCAGTCGTTTTAAGATCAAAGAAAGATCCGTGCCTGAATTTGATCAAGAACTGTGCTTTCTGTTTCCATATCCAAAATGTTGCTGGAAGATTTTGGTTAAATTTTAGCAGGGACATTTTTTGCTAGAGTGCGGCTTAGAGCTGAGTAAGTCTGTGCACAGAACTGAGAGCAGAGATCTAGATCGTCTATATGCAGTGCAGTGTTCTGATGGCTTCAAGATGAGACAGAAGACATTTCTTGAATCAAGGAGTGAGCTGCTAGTTCTGGGAGTAGGACAAATCACATTAACTAGGATGAGTTGAGATTGGTGGGGAAACTGGTTTTAAACTGGGGCTGAGAGGGGATAAAATGAGTGACAGAACATTTTGTGTTTTCACCTCCAAGCTTCCTACTACTTGCCTTTGTTGAATGTGAAATTGGAGGGAAGGATCTGGGACAAGCTGACAAATGGGTATCAAAGGTAGAAGCCTAATGGAGGGGAAATCTGAAGTGGAGAATGGGATGGAATAGGTGATGAAAAAAAGAGTGGAAAACGGATTGAAAAGAACAAAAAGGTCAGCACAGAAGTCTCTTGATTAAATCACACTGATTGCTGGAGCCAAAGATCAGAATCTCACTATTCCTGTATTGTGCCAAACTACTCTGAAAGTCCTGGGCAAAGTGTTTCTTAAATTTCAACAGCTTCCACATTTTCCTCTTCCACATAAAACCTATTGCTGCTAATGATTACTCTGTTAGGAAGAGGTAGGCTCTTGTGATAATATGAATTTTTTGATCCTGCCTACTGTATATTGAATTTGGCTCTCATGGATTGTTTATTTTTCTGTTAATAACATAAGTTAAGTTGTTTTAAAATAAATCTGCCAATTCAAACATTCAAAAGTTAGGACAAACTGGAAGTGAAGTCTGTATTGGTAATAATTTGATCCTTAACTTTTATTATTTTTCTGACTGCAAGCTTTTTTCCATAAGACCCTGCTGTAAATAAGTAGCCTCATTAGTGCTCATTTAATGTGTGGCCCTAATCTTGATTTATTGCATGTTATTCACATCTTGCAGTGAAAACGATAGTATTTCTGAACTGTTTCACAAGTGCACATAGATTAGAGATACGCAATTATCATGATAGTCCTGCATGGCTAACAAGCAGTTTCCATTTTCAGGTGGCAAACTGAGGCAGAAAAAACTGTCAAAGGTAATGCTGTAGTGTTAGGTGCCAATTCTGGGAAGGCTTACCATAATGCAGTGATTTCCGCCCCCCCTGCCCCCTGCCATTCAGAGCACAGGTTTTCCAGTGGCTTCAGTTGCACCACAGACCACTCCTACAGGGTCTTAATTCAGACAAGAATTCTCTGTTAGACAGAGAACATGCAGGTGATGAATACCTGCAGTGTTCATGGAGGTTTGAAGAGTTTGCTTTAAGTAGCCTGCTCCACATCAGATAGGAATACTGGTAAAGCAGAGTATCACATTAGTGCTCAGCTGCTGCTACTGCAAGTTTCATTTTCCACAATACTTTGCCTTACATAGCACTTCTGCTTCCTACCTTGTAGAAACTACAGTGTGATTTCTCATTATTTATCCTTCCAAAGCAATTTCTTTAGGGGTCTTGAATGTTAAAAAAAACCTCACTTACTTTGTAATACAGTCCAGAGTACAAAATTACTATAATTCAGTTTCATCAGTGATTTTTATCCCTACTCATTTATCAATGAGAGGATCTTACTTCTTATCCTATCCCTAGTTTCTCAGCTTGCAATAGTTTTTCAGCCAATCTGCAGTTTGCAAAGTACTGAAGGTCCTTTAAATGTGTGGACTCGAGGCTCCTGCTTAACACCTTTGTGCGGGGTGTTGCTCAAAGCGGTATGGAGAGGGAAAGAGGGGCTGCTGTTTTCCGCCCTCCCCACAAGAGGTCACTGGTAGAGCGGAAAGTGGCAATGGTCTTTAAGCGCGCTGGGTGCCTCTACTTTTTGCAGCCTGTCTCCTGCTTAGGCTTTGCCATTTCTCATCTCTGTTCCTTGCCTGCACGCAGCTAGAAGGCTGTCCAGAAAGGGATTTTCAAGTCAGGCCCAAAACTGTGCATCGACAAATTTAGGTACAGTGGCATAACAATACCATGGCACTGGTACCATCGCTGGCTGAAAGGGAACCTGCTTTGGTCCTTTCCCAGCACATAGTCTAATAATCTAGTCTATAGCCCACCTTCAGGCTGCTCTAGAGGGTCTTGTGAGAAAGTAGACCCTTGGCAGCATCTGTTTATGGGCCAGATGAAGTATTTGCATGGCTGTGTGAGTGTGTATGTGCACTTAGGAGACAGATGGTTAGGGACCAATAAGGGCTGAAGAGTTGGTGAAGGCAATCATACTTGCAGTCGTGTTAGGTATATGTGTGTATATATCTGTCCATGTGTGCATGTACATAGCTATGTATGTATATGCGCCCCACCCAACCTTGGAGGGTCTGATAGAAAGTATATGCATTTCCCTGGGACTGAGAAGAAAAAAGGAAACAGTGCATAGGTGTCACTAAAACATCACTTCTTACTTTTGGCATTCAGCTAGCCTGAAAGGAAAAAGTGGCACTTCTGCTTAATGTAGTTAACTTGGTTCATATGCTGCCTTGGGGCACAAGTATATCTTGCCTGATGTGAAGAGAAATTGTAAGGATGTCCTGGTTCCAGCTGGGACAGAGTTAACTCTTTTCTTAGTAGCTGGTACAGTGCTGTGTTTTTGATTTAGCGTGAGAATAATGTTGATAATATGACTGATGTTTTAGTTGTTGCTAAGTAGCACTTATCTTAAGCCAAGGATTTTTCAGTTTCCCATGCTCTGCCAGCAAGCAGGTGTGCAAGAAGCTGGGAGGGAGCATAGCCGGGGCAGCTGACCTGAACTAGCCAAAGGGATATTCCATACCATGGAACATCATGCCCAGTATATAAACAGGGGAGAGCTGGCCGGGAGGGGTGGATCACGGCTCTGGCATCAGTCAGCGGGTGGTGAGCAATTGCATTGTGCATCACTGGTTTTTTTTTTTTTTTCCTCTTTTTTCCCCTCTTCTTTTTTTGTTATATTCCTTTTCATTACTATTATTATTATGATTCTATATTATTATTGTTAGTATTATATTTTACTTTAGTTATTAAACTGTTCTTATCTCAACCCATGAGTTCTACCTTCTTTCCCGATTCTCCTCCCCATCCCACTGGGAGCAGGGGTGGGGGGAGTGAGGGAGCGGCTGCGTGGTGCTTGGCTGCTGACTGGGGTTAAACCACGACAACGGAGTAGGAGAATAATGTGAGAGATTGTTCTAATGGTAATGGTCTTCATATAAATTAGAGCAGCTCTATAGTTTGAGTTCAAATGGGAAATATTGATAGCCTTTATCCTTTATTGGGAAGGTAACCACTAGTGTAATTTTTCAGTATGAAAGGAGGTAGATATGGAGGAAGGAGAGAGCAAAAGCAGAAAACTTAACCCACTTTGCTTTTTGAGATCCCTTGCAAGTAGGACTGGAGGATACTTGCATTTTAGGAACAGCTTGTGTGGGTGGGGATAGTATCTGCATCTAAGGGTGGAGAGAAGGATTTGGACCTTATGTTTCTTCAAAGACTGTATGTATCCTAAGCAGTTAGGGCTCTGTTTTGGACTTACTGCTAATTATGTGCATATTTATGCTGAAAATGTGATAACACTGAAATTACGCTGTTCGTAGTGTGTCGCTCCAAGTTGGAACAGGTGACTTACATAGAATTAAGCCTTCCTGTCTGTTGCTTTATTCTTACCTCTCAGTTTTTCTTTCATGACTTACTTGGAAAGCCTTAAAGCTTTCTTCAGTTGCTTAGAGGGCAGATGGTTAACGACCGAGAAGAACATACACACTGGCAGTAATTATTCTGTAGTTACCTCTCTCTCCCTGCTCTTTTCTCTTCTTCCTTTCCCCCTGCCCTAAGTGATATGCGTGGATACGCATTATATGAAATGAGGAGATCAGAGGACTGCTATATTTAAAGTAATTCAAAGTGGTGTTAGAACTCATGAGTAATTCATGATAGTGTTGCTGCAGCCTCTTTGAGGTATGGAGGCAGAAGGTGAAGGACACTGACGAAATGGCAAAGGAAAGTTGGTGGCAGAGCTGAGAATAGAGTGACAATGTGCTGCTATGGCTTCTTTCCTTTTAATGACTAGTTATAGGCTGGGACCAACTCACCCTAAACACCATTCTTTCTTGAAAAAGCGTACAAAGGTGGTAGCATCAAAATTTTTGTAATAAACGAATGAGAACTTTTGGAGAAGATTCTGAATGAAGCTAGTTCTCGATTCCTGTGAATCTCTACTTTTGCTTTCCTTTGTGCTTTCTTAGGCCTGTTTTGACACATATTTCCATTTTGGCTTGTATGTAAATCAGCAACAATAAATCACAGCTGATCTACTTCCAAGATTTTGGAGAGTGATTTAATGTTAATGGGCAAAGCTTGTTTGATTGTGTTTTGTTTTGGGTTTTTTTTGGGGGGGGGGGGCGGGGAGGGAGAAGTAAATACTAGAAAATGGAAATTACCTTTCTCATTGTCACTAGGGAATCTCATCTAATCCCAGGGATTTTGTTGTTGGGATTCTGATTTGGAGCAGGGCATAGAGTGCCCAGTTTGAGAAACATATATAGCAACATGTGTGCATTGGTTTACCCTCTGTATTGCCACAGTCTTGATTAGAATTAAATTGGCCAGTAGTCAGAGGTACTGCTTAGCAAATGCTTTTGTAGGCTTTCCACCTCTTCTGTAATTTTCTTGGCCAACATTTATCCTCTGGGCTGATAAAACTGATTAAAAAGGCATTAAATACTTTCCTTCAAAGTTTGCTGCTTTGTGTGTATGTATGATAGGATTTTTTAATACTTTAGCTTTCCTGGTGCAGTACAAGAAAGTATAACTCAACAAGGAAGAAGGAAGGAGATGGCTTCTGCAGAACAGTTAGAAAAATAGGAAAGTAATTTTTTGGGATAAGGTTTATCATGGCTGTATTTCTACTCTGTTGTTCATCTTCTATGCCACTACTTTTTCCTCTACGTGGAGGGGATAAAAAACCCCATGAGGAATCACAGAATGGGTTGGGTTGGAAGGGACCTTTAAAGATCACCTAGTCCAACCCCCCTGCAGTGGGCAGGGACATCTACCACTAGATCAGGTTGTTCAAAGCCCCATCCAACAGTGGTCTTGAACACTTCCAGGGAGGAGGCATCCACAGTTTCTCTAGGCAACCTGCTCCAGTGTCTCACCACCCTCATCGTAAAATTTTTTTTCCTTATGTCTTATCCAAACCTATCCTCTCTCAGTTTAAAACTGTTGCCTCTTGTGCTGTCACTACAGGCCCTGGTAAAAAGTGTCTCTCTGTCTTTCTTATAACCCCCCTTTATTGAAAGGCTGCAGTAAGGTCTCCCCGGAGCCTTCTCTTCTCCATGCTGAACAACCCCAACTCTCTCAGCGTTCTTCATAGGAGAGCTGTTCCAGCCCTCTGACCATTTTCGTGGCCCCCCTCTGGATGTGCTCTAACAGGCCCATGTCGTTTTTGTACCGGGGCCCCCAAAGCTGGATGCAGTACTCCAGATGCGGTCTCATGACAGTAAAGGGTCACACTTTTTATGCAGCCCAGGATACGGTAGGGCTCTTTATACGATAGAGCTTTTTATGCAGCCCAGGATGCAAAATAGGGAGGTTAAGAAAATCACGGGCACCCAAATATTTCTATTCCAGTTGAAAAGTTTTCTTTCATAAAAACAGTTAAATAAAATTTTTGAATCAGCTCTGGTGAAACCTGTATGGTTGGGAATAAGCTGGAAACCCCATTTTTCAATCTTTAGCTATGGAGACTAACTCCATTAATTTTAAGCAATTTTCAGTTTGTGTTACTTTAAAACCTGGGTGGATAAATACAGATAATTATGAAAAGCAAGATGAAAGAACCTCAATGAATGCAGAACATTTGGGGAATACATATGTCAATATTCTCAAATTTAATTACAAAATGAGTGGATCCTGGCAGTGTTCCATCTCTTTGTCTCCAGAATATCCGTATGTATTCCTTCCAACAGGAAAAAGTGATTCAGATTGATGGGGGTTAAATGCTAATGTGGATTTAGATGCAGCTGCAGAACCTTAAGGACTACAAACCAAATACAGCAATGGCAACAGTGTGCACATCCGTAGTGTGGTGATTTAAAGGGAAGGAGCCCCTGGCAGAGTTTTGTCTTAATGCGGTTTTTCCCTATGATTTGCAAGAGGAGTCAGGTGGTGCATTAAGGACACTTGTAGATATTTCTACATTGGAAAGTTTGGCAAAGACCTGGGAGGATAAAGGCAAGTGAATGAAGATTGAAGATGTTATAAATGTGCACAGGAAAGAATAAAAATAGTCAGTCAGGAAAAAACACAGCCCAGTGCATTTTTGGGAGGAAAATCCTCAGACATCAAGTGAGAGGGAGCTTCTTGGAAAGAAGTATGCTGAACAGCTCTGAAGGTTGTAGTGCATGGTGCACACAGGACTGCTTCACAGAGTAAAAGTTGGAAGCATGTCTTGGGATAGTGATGAAGGGCCTAACTCTGTTTATGGCAATGACCATTATGTCAGTTCATGATCTTTCCTCCAGAGTTACCATTCCTGAGACCTGGGGGTTCGGATCATTTCAGAACCCATAGGAATGTAAAGAGTGATTCACAATATCCCTTCTTGGCTAGTGCAGGATTTTTCCTTGGTGTGGACCATCTCTTTCTACTCCAGTTCCAACACACTGTCCTTCCTTGTACTGGAAGGCAACTGGTGTCCCTAGGAGCCTGCTCTGGGCAGGGCTTAGTTTCTACCATGGAGGGTAAGAATTCTTCAGTTTGGCAAAAATGCCACCAACTTCAGCTGGTATGGGACTTTTGCTCAGTGTTTCCTTGTGAGCTGTGGAGAGTGCTGAGTGTGCTTACCAGCAACCCCAGAAATTCTGCATCTTGGAAACCGTTTCCCCTCCATCCTTTCTTCAGTGTGTCACAGTGGTATCTGTGCTGTGACACAAGACCAGTGAAGGATCATTCTTTGATCCTGAAAGTGAGTGGAATGGTACAGCTCTTGTAGACATGCTTATCTCCTCTCTCCTATACCCACCAACTCACCCCGCTATACCCAAACCATGCAGAAAACATTCCTATTACCAAAGAAGTATTTTGTTGGTACTTTTAACCAAACGTTGAGTATTTTAAAAATAAATATTTTAAAATACACAATATTTAAATACTATTGTACTACACTTGTACTATTAAGGTATTCCTATGCATTTACAGTGCATGGTACAGTACTTGTGGTTTAACCATGACATGAACAGTACAAGGTGCTCTTTGCTCTCTTTCTAAAATTTTTTTATGTCTCTAAGACGGGCTGTGCAATAATATCAGCATAATATTTCAGCCGTGGTCTAAGCAGAGTTTACAGCCAACAGACTTACCTTGCTCTGTGTGGTAGCATGCGAACCCTGAACCGCTCTACGTTTTCTTCCTAACATTTCACACTGTAGTTAATTTGATGGCAGTTGTTCATTTATTGTTACACTGTTTACTGGATTTCACAATACAATCTGCTATGTTCTTGCTAGCTTAGTTTTTTCTTTCCCAAGATGAATCTCATTCTGTCATTTTTTTCTAGCCCTGTTTCTGTCCAGAGGTCCTTTTTTTTTCTCTTTCCTGGATTTCCATAAAATTTCAACAAAAGCATAATCTTTATGTTTTGTGAAAATACTTTTGTCTTCTCTTTGTAAGTGTTCATGAAAAAAGTAAAATTGAAATGATTTTTTTTTCAAAACAACCAACCTAATGTGATACTGGGATTCATCTTTTTATTTCTGCTTCCCCGCCCCCCCCCCCCCCCCCCCCCCCCCCCCCCCCCCCCCCCCCCCCCAAAAAAAAGGGTTCTGAAAGTCTAAAAAAAGCAGGAGTATCTTAGCACAGGTAAGCACACTTTCATTTATACATCAGCAAAAATAAATCAGATTAATTACTATTATTCCTTTCCATTTGAAAGTCAGCTTTTTAACATGTATGAATCAAACAACCTATTGGCACATCTAAGTTGTGTACTCTTGGAGCTGTCAAAAACCTAACCAAAGCAAACTATTCCCTTGCATATTTTTTCCATGATTCCTTTGTATCGTTAATGAAACATAGGGCATCTAATTTTCTGGCTTGGCCAGTGTCATTGATGAGAAGGAAGTGCAGTGTTTTGTGTACAGAGTTACCTCTGTGTTACCAGGAATGAACAGTTGAGGGATTGTTCTCGGGCCTTGGAAGTAAGTGAAAGGACAAAGCTGTTTGTAGCACACTGTATTGGGTTTGCACAGTAAGGTTTTGGTAGCGGAGCAGGGGCTACAGGGGTGGCTTCTGTGAGAAGCTGCTAGAAGCTTCCCCTATGTCCGTCCGATGGAGCCAATGCCAGCCAGCTCCAAGATGGACCTGCTGCTGGCCAAGGCCGAGACCATCAGTGATGGTGGTAGCTCCTCTGTGATAACGTACATAAGAAAAGGGAAGAGTTGCTGCACAACAGCAACTGCAGCTGGAGAGAGGAGTGAGAATATGTGAGAGAAACAACTCTGCAGACACCAAGGTCAGTGAAGAAGGAGGAGGAGGAGGTGCTCTAGGCGCCAGAGCGGAGATTCCCCTGCAGCCCCTGGTGAAGACCATGGTGAGGCAGGCTGTCCCCCTGCAGCCCATGGAGGTCCACAGTGGAGCAGATACCCACCTGCAGCCTGTGGAGGACCCCACGCCAGAGCAGGGGGATGCATGAAACAGGCTGTGACCCCATGGGAAGCCTGCACTGGAGCAGGCTGCTGGCAGGACCTGTGGACCCATGGAGAGAGGACCCCACGCTGGAGCAGATTTGGTGGCAGGGCTTGTGACCCCATGGGGGACCCAGGCTGGAGCAGTCTGTTCCTGAAGGACTGCACCCCATGGAAAGGACCCACGCTGGAGCAGTTCATGAAGAACTGTAGCCCATGGGAAGGACCCACTTTGGAGAAGTTCGTGGAGAACTGTCTCCCGTGGGTGGGACCCCACGCTGGAGCAGGGGAAGAGTGTGAGGAGTCCTCCCCCTGAGGAGGAAGGAGCAGCAGAAACAACGTGTGATGAACTGACCGCAACCCCCATTCCCCGTCCCCCTGCGCTGCTCAGGGGGAGGAGGTAGAGAAAACTGGGAGTGAAGTTGAGCTCAAGAAGAAGGGAGGGGTGGGGGGAAGGTGTTTTAAGATTTAGTTTTTATTTTCTCATTATCCTACTCTGTTTTTGATTGGTAATAAATTAAACTAATTTCCCCGAGTCGAGTCTGTTTTGCCCGTAATGGTAATTGGTGAGTGATCTCTCCCTGCCCTTACCTCAACCCATGAGCCTTTCATTATATTTTCTCTCCCCTGTCCAGCTGAGGAGGGGAGTGACAGAATGGCTTTGGTGGGCACCTCGCATCCAGCCAGGGTCAACCCAACACACACCTAGCTCCTCTCTCCCGCATGCTGACCTGAACATGCTCACTGAGCTTGAGTTATTCCTATGGGGAAACGCCTCTGGTAAGTCTTACTCTGCAAATTGTGGCAGGTATTCTATGGGAAAGTCCTAGATGGTGTGGGCAGGAGCACATGAACAATTACAGCATTGGCAATGATTGGGAAATGAATGATCCTGTTGCTTGATGAAGTTTTATTTACTGGTGTGGTTGTATCCCATGATTTTTCTCTTCCGTGGACTTACTGGTCTCAGCCAACAGCAAACTTTGACAACAGCAACATGTCGATTTTTGGCAATAGAGGGTGCATGTTACTTGCTTTAAAACTATTGAGTTTCCTTGTCTCAAGATTATCCCTGAACCTGGGTAATGCAAACTGACTCTGCTTGGAGGAGATACCCCTCAGCTTCTGGTCCCTGGTCAAAGCAGTCTGTACTATTAAATAGAGAACCCAGACCTGTCAGACAGAGCAGAAATCCAGTCCTGTAATTGGCTTGATTTGTCCAGCTGCCTGCAGCTGAGGAGCCTTTTGTCCTGGTTTCGGCTGGGACAGAGTTAACTTTCTTTTTAGTAGCTGGTACAGTGCTGTGTTTTGGGTTTAGTGTGAGAATGATGTTGATAACACTCTGATGTTTTAGTTGTTGCTAAGTAGCGCTTATCTTAAGCCAAGGACTTTTCAGTTTCCTGTGCTCTGCCAGCAAGCAGGTATGCAAGAAGCTGGGAGGGAGCATAGCCGGGGCAGCTGACCTGAACTAGCCAAAGGGGTATTCCATACCATGGAACGTCATGCCCAGTATATAAACAGGGGGGAGCTGCCCGGAAGGTGCGGATCGCGGTTCAGGAACTAACTGAGCATCGGTCAGCGGGTGGTGAGCAATTGCATTGTGCATCACTGTTTTTTTTTCCTTCCCCCCCCCCCTTCTTTTTGTTGCATTCCTTTTTATTACTATTATTATTATATTTCATTATTACTATTGTTAGTATTATATTTTACTTTAGTTATTAAACTGTTCTTATCTCAACCCACGAGTTTTACTTTTTTTTTCCTTTGCTTTCCTCCTCCTCACCCCACTGGGAGGGGGAGGGGGAAACGGCTGCGTGGTGCTGAGTTGCTGACTGGGGTTAAACCACGACAGCCTTTTTGGCGCCCAACATGGGGCACGAAGGGTTGAGATAACGACAGATCTGATCAGAGTGTGTTAAAACAAACTTGTTATAAGTATTCATTGTATTGGTTTGATAGTTACTGGTTACAATGTGGGTTCGT
Source organism: Gymnogyps californianus (assembly GCF_018139145.2). Lineage (NCBI taxonomy): Eukaryota > Metazoa > Chordata > Aves > Accipitriformes > Cathartidae > Gymnogyps > Gymnogyps californianus. The sequence goes on from NC_059471.1 coordinate 135,822,330, forward strand.
TTGCTCTCAAAGTTGGTGTTGTAGGTTTTTGGAGAATGCATATGCCAAATTATAGTCTGATTGTAAGCCCTCTCTATCAAGTGACCCGGAAGAAGAACGATTTTAAATGGGGCCCTGAGCAACAACAAGCCTTTGAACAGATTAAACGGGAGATAGTTCATGCAGTAGCCCTTGGGCCTTTTTTATTCTATACCATTTACGTTATGCCCAGATCCCACACTTTCCAATACATTTCCAATTAATCACCATCACCTTTCCTGTCTTTTAATATATACGTATAGATATCATTCCCGCGATCTATGGGCCATCTCTACCAAATGTCTATTAAGTTCATTCAGTCCATGACTTTGAGCTCCATCTGTCGTAACAGTCTGTCTGGGCAGGAGGGATGGTGCAAAGTCCACTCAGTCGGCAGAACAGGATTGGGCTTCGGTGTGGTGTGGCAGGCGGGTGACATTGGGCGCAGCAGGAGGATGGTGTGTGGTGTCGGATTGTTGCATGCTGAAGTCAGTCCTGGTTCCATCACTACTGCACTTCACTCGGTTTTGTCAAAGTTCATTCTTCGTTAATCTAAGTAATTCTTACTATAATACCATTAATATAGCACATAATAATTATAATAATGATGACATACAGTGGCAGGATTATATAGCAATTAATAGCATACAATTTAATCTATTGGCTGTTCTCACCTAAAATCAAATCCCCTTGAGGCACACATCGGACTTCCCCGTCCTTCTGCATCACCCACCAAGTGCACCCAGGCCCTTGAGCAAAAGCAATCCCATGAATGGGTTTGCCTTTGCCTGAGGCAGGAGTAACCCAAACTGTTTTTCCTAGCATATTTTTTATGTGCGCTACAGGGACTTTATCCCCTTCTACAGTATGTAAAAGTTCTGATTGGGCAGGGCCAGCCCGATTGGCAGATCCTCTAGTGTTGACTAACCAGGTGGCCTTTGCTAAATGTGTATCCCAATGTTTAAAGGTCCCACCACCCATTGCTCTCAATGTAGTCTTTAACAACCCATTGTATCGCTCGATTTTCCCGGAGGCTGGTGCATGATAGGGGATGTGATATACCCACTCAATGCTGTACTCTTTGGCCCAGGTGTCGATGAGTTTGTTCCGGAAATGAGTCCCGTTGTCTGACTCAATTCTTTCTGGGGTACCGTGTCGCCATAAGATTTGCTTCTTGAGGCCCAGGATAGTGTTCCGGGCGGTGGCATGAGGCACGGGATATGTTTCCAGCCAGCCAGTGGTTGCTTCCACCATTGTAAGCACATGGCGCTTGCCTTGGCGGGTTTGTGGGAGTGTGATATAGTCCATCTGCCAGGCCTCCCCATATTTGTATTTCAGCCATCATCCTCCATACCAAAGAGGCTTTAACCGCTTGGCTTGCTTAATTGCAGCGCATGTTTCACATTCATGGATAACCTGTGCGATAGTGTCCATGGTCAGGTCCACCCCTCGATCGCAAGCCCATCTGTATGTTGCATCTCTTCCCTGATGGCCTGAGGTGTCGTGGGCCCACCGAGCCATGAATAATTCACCCTTATGCTGCCAATCCAGATCTACCTGAGCTACTTCAATCCTAGCAGCCTTGTCTATCTGTTGATTGTTTTGATGTTCCTCAGTGGCCCGGCTCTTAGGTACATGAGCATCTACGTGACGTACTTTCACAACCAGATTCTCTAGCCGGGCAGCAATATCTTGCCACAATGGGGCAGCCCAGATGGGTTTACCTCTGCGTTGCCAATTACTCCGCTTCCATTGCTGCAACCACCCCCACAGAGCATTTGCCACCATCCATGAGTCAGTACAGAGATAGAGCACTGGCCATTTTTCTCGTTCAGCAACATCTAAAGCCAGCTGGATGGCTTTCACCTCTGCAAACTGACTTGATTCACCTTCTCCTTCAGCAGGTTCTGCAACTTGTTGTACAGGACTCCATACAGCCGCCTTCCACCTCCGATGCTTTCCTACAATGCGACAGGACCCATCAGTGAACAGGGCATATTGCCTCTCATTTTCTGGCAGTTTATTATACGGTGGGGCCTCTTCAGCACACGTTACCTCCTCCTCTGGTGATATTCCAAAATCTTTGCCTTCTGGCCAGTCGGTGATCACTTCCAGAATTCCTGGGCGACTGGGGTTTCCTATTCGACTTCATTGTGTGATCTGTGCAACCCACTTACTCCATGTAGCATCAGTTGCATGATGTGTAGAAGGGACCTTCCCTTTGAACATCCAGCCTAGCACTGGCAGTCGGGGTGCTAATAGGAGCTGTGTTTCAGTACCAACCACTTCTGAAGCAGCTCGAACTCCTTCATATGCTGCTAATATCTCCTTTTCAGTTGGAGTATAGTGGGCCTCAGATCCTCGATATCCCCGACTCCAAAACCCTAGAGGTCGACCTCGGGTCTCCCCAGGTGCTTTCTGCCAGAGACTCCAGGTAGGGCCATTCTCCCCGGCTGCGGTGTAGAGCACATTTTTAACATCTGGTCCTGCCCGGACCGGCCCAAGGGCTACTGCATGAACTATCTCCCGTTTAATCTGTTCAAAGGCTTGTTGTTGCTCAGGGCCCCATTTAAAATCGTTCTTCTTCCGGGTCACTTGATAGAGAGGGCTTACAATCAGACTATAATTTGGCATATGCATTCTCCAAAAACCTACAACACCAACTTTGAGAGCAAACGAACCCACATTGTAACCAGTAACTATCAAACCAATACAATGAATACTTATAACAAGTTTGTTTTAACACACTCTGATCAGATCTGTCGTTATCTCAACCCTTCGTGCCCCATGTTGGGCGCCAAAAAGGCTGTCGTGGTTTAACCCCAGTCAGCAACTCAGCACCACGCAGCCGTTTCCCCCTCCCCTCCCAGTGGGGTGAGGAGGAGGAAAGCAAAGGAAAAAAAAAGTAAAACTCGTGGGTTGAGATAAGAACAGTTTAATAACTAAAGTAAAATATAATACTAACAATAGTAATAATGAAATATAATAATAATAGTAATAAAAAGGAATGCAACAAAAAGAAGGGGGGGGGGAAGGAAAAAAAAACAGTGATGCACAATGCAATTGCTCACCACCCGCTGACCGATGCTCAGTTAGTTCCTGAACCGCGATCCGCACCTTCCGGGCAGCTCCCCCCTGTTTATATACTGGGCATGACGTTCCATGGTATGGAATACCCCTTTGGCTAGTTCAGGTCAGCTGCCCCGGCTATGCTCCCTCCCAGCTTCTTGCATACCTGCTTGCTGGCAGAGCACAGGAAACTGAAAAGTCCTTGGCTTAAGATAAGCGCTACTTAGCAACAACTAAAACATCAGAGTGTTATCAACATCATTCTCACACTAAACCCAAAACACAGCACTGTACCAGCTACTAAAAAGAAAGTTAACTCTGTCCCAGCCGAAACCAGGACACCTTTCAAGTGCGGTCAGGTGTGGCTGTCAGGAAGGTTGAGAGCAAAGGTGACTACAAGCTACTTAGAGGAGCTCTACTTGGTGGTAAGGGAGTTAGATGCATGGAGAGGAGACAGCTTGGCTCTCTAGCAATACAGTGTTGGGAGCTCTGTGAATCTACTGTGACCTTGTGTTTGCAAGTTATTCCTGGAGCTCCTGCATCCCTTTAGCCAGCAGTGCAGGTGATAAGTCAGTCTTTTTGCTATATATAAAATTTGCGATGGGTGTTACAGAATCAAGAAGATTGTCCAAGCTTCCTTGGCCTGGAGTGTTTTGTGAACAGGAGCTTCAGTGAGCAGCTGAAGGATTCTCACCTAAAGAAATCTAGTTGCTTCTGGATTTGTGTCTTGTGTTTGGTTTCTCGGGTGTCTAACAGGGCATCAACACTTCATTGCGTCCCTGTTACGGTGTTTGTGATGTCTCTCTGCCATTGAATTAACTGGTGTGTAAGGCTTAAACTTACGCTGCAGTCTTTCTGCAAGTGGGTAAATAGCACGGTCTCTTCTCTGTGAAGTTGCCTGCTGTCTTTGGCCAACAGGATTGGGACTTGTTAGGGGAAGGGCAGATAAATAGGAACACATACGCATTGTATAGATACAATTTTCTTAGGAACTCTACCTCAAACAGATATTGCTGTCACTTAAAATAAAGCTGAGGCTGCCACTGCATTTGGTGAGGTTCTGAAAGCTGAGGCCATCCTGGGCAAAGTGCAGGGTTGTGTTCCAGGAAGGTGTTAAACAGAGCAGTAACTTGGCGTAGTGACAGAACTGAGTGAAAATGAAAACAAAAGGTGTTTGCCTATTTCCAGTTTTGCTGGTGTCCTGGTTTCAGCTGGGATAGGCACTATTTAGCAACAACTAAAACATTAGCGTATCAACATTATTCTCACACTAAATCCAAACCACAGCACTGTACCAGCTACTAAGAAGAAAATTAACTCTATCCCAGCTGAAACCAGGACACCTGGCATGATCCTTACTTGTTTCTCATATGTACACTCCTATGCTTTGTAGCCTTAAGTTGGTTTTGAATAGGAAAGGGAGATGTAGATATCAGTTTGTGATAAACTCCAGGTCACCAGTTCTATTGCCAAGACTTGATTTCACTCACTCTGGTCACTCCAGTTGCTGGCACCACAGGCACACGGTCCCTCTGACCTGTGATCTACAGTGGCTGGCACTTGGACCTCCAAGCACACAAATGCACACAGAATAGAGAATCCCTCACTCCGGAATATGCTTAGAAATGGAGTTTAATAAGAAGACAGGACAGATCAGGTGCAGGGCATGGCCAGACAAGCATACTGACCAGCCACTCATTCTTCCATGTTTGTTCCTCCCCAAACCACCTTGTTCCCTTCTTTTTCCTGCCTTTAGTTCCTTTCCTAAGCATCCCATAAGTCTTGTACAATCCCCAAATGCTCTTTCTAGTATCGCATAATATGTCCCATACCCCTAGGAAGTAACCCGCCTGCGACTCGGACAGCATCTGGACTTCAGGAAACACTGTGAGGGTGACTGTTCGTTCGCCCAACTTGCCCAGAGAGGTGGTGTATTCTCCATCTTTGGAGATATTCAAAAGCCGTCTGGACATGGTCCTGGGCAACCAGCTCTAGGTGGCTCCGCTTTGGCAGGGGGATTGGACAAGATGACCTCCAGAGATGCCTTCCAACTTCAGCCTTTCTGTGATTCTGTGCAGGTGGGCTTGCCAGGTGAATAGTCACGCTGCCTAAGAGCATTTGCAATACCCAGGTCTTGGGAAGACATGTGAGGACAAAGGAATGCAAGTGAATAGCAAGGAGATCCATAGATCCATCTGTCCTGCCCTTTATTGCTTGAGAAAGGATCTCAGTCCTTTTTTTTTTATCTCCTTCTCCCCCTTTTCATTTCCATCAGGAATTAACACAGTGGAGGGATCTTGGCATACATGACTGATTTGTTTTTCAGTAGTCTTGTTTCTTCTCTTTTCATATGAATCAGGCCAAAGTTAGATGTTTACTGAGGGGAAAAAAAAAGTATTACACACTAGTGATGTGAATTTGAAGTAATGTTTACAGCAACATGTACCTGGCATAACTGTTAGGGTTTCTGTAGCAGGGGGCTGCAGGGCTGCCCTGTGGTGGAAGAGGCCATGAACTGATATACATAAGAAAGAGCGTCAGCCCTTAAGGCAGGAGACACCCAGAGGGGACTACTGAGGAGGAGACATGGGGCTGCAGATGCGCTTTTGGAAGGAGATGCTTCTGAAGGGACTGTGGCCCATGGGGGGAACATGCTGGGGCAGGGACAGCCCTGAGGGTCTGTGGCCAGCAGAGGACCCACACTGGGACAGCAATGCTGGGAAGCGTGAAGAAGCTTGGTATTTTTATGGAAAGGAAAGCTCCATACCTAGTTATTGTTGTGAGTGCTCCTTCAAATTCACATATGTGTACTAGGCATAACTGGCAAAGTTTTGGTAGTGGTGAGCTGCAGGAATGGCCTGTGTGGGAGAGGGCTGTGAAGTACCCTATTCCAGCCAGCTCAAAAACCGATGGAAAAACCATTTTAATGTATTTTCACATTTTTGTTTAATTAGATTCACAATTCCCCAATTGCTAATGACCAGGAAACATAGAATTGGCTTGCAGTTTATTCCAACTGTCTTTGGGTGTGCACATAATTTGTTGCATGACAGGCTTTCTGACATGTACCCAACAGCCCTGCACTTCCTACAGCATCACCCCAGGTGCACACTCAGTTCATGTGACTCATTACACAAGCCAGTGAGAGCTGCATGCTTTCTTTGAGACTGATGTATTTGTACAGATATATATAAGCATGCAAGTGAAAACACCTGTAAGCTGTACCTTATTGTCATCAGTTCTATGACTCGTTAGACTCTTAATTACTTCATCTGAGCAGTCTTAGATCTCAGTCAAGTAGAGGCAATTTGAAACAGTGAATTTGGAAAGAAGACTCAGTGCAGACCCAGTACCACAGACAAACTCCAACCAGCAGCAGAACGCTGAGCTTCTTTAAGCTTACAATGGCACCCTGGAAGAGACCACGTAAAGTTGCACTGTTAATCATGAATGCTGGTTTTGTGTGTTATCTTCTGCACTTACTGCAAGAGCAAAGAAAGGGAAGACCTGATTCCTTGCAAGTTAATCATCGATTTCTGAACCAAGAAAATAACATCCTTCAGAGACTGGACCATTTGGACTGGAACATTCATAACCTCTGTAAGTAAAATGCCATGCTGCGTAACTTTTTGAGGATTAGGTATCTAGATTTCCTGAAGGATAGAATAATAGATAGCAGTGGTAATGTTTGTTTGGGTTTCCCTGGACACTTTTGATTTATCTTTTTTTTTTTCTTCTTGTAATTTTGAAAAAGATTTGATAGCTTCTCTACTTACATGCAAAACAATAAAGTCTTTCACAGTCATCATGGTGGTTTTTTACATATTAGACAGCTCCTGACCCTGAACTCTTTTAGAAGTGTTAAGCAATTTTAAGGTGACTGTACCAGCATACTAATCTCAGGTGGCTATTATTCCTGTTGTTATTTTGTTTGCCATAAAAAGCTATTTTTGAGAGAAACTGGAAATGCCCCATTTCCTCAGCCTTTGCTGTGTGGGTGAGCAGCAAGGGGAACTGTGACGCACTCTTTTTCCTTTGTGTACCTTGAGCACAGACACAATGGAGTTGCTGTGGGGAAAAGACATTGATGAACTCTGCATCACCTGCTCAATTGGACTGGGTTCCCAAGCAGCATTAGCTGAAATCTGCTGGCAGGACTGTTTCTCTCTCATCCCACAACAGTGGAAGGCCAACAGCATCCCAGCAAATGTGCTTGTATATGAGCAATATTAATTTAGAAAGGACCTTTTCTTTCTCATAGTGGGGTTTGTGAATTTTGACCTTGTTTTCAGGTATCTGTTGTAGGTTGGGCTGTTGGGAAGTGGGCACAATAGAGCCATCTGAATAAGGGCTGAAGAATCCCCCTCTCTATTTCCTTTGGACCCCTTGATTTCCCACTTTTTTCATGTCATTTGAATCTCATCATGTCATGGCAGTGGTAGGAGGGCTAAAGCAGCCAGAACTCTGCTGGCTGGCATTGCTTTAACTGTCATGTTATCCTCATCTCCTCACAATAGAGCTAGATGCATGCTATGTAGAACAGAAGAAGAAACTTAGAATGTCTCGGTCATCCAAGCCTGAAACTAGCTGTTTGAAATGCCACTTGGGGCACCCTTGAACTTGGTGAGAAATTTTCCCCATACAGCTTGGTCAGGTTTGATATCCCCTATCCCAAGCACCAATATCCCATAATGTCACTGTTATTGCCGACAGTGTCTTCACTGGCACCCGTTCTCATGGACGTCAATAGTGGGGCATATTTTTCTAGGTTATTTTAGAGCCATTTGAAAGAAAGCTGAAGTCTTCACTGCAACACTTAGTCACAGTGTCACCTAATAGTTGAGGTTGGAAGGCGCCTCTGGAGATGGTCTGTTCTACTAATTCCCCTGCTTGAAGCATGATCAGCTAGAGCAGGTTGTCCAGGACATCGTCCAGTTGGGGTTTCAGTATCTCCAAGGATGGAGACTTAATAACCTATCTGGTTTACCTGTTCTGTTTTTTTGTCACTCCAGCAGTGTGACAGTTTTTATTTAAAAAAAAAAAAAAAAATTTCCTACGTTTAAATTGAATTCCCTGTATTTCAGTTTGTGCCCACTGCCTCTTGTCCTTTCACTGGACACCAGGAGGAGACTCTTCTTCCGCCTTTGTTAGTCCCTCTTATAAGATATTTATGAGAGGCATAGTTTATGAGAGGCATAAGTTCCCCCCCGCTTCCAAGCTGCCTCAGGCTCTCTCAGCTTCTCCTTGTATAACAGATGCTTCAGCCTCGTAATCATCTTAGTGGCTCTTTGTAGGATTTGCTCCAGTATGTCCATGTCTGTCTTGTACTGAGGAGCCCAGAAGCGGACACAGTACTCCAGGAGTGGCCTCACCAGCGCCGAGTAGAGGGGCAGGATCACCTCCCTCGACCTGCTGGCAATGCTCTTCCTAATGCAGCACAGGGCACAGTTGGCCGCCTTTGCCGCAAGGGCGCACTGTTGGCTCATGTTCAACTCAGTGTCCACCAGGACCCCCAGGTCCTTTTCTGCAAAGCTGCTTTTCAGCTGGTGCTGGTCCATGGGTTTGTTCCTCCCCAGCTGCAGGACTTTGCACCTTCCCATGTTGAACTTCATGAGGTTCCTGTCGGCCTATTTCTCCAGCCTCTTCAGGTCCCTCTGAATGGCAGCAGGACTCTCTGGTGTATCAGCCACTGCTCGCAGTTTCGTATCACACACAGACTCGATGAGGGTGCACTCTGCCCCATTTTCAAGGTCATTAATGACCGTATTAAAACAGTATTGGAACCAGTGTTGACCCCTGGGGTACACCACTAGTGACTAGCCTCCATCTGGACTTTGTGCAACTGATCACAGCCTTCTGATCCTGGCAGTTCAATCCCCCTTGCTATCCACTTTTCTAGTGCATACTTCCTCATCTTGTGCATGTGGATGTTGTGAGAGGCAGTGTCAGAAGCCTTACTTGAGTTTAAATAACATCCACTCCTCTCCCCTCATTCACCAAGACAGTAATTTAACTGTAGAAAGCTTTAACTCACACAAGTTCTCTGTGCCTTTTTTATAAGGCAAGGTCCAACACTGCAAACTTAACAAGATCTTCAAAGATTATGATGATTCACCCTGTTCAAAGGTTTCTGATAGAGCGGAAGTCAACACTGATAATAAGCTTTTCAAAAGACACTGAAAAGGGCACGTTTATTGTATTTACCTTCAAGAACACTATGTCCTAAACAACGTCACACAGGCTATCTGTGCCTTTTCTTTGTGGCACAATGTTGTGAACCTAACAAAACCTTGAGAGATAAAGGTTCACCCTGTTCAAGTTTTTCTGCACAGAAGTCAAAAGATTCCAGTAAGCTTATTAAAGGAGTCGGCAAAGGGCTTATTTACTGTATTTGCCTTCAAGATAAATATGGTATCAACAACCTGACTTAGATGGGAATCCCATTATGGATCATGAATACATTAATGTAACTCAAGCATAACATCATGGAAATGATTTGGGCCCAATTTAACAATTTGTGTGTTGCCTCTACTCCCAGATTTCTCCACTGATGCCAGTGCAGAGTCCCTTGCTCTGCGCTCGTGCAATTGAGAGCAGAATCTGATGCAGGGTATTGTGAAATGTGATGTTTAAAAAATGCTCTCATGTCGGAGGGAGGGTCTGATGCCACTTACATGTGAATATCAGTTTAGCTGTAACTTCATGGATCTCTTGACCTGCAGTGTTATAAGGAGAATTTGGCTCAGTTATGATGATGGAGAGTGTTCTCAATTGCTGTTATAATCAGTCCTCTTTTATTTTCAATCAGCAAAATCAGTGGAAGCATTCCGTGAAAATATAAAACAAATAGAACATGGTCTGAAGCTGCAAGATAACTCCAAGACTGAAGTACACAAAGCTGATAATGCAAAGGAGGAAAAGAAGATTGTACACCGTTTGCTGTACCCAGACTCAGTTTTGTTCAAACGTTGGGGTGCAGATTTAAGGGAAGAGGAGCAAACTGTTGCACAGAATCTGTTCTTAAGTTATGGGTATAATGTTTATCTCAGTGATCATCTACCTCTGGATCGACCTATCAGAGACACCAGATCTCCCAGGTGCAGTATAAGCCCTCTCTACATTCACAAGGAGACATGAAATTAAAGGGAAAGGGTTCTGCATTGCTTTGGACTATTTAAGCCCCAAAGGCAGGACATCTGAAGCATGCTTTCTCTTGTCCCTTACATTGTCTTAGGTAAGGCTCTTATATGCTGTGATATCCAAAGTGGTGTTTAACTCCCCCCACCCCCCACTTTGGAAAACTCCCAAAATATAATCAATGAAGAAGTAAACCCCTACATTGTAAAATTCTGTCCTTTTTAACAAAATGCTTGTTTTTCTTGCTATGTTGCAGACTGTAAGTGGGGAATACCTATACTGCTTATTAAAAGATGATTAGAAATCAAACAGGAGAGGTGGCTGAAACTAATTATTGGCCAGTGAGTCCCATGAAGGGTGAGGGAAGATTCAGCACTTAAGCTGAATCCCTGACACTCTTATCTTTAGTATTGTAGGCACAGCCATAATGGACCGATGACCGTGTGAGTTTCCTTATAGCCTTATCTTCTCTCTCTGTTTCCCTCTCAAGTTATCAAAGAGTCTGAAGATTAATTACATGGAAAATATAGTGGGGTAAATATCTAAAGGATTAAGATGTAGGTAAGCAGTCCACTTCATAAGAGGAAGCTTAAGGGATTTTTCCAGGAATTCGTTGGTTCTTGAAGCCAATAGATAATATTTTTTAAGCAGACCAGTGATACTATGGGAGCTGGCATAAGTAACCATTAAAAATCTCATTAGGAACAAGTATCTGTTAAAAAAGCAAGCACATTTTTTTCTGTATAGTATGATAAGGTATACAGTTTATTGCAAAAGATAATAGTAAGCTTTACAGGAATTAGCTGGTGTAAACATGGAAGAATATCACAGATATACTGCAAGCCTACACCTTTGTACCTATGCTTGCTTGTACTAAATCCGATGGAGCGTTTCAGAAAAGGATGTGGGGGGCAGAAAGGATTGCAAACGGGGAGTGAATTAACAATGTCGTACTTACTTAGGAAAAGGGGAGTTGCCTCACTCGCAGCCCTCTGGAAGATGTAAAGAGCAGGTTATGCAACTGGGTCCTCACCATACTGCTTGGATGGAGCTGGTTCCATCTAGGGCAGACAGTAATAAGTTGCCCTTGACTGTGGGTGTCCGTGCGGCAGCGTTGCAGAGAAGGAGAAGGTCAAGGGAGATGGGCCTTGTGCAGTGGTGAGCCTCAGGTCCTCCTGAGGCAGCCCTGAGCTGAATGATCCCCGCTCTGCTGGGAGATCGTTTTGGAGAGCTATCTGGAGCAGCCACCACAGAGGTGGCTGGAGGAAGCATGTGATGAGTCTACATGGTCCCAAAGAATGGGTGCGGTGCCTGGCGCTCTTCTGCTTGGCATCATAAAGAAATACAAATACATCATAAAGATCTATTTGCAGAGACTGCCTTTTGCAGATATTCACTCAGGCTCTTGCACTAATGGGTAATAAAGCTAATGGAGAAATTCCAACAAAAATGCATTCCATTTGTACACAGTTGCCACTGTAGAGGTCTACCTGGAGCATGAGCCTGTATCTCAGAGAGCTGCATTATGTAGCTATGCAACCCATGCAGTCTGAGTATTGCTTTCATGAGCATGTTTCTAAGGGGAGGGAATGATCAGCCTGAGAACCCAACTATGCTCTGTTATCTGCTCTAGAGAGAGTTAGTGCTTAGCACTATGAAGAAGACCCAGTCCTCACCATCTGCCCAGTGGCCAGGATGTTAATTAGCAGAGCTGACAAATATCCCAAATATATACTTAAAAATAAATATTAAAAAAATCTTTGTTTCAGTACTGGGAACAATTTATTCTGGGGTAGCATGGAGTTCCACAAGGCCTGGTTTACTCTGTAAGAAGGCTTTTTGAAGCTCTTTCAAGAATTTCTAAAGAGATCCCTCGTCCAAGCGAATCCTTCTCACATGTCAGTTTATAAGTATAGCTAGACCTACCTTGTTCTTCTTCATTTCACATACAAAGGGATTATTATCTAATTTGCTTTTGTCTGCTGTCAAGTTTGGCCATTGTCATCTCCTTCTGTAAATGCAAAAAGCCAGATTTCACTCACACGTCCACTGCCTCATAAGGTAATCACTGCTGGCTGAGTTAACTGTATTCTTTAGTCTCAATATTTTATAACCGTTTTGGATTGAGAAACAGTAATTTTTCTTTTTGTTTTAATAGAAATTTTAACTTTTCCCCAATGGTTTATATACATACATAACACAACTCGAATAATAAAACTTAGATTTGGGAATTTCTTTTTTTCCACTCTTATGCTGATTTTTTTAAGCCCAGCATCCCAATTCTGCCTTCTTGCAGCTGCCTTGTTCTCTGACTTTCTTTAGAAACTGTGCTGAAGTTGTTTGTCTTCTATTACAGCTGTAAAATGAAAACATATCCGAAAGACCTTCCAACACTCAGTGTTGTACTTATATTTATGAATGAAGCACTGTCAATCATCTTACGTGCAATTACTAGTATAATTAACCGAACACCTTCTCATTTGTTGAAAGAAATCATCCTGGTAGATGATTACAGTTCAAATGGTAAGTGACCCAGGGAAGGCAGGAGTCTTGTTAATTTATGCCACTATTGTGTTAAATGAATGTTGGTGGCCTTTTGGGTGCACACAGAGTAGACCACTCAAAATTAAGAAGTAAATTGAGTACAGAAAAACCCCCCAAACACCTTAATAGCCTGAAAAAGGCAGCTAATAAGGAATAGGATGATGCTATGCAAGTATTTGAAAAGGTTAAAAAATGAAGTGGGAGAGTATTTATCGTCACTGGCTCATCAGGCCCAGTGCCAAAGTAAGATATGCTAAGAAAACTATCTCTGTAGTTATCTGAAATAACTCCTTGAAGAGTGATGTCTTGGGTTGTGGAAAACACTCCTAGGGGAAGCAGTGGGTGCACTGTTGCTCTTAAAATTGAGCTGAACAAAGCATTGTAAAATCATCTGTAAGAAATAGTCATGCCCCTGATCTTAAGGGTGCTCTTTTTTTTTCCTTGCCTGATGAGATGGGTTTGATTTCTCATTTTTCTAAGGCTTTGTAGCTGCTAGAAAAACATGTTAGTTTGGGTGGAGCAAGAGTTTAAGTGAATTTCCAAAACGATGCTAAGAGGTCTCAACTTTCTATTCTTTTTCTCTGACACTATTTTTCAGTTTGGTGAGGGAGTTGGCATGCCTACAGCTCTTACAGGAGCATTTCACATTTTCAGGGCTTGTTTATTTTCCCTTTTCCTTTCCACATGGTAGAAGATACACACAGAAATTACTGCACTAAGACAGCTAATTGGTTGCTGTTATGGTACACGTCTAAAGTTTCTACATACTGATGTATTTGTGTACAATTTAGAAGCCATACAATAGCACTATATGTAAATGAAATTTAGGTACTTAATTGAACTCCTGGAATGGAAGCTGATTTTAAAAATAAGCTTCTTGAATTCATGAGTACCTGAATAATTCTACCTGTTCTATTGCAAAGAACAAATCAGTTTTCGGTCTGGAACTGGGAAAAGCTAGAAAGCCATTACCTACGTAAACTTTTCCATTTCTTAATATTGATTAACTTTTTTTTTTTTTAAATCATTAAAATGTGGGGGCTGGTTTTAGCTGATCTGAAAGGACCTTTGGAAACACACGTTAAAAATTACAATGCAAAGCATCCTGGGCTGCTGAAGATCATCAGACATCAGAAAAGAGAAGGCCTAACACAAGCCCGGATTTCTGGCTGGGAGGCATCAACTGCAGATGTTGTTGCAATTTTGGATGCCCATATTGAAGTGAACATGGCCTGGTAAGACTATAAAGACTCGGGGTGGGGAGAGGGAGGTGGACAAAGAGTATAACTGTGTAGCTGGGACAAGCGTCTATATGGTTCTCCTTTCTGGCCTGCTACATGTTAATTAACGGCCACAAAGTCATTTATTTCTGAGAGGAAAAGGGATACAATTGTTTGAAATAAATAGCAAAGCAGACAGGGTAATAGAGTAAGCTGTTCAGTGAAGAGGAAGAGAGAAATACCTACCTTCTCTGTATATTTATTACATTTCTAGGAAAAAAGACTTCATACAGTGAAATAACATCAGAATGATGCAGGTTTTTCAGCTCCACTGCCAGCAGCTTTGGCCCTTGGTATTAGACAGCCATAATACCCAATGACTTTAGATTGGTTTGATTCTTATTCCAACTTTGGCTAATGTTTATTTGCTGTTGCCTGTTAGTTTAATATTGCATCATAGTTCTGTAGGACTTTTTTTGCAAAGAGAGACAAACCAAGTGGCTGATGATGGATATTTACATTCTGTTAGGTAGTGATGTCTGTGGTACTGTTTTGTGTGAAATCTCTTTACATTCTCTCCCTTCTGGGTTGTTGAATTCACTGGCTGACTATTGTCCATGTTGTCTCACTTTCTGGGAGCAAGGTTCTTCTCCCAGCCCTTCTCAGTCCAAACTGGCTCTGTGTGGTCCAGATCTCTCTTTCTCTCTCGATAACACAGTAACTGACACTCCCTAGCTGTTACAGTCTTAAAGGTAATGCTGAAGTCCTTTAGTCATGGCTTTCAGGAGTCAATGGGATAGGTTGGGCTGTCAAGAGTATGTAGGGAGAGATAAAGTCAGTTCTTTCAGGCCTAACAACGACTGGGGTCCAGCAAAAGGATTCCCTCTGTCAGAGTCCAATACTCTCTGACCAGGTTCTTTTTGATATTCCACATGAGGAGGGTTTAGTATTTTAATACTAAATTTACTTATTTGAAGATACATGGCATTTTGGTTTAGAAAAGTGATAACAGCAATATACTGAAATCACAACACAAGCACAATATAGCAATTGCAATATACAGTTGAATCACAATACAAATGGGATTCACAGTACTGCTCTCTATATGCTCACCGTCAAGATGCTGGACTAGGGATCTAGTTATTGGGAAGGAATACATGGGTTGAAGCCAATTCAAGCGCGTTGCTCTCTTCAAAGTTCATTTTTCTGGGTGTTCAATTTTTATGCTTTATGTTGGGCTGAGCCACATATACACTTCCCCCATGTTGGTCTGACTGGCTCAGGAAGATAATACTTTCTATTGATTATTTTAGGAAGGCCATGTACATGACCAGTTGACCCACTCAGCGGATACTGCCATTTATCTGCAACAAAGGCCGCTCTCTGGTCCCCTTGGTGTTGGGATAAGTTCAGCTTCCTTTATGATAGCTGTGGTCACTCCCTACGTTCGTCTCTGAGCTTTATGAGCACATCATCCTTGCCTATCTTCTCTGAGCCTTCTTCCATCGTAGGGGTTCATTGATCGGCCACACCCTTTCCCTCATACAGCAGCCGTGCCATCAAGGCACAGGGGGAAGACAGTGAATGACAAACCTCAGGGCTTACAGCACTCCTCAGTGTCTCCTTCCTTTGCTTTTCCCTTCTTGTCTCTTCATGCAGATAGTGAAGACACTCTGGAGCCTGTAGGAAGCAGACCCAGGTAGCAATAAACACAGCAGGTTAAGCGTGGAACTTATGGTTAGTTTGATTAGTGACAGTCAAAATGCAGAAGCAGCCTAATGGAAGGGAGAATTGAGCCATGGCATTAGCAATTTGGGTTACTAGCACTCCAAGACTGGCATATAACTTCTTGTAGAAGCCAAGAAAGTAGCTAACCCAGTTTTAGAAACAGGTGGTAAAGTTTAGTACTGTTCATTAGATTTCCACTTTTTCGAGCTGAATAGACTGTTTTTAATTTTGGTAGGGCTGAACCTATTTTGTCTCGACTAAAAGAAGATCGCACTGTGATAATATCACCGGTATTTGACAATATTAATTTTGATGACTTTGAGCTTCTTCAGTATTCAGTGGCTGCAGATGGATTTGACTGGGCACTCTGGTGCCTTTATGAACCTTTACCAGCTGAATGGTATGCTCTGAAAGATGAAACAGCTCCAGTCCGGTAAGTATGAATAGCATTCGACAGTGAGCCAAGATACATGATATCCAGTGTAGAGCTAGCAGAGGGAAGAAGATGTTTCACAGGTGGTGGGATAGATACCTACGAAGCACGTTGTATCTAGATAGTTGGTTTGGAAATGTGGGTTCTTTCACAGCCCTGATCATCTCAGTACACCAGTTGCAGGGTTGTATTACAGAATCTGCCCTGTGCTGATCCTGCTGTCAGATTTTCAGGCAATCCCCGAGTCATTGATTTTTGTGTCTTATGTTCCTTAGCTAGAAGTGTGGTAGCAATATTTATTGACTGTACAAGATGAACTGCGGCCCTTCTCCATGCTTGCCCAACAGTATGGAGTGAATCTCACAACTTTGCTGGACAATTGTATGTCTGAGCTGTGAGGACTCACATGGATTCACGTTGTGCAGTTCTTTCTTTGGAGATGTTGGAGTGACATGGGCAGCCTTTTTCAACCTTTATCATTTGTGTATCACACAAAAGCAAGAAAAAGATATGAACAAAATACACCCAGCTGTTATACCTAAAGTGACCCCCTACTGCTAGCCTTAGGATCCAATATATTTGCTTCTGTTCCTGATATCTTCCTTAACTGCTCAGATTAGTTTATGTATTCAACACAAGGTGGTTGCTGGCACTACGATACCAGCAGCCATCTCATGCTGAATATAT
This sequence comes from Gymnogyps californianus, assembly GCF_018139145.2. Taxonomy (NCBI): domain Eukaryota; kingdom Metazoa; phylum Chordata; class Aves; order Accipitriformes; family Cathartidae; genus Gymnogyps; species Gymnogyps californianus. The sequence goes on from NC_059471.1 coordinate 135,839,166, forward strand.
AAACCCATTTGTTTCCTTGTTCTACAAGGAAGTCAGATGTTGTTGACTGTCCCTGAACTATTAACAGCCATCCATCAAACAATATTAAAAAAACTAACAAAAGATATATAGCCATCAGATTTTTCTAGTCCTTTATTGTTTTATTGCGTTTATGTGGCAAAGTTTTGGTGGTGGGGGAGACTGCAGGGGTGGCTTCTGTGAGAAAAGGCGAGAGGCTCCCCCCATGTTGGACACAGCTTGTTCCAGCTGGCTCCAAAACAGACATGAAGCTGGCCAAAGCTGAGCCAATCAGCAACACTGGTGGTGCCTCTGCAATAATGTATTTAAAATAGGGTAAAAAATGCTTTGCAGTGGCTATGAGTGAGAGGAATGAGCAAGAAATAAGAGAGAAACAGCCCTGCAGACACTGAAGTTAGTGAAGAAGGAAGTGGAGGAGGTGCTCCAGGTGCCGGAGCAGAGATTCCCCTGCAGCCCATGGAGAAGACCATGATGAAGCAGGTTGCCCCCCTGCAGCGTGCAGAGGATCACGCCAGCCAGATATCCCCATGGAAGCCTGTGGAGGACCATGCCGGCCAGATATCCACATGGCAGCCTGTGGAGGACCACACACCAGAGCAAGTGGATATGCCCTGAAGGAGGATGCAACCTGTGGAGAGCCCACGCTGGAGCAGGCTTCTGGCAGGAGCTGCAGCCTGTGGAGAAATGCTCAGGCAGGAGCAGGTTTTCTGGCAAGAACTGCAGCCTGTGTGGGACCCACGCTGGAGCAGTCTTCTCCTGAGTAACTGTACTCTGTGGAAAAGGACCCATTCTGGAGCAGTTCTTGAAGAACTGCAGCCCATGGGAAGGACCCATGTTGGAGCAGCTCATGAAGGACTGTATCCCATGGGAGGACATCACGCTGGAGCAGGGGAAAAGTGTGAGGAGGAAAGAGTGGCAGAGATGAAGTGTTATGAACTGACTAGAACCCCCATTTTCTATTCCCATGCCCTGCTCAGGGCAGGGGGAGGAGGTAGAAGAGTCAGGAGTGAAGCTGAGCCTGGAAAGAAGGGGGGTGGAGGGAAGGTGGTTTAGTTTTGGTTTTGTGTCTCTCACTATCCTCCTTTTTTTTTTTAATTGGCAATAAAATAAATGAGTATTCCCCAAATTGAGTCTACTTTGCTGCTGATGGTAACTGGTGAACGACTTCCCTATCCTTGTCTGAACCCACGAGCTTTTTCATCTTATTATCTTCCCCTGTCTTGCTGAGAAGGGCGAATGAGAGAGCGGCTTCATGGGTACCTGTTGGCAGCCAGCCAAGGTTAACCCACCATACTTATTTATGTAAAGGGCTTTAAAATTTACTGTGTAGATCCTGAGGAAGAAAGGCACCGTGAAAACATTTGAAAATAATGTACTGTGTTTGTCAGATGAGATGGCAGATTTCTTCATTTGTGTACTACTACACCTGGTAGCCCAGCATTGAAGATAAGGCTGCACCGATACCTAGATAAAGAACTATAGGTGAAAATGGCACCTGTATGTGTTAAAAACATTATAGAGCGAGCATTAATCGTTCGGGCTGGAGAATGGAATGGAAGCAAGCCAAACGTAGGTTAAAGAATGTTTCATTGGGGGGTGTCCACAATTCTTAGACCAGAGAAAATAGAAGTGGGTTTGGTTGTAGAGAATGGGCATATCAAAAGAGTACCAAATCCCCTTTCAGTCCCCTTTCCCCCATCTCTAGGATGGATTCATCTACAGTTGATTTGGTCCTGCCAGACAATCGTCTCATCTCTCTTTCAAAACCTCAATTGACAGTGATTTCACAATCCCCCTTGGCAACGGGCTTTAGTGTTTAAGTTTCCTTAATGTTAGGTAAAATTTCATAATGTCCAGCCTAATTCCTCCTTGCTACAGTTTAATCTGATTTCTTTCTTCTTGTTTTAAATATGTGAAAATTGTTGTTACATCTCCTCTCAAAATAGATCTAATTATTTTAAAAACACTAGATCATGCTTTTTAGACTATTGATCAAGTTTATTTGCTGTCTTCTGGATTCCTTAATGTTGATCCACATGTTGTTCTGAATTAAATCTGTTACTCTCTCTTGGATACAACTGGAATCCTTCTGGAAGTTCAAGATGTGATTGATGGCTAATTGACTTTACTTTATTTCCATCATTGTTGCTTCTTTTTAATTTTACTTGTTTGGTTCTCCAGGAGCCCATCTGTAATGGGGATTCTTGCTGCAGATAGGAAATTTCTGGGTGAGATTGGTGTACTGGACAGTGGAATGCACATATACGGAGGAGAAAATGTGGAACTTGGCCTGAGGGTAAGCCCATTTTTTCATCTTTTTCTGAAAGACAGTGAAAACTAGTATGTGATTTTTTTGAAAGCACTCAGGCTGCTGGTTATTGTCCAAAGCATGGGTTAATATTTCAGAACAATTCTGTTTTATTTTGGGTACCAAAGGGAAGCGATAGATTTCCAAAAGTGTTTAAGGGTCATCAGCAGGCCTTTGTTGATACTTCTTAAGAATTTTGACTCCTGACACAAAAACCTAGTTCAGTAAGGAAATACTGAATCTTGCAAGATGTGGTTCTCTGCAGAAATTTAAGATATATGTCTCTTGGCTCAGCAGAAGAATAAGATCAAGTTAAACGAAGTTATGTATTAGGAAAAAAAAAAAACCAAAACAAAACCAGAAAGAGGTCTGTCTGTCCTAGAAAGTAATGTGTTCTTCAACTTTGGATGTCTTCAAATCAAGAATGGAGGCCTTTTTTTTTTTCCAAAATAGTTTTATCTGGAGTGTCTTTAGTTATTAGGGAACATGAGAGCACTAAAAATTCTATTGATGAGTATTTTTTAAAAGTAATGGCAGTTGGAGATATTCTAGAAGACCAGAGAAGAAAAAAAATGAACATAGCACTTATCTCTCTAAAAGAGAGAAAGGATGGTAGGACGTGAGAATTATAAACCTATTAGCAAGACTAAAATGTCTAGGAAAAAAGGGTCTGATTATTCTCTTTCTCTGTAAATATGAAAACTGGAGGGCTTTGAAAGAAGTCAGTAACGAGTTTCAAAACGAACATGAGGAGGAGGTACTTCATTCTTCCAGTAGCAGACCAGACCAACAGACCAGGAGCAGAGCTCCTTCCAAAGGGTATTGTGGGTCTTAAAAACTTGCAGTCATTTGTGGGGAGACTGAACAGTTATGGAAGAAAAACCTACTCAGAGTTAGTAAAAAAAAGTGAATCACAGGAGTATGCAGAAAGTCCCCTGACCTGAAAATAATTGGGGGCTGTGAGAGATAACATATGTACTTGTCTTGTTCTTAACCTTCCCCAGGAATAAGTTTGCAGTCACTGTGGGATACAGAATACTAGGCTAGATAGACCGTTGGTCCAGTGTGGGCATTTTCTCCTGTTCTTACAGCTTATTCTTTTTTGTTCTGGTATCTATTAGTAAGCACATAAAAGATAATACAAACGATATACATTTGTGTGAACAAATCATGTCAAACAAGTCTAGTTTTTTTTTCTATAATAGGGTAGCATGCTTTGTGCAAAGAAAAGAAACAGCAGTAATTAGGAGAAACATGAGGAATGTTTCGCAGAGGTGTAGGCTGGGGAACATCCAGCTAGAAAAGAATTGGGAGTAACAGACTTTGTATGAGTCAACATGACCATGGAGCTGGATGGGAAATAATGGCATTGATGATCCTTCTCTTCTACTGCTAATTTCTCTTCTGGAGTTGTGTTTTGAGTTCTGGGACCATACATCAAGAAATATGTGGAGCAATTGAATAATCTGAAGGAAAGGAAAGAGAACGAATAGAGTTCCTGAAATATGTGACATTATAGCAGAAATAGGCCTAGATGAGTTGTTTTTTATTTCATAGAATTGTTTGGTTTGGAAGGGACCTTAAAAATCACCTAGTTCCAACCCCCCTGCCATGGGCAGGGACACCTTCCACTAGGCCAGGTTGCTCAAAGCCCCATCCAACCTGGCCTTGAACACTTCCAGGGTTGGGGCATCCACAACTTCTCTGGGCAACGTGTTCCAGTGCCTCACTGCCCTCATAGTGAAGAATTTCTTCCTTATATCTAATCTGTATCTACCCTCTTTCAGTTTAAAGCCATTACCCCTTGTCCTATCACTACCTGCCCTTGTAAAAAGTCCCTCTCCAGCTTTCTTGTAGGCCCCCTCTGGGTACTGGAAAGCTGCTGTAAGGTCTCCCCAGAGCCTTCTCTTCTCCAGGCTGAACAACCCCAACTCTCTCAGCCTCTCCTCATATGAGAGATGCTCCAGCCCTCTGATCATCTTCATGGCCCTCCTCTGGATTTGTAGAAGAGATGATCAAGAGGAAATATAGCAACAGTCTTCCAAACATGCTAAATGCTACGTTAAACAAAGCTCCTGTGTGAGGCACCACACTGAGTCACGTGGATGTACTAACTTGGGTTGATACTATATTGGAGATGTTGACACATATCTCCATTACTCGTGGTGGACATGGCCAAAGACCCCATGCTTCAGATTCTGTCTGTGAGACTGAAATGTCACATGTCATCACCTCATATCTTGTGAGGCAGGTTGTGAATTAATATTTCAGTTCTGTTGCTTGAAAAAACATTTACACTTTATTCTTTATTGCCCTGCACCATTCACAGTGGTGGCAATGTATCTCTACACTGTTAGTCATTTACACAGATGCTGGAGCTGAAAACAATGGAGAAGCTGCTCTGAAAACTGACTGTAAAAATAGTATTAAAGATCTCTGTTTATTTCCCTCCTGAGGGTTTCTTGTGTCATATAAGTTTGGTTAGCATGCAAGCAGCCTCTCATGTTTTTCTTTAGCCAGCTGCCAGCCCTGGCAAATTTAATGTGAACATGTGAAGGAAATCTATACCACATAATGGAGCATTGTGTGATGATCCCTAAACTAGGACAATAAATCTACATTGTGCAGTGCCATGTGGCCTTGCCAGCTTGAGTTCAGTTCTGCATAGCTGCTCGCCTTTTGAAGAGCTTCCACACTTACACTGGTTCATGTATAGTCAGGTTGGGTGTGTTTGTTCTGGACCGTCTGTACTTTTGAAGCATTGGTTGTGGCCTGCTTAGGTATCTCTTTGGATTCCATGTAGATATTTTCCAGGAATCCACTGGATTTTTTCTTTCTCTTGAATTCTCCCTAGTGTGTAAGATTTTGCAGGACCAGTTTTGTTGTTGGCATGTCCCGGGCAATGTCACTGCTTCTGAAGGATTCAGGCCCATAACCACCACAGTATTTAGCAGTCTAGCTCCTAGTGACATCAGTTGGAGGTATATACCAGTTTGCCTTAGTGCATCTATGCCAATTGATCTGAGTGCCTTGTCACAGGAAACTGGTGGGTAGTTTTGTTAATGGTGATGGCAAAGAAAAAGAAGAACAAACATGCTTTTACTCTCCTGGACCTGTGACAGGGCTACACAGAGTAGAAAGGAAAGGTACTGAAAAACTCTTTTCATTCACTCAAGCCAGGAAATAGAGCTTTGAATGTTGAGGGCATGCCAGTTCATCTGGTGAAGGAGTGGGGGGAGCGGAAATGGGAGCACTTTTTAACAAAAAGTGCAAAGAGTTTGAATAAATAGGCAACTTTACCTCAAATTCTTTCTTCTTGACCTAGGCCTGGCAGTGTGGAGGTAAAGTAGAAGTGCTGCCCTGTTCAAGAGCTGCTCATTTGGAAAGAGCTCACAAGCCTTACTTGCCCGACTTGAGCATCGCAGTGAAACGCAATGCCTTGCGGGTAGCTGAAGTGTGGATGGATGACTACAAGTACATGGTCTACTTTGCATGGAATCTTCCAATTGAGGTGGCAGTGTTTCTCTGTGTTTCAAATTGGAATCTGAAGTCTAAAAGTGGTCAAATAAGAGCATGTGGTCATACAAAAAGAGGCATAGTATGGTTATAAGAGTCACTGTGGGGAAAAAAAAAAAAAATTGATATGTTAATAATTATTGATATGGATGACATCCAAGAGCCACGATCATAGACGTGTTCCTCTTAGGCTCAGACCAAGAGCTGATGCCTAGCTTAAAGAATATAAAATGAAATTTTATTTTTATATATACAAATATATTTTTATATTATGAGATTTTGTATTTTTTAGGGAAAGTAGGGAATATTTTACCTGGAATAGTCATAATTTTGCATGAAAGAGCATGTCTCTAGTGATCTGGGTGTCCCTGAATATCTTTTAAATAAGCAAAATTGAACTCTAAACAGAGAATTCAACTATTCTTCATCACATATCCAACAACTTTTATTAAGTGAGCTCTCCTCTCTGCAGCCCAAAGTTCTACTTTTGTTTTCCTGGAAGAAAAAGGGGAAAGTCTTATAGCATCCTTGGAAGGTTGAAAAATGGTAATACCAGGAAATTAAGGACTTTCCTTTAATAATAATAATCTAAGTCCTTTAAATTACAGGTTTTTTTTTCCTTTTGATTAACTTCAGTAGTTCTGAATACGGTTTTAACTTTTCTCCTGCACAAACTGTTGAAGATACTGGAAGTGTCAAGACCAAGTCTTTTGAGTATTGATAACTTCAGTTAATAAAAACCCCTGAATTTTCCCAGCCTGCACTTCAGTGGATTTATGAATCTTTAACGAAGGAAGAATAGCCTCCCACCTCCTCGTGTTTTCTTGGATAGATATTAAAGAAACAAATTAAAATATATAGTGATATAGCATAGATTAAAACTTCAGAACAATCCACTTCCCCATTAATTAACTTTTACTGTAAATATTTGGAATTTTTCATCTGAAAATGCTAGTCATCAAACCCTGGTTCAAGTCTATTTGAAACTCCTAACCTAACTTATTCAGGCCACACACTGCATTTTAGAGAACTGCTTAAAGACAGGTTGTAAGCTCCTGTTGGACTGATCTCTATCAAACTTTCCTGCTGGAGCTATTCCACTTTAGATAAGAAGTTACATAGTCTTGGAAACAATAGTTTGAATCTTGATTGCTCCCATATGAGATGAGTGTCACAGTCAACAGACTATTGATCAAACTAAGGTTGTTAACAAACTCTGTCTTGTTTTTCACTTTGAGCTAGATTTTTTTGTCAGTATGAAATAGGAAAACTACTTCCTAGCCATATCTAACTTCAATATTCTTTATATTTATGAATTCATAACGTTATTTTTTCAGTAACTTATTGGTGCTTCTAGGCAAAACGTATTCTGAAATTCTGAAGTTTAAAAAAATGTACATTTTTTTTTTAAATGAACTTTTAAATATATTTTTTATGTTATGAATAGATAATATGGAGAAATAAGTCTGTATTTTCCCTAGTTTCTCAGGCCACCTTAATGTTCTGAAATTAAATATGGTGTTCTTGCAGAATCCTGGAATAGACTTTGGAGATGTTTCTTCCAGAAAAGAGCTAAGGAAAAAACTGAACTGTAAAGGCTTTGACTGGTACATAAAAAACATTTACCCTAATTTAATATTGCTTCCCAACATTGTTGGCTATGGAACAGTAAGTACTGAGTCTATTTATCTGAAATATGGAACAACTCATTAACTCTACTGTTATGAAGAATCGTTGTGAATACTGTTTTGCTGATTATGATATATTTTCCTAGAAACTTTAAAAAGAATTTTACATGTCTTTCTAGACACTAAAGTTTTCTAAAGTCTTTTTCATATTAGTTGCCAGTCTAGAATTTCTAAACTGTGTTTATTGTGTATGTACTGGTGGGAGCATAATAGTAGTCTGGGAAAGTGCTTAACATGCATTTTATTACTGCATGCAAAACCCATCTATTGACCAACAGGAATGGATCAATATCTTCTTGTGAGGGCCTGAATTTTTCAATGGAATAGTATGGATTTTTTTTCTGCAGAGATTAGCAGGATAATGTGGAAAGCATGCAGACATGAATCAAGATAGCATGCAATACACTGGGAGTCAGGCCGCTATTTGCGAAAGAGAGAACTAATCATCCAGGCTGCAGTGGCTTCTTAATATAGGTAGGCATTTTCTAGACCCAAGCTTGCATACCTTGCTGGAGCTGGGCAGTGGTACTCACCTGTTTGGAGCTGCCTGGTGACTTCTGACATGGTGCTACATGGCATGATGTCGATGAGTCCTTGAAGGACCTTAGATTTGCTTTTGATTTTTGCTGAGATGAGTCATTTCTACATGGGTGATTTGAGATTTGTTTTCTAAACCCATATTGTATCTTCCATTTCAGGATTTGATGCAGAGCTATGAATAAAGTAGCCTTGCTCTCAGGACAGCTTCTAAAATTAGTGATGAGGAGTTGAAAACAAGATTGCTGTTCCTCACGGTAAATTTCCTGTTTTGTTCTGCAGATGAAAAACACATTGAAAGAAGACATCTGTATTGATCAAGGCCCTGTGCCTGGAAACACGCCAATTATGTATCCCTGTCATGCATACTCACCACAGGTAATGCGAACAACCGATCAGATCTTCACATATGAGCTCTTGCTAACTGTTCATTTCAAGCCTCCACAGGGCCATGAAATAGGCACTTCAAAACTACTATCTCTGTGCTATCTAAAGGGGAATATTAACCTTTATTTCATTAAATTCTGCTCCCCGATGCAACTGGCAGCAGAGCAGGTTCCTGTGGAGATCTAAGTGCATTGAACTAAGGCTTTTGGTTTAGCCTTGCCAAAAAATTGTGAGACCTCATGTTGATACTGATTGATCTTGTTGATTAACAGAAGATCAGTGGGATGAATGGGAGGAAGATGGAGCTCTTCCTCACACCTCACTAGCTGTCCTCTCAGTAGGACGGAAGCTAAGGGTTACCATTCAATTGTAGGCAACTTGGTTTTTTTCATTGGAAAGCAGAAAGATGTTGTATAGGGTCAAATTCATCCTGGTTTAATTACTGAGAGACCAGCAAATGCTGGTGCTGTACAGCAGATACCTCTCAATTTCAGTTTTGGAACTGTCTGCTATCATCTGCTGATGAGACTTCCCTGGTATCTTAATTCACTGACAGTGGTGTCACCTTCTCTTTCAGCACATCTTTTATCACAGCACTGGAGAAATGTATGTAGGAGGTTTACGTGCCCGACAGAATACAGTTGATAGATGCTTAACAGACCCTGGGAATGGGGACCTGCCAGTTTTAGAGCAATGTGACACAGCTGTGAATAAAGGCCTGAACTTGCACTGGGATTTTGAGCAGGTAGGCAGATTTCTATATCCCCACGTTTCAATAAGCTTTCCCATTATAATGATTCCTTAGACACTTTCCTTGCAAAGTAGTTTGCTTCTGAATAACGTTGCCTCAATTTCAAGACTTGCAGGTGCCACTGCAAGAGCTACAGTGAAGATGACTGAGTCTTCAGGGGAGTGTGATGTTAAAAACAAGGGGATGGTCACATAACTGAAGCTGAGTTACCAGAATTTAACCAGTTCTCAGTTGTTATCTGAACCATAGCCACTTATTTGTCCAACTGTCTGTCTTGGTAGAATCAGCTGGTTTAAGCCTTTTACTTAAAGGTTTAAGTCTTTTAATTTTTAGCTGGGCTGACTAAAAACACTCACTTGCTCAGTTATCACAGTTCAGCTAATGGGCAGGGAATGTGCAAGACCAGGTGCCTCTGTTGCTTTTGATGGTCTGACTATACATTGTGAACTCTCTCCACTGTCCATCATCTGTCTTCCTAGCCTTCTCATGGCACCTGTTGGTCTTAGGGAAAAAGTGGGCTGATGCCTCGTCCCGCTTACTCTCTGCTCACCATCTTCTGTAACAGCATCTGAGCATGGAAATCCTTGTTGGAGATCAGGCTAGGTTCATCCTCTCAGAGCTCAGGTTACAGCTGGTGACTAGAGCCTTCACACCATGTTCACTTGTCTCCATTTGTGCAGGATTTATGCCAGCCGATGCTGACATGCTTAAGATCCCAAGTGATACTTTCATATTCTGTATTCAATGCCTCTGAATACAGAATATGATAATACTGGCTTAGTCTAAGACAGATACTGCCATGCTGCTGAGGCAGGATAAACAGGCAGCAGAGATAATGATGGAGGGAGAGGTGGGAAAGGAAACCATGCAGCTTCTCCCTTCTCAGGCAGTCCAAACCTTGTTAGCTTTATGTAATTAATAATTAATAAATTTTACATGTAATGTATGGGCCTGTTTACTGTATCCCTCTCTCAGTGAAAAACTAAGCAGGAGACAAATCTTGTGAGAGAGTGGTAGAGAACAGAGGAGTTGAATTGGTGCAAGACAAAGGTTTCAGTGATGTGCGCCAGATAATATAGACCTACATGGTGTCCAGAAATTCGGCTAACATGAGATTTCCTTTATCTTTAGGCTGGTCTGTAACCACAAAACTTAGAAAAAGGTGCAGATGTGTTTCTGGAAGGTTTAGACCCACCTTAAAAGTAAACTTGCAGTTTCTTGTGTGCATCAAGCATTATCATAGTGAAACAACCGGCTGCCTGAAGGAGCCGAGTAAGATCTTGTTTGCTCTGGAGCCCAGCCCCTTAGGAAAATCCCCATTTCTGGTGTGATGAGTTGACTTAATCACACCCCACCCCATTCACAATAGTTGGTACTGAAATATTGACTTAGAGATGACAGATGAATATTCTTACCTGTTATTAGCTCTCTTCTTTCGAAACAGGATACAGTATTAAAATCTAGTATTTTTTTTTTAACTGTAAAACAACACAAACCCACAAAAAACAAACACCCCACCCCCCTAACTCCAAAAAGCAGACACAAAATAAACCTCTAAATATATTTTAATATGCCTTGGAGAGTTCCATGAGCTGTCATGTGTCATTAGCCTGAGGAAAATGCAACATTATTCTTTCAGGTCTGTGACCTACTAGTGTTTCTCAAACACATTTGTAGAGGCCAAGAGAATTGCTTCCTGACTAAGCACTAAATTTTTAAGCCCTCAGTTTCTCTCTTATTTCCTTTCCTTTTGTAGGGATCAGCTGTAATCAACAGGAGCACTAAAAGATGCCTTGAAATCACAGCAAACAATCCAGTTTCATACAGACTTGTAATGCAGACCTGCACAGGACAAAGGTGGAATATCCAACACACGGTTAAGGACTGGGGAAAGACAAAAGACCTGGAACAGAAGGCACAGCACTCAAAGCATTGACTAGAGGGTGTTTTTCCTTGAAAATTGCTGCATTCACAACGCAGCACTGAAAGTAATGATTTCAAGAGTTTGTTTACATGGGATTTTACAATGTGGTAGTTATTGCAGGAGCTATGAGCTACTCGTGCAAAGGTGCAAGTTCATCTTCTCGCATTCTTGGGGCATCACCCCCCTGAGTTTCCTCAATTAGGAGAGCAATTGTCTTTGCTCTCTTTTATTATCACTGGAGAGAAGCAGTTATGTCTAAGAGTGTTTCAACCCACCTGAGTTCCTTATGTTGTCCTTTGGAAGTGTCTGTCTCTGCTCATTAATGAAAGACCGGTGTAAGGTCTCTAACTTTCTAACTTTGGTATTTTGGTTAGATATGAAAATTCAGAAGAGATGAAAGTGGGTCTGACTTCTTCTTGTACACAGAGTTTATCTCAGGCTGAATTAGACCATTTTTCTTGTCTTGTGTCATATAGATAATGCAAAACTTCTTGTCAAGATGTGCTCATGCTAGTGGGTGAAATGAAATACATCTTTGTTCTTCTGTCCCTATAATTTGCCTGGACATGATTCAGTTTCTCAGTAAAGTTTATTAGATTCAGCAGTGTGACACACTGAGGCTGTTTTTTGTTTACCTGTGTGAAGTTGGTTTGTGCCAGCCAGCTGACAGCATGGATAAAATCCAGTCAAGCCCTTGGAAACAAGGGGATTCAACTTAATAGTTTCCACAAACCAATACAAGGCCAATGCAGTAGCATATGTCTGTCGAAGAAACTAGCATGAGTTGCTAACGGGAGGCAACTTCCAGGTAGACACGATATGAGTTCTTGTAGAAATAGGGTTAGGTGGAACTGGCTGTCCTGCTTCTTAGACTAATCAGTCCTAGGACCTACACCTATTTGTTAAAGGGAACTCCTGTAAAATAAACTCACTGAAACTATATTTTCAGCCCGAAGTAATTTTGTTATCAAGAGTGCCAAGCATTTTATCTGAATAGAAAGTGTATTCAGGGTTTGTTTGAATATTTGTTTGAATATAATCCAATAGCATTTGTTTTTTCCTTTCTAATTTCTCTGTAAACTTGATGTGAACAATCTGGTCCTGATACTCAGGATTGGAATTGGACAAGCTCTTCTTAAAGGACAGTCTTTGGTCCTTAGGGTTTGTATTTTTCTGTTCTGGAAACTGATTCTTAAAAATGCCACGTTTTAACCAGATTGGATTTAAATTTCTAAAATCAACTTTTATTCCCATGTCCTGGGTCAAAGCCAAAAACACTGAAGAAAGAGGAATACATGCTTTGGCGGTTTTCTATGTCTTCAACAGTATGTCTTACCAAAGTCAAAGGACCAGCATTTTGGCAAGCACAATGAAGACAGTGGGAATTTTGCCAGTACAACTGAAATGATAATCTGGCCTACTTGTGATGATGAATAAAAAGTGTTTACGTAATCATTTTTCCATCTTAATATGCCACTTCAATAGAATGTAATGGACAGTCGACCAATTTTGTTTTGAACTTAGAGTTTGGAAAACATGAAAATGTTCCAGAATGTCTCGATTTTCTGGTTCTTAATGTATGGCCTCTAGTTATACACAGGGGTCAACACTGAAACAAAATGCTTCAAATATTTTGATTTATCTCAAGTATGAGTTTTTTAATTTCCTGAAGCCCCTCCACAAATGTGACTTTTTTTTGGCTAATTTTGTAATGAGGAAAGATAGTAGCCATAAGAGAAGTCAACTTTCAGACTAGGGCTTTCTGGTGATGCTTGATAAGACATAAATAACAACTCAATGTTTTTGGTGCTACAGAAGTAATACATTGCTCTCGCTAGTAATACTTTTGAACTTGGAAATTCACTGCATGATGAAGCAACTGATGTGTGATTCCTCAGCAAGTCAGCAGTAGAGGTAGGACTCTACTGCCATGGTGTATCACAAGAAGGCAGCTATGACTGCGGCATAGCACAGAGTGGGATCTCTTCTTGACCTGAAAACCAGTCATTAGCCAAACTTTCAGAAATACAGAAAATCACCTCAGCTCCTGCAAAATGACATGAGAGTACTGCAATACCATATGCTGAAGACAGGGAGTAAATAATAACATAATAGGCAGGAGTTTTAATAGGTGTGCAGCTGCAAAGGAATGGGACAGCTTAACTCAGAACAAAGATAAACAAAAGGACCAAGGTGCATATTACTGTGCAGGTAGGCCCTAGTGGCCTCTGCAGAACAGTAAAGCTTTCCTCCTTGGTTGTGTGCTCAAGCAAGCTTGGCTTTACTGCATGTGCAACAGGAATGCACCTCGGGAGGAAGAATTAGAAGAGGAAAAAAAGATTTTTTTCTTTAGTGTCTGGTGGAATGGGGAGAAGAGCCAGTCTGGAGACAGGAACTATTTAAGGGAATATTAATTGTCAATCTCCTTAAGGGGAAACTAAATCAGAGAACAGACAGAACCATTTAATCTGTCACTGGGGGCTTTGTTTAGTTCTGACCAAACCATTGCATGGTGGAACTGTAATAATCAATAATAAGATAATAATAAACCCCACTGTTTTCATTCACATTTTTTTGCCTGACTTTTCTAAAGTCAGGAGGTAAATTTAGATTTACCTCCTCATTTTCCTTCCTCTTTGTGAAACTAGCCCTTTTGAAGCATTAAGCGTATGTGTTGTCAGTGGGGTATAGCACTCTGCTTGCATTGAGAGCAATCCAGTCAGGATCAGAGGGCAACCTTTAACCAAATGACTGTTTAAATTTTATCTGTCTTGTGTCAAAAGCGAGAGTAGCTTATTAGGCATAGGAAAGTTTGGCAGAAAAATTACAATTTTCAGAAAGTTAGATGATTTACTAGTGGTTTCACCTGTTTGCCTGTATGCCTGTCCCTGTCACAGCACAATTTTTCTGTTCCCACACAAGTCAAAAGTAGCTCACTTACTTTGTTCTCTGGTTTGATTTAATACTCCTTGGCTTTATTCACCCATTTAAGCTTCTATATACCTGTTTTCCTGCACACATCTTCCAGCACAGTGTGTTTTTCATTTTTCTTTGTGCTACATAACCTATGAACGCACGTTTTTTGAAATCTTCAGCAGACTAGGAACCTTTTTCCCTTCTGCTGAGAGATCCAGGCGAGGTGAGGACATCCACCAGTTTGACAATTGCTAGCACTGAGAGGACTGAAGGGTAGAGCTGCTCAGAGTCAGCCACCCAGAAACCCTCAGTAAACTGTGCAAGCCTGAAGACTGCCAATGAGATAGAGGGTCCATCAATCACACCGGGTAGATCAGGGTCATGTCCTGTCCCTCATACCTAGAAAGTATGGCACTGGGGCTTTGCATAAAGCTTCGTGCTTGAAACCATGCACTAATGGCGCTTCAGTATTCAGTTCAACTCCCTGTAGCAAATGTGATTTCAGCAATTGTTTTATACTTCCCCAACACTGGTAAATTCTGTCTACTCAGATATGGTAGTTATCAGTCATGTTTGTCATCTCAGATTAGATTTCAAGCTGGTTTTTTTCTGATTTTTGGGAGACTCGCTGTTACTTCAGAGCATGTTTTTGCATCTGTTCACTGTGAATTTACTTGCAGTCCCTAGTCCTCCCAAAATCCCCTCCCAGACAAGGCAAAATGGTACCTTACAGTGCGTGTGTTTGCCTGCAAAATTCCCCAGCAATGTGCCATCTGTTGCTAAGTGCCCAAAGCAACAATGATAATGGCAGCAGCTTTGAAGCAAAACCACACTTACTTGAGCCCTACTGTGGTGGATGCAAAGAGCTCTGAATTCAGTATCATGATAGCTGTTTGCTTTTAATGCCGTGTGTATTTCTGTTACAGTGGTTCAAAGGAGATTTGTAAATGTAGGTCAGTTTTGTGTGGATAATTTAACAGAAATTCTCACTGTAAATGTTATTTATGCAAGTGTCAGTATTCAAATCTAGGAACTGCATGGTGTAATGGCACACATCCCGAAACTGCTACTTTTTTGATGAAGAGGAGTTTGATAAAGGGGAAATACTTGTCTTACACAGACAACTTTGAAAAGGTATTGTCAGTTCACCATACTTCAAGGAAAAGAGATGCAGCGTTAGAGTCCTACACTGACAGCCATATACAAAAAAGACTGAGAAAAATATGTACAAACCTATGATGCAAGGAAACTCTGCGTGATAGCTGCCACACCACAGGGTTGCACAAGTTTGCTTCTGCATCTCCTTTAGACTTTGAATTCGTGTCTACAGTCTTTTTTGTTGGATGCATACAGGTGCCATCAGCCTGGATGAACTGAGCCTGGCTCATTCTTCACCCCCACTGGAAATGGTCCCTAATGTGTTCAGCTCAGTCTGCATCGAGTGCCATGTTTCTGGGACTGCCATGCTTCTGGCATGTAAGTCAGTTGATTTAAGTAATAGCATACTGTGCTGCAATCTGCTGTATAATTACACACTTAATTAGATTCACAGTTTGTTACCTATGTCACACTGTGACAGGGCTCGTTGCTCTTTAGGAGGGAAAAAAATTATTCTGGTTATAACTTAGAAAAGCATCATGAGGGCTGATTGATTGTCTCCCTGAAGGTGTGAGTTCCTTTTAGAAGAACCTGCAGAACAGATTAAAGCTCAAGTAATCACTGTTTATTAAATGTCTGTGGTTAACGCTCCCCAATTAAAAGTATGCCTTTGGGCTTGCAAGGAAAAAGCCCTGTGTCATGGTTTAACCCCAGTCAGCAACTAAGCACCATGCAGCCACTCCCTCACTCCTCCCCCCTCCCAGTGGGATGGGGAGGAGAATCAGGAAAGAAGGTAAAACTCGTGGGTTGAGATAAGAACAGTTTAATAACTAAAGTAAAATATAATAATAACAATAATAACAATGAAATGTAATAATAATAATAATTGTAATGAAAAGGAATAGAACAAAAAAAAAAGAAAAAAGGGGAAAAAAAAGAAATAAAACTCAAGGGAAAAAAACAGTGATGCACAATGCAATTGCTCACCACCCGCTGACCAATGGCCGAGCAGTGATCCGCCCCTCCCGGCCAACTGCCCCCAGTTTATGTACTGAGCATGACCTTCTATGGTATGGAATATCCCTTTGGCTAGTTCAGGTCAGCTGCCCCGGCTATGCTCCCTCCCAGCTTCTTGTACACCTGCTTGCTGGCAGAGCATGGGAAACTGAAAAGTCCTTAACTTAGAATAAGCGCTACTTAGCAACAACTAAAACATCAGTGTATTATCAACATTATTCTCACACTAAATCCAAAACACTGCACTGTACCAGCTACGAGGAAGAAAATTAACTCTATCCCAGCTGAAACCAGGACACCCTGAGAACAAGATGGTGATGGCACACACAACTTGCTGCTGTGGGATAAGCAAAGAGAGGAAATTTCAGTGTGTGAGTTCTGGGGTAGCTGCCTGGTTGTGAGATCCTGCACTACGCTGTAAGATAGCCTATATCTGGAGGGATGAATTGCCTCCTACTTCACATGGGGCAAATATGCTGTTACTTGCTATTCTACAATATACCTCACTTCAAAGTATCTTCCTTATGTACCTTAAATGTGTCTTAAAACTGTGTGTGCGAAGGGTACTGCTTGTGTGTGTAAGCAAACATGTAATAGCCTTAATTTAACATTGTTCTTCTAAAACAGCAGTATGTTTTGGAATGGAAGTATTGATTCCTCAAACCTTAGAATTATTTTCACTGGTGCTTGTTGGATGGTCTTTAAAGCCTACGAAAGGAGTGCAAAAGAAGGCAGGGCTTTCTAGAATAAGGAAACAAGATTTGCCATAGTTCATTTACCTTGTGCTGGCAGCTACAGGTAGAAGTTTAAGGAAGTAAAGACAATATGAATGTTCATTGCCATTATTTGTCTGGTAATGTTGGACAAAAGATAAACTATTAGTTTTGTAATTAGGCAGTTCTCCAATGCTTGAAATTCAAATAAGTTTTTGTTCATGTACAGTAAGGAAGTTGGTGATTGTGTGATAAATATGAAAATACATGATTATCTAGAGAAAATGAGTCACCAAATCAAGCTATTTGCTTTGAATAGAGACCCATCCACATAAAAAATCTGAGTAGCATTTTTGGATGAGCAATACAGTTGTTAGCAGCCATGATTCAGAGACTGCAAATGGGCAGACTTTCTGAGAGAGGCCCAGCTTGGACCAGCCCTCCTGTGACAAACTCAAGCTATTATCATCAGACAAGTGTGTCGCAGTGGGTTGCAGTGGGATTATACAATTAGTTAATATGAATTTTATTTGCTCTGGTGGAGGGCTGCAAATATCCAAGGGAACTGAGAGGTAACGGAACAGCAATAATTTCTTCCTTCCCCCCTAGTGATCAGGAAGATGCTGAACTGAAATTATTCTGAAAGTTGGACGCTTTGATGTATTCTGATGGACTTGAAGAGGGGAACCTGCTTAGTTTGCCATGATTTACACCTTGCAGCCTCATAGCATGCATTCTTGAATGTGAGGAACAGTAGAAGCAGATATGCTACTCAGCCTTCATTATCCCAGCTCTGTAATATTGAGACCCTGTGGTGTGACTCATGCTTTTTTCCAATCCATCTGGAAGTCCCAAGAGCTCAGTACGTTACCAAAAGGGTGCATAAGGTGGACAGAAGGGAGTCAAACTTAACATTTCTTAAAGAGAGAAGGTATTGTGCAGGGGTGAAGCATCATTTTCAGGTGGCTTCTTTGGCTACCCAGCAGCATGTGTATGTCATG
This sequence comes from Gymnogyps californianus, assembly GCF_018139145.2. NCBI lineage: Eukaryota > Metazoa > Chordata > Aves > Accipitriformes > Cathartidae > Gymnogyps > Gymnogyps californianus. The sequence goes on from NC_059471.1 coordinate 135,857,040, forward strand.
AAGGAAAAGAAGCCAGTCCACATTCATAGCTTGCCCTTGCCTTCCACTGTCCCAAGCATCCCACCCTCCAGGCCTCAGCAGACAATGTCCTACCAGTTCCACTGCTGTTTTACTTAATACTCCAACCAGGGCAGTTGATAGTGCTCTGAGATGCAGGGCACAAACCAACCTCCACCTTCTATTCTTCTGTCCTTTGATCCTTCACAGAGAAATCCTTCCATCCTTCTCTTCAAAACAAGATGAACAAATGGGCATAAAAATTTTCTTTTTCATATTGTTCTTCTGCTTCCTTCCTATATAGAAACTGTAAAAGTGGCTGACTGCTTGAAGCCTCCACAGATGGGGTGTTTCCCAAAGCATGACGCCGTAATATGCAGTATTTCAAGGACCTTGTCAAATTGTCCAGAGTTTTAAGCATACCAGAAACATAAGCCAGTGTTTCTCACTGTAAGGGAAGAATCCTTCACAACATCTTGCTGGTGCAAATATGGCAGATCGCATTTGTACAGACCCTGCTACGATACTGTGAAGATGAGTATTGCGTGTTTCGCTGAGAAATGTCAATATTTAAGAGTGCATGTTGTTAACTGTGCTGCTGCTCAACGTGACTGTGTCAGGAGAGGATGATCTACAACTTTTCACTAAGTCTCAACGGAGGAATGAGCAAAACTGGAGAGAATGGAAGGAGGAGGGAAGCTAGCTGACAGACAGGAGCCTGTATCAAAGCATCTCTTAAATGAAACTGAGCGGTGGGTGCCATTAGGTATGGGGAATGGCCCTATCTGGTTACACTCTTGGGTTATGAGACTTCACTAAGCACAAAAGTGAATGAGGCAAGATGGAGCTGAAAACAGAACTACAAAAGGCTGATGCTGACCCTTGATTGTGTAATAACTGTTTATTTTGAGAGCCTAGGTACCCCTGAGCCTGGTGCTGCTGGTATCACTTGTCTAATAGACTGCAGTTACTTAATGCTGAAGGCAGGCCATGGTCTGCCCTGGCCATGGGATTGCTCTGCTGGTCCCGCAGGGGAGTGTGCTCGGGCATAGAACAGAGCCAGGTTACCAAGAAAGTGCTATACATCACTTTCAGACAAGTAAAATGTTTTCCCTGGATGCCAGGCATGGGGAGGAAAAAGATACTGTGGAAGGAACCTTCTCGACATGTACTTTCTCTTTTGTTGAATCATCTCAGCGACGGGGCTGGCTAATCCTATGCAGAGCAGAGTTCATTGTTAAAATAATGTGACAGATATTGTATTTGGAAATAATAGATTTAAAGCATAAATCTCATAAAGACAGGCCAACTGTAGTGGAAACACATCTGAAAGAAAATATATAAGGCAGTAGTTTCATGCTGTAGTAGGCGGTAGTTTCATGCTGTTTCCTGCATGTGTACCTTTGTTTTGAGGGTGCTGATTTGGGACAGCCCATCACAAATGAGTACACCTGTTCCCAGAACTCTAATTGAAACACTTCCCTCACCTTCTTTCCCTGCCTCCAAACCAAAATAACAGTGAGAAGTTTCACAAAAGTCTGTATGTGTGCATGTGAACGCAGGGAATGGTACCTATTCCTCATGGGTTGTTTTTTTTTTTTTCTTTGGGAAAATACAAAATATTTTGAAAGAAATAAAATAATTGTTTATTTAAAAAGTAAATATACCTGCAGGAGAAAAACAATTTTTCAGTCAGTCCATGCAATTTTCCTTGTTTCTTGCGGAAAGAGAGTTCACAAAGTCAGGCTGTATGTGCTTTTGCTCCTCAGTGTTCATTGACCCTGCAGCATATCTAACCTAGAGGAACAGAGGTCTTACTGTTAAGAGCCTTCAAGTTTTCTGAAAGCAGACAGTCAGGTAGAGAACAAGGGAGAGATGTACCTCAAATGAAGGTTTCACCTACCAGAAGCAACACAAGGGAGAGAACTTGCACAAGTTACCTCGCCACAAGGAAAACCTCAGTCTGGTTTACACCTCTCAAGTGCTAAAAAGTCAACCTACTGTTAAATTTAAATCCATAGGAAGCCACTGTTTCTGCATGCTAATATTAATGGAAATGTTTGCTTATTTTTATTTTGGCACTCTTCTGTATTTTTAACTCACACCACTTTTTATTTATTTATACATCATTATGCTGAAATAGATTGAAATCCATATCCATTCTAAGCTTTCTCAGGCTTTTTATGCTTTAATTGTGGGACTTTATTACTCGGTGATGGTCTGCTTTCAGTTGAGGGTCATCTCTGTTTGTATGCTTTTAATTAAATCCTGGATAACACCATTTTTTTTAAGAAACCATTACGAAGAACATTGAGGGAGGAAAAAAATTAGAAAAAATAGAAAATATTATTCAACAGCAGTGAAAATGAGAAATACTCAGAGAGATGTAGTGGACAAACTGGAGAAGATTCGCTGCCCTATGTGACATATATAGGCTGCTTCTAATTGTAGCTGCCTTAGACACAACTGGTGGGGGGCAGAAAACAGTTATTTTTCACTTTAAGAAACTTCAGGTTTTTTTCCAACTTGAGAGGAGAATTAGAAGGTAAAAATGGCAAAAAGAATTGTTGCAAGCTTGGCATTTAAAGATTTTCTGCAAAAGAAAATTTTGAAAAGGATTGTGTCATTCATTCAAAATGTTTCACTCTAAATTTAACATAAAACAAAATAAAACTATTTTTAAAAGTTCAAAATAAAACTGAAACATTTTGTTCTAATATGTCAAATCAAGCATTTTTTTGTTGGAATTCTCTTCTCTTTTTCTCCCAAAAAAGAAGACAAAAATGGCTGACTGCAAGAAGTCTTCTTATTTCAGTATAATTTCAGATCAGAATATTTTGTTTAAAAAAAACCCTCACAAAACCAACACATTTGACAAAGTTTTTCCACCCAGCTCAAGCGCAAAATAGAATATTACCTTGCGGAATATAATTGAAGCTTCCTTAAGTGTGGTACAGTAAATGGCAGACTGTAATTTCTATGACACTTCTATTTTCTAGGTATTTATTATCATTTATCCCTTCCGAACTCTTGCTAGAATTCCAGTTCTGCTGCCTTGGGTAAGATTCATCCAACAAACAATATTATCTTTTCTGATAAATTACTAGTTGGTTCAATACTATGTATGATTGCATATCTTATCCTGCTATACAAACAAAAGTATAACATTTGAATTTTTAACAAAAATCTATTCCTAAGGAGGTTTTTTAATCATTAATCACATCAACTTCCATGGCAGCACTGAGCTAATTGTTAAATATTTTAGCTACTGGCTTCAGCAACCAATGTCTAGAGAAATAACTTTAAGATTATTTTTATCAAGTGGACTGCTTATATACCTCTTAATCCTTTAATTCTTTACCCCATTCTCTTTTCCATGTAATTATTCCCAGAACTCTCAGATACATTAAAAAGGAAAAGAAGTCATTCTGTGAGAACTGTAAAAAGCTGTTTCTAGTTGCTGAAGATGACGTGAGCTTTAATTTTCTGTTCCTATTATATAAAAATGGGAAATTATATATATAAATGGGAAAATATATATAAAAATGTAGCTATATAAAAATGGGAAAATAGGGCTTGGAGGGCTGTGATGAGTTTTATTTAGTTTGAAGACAGACAATTTTCGTTAGACTAGGATGGGATGGCATGAAATTCCAATGACATACAAAGTGTGTGTTTTTCTGGCTACTCAGGTAACAAGGTGAAGAAAGTTCTGACATGCTCATTCACTCTAACTGGGATGATATTAGACTATTAACATTTTTTGACATCATCTACTGATCATATTTTGTGAAGAAAAATTCTTTTGACTTGCTAGAGCAATGGAGTAAGCATGAGCATGAATGATATTGCGGTCTAAGTACAAACAAAGTTATATAGGCCAAACAGAATATATTACAAGAGTATATCCCAAGGTGGGGATACTCTACATGTACTCTACATAGTTTGTTAAGGAATAGGACAATTAAATGACACTTTAATAAAGGAGGTATTAAACTTTAAAGTTGATTCCGCAAACTGACGATTTGATGAATTGTTGCTTATCTTGTTTCTTTCAAGTTAGGATTTTGTGTGTAAAAGAACATATTTATGTGCTTTGTTATGTATTTTAACATTGACTTCAAATGTTAATTATAGTTATGACTCTGGCTTAGGACAATGTAAACACATTTCCCAACAGTAACCACTGTGTTTAGAGGCATAAACCCAAGGAAAGAAACAGAAACTGTTCTTTTCTTTTTTTAATGTTTACAGATTATAGAGTCTGTTTTCTCAGTGAGTGTCCTGACAAAGCCCTTTTCTTCCTGATTATTTTCAGGAAGGATGCATGAATTTAATCATCATGGAAACCTTTAAACGTGTATCAGACTAGGCTGGAGCTGTCCATGGGTCCAGAAGCAATTGGAAAGAATGATGGAACATGTAGATGCCTGCATTAACCTGCACGTGGACTGTGCATCTGTAAGTCTTGTTTTCTGAAGAAATTACTCCAAAAAAATTGCTATATCTTTGATGCATTTTCTTTCTTTTTTTGTAAAGTATTTCTTTAATTTCCCATGCAAATTTCTGTCCAACACTTCCGCTGTTAGACAGCTCTTTTCAAACTTACATTTATATTTCAGCAATGTGGATTTAATTGAACAAAAATAAAAATGTTTCTAAACAGACTTTTCAGTTCAGTCTGCCGACAGACAGGGGGGCAGACTATTAGGGAAGTCAATGCATGTTGGACCAGCTCTCTTGATTTTATTAGGAATCATGCGATTGTTGCTGTTCTTCCCAGCTCTGTGGCTAATACTAGACCTTGCAATAAAAGTATAAACTTTTGTTCTAGTAAAGAAATGAGGTGAAATGCTGGAAAGGGTGATGCTAGTGTGAATTAAAGGTTCAGAAACCAGAAGGAAAATGAGTCCAGATACATATGACCTTGAAAGACTCTTAAATTGCCTAAGCTAGTCGCAAGGTTTGCTTCTCTTTGGGGCCTGACTTGTGGTTTTTGAAACTCAAGGCTTAACCCTCAGCTGCTCAACTTTTTGTCTCCTGTCAGTAGTTCTCAGTTACTGTAGACACTGGAGTATTGTAATAAAATCCCCTTTCCATGGTCTGCCTTTGGTGGGTCTTCTGACTTTCTTCTGGCTTGACTCGTGAGACCCAATATGCAAGTTGAGACTTGTGATGGGGAAAGGGGCTGCTTTGTTGCATTGTGGATGGGAAGAGAGCTTAAGCCAGGGCTTTGACCAATGCAGGGATCTCAAGCTATAGCTGGCAGTGGTGTAATGCCACAACCCTTCATCTTCTGCCAGTATGCCAACCATGGCTAGTTTGCAGATCACAAAAGCTGCTGATTGATTGTGCCTTTCATGGGGTGGGAAAGAGGCAGTGACACCTCTTCGCTGTGTATGAAATATGGGTGTAGCTCTGAAGAGAAGTGGGACGTATTTCTGTGACTTTACACACCTTTGGTAGGTAGAACTTGCTGGACATTTGTTGGGCCTTCGGGCAGTTGCTTTCATGACTCATACAATTATTCCTGATGCAGTTAAACCATTCAGTTCAGACAGCTGAAGAAATAAGGGCTGTTTAGTGAGACCTATTAAATTATTCCAGGAGACCAAGGTAAAACTTTAACACTGTAATTGCTAGTTAAAATGCAACTCTTAATCACTGGAGTCCAGGGCATGTTTCACCTTGCCGGGAAGTTAAGTACATTTTTTCATAGAATCATAGAATTGTTTGGTTTGGAAGGGATATTAAAGACCATGTAGTTCCAACCCTCCTGCCATGGGCATGGACACCTTCCACTAGGCCAGGTTGCTCAAAGCCCCATCCAACCTGGCCTTGAACACTTCCAGGGTTGGGGCATCCACAACTTCTCTGGCAACCTGTTCCAGTGCCTCACTACCCTCATAGTGAAGAATTTCTTCCTTATATCTAATCTGTATCTACCCTCTTTCAGTTTAAAGCCATTACCCCTTGTCCTATCACTACCTGCCCTTGTAAAAAGTCCCTCTCCAGCTTTCTTGTAGGCCCCCTCTGGGTACTGGAAGGCCGCTATAAAGTCTCCCCGGAGCCTTCTCTTCTCCAGGCTGAACAACCCCAACTCTCTCAGCCGTCTTCATAGGAGAGGTGCTCCAGCCCTCTGATCATCTTCGTGGCCATCCTTTGGAATCGCTCCAGCAGGTCCATGTCCTTCTTATGTTGGGGGCCCCAGAGCTGAATGCAGTACTCCAGGTGGGGTCTCACAAAAGCAGAGTAGAGGGGGAGAATCACCTCCCTGGACCTGCTGGTCATGCTTCTTTAGATGCTGCCCAGGATACGGCTGGCTTTCTGGGCTGCAAATGCACATTGCCGGGTCATGTTGAGCTTCTCGTCAACCAACACCCCCAAGTCCTTCTCCTCAGGGCTGCTCTCAATCCACTCATTGCCTAGCCTGTATTTGTGCTCGGGATTGCCCTGACCCATGTGCAGGACCTTGCACTTGGCCTTGTTGAACTTCATGAGGTTCGTACGGGCCCAGCTCTCAAGCCTGTCAAGGTCCCTCTGCATGGCATCCCTTCCCTCCAGTGTGTTGAGTGCACCACACAGCTCGGTGTCGTCGGCAAACTTGGTGAGGGTGCACTCAATCCCACTGTCCATGTCGCTGACAGAGATGTTAAACAACACCAGTCCCAATACTGACCTCTGAGGAACACTACTTGTCACTGGTCTCCACTTGGACATCAAGCCATTGACTACAACTCTTTGAGTGCAACCATCCAGCCAATTCCTTATCCACTGAGTGGTCCATCCATCAAATCCATGTCTTTCCAATTTAGAGACAAGGATGTCATGCGGGACAGTGTCAAATGCTTTGGACAAGTCCAGGTGGATGAAGTCAGTTGCTCTTCCCTTATCCACCAATGCTGTAACCCTGTCATAGAAGGCCACCAAATTTGTCAGGCACGATTTGCCCTTAGTGAAGCCATGTTGGCTGTCACCAATCACCTCCTTATTTTCCATGTGCCTTAGCATAGTTTCCAGGAGGATCCACTCCATGATCTTGCCAGGCACAGAGGTGAGACTGACTGGCATGTAGATCCCTGGGTCTTCCTTTTTCCCCATTTAAAAATGGCGGTTATGTTTCTCCTTTTCCAGTCAGTGGCAACTTCCCCGGCCTGCCACAACTTCTCAAATATGATGGATAGTGGCTTAGCAACTTCATCTGCCAGTTCCCTTAGGACCCATGGATGCATCTCATCGGGTCCCATGGACTTGTGCACCTTCAGGTTCCTTAGATGGTCTTGAACCTGATCTTCTCCTATGGTGGGTGGTTCTTCATTCTCCCAGTCCCTGCCTTCGCCTTCTGCATCTTGGGTGGTGTGGCTGGAGCACTTGCCGGTGAAGACTGAGGCAAAAAAGTTGTTGAGTACCTCAGCCTTCTCCATGTCCCGAGTAACCAGGTCTCCCATTTCCTTCCAGAGAGTGCCCACATTTTCCCTAGTCTTCCTTTTATCACTGACGTACCTATAGAAGCTTTTCTTGTTGCCCTTGACGTCCCTGGCCAGATTTAATTCTATCAGGGCTTTAGCTTTCCTAACCTGATCCCTGGCTGCTTGGACAATTTCTCTGTGTTCCTCCCAGGCTACCTGTCCTTGCTTCCATCCTCTGTAGGCTTCCTTTTTGTGTTCAAGTTTGTCCAGGAGCTCCTTGCTCGTCCATGCAGGCCTCCTGGCATTTTTGCCTGACTTCCTCTTTGTTGGGATGCATCACTCCTGAGCTTGGAGGAGGTGATCCTTGAATATTAATCAGCTTTCTTGGGCCCCTCTTTCCTCCAGGGCTTTATCCCATGGTACTCTACCAAGCAGATCCCTGAAAAGGCCAAAGTCTGCTCTCCTGAAGTCCAGGGTAGTGAGCTTGCTGTGCGCCTTTCTCGTTGCCCTAAGGATCTTGAACTCCACCATTTCATGGTCACTGCGGCCAAGGCTGCCCTTGAGCTTCACATTCCCCACCAGCCCCTCCTTGTTGGTGAAAACAAGGTCCAGCATAGCACTTCTCCTCGTTGGCTCATCCTGAGGCCAAGGGGGTTGTGCAGCATGACATGGCCTCAAGGCCATGCTGCACGGACAGCACAGCGCAGCACAGACCTGTGCCTGCTCAGGTTAACTGATATGTGGATCACTAACTCCTTCATGTACAGTGTTCTCCTGGTCAGGATCACTACACCAGTGGTGAGTAGAGAGGAAGGATGACCTACCTCAAACTTCTGGCAACGTTCTTCCTAATGCAGCACAAGATGCTGTTGGCTTTCTCTGCCGCAAGGGCACGTTGCTGGCTCATGGTCAACCTGCTGTCCACCATGAACCCCAGAATGCTCTCTGCAGATCTGCTTTCCAGCCGGTCCACCCACAGTGTGTGTTGGTCCATGGAGTTATCCTCCCCAGGAGCAGGACCTTGCATTTCCCTTTGTTCAACTTCATGAAGTTCCTCTCTGTCCAGTTTTCCAGTCTGTCCATGTCCCTCTGGATAGCAGCCCAACCATCCAATACATCATCCTCTCCCAGTTCTGTATTATCTGCAAACTTGGTGAGGGTGCACTCTTTTTTATCATCCAGGTCATTAATGGAGATGTTAAACAGTATTGGAGCCAGTATTGACCCCTAGGATACACCACTAACGACTAGCCTCCAGCTGGATTTTGCTGCCTTCACTTGATTTTCTGCTTGTTGGGATGGACCATTCCTGAATATGGAGTAGGTGATCCTTGAATATCAACCAGATCTCTTGGACCTCTCTTCTCTCCAGGGCTGCATCCCATGAGATTCTTCCAAGTAGATACCTGAAGAGGCCAAAGTCTGCTCTCCCGATGTCCAGGGTTTTTATCCTACTTTTTGCCCTGCTCCTTCCTCTCAAAATCCTGAAGTCTACCTTCTCATGGTCACAGCAGCCAAGACTGCTCCCAACCTTCACATTCCTGATCAATCCTTCCTCTTTGGTACATACAGTCTAGCACAGTACCTCTCCTTGTTTTCTCCTCAACCACCTATGTTAGGAAATTGTCATTGATGCATACCAGATACCTGGTTTGCTTATGCCCTGCTGTGTTGTCCCTCCAGAAGCTGTCGGTGTGGTAAAAGCCCACCATGAGGACCAGAAACTGTGAATGTGGGGCTTCTTCCACTTGTCTGAAGAAGGCCTCATATACTCCTTCTGCTTGATCAGGCAGTCTGTAGCAGACACCCACAACAATGTCACCCGTGTTGGTCTGCTCACTAGTCCTGACCCATAAGCTCTCAGCTGGCTCATCACCCTTTCCTAGACAGAGCTCCATGCATCCCCATGGTGCTCTCATATAAAGGGTACCTCCTCCTCATGTTCCTGGCCTGTCCTTCCTAAAGAGCCTGGGTCCTTCTTTTGCAGCATTTCAGTTGTGTGAGCTATCCCATGTCTCTGTGATATCAATGAGACTGTAGCCAAGTAACTGTACAGAGACTTCTAATTCCTCCTGCTGTGCCCTGTGGTGCTTGCATTGGTGTACTGGCACATCAGAGAGGCACCCTGGCATGCTGGTTTCCCAAAAAAGGTATGGGAGGTTTCCACATAATGCTGTTCCATAGACACTTCCTTATTTATGCGTATATGCTTGAGGTGACCCCACTTCAGCTCTGTTTTGTTGGTTACAAGGTCCTTTCTGTTTACATCATCCCAGACTCTTTGCTTGCTAACCCCATCCACCACTTCTTCACTTGATTGCTGGTCACTCTCTCCCTCCTTCATTGTTCTTACTTTAAAGCTCTTATCAGGTTGGACAGTCTGTTGGCAAAGATACTTTTTCCCCACTTGGTCACATGGATCTTGTCCCTTCCAAGCTATTGTTGATCTTCAGAGAGGGTCCCATGGCCATAGAAGCCAAAACCTTGTTGCCAACACCAGCTGTACAAGCAGTTGCTGACCTGCAGGATCCATCTACTCCTCATCAAGCCCTTCCATCTCACTGGCAGGATCAAGGGGAACACCACCTGGGCCCCCATGCCCTTGATCATTGCCCCCTGAGCCATGTGGTCACGCTTGAGATGCTTCAGGTCTCCCTTGGTAGTATCATTGGTGCTCACATGCAAGAGCCGGGGGGGGTAATAGTCTGAGGACTGGACAAGCCTTGGCAGCCTCTCTACAATGAGCAGGGTCTTAGTTCCTCCTGGGGAACTCCTATTGCTGCTTGAATGTTATTACTTCTCAGTCCTTTGGGTTATTTAAGTTCATGTGAAGAGTAGCCTTTGTGTTCTCTAGCCAAAGAAATAATTATTCAAAAGTTCACAGGAAACCTGCTTCTGAAAATAATGTCCTGTTATATTTGTGCTGCCTCTCTGATATTCCACATTCAATAGCTGTCCACCACTCTTGCTATTCTCTGTCTACTGCTAGAATGCAGAGTGGTGTTTGCTGTCTTAGGAGTGTACAGAAAAAGCACATCAGATGATTATGCTTGAGATTTGTTGTTGCAGGTTGTCTTAAATTTCTCTGTTTTCAAGTGTTTTAGTTGGTTGGTTTATTTGCTCTTTACCAGCCTGAATTTTTCTCAACTACAGTCTTAGAAAAATATACGCAGGTGACCCATATTATTAACAATAATAAAAAAGCTTGATCTATGCTTTCTGACTCATTTTACCTTAATGAGCGAAGTTATTTATGAAAGGACTTGCCACTAAGAAACATTGGTGGTGTTCAGAGCATCATTTTTTGAAAGTTAAAGCATTCACTATTCTCTCTCCCCCCCCTCTCTTCTCTCATGTCCCCATCCATCCTCTTTTTAAAACTGCAATGCAGTGCTGAGGACCAGGAGTCTGAGCAGGAATACAAGGCCTCCTATGACTCCTTTAATCATCATATCTGTGTTCCCAGTATTGCAAGTGGTCTCTCAAATCCTGCAGTTGAAGAACCGGTCAAGCTCTGTATCAAAAATAGCTCCTTTGCCTCCCACTCCTGGAAGGTTGTTCCAGAACTTCATATTTCTGATCATTACAAACTTCTCCCAAATTTTCAGCCCACATCCTTCCTTGGGGAGTATAAATAAACAGACCATATGTTCTTTGGCCAATATTGTCTTTTAGCTTAGAAATTCCTCCTCCTTTGTGTTTTCCCTCCTGGGAAAATAAAGAAGCAATCATATCCCATTTTCAACTTCATTTTGTTAGGCTAAATAAAGTAAGCATTTTTTTTAGTTTCTTTTCATATGATCTTCTTCCCGGATCACCCTACTTGTGTTTGCTCTGCATCTGTTACAGTTATAATTCATCCTCTTCAAACACTGGGATTAGATTCATATACACAATATTGCAAAGGAAGACTTACCAAAACCTCGTGCGAAGTAACTTGTATTTTACTATTTGCTGCAAATACCTTTCTTGATGCTTTCTAGGATTTTCTTAACTGCTTTCATAGTCTTGTCCTATTGATGTCTCATAATCATCCTGTAATCAAACAGTATATGGAGTCCTCATCTTCATTCTTTTCCAGTCCATGAACACATAGTAAAGAGGAGAAATTCTTATTGATCTCTAAATATACACTCTTATACTTAATTTATTTAATCTCATTTCTATAATTCTAGTCCTCCAGTTCACCCAATTTTTTGATTGATTTCCTAATCTTCCTGAAGAAGCCTGTTTAACGAACGAATGATATGGCTCTTCATTATCATAGCCAAATAAGCACTCCTTCTAGAAGTCGCAGTTTCTGGTTTCAACTCCAGATATTTTTGGCAAAGAGAAAAAACCAAACCAAACCAAACCACAAAGCAACCAGATCCCCTCGTCCTCTTCACCTAAAGAAACAATGTTTTATGCAAGACACTGTCTGTAAAAAAGCTGAAAAGGTACAGAAGTGCTTAAAGAAGAAAAAGGGCAGGAAAAAGTTTGGCTTCTTTTGAAGTGGGAATATTGGGCGGTCATCAGCTTTGAAAATAAGGTTATGGAGGCAGAGAGGTTGGAGAATGTACAAACTAGCACCTACCTGAGCCAGTTTTGGAGTATAAGGAGAATTTGTTTCTGCTAGGTTGAATGAAATGCCTATTGAGTCCACAGGCAAGGACATTACAATCGACTGTCAATAGGGCTAAGAAACCTTAGAAGGAATTATCGATTTTTCCAAAATTGGTTTTTACGCATGTAAACACTTGAGCCTGCAGCATTCCTGTCAGTCAGTCCTGTGCCAGCGTAGCTAGAGTTTCTTAGGGGGTGGAAGGTTGACCTTTCCCTGTAGAAGAAATAGCAAGAAGAAAGCTGCCTTAGTATTTTCCAAGGAACCACGCTTTCACAGAAAAATATTGGCTTTGAAAATACAGCGTCCGATGGCATATTACTGTCAGAAAACTTCTGCAAAAACATAAGCAGAAGTTGGCCTCGCTTTCAGTCCCAAGGCTTGGAGCCCTCTGGCTCCTGCAGTCTAGGGCAAACTTTGTGGCCTGTCTCAAGGGGAAAGGCAGAGGGTTTCCTGATTACTTACTGGCAACTCTCCACAGCAGGATCCCTAGGAGATTTTGCGTCAGTTCTTCATGGTACAGAAAATCTGTGCTGTGCTTGAGCATGTGAGGCACTTCAGAGCTGGGTAAGGCTCAGGATTCAGACTGTGTCACTGAAATGTTTAATTTTGAAATGAAAAATTCTGCACAAAACAGCAACATTTTCCAGCTGGGGAATTTTGGGTTGTGACAAACTGCAGTGAAGAATTCTGCTCCCTAGAGACTTCACTTTGCATATCCTTTAAAAAGCTCTTCCTTATTTCTTCCATTATTAACACAATCACCTGCTGTACTGCTGCCACCCACTCCTCCTTGCTGCGGGGTCAGCTACCACTGCCACTGGAGGGAGACGGTGAAAAGCTGCGTGCTCTCGGATGGATGCTGCACAGCTGAATTAGCAGCCTCAAGCCAGCTCTCAGTGGTGAAAGATCCTATGGAAAAAGAAGGTAATTCCATTCCTTAGCACTAAGAGGTGCCACAAGTAAGTATAGAGTGAATTGTCGGAGTGGGCACAGACAACAGAGAGCAGCTTTCTCAGAAAGATGCAAAGAAGAGGTCATCATCCGAGTTCAGATCAGCTTAAGCCCTTGCAGGTATGGTGGTGATGTGCCACAGGGCACTTTCCCCAGCAGGTGATGGAGTAGCTGTTCCTGCCAGGGCAGAGGCCTCTACCCAGGTGGAGTTTTGGATGGTGAATGCAGCCCTGCAAGTCCCAGGCTGCAGGGAGTGCCTGCAGCTTCTCTGAGGCTGGAAGAGATGGCCTTCTGTCCTGCAGGAAGTGTTGCTGTTGTTGAAGAGCTGTGTCACCAAGTGGAGGAGTGATGGGAGGAAATCAGCTGGCTGTGCAGCATCAGAGAGGATGAGAGAGAAAGGGAGAGAGTCAGGGGCATGGGGGTGATAGTCAGGGGCATGGGGGCCCAGGTGGTGTTCTCTTCAGTCCTGCTGGTGAGGGGAAGAGGAGGGGACTGTGTGTCAACAACCAGTTGCAGAGCTGGTGTCAGCGACAGGGTTTTGGTTTGGACCATGGAACCCTGTTTGAGGATCAACATCTACTTGGGAGAGATGTGATCCACCTCACTAAGTGGGACAAAGGCATCTTTGCCAGCAGGATGGCTGACTTGGTAAGAAAGTCTTAAATTAGGAATTACGTGGGAGAGAGAGTTAACAGCAGCCCTGTGAGAGAGTGATGGACAGGGCTGACGAGCAAAGAGGCTGGGGAGAGGTGAACAAAAGGGAACACAAAATCAACAAATCAGGGCTTAAGTGGGGTCACCTCCAACATTTGCATGTAAGCAAGGAAGTTCCCACAAGGCACTACTGAGGCGACGGGGAAGGGAAACAGACTCTTTCTGGGAAATGCCAGGGTGCCTCTCTGAAGTGCCTGTGCACCAATGCACGCAGCTTGGGGAATAAACATGATGAGTTAGAGATATGTGTGCAATTCCAGGACTATGACCCCGCTGGGATCACGGAGGTATGGTGGGATGGCTCCCATGACTGGAGTGTTGCAATGGAGGGATACAGGCTCTTTAGGAAGGACAGGCCAGGAAGACCAGGAGTTGCCCGTTATGTGAGAGAGCAGCTGGAGTGCTTGGAGCTCTGCCTGGGGATGGATGAGGGGTCAACTGAGACCTTATGGGTAAGGATTAAAGAGAGGACAGATAATGGTGACAGTGTAGTGGGCATCTGCTATAGACCACCTGACCAGGAAGAACAAGTGGATGAGGCCCTCTATAGAGAGATAGGAGCAGCCTCACGTTCCCAGGCCATGATCCTCATGGAGTGCTTCAACCACCCCAATATTTGCTGAAGGGATAACACAGCAGAACATAAGCAATCCAGGAGGTTCCTGGAGAGCACCAATGACAACTGCCTGACCCAAGTGGTAGAAGAGACAATGAGGAGAGGTGCTCTACTGGACCTCATACTCACAAAGAAGGAAGGGTTTGGTGGGGATGTGGGGGTTGAAGGCAGCCTGACAGCAGGTGAATTCATTAAGTCTCATCTGGAAGGAATTAGATTCACCTTCCATAAGACCGTCCCATGATATGACTCAAAGTATAGTAAGTGGGTATGATTAGGAGATTATGTTCAAAAGCACGGTTCCGATCCAAAATAAAGAAGCACGGTGACTTTCCCAAGGCTATGAGCAAAGCCAGAATTTCTCATCACAGTCACGATCCCCGCATTACTGCACCAGGTGTCTGTGTGAGAGAGCCTTTGCAGGTCTGCAACTAGGATGCAGTGTGCAGATATATTTTCAGTGTGCAAATAAGTCACGGCCTTAGCAGAGAGGAAAAGCATGTTTAAAAATCAAGTTTAAAATAAGTAAGGCAGCTATTCTGCAGGTTTGTGGGGCTAAGACACATGATATTGATATACCTTTTGACGATAACAACACACAGAAATGGCTGGTGAATATGCTTAGGCTAGAAGTGTGGTAGAACCGCACAACCCAGTGTTATTTAACATACTAGCAGGCAGAGCTGACTGGGGGAACATTGCTGCTGTCTTAACACACTCCACTGAAATTAGATATGCATTTTCCTCTTTTGTCTTGCTAGAGGAACATCTATCCTTCTGGTTGCGAAGGCTCAACACGGAAACTGCTAGTTTCTTGCAATCTAGCTTTACAGCGTAAATACTTGCATTCCCTGCTTATAAATGCGCAGAGCCTTTTCTCCTGAGAGTATTGCCAGCATTATACAGAGTTGAAACAAAAACATATCAATTCTGATAATATTTCTCACTGGGGACTTTAAAGTTACGGGAAACTGTAGAAGTAATGCAGCATGTTTGTCTTAAGGGCCAAGAACAGCTGATGGGATTTTATTTGGTCTGAATGGGATGTTAAGAGGTAGTCAGCAAAGGAAACTACATGTGGATACTCTCTCTCTCTCTTATGGATTGTGATCAGGAAGTTTTGATTACTTGTTTTTTAAAATTTTTTATCTGCAAACCCTAGCATGCTGTCTTCAGGCAGAAACCTGCATACTTTAGACATTTGCAGGAGAGGGCCTTAATGTAGATTTGAAACTAGAGAAGATATTACTAATTTTAGATTTTTGTCCAGGTATGCAGCTGTGCATAGCTCTAGTCTAAATCTTCTTGTGTGGGAAGTAAAAAGTTCTGAGCCTGCAATTTCAGGTTTGTAATGTTGACTCCTGTATCTTCTCTGACGTGATGTAAGGAAAAACTTTTTCACCATGGGAGTGGTTCAATGTTGGCAAGACTCCAAGAGGCAGTGAAATCGCCATCCCTGGAGAGTTTCAAACTAGGTAAGTTTTGAGCAACCTGATCCATTTTTGAAGTTATGGCCTAGGGAATTGGCCTAGATGACCTCCAGAAGTCCCCCCTCATCTTAATTCCCACAGAAGTACTAAGTGATTTTGTTGTATAGCCACTGCCTCTTGCTCAGGCCTCTCCCTTGACAGTGTTGTGATCTGCCCCATAGAGTGTGCTCTTACAGGGCACAGGAAGGAAATGTACCACCCTGCTTAACTTTCTTCATTTGAAAAAGCTTAATTTGAATCAAACCACTGTGATGTATTGACTGATGGTGTGGTTACTGTGAATGCTGGGAAACCAAGGAGTTACATACCAAGCAATGGCATCTACATCCGTGTTTGCAGTGGATGGTAGCCACCCAGAACTGTTAACAGTCTAAAAAGAGCCTGAAGATATTTCTAGACCACAGTTTACACAGCTTTTGCATGTTTTCAGTGTACAGTTGTAAGACAGCCTGATAGTTGAACAAGTGAGGGCAGGAGCTGATGAAGGCTTTAAATTGGAGGATGGTCTAATACAATTCTTCACTGGTGCTGCCTGAGCGAGGCAACTGGGCTCCATGAACCCATTTTTTGTCTTAGACTCTCCAGGTGGAGGCTGCTACTGGATGACAAAGCACCTCTGCCATATGCCCTTCTTTATGAGAGGCAGCATGGAGTTAGAACTGAAGTGTCCTGAAGAACTGAAATGGAAAAAAGACACCTCCCACCTCCCGGTGAATTTCTCTTCCTCAGCCAGTTATGAGTTCTCACTGAGCAAGCTTTCATGAAGCTTGCTTGTGCACCTGCCTAGGTTCGTGCTTGCGCTGGAGGTGCTCTTCACCCCCCAGACCAGACAGACTCAGCCCACCCATCCCTGGCTGCAGGGCAGTGTTGTGACAGCCAGCTCCAGGCTTCCTCCGGTGGGGCAGAGGCAACAAGGCCGGCCAGCTGTCCGCTTACGTTTAAATAGTCTAAACCACGCAAAGAAATCGCAGCCCCAGGAACCTGGCTTTTGGGTACGGGGAGCTGGACTGCAGCCGGGAGACGGGGTTCCCGTACCTGCTGTGCCACCCCGAGGCCGGGACAGGCACCGCACTCTGCCCTGGCTCTCCAGCACCCTCCAAGGGAAAACAGATCTGCTGAAGACCAGGAGCTCACTAGCCGTCCTTTTCATTTAAGAGATTTTCTTTTCTCCCTAGCTGTTTGTGCTCCTGTTTAATCACTTTAAACCACCCTGGGACTGCTCTGCCTCGGCTGCTGCTTATCTTTAGATTTTCGGAGGGATCAGCTGAGTATTAGAAGTGCTCAGTGTTGAAGTGCTTTTTTATCCCTGCAGTTTAGTGCACCTGGCTGAACTTGCTGACAAATCTCCTTTGTTCCAGCACTATGGCTTATTGTAGATACTGAAGGATACACTTGCTCCAGAAATTCTAGATGAACTTCAGAATTTATTGATGGCAGGGTTGCTTTTGTTGTTTTCTTTTTCCATGCAGAAGTGGCAATTTTTTTTTTTTTTTCAATTTTCCAGGAAGTTTTGTGGTGGTTTTCTTTTTTTTGTTAAACTTTTCCAAATCCCACTTGGACAATTTTAAAATAAAGTGGTTCCCCTTCCCCCCCCCCCCCCCAACCCTTTAGATGAGAAAATAAGCCTACTACCACATAAAAATTAAATTATCCAAGTGATATCCCTGTGCTTCAGGAATCATTCCTACAGCTTTGAAATCAATGTCTGTCTGTCTGTCTGTGTGGGGGGATTTCACCTTGTCTTTCCTCTCTGGGACAAGGTCTTCCCAAACCGTTAGGTCTTTTCAGGTTGAGAAATGCAACTCCCACTCATTCCTTGTAAGTATTTTTGAAAACGATACAGGAAAGCTACATAATTCATCAGAAAAGAGTTCTGGTTTCCAAATAGTTGAGTTGTATCTCCTCCCCCCGCCCAGTTCTGTCTATATTCACGCACTGACTAAAGCCAGGAATATGCAGTGAAACAGGCAGGCAGGGATTTAGCCCCAAATGTATCTCCCTAGCTTTCGAAAATATTAACAGAGCATTTACTTACACAAGCTCACAGCAGGCTTAAAATGTGGCCATCCAGCAGGAAAACCCTTTACTGAACTTCTTAAATACAGAACAAAATGCAGCCTCTGTATGTTGCTTTTCATGCTCACTAGCCGCTTGTCTAACCACTACAAACCTTATGTTTTTCTAAAGAACACATATACGAACACCCCACTACACACATCAGGAGCAATCAGAGCACTGGAATCAACCAAATCTTATTTCCTATGCATGCATTCAAGGATGAATTGTGTAAGGATTCTTCTGTGTTAATAAGTGTTGAGGTTTTTTCCTTCAGAAGGGGAATTTCTAGGTTTTCTCTCCTCTGTGGAAAATGTGGAAACTTGCTGTATCAGAGGTCTATGCCTTTCTGTTATGTTTTGTTGAAATTGGCCAGTGGTGGCAGTGATGGCTGCTAGAAAGACAAGGGCAGCCATTTTGTCAGAGAGAAATCAGGTGGCACTTGAGTAAAACGCAGTTCTTGGACATTTTTAGCACAGGTCCTGCTCTAAGGCCATGTTTTATGACCTGTTTGTAGACGTGCTGGCATGAGAGCCACCAGGAAGTGAGCCAATGAGGGTTTCTAAGGCTGATTTTGTTCAGATGCTGTTCAGTGTCTTATAGAAGCCCCTTGCATCCCGTGTGGGACCATCAGTGCTCCTGGGGAGTCATTCTCATCTCACAGATATAAAAAGTTGTTGGAGCTTGGCTGTAAGTGGTTGGTGCATTGAGATTCTCGGACAAATGGTAACTTCACATATGCTCCTATTAAGTTTGGGAAACTGGTCTAAAAATGTCAATGTAGACAAGCTCAATTATTGTAAAATATAGTTTGTACTAACATAAAGTATGCCAGATTGAAAGTTGGACCTATCTTCTCCTAAAGCTATGCTATTTAGAATTAACTTGAAAAATCTGTGGCTTATTGGATCATCTTCACTTTAATCTTGCTGCGTAACTTCCAGGATTACCACATTTCAGTTACCAAATAAATCAGAGGGCCTCTCAGTGGAGTATGTTACTTTGTGTACAAGGCCATGATCGTATCTGTGCATTAAACAATAGTTTTTGACAACTTTGGAAGCCAACATAAAAAAACGTAACATTAGCAAATTGTTATCAAAATAGTAAAAAGCTGAGGAATAGATACTTGGATAACAGATAACATGTCTGAAATGGATTTCTCTCCCACCCGCAATAATAAATCCAGCTCCATAATGATAGTGCTCAGATTGAAGCTATGAGTCTGCAAACATGCACTTGTATAGTTCCCTTCTTGGTGGGAAGAGCTCCAGGCTTTTGTGGAGTAAAATTTCATAATAGTGTTCTTATTATAAATCTTTGGTCTTAAGGTTTTCTGCCTTGGTTAGGAAGGTTCATTCAAGGTTGGCAACTGGTACAAAAATGTTGATCTGACCTCATGATCAAACTTTTATTTTTGATACAACTGATGGAAGCAAAACTTGACTGGTTGTGCACTTCTCATCAGCAGACAAATTTCAAAATAGGAGTATGATAGACCTCAGCTGCATGGGATTTAAATCTGAGTGACTGATTTGGACAGGAACAATCGCTGTCAGTTTTTGTACAGCAGTGGAGCATAATATAGTCTGTATGTTTCCTGGGACCTTTGGGCAATGTTTTAATATGGACTTCAAGTATCTACTCACTTTATTTTCGCAGATGTCATAGAATAGTACATCTAGTCTAACGTGTTTAATGATGGTGGGTATGACATTTCATCTAGTTCTTCCTGTGTTAAGCCTAGGAACTTATTGAACCATGAACATAATTTAGACTTTCATGAGCTGATGGATTGGGTCAACCACAACCTCATGAAGTTCAACAAAGACAAATGTGAAGCTCTAGGATGGAATGACCTCATGTGCCTGTACAAGCTGGACACTGACTGGCTAGCGAGCAGCTCTGCAGGGAAAAGCCTGGGATTCCTGCTGGACAACAAGTTGAACGTAAGTCAGCAGTTGTGGTGAGGAAGGCCAGCTGAATATTGAAATGTGTTATCAAAAGCATAGCCAGCACCTCAGAGGAAATAATCATTCCCCTCTACTCAGCACTCAGTCACCTCTGGAGTGCTGTGCCCAGTTTTGGGCCTCCCCGTGCAAGAGAGGTATCAACTAACTGGAGTGAGTCCAATGGAGAGCAACTAAAATGGTTGGGGGCTGGAGCACAGGATGTACCAGGAGAGGCTGAGGGTGGTGGGCTTGTTCAGCCTGAAGTAGAGAAGGTTTGTGGGAGATCTAATTGCAGTTCTCCTCTACCAAATAGAAAGGGAGGGGAGTTATAGAGAAGACAGAGCCAGCTTCTGCAGAGGTGCACAGTGAAAGGAAAAGAAGCAATGGGCACAGGCTGCAATAAAGGAAATTCTCACCAGACAGAAGGACCCTCCTTCCACCTGTCCCCCTACCCCAGGAGTGGCGCAGCACTGGAACAGGTGCCCAGAGAAGCTGTGGGATCTCCATGCTGGGAAATACTGAAAATTCAACTGGACACAGCCCTGAGCAACCTGCTCTAGCTTTGAAATCGATCCTGCTGTTAGCAGTGGGTTGGAACAGAGACTTCTAGAGGTCCTTTCCAACCTAAACCTTTCTAGGATATCTGAGTACTTAGGAAGTTACTAAGACTTTGGAAGAGGATGATGTCTTACAGAAACAGCTCAGAGTACTAACAGATGTGGAATCACAATGTCCCAGCAGAGCTCTGGCAGAGGCTGTGACTCGGTCTCCTAGGACATGAGGAAACAGTTGTAAGGACACTGCCACACAGCACAATATATTCCCCTTTGAGCTGGCCATAACAGCTTATCAGTACAAAATGGCTGTGCATTTCCTAACCTCTCTAACATTACTTGATTTGATCAACCATGTGAAGTCCTATGTGCAAGGCAGGCTGCCTTCTACAGGATGGACTGATGGAGGAGACAGAAGAGAAAATAGAAAAAAAAGATATTGAACTATAGATAGAAAAGTAGAACCAGGAATGCTTTTGTAATTAATGAGGCATTATTCAGGTGACTACATGGAGCGGGAGGAGGTGCAGGTATGTCCTACATGCAAGGATGGGACTTTTTGCTCCCATTAGCAGTGACCAGTACAATGCATCACATGAGACCTGCTCCAACGGTACAAGCCTATTCCCCTCTCTCCCATTCAGTCTGTCCCTGGCAGCGATCTCCAGGACTGTGACAATGTCAGCCAGGCCATCTCTGGTTAGACATAATCATCACACTAAAAAAATACTGAGAAAGAGCAAAGTCATCCATGTGAAGAACAGGATATAAATGCAGATTTTTCTTTTGCAGTAAAACTACTAAATCATGTCTTCCCTGCCTGAAAACTCAGTTGTTTGCACATGAAATTGGAGAGAAGAGGATATTTACTTTACCTGATCCCTTTGGTTCCCTACTTAAAAAAATGAAGAGCTTTGATCTCAAATTAATGAAAAAGAAGCATAATCTGTTTTATACAGATGTACTCAGGAGACTTTTCAAATAGCACTTTTTTTTAACTTGTATTTTTTTTTTCATTGAAGGCAAGGAAACTTAGCAAAAAAAGACCTTTTTTCAAGCTGACATGCACAGCAATTTTTCAATCTGACTCTTTAACAGAGACTGCATGAGGAGATATCAGTTCCTTGACTCCAGAGTTTACTCTTGTCCATGCAGATTTGATTCCCCATCTTACTGCTGGAAAATGCATGTGTTGGAGAAAAGGACTTTTGTGATTAGGATGGTAAGTGGAGTGGTTGCAGACTTTTAAAAGGTCCATTCTATATGACTTCTATATGCACTTCTATATGACCAGTGAGTTACCAGAGTTATGTTGAGGGGCTTTTGAAAAATCATAGAAATGTTGGCTGGAGGGTGCCTCTGGAAATCTCTAGTCTGTCCTCCTGCAAGGGCAAACTGCCAGCCAACACTAGGTCACACCAGTCATGGCTTTGCCTGTCTGAATCTTGGAGACCTCTGAAGATGGAGTTTCTGTGACACAGGAGCCCTTGAAAATTATACCATCATCTGTGTTAACTCATCATCCCACAATAGATAGCGTGAAGTAGCTTTGCAGGAATCCACAACTAAAGAAGAGAATGTGCCTACAACTGCAGAAATAAAGATTAACTGGTTTGTTGCTTTTAAAATGAATTAGCATATTATACTTTAATAGTTTAAGCCAGATCTATATTTGGCACCTAAACTTCTAGCAAATATTAAAAGGTTTTTGTTCCACTGATCCTTAGGATAATCAGGCTTCAAATTGGAGATCAGGACATGCAGAATGGGTTAGGGGAGTTAACTATTGTTTAGAAACTGAATGGCTCAGATTTTTTCCTGTCTTTTGAAAGCCCTAAAACCTAACTGTTTTGCCTGAAAATGTGAATATTCCACTATGGATGCATTGTTTCAAGAAAAAGCCTTGTGGCCTTGGTCTCCTATTGTGTCCTCTGTGTTTCCAGGTGATGGTTTTGGGAAGCCTCAGAAGCCAGGGAGCCATATACTGTTCTTTATTAGTAGCTACCATTTTATGGCATGATTCAGGGCCGTAGCTCAGAATCACAGAATCATTCGGGTTGGGAGGGATTTCTGGATGTCAGTAGTCCAACCTGCTGCTCAAAGCAGGATTGACTCTGAAGGCAGACCAGGTTGTGCAGAACTCTGTCAAGTTGGGTCTTGAAAACCTTTAAGGACATAGACTGCACAACATCTCTGGGCAATGTGTTCCTGTGCTTTGTTATATTGCTGTGCATTTTTTCCCACCCTTACATCTAGTAAGAACCTCTCTTGCTTCTATTTATGACCACTATCTATTGTTCTGTAGCTGGGCACCTAAGACCCTGGCTCCTTATTCTCAGTAACAGCCTGTCAGGAATTGGAAGGTGGCTTTACGGTATCTCCAAAGCTTTATCTTCTTCAGTATAATCAAGCTCCATTCCCTCAGCCTCTCCTCAGAGGACAAATCCTCTAGCCCCTGGACAATCTTGGTGCTCCTCCACTGAACTCATTCCAGTTTGTCATGATCTTTCTTGCACTGAAGGATCCAAACCTGGAAACAATATTCCAGATGAGGTCTCATGAGCACCTAGTAAAGGAAATAATAACTTTCCTCTATCTACTGGCTATCGTCCTGTTCATACAGCATAGTATGCTGTTAGCCTTCACCATGGTCATGGTGCACTGCTGATTCCTGCTTAGTCCATTGTTCACTAGGACCTCCAGTTCATTTTCAAAGCCAGTCAAACCTTAGCAGGTAGTGAGTTCAGCTCAGGTGCAAGACTTTTTTCATTTATTAAGTTAAATCTCTTGAGATTCCTCTAGGTCCTTCCTCCAGCCTGTCTAGGTCTCTTTGAATAGCAGCTGTGCCCTTGAGTGTAACAACAAGTGTATCCCTGGTTTGGTATAATTTCCAAACTATAAGAGGGTGCACTCTGTCTCCTCTTGCACATATTTGATGAAGATGACATTGAACACGACCAGACAGGCCTCTTGACTAGAATAGGCTCCTGCAACACTCCGCTTGTAACCAGCCTCCAGGTAGACCCCTTTTGATCCCAACAATATAGCCAGTTTTTGACCTAGCTAATTGTCCGCTCATGTAGACTGTAACTTCCCAACTTGGATACAAGGATGTTGTGGAAGAACACATTGAAAGCTTTGCTGAAGTGAAGATAAATGATATCCCTGGCCTTCCCCTCACTGTATATCTAGTCTTTTCACAACAGAACATAATCAGATTGTTCAGGTTTGATTTATCCTTGGTAAATCCATGCTGACTGTTCCCAGTCACCTTCTTCTCCTTCATAAGCCCAGAAATGGATTCCTGCTCCTTGATTTTCCCAGGGACTGGAACGAGACTGACTGACCTGTACTGCAATATTTGAAGGTAAGTAAGTGCAATATTTGCCTTTCTCCAGTCACCAGGAAAACCCCCAATCTGCCTTTCAGACATGATGAGACTGGCCCCATTATGACATCATCCAGCTTTCTTAGCACCTTCAGATCCACCCAGTCTGGTCCCATGGACTTGCATGGGTTGAGATTTCTCAAAAGATCCATGACTTGTGTCTTCCTGACCTGTCTCTCCAGGCACAGAGGCCTGGAAGACCTTGTTGGTGAAGACCAAGACAAAAAAGACATACTGTATCTCAGCAGCTGTGAAGCTTGGGGTGGAGGGACCAGGCATTGTGAAGATGAGGACAGGCAGAGCAAAGAAGAGCAATTTTCTGGACAGGGACTTCGTTTCATTCCTTGCAGCTGGACTGAAGCTAATCATATTCCATCTCTGGACGCAGGCAGCGATACTTACTCATCAAAAAAGAGCCAGAGAGTAACATCCTCTCACATCAACAGCAGCTCCATAACTCCAGGTCCAGCCAGTAGCAAGGCTGAGTGTGTATGAGGCACAGAAGCACATATACATGTACACGATACATATATACATATACATGTCTGGCCACACAAATCAACACATGCGGAAAATACAGCATTCATGCAAGCACGAAAAACATCCACAGCTTCGTCCTGCTCCCCTCATTCCCTGTTCATGATGAAAGCCCATTAATGGATAATATCTATGCATATAAATATATATATACAATATGGATCACTCCAGTAGCAGGTTTGAGACACTCAGTCTATCCAGGAGCTGGACCCTGGACCACCAAGTCTTCCCAGTTGCTGGCACCTGGGGATATGAACCCCTGAGGCTTGCAGGCCCACTCCAGTCCTGTACAATCCCAAAATACTCTTCACAGCATCCCGTAAAGAGTCCCATACCCCCATAAGCAGTAACTCCCCTTCATCTATAAGATGACCCAGAGATTGTCTCTAGTTGACTCATCTGGTGGGTCTCACTCCCCCAAAATGGGGGTGGTCACTGCCCAGTGGCAGCCCTGGAGGGAGCTGCGTCAGGGTGCTCTGGTGGTTGTGCTCAGGTTAGTGGGGTTTCCCCACCTGACATTGTTCCTCTGTGCTCCTTTGTGTTTGTGGACATGAGTCTTTAATCATACAACTTAAGAAAAAGTTAATATGGTGGTGTAGTGTAGACAAACAGCAGAAACAGATTCACTGTAGGCTTTTTTTTTTTTCCAAAACAGAGCAAACTTGATCATTCATTCATATTTAACGCTTCTGCCAAGGAGCCCTCAGCTCTGCATGGATTAAGTTTCCTTCCACACCTTGCCCATCGTCCCTGTGAGAGTCTTTGAGATACTATTCACACTGGACATGGTCAGGAGGTGCAACTAGAGAAAATCAAACCATGGGGAAAACATCCAGTATAGTGGAGGTCTCAGAAGGCTCCTGTTGGGACATAAGTGAAAAGTTGTGAAGCTTCTGGTCAGAAACAGGTATAGAAAGCAATGAAAGAAATAATCCATGCACTGCATTTTAGTGCATTCCCCATGAGCAAAGTCAATCTCATGAGAACTGGCTGGGTGCAACATCACTCTATGCTAATACTGTTATTTATGCTCACCTGTGCAAGCCTGTAAGGTGACATACTACACACAAAGACCAATTATGTGGTAGACTTGGGCATGGCGTTGAAGTGGGAAGTATCTCCAAATACTCGAAAGCTCTCCATGGGTCTAGTCAGGGAATTTTGGAGAGGGCAGCCCCTCACAGAGATGTCAGACCTGTCTCATTTCCAGTTCTGAAAGGCAGCCCCACCTGGGGCATTTCAGATTGATTACACAAGAGAAATCCGTGTTGTGGACTTCAATCTCTTGCTACTGTGAGTCTGGCATAATACCTGTTAGTAAAAATACAGTCCATGTAGTAGGATGACCCTGTCTACAGTGCAGCAGAGCAACACACTTTCTGGCCAATTGATAAAAAAATATATCCACAGGTATTGCTTCCTGATGAACATTAATCTATTTTTAAAAGATTCCCTGAAATAGCTGTTTATGCTTCAGGAATTTTTTATATTTCATCTAAAAGCATGGATAATCAGGGCTAAAACATTTTGACTGGATTTCTTATAGACCTATGTTCAAATATACGAGCACAGCATCTGTTTCACATTTCCTTGACATCCTGTCTAGGTCACCTTTTTATTTTTTGTGTCTCCTCCATGACACCCAGGAGTCCTATTCTGTTTCCATGGAGAAAACACAGAGTTTTTGCCTTGGACTTAAATGAAGCCAAAAAACTGGGTTCTTCAAGTTTTTGTCCTATTCCTACTGCTTGTGTCATTAATTAGGCAAAACAGCAAGGAACTGCCGCTTAGAAATGTACATCTGCGTTTTGTCAGGTAGGAAAAAACCCCCTAGATATCGCTGCATATGTCTTATCATCCTGGTAAGTGTTAAACAGTGAAGTAATTTGCATTAATTCCTGTCAATCCAGCTGAGCACATTATGTGTAAAGCCCAGACTTCCCCCCCACACCACTACAAAAGAATGTTCCTTCCCTTCTCAGACTTGGTCAAGAAAATTACTTCAGGAATAGAAATGAATTATATAAGGCTGCACCCTGGCCATCTGACAATCTTACATCTTCCCAGTAGGCACAGTACTAACTTTATCCCAACAGAGCGCTCGGGCTAATATGAGTCATCTGATAACCTCCTCATTGTGCATTGACCTCAACCTTGGACCAAAATAAACATAAATTAAATTACAAACCTATACTTGGTACTCTCACACTCTCTTTAGTGTCTCTGAAGCTCTGAGAAGTGTGGCAGACTTGGAGGCTTTGCTTTCTTTCCATCCGACTGTTGTGAAATGGGAGCTGAGTCTCAGAATATATTATTGTCTTTGTCCTTTAAAGAGCCTGTGGGCCTGATCCTGTTTTCAGTGGGTTCAGCACTTATGCTGCTCTGCTCATTGCAGGTGAATTACTTCTGACTGATGCTGGTATAAGTGCAAGCAGGTGTCCTCTGTCATATGAGAAAAACATTGCATCTTTCTCTGAAGGCAGAACCTTGCTTTTAGTATCTAATTTCTTGACTTTCCTTCTGATTGCATTAATGGATGGGAAAGATTTCTGTGGTTTCATAGTATTTTACCGTTCTCCTTGCCTGAAAGACACATGCAAATTGGGGATCTCCAGGAAGAGAATAGGGCATCTAGGGCGGGGGGCAAGGATTGGGGATAGGCTTTTTGGGATAAGATCTTCTCTGAAACAAATCCACTTTGAAGACACAAATCTCTATCTGCCTCCATCCCTCTAGCTATAGGTCCCTTAGCTGAATGTTGCATCCAAGAACGGCCAGCTGAGATGTGCTCTATGTGACAGGAGAGTGATGGTACATTGCCACACATGGATATGGGTTTATTAGAGCATTGGACTGAGGCAAAGATAACCTCAGCTCTGGGGCTCGCTCTGCCACTGACGTGCTTTGTATCCTTGGGCCCTCAGCTTGCTGGGTCTTTTCCCCATCTACAAAAAGGGGCCTATCACTAAGGCTGGCCTGTTCCAAAGCCATATACTTTTTAGGGTGTTGTGGTTTAACCCCAGCCGGCAACTAAGCACCATGCAGCCGCTCACTCACTCCCCCTACTCAGTGGAATGGGGGAGAGAATCGGAAAAAAAACCCAAAAACTCGTGGGTTGAGATAAAGATAGTTCAATAGGACAGAAAGGAAGGAAAAATAATGGTAATGATAATAACAATAATAATAATATGACAATAATAATACTAAAAGAATTAGAATATACAAAACAAGTGATGCACAATGCAGTTGCTCACCACTTGCTGACCGATGCCCAGTTAGTTCCTGAGCAGCAATCCGCCCCTCCCAGCCAGCTCCCCCCAGTTTATATACTGGGCATGACGTCATATGGTATGGAATATCCCTTTGGCCAGTTTGGGTCAGCTGTCCTGGCTGTGTCCCCTCACAACTTCTTGTGCCCCTCCAGCCTTCTTGCTGGCTGGGCATGAGAAGCTGAAAAATCCTTGACTTAGTATAAACACTACTTAGCAACAACTAAAAACATCAGTGTGTTATCAAACATTATTTTCCTATTAAATCCAAAACACTGCACTGTACCAGCTATTAGGAAGAAAATTAACTCTATCCTAGCCAAAACCGGGACATAGAGAAACATGTGGGGTTTGGTAGTTTGTTTGGAGAAGATTCTAATGGGGCTAACTTACAGAGAGTGCTGAGTATCCCTGCACCAAAAATACAACTGCTCATCTTCTAAAGCCTTGATTTAAAGCTCACTGAGCTGTTTTCTGTGAGTAAATTATAGAACAAGTCTACCTCAGATGCTGGAGCCATCCAGTCCTCATTTCTCTTGAAATAAATATTTGAAACTTCGCAGTGAAAAGCAGATGTGAAGTCATGTTATTCTACAGACTGTCTCCGAACTGCTTGCTTTAAGGTAAGCCTTCCACCCTTCACCATTCTTGCTGTGCATTGGTCGTTTGCTCTCCCATGTCTGAAACCACTAAAGCAGCAAAGTAATCCATGAAGAGGGTATAGTGAATGCAACACTTCTTAACGTGCATTTTCAGATATGTTGTGAAAAAACTCCCTAAATGATTCAAAAACATTTTCATGCATAAATTTACAAGGATACATATTTCTACAACCAGTGAATAACTCTGCAAATAAGCACAGCCCTTCAGCCAAACATGTGCATGTAAACATGCCCACCTAAACATTTGTACAAATCCTACAGTTATTTGGCTTTAATAACTACTCACGTATCTCGACAGAGTAAAGGTGAATCTGACAGCAATTCTAAAGGTCAGTCAAGAAGTTTGGGTGGAAGACATTACTGAAACACAGAATAATTATTTCTAAAAAGACGCTTAAAAAATAGGGACTTGCAGACAGTTCCAGCAAACTTTCAATACTGAATCTGACCTGACTGAATATAACAGAGAGAGAAAAGATGGTTATGTTCTGAGAAAGAGCCTACTCACTTAATTTGTACCCAAACTACCCGGGAATGAAAGGATTCTTTCATCTGAAGCATTCAGGCTCAATACACCTTTTGTTTTACATGAAGCCTGAGGTATTCACCTCCTGTCACTTTACTGGGAAAGTGTTTTACCTCCTTTATAACTTGATCAGAAGATCTTTGTGCTGGGCAGAATGTTCCCTTTAATGCCAGTCAGGTTGGGATGATTTGTGAATCTCATTTTCTTAAAAAAGGACTAATGATTCAGAAGTGCATTCATTTTGAATGTCTAAAGTCAGGCACCTTGAAGAGTGTGATCCTGACAAGTGGTAAGAAGCTGTTTTGAAAATCAGACTTCCTTTTTTCAACATGCACCAAGAATACACAAACACAGCAGTTCCTTGTGGAAATGTACTAATGAGCTCATGCGTAAGTTCAGTCTTCTCTGGAAGCAACATTCTTTGTGTCTGGGGTAAGAATTTGAACTTGAGACCGAGTGTAGTGCCTCTGTAATAAGCGTAGAAGGAAAAAAGTAAGTCTCTCTCTTTTTTTTCCCTGTGGAGACATCGGTATGCTTCCTAAGAAATCAATGAGATGTTTTGGCAACGTGTAGTGCTTGGAAGTCCTTATGGAATTCCCTGGTGTGGTTCTACTTTTGCCGTTAATGGTGATCACTTGGGAACAGCAGAGAAAGAAGTGCATTTCATGACGATCCCTACTTTTTATTGCAATATTGGTCTATGCCTCTGATTTTATGTGCAGTACACCCACCGCTATGATTTTGGAGCACACAAATGCTGACCCTCAGAAGTGTTTAGGTTTTCAGTAACCTTACCACGAATTCTGCCTGTTATAACACCCTTGAAAAGAACAGCTACTGTGGCTGGGCTCTGGAGAAAGCCCCCTGCCAGGCTTTAAATAACTATCTAGTTTGTATTTTTAATTTAAATCTGTGTCTGCTAGAAGGCCCTAGTCCATTCATTTTCACTTCTGATCTAGGATCAAATTCTGCACATGGGTATCATCCGGGGACTGAGCAGTCTTTCCCAGTGCTCTGTGGGTCTGTTGGACCTCAGTTACACTAACGTTGACTTGCAGTAATCCTGATGGCTGCAGTCAAATTTCTGCTTGTTTACCCAGGGATAATCAATAACACTCTGGGTTCAGAAACTGAGTGATTCTTTACTGGAGCCTCCTTCACGTGCCTTCCTGTGAATTAAAAAATGGGGATCAGACATCCCTTCTTTCAAACAATGAAGATGGTAGTCCTTCTTTATTTACGAGGATTTGGGAATTACATTTTAACCGGGGCTGACTGGGAATCTTCTGTGAGAACAGTTTTCTGGAAAATGTGTGCTGTCAGACACCGAGATTTTATGGTGAGAAAGCTTTTTATTTTCCCTTCTCTCCCCCAGGATGACTGGAGGGAGGGATCCTTGGTTTTCTGCTCACAAGGTTCCAGCTTCAGAGGAACAGCGAAACTCAGGAGCAGTTCTCAAGTGGGGATGCATAGCAACCACCTCCCTGCCTGCCCCACTCAGCAGCATCTCTGGCAGCCAGGCACTGGGAAAGGGGAGAAGCAGAAAGACACAGGACTTTGTTGCTCAGCCTTATGATTCCTATAAAGAACTACTCTCAAATTCTCTTTCTCCTTAGAAGCGGCCAGGGAAAATGGGGGAAGAAATAAATGCAGAGACAGGGCACCGAACCCCTTAATGGCATGCATCTAGTAAGTCAGAATTTCCACTAGTGTATTTCTGAGGCAGAGAACTAAGAAAAAGTGGAAGACAGGCACATGGTATTCCTTCAGGTTATCATTTGGTTGGGTGTAAGAGGTCAGGTGAATTCATTTGACATGAGGCAGAAGTAGTCTGTGCAGCTTGATATCGCTTTGTTGCTACACTGTTCTGCCTCAGCTAGATCCATCTGCAATTTTCCACATAACTCAGAAATAAATAGCAGATGAGACATCTCCTCATAGCAGTATATAGCACGGCCACGGATATCTCTGAATCTATCAGTATAACCTGGATAGGCTTACATGTAATTGAAGGAACACTGGAAGCAAATCCATTTAATGGGTTTTCAGTAGCACTGATGTTCTTCTAATAATACAGGCAGAGGAATGAATCTCAGGTCAATGTTGCCCATAGAAGATGTCAAGGAGATTGGAGGAGGAGCAGTCCTGTTTCAGAACATGTACTTGCATTACCTTGCAGAAACGTCTGCCAAGGAGGCCCACTGGAGTGGAAAGCAGTCTGCTCCTTACAATGTTCACGTGGGATGTGGGTACTCCTGCTTGGTAGAGAGCACTGGTTGGCTGTAGAAAAACAAATCTGTGCAAGAGTCCTCCTCAGAAGGCTTGGGAAATATTTTTCTTGCTTAACTTTCCTCGTACATTGTTTGGGGAGCATACAGTAAGCATTTTACTGGGCTACAATGGTCCCTACAGCCTGGGCATCAGGTATTGCAAATACCTCAGCATTTGCAGAATTACCTCAGCAAATGCAGAATTATTGGTCACTTTGGGCTCACAAAAATAGATTGGATCCTTAAGGCTCCATTCCAATAGCTGGCTCTGATGACAGCTCAAAATGCCTTACAAAATGAAATACAGTTAATGCTATTTCTGTCCTGAGTTAATCTATGGGGTTTTTTTATTATTCTTAAATATTAATAGCAATGTCTCTACAAAAGATCTAAAGTCCAGAATTCCACATTTACCAACCATTTCATCAAACCATTTCTCACGTTAGGTGTTATTTATGCTAAAAAGGCTAAAGGAGCACTTCTCAACTAGGTAAAAAACTGCAGGATTAGGATCACTATCGTTATGTGAAATGGTTCCCTTGGGAAAAATCCTAGAGAATCTGCTCCTGAGAACCTACTGGAAATGAGAGGGGTTTTGTTTGTTTTTAAAAGCCTGGAATATTTCATTTATTTTTAGATGCCCGGCAATTAATCTGGCTGCTTTAGGGATACTTAAGCTCTTCATATAATCAAGTGAGGTTGCTTATTTTTCATCCAATGTCAAGATGTCAACAAGAGTTTTGATTACATAGACCTGTCAGTTCTTTTATGTTGGCTTAATTGACAGCGTTAGTCTGACGAAGTCTTGTTTGCAAATACTTAGTTCTCAGGGTTTGGCTGGCCTATTGCACAGACAGGATATAACAGAAAAGGGTTAGGAGATTATACTTCTGTAAAGAAAGCCTCCTTCCTAAAAATCACGGGCTACTCAATCCAGAGTTCTAGAAAGGGTCAGTATATGATGATGTATACAAGCAGAAACTGAAATTTCTGTTTTTTCAGGGCCGTGAAACTGAAACATGACCGTAGCTTAATCGTGCAAGTTCAAAACCAGTTTCCATGACAAATTTAAGGCTCCTCTTAATTTTTTAACAAATAATTTAGGGATTTTCCCACAGGGGCTAATTGACTCCAGTGAGAGCAAAATCAGAAAGAAATTCTGTTCTGAACTGCAGCGACTAGAGTTTAAAACCTTGCTGAAAAGCTATGGGAGAGGCATTATGCATTTTTCATAGAAAGCAATAAAATATTAATTTCTTTTAGTGACTTAGATGAGCACTATAAAAAAAGTATCAGAACTGGGGCAAAAGAACTGCATTATTTAACCACAGCCTCTTCATTACATGTTATTAAAAAGATGTTCGATATTTTGAGAGGAAAAAGATTTTTATAGTTCTGGTTATTAGAGTGAAAAATTAAAATCTATTCAGTCTTGGGAGAGAGAACAGAGGCTGTAAGAAGATGTTCCCCCTCCTTTCTCTCCCCTGTCTTCTAAAGAAGCAAGCATCAACATTATAATTAAGGAATGTTGTTTGACACCTTTATGGGCACATCCCCTGTTCTGGAACAGCATTTTACAAGACTGCTCATCAGAAAAACCCTCAGCAAAGTTGGAACCTAGCTCCACAAACACTGACACGCTGGGCTCCCTATGAGCAATCCCAAAGATGTTAGCAGGATTCCACCAGTGGAGGAAAGTTGCTCCTGTGCCTGTCTCTACAACAGTACCTAAGTTACTATATAAGGCTTCTCATGAGTACAAGATTGTGTAATATTTGTTCATTACAATCATAATCCATTGGGTGTTGACATCTTCACAGCAAGCCTTGACCTGACAAGGATAGACAAGGTTAACTGTATGTATATCTCATTAAACTCAGAAGGGTGATTCAGGAAGGTCCCTGTTTTATTTTGCAGGCAGCTTTTGCCTGTTCAGGGGGTTTTAAAAGAAGAGCGGTGCTGCTGTTATTCCTCCTCACAAGAGCTGAGGCTTGGTTTGGCAGCCATTAGGAAACTGTTGGATATAAGGGGATAAGACAGCTCTAATAGGAGAGATGTCATGGAAAGAGTGTGATTCATTGCTTTGAGCTGTGCACAGAGCTCAAATACTTGGTTTAATTTGGTGTTAGGTGCCAAACTACATATCTATAGTTTGACACCAGGACTAGGAGAGATCGCTTTTTTCCTTTGCTCTTGCTGATCCTGAAACTCTTCCTCCCCTTTTGAGGAGCCTTTCCTGAATGTCTCAGGTTGATGACATTCCAGTTAGACAATTAGATATCAGTGCTGTAGACATGCTGTGCAAGGAGCAGCTGGAGACTGGAGAATATACCCTTTCCTTGAAACTCCTTACTCTCTAGGAAGTTTTATAACAAAGTTGTTGCAGATCTGCTTCCCAGATTGACACACAAGGCTTTAAACTGCATTTAACGCTTGAAGTTGTGATTCTGCCAAGCTCCAAATCTTGAAAAATCCTAAAATTGGAGGGCTCTTATCAGACAGTTCTGCAGTATAACCCTCTATTTCCATTGCTGTTTAACGCATTTTTCAGGATTCATTAGGTTGTAGTACAGTGGTGGTATATATAGCGAGGAAAGGGTAATGGCTGTTGTTTCCTATATAATGTACATTTAAGCACAAGGGAACACTGTATTGCTGATAAAACAAGGTAGGCAACATCCACTGCTTTCTCCTCCTCCAGTGAAGCAGTCTTTTCATCATAAAAGGGAATAAAGTTGGTCAGACATGATTTGCCTTTGATAAATTCATGCTGGCTTCTCCCAATCACCTTCTCATCCTTCATGTGGCTGGAAATTGCTTCAAGCAGGCTTTGTTCTTTAACCTTCGCAGGGACAGCAGTGAGGCTGACTGGCCTGTAGCTACCTGGATCCCCCTTCTTGAAAATGGGGTTTGTATTTGCCTTTCAGACAACAGAAACCTCTCCCTGGTCACCATGACCTTTGAAGATGATAGAAACTGGCCTTTGAATGACATTGGCAGGCTCCATCAGCACCATAAAAAGCATCCTGACTGATCCCATAGACTTGTGTATGTCCAGTTGGCTTAAGTGCTCCCTAACTCAATCTTCCTCTGTTGTGGATAATGCTTCACTCCCACAGACTCTGCTATTAGGTTCAGTGTCCTCAGAGGCCTGAGGTCCAACTTTGCTGGTGACAACTAATGCAAAAAAACCCCAATGAATACCTCAGTCTTTTTCTTGTCCTTTGTCCCTACCTCCCCTGCTTCACTGAGCAATGGGATCATTTATCTATTAGCCTTCCTTTTTCTGCCTGTTTACTTACGGAGCCTATTCCCATTGCCCCGAAATCTGATTCAGACTGAAAGCTTGTGGTTCTCCAGTGGTTTCCAGAAAGCCCAGGAGTGAACAGAGATGATTTTGCATGGGTAATTCCTACCAGACATTTCATCCTCACCTTATCAGTGGCCCTTATGGTTTTTATTCAGCTTCTCTGCAATGCCCCACTGATTTTCAGCAGGGGAAGAGATGGCTCATGTTACAAGGCTCATGCTTACATCTGTTTCTTATTGCTTCATATTTGAAGATCATCTTATTGTTCCAATGGTCAAGAAGAGGGGAAGTTATTTCTGTTCTTTACGGCGATTAAGATGGGAGGACGGTGTGAATGGAATTAGTCTATGTACTGGTTTTTGTACATCAGGTTCCTCTGTTGGATTTTAATTGAGTTTAGTGTCTATTTGGTGAAAACAGTCCCAAAATACTGTTGCTAAGCACAATGATCATACTACTGTTATCTTAGAAGAGTCTGCTAAAGCCCTCTCTGCTCCAGCTAGAGAGTTTCTTGTTGATCTTAAGACTGTTCAAATAACATTTTTTCATGTTGGTTGTCTACCTCGGGGCTAATTTGCTTGTTTGTTTTTGTTTGGAAAGCTTCTGCTAAAACAAACAAAGGAAAAAAATTATTTGGCTGCCTCTGAAACAAAGCTGGTGGAAAATGTTTTGCTTTGCCTGTCAAAAATTATTACACTCATTTTTCTGCAAAGCACTACTACTTTTTGAGCAGAGACGGAAAAGTGGGCAGGGAGGCTGTTCTGATGTCATGATGTGCTTTTTGCCATCCTTGAAGAAATTTGCTGAATACATTCCTTTTTAATATGTATTTCCTTAGAGACTTGTCAGAGGTTTACTACCAAAATCCCTGAGGATTTCTTTGCACCGAGAAGACCAGATCTTTCCACGTCAGTGGGAGGGGCTGTACTGGCTAACCAAGACCTTGCTGCTCCTGTCCATGCAGGATGGATGGGATAGCAGGCAGCAGACCTGAGAGCTGTTTCTCCAGTGCTCTCCATGCCCACAGGCAGGACACTGGGGAAGTGGGAAGGTGCGTGTGTCAGGTGTAGAAGTGCACGGAGTGGGATGAAGGGAGAGGCAGCCTGAGATGAGAGGAGGAACGCAGTGCTGCCAGCTTTGGCTTCACAGGTAGTGACATGACCCTTTTTTGGCCAGATGAGCTCTAGAAGTCTCATCGTTTCCATTCCAGGGGTGAACAGAAATCCCTGTGAAGGGCAGTTAGAAGTTACAGAAAGGCCGGGTTCTTTCCCTCCTCTTCACACGTGGGATTGGGATGGACAGGAAGAGCAAGCAGAAAGAGCCGTGTGGCTCCAGGGAGCAATATTCCCTCCTACTTTCCCTCTTGTGTGCAAAGGGTCAGTCTACTGCCTACACTCACCCTAAAGATGCCTAGTGAGAAAAATGGAAAGATGACATTTATAGAGACCTTTCACTCAAAGAGAGGATAGTGAAGACGCCTTACAGGTCAGGGCAGATGTGGGGCTGAGACACAGTATTTACATGTACAGAGGGATTATCAGTCAATAGGATGAGGACAGACAGATGTGCTATTTGGGGGACAAATGAGTTGTATGGAACCATGGTGGAAGATCTGTGTGGAGACAGATTCCTCACAGCACTGTGTACGTGTGTGTAGGGGGGGACACGGGACGGGGGCTTACCTTGGGGATAGTGAGTTCCCTTCACATCAGAACTATACAAATCTCACTAAAATCTTTATCATTCTCTCTCAATAGTGACATGCAGTGGTGGCATAAAATAAAGGAGGTGACATGTTACAATACAGGCAACATCCAACAACCTTTTATAACTTCTAACAAGTAACAAATTTAAATGTAACAAGTTTCCACAGGTTTTTGGGGGGTTTGTTTCTGGTTTGGGGTTTTTTTTAATAATGTTTAAACAGGCTGCATGTGCATACATCTGTAGAGATGCCCTCAGTGGCTGGCCCCAAGCTCTCAGGAGTGCATGTTAAGGGATGCTATAAGCGGCCACCATCTCCAGCAGCTCCAGGACCCAGCGATTCCTCCTGCCTCGATGCTGGAGCCCAGGCCCATGTGCCCAGAGACCCAGGGATCTCCGTCCCGGGCCAGTGGACATGACTGTTGTTTTTCCATTTGTAGGTTGAACCAGTAGCGAGGCTGAGAGGGTACCCAAGAGACACACACACTGACACAGCTAGCTACATAGATTGCCACAGACAAGGCACTGCCTTCTGCAGCACCCGTATGTAACACTACCAGGACTCACATAAAACACAGCTACAGGCAGATAAGTTCCCTTCCACCTCTCCAGCTGCTCAGGATTGAAGTTTGCTAGTGAAGACACATACACAACACTCTCCAGGTTCAGAAGCGCGCACACCCATGCTCATGGATTCCCTGAGTACCAGCACTGCCCCTCTGTTCATCTGACACCCCTGCCCAGATCCCAGCCCCTCTTACCTGCCCCACAGGTCCCCTACTCACCAGCGAGTCCAGCTCAGTGCTCACTAGCTCACTAGCTCACTCACACACTCGTCTCACAGGCACCCCACACTTGCAGGAACCCCCAAATACCAGCACGGACCCTCTGCCCACCTGATACCCCTGCCCAGACCCAGGGCTGCCTCCTCACCAGCTAGTGCAGCTCAGGGCTTGCTAGGGAATTGCAGATGCACAGCCCACGCACCCCAGGCTGGGGGAAGACACAAGCATCCTCCTCCCAGCACCCAGCACATGGGCTGTGACCCACGGTCCTGCTCCAGCTGCCAGCACTGAGCCCCTCAATCGCCCCGATCCCCCCAGCAGCTGTGCCCAGGACACACACACGCCGATCCCGACCCAGGGGCTGGGCTGAGACCCTCACCCGCCCCAGCGCCTGGCACCACCGCTCAGGGTCCTGCACCCCACTCTGACTTCAGAGCCAGCACCACATCCACTTGCAGGGTGCCCCTGGTTGCTGGCACCTCGTCCTTACAGCACTGACACACACGGGGAAGGGAGTGAGATTGCAGGGAGAGACAGTGAAGGAAGGGTTTAATGAGAAGCCAGGACAGACTGCGGTGATCAGGGGCAGGGCTGGGTCAGACAAGTGCTTACATGGCATCAGCAACTCCTCACACACGACCCACACCTTGCTATACCCTCTCCTCTCTGTTCACGCTCCTTCCCGTAAACTTTCCTCAACAAGTTTTGCACAGTCCCACAGGCCCCCTCCAATATCCCAACTCCTCTTGATCCTCTTGTTGCCCCCTTCTTATCCGTTACAAAGCCCAGGGTGTCCCTCTCCAAAGCTGTGCCTGGAGTTTCTTAATGGCCCGTCAATTAGTGGCTGAAGACTTTTGGTGTTTGTCATTGCCTCCATTATTCCTTATCTATCAGATTTGTGTCTCTGTGTGTTTTTCTTTCTCTCTTCCCCTTTATTATCACCTTTGCATTGAAAGGGTCCTTGATTGGATTACCTTAATGAAGCAGATGCTTTCTCCTTCCACATACCCTTACATTGGGTACAAGGCACTGAGGCACATCATTAACTGGACCACTTAGGAGAAAGTTACAGGATCCCTTACAAGGTAATGTCACTTATTTCTTTTTTCCAATGTACAGCTACATATTCTCACTTTGTTAATATCAGCTCAATAATGAATAACCGATAGTGGTGTTTTGTATGATACTGCTCTCTCATTATATGCGTACAAACACAAGTCTACTATGAAATTTTCTGTTGCAAACACCACCAGCTAAAAAGCATTAGAGGTGCCACTGGCAGCATGTGCAATCTGATCTTAGCTGGGACCCCCAGCAAGGGCTTTCTGTACCTGGGCTAAAATAATTTTCCTCACTATGCATTTGAAAGAACTAGGAGGGCTATAAGTATCACTTGCATACAAATGCAGATGTACCAAATGCCACAGCAGGATTTTAAAGAATTGCTTGTCATTTTGGAAATAATGCCCCTTATCTTGCATGGAAGGGGGGGTCTGTTGAAATATTTGGGATTTGGGGAACTGAGCCAAATTTAGATAGATGGATTAGGAGCAGAAGGGACTGGGAAATGAGGAAGGGTAGAACAGTGAACTGAAAAGGCTGGGAGAGGATAGAAGATGGGAACAGGAGGATGGGACGCGGGCAGGAGCCAAGGCACAGGATCACAGGATAAACATTTGGGACCAGCTCAGGGACTGTAGGATAGAAATAAATTAAGGGATGGAAATTGAATTATGGACAGCAGGAGCAAAAGGGGTTGAACAGAACCAAAAGAGGACAAAGTCCAGCTGAAGGCTGGACAGACATCTCAAAGGAATTGCGTCTGATACTGCAGAACCTGAAGTTGGACATAGGGTTTGTACGCCTCAGTAATTCTAAGCTGCCTAGCAAATAGTTGCAAAATCCTCCATCTTTTTCTGGTGATGGGTCTGCATACTATTGTTATCTTCTGTCCCACTCATTCATTTGCTCACACAGCATAGGGTTGTGTTGTAAGCCTAAAAATTGTGACCGCCTGGCAGGCCAGCACTTTTTTCATCCTGTGATAAATAGAGCCCTGGAGTCCCTGAAATACTTCTAAGAGGTCTCTCTATGAAAGACATCTAAGAAAAAACAGGTTTACATGGAAAATACTTAAGGGATTTGGAAACAGAGATTTAAAAGAGGTTTAAAAGGCACTCATCTGTAGGATAAAAGTTTGGAGAACTTATTTTCAATTTTAGTTTTTTGAAAGCCCAAGACAAACACAGCATTAAAGGCACTTTAGGTTTACAAAGGTAAGTACTTGAAAGCTAGGAAATGCTTGCACAAAAGTTTCTGGTACAACCTGATTTCCCTTCCCCTTCTCCCTTCATTCCAGTATTGTGACACCATTTTTAGTTACACAGTGGTATATGTTTGCCAGTACAAGAATCTGTCCTCATTCAACACACAGAAAAGACAGTGCTCCAGGAATAGTCCTGGGTGATATAGTGAATGAGATTGTCATCTTCAGCTTATCGTGGAAGTGTAATTCTTCCTCCATCGGTTAACAGTGGCACAAGTATCCTATTCAAAGCATAGTGTAGAGGCAGCCCGTGTAGTATTTTGTAAATGTGAAAGCATTGGAAACTATACACTGTTTTGTTATGAAATTACAACTGTAATCTTGATGGTACAGGTAGACAGTTCATTCAAGTGTGCATGTGTGAACACGTGTGTGTGTGCACACATGTGAATTCATTGTGCTATGGCTGTTGTTATACCTCTATAATAACATCTCCACTGAGTTTGCTGGCTTTTCTTCAAATGCGTAACTAATGGGGAAAGGAGGGAATTTTATATGGAGAAATGAAAGGAGACAGCAGCTCAGACAACTGGGATGGATGCTTTCCTATCAGAGAATAGTCAGGGTTGCTTCTATCTTGGGAAAACTGGGAAGTCTTCCTACTTCGCATTGTGGCAATGGTGGAAACTGCAGCATGACGAATACATGGGTATTGTTAGATGCCCAAACCCTACTCACCCTGTTGCCATCTGATGCTTTGAGACCTGCAGTTACACAAATTGAGAATTCTTCATATATTTTCTTCCCTCTTACAGTGTAATGTGAATACGAAAGCCAATGTTTCATTTCCCGTATTCAGTGAAGTTACTCCTCTTTCCTAGCATAAGTGTGTCTAGCGTTCTGCCAGATGAAGAGAGTAACGTTTCAGACCTACGCCTTCACTCAGACTAGGATAAAGAGGCTGAAGGCACTAAAGAATTTGGCCATTAACATTTGATACCATATCAGTTGGCTGCTCTGATGCCTGGAAGGATGTTAATAAACAGATAGGTTTGTTCCTGGTTTGTGGTAAGAGAAAAAAACAGGACAGCTTCTGTTTCTGAGTGGTATGGCTAAACAGCTTCAGGGCATAAGCTAATTCTGGTTCCCTCTCCTGTTTAGCACTCCCATTTTTAGATTTATGACTCTGAGTAAGTAGGGAGGTATGAAGTTGGCTGTAATTGGTACTGTG
Organism: Gymnogyps californianus; assembly: GCF_018139145.2. NCBI lineage: Eukaryota > Metazoa > Chordata > Aves > Accipitriformes > Cathartidae > Gymnogyps > Gymnogyps californianus. Next base: position 135,897,332 of record NC_059471.1, read on the forward strand.
CATAAATGTAAATGACCATTTCAAATGTGGATGCTCTGCCAGCTATTACTTTTTTTATAATTTCCCCGCTCTTTTTAGACCATTGGGATTTGTTTTACTTGTGGAATATTTTGGCTCCTGGGAGATGAATTCTACCTCAGGGCCTCAAGCCTGTGGGAGGTTATGTTGTACCTCCTAGGCTGCATGTTAAGGTGTTGATGCATGATTTCAGAGGTCCACAGTTCACTAAAGTTACTGCAGGTATGAAGGATTGTTTGTTTTTCTTCTGGTCTCTTCATTTGATATGGGTGAGTATTACAAGAGATCACATAAACAAAGCATCTCTAGCTGTTCTCCTGGTTGCCCAGTGTCCCCTTCCAGTAAGCCAGGCAGTCAGCCACTATCTTCAGTGCTTACTGGGCAGGGTCCAGTCCCAATAGGATTTTTGGAAAAGGGATATGAAAAGTATACTGAGTTTGATAGCGGGGGCCACTGGCCTGCAAATAAGTGAAGAAACTAGTAGGGTCAGAGGGAGGACATGCTCCATAACTGGGAAAAGCACCTGAACATGGGAAGCAGGAGATAGGGGTAGCACAGGAGCCATGGAGGAGAGAACTGGAAAGTTCACAAGAAGATGGAGTGGGAAACCCAGAAAGGCAGGAAGTGGATACAAAGTTCTGCATGCACTAGACACAAATCTAGATACCCACTTGGGGTATCTTAGTTTTGGAGTGCTTACCTTGAGGGTCTCTGAGTTTGACTTTCCTGAGAAAAAGCTACATACCCATAATTTTGTGGCAGCTGCAGTGCTGAGCACATCAAATCCAGTGAAAGGGAGCTAAAGGGAATCCAAAGGGTGGCAGTGTTACCCAAATGTCGTTACCCAAAATGCTGACCCACATTCAGGGGTGCGTAAGACATCCAAGGAACTGTTTGGCTTCTTGAACAGCTGTGCCGGAGATTGACAGGAGCCTGTAAGGGCCAGGCTCAGGGGGGCAATGTCCCTCCAGCTTCTGGAGTAGCATGAGAGCCCAGAATCAGGTGTCCTGCTGTGCTAGAGTCAGCAACAATTTTTCCCATGTATCTATGAAGGGCTTTTTGTGCACCTTGGCATTAGTGATCGATATAGCCTGGGGGAGGATGTGGTCATCCTAAACTCTTGAACCATAGCAACATGACATACCTGAGCTTGGAGATGTGAACATAGCCACTACCTCAAAGAGAACCTTAGTGGCACCTTTAGGTGGCACTGGTCTTGTGGTGTTGGCTTCAGACCTAGCAGCCAAATCACTCTGCAGAGAGTGTTATGGTACTGCTGTGTGGCTTTCTGGAGTGCTGCTTTGGGGTTCGCCTCTTGCCCTTCCCTGACATCTCTGGATCTCCCTTGCCGTTATTCTCCAGCTTTGCAAATTGTGTACCATTGCAACATGCTGGCCCAGCAAGATCCGCACGGAGGCTGAACGATGGCAGCTGGCATCGCCTCTTAATATAGAAGTGAGGGGTGCGGCTGCACAGGCAGTGTGGTGCAGATCAGTTCGGGAACAGGCTGTGTGCTAAAAAGAGTTTAGTTGCACATTGCAAAGGCTTATGGGTTTAATACTGAGTCTGAGGTGCAGCGTAAGTACACAGAGGGAAATACAGTGACTTCTTAAGGGCTTTCAGGAGCAAGCACAGGTGGTGTATAGCAGCCTGGGTGCCTACTCAGAGATGGACTGTGGTAGGAGGTGAGCAGAGCGGGTAGACATGGCCGGATGGGACTGCAGCTCGCGTGGAGGCACCTCAGCTATCTGTAACACTGCTAGCTCAGGTAACGTGAAGACCAGAGCTGTGGCAGTATGAAATGTCTGCGTGGGCTGGAAAATCGTCTTGCAAACCGTTGCGGAGCTCCACGCTGTCTCTGCTGTGCTGCTTGAAGCTCGCTCGTTTAAACGCAGTACAGGATGAGATCAATCACAGCAGTGATTGCAATGTAGACATGCCCTGTATCCTCTTATAAACCTCAGGAGCTTTTCCATCCCTCCCAAAAGCTGTTTTTTAAGGATTTCTCAATAGTTAACCATGTGAATGAATAAATCATAATTATGATTCAAATAATCCTGTGAATGAATAATTCATTGTAATAATTGAAAAAAGAATCTCAGTAAGAAGCATTTTACTATTACAAAGGTAAACTTTGATTCATTTTTTTAAAAGAAAAGGTATATTCCCCAGCAAAGTATTTTTCGTCTGGTTGCCATACACTAATTATGTATAATATGGAAGAAAGATATGCTTCCTTGTGCGACAGCCATCTTCATATAAATGAAAAAATATGCTTCCTTTTGCAACAGCCATCTTCAATGCTAATGAGTGAGAAAGGAAAAAGGATTAAGCGACATTTAAATAATATTCACCTCCTTCCTGAGGACAGAGCCAAACAAGGCAGCCATAGTCAGCCGGTCAAAATGTCCAGAGCCTGAAGTAACTGAATATTGCCAACTAGTTAGAGAGGAATTGGGAGGAGGGGTAAAGAGGGGAATGTTTTCTTCTGGATCTGTGCTGCTGAGATAGTGTAGGCTAAGCATATGGCTCGCAGCCAGCAAAGGCATCAGATACTATGATGATAAAAGCCTGGTTAATAATACTTAGCACTGACAAAGGGCTTTCAAGGGAAAGACAGACTTTTGTCCTGGGAAGGATGGAAGCAGCCTCACCTGTTAGCCCCATTTTCGGAGGGAGAAAGTACACTGTCATGAGTTTCTCTATGCTTTCAGATGGCAAGCGTGACATGGATGGAGCAAGCCACAGGTTTCTAAAGCCAAAAGAGCTGGTAGTCTGATTGCTTGCGAAATGCAGTTTTGGCTCCCAGGGAGACTAAGTGCTGACTGTATGGCAGTAAACAAAAAAAATGAGCAAGCTCACCTGTTTGGTACCTGGGAGAAGCTGCAAACTCTATCCACCCCAAACGAGAGGAGAGAAACTGTATTTACCTGTGTCTTTCCCCAGTTGCACTGTTCACTGTGTGACAGGTTGTCTCCATCTGTGGATGGTCCGATGCCACTGTCGTGCTTGCATCATGGCAATGACATTTATAAAAGGAGGCCCGCGAGCCACAGGCATGGAGTGACTGGCTCAAGGTCAACTACGAGCCACAGGCATGGAGTGAGTGGCTCAAGGTCAACTCCAGCCTGCGGCAGGGACAGGAACAACACCGAGGTCTCCCGGGTCCCACGGCTCAGCTCTGAGCGCTGGCCGGAGCCGGCGGTGTTTGACAGTCCCCGTCAGGGTTCTGACTGAAGGGGCAGGGGCAGGGGCAGGTTTTCATGGTGGAGGGGTGGGGGAAAAGAAGGGCGGTGGCACCCCTTGGGCAAGCTGTTGCGAAGCGCCTGGCCGCAGAGCTGCAGCGCGCAGCGGGATCCCCTCGGGGATACCCCCCCCCCCCCCCCAAAAAAAACCGGACGCCCCTGGGCTGGGGCTGCTGCGGCCGCCGCGGCGGGGGGCGAGAGGGGGTGAGCACCAGCCTCCGCGCACGTCCACGGGTGCGTGCGTGTGTCTCGCTGTGTGGGTGCGTGCATCTGTCTGTATCTGAGCGTGTCCGTGCTGGCGCTGCCTGTATCTGCGTGTGTCTCTGTCTTTCTGTATCCGTGCGTGCCTCTGCTCACGGGTGCGTGTCTCTGCGCGCGTCTGTGTGTGTCTGAGCGTACCTCTCTCCCTCTCCCTCCGTGTAACCGTGTGTGTCCGTGCTCCTACACCTCCCTCCCCTCCTCTCTCTCCCCCCTCCCGTGTGTGTGTGTGTGTGTGCGCGGCGGGGAGGGCAGAGCCGGGTGCGCCGTGCAGCAGCGCGGTGCCCCAGCGCGGGGCAGAGCACGCCGGAGCCGGGGCCGGGGCCGGGGCCGAAGGAGGAGCTGCGCCGCACCGGGAGCCCCGCGGAGCCACCGGGCGAGCGCGGCCGCACCGAGGCGCAACAGGCGGGGCGCGGGGCGGGGGGCGGCGGCGGCGGCGGGCGGATGGCGGCAGGCGGCGGCGCCGCCCGCTGAAGGCGAGGGGGCGAGGCGGTCGCGGCGGCGGCGGCGGCGGCGGGGCGCGGGGCAGAGCGGGCGGGATGCGGGCGGAGGAGCCGCTGGCGCTGGCGGCCCCGCGGGCGGGCGGCGGCGAGGCGGAGGCGGAGGCGCCGGGCGAGGAGCGGAGCGGCGGCAGCTGCTGCAGCAGCGAGCGGCTGGTGATCAACATCTCGGGGCTGCGGTTCGAGACGCAGCTGCGGACCCTCTCCATCTTCCCCGACACGCTGCTGGGCGACCCCAGCCGCCGGGTGCGCTACTTCGACCCGCTCCGCAACGAGTACTTCTTCGACCGCAACCGGCCCAGCTTCGACGCCATCCTCTACTACTACCAGTCCGGGGGGCGGCTCCGCCGGCCGGTCCATGTGCCCCTCGACATCTTCCTGGAGGAGATCCGCTTCTACCAGCTGGGCCAGGAGGCCATCGAGACCTTCCGGGAGGACGAGGGCTTCATTCAAGAGGAGGAGAAGCCCCTGCCCCAGCACCACTTCCAGCGCCAGGTCTGGCTGCTCTTTGAGTACCCCGAGAGCTCCGGGCCGGCCCGGGCCATCGCCATCGTCTCCGTGCTGGTCATCCTCATCTCCATCGTCATCTTCTGCCTGGAGACCCTGCCCGAGTTTCGCCAGGAGCCCAAGGGCGCCCAGCCCGCCTTTGGGGAGGCGGCGCCGCCCGGCGACGAGGCGCTGCTGCTGCCGCCGCCGCCGCCGCCGAGCGGGACTCCGCCGCCCCTGCGCCCCGTCGCCGGCGCCGGCCCCTTCTTCACCGACCCCTTCTTCCTCATCGAGACCCTGTGCATCATCTGGTTCTCCTTTGAGCTCCTCGTCCGCTTCTTCGCCTGCCCCAGCAAGCCCGAGTTCTCCCGCAACATCATGAACATCATCGACATCGTGGCCATCATTCCCTACTTCATCACCCTGGGCACCGAGCTGGCCCAGCAGCAGCAGCAGAAGCAGCAGCCCGGCAGCAGCAGCAACAACGGGGGCCAGCAGCAAGCCATGTCCCTGGCCATCCTCAGAGTCATTCGCCTGGTCAGAGTTTTCAGGATCTTCAAGCTCTCCCGGCACTCCAAGGGGCTGCAGATCTTGGGGAAGACTCTCCAGGCCAGCATGAGGGAGCTGGGCCTCCTCATCTTCTTCCTCTTCATCGGGGTGATCCTCTTCTCCAGTGCTGTCTACTTTGCAGAGACTGATGACCCCGACTCCCTGTTCACCAGCATCCCTGATGCTTTTTGGTGGGCGGTGGTGTCCATGACCACTGTGGGCTATGGGGACATGTATCCCATGACAATTGGTGGCAAGATTGTGGGCTCCTTGTGTGCCATCGCAGGTGTGCTCACCATTGCCCTCCCTGTCCCTGTCATTGTGTCCAACTTCAACTACTTCTACCACCGAGAGACTGATCATGAAGAGCAGTGCCAGTACACCCACGTCACCTGTGGCCAGCAGCAGTCACCCTTCTCTGAGCCCAAGAAGGGGGACAGTAATCAGTCTCTCAGCAAATCTGAATTCCTGGAAGCAGAAGACCTGGAGTCCATGAAATATTCCAACTTCATTCCTCCCAACAACCAGGGTTATAAAGAGAAGAAAATGCTGACAGAGGTGTGATCAGTTTTGTTATCCTGGGTCCAGACATGGAGCTGCGAGCTGCTGCACAGCCGTCTTCCTACTAGCAGCTGGATCTATTCAGCATTTACATGCCAGACTGTGAATTGTGATACCGTAAACAGAATGATTGTGATAATGGGCTCTTCTGTCCTGATTTGCTGTTTCTCATTACCATGTGCAGCCAGAAATGTTCTTGCTTTATTCCTTGGAGTGCTAGCTGTCATCCCCCACTCCCTCGTGAATTTCTTTCTCTGTTTTTGAGGACTGCTTTAATCCAATATTCGCTCTGAAACCTAGCCTTTCTACTCCACTAGCAGAGAAGCCCTTGCCACTACTTCAGCTGAAGGCTTCAGCAGGGAGTAAACAGTTAAAGGGGCTACAAACATCTGGCTCAAGCTGTGCCCTTAGTTCCTGTGCCAGCGCAGTGCCCTTGGCTGTGGGATCAGTCACGCCTGCCATGCCATTGCCTTTGAATAATGGAAATGCTGTAGCCAGCATCACAGTGAGTTCTGCAGCTGTAGGGGAAAGTCAGCAAGCAGATGCCTGCCTTCTTTGCAACCCTTGGCATGCTAAAGATCCTCTTGGTTTGTGTTTCAAAAAAGGTGCATAGATCTAAAAGCTCTTTGCTACTTGTGACCATATACCATTTATCAAAAACAGGCTTATAGAAATCAACAGGCTTGGTGAAGATTCTCTGTGTTTTGAGCTTATTTCAGCCTTATTTATGCCGGTGCACTGATGTTAATTGGCTTTTATAGTACCAGCTTAATCTTCATAGTGCCTTCTGATGCAAGGCACATTTGAGTAAATTCGTTTGTTATCTCCACAGTTTATCTCCACACAATAGCGTTTAATGAGATGTACTTTATGCTTCAGATATCCAGTTCTGTATTCAGGCATGTGAGAGCAATTGACTCCACTGCATTTTTATTGAAGCATTTGTATAGCTGAGGGAAGTTTGCATGTTGGTATTTTGTTGACATTGCTGAAAAACCCTGACCGCAGACAGCTGCACTTGTGCTGTCTGAAGATTGCACTGATTTAGCGGGTCACAGGCATAAATTGCCCCAGGGTAAGTGTGTCAACATTTAGGATTTAGACTGGCATGGGTACAAACTTCCCTACGCCATCTGCACAAACCCAACAGCATATCCCAGACCTTTCAAATGAGGGGAGAAACAGCTAGCCTTGAAGAGATGCTTTTGCTGTATTACTGATCTCGCCAGTTCTTGGTATTTCATGGATAGAAGGCACAGCAATGTCTTTTGCATGCACTAGGTTTTATGAGAGCAACTTATGGTAGCAATGCAAAATGCATAGCTGGGCCTGCAGTGCTGGGTTTGCCAAGGGACCAGAGATCTGCATCGTAAGATGCACATTTTGCTTCCCAGATCATTTCATTTTTTTAATCAGCTCTGCCTTACATCTAACTTCAAAATGTTTCAAATGCTGCCAGTGGGTGAGAAGGGGAAATGGATGCTTTCAGATTCTATTGGCAAATTTTCCTGCAAGGAAAAGACTTTCTTGTTTTAAATCTAAGTGTATATTCTGCATTCACATGGGTGCATGCGTATGAAAGCAAAGGCAGCCATTAATGCCTTGCATCATACGGTATGATATGCATATCAGAATGTACTACATATTGCATGTGACACATGTAATACATAAACCAGACATAATATCTAGATGCAAAATATATAGAATACATGTTATGTATATGTATATATTATGCTTTTCAACCATAAGGCTAAGAATGCTGAAGGCATAGTCAGAACTGGCTATAGAACTGGTTGTGAGATGAGATCTGTTTGCATCTTCGTTACCCTGCTTGTTTTCTGTTGTCTTGAGATCTGGCTCCATGCCTTGAGTGCTTTTATTGTGGCCTCTCCTCATCTGGGCCCTGATCATACGGTAGAAGTTGTTTGTGTAAATCCTAACTGCTGCATTTCTCCAGAGTCCCATTGTCTTCTTAAAGGTTTTTAATGTGCAGGGATCTCCCTCGGGGTCAACGCACAACCATTATATTAAAACCTCTGTTCTCTCTCTTGCTGAAATCAGTAGCAAAATGCCACTTGTCTCGGTTACTGCAGGTCAGTCTGGGAGACACAAGTGTGACGTGGTGAGGGCTCTATAGCTGAGAGGAGTTTGCCTGAATACACAGGTGCCTAATTCCTCTTTGGTTCATCGGGGCTGAGGCAAATGTCTGTGAAGGTCTGGGCTTTGGGAGCCATTCTGCATCCCTTGAAGCATGTAACCAGCTGGTGGGTAAGTAATCCTGGTGGATAAGTGGGACTGAGGAACTTTCAGCGTGGTTGGCATCTCTGTTGATTTTGTGTAAAAAGTTGTCTTGGTCATTGAGTTAATTCAGTAAAAAGCTGTTGTTGTTCTTAGTTATGTTTCAGGGTCACTATAATGAAATCTTTTCTGTGAGTGTAAGAGAATGACTCTTCAAATTTTGTGTTGCTCTAGCAGATGCACTAGAAACTGGCAAGAGAACCTGCTATTTAAGAGGGATGTTTCAAGGCTGCTGCTGTCTCCTAGCAGAATGCCCATGTTTGGGGTTATTTTATGCCTGACTGTATCAGCTGATAAAAGTTTCCCTAAAGTAAGATATAAAAAACTCAGGTTAAACACAAGTTCAGGAGGAGGCATGAGGCACGCTGAGCCTACGTCAGAAAATTCCCGTGCTCGTTTCTTCCCTTGGGCCTGACCCTGTTGCCCCTGCCAGGCAGGAGCCCTCCCTGCTCAGAACAGGTTGTTCTCCCGACCAGCATGACAGACGGCTGGGCATGGAGACTCTGGCAAAAAAACAGATGTGAGACAAATTACTGTTAGCATAATCCCAGCGTGTCTTGTAAAGATGCTCTTATAAAGAGATTTCCTGCGCTCAGGTGAAATTCAGCAGTGAGTTTCTAGCTGGAGTGTTGTCTGCACACAGGCACATGCATGCATGCACATGCATACACAAAACACTGGTGTGAAGGAACTTTGTTGCAAACAGACAGCTATGTGCATTTTTTGCAATCCACATTTTTCAGTTCTGAAAAGAAAGTGCAAATGAAAATGTGTAAAACAAGAGTGGTGTTTGCTCCCTGGGTTTTCTGTGTTAGAGCTAAGAGAAATATAAAAAGCCAACAGAAGCTTGGAAGCTGTAACCTAGGGACTTACGTTTAGGCATGTAAATCCTTCTCTAAGCATCTCCTGAAAAGCAAGGCAGTGAAGTCCCAGAGTCATCAATTATACTATATATTATAGAACCTCTGGAATTTGACATTTTTATTAAGGAGCCTGCAGAATTTTTTCAAGTGACTGAAGTGACATAGTGGCAGGCATGCCGTTGACTTTACAGAGGGCTCGTGACGCCAAATCACAGAGATGCTTTCAAAAATCTTACCTCAGATTCTCAGCTCTTACCACTCACTCCTGGATGTTTGAAATACAAATCTGTCTGTCTGTCTAGCTGTTCCCTTCTGAAGGCAGAGCACATCCTCATGAAGCAAAGTAGGTACCTCCAGGGACTTGTTTCCATAACAACCTCCCAGACTGTTTCTCGCTACCCGGTGACTTTGGCTACAAGCAAAAGCACTCATTGAATATTTTCAGTTCTCAGATATTAGTACCTTATCTTTACAGCTGTTTTCTTTGCTTACTGAAGATGATCCCATCACCTTATATCATGTACAACTGTCCTGTCCAACTCCAGACAGACAGTTATCATCATTTGAAAGCAGAGAGTGCAAACCAGGAGATGGGAAGGAATTTTATCTGTATATCCTTGCACACAGAGAGGTGGGGAGTGTGTGAAGGACAATCTGAGCACTCACAGTAAAGGAGCTGAAAGGCAACTGGCCTGTGAATGTGGAGTCATCTGGGTGCCTGGTGACAAGGAATACAAGCTAAAGCATCACATTAAAAAACCAGGAACTCCTCTTTCAACAATCTCACTAGGAAATAGTTTTGCTGTGGAAGAGACTATTCCTCCTTCCTGAACCCTTGGCTGTTCTGTGACAATCTGTTCCCCAGATAATTTTCCCACAGGATGTTTTGCATCAAAGCAGGACAGGGCAGAAATCATCTTGTTGCAGGTGGGGAAGGAAGGAAAGGAAGAATTTTACTGAGGACACCTTTTTTTACCTGCAACTTATCAACCACATAAAAGACTGTAAGTGTGAAAGGCATGAAGAGCTGTTGTGTGATATTTCAAAGTCTACATTACTGGTGGACTCCTGCACTTACCTCCAAGATGAAATTCCTATTCTGCTCCTGTTTGGAAGAGTTGCAATTTGGGATTTCTGAGCAATTTTCTGTTTTGGCCCTGTTTGTTTTGATCCAGCTTTCATGCATAAAAATTCACTGCTACAGCAGCTGTGGGGGTGAAGGTGACTGGACTTGGTGTTCTGTCCTAGGCCCTCTCATTCAGCCTACAGAGATCCCTATGGAGATAAAGAAGAATGAGTATAAAGGAAATTCAGGGCAGCAAGAGACAGGGTAAGGACTGAAGTGTCTTCCATACTGTGATGGAAAGAACAGCATCAACCCTAAAAGCAACGGAACAAACAGCTTCAGTGTCTGCTGCTATAGCAGAAGTAGGTAAGGTTTCTTTTTCATCTGTGAAATTAATGACTAAGAGTTTCTTGCAATTAATGAGGAAGGATTTCCTAATTAAGATTTGCAGCCTAAAGGGAGAATCTGGTTCTAGGTGAAGAAAGAAAGATAATTATAAACTACAGAAATATAGTATGAGCCAGGTCCTCACCATCTGCTGATTCAAGTTGGCAAAACTCCATTTAGTACAACTACCTTGGTTTATATTGGGCTGCAACGTCAATCTTCTGCATCAAGTCAAAACATATGTACTATTTGTTAAAATGCTTATTTTTGTTTGTTCTTTTTTTGAGGTCCTGTTTACATCAGGGAAAGACCTGCAGATTACAGCAGCAGTTAACCACAGCATTCCCAAAAGCTGTCGTCTGACTTGAGTCCAAGTAAGTCTTCGAAACTCAGCAAAGTTAAGCTTCTCTTTAAGTTTATATTGACAAAAATAAGAGCAGCAGCATTTTATTTATTTTTTTTTCCTCAATGGTGGAAATGTGCAGATGAATTCATAGAGAAGTTTAAGACTAAACGAGATTCTGCCCTCAGCTGCAGCCCTGTAAGCACAAGATAGCTCTATTTCCATCTCTGTAACCAAAAGCACAGTCTGAGCTCTTCATCTTTGCCCTTTGGACCTTGCAGTCTAGACAAATCATATTCTGAAGATATTTGTAGCCATATTATCAGCAGGCTCACAGTCGAATCCCTGACTTGCAGTCATCTGCTTTACACATAAAGTTAAGGAGGGGAGCAGGTGCTTGCAGGATGAAAAGACTTAATCCTCTGATAAAATGAGCAACTGCCAGTGAATGCTGAGTGTCCTTAGCTGCCACCAAACACAGTTGGTGATGAAATTGCCCGTTAATTACAAGAAGGAGCTCTTCTTGTGCAGCATCAGGTCCTAAATAAGGCAAGACCCTAGTCAGGGAGATAAACCCAGAAGAATGTTTTTGGGGGAAAGCAGACACGGACTGCAGTAACCTTGATTTTCAGTGTAGCTTATGTTGTTAGCACATGTCAATTCTATATGCCTTGCCTAACTGGCTAGGTTTTCACTTGCTCCAGGGAAGTCTGTCTGGGGCTTGTTGGCTGGCACAAGAGCTTGAATATCATAGCATAGTTTTACACTTTGGGAAACATAACTGTGATCAGTGTGGGTTTTACGTTCCTAAAGCATAAACATTCATTGATAAACATTCACCGCAGGAAATATCCATGTTGTCTGTAATGCAAATTAAGAGGGGTTGAAGCAATAGATTGCACTTTCCTGTGTATGACTTTTTCTTAGTGAAAGAAAGGGAAGGATTTACAGGAGGGAAAGTGCTCATCAACTTCCATTGTCACCCTAAAATACTGAAGCCATGTTGCCTATTCATTAGAGACAAGACTCATGGGAAACCTCCGTCTTCGTACCAAATATCATTGAAAGTTCAGTAAGTCCTTCTTTGGCTTCACTTTCACTAAATGGATATAAAGATATTTACTCAGTGCTGTAAAGTTTTGGAAGACCTTTAGTCAAAAAGTGCTATAAATCACAAATGTACCAATTTAATTACCAAATTTACCAATTAAATTACTAAATTTAATTGGTAATGTAGCCATTGTTTGTTTAAAGAAAACTGGGGTCTCGATTCTGCTCTCTACCTGAGGTTAGATAAATGTATCCTTAAGGATATGAATGGTGTGACTCCTAGTTTAAGTAACTGTGAGAGAAGAATCAGGCCCAAAGAAGAGGGCTGTAAATGCAGATGTCTAGAATAGATCTCTTTAGGTGTTGTAGATACACATTGGTTCATTCACCTGAAAGGTTGTATACAATTTTACACCAACAGAAGATTTAGCTTTTAGAGTACATATTGTTTTATTCTTTTGCATTCTCTGGAGAGAAATTAAATGGTATTTTACAAGAAAACTGGAACATTACTGTCTCCTTTTGCTGCTCGTTGATGCATCTGTTGTTTTCAATTAGCTTGATGGCACCCATTTTCAGGAAGCAGATGCTGCCCTCTTTTACACTGGTGCAATTCTGGAATAACTCCACTGACGTCAGTGAATTGACTCCAAATTTATCCCCGGTGAAAGCAGAATTGGACCACAGTCTTTCTGTTTGCCTGTCTGCTATGGTGCTCTCAGGAAGGTGCACCATTACCATACCATAAGGGGAAGGCGAGTGCCTGTCTGCTGTGCCATGCTCAGCTCTTTTGTGTCCTTGATATCACACCCCCGTGCCTGGCTGGAGCAGAAGTCAGCTGGTCTGGGGCATGTGTGGTCACCAGATTCCCCATGTTGAATGGAGCAGTTGCTGGTCCTAGATTCTTGACTGCTTTCCCATTCCGATTTCTATCAGCTTCCTCTTGCTTGGATATGTTTTCCAAGGAGACAGAGTTTTTTAACCTAAAGAAATATAATTGCAAGTCTTAAGTAATATAATAACAGAAGGGAAGCAGAGTTAGACATGGAGACAAACTCTACCCCTCCTACAGTTTTTTGCTGTTATGGCTATGTGAAAATTGTTGCAGTCCTGGCAGGTTGGTTATGCATCTGCTGGCTTCAGAGTCTCCATTTTCAGGCAATACTAAATTTAAACAAATTGGGCTACTTCTTTCCTACTCTAGCTCTGCTGATCTCAGTCATGCCTTCCCTGAAACTGGACAAAAAGCTTCATGTAAAAGCCATTAGCATGCTGCATGGAAAAATACCACTTGAGATGGGGCAGATGAGGGTGACTAGAAGAAATAGAGTTAGTAAAGAACAGAGTAAATAAGCAGTGTGAGACAGGAGGGAAGTTCTTAAAGGAGTTCCTCAAGGATTAGTCCTGGGTTGTTTAAAATATTAGCAGTAGAGCTGAGACTATGAAATTCAGCAATGAAGCAACCTAAGCGTCATCATCAAGACTGTGGATTAGGACACGGAACTACGTGACTGAATAATTGACTTAAAGAAATGGAAAGATATTAAATAGCACAGAAATTAAAGTTGTGACAGGGATTTTGGTGGCAAGCTTATCAGTTGGGGAAGACAGACAAAAAGAAAGATTGGGGGTGCTAAGATCAACCAGAGTGCCAGTGTCACTTACAGAGCCACGAGAGTAATGCAGCCTTAAAAATTGCAGGTGTTAAGTCTTTGAAAGTCTCAGAAGGAGCACGTTCAGTACCACCTGGGAAATGTTAATTCTGTAAGGCCTCATCTGGAATGCTGTGTGCGTTTTTGGTGACCTAAATTTGGTCAGGAAGGATGCACGGAAGAACAGCAAGAATGATCAGGTGAATGGAGACTGCTTTGCAAGAGGAAGCTGGAAGAGCCTGACTTTTCTAGGCCAGCAGAAGATTGACAAGACCTATAGTTACTAAAATACTGGGGGCAGAGTGGCCAAAAGAGATAAGAGCTATTTAAGCTAAAAGGCAATGTTGGTGTTTGAAGAATAGAGCATAAACTGGCTATGAATAAATTTACCCTGGAAAGAAGAAGGTGATTTCTAATATAACAGACAAACAAGGAGAAATTAAAGCTCATTCCAGGTTGAATAGGAGAAATGAAGGCAAAAAACAATTTTTTTTTTTTCAGATGGACTTTGTTAAATTTATGAAAGAGATAATGTGGAAGTAGTTACATGCAATGGAAATAGCCTGAGTTCAGTGACTTTGTCTGCTAGAATCCTCTCCTACACCTGGGATGTATTTGAGATGCCAAATAGATGAGAAGTTTTAAGATCTTCCCTCATTTCTTGTGTCCTCCAGCTCATTTGCCATACTGCACTGATTTAGCTACAAAACACCAAATGCTGGTGATTTTATTATTTAATACTTGGGGTGTGTGGGTAGGAGGGAAAACTAGGGGAGGACCTGTGAGTCTTGGGAGATGTTTTTTCTCTATGGGACTGGAGGAAGAGAAAGAAGTCCTAGGAGTGGGGTAGGATGGGGCAGGGGATACCAGATCACTCTAGGAGCTAGTCTGGAGGCAGAGGGGAAGTTCATGCCCTTTAAAAAACCACCAATCTATGTTCCCTGCTCTTCCCCTCAACCTGGAACCTCTGCTGACCTTGTTTGGTCCTTTCTCCCTATCCAGAGCTCTCCAGTTCTATGCTGACCTTCCTCCTTCCCGGGGTCTCTGGTAATTCCTCACTACTGTGAGCTCCCTGGAATCATTGGAACAGTGCATTGCACCTAATTTTGAGAAAATCCTTGAGCCAGCTCTGCTGCAGCTCAGCCAGGTTATCTGATTTGGATGCAGAAATCAACAGCGATGCATGATCTTCAACAACTTTTGTTGAATGGAAGGTCAGAGCAGTTGATAACAATGGCCGCTCTGGCCTGAAGAGGTTAGCAGAATAATTTCCTATTCCAGGCACTGTTCTGACAGAGACAGAATAAAGCTTCACATTTCCTCTCTTACCTCTTTCAGTTCATTTCATCCTGTGGAAAAGTCACAAAATATCCCCTTAAGCTCAGCAGATAGAACAGACATTGACCAAGGTGGGAGCTTCACCCATCCATCCAGCTCCATGTCACAAAAGTGCCAAGAAGAATCCGTCCTTATACTGTGTCCTTGAGCCTTCTAGCTTGTTGCTGCTCTTTGTTCACTTCTGTGAGGGAACCATCATCTTGTGATTTGTATCTATATTTTGGCTAGCTATTTCTGCTCTTTAACTCTGAAATAGCTCTGCTTTTTCTCCTTTAAGCAGAAAAAAAGAAAAAGCAAAGCGAAGGAAATTTTACAAATAACCATGCACATTATGAAAGCCTGCAAATATGGACACCACTTGAGCTTTATTAATGACATTAGTAGGATGGTGCACACAAATCCGGTTGTCCATAAGTTGTTTTAAGGGCTTGCCCCAAGTGCTTGGCATAATTTCTTGATTTATTATGGCAGTAAGCCAAATTAGAAAGGAATTATAACAAATATAGAGTGAGCCAGTGAGTTTCATTTGAACCATGAATACAGTGTCGCATCTGTTTCTGAGCTCAGTTCACTTTGAAATTGATGGAAGAAACCACCATCAGCATATGTTTATGTGCTTCTTAATTTACTGTTGTTGTATCATGTGCACTGCTGTTGTGTACAGAGCATTGGTCTTGAGGCATGTAACATATTACTGGTGAAGATCCTACTGCAGCAATCACCACACAAACACAGAGCAAAAAGCTGGTCAAAGGCCTTATGTGGTTAAAATTGTACATACCTCTTTGGAGCGTGAAGAACTTTCTGATGGGGAGAAAGCATTATTACATTGTGATTTTATAGTAGGAACAGAATAAGGCACAGTTAGCTGTGGAGAGTAGTGGGAAAGCAAAAGTCTAAATGAGCAGAACCCATGACTCCTTCTTTAGTGCTACAGAACAGATCTTCATATTCTTGGCCCTGGCAAACATGTCTTTTAGCAAGGAGGTGTTGACTTTGACAGGGAGTACAGTTAAATAGCACAGGAGCAAATCCTACAAGTAAATTATTTTGATTCATGAGGATATGTAAGAAGCATGGGAGATGCATTTATAGTGAATCTTCAAGCCAGTCTGATTTATTTATGCATAAATAGTTTTTACACATATTCTTTTTTTTGGCTTTGCATTGCAAAGTAAAGAGCTCAAGAACACTCTATCCAGTGTGTGAAATGCTAACATGCTCTTAACTTGTGACCAAGTTCTGACTCTATTTGCCCTTTCCATGCTTCAGTTTTAAACCTTCCTCAGTCAAGACCTGCATTCTCATAATGGGCTTATATTTTTAAGGGTAGTGCTGTCATTAAACAGTAAGGAGCTCTATGCACAAGCTCACTTGTCAGTGATGGAGGAATAGACCTGCTTTGTGTTTGAATCCCACTTCATCATCAGTACATAAAATAGAAAGGTACAGAGTAGATATTTACCTGTTGGTCCCATTTGGTGTCAGATGGCCGAACTTAGAACATCTACTTTATCACTGTAATTTTTCTTTAGATAAGTACCAAAAATATATTGTATATTTCTCAAGCTCTGAATTATGCTCATATTTTAATGTATCAGAAATAGTAGTCAGGTACATTCCTTTTAGTACTGTAGACTATGGGCTTTCATGCTTATGAAATAATACCCACAAAGCAATTGATCTTTGTAGTCTGTCCTTGGAGATGGCACAGTGACTTTCAGAAACATTTTGGGAGGTATTCAGTATTGCTTATCCATTAGTCTGTTATTTGATGATCTATTACAGTTTTCTACAGTGGATTGCAAACATTTCTGTAAGACATATTTCCATCAAAAGATGCTTCTTCCTCAAAATCAGCAAAATTTGTAAGAGGAGTTTCATTTCAGCTCATTTTGGTATTCTTTAGAAAATGCATATTTGGAAAATTTTGTAATGTGTGTGATCATTTTCTTAATGTTCTGAATGTTTTTGCTTTTTAATTTTTTTTTTAAGGAAACGTATGTAAACAAGGTAAAATACAAAATCTTGCATTTATGTCTTTTTTACTTTGATCTGTAATGAAAGATATAATGTGAATTTGATTTTGGTTTTGGTTTGGTTTTGGTTTTTTTTTTTTGAAGGGAGGGGATTGTCCTTGGTTTAGGAGAGTTTATTTTTGAAAAATTTTTTTCCAAGCAATGTAGTGGTAGCCATTGGTTGTTCCTGATTACTAGCAGTGTGGCTCCAGTGTCAGCTCCAATACTTCCTTGAATTCAGTTAGGTGATATTCAGATGCTCCAAAAGAGATGAAATGACAGACCAAATGGTATGGATACTACAGCATGTATTAGTACGGACAGAAAGGATCTTCCTGTGCTTTGGCTATTGCAGAGGCAAGCCAGTTGTTCTTTTCTGCAACTGGAAAACCTGCACAGGTAAAAAAGGTGTTTAATGAGTCCAGACTGCTTTTACAATACAGTCTGACTTGCTAGAATATGTCATTACGAATTCTGAGCTCCCCCCGTTTCCACTCAGCAGGTAATGTTTTAGGATCTTTTTTCTCATAGATTATGTAATAGGAAAAGAAAAAAAAAAAGATTACTGATAATTTTCTGGGTGTATTGGGAAGAATGGAAGTAGAAGGTGCTATCTGCAGTGTGCTGTAGCTCACCTCCTTACCTTTTTTCGTTGGCTCTTTAAAAAAAACTGCGCAGATTTGTGAACTGCCGTTAACACTTAGCTAAGTGGTTTTCAGAGAAGATAAGTAGCGAGCTCTTCTTTGCATAGTAACCATTAATCAACATTTCCATAGAAGATGTCTGAATACATATTGATCAAGCCAGCTGCAGCTGTGATATAGCTGTGATGGGTTTTGGTGACTGATGCAGCTTTCCTCTCCATCCTCCATCCCCCAATCATGTAACCTATCTAGCAGAAAAAACACCCACTGGTACTTCTGACCCTGGTATTTCTGCTTATTAGTAAGTTGCATCAAAAGGTTGTGTAAGTTTTTTCATTAGTTAAGAGACCACTTAATAAGGAAGGTCTTGTAATTAAATATTGGACTTGGAGTCAAGGAGACAGTCCCCAGTACTGTCACATGGCCTTTGGATGTCCCACATATCTCAGTGCCTCGGCAATAAAATGGGACAGTATTATGCCATTTAGTTGCTCCTTTTCCCTAAACCATTTAGGCAGGGAGATCTTTTTGAGTATGCCCCATCTCTTACCTAATACCTATATAATGTCAGGCACAGTTGGGGACCCCTACTCCCTAAGCACATTGTGTTATATTACTGTCATAACAGTAGTAACTAACATATGGACAGTGAGGATCAAACAAACACAGAAAAACATTTGGCCCTGCACATGAGACTCATGGAATATCCAAATGCTAACAAGTCCTGCTGTTACCTAGCTCTGTGTTGGCTTTGGGCCAATGCTTTGGCCATGCTAATCTGATTTCTGTTTTTCAGGCTCAGACACAAAATATTCAGTGCAACCCCCTTATTCGTGACTTTCTGTTCCCTTGCAGGCTGCCTTACAATTAAAGGTGTGCAAAATATTTCTATGTGACAAAGCTCAGAGCTGACTTACTGCAAGGTAAATTGAAAGCCCGTTGAATGCGCCATGGAGATAAGAGGCTGACATCAACTTTTCCAAAAGAAAAAAGAAGTCCAAAAGAAGTAAATTTATGCAGGTTTTTCTTTTTTCACCCCTTGAATTGCTATCAGGGACCAAGGTATTAAAGCAGCAGAAGAACATACACTGGAGATGGGAGGAGTTCATCATCTCTCTCATAGATTTGTATTAGCTCTCCAAGCACGAAGGTGATTTGGATGCTAGCAGCTCACTGGTGCTGAGCAGTCAAATCTGCACTTTGAATCTGGCAAGATCATTTTTTTACAGATTTCCACTGGCATTTTTAAGAATTAATCCTCCTAAATGTTTTGCTAGTTTTTGTTCCTTTATGGTCTTTCAGAGGAATACGAGGATACAATAGCAATTGTACGAGGAATAGCAATTACGGCTCCTCGTGGTTCAGAGGCAAGCATACGCGAAAAGGCCCAGATGAATCCTCTTGCAAATTCCTTCCTGTCCTATAGCATATTTAGGTGCCTGAGTCACTTACATTTTTGGAGAGGGCCCATTGTCATGTCTTTGTGCCCACCATGATGCATGAAGAGTTTTCTTGATGGCCGAAATATTTTAACACCCCTGCTGAAGCAGAGAGTTGGTTTCAGGCAAGTGGAGCCAAATTCTCAGCTGGTATTCATACATCAGCACATTTTTCTTCTGATGCCAACTAGGCAGGGTGGTACAGGGTGTTTTAGAAGTCTTTAGTTTTTCAGCTGGTCAATTTTCCGTATGGTTAGGAAATGAGACCTGTTGTCTTGAAAATTCAGTGTCTTGAAGCATAACTAAAGTTCCCATTTGAATGTTTTTGGGTTTTGACTGTCAGATCTGCCACAGCGCCATACCAGTCTGTGGACAGACTGATGCTCACAGGCACATTCTGGGTCTGGACCTGGTATTGATCTGACATTTCATTTTTCCTGCGCCTCGATTTCCCCAACTGTAGAAGGGAAATAAAGTCTTTCTCTCCTCAGCATGCAGTTGGGTGTTTATCAGTGATAAGAATCTATAGGAACAATCAATGTATCCATTGGTAAACTCATTTTTCTCCAGATAATGCAAATGACCCTTTTTCCTACAGGGAAGCACAAGCAGATGGTGTGAGGCAGGGCTGGGAAGTTGGACTTAGGTTTGCAGCTGGGGCAGCTGGTTACTGTGGGACCTTCAGTCAGCTTCTCTGTAAGCCTGTGTCTGATTTCACATGGTTGTAACTTCCATAAAGGGCATCATTATTTTCACAGCTGGAAACAGGATAAATGGAATGTTGAGCCTCTTTACTTGCTTCAGTGACATTGCCTCTGTTAGTATTTCCCTGTGCCCCTACACCTCTTTCCATGCTTTCCATCAATAATTGTAAACCTGACTACTGGGTCTTCAGGCAACTATAGTGGGAGTATAAATACTAAACTAATCAGCCAGGCACTCAGAAGATACTGTAAATCTCACTCCCAGAAGTTAGGTAGAAGATAGCATTTAAAAAAATGCCTCTTAAAGCCTAACCACACCATGGTCATTGGGAATTTTTTCTAGTGATTTTAGTGAAACAGAGTTGGACCAATAGCAAGTACGTTTGAAAATCCTGCCTCTTGCTCTAAGGTGGATTAGTACTTGAGAGTGAAAGAGCACCAGGAGCAAAGGACCCTTTGAACCCAAATCACCCACTTCTTAGGGACTGGTGAGCTGTAAATGAACTTGCTGCTTGTATTTACAATGCTGGTTTTGATCACACTCCTTGTCTCCAGGTGATTGTTGCTTTGGTGATCCCTTGAGTGTATGACCTGCACCGTGCCACCTCCATCCACACCTCCACGTGTGGAGTCCACCAAAGCAATGCCTTCCCTCATGGTGCTTTCTTTTAACTCCATGACTTCATCAAAGTGTGGCAACTTTCCTATAAAATAATGCAGTTGCATTCAGTTTATTAAGGTTTTACCATGCCAGCCCAATGTGCCTCAGCTGTGAAGGCAAAACTGAATATTGCTGCATATGTGGGTCCAGAGTTAAGCCTTGGGGAGGAAGAGCGAGAGAGAGAGGGGAGAGCTGAGCCAGAGGGGCCCTGGAGGCCCTTGGGAGGAGGGGAGAGGTAAGGAGTGGAGGTGACTGTTACCACTGCCACAACCATGGCAGCAGTTTCCTTGTCCCCAAGCCCCTTTCCACACTTCTCATCAGCAGCTGCAACCCTGGCTTCCCAGGGCTCAAGTATGAGCAGAGCAGATGGCAGGACCATGGCTGTTTTGCTGTCCCCAGCAGCCTGTTGTCCTTAGCAACTGTTGTCTTTGCCTCTGCTGTAGACCCAGCTCTAATATTCTGTTGTGAATTTGTGTGCTGGTTCCCTGGGTATATGCATACTGCAAAAAAGCTTTTAAAACATCAATGAAGATAAAACAGGTAAGGCTTTAGCAAAGGCTAGCAACTGAAGTCCAAGCTGATAAGGAAGGTTAGACTCAAGTTGAGTAAGACTCAAGTTGAGTAAAACTCAAGTTACTTCATCTTCTCAGCTACTTTAAGCTGAAATAATTGACCTTGGTGATCCTTTCCAAAAATTTTAATAAGGACAAGCATAACTTGTTGAATTTTAATTTAAAGTCGTTGACTCTGCTGTTCTCCCAGAGTATTTTTCTTGAAGGGATGCTTTGTGAGTCTAGGGAAAAATCTAAACCCTGTGTCTTAGGATCCTCAAACACTGTTGAGAAGGCTTTGAAATCTGATGCGCAGTCCAAATTTTAATGTCTGTGGTTTGGCTCCATCTTTGACCCATAAATGGGAGGGGATCGCGAAACTGTGGAGGCTGTATCAATTGAGCGGGAGCGTATGTGTCAAGTGTGTCCATGCATGTGCATGTAAAGGCTTGAGCCCCCTTCAGTCCATGTTTGGTAGCTGTAGGTTACTAAGCTTTTATGGTGATCTTAAGTAGAATGCAAATGATGTGGTAATTAGCAAGACTGTTAACTGAATTTGGTTTTGTACAGTACTTTGGACTTATAAAGTGTCTTGTAAGCAATAGCTGTTATTAATTAGTTTCAGGCTTACCAAATACAATTTCTCAGCAGCAAAAAGAAGCAGTTGTTCTGGAGGTTGCTGTGTAGCTACTAGGCTAACCCTTTTTGGGGTTAAGCTTACTGTTGTTTATTCAAGCAAAATGCCCACAGAAAGCAGATGGTGATCTTTCTGAGCAAAGACACACAGGATCAGCTGGTGTGCTGGCATGGGAGAATCTGTAGAATTATGCTGAATTCTGGAAAGCCTGAAAATTCAAAGGAAAAGCCTGTGATGTGAAAAAGTCTGCCTTACACTGACTGTGGCTGTCAGGAAACGCCAGCAAAAGCCAGTGACGACTTTGTGGGGTGGCACAGTGCCATCCTGTGGGCCACGGAGGTACTTGACAAGGCAACACTTGGATGTGCGACCTGCACTGTGAAAGGGTGTTGGCAGCTTGTGGCAGAGGTGAGTTTGGCCATGAAGGCTCCATTTGCATAAGGAGAATTGCCTGCCTCGGCATTTAAAGTATTTAAGCGGTTTCCTTTGCTACTGGAGAGCTGTCTAGATAGCCAGTGCCGGGGTGTGCCATGAACACTCCACAAGGTTCATGAAGCTCTACACCCTGGCTGTGCAGAAGCAGGACTCACAGGGCAGAAACCTCCCCTGATATACAGCCTTTTTTTTTAGCTGAGCATGGACTGGCTTTCAAGACATGAGAGAGAGGGCAGCTTCTTTTTGTGCAGTGAGCAGGACTCGCGCTGCTAGGAGAGCCCCTTGGCCACCAGGCAGCAGAGGAGGCTGGTTTAGGGGTGCAGCAGGATGTTCTCCTTGCTGCTGAAGCTTTGTGGGACATGGGATTAATGATGCGGAAGAGGAAGTATGGCTCCAGAGCAGTCCCTGGAGCAGGGAATGAGACATCCTGCTCTTCGCTCCTTCCTTTTTTCCTGGGTGAGAGTTTTTCCACCAGCAACCTGGCAGATCTGCCTTGTTTTGTCATTCTGCCAGTGGATCTTGAAATGATAACACTTTGCAAGGACCATGTAAACAGGCAGCTCTGGGAGCACCTCGTGGCCAAATTGCTAATGCCTGGAGCTTTGGAGCTCTCTTTGGAGGCAGCTGCAATAGAGGAGAGCACAGAAACAAGGTATCTGATATCCTGGATGAATGCCCTCACCCCTGAGCTGTTTTATAAAAGGAAGCAACTAACGCTCACTGGCTCTTCCCCTTCTGGTGTGATGGGAGAGAAAGTAGCAGTGGTCAGCATGCTAGGTGTGGAGCATGGCCTGTCAGCATGCTCAAAGCTGGACCTCTTGCTTAAGGTTTTAAGCAATACATGTAGTGAGGTATGGGCTGGTGGTATGTGCTGGGGAGGCCTGAAGCATGAGAGCCCTGAGTGGCACTGTCAATTGCCGTAGGCATGTGGAGGAATTTAGTGTTTTCTATGGTTTGTGAGTCTCCAGAGTTTGGTGGCAGCTGAGGACAAGCACTTAGCCTTGCCACATTGGATTTAGGCACGTAGAAGGGAATGGAAATGGAACTTGGCCACGTGAGCCATTTTCTGGAGCAAGTTAATGTAGTTTTTGCACAGTGTCATAAAGGACATTAAATCCAACAATGTCCTTTTAACTTTTAATGTCAGAATTAAACAGAACATTTGCTTGAAAGTTGAGATTCCTCAAGGGAGTTCCAAATAGCTCCCAGGGAGACAAGTGTGAGCTGCATATGGCCAGCACTGTGTGGGGTTAAACTGGGAATTTAATTTGAGGAAGGACAATGGAGTATTGGGAATTTCCCTGACTATTTTGATTCACTTAGTCAAGCTAAAACTACCAATCTCATGTGAGGCAATGCTGTGTCTTTCCACTTGACCCATAACATCATCTGATTTTATATGTCCATTGCCTCAGTTTTTCTTTGCTGTAGCAGGACACTGGAAGGATTTCATAGCTTTATCCTCTCATTAGAAACAGAGTTGCTCGCTTTACGATTCTGTTGCTTTGTTTTGAGATGGGCACTATAAATGTATTGGATCTGGTCTGTTTAATCACCTGTCCCTTATCCTTGCACAGTATAATAGCCTGGCTGCCACATTTGTGTCTCTTTATTATAACAGAAGCGAGTAAAATTTGCTTCAGTGGAGTTACATCCACTCAAAGTAACTTTCCCCATATTTTTGCTATCCCCCGTGTTTTCAACTATGACAGAATCCCTCAAGGCCTTAAAGTATTCTCAGTTAAGTTGCCAGTAGTTGTTCCCATGTGTAGATCTCCCTCTTACTTACACATATAATTTGAATGGGATTGCATCCATCATTGAGAAGGATTCAAGGATCTTGTGTGGTAGCAGGAGGCAGCAGGTTTTTTTAAATATGAGGATTGTTGCAGCTTTTCAAGTCATAAATGTAGGAGGTGTATGAAATGGGGTTGAAAAATTGCACAGGTGAGTGTAAATCCCATTCCAGAGCATAGTCCATTTTTTCATGTCATTGGTTTCAGAAAGCCTCACTGAGGAGTTAGGAGCTATTTACTATGAACTTAGGCATCAGTATCAGACTCTCAAAGTTAAAGGCAATAAGGTATAGAGAAATGGGTCCCCAAAATTAATCCTTTGCATCCCTCTACACATATATGAGGCCCACTTTTTCAAAAATGGCATCAATGTAGTAGGTTTTGTTTCTGGATGCCTGTACAGGACCTGCATTCTGCTTTCTGAAATTCAGTCCCTTTAGAGTGTCAAGCTGAGCATCCAACCTCACTGGCCACTTTGGAAAGTCTTGATTTAGTTTTATACTTTATATTAAAATAGTACTTTAAAGTAAGCAAGCAATGACTGAGTAATGAGTAAGTCATAGGCCGACAAGGAGTACTTTAGTATTTCATTTATCTTATGCTTCAACAGTTGCCTTACTTCATGTCAGTTCCTTCTAGAAACTTTATTACTTTTACATTTATAGAATTACAGGCATAGAAGAATCCTCTTTGGTCCCTCTGCATTCTTCTGGCCCAGTCAAAATCTTTCCTATCACTTTCTCTGTGTGAGTGATAGTAATCATTATTTAAATGGTGCTTTCAAACACCATTATAGACTTGGATCTGGCCCCTCGTTTCATATCAGTCCTTGAGTGCTGTATTATACTAGCTAATCCCTTGCTTATTTGAAAGATTTAAAATGACAGTTTTGCTGTCCCGTGGCCATACTCTTTGGGATTTTCACCATATTTTCAACGTTGAATGATTATGTCATATCTCTTTTTATTTACTGGGACCATTTCTATTGCTACTGATTTTATGTTTTGCATAATCCTCACTTGGACAGGCAGATGACATTACATACCTTAACCATGCAATACTTCCAGTGCAAGAGGAGTCTTGCTTGCTGCTAAGGAGCCTTACTAAATAGATTTACAAACGATGGAAGAGCATGGATTTTCTCCCTGTAGATCAGGGAAACAAGCTATAAGGAAGTATATTTTACAATTTCTAAGCATTTGTTGGATTATTAATGTACACGGTGGATAAAAGGAGATCCTAGATATCAAGTATTGAATATGTAGACTCTCATCCTCTACTCTTTTCCAGTGGAACATCTCTACTGACTTTGGGGAGGATCCACATCAGGTACATCAGTATAAAACTAAGAGTAGAATCAGAACAACAAACCCCACTGTGATTGTTCACTGTGCAGGAAAATACAGTGATTTGTCAGAGGTTCACTTAATGCAGCTGTTGCGGACATCTGTCTCTGCCTGTGAATTGCTTGATGCGGTCTCTGACTTATCAAACTCCAAACAATCACTAGTATATAGTTATTGTTCCTCTGAATATTTGGAAAACTATGAGACGGCCTTTGCATCTCTACTGGCTTGTTCACTTTCTGTAATCCCTGGATTGAAAACTTCACTCTCTGAGATATAAATCTGCAGGAAAAAGCTTACATGAAAGAAAATTCCATGAGGGAAATTTGCTTTGAAGGTCAGCACAGACTTAGCCTGCAAATCAGAGATTTCTCACAATTTTGGTGAACTCAAAGCAAATGGGCCATGCACTTTGTTGGTAGAGCCAGCTTTTTCCTAGAAAACCTCTTGAAAGGCAAATGCATTTTATGAATTCTCACTTGTAATATTTTACATATCTATATATGTCTGTAGTCATTGCCTATATATGTAGTTTCTGTGTAAGTGTGAATGTGTTTATATATATATATTTATATTTATATTTATATTTATATTTGTATTTGTATTTGTATTAGCATGCATATACATATTTATATTTATATATTTTATGACCACTACCATTTTATCCTTTCTGAATCTAAATAGAGCTCTTGACAAATCTTGTTCCCTTTGTAGACTTCTGTGTTGGGTTTGTGTAGCGGGGGAAGGGCTCCTGTGAGAAGCTGCTAGAAGCTTCCCCGGCTCCAAGTTGGACCTGCCTCTGGCCAAGGCCGAGCCAGTCAGCGACGGTGGTATCGCCTCTGGGATAGCATATTTAAGAAGGGGAAAAAGGACTGCTGAGAAAAAGGGTGGAGGAAGAAGAAGATGGAGGAGGAGGAAGAAGAAGAAGAAGAGCTACAGTGAAGAGAAGAGTGGGATGTGAGAGAAACAACCATGCAGACACTGAGGTCAGTGAAGAAGGAGAGGGAGGAGGTGTGCTGGAGCAGATACTCCACTGCAGCCCGTGGTGAGACGGCAGGCTGTCCCCCGGCAGTCCATGGAGGTTAATGGCAGAGCAGAGATTCCCCTGCAGCCCGTGGAGGACCCCACGCCAGAGCAGGTGGCTGGGCCCGGATGTTCATCAAACAGCGTGTGATGAACTGACTGCAACCCCCATTCCTGTCTCCCTGCGCCGCTGGGGGGGAGGAGGTAGCGGAGTCGGGAGCAAAGGTGAGCCCGGGAAGAAGGGAAGGGTGGGTGGAAGGTGTGTTTTAAAGACATGGTTCTATTTCTCATCATCCTACTCTGATTTGGTTGTTAACAAATTAAATTGGTTTATTTTTCCCCAAATCGAGTCTGTTTTGCCTGTGACCATAACTGGTGAGTGATCCCTCCCTATCTTTGTCTCGACTCAGGAGCCTTTTGTTGTATTTTCTCCTCCCCAGCCCACTGGGGGGAGGAGTGAGCGAGCGGCTGCGTGGTGCTTTGTTGCTGGCTGGGCCTAAACCACGACAACTTCTCCTGTCTCTGATGTTTCTGCCACTTCTTTCTTTCTCCTGCGGGCTTTGGCAATGTTGCGACCAACCTTCTGGCCCAGGGCTTTCTCACAGGTACACTCTTTTTATAGCCTTGTCTTACTCTTCTTTTTCTGGCTACTTGGGTCATTGTAGAGCAGTAGCAGGAGTTGCAGGAGCACAAGAACTAGAAAGTGTATGGTCTTCATGGTGGAATAAGCTGCTTTCACACTCCTGTACTAAGTGGGAAATGGAATTGTCTTGGTAGAAAACACTGTGTGAAAATATAAACGGTGTAAGTTCCTTGCAATGCAAGGCTTGAGCATTTAGGCAGGCACATGCTTCTTTAAGCTCATGAGTAGCCCTGTCAACTACTCACACAATTAAGTCTGGACCTCAGAGTTTTGTTTAGGATTCAGGAGTCCTAAAATGATTAATTTAATATCATGTTCTAACCGTGTATCTGTGGTGGGTTGACCCTGGCTGGACACCAGGTGCCCACCAAAGCCACTCTATCACTCCCCTCCTCAGCTGGACAGGGGAGAGAAAATATAACAAAAGGCTCGTGGGTCAAGATAAGGACAGGGAGAGATCATTCACCAATTACAGTCACGGGCAAAATAGACTCGACTTGGGGAAATTAGTTCAATTTATTACCAATCAAATCAGAGTAGGATAATGAGAAATAAAGACTAAATCTTAAAACACCTTCCCCCCACCCCTCCCTTCTTCCCAGGCTTAACTTTACTCCCAATTTTCTCTACCTCCTCCCCCCCAGCAGCACAAGGGGATGGGGAATGGGGGTTGCGGTCAGTTCATCACAGGTTTTTTCTGCCACTCCTTCCTCCTCAGGGGGAGGACTCCTCACACTCTTCCCCTGGTCCAGTGTGGGGTCCCTCCCACAGGATGCAGTCCTTCAGGAACAGACTGCTCCAGCTTGGGCTCCTCTCTCCACGGGTCCACAGGTCCTGCCAGGAGCCTGCTCCAGCATGGGCTTCCCATGGGGTCACAGCCTCCTTCGGGCATCCACCTGCTCTGGCATGGAGTCCTCCATGGGCTGCAGGTGGATATCTGCTCCACCGTGGACCTCCATGGGCTGCAGGGAGACAGCCTGCCTCACCATGGTCTTCACCAGGGGCTGCAGGGGAATCTCTGCTCCAGCGCCTGGAGCACCTCCTCCCCCCCTCCTTCTTCACTGACCTTGGTGTCTGCAGAGTTGTTTCTCTCACATATTCTCACTCATCTCAGCCAGCTGCTGTTGCACAGGGGTTTTTTTGCCCCTTCTTAAATATGTTATCACAGAGGTGCTACCACCGTCGCTGATGGGCTCAGCCTTGGCCAGCAGTGGGTCTGTCTTGGAGCTGGCTGGCATTGGCTCTATTGGACATAGAAGAAGCTTCTAGCAGCTTCTCACAGAAGCCACCCCTGTAGCCCCCCTGCTACCAAAACCTTGCCATGCGAACCCAGTACAGTATCATAGTAAGCCATCCTGTGTAAAGAAAAATGCAATAGGTAACTTTTAGGGGCATGTTAGACTAGCAGAATTGCGGCTTTGCGCTGTTGACATCCAGACGGAAAAAGAAATGTAAAAGTATTGCTTGAGTTATGAGGAACTGTTATGTGACTTTTCAGATTGTAACAGACTTTGACCAATTTAGGAAGCCCCAAGTGCCACATTTATTCCAGTCACTTCTGTCTTCCCTTTCTCTCTCTTTTGTCATGGAGGACTGCAGATATTTTTAATAACTTATGAATAGCCCTTTAGGTTTCATATGTCACCAGCACAGATGAACCTAGATGCAGCTAGAATGGACTGCATCAAAGTGTGGCAATGGAGAAGTCTCTAAATGAAGAAAAATCCTTGCAGACCCAACATGTTTTCCATTTGTTGCCTCAATAAATCATTTCAGATCTGATTAAAAAAAAAAATAATTAAAAAAATTCCCTCTCTTGCTCTGATAGACTTTCCTGAGCCTGACATGGAGGAAGAGGGTTATAAGCCAAATTGTTAATATAGATCTATCTTAAAAGGACTTAAAATTAGACACCAAGAAAATGACGACAGGAATTAACAAAGTCCCAGTTACAGTAAAGGTCAGACCTTGGGTCTCCGTCCTTGGAGCAGCACAGCACTGCAATGCATCTTACCAAACTTTGCAACCTTCTAATGTGCATATTTCATCTCATGCAAGAAGAGATGTGTATAATTCCCAGCAGCTGTAAGGAAAACTCTCCCATAAATCAAATCCCACTAGGCATCAAGGTAAGCAAATAAATGTAGCACTTTCCAATTGTAGCAAGCTGCAGTTATATTGACAAGATACCTCAAATTCAGTTCCTTCAAACATTCTCATGAAGAAATGAACCCTTAGGTTGACATGTCTTAACTGTGATCCATGCAAAATAACACATTTGTCTTGGGCATTTTGTTAATACGTAACACTTTTTTTCTTGCTAGGCTGGATTCTGGATGCTGCAAGGCTGTCATGTCAGGATGCTGCAAAAGAGGTTGTTGCATCTTCTTACTGTAGAGTTGGTGAAGTTTCCCTGTGTGCAGGGAATACAACATTTATGGACAGGAAACTGGTTTCCTTGCTTTGCGGTTTTCTTGCTGCTGTTGTTTTTAAAGGGTTTAACACTCTTAGTTCCAGGAAACTGAAACTAGATGTGAACAGGGGTTGGAGGGAGGAGGCAGGGAGAATCCCATACAAGATTCAAATGTGTCTCATTCCTGGGAAAACTAAAGCAGGATTCAATTGCCTGTGGCTAAATAGCAGCAATTTATGAGCTGTTCATCAAAAGCCCCAGACAAGCACCAAGTCCTGTGGGAAGCTGGAAATTGACACAGGGCACCTCCAAAAGACTCTGTTGTTGAAACTTATTTTAAACCTTTTTTCAAATGGAGGATCCAGTCTTGGCAAATGCATATGGTCAGCCCTTAGAAGAGCAAATAGCTTTCTCTAGAGAATTGAACAAGTGGCCAAAGTCTGTCCATTTGTCTGCCTGTCTTTTGGCCTTGGATTACTGTGCTATTTAAAACTGTGTTTTCATAACTTAGATGATAAATGGTAGATGTTTCACATAGCTCTACAAGTAGTAATCATCCTGTTCATGCATAATATCTGATATCTAAGGGATGGGCCCAAACTACAGGTATTTCTCATTTACCTATGAAGTGTCTTGCTTTAGCGTATGTACAGTCAATTCTTGTTGTGAACATGTGAGTCCATTGCCTGCTCTAAAGGAGGTAGTGACTTAGTTTCAGTGGCTGTAGAGAGCTTCACTGAAATAGCACTGTTTGTAGTCTTTCATGTGATTTAGAAGGCACAATAGCCAGACAGTTCTCAAAATGTAATATAATTGTATGCAGCATTCCCAGAAAATGCTCTGAAGTCTTCTCCCGTTGCACCATTGTGATAAAAACCTCTGTTGCTTTTCAAGCTCCACAAGTCCATGCTGTGCCGTGCTGAAACTGATAGAAGACCCAATTAGCACTGAAAAGTGAAGGGCAGAGAGGGATGCTCTGGCCTGGAATCCCCTCCCTTTGGCAGCAGCAAAGGTCAGTCGTGCAGCCAAATGTCCACAACCAAAGGTGGTTCCACGCTGTGTGTGTTGCCAGCTCTCTGCATAGGAGAGTCGGAGGGTAGGTAGAAAGAATTGATTCTGGGAAGGGAGAGACTGAGAGGAAGAGTGGAGTAAAGGATACCCTGAGCATGACGACTAGGATTTTCAGGAGGTACTCTGATGGATTCTGGGCATCCAGCTTTCCTAGGACTCTTTATCAATAACACCCTCTACATTTTCATGAGTGACTTTTAGCCTGTCTGGCAGTCCTCACAGTCAATGTGTGAGGGAAAAGAGGTAGAAGGCAGCTCACTCTAATTTGGCAGCTCTTGGCATCTGTAACAGGCTAGGACTGTAATACCTCCTCATGGCTGCTGGCTGAGCGTCTGATCCTCTGATGAGCTGTGACTTCCTGACTACCTGTGACTCAAACAGGCTTGTAGGACTGGGCTTCAAGAAACCGTGAAGTGCCAGATCCAAAGATGCTTTTGGAGCAGGTCTGCTCAGTAGTCCTGAGCATGGATGTGAGGCCGCAGTTCTTAGGAGGCAACATTCACTCCACGTTCATACTGTTTGGGCGCAAACAATACAGAGACCTACTCTATGTTTTAGTGCAGATCAGCTTGCAATGTGGGACTTCTCTGAGTCACTGTCTATCCTCATCTGTGTGGCAAGGCCATGTGGCTGACCATGGGTAGCCAGAGCTGCCATGGACCCTACTTGCAAGGGCAGTTGTCTTCAGAGCCAACTGAAGTGCAGGCTGCCTTTAGAAAGGTGTGAATATGCTGCAGAAGTCTATGGGTACCCTTCAGATACATGGCACGCAGGTCAGAGACTTTAGACCATACTGTGTGCCAGCACAAACAGCAGGGATGTTTGTTAGTTACAGGGTTGGTTTGCTTTTGCTGTGAAACCTTGCTCCGATGCGTTATTTCAAGGAAGACAGTTGGGAATTACAGGCCAGATCATGTGGTGAGATAAGTAATTCCAGCTCCCTTATTGGACCTAGGCTGATTTATACAAGTTTGGGCCAACATTTCTGAGAAATTGTGGATGGTAAGGGGTTTTTGTTTGTTTGTTGCACTGAAAACCTGAAGCCTTTCAAATAAAGTACGTGAGGTAAACGGAATTTTTAGATGGAGCATGTGCTTCAGGCTGTTTGCTGGATTCAGACTTTGAGAATACAAGTTCTTTGTAGAGAATCCCACACGCAGTGGGAGAAGAAGTTATTGGGCTTGAAAGTTGACCAAGGAGATGGGACTCAACTGAGCTTTGAACAGCAATCATTGTCCTTATTGGTGATGCCATAGTATGTGCTTGACTCAAACCAAACATTGTACAGGCCACAACCTGATGAAACCGTGTAACTAGATATTTGTGATTGTTCCTACCAGTGTGATCCTCTGTTAAATAGGCTAGACATATGAATAAATTCAATATTTTTTAAAGTGTGGTGTGTTTTTTATGTCAAAAAGACTGGTTGCACTCTTGGACTTTATTATGTTCATATGAAATATTTGATGTGGAATTAATACAGCTGTGCAGCTTTCTTAGGACAGCTTACAGGCACTTGCAGAAGTGCACCTTTTCCTCCTCAGAGGTGATTACTGCAGTACTGCACTGAACACCTGCCACAGGGAAACATGTGAACGTAACTTGGCATGCCCTCCTCCTAGTCCTGCAGGGGTGGTCCCTCTGTTCTGTGACAGAGCAGCCAAGGCTGCTCAAGCTTACATCAAATTGAAGTGATCTCATGGCTAGAGATCAGTATAGTGCTGGTCTATAGTGTGGGTCTATAGAGTGTGTGTCTCATCACACCTGCTGCTGCTGCCTCATGGCCCTACAGATACCAAAGGATGGATGCATTTTAAGGACTTTCTCCTTTTCTGTGCGATGTCTGGCTCCATTCCAGCCCTTGCCCAAGAAAAGATGTTTTTGGAGGTACCTCTGAGGGCCTTTTGCATCTCCCAGATTCTGGGTCTTGTTGGAAACCTAGGCAAAATCGAGCTGACTCAGGCACTTCTCTAAGTGTTGCCACCTCCCAGGAGAGCTAGCTTGCTCCATCAAGATCACCACATCTGGGAATGCCCAATGGTAATCTCCAAATTACTCCTCACATCTTTTGCTTGCTCCTTGACTTGGCAGCCACAAAGGCAAGTCCTGTATGCAGAATTTATCCACCGAGGAGGCATTCTGTCTGCCTTACAATCACACTGAAAGAGGGCAGTGAAACAACAGTCAAGGAAAATGCCAGACCCTGTTTCCCTCAGTAGATGCAGTGGTCTGTATCTTGCTGAATGAAGCAAAGGCAATGGTTCACACACAGCATTTATTTTCTTCTGTCTTGACACTGTGACATCACTGTTACCAGTGAATATATGTGCTCATCTGCTCCCTGTCACTCATCCAAAGACCTGCCTGTCTCTAATCACAGCTTCACACACCCTTATGTAAGGTCCTTGGCTGTCATTCTAGTTCCTTGAGCCCTGGACTCTCTCACTTTCAAATTTGAGTGCACACCATCTTTTGTTTGTCTTTCTTACAAATCCTTTGTTCTCTCAGCTGCCTTATTTCAAACCACAGTCTCAGCCTGACCCCACTTGCCTACTTGCTTCATCTCTTTCCCTTCTTCTTCCAGTTCAGATGATTCTTGACTCCTCTTTTGGAGGAAAGAGGAAAGTTACTGTCCCAAAAACTCTGCATTAAAGTGAATAACACAAATGCCACAGAGGAAGCAAAACGCGTCTTAGTTCCCATCATTACGGACACTATCACTGCAAGCCCTGCATCAGCAGTGGCCAAAACCTGCAGTAACGTGTAGAAATGAGATTGCTCACAACTGCCAAAGCATTTTACAGGTGTATGCATCATATCCAGATATGTTATAGGCAATAGTATCAGATAAATTATCTTCTGTTCAGTCAAAAAAAATCAATTATAATTAATCAGGTTCGGGTTACAATTCAGATCTAGTCATGTCCAATGATGCAAACCCCCTTACCTCCCCATCACCACCACTTTTCTCTTTATTAAGTAAAACTCAAAATGCTCCTGGAAAAAAAAATGTTTTTCCTATGAAAATGCCCATTTTATCCAGCAGGCAACAAAGATCTGAAGTACTGCCAAGGGAGGAGCTGTCATCTTGTCTTTCTTAGGCTGCATGTAGGTGGTCACTCATCAGCACTGTAAATGGATGATGGAGATAAAGGCATTTCTAGTCAGGCTGTAAGCTTAGCCCTGACCTCCACTCTTGTAAATACTTACAGAATAAAAATGTCACCCCATAGAAACCCATAATTTCACACAGAACCACACTGCACGGATGTGGGGTGATGCTGTATTATCAACGATCACAATTTCCTGCACACTTCACATTCATGCCTATGAGACCCTTAGCCATTTTATCCCTGCATGCCAGCACCATCCCTAATTCTGCATCCTTATCTATTAGGACAAGCTGCCTTCTTTTAACAGGACAGCGTGACATGCAACCTGGCCCATGGACACAATCTGACCTTTGCTACTGTGACAAGGGAAGCAGCCAGAAATCAAGGCTAGTGGTCTAGTTGCACAAAAAGAAGGGAAGGACACATTTTCATTTTCAGTGATGCTGAGAGGAAAACACATTATTACATGGCTTCCTTCTGAAATCTGGGATTCAGAGAGTCCTGGCAAAAGATACAGCTACTCCAGGACTGGGTCTGTGAACCCCAGAAATCTGGCTTCCTACATTTCCTCAAACATGATGGTAAGTTCTGTGACACCCTCTTAGTCTGACTTACTGCAGTGTAACTGCTGTATGACAGATGAGCCAAAGAGTTTTGTGATCCAATCAGGTTTAGGGTAAGTTTGGGATGCTGTTTTTGGAGGAAGGATTGAGGAAGGCACAGGTTGTGCAAGGCTAACTGATCAGTTGATCTACATCTGCCATAAAGGCCCATAGACCCTATGTAGTATGTGATCATAACTGCATTCATGGGTAATATAGGTACAAAAGAAACAGCAGGAAGAAGGAGCAGCAGCAAGGAGTATAAATTTATTAATTTTGAGTACAGCATTTATATTTGCTATTGTAATTGGCCTATTATAATGATTTTCCTAGAAGTGAATTAGCAATCCCAGTAGAGAATACAATTTGGAGAGTCATTGAATTAGAAGAAATGAAATCAAAGACAGACTAGCATCTCTCCTATTAAATAACTGGCAGAAATTGTGTTGCAGATATACAGAATGAATGCTGACAAATCACCAGAATTGAGTGGTATTCACTCATGACTTTCAAGAGAAATAGTGGAATTACTTATGGCACTGTATAATTCACTTAAACTTCCATTGGTACCTGAAGTCTGGAGAGTAGCAAGCATGGTGCCATTCTTTAAAACAGTTTCCACAAGGGTATCGAAGGAACTGTGGTCTGGTAAATTTGACATTTGTACTAGGCAAATTAATAGACAGTGTAACAAAGAATTGAATCAATGAATGCCTGATAAATGCAAAAAAATTTCCTTGGGAAAAGTCAACATGGTTCCTGTTAACAAAGGTTTTGCCGTAGAAAACTAATTTCTTTGAAGGGGTAAACAAGCACAATGATAATGGTGAGTCTATTTGGTTAGGTTAGATTTCCAGAAGGCTTTAGAGGGAACTGTACAGTCACGGGATAAGAGGGAAGATCCTGGCATGGTTAAAAATGGGAAACAGTGGGCAGAGTCTCTGGCCAACTGATAGAATGGAGAGAAGTCACTATTGGATGGGATCTGTCCTGAGACTTGTGCTGTTCCACACTCTCATAAATCACCTGGCAGAGGGGGTGAGCAGTGAGGTGATCAACTTTGCCGATGATACGAAGCTTTTCAGGGCAGTAAGGAAAAGGACTGATTGTAAAGAGTTGCAGAAGGACCTTACAAGACTGACTGACAGTGCAATGAAAAGGCAGATAAAATTCTGTGTAGGCAAATGTACAGTGATGCGTATGGGGAAAAATAATCCTAGCTTCACAGTGATAGGCACTGAGTTGGTCCTTGCTGATCAGGAATGAGACTATGTGGTTATGATAGACATCTCCATGAAAAATCATCTCAGCGCTCAGTAGCAGTCTAAATAGCAAATCAAATGTAAGGCTCTGCTAGGAGCTTGAGCACCATCTGCATTCCTGGTACCTCATCTTCAGACTATAACTGGGAAATGTTTGGAGAAGGCAAGGAGGATCATCAATGTAAGCAAGAGCTCTGTTTGAGGAGTGACTGAATGGGCTGGCGCTCTTCCACCTGGAAAAGGGACAATGGGTAGTGGGGAAAGTATGACAGAGGTCTAATTATGAATGGCATGGAAAGCTTGACTAGGGATTAAGAGTTACCTGTTTCTTCTGCGGTAAATAGACTTGGAGTAATCAAATGAGGCTGTTGGGATCCAGGTTCAAAACACAAAGAAGGACGTGGTACTTCATGCAAAGAGAAGCAGAACTGGGGAGCTCATTGACAAAGGATGGTGAGGAGGCAAGAAATTTACATGGAAATAAGGGGAGACCTGATAAGCACTAGTAAAAGAGTGATCTTAGATTACTAAATAAAACACATCAGGTTTAGTAGACTCTGAGAGCTAGAAATGGTTAAAAGATGGGGAAGTGTCACACATGTTTATTCTGTTCTTGTTTTTCTTTAGGTGTCTGCTTGTGGTCATTCTTCAGTCTTGCTAATATTCATGCAGAAGATTGGCAGAAACAGAAAACCTATATCTAGACCGAAATCAGATGAACTTCAATAGTAAATGATATTAAATGGGGTTATATAGCTTTGACCCTTTGAAGAGATCTAGATCTGACCTTTCCCAAGCTCTGATGGAGTTAGATAACTGTTTTCCAATCTTTTTTGATTTGCAGATCTTCTGAATATTCTTGGTAGAGTTGAGAATAGCAGTACAGTAAATACCAGCTTACTGACAATGGGCTATGTTTTCTTAGCAACCTTTATGAACTCCTTAAAACTTGTCAACAGACCCTTAAGGAGTCTTGAACAATAGCTTGATGCACACTAGCTGCACTGTGCAGAGTTCATCCTTACTTTTCAAATTTATTGTAGGCAGCAGACATCCACTTGTGGGAAACTAGCAAGTCAGTAGACACAACAGTCAGTCTGAAGTTCACGAAGAAGGGAGATGAGAAGTGCTCACTAGAGAATGATGGGAGCTCTACATCTATTTGTCTTTGTGACTTGGCCAAATTTGTCTTCATTAATTACCATGTCCAACGAATTGAACTGAAGTGATGATGTTCTTGGTGACACCACCAGGTAACACAAGGTCTGTATAGCACACTCTTGCTCTTTTAAAAGGGAAGATATCATATACCATCCCCCAGACAAATCTGAGCCAGTGTGACTGGTGTGTTTGCCTCTGAATGGAGCAGACAATCTGCCTGTGTATGGATTTTGTGCACATTAATAGCTCCTAATAGCCCAGGCCATTTCCTGAGTAGCAATTTGCATACTCATAGGGGAATAATTTCCTTGTTTATTAATAGAAAAATTCACCCTTTACAGTATGCTTTGATGCTGACCCGAAAATGACTATTTCAAGCCACTTTGTAATAGTCAAAAGTGCATCATGTAACCACAATCTTTATTATGCTTGCAGTCAATAAGCCTGGAGTGGACTGTGAGCCCAGCCTGGTGTCCTAAGGGTCAGCAAGTTCAGCCAGTCTTGTGGGAGAAGCAAATGCTCATATAAGACTATTTTGCTATGATCACTTGATCTTTCTCTCTTGGTGTGCAATTGTGAGGGTGAAGAACAGCAGGACCCCTTCCCCAGCTGTTTGTAGGAAGCAGCTTGGGGATAGTGAGAATCCAAGCTTAAGTGCTCAGTAGAGCAAAATATGCCTTTAAATTTGCACTGGAATGTTGTTTGGGAGCTGGAGGTGTCTGTGGAGGCTCAGTGTGTACACATCTTTGTCAAGCAGGGGCTGAAGGTAGCATAGGGACATCCCTGGGTTGGGAGAGGTTTAGTGATGATCTGAGGAAGGTGTTAAGGAGATACTGTGTTTCAGGAAGTCACCTCCTTGCCTGAACTGCTTCACTATATAGCGATGTGTAGTTGTAGCTTCTTCCAAATCAGCTGGGTACTGGTTACGTCCTGCAGCTGCTCACTTTCTGTCTTCTGATTACTCGTACACCCACTATAGTCCTATTACTTTATATGTCCATATGGGAATCAAACCTGGGCATCACATAAGGAGGGAAGAAAGTATCTAGGACTTTCATCCATACCGTGCACTCCTGATGGTGACCAAGCTGGGAGCACTGCAACTCCAAATTGGAGGCACCACCAAGTGGCAGAGGTGCCAATACACTGCAGTGTCTTTAGTGTGGGGCCCAACTCTATGCTGCCCTGCGAGGACTTTCTTGGTACTGTGTAGTCCTACTATGATTCAGCCTCTATACCTCCCTCTGGAGTTGCTTCTGATGTGGTGCCTGGTCTCCTCACTGTGACAGTGGGAAGGAGAAGGGGTTGTGGGGTTTACCCTTCCCCCTAGCTTACAGAACTCCCCTTCTCCCAGCAGAGAGCCAGAACATTCATCGGGAGTCACTGGATCTCTGCATGCCCTTGGCCAGGGAAACAGTGTCCCTTGACAGCAATGTGGATCTCATAGGCTGCAGGGATAGGTGGGGTGAAGGGCTAAGTCTCAGAAGTATGGATGACTTTCCCTTGTCTCTGAGAAACCACTCCACCCATGGGGTGAGACTAGCAAGGAGCTGGGGAGTGGTGATGGGGGGGAGAGAGGGAGTTATCACTACTAATGATACTTGATGGTGCTGTGATGCTGTTTAATATCAGTGTTGTGAAAGATCCAGACCGTATCATCCATGACCATAGCTCATACAGATGAAAGTGAGATGCACTACGGCCCTTACATGTGGAGTCAGATGTCTCAGAGCTCCTTTCTTGGAGTATGCAGGGAGAAGAGTGTATTGGATTCCAGTCATACCAAACTACTCAGTCTGGTCTAGTTTAAACGCTGATGGGGATGGACAGGGGACACTGCAGCAGGAAGAAATACAGACATGAGAAGGAAAAAGATAATATACACATGCTGATTCTACTTGTGCCTACAGTAGTGTGCACAGCTGGGGTAGCACTGCAGTAATGTTGGCGAGATTAGTGTGACTGTATTTGAAAGGGAAGGGGGCAAGCTGACATCTTCTTACCTTTTCTTGGCTGCATCTGCTGTGGCCTGTCTTGGTTTAATTTTTTTTTGCAGTTTTGATTCCTGTTTAGTTCCTTTTCCCTGGAAAATGTGACTGTGTCAGGAAACCTTTCACTTCTCTGCAGCAGTATTAATGACTGTTCAAGGCATGATGCAGCAGAGGTTCATCTTCAGGCACCATGTTCATCTGCTCTGCGTTCTTCCCAATAAGCGAAGAGGATACAATTTAACAGTGTAACATACAGCACTTGGAGTGACTTTAAAGGTGGATTCTGAGGCTTATTTCCACAAGACACTTAGGTGACATCTGTGCTAATAAATTAAATTGACTAGTCCTGGATACTGGGACCAACTCACTGCAGCAGTCCCTGATGTGGATTTTGCCTATGACAACCAGTACTCTCCCTAATAATTTGAGGAGCTGTTCTGGGAGTCTGG
Organism: Gymnogyps californianus; assembly: GCF_018139145.2. NCBI lineage: Eukaryota > Metazoa > Chordata > Aves > Accipitriformes > Cathartidae > Gymnogyps > Gymnogyps californianus. The sequence continues at coordinate 135,935,905 of NC_059471.1, forward strand.
GAGTTAAATCATCCCCAAATGAACAGTTTTCATGAGGCCAGAGTGTTTTGGCAGACTTTAGGCCTCATATCTTCCCAGCATAAACCACGTTACTGATTGTGATACTCCAGGATGAAATTTATGCCAACCAGCTGAAATATAATGGCTCTTGCAGCTCCATAAAACTCAGTGAGAACTTCTTGCAGTGAATTCAAATCTTTTGGGCTTACTGGCTTGAATTTCATTTAACAGAAATCTCTAGAGAAGCATGATTTCCAAGGAAAATCCACCTTTTGAAAGAAAATCTGAAGATCTGATCAGCTGCTCTTCCCTGGGTTCTCTAGAAGCGTACAACAAGCCTGCAAGGGAAATGGCTGGTGTGACATCTTGTATTGGGTTTGCATGGCAAGGCTTTGGTAACAGGGGTGCTACAGGGGTGGCTTCTGTGAAAAGCTGCTAGAAGCTTCCCCTGTGTCCGACAGAGCCAATGCCAGCTGGCTCCAAGACGGACCTGCCACTGGCCAAAGCTGTAGCCATCAGCGATGGTGGTAGCACCTCTGTGATAACGTATTTAAGAAGGAGAAAAAACTGCTGTGCAACAGCAGCCAGGAGAGAGGAGTGAGAATATGTGAGAGAAACAACTCTGCAGACACCAAGGTCAGTGAAGGAGGGGGAGGATCAGTGAAGGAGGAGGAGGAGGTGCTCCAGGTGCTGGAGCAGAGATTCCCCTGCAGCCCCTGGTGAAGACCATGGTGAGCCAGGCTGTCCCCCTGCAGCCCATGGAGGTCCACGGTGGAGCAGATATCCACCTGTAGCCCATGGAGGATCCCATGCCGGAGCAGGTGGATACCCGAAGGAGGCTGTGACCCTGTGGGAAGCCTGCACTGGAGCAGGCTCCTGGCAGGACCTGTGGACCCATGGAGAGAGCAGGTTTGCTGGCAGGACTTGTGGAGCAGTCTGTTCCTGAAGGACTGCACCCTGTGGAAAGGACCCACGCTGGAGCAGTTTGTGAACAACTGCAGCCCATGGGAAGGACTCATGTTGGAGAAGTTCATGGAGGACTGTCTCCCATGGGAGGGACCCCACACTGGACCAGGGGAAGAGTGTAAGGTGGAAGGAGCGGCAGAGACAACGTGTCATGAACTGACCACAACCCCCATTCCCCGTCCCCCTGTGCCACTCGGGCGGGGGGAGGAGGTAGAGAAAATTGGGAGTGAAGTTGAACCCAGGAAGAAGGGAGGGGTGGGGGGAAGGTGTTTTTAAGATTTGGTTTTATTTCTCATTATCCTACTCTAATTTGATTGGTAATAAATTAAACTAATTTCCCCGAGTCGAGTCTGTTTTGCCCATAATGGTAATTGGTGAGTGATCTCTCCCTGTCCTTACCTCGACCCATGAGCCTTTTGTTATATTTTTCTCCTCCTCTGTCCAGCTGAGGAAGGGGAGTGACAGAGTGACTTGGTGGGCACCTGGCATCTAGCCAGGTCAACCCACCACACATCTGTAGCATTAGATATGTCCCAGGCAAGTCCCAGCTTCTGAGAGTGTGCCCTTCATACTTCTGAGTGAGCTGCAGGAAGGACCACTTCAGGAGCTGCTATTTTGTGTTGCTTATCTGCTCTTCCTCTGAGTCTCCGTGAAGTCAGAGGCCTGTAGAAGTTTGCAAGGCAGTGGATAGCCTGCCTTACATCATGCTGTTGTTGGGACATCAGAGGAGTCCGTTAAGCTTTTTGGCAAAAGCGGCCGCAGTGAGGTGAGTGGCACAAGTGCATACCTGACACTGAGGAACCTTCCCCAGAGGCTAGCAGTTGTGCTGGCACCCCCCTTCATCGGTACCACTGATTGGACTTGTGTTTGGAGAATAGATTGGCACAATTCTGATTGATGCCAGAGACTTCTGCTCAAGTTTTTAGTAAATCTGCAATTCTGAACCCCCCTCCTGCTTGCCTGCTCCACTGTAGCACAGAAATTTTGGAGCCTACTCTCTTAACTCTGCTGTGGAGTGAGCTAAGATAGCCCCAAATCCCTTTCTCCACCCCTTCCCCTCTAGGCACCCTGTAGGGAGCAAGCTCACCCACATCAGCTGTTGCGCAGTGCTTCATTTTTCTCTCATGTATAATCCTTATATTACATTATAACCCTTGAGCTTTCGCCCTTCTAAATGCCCCCTGACTTTTCCTAGCTCTGATCCTTTCCATTGCACATCCCTATTTCCCTTTCTCTCCGCCCTGGCTGGGCTGGGATGAACACAGCACTCCAGGAGAGGGCGCAGGATGCATTCAGAGACGAGCCGGAGAAAGTTTGAATGCCTGATTTTTTTTTTCTTCTTTTTCTCTTTTCTTCTTTTCCTCTGCAGTGCTATTTCAGGTGTGTAAATACTTATCCCTACAGACTCTGCCTCTAGGACACTCTCTAGATTTTTGTCTCTCCCTTTTTTAGCACAGTCTAAGTAGCTGTTTGCCTTTTTTTTTTCCTCCTGCTGTTCATGAATTAGGCAGTGTCTATGGAGCTGCCCATGCATCTGTCTTTAATGGGCACAGCTGTTTTAAAACTCCCCAAGTGGGACAAGTAAGTTGACATGACAGTGTTGGTGACTTTAGGCTTAGGCTGTATTCGCTTCTCCTTTACTAACCACATTTCAGTCGTAAAAGGTAGGTCCTTTGCCTAGTGTGGTGTCCCAAGCCATTGCTGATGGAAGTGTGAGGTGTCTGCCTTCTGAGCTCATCCTTTCAGGGTAGCTTGTGGATTTAGAGGACAGGAAAGGTGCAAGGGTGACAGTGGGAGAAAAGCTAGTTGCATTACAGGACTGCTTTGCCAGTAGGTTGAGCTTCCACTGTTCCCTCCCCTTTTATAATTACATTACATTACATGATCATAGCAATCCTTTCTGGCTTTAAAATTGATGGCAGATGTATTCCCCAGATAATGAGTCTCATAAAAAATTGTGTGAAATCTCCCGTTGGATTTGATAGCAGGAGTACTGTTCCAATTTAAAGGTTATAGGATGACACAAAAAAGCTAAAGAAAGGTTATCCTTTTCCACTTAGCCTCTGTAACTTGGGTAATTACAGAGCAGACCTTGCCAACACTAAAGCATATGCTTTTGGATGACTGAAAGGAAGCTCTATGGACAAGGAAATGCAGGAGTGTTCCCCACGTGTGAAGTGGACAGAGCTGGGGCCGCACTGCAGAGGGCTGAGAACTGTGCCACCAAGATCTGTGACCAAGCTCCTTCTCATGGCAGAGCAGCGGCATTGAAAGTTTCTTTGGAAAAAAAAAAAATCCTTTTTTCAAACCAGAAATATTCAATCATATTACACTTCAGAATTTTTAAATTATTATTACTATTAAACACAGTAGAATGTATTAGCATGAAATAACTACAGTACTGTAATACTGTCAACTCTTTTTTGTTATTAAATATGATGTCATCTTGTACACAGATCTGTAGCCTAGAGATTTTGCAGCGGGTGCTCTTCTGCTTCTTTGACACTGAAGTCTTTATTCCTCTTAGCTGTGGAGGATGGCTCCATAGATCAAAGCCCTGCTCTGACATCAGCCACTGCGGTGGACCTACACCTTTTCTCTAGGGCAGTGGCAGCAGATACCTTTGTTATGGTTTTTGACAAGTCTTTGGTCCCATGGTCACATAGCTGTTTGAAGACAAACATTCTTGCTAAAAGCCACAAACATAAGTGTGGCCCAGGCTCATACTCAGCAAGAGAGCACAGAATAACCAGACCTTTCGTGTCTTAACATATCTGGTGTCAAGAGTGACTCTTTTTCTTTTCCTGAGGTTGCCACAAATGAAGTTAGTCAGAATTTGGTACTGTGGCCCATGGCTAGGGATGCTAGGGACCACAGCAAAGCAGATAATGGATAGTCAGGGAAGGATGTATGCTAACATGGGAAGGGTGTGAGCTGTTACAGAGATCCAGGTACTAGTGACTGAAATTCTATTTAGTGCCACTAGGGAATACCCAAACTGTCGCCAGCTCGTAAGAAACAGCTCGTTAACCTCAGCTTCCTTGGAAATCAATTGCTAGGAGAAGGAATAGTATTTGGAGGGAATAGAGGGAACAGATATTTAGGCACATTTAAAATCTTTCCTTCAGGTTACAGTAGGAGTTCATTGAATAGAATCACGTGCATGCAAATTGAAGCAGTGAGTGACAGCAAACTGAGCTGATGAGCTCGCTGTGTCTAAAAGCTATAGCTTTCTCAGTGTGAGAAAGCGGCTGGTTCCTATCAGATAGGACCGATGTCTCACTGATGGAGCAGCCACATCCTATTGTGAGAGGCTGGAAAAACTAAAGTCGTATGGGAGAGAGAAGGACATATCTAGAGGCTTAGAGAAGGGGCTGGTGGGACATTTCTAGATTTTCTGCTGGCTGGATAGCTGGGATCTGGTGCAAGCCAGATAAGTGGACTTTATTCCAGTTAACATTGCTGGTAGAGTCAGAGGGAGCAGAACAAGCCCACAAAATCCACTGAAGACCTCACTTCTGAGGTATGCTGGGGATGTCAAATAGCAGTGGTGGCCTCGTGGTGATCCAGGGATTGTTTTACTCCCCCAGAAAACACAAACCAGTTCAGACAGGGAAGAGTCTAATGATGTGATGAAGTTCTCAAGGAACTAACAAGAAATTGCTACCGTTTTACTCCAAAAGTCATGCCAAGTAGAGATCAATGTGTTTTCTTACCTTGGCCAAACTAGGCTACATGAAATGCACCAGCAGTGCTGCTGCTGAATCTGACAGTCTCACCACAAATCCTTGTATTGGGGTGCATGCGGGAAACAAATTCCTCTCTGACCTCTGGTAACATTCCCTGCTGGGTAGCATCTCAGTTCTACCAGGAGGACTGTGATGAGGATGGTTATCCTGTTATTGTCTGAACTGCATCTTTTGGGGATGGTTAAGCTGACAAAGGCTGTTAATGTGGCAATTAGAGCAACACAAAGTTCTTTGCTACTAATCAAATAATTTTTTTAAGGGCACATGAAACATCTCCTCTTAGGACCCATGGCAGAGCTTTGTCTTGGTAAAGTTACTCTTCAGTGGTCTCATCCAACACATGCAGGACTTATCCCCAGGATTCATTCTCGAGCTGTCTTTTCAGTTCGTGCCTTCCCTTTAAAGACTGCAGTGGCGTGAATGGGATATGCGCCAGAAAAAAAGTCTCCAAACAATTTCCTCTAGAGACTGGAGATAACTCCTTTCACAGGGGCTGGTCAGGGATGCAGCTGGAGGATCCCATGCCGAAAGGCTGTGCACTGAGATGGATAATAAGTTAATGTGACCTTCCTTCCCAACCAAGGTCAGGCAGATGCTCCTTTTCCCTTGGTCCTGCTGACATGGATTTCCTGAGTGACTGCTTATCTGTTTCTCAGTGTCATTGTACCTGCCCACCTGAATATCATCTGTATGCTGCTGGCATGAGGACTTGTTTCTGCTCTCCCAAGGGCTGTATATCAATGTTGAATAATGCAGCCAGAAGTCTCTACAGCTCGTGTACTGCAAGTCATTAAACTGACTTTGGCTCCATGCACGGTGAACAAGCTGTTCTTTTTAAAACAGTGATTTATTGTCTTAGATTGTAGTAAATACTGCCCTATAGAACAGGAGTAACTCCAGTTTGCAGTGAGACAGTTTGTTTTAAGGTATTTGAAGACACTTTAATTGCTCTCTTGGTTAAATTATGTTCATTTCTCCTCACTGCCTTCTTGATCTCAAAACAGGATATAACACATCTGAACATTTTTTTCTAGCCAATTGTGGTGCTTTTTCACCCACAGGAAGTTTCTCCAGCTGTTCCTTTGTAATCTTCAAAATTTCTTCCATCTTTTCCTCTTCTTCCCCACCTGTTTGATCTTCTCTTTTGTCTTAAAAACTGTGCCAAATGCTTCCTTGAGTCCTTCCAAATGCAGACTCCCCTTTCATTCTGCTGATTGCTTGTGGCAGAGTGAAAGATCATTTTTTTTCCTTGTCCAAGGGCCTTTGTGGTAAGTTAGCCCTCCCAGAATAGAAGGGATAACTGTAATACCATTTGTGGCTATGGCTGTTGGGGGGAAAAAAACCTTTCTTTTGCTCACTGTTTCTAGAGTCCTTAGGGCTGTGGACTTTTGCAGAGCACCTAACATTAACACTCAGTTTTTGCAGCATCAGGAAAATATCTGAGGACTGAGATATCTGTGGTGGGGGAGAAGCAAAGAATGGACAAGTGACTCTTCTTACCAACCTTCTTATGGTTTGGGATTTCATCTGCAAAAAGACATACCAGGCTTCATAACTCAGCAAAACTGCATTTCTATAGGTTTTTCCATTATTTTGCATTGTTTTCCCCTTGGTTACATGCCATTTTTAAGTATAGTGAGGTTTCTGGGAAATAATTCAGCTCACATGTTTTATGTTCGTTGTTTTGCATTCAGCTTGATTGAGAAGATCCATGAGAGAAGGCCTAACATGGGCTGAAAGTTTAATCTTCTCTCTGGCGTCCAAGAGTGCCAGTCCACCGCGCTTGCTGGGAATATCATCCTCGTGGCTGGAAGCTCTGCAGAATGGAGTGCTCCTTCGTTATCGGCACCTATTAGTGGGCAGGGAAATGGTGGGCTAGAGCTCTGTGGGGAACCGCAGGTGCCTGTGGACCTGCTGGAGAAGGATCACTCTGCTGCAAGGTGAAACAAGTGACCAGTGAAATGCTTAACTGGTTTTCAGCTTTAAGAGTTTGGGATATTTTTGTTGAAATGAAGTTATAATGTTGGAGGCAGTAAGTCTCAAGAGGAGAGGCAGGTAAATGGCACTCAATGTGCCCAGGAGGTGAAGTCACCCTGTCCTTGCCCACAGTCTGCAGGGTTAGGTAGTACAGATGAGGAAAAGAACTGGTCTTTCCCCTGGGAGCACTTGCTCCGGGCTTGTTGAAGCTTCCTGTTTCTCTGTAGTATTTCTCCCAGGAGTAATGAGAGCTGGGGCAGGGTTGAAGTTTATGTAGCCCTGCAGAGGACCAGCCTGTGAGGGAGGACTCTGCCATGACATCTTTCAGTTGGAGGAACCCAGAGCAGCCTGCATCTGCTGCTCAGAGTCTGCCCACTCTGCGAGGAGGGCACCAATGATCACAGGAGGTCAGGAGACTACATGGCATTTCCCTTCCATGACTCCAGAGGTAACTCAATTTTCTTGCAGTTCTGGGCAAAAAAAAAATCAAAACTAGGGTAATCAAAGTTGAAGGAAGGAAAGCAAACCTGCTTTCTTTTGCATTGGACAGCATCTGGCAAGGAGGGTCACAGGAACAAGATAATCCCATAAAGGAACTGCTGTCCCACCTTCAGGAGCCACCATTAGGAGACCCCACAACCTGGAGTGGCACACATGAGAGGCTCAGCTTCTGCTGAGTCCACTCCTTCATAAATATCGCACTGTATTTGAGAAAGGACAAGTACATTTAGGTAAGTGCTCAAGTAAACAAAACATCTACAGTGAGCAGTTGTTTGTAAAGTAGTGGCCAAAAGCACAGGTACAACCTCATTTGGCTGAATTTTGTGGCTACCTTAAAGGAAGGTGATTCCCTGGAGGCTCATAACTATTCTCTGAGGTGACAGAGTGGCTTTTCTGGGGGTGTCCGACCTCTCCTGTACCAGTGGCTTGCCTTTCTATTGCACTCCTGCCAAGAAGTCCGGCTGGGTTTTTCCTCCCCTGCAACTCTCTAAGTGAGAGATGGATCAGGTTATTTCTAACAAGTGACCATGGACATTTTAAATGGCTCTCCCTTTCCATTGGTGTCTTCTCAACTAGTGATGAGGATGAAATCTGGCCAGGGGTAATCTGTGGGCAAATCACAGATTTGACAGATGTGCCAGGATTTCAACCTGTGGGAGTCCACAGTCCGCACATCTGTCTGCGCTGACTGCTCCCTGCCCCAGTATATCCCACTGACTTCAGCTGTTGAGCCCTTCCCATACTGTTTGTTGGCTGGTGCCAAGGTAAAGTAGGTCAGCTAACTTGGAGACCATCTCGAGTTAGCCTCCAGCAAGGTTATCGGTGTGGTTTTGGCCACCAGAGGGCTCCAGTTTTACTTCACAAATATGACAGAATGATACTAAAAATTACCATTGTAGTGGGCCAAAAGGGGGGGGGTCTAAAATCCTGCAGAAGCCTCATGCCTTATCCTAATGCTTGGGCATGTAAATTGAAAATGGGATGTCCAGCTTCCTGCATCACGAACAATCAAGAATCTGGGACACTTGCTTAAAATTATTTGGGTTATTATAATGATATTCTCAGCCTCCCGAGGTCTGTCTCTGTGCCAGTGCAGTAAGGATATGCTCATAAAATCCCTTTTTGTATGAAGGAGCATTGGCACTGGAGAACAGAGGCAGGGGTGCGTGTGGAGGAAGAGAACCGTGGGAGAAGCAAAGATAGATCCATACCACTTCTGTGAGATGCTTTTATCAAGCGCTGGGCAGGGGCAGGAAGGGAGGGAATCCCCTGATTGCGTCTGCTTGAATTTGTTAAAATTCTGCCTTTTTCTCTCTTCTCCCTTCATTGAGGGACCAGTGCAGCCCAGGAGGGAATCAGAGAGGAAGCTTTTATTCATTGCAGAGCACTGCAATGAATTCATTGCGTGTCCTTGAAGGAACCCCATGTTTTGTAGCTGACCCTGAGCTTTAGCATCAAGAAAGCTTTTTTTTCCTTCTTTTTTTTTCCCTCCCTCAGCTCTAGTCCTATTTTTAGAGCTTGCCGTTTTCTCAGGGGCTTCACAGTCTATTTTTAAAAGACTTCGCAGGCTGTCAAACCATTGTTATTTTCTCTAGGGTGGTGTCAACATGGTGCCTATAGTAAACGTGTCCAGCATGTGCAATAGGTATTGTTTTAAAGCAGGAAAACATTACTGTTGAATGTGAAAAATGCTTTTGCAAATACAGCCCCACTGTGAAGTGCTTTATTTCCACAGAGCATCCTTCTGCTTGCCTCATGACTTTCCCCTTTTCTGAAACACCGTTGGTCTGACCGTCAAATTGCTCACTGCTGCATAAACCTGATCTGTACATTATTAGATCATCTAGAGTGACTGTAAATCAGGTTTGGTCCAAGTCTTGCAGCATGTTCAATGTTTTTATAAAGCTCTTTTTCTTGCCTTTTATATTGGGAATGAGTTAAACAGTGCAGCTCTGAAAGCAATTGAAGGGCTTAAAATATGAACAGTAGCAAATATTAGTAATAATCATCATGACATAATCAATTTTGGTGGTATTTCTCAAATGAATCTGGGATAATCACAGCTTCTTTTTACCTGTGGGGAGAAAAAAAAAAAGGAAAAAGTCAGGAACAGTTATGTAAAGATGTGGGAGCAGATGTACTGCTGGTGTAAGCTGGCACTGCTCCACCAATGTCAGTCAAACTAGTTGATGTGGGGGAACATTTATCTGCAAGGGAAGCTAGTCTTAGATTTACCAGTGAGCTATGGTGGCTTCATAAGCTACCACATATCAGCTTAACACAGTATTTGGCCATGTCATGCTCTGATCACCTCACAAATGTGAGGGACAATTTCTATAATAAATCTCTTTCATGAATGCTTAAGCTAATGTCTTTTCTATACTGCCTGCTGTAGATACCACTGCCCAAGAGGACAATTCCTGCTCTTTAACCCATGTGCAGTCATTCCTTGAGCTGTAATAGCTCAGCTGTCCCTTTGAGCACTGAGTTTACAGGCCACAAACACATGCAGAGCACCTCCTCGATCACCTTCTTGTGTGAATGCCATGGGAGGACTGAGGGAATGTCTCCATGGGAGGCGGTGAGCCACTCTTCTCCAGATTGCAAGGACATTTAGAAACCTAAGCTTCCTTATTTCAGTAAAATTTGAGATCACAAATACTTCTGCACATTTGAACCCTGGTATGCACTACGGGTGCTGGGCAAGGAAATAATGCACAGTACACAAGAATGGCTCTGTTATTTTCACAGTCCTTGCTCTGAGTTCTTTCCCTGAACCATGAAACATCCAGGAGCTTCACGAGCTGGTGGTATTCATTTCAATTATAAACCTCCAAGGGATTTCTCTTCCATGAATTTGTCCAGCTGCCTGTTCAACCCTTGTAAACAATTACCATCCACAACATCCTGCAGCAAGGAGTCCCATAACTCAGCTCTCCCATGTGGAGAGTCACCTCCTCTTGTTTGAACCTGCCCCTTTATTTGTTGTCTCCTCACTCATAACTTGACTTCACTGGATTGCTTGAAGGCTCTAAATTGCCTAGTATTCAGTTTTGGTTCACGAAAGGTCCACCAGGACCTGTGAACTTTTGTGAACCTAACCTGAGACTTCTGTTTGTAACCAAACCAGAGGAGTTTTGCCTAGGTTTGCATTTCATTGCAGATGCCTTACACTCTTCTTATAATCCCACTGGGCAAAGAACAGTCATTTGGAACCCCCCAAGAAAACTGCCTGACTTCAAGTTATTTTGGCACCAGCCCTCTGCACCATACCCCGAACTCTGAGAAGCCATCGATTCTGGTTCGTGCTCTTGGCAGCTGAGCTGGTTGGCTGGTTTTGAAGGTACAACTGCCATAGCAGATGGCTGTGAGGTTAGCAGGGAATTTATTCAGAGCTATGCATAAACCAGGCTGTCTTTCCTCAGAGGGAATGGCAATCAAGAGCATGCTCACGTACCCACCCACATCTGCACACTAACATCCCAGCACTACGTGGTGACCGAGGAGCGGAGGAGACAGCCTGTCTGTCACACACCAACTCTTCTGTGCTGCTTTACCCCACGGTCTGTGCCAGCTCAGCAGGGCTGTTGGCTCCGTCTGCACTGCTGAACGGTGGAGGTGTTTCATGAATAGATGAACCTGCTCTGTTCATAAGGGAATAGGGCTGAAATGGTGCAGAGCCTCTATCTTGGGCATATCCTTTTAGATACCCTTCATGACCCATGCCCAGTCAGCAGTCCTAGGTCACTGTTGTACTTCCACTGCAAACTGGGTATCTGCAGTTTGTAGCACTGCTTTTCTGAAGTAGTGGTTTGTAGGAGGCTCATAGTCTCATGGGAGTCAAAGGGTTGGGACAGGAGGGATAGGAATAATTCACTCTTTATTTTCCTGGGAAACAATACTATGTTAGACGTTGGTGTTGCAGTGAAGATGACTCAACAGAGAGAAAGCTGTAAACCCTCAAGAAGTTTCCTCTAAAGTGTCTTTATAAGAAAGAGCTAAGCTAAGCATCTCCACTATGTGCTGAAGCAGATGTGAAGGACCCTTGGTCAGAGTCTGTGACAACTCAGCAAAGATACCAGCAGGCAGTGTGATTTGAGCTGCCAGCTCCTTGACTTCTTTCTCTGCCCCTAGAGTAACTGCATTATTTTTTATCTTTAAACATTCCTGCTACATGAAAAAAAAAACCCACCAATGGTACCAGCTCTGAGTCATGTCAGCATATTTGTGTGCTTGTGTATTTAGGAGAAAAAGCTGTTGGAGTTCAATAAGTATAAAGCAGCACTTGTTAAGTGAAGTAGTGGTAGTAGTAGGCTATTTAGATAAGGGAAAGGGAGGTGTGGTATGCTGTCAGTAAGTACTTTGCACCTTGCAGTATTGGCCCCAAATGAGCTTGGCCCAGGCTGTTTTTAAGCTACTGGATTTCCTGCAAGTTAAATTCCTTTCCTCAGACTTGGAGGACATATCAGTGTTATCTGCCCAATGGGAGGCAGATTTAGATAATGAAGTGTACTTTGCTGCGGTTCTGTTCTTATCACTACGGCATTTGAAGACCATATATGCTAAGTGATATGACTCATATATCACCTCTGTTTGTCCTTTTCACCTCAGGCTGTGGTTGCACAATTAACGACCGCTGATATGGGATCGGTGCAGTATTGAATCATCCAGCAGGACCAGCTGGGTCTGAAACAGGGTATGGGTTTTTATCACATTTCTGCTGAACTATTGATAGCACACAGTTGTTTACAGTAGTTGCAGGAAGAAGGATAGCACCTGCTGTGACATAAGGCTTGTTGGGACGGAGTTAATCTCATACACTTTGGGGTGCACTTGAATGGGCATAGTGACTTTATATGCTTTTGTTATGTGGTTGTGCCATTTTTGCTTTAGCACCAAAAGTCTTAAAAACAAATTTGCAGTGTCACTACACAGGGTATAGACTCTTCCTATGTACTATTCTTGTGCCTGTAGTACAGTGGGTGTGTATCAGAGACACATTTGAAGCATGGGTGGAAACCTCTGAGGCATCCCTTGATCTGTAATGCCCTGGAGTTTTACAGTGTCTTGCTGGACCATGCAAACATGCTAGCACTGGGACGTGGATTTAGGACCACGCTTAAGAGATGACACTGGCATAGCTGTTGCTCCCCAGCTCCCTAGTTGCTTTATTCCACAAAGAAATGATCCCTGTGACTAGACCAGTGCTCTGCCCATTCAGTCCTGGTTTCCAGTCTCTCTTTGGCAGACACCTGCACATAACCCGGAAACTCACTTGCTCCCCTGAAGTACAGGAGAGAAGCCTTTCATTCAGTTTCTAACCAAGCTCTTTGTTCAGATCTGTGTGCAAACAACCTCTGCTTGTCAGACTGCAGTTTCTGGGTTACTGCTCTGCAGAGCCCTTGCTGGCGTTTCAGGGGAATTGGTTAGCTTCTAGGTAATGGGTTACCTCTTTGCTTCCAGCTGCTAGAGAGCATGGAAAGAAGCTAAAAATACATTTCAGCCGACACCTAATGTCACTTCTCCACGTGAGGGGTTTGTGCAGTTGCCACAGGGATGTTAAGCAATTGCACAGGGGAGGGGACATAACCCTTACTTTTGTGAATAAAGGGGGAGGTGCCCATGAGTAAAATCCCTCCATGAAAAGGCTGTGGAGCCCGGTGCTTTGATGCCTGGGTTGAAAAAGCATGCAGCTAAATACTCACAGATTTAGACCAACCAATCGTGTGTGAATGCTATTTTTGGAAAGCACAGCACAGAAATATGGCACATGCATCACATGTGAATTGAGAAAGTGCAATCTATTTTTGGAGCCTGTTTGCATATGTGCTGAGTCAAGGTTTGCACATAGAGCAAGCCTGTACCTAACATCTCTTAAATATGCTTTAGCAAGGTAGTTAGCTTTCAAGCAATTTGTGGGTCCCACAAAATCCTTTCTCCCTCTGATTTTACTAGCATTGCAGTGGAGATTAATTAGAAAAGCCAAAAAATTAATTGAGAAAGGGAGCCATAAGAAAACGGGAAACAATTTAGAGTTGAAGGGGAATGGGTTCTGCAAAAGTAATGGCTAAGTAGGTGCAGAAAGGCCAGTAAAGCACTAAAAAGTATGGAAAGGCAGGAATGGCTCTGAAAGAAAGTGGGAAATTCACACCTTATTCTATCTTTGCTAAAGCAAACCTGTATATAGGGAGCAGCCCCTAGAGAAAACAGGAATCAGAGGAAGAAACTGGAACAGCATTGCATGAATTACAGCCAACTCTGGCTTTGTGGGCATGGAAGAAGCCCCCCAGGTTACTAGTACTGTCAGGCTGCACGGCAAAGGGATGCTAGCTGAGGTTAAAAGACTGGCTGGCTGGTGTTGGTCTCAGTGGATGGACTCTGTTCTGCAGGACACAACCTTTTGCAGACTGCCTTCCAGAGCAGTGCTGCTGTCCTCACAAATGATGGAAGCTAAAATAGAGGTCCCTATATGGTCAGAGGTTTTGCTTAGCAAGGGATGCTGCTTTATCAACTATTTCCAAGAGGCAAAGACCTCGTATACTGGAGACAATTAGGCTGCTGCAGACTGCTGTGGTCATTAGGGGGGGCTTTAGGTCCTCATCTTCTCCTGTCCTGCCATGCCATTGACACCACTGTACTCCAGTGCTACAGTTTACCTTCTGCTGTTGGGAAGCAGCAGCACAAATCTGCAGAGGAGGTGGGCATGGTGCTGACGGGGAGGCTCTGTCCACTCAGGTCTGGCACTGGAGAACCTTCTAGGTCCTGTGTGCACAGAAATGGGGTTGCAGGCATGGAGAACACGGTGCTAGCACACCAGCAGGCACACCAGCCAGACAGGGGGCTGGAACGTGGCTGGGCGGAGGCTAAGGCAGGACTATTCTTTAAGAGCAGTTAGGCATAGCCCACAAACCACAGGCTGTGTTATCACTGCCACTGTGAGCTGGACAAAGCGTGACATAGTGAGGCCGAGTGAACACAGCATGCTGGGGCTGCCTGCCCAGTTGTCCTGCCTTACAGCAAGGGCAGCACACAGGTGAGCACAAGGTGAGCTGGGACATGGCACAACCTGAGCTGGACTCTTACTCTTTACCTGCCCATTCCTACTTTCCAGCAAGTCTCCTGACTTGGAGGGTAGCTGTGGTATGAAACCACAAAGCAACCCTACAGAGAACTGCTCTGCTCTGGGGAGGTGCACACGACGTACCTGCAGCTTGCTGGAGCCGTTCCCACAGTTCAGGAAAAGGCAGGCTGGCTTGTTTGGAAGGACCAAGATGGATTTCTGTTCAAATGAAAACCAGAAGGTGAGTGGAGCCAGGCAATATTCACAGCTTCCACTCATACAGCTCTGGGGGGAAGGGAAGGTGTTTTTATACTAAACGAGATGGGAAGGACAGCAAGAGCAATCTGAGGATTGGCTTCTTGGTGGAGGTCCAGATGAGGTCCAGAGCAGAAACATCCTGTATCCTTCACATGAAAACCAGCCCTGCAGATTTTGTAGTGATGTTTTAAATCCCTTGTCCTGCTGAGGTTGGCTGTAGAGATTGACCCGAGTGCCACCTAGTGATCTAAAAGCATAAATAAGTGGTATTCCAGCCAAATGACCATGCCACACTGCAGCAGATGCTCTGCACAGTTCAGTCAGGAAAAGCAGAGAAGCAGCCCATGTTGATGAAGTAGATCTCCACTGAGTAGAAAGCAGTTTCCTGAAGGCCAAGTCTAGTCATGTGCAGAAGAATGGTTTGACATCAGACATGTGAACAGCTCAGCTGAGTTCAGCTGAGCCCCACAAAATCTGCACTGCTGCAGAATGTGCAGAGTACTTGTGTTCCCAAAATGTGGGCAGCAAATGTGAACCCTTCTGTTGCAATCTACATGAAAGGTGACAAGCTCTATCCATGAGCAGTAGGCATTGGGTTTTATACATTCCCCCAAAAGCCTTCTGAGGTTGCAGGTGTAGAGGGATTTGACTAATATCCTATTGTGTTTTCCTCTGACAACACTAGATCACCCTAGAGGCTGCCTAGGGTTAGCAGCGCTTTCTGAAGCCCATCAGTTGCAATGCTGGTTCAGCTCTTGTGTAGCTGCTTAGCACATGCACAGCGTATTATCTGTAGGACTGTGGGTAGACATCACAGCAGCAAGGGGGAAAAACATTAGCCCTGTTTTCCTGCCCCCCTGACAGGAATGGCATGGCCACCATGCATTCTCTTACAGGCTGCTTGGGAGGCATGAGGAGCTTCAGCAGTGTAAGGTGGAAGAGCCTTGGAGCACGGGCTATAGAGCAAAAGGAAGCAGCAATACCCTGACACAGCATCCCTCTTGCGCTGATAATACCCTGTCATGCAGCAGGATACAGTGAAGAGGTGGGATTCATGCTGATCTCTGTAGGGGGGCACTGTTGACTCAATTTGTTTATTCAGTTGCTAGAGTCATAGATGTCAACATAGAGACAAATGTCAACATAAGAACTGACACATACCTATAAACAGGGTAAGACACAGTATGAAGCATGCCTGGCAGACTGCCTCCCATGTGTGCACTCCTGGCATCTTTAATCCTGATGGAGCTAGACCCATGTGGTTCTTTCTGGGCCATTCTCCGCCTAGGTACATGTGGCTAAGAAGAGTCTGTTAAAATGGCATATATTCCAGTTTTCTTCTTGTAATCAGAGAAAATAAAAAGTGAAATCCACTCCATCAAAGAAAAAAAAAATTAGGTTTGAAATACACATGGGATTAGGGATCTCAAACCCTAGTCTTTAAGGCAAGTCTGAGTTTAAAAGCAGAATGGCTTAAAACAAGAATAAAAAATGCAAATGTTGATGTCATTTCCAAATTTGGAAAGTCGATACCAGCCAAACAAATGCCAACATAACAATGCCCACAAAACAAAACAAATCAGAATTCCCCTCCAATTTTCAGTGTATGCTAACAAAGGCTTGAACACATATCCAAAATCTGTGGAAAGGCAGAGGAAAATCATGCAGGTCTCCACTTTTAAGCAGTTCTACTAGAAAACCTTTTTCATTTTGACACCGTTTTGTTCTTCATATAACCAAACAGAGAACAGAAAGCAGCACTTTTCCAGACCTTAATTTGGACTGGTTTCTGATTAAAACCACTTAGGTTCATAACCTTCCTTTCTGCAACCATAGATCCTCAGCCCTAGAGCCTAGGTTGACTCTAAACGTAACTTGGAACTGCTGAAAATCTGAGCGGTCATTTCATTCAATACTCGGCTCACGTCCGGGAACTTTGATGAACCTAACCTGAGAATCATGCTTGTAATCAAATCTAAGCAGAGATCAGTTTTGCCTGGGTTTTAATTTCACGTAAGAAAGTGCCCACCTTCCTACCTGTCTTTACCTTGACCAGGCAGTGAACGTCCGGCTGTCTCCTTGCATATCATCAGTAGCTTTTCAGGTTGTATAGCCAGCCTCCTTGTCCTGAAACTAGTAACCCACCCATTTGTGCTTCATTCTCATAAAATTTGCTTGTTCTGGTTAGTGTTCCCTGCAGCTGACGTGGTTGGCTCTGTTCAAGGAATGACTCTCCGCCCAGATGGTAGCAAGCCTGACAAGGACTCTTTTCAGAGCTATGTACAAATCATGCCGTCTTCTCTTGGATGGATTAGAGTCAACAGCACCATAATTGCAAACCCACGCACCCACCTCTGCAAACTAGCATTCCAGGACTGTGCAGGAAAACAGAATGCCTGCCTGACCCACACAAGTCTGCCGTGCCAACAAACCTCACCAGCTGTAAGCAGAATTAGAGGTAATAGATTATTAGCTTAATTCACATAGCGTTTCTTGTTGGTAGCATCAGAGTGGCCATTTTCCACTGCAGAAACCGAGGTACAGCAAATTAAAATGCTTTTTAGAGGTCAGGCATACATCCAGGAACGGAACATTGGACAGTGACTGCACTGTGTACAGAAGTGATGATCTTAGTGTTAATTCAGTGTCTTCTATATTGCTTTGTAAAAATAATGTGAAAGAATACTTGTGTTTGCATCCTCTCTGCTCTCAGATTGTCTTAACTGTCTGATCGCTTATGTCTGAAGAAGTATGCCACAGTCTCAGGGGACTCTATGGTGCTCACAAATAGCTGATTATTATCAATAAATTGCTATTTAAAATCTTAGTTATGTTAGCTTGCATAGATCAGATAAATAAATTGCATAGTCTGTTCTGTTTCTGGATTGCTGAATGTCTCAGACTCTTGCTGGTCTGGAAGAAATAGTCTCATCAATACATTTAAAATGGACTTCCTTTCAATATTGTGAATGACTCACTTTGAATGTACTGCTTCTTTGAACTGTCTGACCACTAGATTTTTTTTTTTAAGAAATTAGTAATTCACAAGGCTTAAAACCAGAGCTTGACTAATAGCTCTCAGAAGCAACGGGGCTCTTTGGTATAGGAATTTTGTTTTCAAAGCAAATGCCACTCTTACTTGTGTTAATATCAGTGGTAAATGTGTCACACTGGGCACCTCTCACTTGCGAGGACATAGTAAAATCCTCTGGTCCTTGACGCACAGAATCTCCTCTAGAGCAAGAAGGTTTGAAATAAATAAGCAGTGGGCTTCCTAGGGTATCCCAGACATGCCTGGGGACTTACAGGCATGGCACGTGGCACTCTCCTGAAGCAGCAGCTGAAAGCCAAAGCAGGGACATCCTCAGCCATCTCAGATGGCATCAGATGTCCATGATGAAGCAACTGAACTGACCCATGGAGATCCCGTTGATAGCCAGTGGAGCCAAGAGAGAGCTTCTGCTTGTCTGAAGCAGGCTTTGGCTGGTGGTCAGGTGGGTCACTGGGCTCCAGGAGCCTACACTGGCTGGATTTCCTCTGATTGCAGGCCAAGCTTAAACAACCAGCCTGCATTATAGACACTGTCACAGCCATGGTCTTCATCTTGAGCTCAATCTCTCCCCAGCTGAGATGGCAAAGGAGGTTCTGTAAATATAAGCCTCCCTCTGTTCTCATTGATAAGAGAAGGAAGAATGAAAAGAAGGAAGAATGAGCTGCATAGACTGGTAGCAGTCTGGGGAAGATGTTTTGGAACATCACTGCTGGGCATCCCATGCAGGTTGAAAATACTAGTTGGTACTTTGGTCAGATGCGCACCTGGAATTTCATGTATATAATAAAACCAGCTATAGCAGCCCTCTTTCAAGACTAGGGCTAAAATATACTCTGCATTGTGAATGTCTGTTGGCTGTGTGTGGTTTTACACTGAGAATTATAACCTAGCAAAAAGTATACTGTTACCATATGCACAGCATAAGTCACAGTCTACTATTAGTGATGGTAGTAAAGTAGGCCATTTTGAGCACTACACTGGTTTTGCCTGCTGGGTTATTTTGTTGGCTGAATATGTGAATAATATATGAACAATAACTAAGCTCATTTTAACTTTTGGGCAGAGGCACAACTCTCTGATGCTAGTCCTAATATTTGGAGTGGAAGTAGCTCCACTGAAGCTGATGAAAATCCAGTGCTTTTTGAACCTGGTCCACAGCATGCACCCATCTCCCTTTGGGTGACAGAACTGGACAACGTCCACTGTGTGGCACCTGTGTCTGCAGGTGGCCCATTAAATACCTCTGTGGTTAAGGGCAATAGAGCCAAGTTGTTGTATAGGCATGGATCCAGCAAAGAGCACTTGAAGCACATCAGGAGCATTGTTGACTTCATTAAGACTATGTGCATGTTTAAGCAGCTGCTTGAGAGCCCTGTTGGATCAAGCTTTACATATCTAATAAAGAGCCCTGAAGGTTGAGGTTCATCTCTGAAGATAACTTTATTTGGTTTAAGCCATCCATCACATTGAAATAACGCTGTTGTTGGGTAGGAGATATGACTATTTTTATGGCTATGGGTAATATTTTTCCCTCTCGCCAAAGCACCTTTCTAAGTGATAAATGTGTAGGTTTCTTGCTTCCCCAGGTCTGAAGGCACAGAGGAGTCTGGCCAGGTGTGGTGCCTTTTCCCTGTTTATACAAGCAGCACTGATGGAATGGTGGAAACGGCTAGGCTGTAAACTGGTAATGATCAGCCTGCAGATGTCCTTTTGCAAGTGGCACATCAGCAGGCTGATGCAGAACAGGAACTTCTTGTTTACACAGCTCACCATCCGCATCGCAGTGGCACCATCCTCCCATCTGTGTGTACAAACTGGAATGCTGACCCCATGAGCAGCAGGCCGGTTTAACTCGTTGTAGCCTTCTGAGAAACCAAAGTCTTCTCACTATTCTGACATTAACTTTTTCTTCCCTGGGAGAGCTGCTGTAATCTGGACCTGCATGACAGAGTTGTAGCCATTTAGTGCTAGAAAGACCAAGGAAATGAAGTGATAAATGGAAATAGAGGACTCATTCTATTCGGTAACCTGCTGAAGTTTCACTGTGAAAAGCTTTATGCATCCTATTGGTCTCTGCTAGACTCTACCTAAGGAAGAGCCATTAGTTAAAACAAAACTAAGATTTTTTTTTCTTTGGTAGTGAAGGCAGGAATGAGTCACGGTCAGTTGTTGTAGTCAAGTATGCAATCACCAGAGGATTAAACTGTGCCACACACGATGACAAGGCCATCAGTTACAGGGCTCAGTTAAACACTACAGCCTCCATGGACTTAATTACAGCCAGGTGCCATATTAAACATGGCTTGTCCCTCTCTGCAGTTACAAAAGTGATGATTATAATCGTTTCAGTGAAGATATCTTCATTAGGTAGTATGCTAATGCTGCAGTTTTCCTAGCAAAGGCTAACGTGATCCTTTAACGGTTTCACAATGAAACTTAAGCTCCAGGATGGAAAGGACCATGAAGCAGTATCTCCAGATGAAGCCACACTTTGTCTAGCTGCTGGTTTTTTTCAAGTCTGCAGTGACAGAGAGGATTGTAAAGAAGTGCATGCGTGATGCCTAATAGGTTAGCTGTACAGGAACTTCTTCAGTTTGGGCTCATATCTTTGTTTGCTAGGTGGGAGTTCTGAAAATTGCCTGCTCTTAAACCAGCTGAAACACAGCATTATTTACCCCTCTCAGACAGGGACAAATTTAAAACATCTGTGGACATCTGCCCTGAGGCAAGCATGGTGGCATCTGATAGTTCCCTCAGCAAAACTCGTCCCACTTCCTGCACCCATCCTGCATCTGTGTGACACAGGAAGGCATGTCTTCCCTGACATGTTGGTGAGTGTCTGTTACGTCATCGAGTTGTTGCTGTCAGAAGCATCCTAGGCTTAGCCTCTGCCCACATGGAGCTTGCTAGATCCTTTTCCTCTCCTCATGACCCATCCATTATTATCTCTGTTCTTTTATGGATTTGGGCCTGCCAAAGAAGTCTTTGCTCTTTACCTTTTTCTGCTTGTTTTTAATGATTTTTTTTAATCTTTGAAAAATAGATAATTATTCTGCACTCCATGTCTAGCTGAAACAAATGCTCTCTCCTTTTTCCCTTACACCTGCTTTTCAAGACCTGAAACACTGCCATAGCTCCAGTGTTCCTCAGTGTCCTTAAATGCAGTAAAGATGTTTTCTTCTTCAACAGTTTCTACCCTTTCTGCTCCCCTCTGACAAATGAAGGTGTCTTTTCAAATGTAAAACAAGCAGTTCTTTTTCTTTGTACTGGTGAGTGGTTTTATATCAGGATTGCTCCCAGAAAGGACTGCCAAAATCTTCAGGAAAGTGGCCCCACTTTCTGTTTCTGGAGACTTACATCCTCCTTTTAGAAGGAGCGATTTTAGGTATCTTGCCCTTAGCTTGACAGTTTGTTGGAGAAAGCAAGGCACTAGCTCCAAAGAGTACCTTTGTCAGCACCCATTGTGCCAGGCACTAGCAATCTATACTTGCAACCAGCTTTCACAAAGCAATGACTGTTTCTTTCTCATGAGACTTCCACTGCTATGTAGATCTGAGAAGCTCATGTAGACAGCTCCCAAGCCCTTCATTCACCAGTACAAAGACCACTGGTAGGAGTAATGTGTGTGGACCTGCCATGGTGATCCTGCCTGCAGTGCAGATATTCTCTGCAGTGCAGAGTAGCGGTGATACAACAACTGTTTGGTGCAAGTGGCGTTCCTGTGTGCATGTCTTCGCCTAGCCCTTTATCCCTCCTCAACTGAACATCAGCCTGAGCTGTCTATGTAGTAAAGGACTTTCTTGGAGTTTTGAGAAACTTTTTTTCTTGTTTTCTATTCCAGCTGCAAGGCAACAGTTTCTCTACCACTTTTTGGTGAATATACAGACCTTGATGCTCTGACCCTTCTTTCAGCTCATTTCATGATCTAATTCCCATTAACACTCAGACAGAAATACCCTGAAGAACAGGAGGCAAACCAAAGTGCATGCTGCTTGCATTGGGCCCAAGGCCTCCCAGCATTTGAGTTGCTGGAAACATAGAGGTTTTTGTAGACTCTGGTTTTTGCTCTGTGGCAAGGGGCATGTATTGCACTTCATTGCATGTTACTGTTTGAAGAAAGATACAATTTTAAATGATGAAAATTTTCAATGTAAAACTCGGATTAAAATCCCAATTGTTTTCACATTTAACTGCCTCACTCTAGGTGCCTGGAAATGAATCAAAGGAGCAATGGAATTTGGGTCATCCTATGGATATGCCATTGTACCCACCAAATCTCAGCATATGCTCAAACATGATCTTGTCTAATTCTCCATTCAGTTTTGCAGAGAACATAAGTAGAACATGAAGGATGACTTTGACCCATTGTAGAGCAAATCCTGGTGAAGAAAAGATGTTTCACTCTGAAGGGAGTAAAACTGATACTTTGCAAGATGCTTGTGAAAAACATATGGGAAGACAGGATAAGTCTAGTGAAAGGTGGGAGCAGGCCACAAAGTCCTTACGCACATATAGTTTAACAAGCCAGCACAACCTTTTTGCACTTTTCCTCAGCTTAAGAAAACCTGCTTGAGGTTTCTTACACTGGCGGAGTTTTCTTATCCATAGTGGGAGTTTGTTTACTGTTACACATTTGTAGAAGGTGTGAAAGAGTTTTTGTAGAAAAGATGCTGGTAGTGAGGTAATTAAAGGCAGGGTGATGAACGTGACAGGCCTGCCATGCTAGCTGTCAGCACTGGATTCACGGCTGTACAGCGCTTGTGCTTCCTACACCTACGCTAAAGGCCTCCTGTCCCTAATCCTTCTGCTCCCCCACCCCTGAGACTCACCCCTGCCTGTCTCCCAGCTCACCGGGCAGAATAAAGATGGGAAGCGCAGCCTGAGATTCCCGCAGCCATTCTGCTGTGCTCATCACCAGCCAGCTCCTTCCCTTCAGCCTGAGAGCTCTGCTGGCAGTTCCCATGCTCCTACTCTTGTCATAGCCCCAAAGGCAGAGATATGGGGTCTGATACTCTCTGCAGAGGGTGCTTGCAATGGGAAGCCAAACTGCATGCGTTATTCACTTCCTCTTCATGGTCTGGCAGACCGAAAAAACCTTTGGGAGTGCACCAAGAGTGTGTATGTGTATTAGAAGACTAACCCATCTTCTTCAGCTGGAACTAAATATTCCACAGGCAGCATCTGAACTGCTTGGGGGAAAGGCAAGAGATAAGGTTTTTTGCAACAGGTCCTAAGGCTAACTGGGAGCTAGGATGGGAACCTAAGTAATGCTTGTCTCTGGTAGAGTTATATTGTTTTGATCTCCACAGTCCCTCGCTGAACCTCTGCCTCCTGTGTTGTTCCCTGACTTCTACACTGCCTCTGGGAGTTGGGTAGCCTTGCCTGTACCTCACCAGTCTTGCCAGCTGTTAGAGCCTGAGCTGATGGAGGCAGTGTTAGGAAAACATTACTTTGTTTCCTCAATAATGAATTAATGTCAGTTCTCGATCTGTTTTATGACCACCAACTAACCTGTAATTCAGACCTTCTGTGAGCATATTAGCTGAATTCGAACAGCTTCTGGTACTGCTGTTCCAGCCCTCACCACCCTGCACTAACCACAGCTGTCCTCTTGTTGGAGTCTCAAATTTTGGCCTTGGTCAGTGAAATTCAGTAACTCTAGAAGATCGTTTTTCTGTTTGGTCTTCTGAGCTTGCATGGAAATGGTGTTGCTGATTACCCAATATTCCCTAGAAATTTGGTGGTACTGTTATTCTAACCCCATAGTACTAAATTAGTTCCTCTTCTGCTCTGTGGGGAACCATTTTGCCTTAGTCCTGTTCCAGTTCTGCCAAAATCCTGAAACTCCCTTTGAAAAAATGCACAGCTTTCATTTCTAGTTTGCATTAGTGATTAGACCATGGAATGAAGGAGGTAGGGAAGGCTGTTACTTGATGTTGACAGCTGCCAGGGTCTTCCTCTTCCCTCCTCCATTGCTGGGGGTGTAGCACAGCTAGATGGTGCTCCATACACAGTGTGTAGTACAGCCACTAACTCATCCTGAGATTCGATGCAAAGATACATGACCAGTTTAAATTCTGGGACATGCCCACAGAAACAATACATCAGACTGTGATTACAATGGTCTTTGCATACATCAGGTCAGTCTGAACTGGAGATATATGTGTATGTGCATGTGTATGTATATATATGTATGTGTATATATACACCCACACCCCTTTTTGTCTGCAAGCAGCTAATGTGACTGCCTCTGCAGCACAACTGGATGTTATGAGCTTCTTTTGCTAGTGGTTGAATTCATGGCTTTGTTTTGACAGGCATCACCCTGAAAGAAGGTCTACACAGGACCTTGTGGTGGAAATTAATCAGTGCAGGTCTCAGATGCCAGACATTCAGACGCAAGTAGGCTTCTGGAAAAAGGGTAAGGTACAAAGAACCAGCTAGATGTGTTTTCCTGCCATTTGAGAATCAGACAGCAGTGCAAGCTGCAGGAATCAGGATAATTCACATTCCTTTGGGAATCAGCTATCTGTGTATTTTGTCGGAATTTGAGAGTATATTGAGCAAGTAGCACAACTCCAGACTGCTAGGTACCCTCTTGCCAATGATGCCAGAGGTTTCCCCTGCTGGAAATTTTTCTGTTTGTGTTGCCAGCAATTAAAGAGTTATCGTCCTCTTCCCTTTGGAATGACACATTTATGCCACTCATCACTGTGGCTTGTCCTGTCAGAAATGAGACCCATTTCTTTATTCCACTGAGAGTCCATTGCCAGAAATTTAATGAATATGCTCTTCCAGCTGAGGACATCCCATGGATTTCTTTTTTTCCCCAGCAAGAAGAATCTTTGTGCTTCTTATTCTCAGTCATATGGTCAAATGCATGTGTATGTGTTTTTCTGCTTCACACTAAACTCTGCTTTCTAAACTTTGCTTTGCAAAGGTGTTGTTATTACATCTTTCCACTCTAAGTTGTCCTGTGTCTGTTTTCTACATGATAGCCTTTCTGTCACTCTAATGTGTTTTAAGCAGCTTTATAATAAGCCAGTAGCTGTCAAGGGGTTAATGTTTTCCCTTCTGCAGCATGTAGCAGAAATCAGAGAACAAGAAGCCCAAAGGAGAACCTTTGTGTTGTTCAGTACATAAACAAAAACCCCCCAAAAATAGAGAAATAAGTGGCAGTGCAAGAATTTCAGCCAACTTTCACTGTTCTCCAGGGCAGTTACAAATCAACTGGAAAAACACAGGCAAACATTGTCATGCAGAGCATCCCTATTGGTGACAGATGTGCTGAGCATTGGACCGGTCATTTACAAATCTTCCTTCATTTATGCTGCTTACGGGGATTTTCTGAATTGATTTTAATTTCTTATTATTTTTTCTCTTGAAATACCTACCAGCAGTAATTCACATATACCTTTCAATTCAGAGGCCAGTAAGAGAAGGTCATTTACCTTTTTTTTTAACTAACACCATGCTTGGACTGATGGCATGGAGGGCTGCATGGAGAAGTAGTAGCTTTTATTAAGCCAGCTGATAAAATTGGAAAACACAGGCAAGCTTTCTGTCACACAGTCCCTTCATCAAACTGAGTGCTATGTTTATTATTGTGTTACTCCAATGTAATACTGCTGTAAATCTACAGAAATCAATGGAGTTACATTAGCATAATATTAGGGTACCCCAGCAGTAAATCAGGCCATGAGTTGTTGTGGTTGATGAGCTTTGAAGCAGAGCTTTATTTCCTGTAAAGGTCAGGGTGATGGATTGTGCATCAAATTCTACCTCCTCTGCTACATGTTTATTTCTAAATGGCCTTTCACAAAACAGCAAAATAGGGCATATCTTACCCTTCCACACAAGCCGGAGCTTCTCTGAATTGAGTCAAGATGACAAATGAGGTTCTTGATCTTCCTGGATTTGACAAAAAGGCTGTGTCTGTTGCGGTAAACCCATGTGTGTCTGGGAGCATTCCTGGGCACTGGAATGTGACCGCCTGCGCTAGCAAAGCCCTGCAAGCATCCAGGCATGAACTTGACCTGTCCTAACTAGCACTCTGGTTTGCATGCAGCCATCTCGTGACAATGGACGTGATCGTTTACAAGTGCAGATGTAGGTCCTTCCATGCCAGTTGGCATCTGTGCCCGAGAACGCTGCTGGTTGGTCTAGTACAGTGCAGATGTAACCAAATTATCTGAGGACAAAAGTGTAGCAAAACAGTAAGAATCTCCTGTACCTCACCCATCCACAAGGATCAGCTCTGAAACTGGGGAATGGTTTTGTTCAATATCTCGCATTCAACCTCTGCCATTTTAAAACTGTATGTTTTATAATGCAGTTGCCCTAGCTTGCTGGAGGAGAACCAGAACAAGCATGGTGTCCACATGCAGGTCCACACTCACTCCTTCATGCTGTCTGTGTGGACTGGGCACGAGTAAGGCTGAGCCATTGCTACCTGCTCTACCAGCAAGTAGTCTACCTGATCTTGGCCCTTCTTTAGCACTGGGAAGATACTTTGAGCCAGAGCTGCCCCTCCGCTACAGTCAGTGATCAGATGGGAAATGCGTCGGTAATGGGTCTCCGTACCTGACTCATGTCATTTCCCTACCTCAAAGTGTAATTAGCAGTGTCTCCCAAGTGTCCCTGATGGATATGCAACACACTCAGTTTTACACTCCTTACCAGGTAGTTAAAGAGGATTTAAGCAACTAGGAAGATGAGACAGCGGTGCACATGGATATATTGTTATGGTGATAGTGACAGGGAGATCTACAGACAAAACGAATGGGGGTAAAAAGAGAGTTCAGGGAGAAAGCTGATGGCAAGGTGATGGAGCACAGAGATGAATGTGAGCTCCATGTTAGTGTGGGAAGCCGGGGGAGCTTGTACAATCTATTTGCTCTAAGGAGAATTTTATGGTTTGAAGGCTGGTGGAAGCTTTGAAGAAAAACAATGTTTACTGAAGTCAGGCAGAGACACCTCTATTTGAGGGGAGTGAGTATGTGAGCAGCTAAGTTAGATCTGACAGGCTTAAATTCCACGCTGAGGACTACAGTGACCAGGCAAAAAGGACCTGGGATGATTGTGTAAAGATAAGTAAGGATGAAGCTTTTGGATTTCACGTCATGAGACACTAAATGGAAGGAATTCTCTGACATGATGTAAACAGCAAATACAGAAAGGGGGTGACTAAAACTGAAGAAGAGTGAAAGGATTAGGATGGATGTCCAGAGATGCTATGAAATGTAAAGGTTCATCCCACTTGCCACTCAATGCTCCACTCCTTCTCCTGCATGTAGACTTCTTGTTGAATACTGAGCCCGGGCTCCTGGACTCTATGAATAGTGCCTATAGGTGGTAAGCCTGCATCTCTGTGGTGAGGTCTGAGAACATACATTCACGTTTCTTCACAGTGGGTATTTTATTTTTACAACCTCCTTTCGTGATCCTTAAAGGCATTATAAGACACAGTTTGAGAGTGTTAGTCTACGGAAATTGCTCCTGCAAGCCTGACCTCAAGTCTTATGACTGTCCAAACCAAATATAAAACCCATTAATTTTTTTTTATTATTATTTTCTCTCAGCCACGAAAGTGCTCAGGAGCCCAGATCAGTAAGCCCTGGAATTCAGGCTGAAAATACAGCAAACTATTCAGACTGCTTCCTTGACAGGTCATAGGGAAGACAGAGATCTTTTATTTTGTGTTTTAAATATTTTTACAGTGTAAGACTTTAAAGAATATTAACACTGAAAAACAGAGGTCTGAAAAGCTGAGAAATGCCAGAACTGGAGTCATTTGTGCTACACAGAGGTTTCAAAACCTTTGCAGTGGGACAGAAGCAATCTCTGAAGGTTTCCCCTGAAGTACCACAGCAAGTGAGCCAGCAGTGGCTGCGACAGTCACCAGGGATGTGGGAGACCTGGGGATGAGGTCTTGCTCTGCCTTCTCCAGCATCCTCTGTAAGTGCCCCAACCCCAGAGCCATTACTGTCTCTCACTCCTTCCTACTGCAGCTGCTCCACTTTCCATAAATAATGAAATATTCATTGAGGCAGGGACCTGAACCTCAGTTTCCCACATCCTGTGTGAATGCCTGAACAACAGCACTGTCAAATCAATCTCTTGCAAAACACTCTTCTTTCTCAGCAAGCGTTTAAGTATTTATGCAGGTTAGATATGCTCTAGCAGGGAAAACTGTGAAAGACCTGTCCTGGGGTAGAAAGTACCCTTCAGACGGGGCGAGGGGCTTTGCTCACGCACAAGAGAGACAGGAGACCCAGGCTGAAGTTCCCTGCCTAATCCAGATGTTGAGAAATAAACCCACTTGTTATGTACGTAGTTAGTCAAGGAAAATACGCTCTTTTACACCCCTTTTTACCAGGGTTTTCCTCCTGAATCCAAGAGCTCTGTCTCCCCAGAGCTTTCATTGAATGAAAACATTCCCATGAAAGGTTTCTTTTTGTCATAGCCACACTTTCTAACAGCAAGCCCTTTGCTGAAAACTCCTTAACAAGCAATACAAACTAGGGCTTGCTGCAGCCCGGCACTCCAGCTAAATGAACAGCAAGCAACACACGTGAGCTCACCATCCTCTGCTTAAGCCTTCTGCAGGGAACAGAAATCTCGTCCTTTATTGGGGAAGGCACAGGGAGGGGATCCCAGTCTTTATCTCCTGGATTTCATATCTGGAAGGAGAGCATGGCTTAAGGGTTAGAGCTGTGGTTGCAGACAGAACGTCTAAACACAGACTTGGCATATCCTGAGAAACAAAACAGATGAGAGTCAGCTCAGTCGTATCAGTGACTGGGCTAAATTTCCAGCTTTGCCTGTAATGACCTCATTTGCAAAGCAGAATGCTGTCTCCCTGACCCCTTCAAGTGAGGGCAGAGGTTTTGATCTGTAATAAAGGTGGTGAATGGCAGCAGGGGATTAAAGCTACTTAGAAGAAGAGATGAAAGAGGATACAAAGTTGTTCACTTCTGTCTAAAGACAACCAGCATTTCATTTATGGCTTCTCCAGTGTTTCATTTATGGCTCCTGTCTGACTGTAGCTGTGTGTCTGTTGTGTCTGTCATGTCTAAACTGAGAGACTCGTGGGTTCTGCCATGGCCACCAGGTTTGCAAATTGGCTAGAAGGAAGAGAGGAAAGTGAGGAAAGGAAAAGGAGATATTAGTGAGAGGAGATAGTAGTGAAAGATACGCTAGTAATGCAGAGGACACTTAGAATGAAAGAAATTTCATGCTGGATGACAGAAAATAACAGAAACCTTTTAGCAAATGGCGCTAAACTCTTTTACAGCTTTTCCCTGGGAAAGGCACTGGACATGAAACCCACATGTTGTGCAGCAGCATGGGGCACGTCCCAATCCATCTTTTGGCCATGCCTCAGAAGGAGCTACATCTGGACTCCTTAGGACATCTTGGACATCCTCCCTCACCATGGTGCCCAGAGATCCCATGGTATGGGCATCTGTGTTTGAGTTCCCCTGCTCCCTGTGCAGCTGGGGGCTGGTATGCCTGGGGGTCACCGTTCTCCTCCACACAGGGAGCCTCAGGGTGAGGCAGGAGCACGCTACAAGACCCAAAATCCAAGAGGCAGCAAAGTAGCAAGCAGCAGCGTGTCTCTTGATGGGTTTGCTCAGCCTCAGCACTGGCACTGCTGAAGGGAACAGCAGAACTGGGGTAGAAATGGGTGAGGAGGAGGATGGCAGCAGCAGCTGTCATGGTGTGTGGGGCCAGGAGAGTGGAGTGAGTGACAATTGTCAGGGCTTGAGCCTCCTTGAATTAGGAGGTGGTGACAGCTAGGGTAGGAGTTAGAGGGTGGCACAGGGAGAAACGAAGAGAGTGCCATGGAAGTACAGTATTGACGGCTTACTCTTATGAGGCTCAGGAATGAAATAACTGGCCCGATCTTAAAACTTCATTGATCCCAAATAACACTGCAAATGGAGGTGACCCTTTTGGCACCAAGCAGACAACTGCACACCTGCAAAAAATGTAGATCTACCCTTGTCGTGGGTTGATTGTGAAGCTAGAAAGTGCTTCTCTGGGGGTACGGATGCCATATACTCCAGTTTTGAGTCACAATTCTTGAAAGGACCATCGGAGCAAAACAGATCAACCTGGCCATCTTGGTGGTAGATTTTAACTGGGTAGTGAGCCCAGACCCTGAGGTAACAGACATCTGTTGGAGAGAACAGAGCCCCAGTTCACACAGCACTGCCTTGCATTTCCCACTTAGAGATTCAAAGCCTTCATGAGGATGGTTTGCACAACCTGATGTTTGACATGCCTGGAGATGGCAGTCTGATGGGGACTTTCTGGATACCAGATCAGGATATTGGTGCGGGTAAGCAAAACGGTCATGGCAAAAGGGGGTACAGGGTATACTGAGTTTAAGAAGCAGGAAGGAAGGGAGACTGAGGCTGCAAGCCAATCTGATGGAAAATATAAAGGGGAAGCCAGGAGGCAGTGGAAGAGGGTCTGCAGCAGGGTGGGGTAGGGAGGAAGGTGAATTTAGGTAAATAAAGACCCTGGGAAATGGAAGGGAAAGGCTGGGGCTGAGAACTGATTGAGAGAGAAGGGTGCAGGGGAGGGTACAGGGAAGAGATGGACTCTGCAGAGCTGAAACTTTGTATGGCTAAATGAGGAGCCTGGGACTCAGAGGAAGGGCCTGAAGAGAAATTCAGGGTGTGCAAAGGAAGGATGGCAACATTGGAAGCATGTGGGGCAAGAAGGGTTAGCTCTTGCAGGGAATGGGTGGATGCTACTGTGTCAGTCACAGCACTTTTACCTCCATGAGACTGAACAAACGCCAAGAGACAGAAGTTTTATCAGTCCTCTGCTGTTGGGAAATGCTTTTGAAACCTACTGATAAAGTGTTTGGCGTATTCACCATCCAGGCGCCTGTGCTAGGAGACTAGTATCTTCAGGCTCCTTTGTTCCCAGAGAGAGGGTCCTCCGGGGGGAGCAGGGCAGAAGGATGGGAATGATTCAGTGCAAATAAATTAGACCCCTGCTTTGATTCAACCGCTGGAGAATTCTCTTCCCTTATGGGAAAACAGCATCCTAATATAACATTAAGCTACAAATATCCCCTTCTCTGTTGTAACACAATACATTCCATACTTACTGGGTTATCTATTACAGCTGTTTGTTAATAGTTGTTAGTCCTTTTATTGGCATTATCTGCCTTGTGTAAACAAGACATGCAAACCAGAGACCAGAACAAAAGGCTTCCTAATCCAGTCTAAATGTAAAACTGCCACACGTAAGTCTTGTTCCCACTGATGCCAGTGATAACTTTCTTGCTGACTTTAGTGGGAGCAGACTCCGGGCTTTCTAAAAGTAACTTCCAGAAACAACATCTTCAGAGAACATTTTTCTCTTCCCCTCAGCCACAAAGCTGTTGTTGTTCTTCAAGGACAAATACACAAAGTCATTAAGAAAAAATGCTGTAACAGTGCTTCAAAAGTTCACTCTCTGGGAGAGTGAGTAAAGTATATTTCCTTTGAGTCTCAGGCTACATGTTACCTTTAGAGAAAGCTGCAGAAGTGGGAACAGCTCTCCCAGGACCTGATGGCAGTTGGTTTATAGGATGTGTTTTAACTCTCATCAGAGCTTTGAACTTCAAAGGTGTCTTTGAGTGCCTGCTCTGAAATTCTCCTGCAGGTAGGACAGACTCATAACCTCAGCAGGTAGAAGGCACCTGGTCCAGCGGTGTGTGGGCCATGCAACCCTATGGCTGCAGGTCAGAAGACCATGTGGCAGGTGCTTCACAGCCTCTTTTCAAATGGGCTGCAAGCAGTTGAGAGGGCAGCACTTAATTAATTCAACAGTGAAGCTTTTTTATGCTGCTAACAATCTGCTAATATTTTAAACCTTTACCTCTGAGGTTTTAATACTGTCAGGATCTACATCCACTTTTGCCAAAAGAAAAATTCGTTACAGCTTTTTTGTTGAACTTGCATTCTCAGAAATCAACACACCAACTCCTCCTTCCCCCAGGAATATTCTGCCCTTCAAAACCCAGTGTCTCTGTGACAGAGCTTGCCAGACCTGCGTGGATTTATAGTATTTTCTGTGTTTTCAACTTCTAATAATCCTGTCTGACGGTAGAAATTGTGGATCTTTTGGCATTCAAAGCTGTTGCAGGGCAGATGGGCACCTTGTATTCTCATGCAAGACTTGACTTGTGCTCCCTCATCATCCATGGCTGATCAGTTGTTTTGGGACATAAAATACACCTCTGGAGAATCAAGGGATTCAGGGGTGGAAGTAATAAAAGGTAAGCATTTGCACATGGCAGGCTGGATACAGCAGGGGCAGGGTTGTGGCAGAGGCAGAGAGGCACCTAGTCACGTTACATCTCAATTCTTCACATTACAGCGCATACTGCATTGGGTAGGAATACTGGGGAGAGAAAGGGGAATCACCACTCCTAGTCCCTGTCCCCCCCTCCCAGAAAATCTATCCCTATGATGTGAGAAAGTTAGATCTTTCCACGAGGCACTGCAGAAAAATAGAACATGATAGAACAAGATTTTTGGTGCATAGGACAAAGCTGCCCTTAGGCAATGTTAACTTGTCTTACTGACATTTAAATGGCCTAAATCAAGGTGACAGAGATGTTACTGGCATTGTGTGAAGAACTGTTCTGTAGGAATGAGTTGTTCTTTAGAACAATTTATATTCAGCACAGTAAATTAAGCATAAGTGGGTTTAACATGAGGCTCACATGTCATCATTTTCCAGCTCTTATTATCTGTGGTGTGACTAATGCAGTATTACTCTTCATCTGTGCTCATGACTAACTTATCTCTGTCCTGTATCCCGCAGCAGAGCCTTGTTCCAAATTGCCACTTAGAACCTTAACTGCTGCTCCATCTCCCTGAGAAGCAAGGCGCACGTGATTGTGTTCTGTCTCTCCTTTCCCATCCCGGGACAGCATTTGAACACTTCTCAGAGGGGACAAGACCACAGATTCCCCTACTGTGGAAAACCAGCTCACAAGGAGTACTCCCTGCTGGCTTGCTTTTCTCTACCATTCTCTACACTTTGATTATTGTTTGAATGCTTTTAAATTCCTTACGAGTCTTGAGGATGGGCACAATTGCTCGTGCATTTAACGTTGGATAAGAAAGCAGCTGATGAGAGTGCAATGAATCTACAGAAGACCAATGCAGAGGTGGAATGATTGACTTTTAGTTGACTTTTTTCCTTCTGCTATGGTTTTTATTCTCTCAGAAGATGCTGCAGAAGCTCTGTTATTAGATGCCAGACTGGTCAAAACTAACAGCAAATATGTTATTAAGTATGGTTCTTCACTGCTCTGGGACAGAAGTAGTGAATGAGTGCTGGACCACTTCCACACTGAATTTCATGATAAAAGGATATTTATACACTAAAGATGATCTTCAGTGTCATGAGGATGGACATAAAATAAAGCTGGGAAAAACGTATTCTGAAGAAAGAATAAAATTTTTGCTTCTACTTACTTTTGGATAACTGTTGGCTAACTCAGAGCACTTTACAGGTTGAAAAGTATAAACATTTATTCTAACACACAAATTTTGCAAAAAGCCTAAATAAGTTCCTGGGGAAAAAAAGGGAAAAAAAATTAGAAACATTTCTTCTGAGAACCAGATTTAGATTTGAGGCCCTGATTCAGTCAAATGCTTATTATGCAAGTTTTTAACTTTAACCATGTGAACAGATATTACATAAATTAATTGAACTGCTCCGCTACTTAAAATCAGGTATGTTCTAAAGCATCTTGGTTATCAGAATCCTGAGTCAGTCGCTATTAAACATGTCTGCACTCTGATTAGCTAAATCCATCCAATTTCAGAACATTTTTTTTACAGAACAATTTGTTAACGCCATCATGTTCAATACAGAGGTTTCATGCTAGAGGATAACATGTATTAATCATTGTTTAATCCTATCACTTGACTAAAGTATAAATAGAGTCTTTGAAATTCTATCTATCTGAAACATAGGAAAGTGGGGTTTTTTCCACATGCAGTGAAAGACAGGATTAAAAATTGGCCTGACAAATCAAAATTTGAAGGGAGGAAGGGGAAGAAGGGGAACTATTGTTCACATTTCCGTTACCTTCTGGTTTCAAACCAAAATGGTAAATAAATAAATAAGTAAATGGATGATTTCAGGCAAACCTGAGTAGGAGTTCACTCTTTTGTTTGACAATTAAATTAATTAGCCCCTTATCTTGCAAAGCTTAGCTGTGTGCCTGAATCATCTAAGACTTGATATTCATGCTGAAGGTTAAATCCACTTATCAAGGCTTGCAGTGCTGAGCTTCTTGGGCAAAGGAAAGGCAGCAGACATATAGACAGAGTTTAATGAAATGTTGAAAATGGCAGGATGCAAGGATGATGAGAAAAAGAGGTGAAAAATCACATGCTGACAGGGACTTGTGAGTAGGTGGGTGGTTGAGCTCAGCCTCCAAGTGAGCATGACTAGAAAAGAGGCTAATTACTTTCATTTGTCTGGCACGGTGCCTGTGTAAGATATCAAAGGGTACAAATAAAAGTTGTGAGTTGTTCAATCTCCATGAAAAACAGACATTCCTAAGACTCAGAGGACTTCAATTCAGAGGCTAAAAGGATAGCTGCAGGTTTCAATAAAGTAATATTTTGTTTAAAAAATGTGTTCAACAAATCTTCTGTGTCTTTCCAGCTGATTTTCAGACAACACTATTTTTTTTTTAACTTGGAAAGTTGTTTTAAAATAGCTGCAGGATCCTAGTATTGGCGCTTCTTTTTTATGTGATCACATGTGCAAGAAAACTGAGATCAGTTCCCACTTCTGTCACAGACGTTGTGTGCTGATAGACAAGTCAGATACAGGCTGATGTGTCTAACATTCGGGTGTGTATCATATGATATACATGATAGATACATGTCTCATTTTCCCACAAAACATCCTCTCTATCTGTTTGGATTGTAGACTGTTTAGGCAGGGACTACTAGATCATTTAGACTGCCTGGCTGGTACCACAAAACAATATATCACAAATTTGCTACCTTACAGCAATATTAGAAATCGACAGATAAGTGTTCTGTATCCTTAACTTTATGGAAATGCACAAATATTCTAGGCTGTACAAGTCAAAACTGCACGAGACAAGCTGTAAGTACAAATCTGTTGGTTTTGTGAGAAAAAAAGGTAACTATTTCAAAGAGAACTCTAAAGAAAAATTTATCACCTTCAAAACTAAAAATGTGATTCATAAAGAGAGGAATACAGGGAAAAACAATAACAAAGCTATCAAATAATGATTACATCGTCACTTGTTCCCTGGGGACTTCTTAGACTTCTTGAGGGATTTTCTGATGATAAATTCCTGCTGTGATCCAAATCCTATGGTGTGATTAAGTGTCATTGCCATCCCCCCACCAAACCCACACACTTAAATGGAAATACTGATTTTTCAGCCTGAAAATTTAGATGTGATAACTTTAAGTCTGAAAGTCCTACGGGTACCTCCTATAAAATGGGATTCTTCAGTTCTGTCAAGTGAAAAGGTTTCTGGACAAAATAAATGACACTGTTCTTTGCATTTCCTGACATGCTGCTTACTCCACTGTTTAACCTGCTGCCTTGTCTTCAACATCTTTCCTCCTCTGGTCAGAATCAGTAGTTTCACAGGCAGATTGCTGATGCCTTAAAATCACTTTGTAGTTATTCATAGAAGAGGTGATGGAGTACTACATTCTTTGTTTACTCGGTTGATTAAAAAACTTCTAAGGTAAAAAAATCTACTCAGACATAACAATTATTTTAAAATGTAAAAAAAAAAAATAAATTGCTCCAATCTGAAACAAAATGTTCCACTACAGCACCAACAAATAGCAGCAGTTTTATCTGAGTTACACAGATTGAAATGGTTCACGTGGTTCAACAAATGAAAATTTTGAACTCAGGTTGGGTTAATATAAGAAAAAACACTCCATCTGATTTGTCTTAGAGGGAATTTGAAAATTTAAATTAAAAAAATAATTTCGATGAGAAAGTATTTAGCTATCTGCTTAAAAGATAATTTGAAAGCAAATTTCTTCATGGCACTTGTATACCCATCTCTAAATGTATACTCTGATTTTAAACACTGGAATTCAAGCTGATAATTAAAATTTCTGAATACACAGACCTGAGACATTTTCAGATCTGTTCTACATCAGAGCAGCCAGTGTTTGGGTTGTTGGAGTCCCTGCTCGGCTGGAATGCAAGTAATTCTTCTTTATCCAACCGAAGAGAGTTGCTTCGGACATTAGTATGGGTGCATATTTTTTTTGTTTCAAATGGTCATTTTAAAAGAATCTTTATAAATAATTTTCTGTTCTGGGCCATAACAAACTGAGGCCTTTGATTCCTTTCTTGTTTCCTCAGGACTTCTTTAGTCTGCTTGGATGATATTAATGTGCAACCCCAATATTATGGGATAAACTCCACTCTGATTCAGGTCAGCAGGACCCTATTGGCTTTAGCATGAATTGGATCTGGCACAAGTTATTTCTAAAAGTCCTTTACAGAAGGTTCAAAATCTTATTAAAAGGCCAGTGTTCAGAGCCTTTTATGTTTGCATAATACATGAAATATATGCAAAGAAGAATCTGACAGGAAATTCAGTAGTATTGCAGCGCTACATCTGAGAGGGGAGCAGGAAATGCTGGCACAAGGCAAACGTCTTCAAGTATCTGTGTTTGAACTAACAAGTCCATATAAAACAAATTTAAATATGATCAGGGAATTCATCTGGTGCATCCCAAAGTGGGTTTCCTGTCATTCTGATTACAAGTGACTACAGATATGGTTTGTGGCTTCAGTTCACAGTAGACAGCTGATGTTCTGCCATCCACTCTTAGAGTGAAACTAAAATTTTGCATGAGCTGAGAACAAGTCAGAGTTGTACACTGCCCAGCACTTACAGTTCCCACCGTCCTTTGAAGGAAAGGTTCAGCTCAACAAATCTTGTATCAAATGCACCATGTGCGTGTTGATCATAAAAATGACATTTCTAAGAAAGAAAATCAAAGATGCTGAAGATTCTAATAAGCACCCTTGTTTTATATACTAAGGGTTCAGTGCAACAATGTCCTTTCCCCCTCTCCTTCACCTTCTCCTTCCTTTTCCCCTTCCCCTTCTCCCTCTTTTCCTAAATGCTGCTTGAACTCCATCCTAATGCCCTCTGAAGAGGAACTGCAGGTTGTGTTGAAGACCTGACATACACGCTATGCACTGCAGTAGATGCATTATAATCTCAAAGCCTTTACACCTAGCAAATTCAAGAGCTCCACTAGCCTATAAACACTGGAAATTAATGACATGACAGCCTCAGGAAATAGTACTTCAGATGTGCAAGTGTCTCATGGGAGGAACTCATTACTGGAGTTACAGTAAATTGCCACTGAACGAATGCTGGAGGAGCTTCCCACACTTCATAAGCTTGATCTTGTCTGATTTCAAGGGCTAGGTGAATTTTGGCATGATTAAATACGAGAAACCGTGACCATCTGAAAAGGCTTGGACTTTCAGGCTTGTTACATCAACTTGTGGTGATAGCAATGCACGGTATGCATTGTAGCACCTTGCTTGAGGTTTTGGTTGTTTGTTTTAAATTAAAGGCCAACTACTGAGCTAGGCAAGAATATGTTAGTTGAGCCTCTGCTGCTGAGATTTTAGACTGGTTTTGCATATATGTGAGATGGTGGGAGTTTGGGAGAATGGGGGTGCAGAAAGGCATAATCCAGATTTTTTATTTTTGGCTCCTAGCAGATTCAGTGCATTTGACTAGATATACATCAAGAAAGAAGCCTAGCTTGAACTCCTACTTGCTTTGCTGTATGAGAGACTTCCACTTTCATTTTTGAAAGTTATTTTATCCTGTCTTAAATCATTGTTAAATGACATAATAGCAAAGTTATCTGTCCTGAAACCACCCTACCCTGAGGTGTTATCTCAATAAGCCTTTATAAACTGAAGCTGGCTCCAGTCAGCAATTAAAGTGCCATAAGGACAAAAGGTGTCTCACATATCACATCAGATTAGAAAAAGTGTTTCATGCTGGACAGAACTTCCCTCTGCAGCACGGTGATGTTTGCTTCATTCATTATTGTTGTTTTCATTAAAATCAAGCTCTCAGTTATAGGTGTGCAAGTTCAGAATTGCAGTTGTTCCAGAGGGGATGGCAAATTCAACTGTACCCTTTCTAATAGACGGGTGGCTGATGAAGAAAAGATGAACACCAATACTGTGAACACTGATAATCTGTACCTTGTGCTGATCGGTTCAGACATGTAGGGCCATGCCATTTGGTATAGTTGCACCACTGATGGAAAACAAGGGAGTTCTGCTCATTTCTATAAAGACTAGTGGTGTCCATATGTGGTCTTATGCTGCTTGACTGCCTGTTGTTAGAGATATTTGTAGCAGAGAAATGAACTGTAAAAAAAGGAGATGCTGCCTTAGTGAAATTTCAAGTGGTGTTACGAAAACAATGGAAAACATATTAAACAGAAGATTTGCCAGCCCAGCACATTCTGGGCTGACATACCTGGGATTAAAGTTGTGTTAAACTATTGCTGAATTGGCAAAATGCTAACCTGCACCTTTCCCAGTCACTGTGCTGCCATTTAATGTAAGTTGTTCTGGGTTAGGCAAAGATGCAGGCTTAATGCAAGAACTAATGGGCAAGACTCTCTGTCATGTGGATGTGCAAGCACAAGGTCATAAGCTTTCTTTTAGCCTTAAAAATGAAAACAACACTCACAAATATTCAGGAATACCTGGTATTCTGGAATTTGTGGCTGCTACCAATATTCAGCGTACATTGCTGTTTGCTCTTCTGTTAACAAGTTTCTGCTTGTTACTGGATAACCCAAGCAATACTGTGTCCTTGAAAATCTTTTTTTTTTTTCTCCTCTAGTTGCCATTAAGAAAACATGAGTTTGAGTCTCCACTGCCACATTTCATATGCCTTTAAACCAGGGCCCTGCAAGAAATGCTACGTTTTGGCTCAGCATTTTAATATGTAGTGTTTTAGCTCAGCAGAAGAAAGGAGAAGACAGATATGTGGGGGCTAAAATCTTACCCAGCTGCAGCTCATTCTGCCAGAGCTCTGAATGAGAGCTTTTGTATGCATTCTCCACATTGTGTACTACTCTGCATAACACTGATGACTTCAGAAGAATTTCTAACAACATGGGTAGACAGTGGCTGTGATTCAACTGTCTTCATTTGTCCACAAAATTAAATTTCCATTATTAGAAAACAGAAGATTATCACTTTTTCACATCCACCTTTCTTATAGAGGTATTCAGGTGTGTGTGTGACACCGGGGAAACAAGGCAAAAACTGACCAAACACATAGCACAACCTGCATCACTGTTGGACCCATGCTGCAAGAATCCAGTATTCATCTGGTAAGAGACACATACTTTTAGCTTCTTAAAATCCAAGGGCAGTAGGATGAAAAATGTCAGGGGAGGTCTATTCTTAACAGGAACGTATCTTCCATGCATTTGATGAATGTTTCCTTTAAGTTAACAATAGTGGTCCTGCATGCATGAACGAGCAAAGCCCTAAACATGCAGAAAATACTTCTGTTTGTTGAAAATGATACCTTTCTGCAGGAGTGCCTACATTATTTGTGTGTTGGGGCCTTTCCCACAGGAACCCTTTCCTTGGTAGTGCAGGAATGGAGTCAAACAGGGTTACTTCCAGGGTTGAGCCTGTCCATGAAGCAGACTCCAGTGTTAGGGTCTGGCTGATGTGTGATGTTGACTTCAGTGAGGTTCGTGGCATAAGAAAAGATTGCAAGTTTTGGTCCTCCTCTAGAAGTTGATTTGTCCACTCATTACTGCTGGGATTTGAGACATTGCCAGGCAGACACTGACAGGAAAAAAATATTTTGAGGTTATCTTTGGAGCAGAACCAGTATCCTTGTCAAAATTACATCAGCAGCAGTTTAGATACATATTCAGCCCTGGGTAGGTTCACACTGGCTGCCTGCAGTGAACAGTGTTTCTTAATGTGGGGACAACCACTAGTTCTGATTAAAAATACAAGTAGAACTACATCTTTTCCAACCCAACATCTGTTTTCTAATCCGCTTATTGCTAACAATCCACTTGGAGTCAGAAAAAATCTATTTCTGTTCTACAGTGAAAAGCTCAAG
Organism: Gymnogyps californianus; assembly: GCF_018139145.2. Classification (NCBI taxonomy): domain Eukaryota; kingdom Metazoa; phylum Chordata; class Aves; order Accipitriformes; family Cathartidae; genus Gymnogyps; species Gymnogyps californianus. The sequence continues at coordinate 135,975,663 of NC_059471.1, forward strand.
TAGAAATACAACTAATTGTTGAGAAGGAAATTTAGGCACACATCTGTATTAGGAAAGGGCATGCAATTACAAAGATCATTGGTCGCTTTGGAATAATCGGTTTGTGTGATGGAGTAGCTGAGGCAGTGAATTGAAATGAACCTGTGAAGAAATCAGAGAGACTTCCATACTTCCATAAACATTTTTTTGTTTTGTTTTGTTGGGAAGAAAAGGTTTTCAGTTGAACAGTTCTTCCCCAAATGCTGAAGTGTTCTGGAGGGTAACTCTGGTGAATCTGATCATACAAAAATTTTTTATTGTTCTTTCCCTCATATTTCCAGGGATGGATTCTTCCGTGCTGGAATCCCACCCTAGGGTTCATCTGATCTGTCTTTAATTTCCTTCCTCTGACAAGTTATCTTCTTTGTGGTGTTAGAGCAAGTCTGTAAGTGCAAGTCCACATTAACATAGAGATCTCAGTTTGCCATATCCTCTGTGGCTCAGGCTTCACCATCTTGGATGCAGCGTCATGGTAATCGCTTGTGGTTTAGGCAATATAGCGTAGCTCTGTCCCAAGCTTCGCTCACATAGCTTCTTTGCTTAATGCCATATCCAATGAAATGGGGATAGTGGCATTACCTGACCTTGGGAGGTGGAGGAAAGGAAGGGATTATTATGAGATGTATGAATCCCTATTTAAGCTGTTCATCTGGTTGTGACAAACAAAAAAAGATAATGGAGTCAGTCTATGTCCATGCTTGTAAGGTGCTGGAAAATGTGGTATTAAGCACATCCATTTCATTAGGTTGGTACTGAACTGGTGCACTGGGTGCACTGTGTACACTGTTAGTGGACACTGTGGTGTTGACAGCACTATCTTTCCAGTGACACAAACTGATATCCTAATCACTTATGCTCTCTAAGAGATCAATTACACTTTTCTCAAGTGTTGTAGGACCATTAACCTTAGCTTACCGCTCAAATTCAATGTGGTTAATTATAGCCTAAGTATCTAAGCTTTCATCTTGCAACGGCAATTAGATATGGTAATCTGCAATCCTTCGTAGCCTAAAGTGATGCACAGGAGTGTTGTGTGCTGCTAAACGGCTGCCATGTTCTGCTCTAGAAATGGCTCCATTTTTCACAGGGAGATGCTGAAATTTATAAAGACAGCTATTTCTAAATATATTCAGTGTCAGTGGAAGTGAGTAGGCATATAAACAACAAATAAACATGGGCTGAAAGGTATATTGCACTTCAAAGTAGTAGAAACATAAACATTCTTGCTGTAGATCAGTCATGAAGGACATAAGGAATATAAAATAGCCTCAATATCAAAATCTATCTTTTTTTCTTCCTCAGCGGTCAAGCTTTTGAACTGCAATTTGCTGAAGAAAGTCAGGCTGACCATTTCAACTGATTTCCTCTTCAGCTGACATACCTTTGGCCTCTTGCATTTTGTCCCAGTTGTATGCATTTGCAGTTACTTGATATTGCCATCTCATAGACAGGAACTCAATTAAACTGGCCTTTATTCCTGACTGCCATATCATTTCCTAAGTGTGCCATTTTATACACCTACCCTATCGGTTCATTAAGCCCTACCCTCTACATTGCTTCTACAGGCTAAGTCCTGCACACCCCATTAAAGTCAACACAACTCTCTAAAGTCTTGTTGTGCCCTCCTTAGTGTCATGCACAACCAGAGCCTAAATTTCTATTAAGAGCTACGCTAGTGCTAACCACTGGAGATGAACTGGGAAAAATTTTGAAACACAGACCTTATTTAGTGAACTCAGCCTCTTTTTCTTGGGATTGATTTCAACATTTACAAAACTGTCTGCTGAAATTCTTAGGTGAGTGATGAATGCATATGTCAGTCTGTGGGTGTCTGTGAACACATGTATTCGCTCTTTGCAAAAGCTACTGCAATACTTGCACCGGGGAGAGAAGCATGTAACACTGCTGGTATTTTTTATCTTTGCCCTTCAGAAGCAATTCTGCCCCAAACCAGAATCTGCATCTTGGTGCAAAACCACCTGGGCATTCAATGAACCTTGATTATGGCCAGAAGTGTGGCATCTCCTTGTGGACATCTAGACAAACTTTAATGGAAAATGAGAAGGAAAAGTTATTGGCAATTCACTCCAGTCCTGTGACATGGAGAACATACAGGCGGCCACGGCCTTGGCATGCTTCCACTACTCTTGCCACAGACTGCTGGGCCTTACACTTCCTTTATGAATCACCATGTGCTGTATACAGAGCTTCACAGCACTAACAGCAACCAAAATGTATGTGGATCACTTGGTACTGATGTACATGTTGATATTCAGATTCTGCAAGTAATTTATTGGATTCAGGAGAAGGATCTGCTGAAGCTTCCTTCTGTCTCCACTATACTCACCCATAGCCCTCTAAGGATTTTGTAGTCCCTGCAATGCTACTGATCCCCTTCAGCCCTCCTCCACTCAAAGCATGCTGCTCTCACTTGCAGTTGTATCAACACTTCCTAGATTTTTTCCTTGACTTGCCATGTGCCAGGATCGTTCCCTCACTTTTCAGCCATTTGGAGTGCCAAACATTCACTGATCTTGCCTGTTTCCCTCCTCTTCTCAGCCTGATCCTACTCTGCTGCTGCTGCAGAATGGAAAGATCTTAAAGCAGCAAAACTAAATGGTGCCTTTTGTGAGATGTGCTGGAGAGAAGGTCTCTTTGAATAAGCTCTGAATCATGCGAAATTTGAGATATAGAAGGCATTTTCCTCAGAGCCTCAGGGCCTGGGGAAATGTTTGAGCTCTATAAGTTCTGGATGGAAGAGGAACTAGTTTGTGTTTCCTAAACTTTATGGTGAACCATGTTTGAACAACAAACTTGGAGGTAGCTGTACAATTTTCCTGGACCGGGATGCAGACCAGATGGGATGGAAGAAGGAGGCAGGCCGGGACTGTCTAGGACTGATATAAGACTGAGGCAACGCCTGGCCAACGTGCAGGTGGAGAGCGGGAGGTGCTACATTCCTGTTCCTGTTTTCACTGCTCCCAACCCTGAGTCTGATTTTGCTCTTGGTAGTGAAAACCTTGAGCGCTTCCACTGGAAATGCTGGGCAATTCAATTTAGACACAACCATGACGCGAGTAGTAAGCCAAACCTTTTGCCCTTTTGATAAGCACAGGCTGAGAAATTGAGCTCATGTTGCAGGACATGAGCCAGCCAGTGATAAACTAAGTTCCTATAGCACTGGGTATCTGTTGTGGTTTAACCCCAGTCAGCAGCCAAGCACCACACAGCCGCTCCCTCACTCCCTGCCCCCCCCACCCTGCTCCTGGTGGGATGGGGAGAAGAATCAGGAAAGAAGGCAGAACTCATGGGTTGGGATAAGAACAGTTTAATAACGAAAGTAAAATACAATATTAACAATAATAATAATTAAATATAAGAGTAATGAAAAGGAATATAACAAAAAAAAAGGGGGGGGGGGAAAGGAAAAAAAAACCCCAGTGATGCACAATGCAATTGCTCACCACCCACTGACCGATGCCCGAGCCGCAATCCACCTCTCCTGGCCAACTCCCCCCTGTTTATATACTGGGCATGACGTTCCATGGTATGGAATACCCCTTTGGCTAGTTCAGGTCAGCTGCCCCGGCTATGCTCCCTCCCAGCTTCTTGCACACCTGCTTGCTGGCAGAGCATGGGAAACTGAAAAGTCCTTGGCTTAAGATAAGCGCTGCTTAGCAACAACTAAAACATCAGAGTGTTATCAACATTATTCTCACACTAAATCCAAAACACAGCACTATACCAGCTACTAAGAAGAGAGTTAACTCTGTCCCAGCCGAAACCAGGACAGTATCCCACAGCCCACACAGCAGTGGAGGCATCATTTTCTCTGTCACTGCCATGTTTGAAAGAACACCAGGCCCTAACAACAGGCATCTCTACATGTTTATTCTGCCAATTTTTTTAAAGTCAAAATTTGGAAATATAGCCTCTAAATCTCTTTCCAAGCTGTAATATCTCCTTCCCATTTTTGCCAGTATTTCCTCCCTCCCCCCAAGACTAATCAAAGGGTAAACCTCTAAAAGCAGTCAGATGCAATATAGTCTAATCATCATTACTGTGTTAGAAAGTTGATGGCATGGAAGCCTCTGAGTAGCCAGCTTGGTAGTATTTATTGGGATTTAAGAGCTTACTATAATTATGATGTCCAGTAACTGCCTGGATTGATGTGTGAGGGGAGAAAGAAAGGGAGCTAGAAGCATATCTTGTTGTCAGGATGTGTACAAGATCAATGAATGGATGGATGGACAGATACGGATAGATGGATATTTACTCTGTCATGCATTTTTATGTTTTCCCAGTGAGCTATCCCTATTTTTCTGACATGTCTCACAACAGTTCTGAAAAAGGTTAGGCCTACCTGTATATTGGGATCATGAGCAGATGTGATTTTGTCCAGTCTTCGTGACCTTCATTTTTCAGTGCTACATACCTCCAGAAACCGAAGTTTTCTGTAAGATTGTCTTTTTTTTACTAAAAGAATGCTGCCTTAGCAGGTGAGTTCCCAGCATATGGATGAAATTCACTGGAGACAACACATTTTAGATGACTCTGGAAGCTTGTAGCCAGAGAAAAGTTACAGCAGATTCCCACCAATGCACCTTTCTCTCTTGAAGGTTCACAACCTTGCCAGGGTCTCTACCCATCTATCCCAGTGGGCTGGATCTATCTCTTTGGCCCTTGCTATGGTATAAGCGTCTTTCTTACTCTCTTTTGAAAGCCCTAGGAAAATCTGAAATGTCCTAGGTTTTTGGTTCTCCATCACAACCTGAGGTGGAGTTCCCCTCTTATCATCCCATTACTTCCAGCCAGGTGATTTTTTTTTCTTTTTCCTAGAGAAAGAAAATAAAAAGAAAGGCTTGTTTTAATGAATCTCTTCATAAGGTAACTTTGTGCTGCCTTGAGGTCCAGGCTGAAGTCATTTTCAGGATGATAGAGTCACATTATTTGGTGAACTCGCCATTACTATAGTAGCACTTCTGAAGGGTAAAATGGATCTTAAACTAATGGGAAGCCCAATAGCAAATGTCCCATATACATTCATGTCCATATTTGATTCCTCTGACACACATGTACCTTCTCTCAGTCTATGAAAGAGTAGAAATGGGATTTTGATATTTTAGGGTCCAAAGAGGCTTGGAGACTAGACTTGTTTTTTTATCTGGGATTTCTGTTGAGCTCTTGAATGTTTATTTCATATTCTTTATGCAGGGCTTCCCCATCTGCCTTTCACTTGTTCCCTGGGATCCTCCCCTAGGCTGTCTTAGGGGAGCTTGGCTGCCACAGTAGTCTCTGATGAGATTAGTCACAATAATGCTGCAGAGTTAAGCTCCTTATACTGAAACCTGGCAGAGCTGGTAATATTATCCAAAGAGCAAAAGGCTAAAGCAATGTTTGGCCTGTGTTGTTTTATTCAAATTATGGCTTGAGGTGGTGGCAGGTCTGCTGCAAATATATAGGCTTCTGTCCACCACATGTAAAGGCAAATTTCCTTGAGGGTTACTGTAGGACACATGACATTCAGTATTATAGCACACCTATGATACCTGGATGTATGTAGTACCCCACTTATTTCCATCTCTCTGAGGCCAATAAAATTACATGGGTGAATACATCTCTGCTGGCTTGGTTCTTAGTTAATTTCTTTCCCTTTCCATGCACCAAAGGGAAGTTACATTGAGCACTGAAGTTACCCTGACACCATAAGGCAACAGCATGAAGAATATGAACAGAGATAACACTACTTAATGGCAAGAGTTGTGGTTTTCCCAACTGAAAACACTTTCCTCTTCCAGTACAACAGTATGAATTTTCTGCAGTTACCATTTTCACCATTTGTGTGTCATCCCATAGGGGTGCTGCGAGTTGCTCTGTGTAATTAAAGTGTGTTATTTTGGCTATGACTGGATAAACATTATTTGATGCATTTTGTAATCCTCTCTTAAGAAGGATGCCCTGGTATGACTTTCATTTTGTGATCCCAAGAAAATGTTGCTTAACTAGTGCCCTGCTTGGGCACACAGGCATGAAACTAACATTTTATGTCTATCCACGATGCCTTATATACCCTGAGAACAACGATATCTAGCTAGTGCCTTTGCACGGTCAGTTTGCAGTTCCTAATTAGCCTGTGGCATTAGCCTGTCTGTCTCAGTAACTACAGAATCTAAACCTTGAAAAATAACCCCACAAAAAACAAACGAGGGGCATCTCTGAATGAAAAGTTCTGATGGCTGGAGACAATCATGTCTGATGGTATTGAGGACCTTCTCTTCATTCAAATCTCGGAAGACAACCCAGTAGTCAGCTCATCTCACAGTCATTATTAAATAATTTCAAAAGGCTTGCTTTGTTTTTTTTTTTTTGTTTTCCCCAGAGAACTTACTGAGTTCACAGAGAATGTTGCTGCACTTTCATCCTTCTCTTGCCAACACCTCTTTCTGGTCTTTATTCAGCTCTGTGATGTAGAGCTAGGAGTCTCGATTAATAGTGTGTAGATCAGGGGCTGGGTTAAGATTACCTAGAGAAAACATGCCCCACCCCTACCCCACCACCACTCTCCAAAGACTTTAATATCCCAAAGTGAGCAACACTGGAGCTTTTCTTTCTCTGTGATGGAGTGAGGTTGGTCAAAGGTGAAGCAGGGCAAGAAATGGAGCCTGTGCTCTACTAACATGTCCTCACCTCCCCACTTCTTTATAAGTCAGAGCTTGGGCCTCAGTTCAGTTTCACCATCTGCACTCTATCTTATTTCTCTGGCATCCACCACAAAGGCTCATCTGATTCTCTGTTGCACATCTTGCCCTCTTGCCCTGTGCAGCGACTCTCCATTGGTATTTCTTGGATATGGGCCTCTGGGACCTGCTTGCTTTCTGAGACAGGAGAGAGAATCAGGGAGACACTCGGTCCCTGCCTCCCTCTCTTCATCATCAGGGCTAATCAAAGCACACTGCTCTCAATCCATTTTCTCCAGAGCTGCTTTCACTGTTGTCTTCTGTATGCAGTGTTTTCTGGACAGGCTATATCTTCAGTGCTGCACATGATCTCCCTTTGCATCAGCCATGTGGTATTATCACAATAACTGCATGTTAGAAGCTGCAGAATGAACATGGGGAAGATGAGGCCATGAGATTTCCCAGCTACAATTGCCAGGACGCAATGTATCCTGTGGAGTACTGCAATTTAACATTGAATTGATCTGAGACAGAAGGGTAAGAGTAGTTCAGCAATGCAGTTTATTTCAGTCCAGGTTGAAATTACAACTTTTTTTTAGGGTTTCCCAATAATCCAAAACATATATGTTGATAAAGTTTTCTCCAAAAACAAGATTTTTGCAGAAATCACTTTTTACTTTAGAAAAAAATAACTTTCTCGCAAACTTCCTCACCCTTCATTGGAATAGAATAGTTAATAAAGTCTAACTTGTCCATTGAAGAGTCCCGAATAGTATATCAGAATTGCAATTTCCAGTGATTGGGATCTTTTGATCCATGGACATGTGCAAATTACATCATTGTAGTGTTTTCCACACACAGAAATACTATTGCAATATTGCTCCTGAGTTTTGCATTAGTGACAATAGTTCATTTTCTTTGCTCTTTATAGTATCGGCATGTGGGGGAAGGGAGGAGGCAGGCAGGTGTTGCTATGATTTGATCATCCTAAAAGGCATCTTTCACATTTCAGTTTAAGATGATAAATTGCAATTTTCGTAAATTTGAGTCCTGGGGCTTTTGGTTGGTGCCCACAGTTCATGTAAATCTGGCAATGAAGTAACTGAGTTATCAGCCACGTAGAAGTATCTTGGCTCATATTGGCTTGAAACGTGGTTACTAACAGGATCAAATGTGCCGATAGCCTTGATAATCATTTAGTATAACAAATGTTGACTAGAAAAAGATAACACTGAAGCAAATAACCATGTTTGAAATTGCATTTTGACATATAACATCTGCTTGGGAAAGTCACAGAAAGAAAATGTAACATAGCAAAATACTAGGAGGTACAATTTAAGTTTAGGCCATTGAACTTACTCTGCACCACCGCTCTCTATGTATAAGAAAGCTCAAACAAAGAGCTTGTGTGAAATACCTGTTCAAGGCTTTTTTCTATTTGCATTTCCATCTCTGTACATTTCCATTGTATATACATGTCCCTAAAGGACAGACTTGCACTCAAAGCATGCAGTTAGCATGAATTGCTCCTGACATGAAAGCTATTCCTAGCTTTACTTTTAACAGGCAATATTTTTAAGTCAGCTTTACTTAAGCCTGAAAAATACATAGAGGAAGTTTGAGAAAAATATACTCAGAAGTACAAAATTTTAGTATGATTATTTTCATTTTTGGGACAGGAACTCAGAGCACTGGAGGAAAAATAGCTTGTTAAAGACAGAAGTTCAGTGTCTGAAAACCACTAAATATATAGGAAAATACCTGTCTTCAAGAGTCCGAAGTATCTGGACTGTGTCAAACTTTCACGCATTGAATTGATAAATCTTTAGAAATAGTCATCAGATTTCTGTCCATACTTTCCTGTTTTCATGGAGTCTTATCTAAGACACCGAGACTGAAGCCTGGTATCCTGTAACTTTCACTGTCTTTTTATCTATATCCAGATGGCCAACGCCTGTGTTCACCCATGTAGAGACTTCTGTGCCCAGCAGTTTCTTGTAGCTCAGGAAAATAAAATGGTTTTGGACTCTGGAAGCTTTGGAGAGTCTAATTGCAGTGCTTTGAAATATGCCTCCAACTGTCCACCGCAACCTTCTGCTGTTGTTTCACCTGTAGTGGAAGCAGCATAGGAAAACACTCTCTATCCTTAACTTCTTTGGTTTGTACTCCAAGATATCAACTTAAACTGCTAAGGTAGGTGAGTTTGCTCTAGGTATACACTTCTGCCTGCTATTCCTGTTATTTAGGTAGTATTCTTTGGCAGAGGGCAGGTTGACCAGCTGGAGGTGACAGTATCGTGAACTTGCACAGACTTGCACAGGCACGACAACCCTGATTCACATGAGTCAAAACTCCAGCACAGCTCAGGGAAAATTCTGCAGAGCCTATATGAATCCCATTGTGTTGGGAAAAGTGCTTTCGACTGCAAGTGGCTTGAGTTTTCTGTGTATTTGGAAATATAAAATCATCACTTGGACTTAACTGAAATAGTTTGCATGGTCTTTTTTTGTTTTCAAGTCAAAACAAAAATTTATTATGGATGTTTCACAAGTATGCACCAGAATAGCATATTGCTGATCTGTAATGAAAATTAAAGTTCCTGACACAAGAAGATGAAATTGACATTTTAGCTATGACGTTTGCATTTCCCATTTTTTTCTGTTTGTTTTTTTTGAATGCTTGAATATTTATTTTGGATGCTGAAATGATGTTATCTTTTGCGCAATTTGATTTACAATATAGCATTGCATTTATTGTACATGGTAGCAGAAATGCTGTTTACTTTCAACACTTTGTCGAACTCCCTGGAGAATGATGATTCTAAATAAGTTGAAATGTACTGCTTTGTGCAACAGATTTCCTGGTTCAATTGCATTAAAAAAAAAGGGAAGCTGAAATTTGCAACACCTTCAAAGACAGTCATCAAGCTTTGAAAATATCAACGTAAATCTTTACCTTAAAAATATAAAGAGGATTGCCAAAATCCCCAAATTGCTTTAATGTAGTTGTAGTGGGATCCATTCCACAAGTTGAAAATTGGTTTAACACTGCCAGTGAAGAGCTGCTTTTGTCAAGGCAATGCCAAAGGGAACAGACATGCACACTCTCCTCCAGAAACTGCTAGCAAGCGAGCATGGCTGGAGCACTGTGGGATTTGGGTGGTTCCCACTCAGCCAAAATACACATTAGAAACTCTCACTATAGAATAAAAACAGTACTGAGCGAACTCCAGGTTGGCGCAGCATATGGCACGTCCTTTCTTTGCTCTCTGTCTCTTAGCTCTGCTAACTTGCCTGCTGCTGAAGGCTCCTCCTTGAGACCTGTATCCTAACTACCTGACCCTTTTTTTTTCCCTTCTGGCATCCTCAATGAGGATCAAATCCACCAGAGGCCATGGCTCTGCACTGCACTAAGATCTTGAATCAGACTCTTCGTCCCTTTTCTTCTGCTGAAGCCCTACCTAAGGGACCCAAGGTAGAAAAGCAGGAACAGGGACCTCTGTGAAATTCTTCAGGTCTTGGAATGGGAATCATCATCTAGAAGCTTCATCTCTCTCTATTTATTATTGAGGGAGGCTAGAGTACCCATTTCTAAGACAGATTCAGAGTTTCACAGGGCAAGGAAGGCTGTGCTTGTATTTATGAAGCTTTGGTCTGTTATTTTGAAGACATTCAGTGGGCCATGGGAAATATTGCTTAGCTCCAAAAGAGGAAATTGGAAATTCCCCTCTTCAGAAAATATGAGTTTGTACTAAACTGAGCAAAATGTGGGCCTGAACTAGTTGAAAGCTATTGATTTTCCTTAATTTAAGTGATTAAAAACACATAGAGGGAATGAGAAATAAAATTCTAGTTGATACTTTTAATTGAAATAACTCTGAGTGTTTGAATAATAAGCACGTAGCAAAATATAATTTGTTTTCAGGATTTATTTTTCAGCTCCATGCTGTACAGAGAAAAGTCAGATTTGTAGCTTCACAGCTGTTCTGGGAAGGCATTTACCTCAAGTACTTGTTATTTTTCTTTGGTTTTTGATAACCATGAGATAACCATCCCCAACTTTGTAATCACTTCTCTGTTTCATTTGTCCCATCACATCCTCAGGCTAGAGAATCTTATGGATGTGAAGGATGATAGGAAGTTTACGAAATGCTGTATCAATATGAAATGGCAGCGCCACCACAATCAATCCTTCTCAGCTTTTCTGTTGGCAGAAGGTCACTCGGATTAATACCATGTTCTATTAAAAATATCGGAAATGGCATCACCATTGGTACAGATGACACTCTGACAATACCAGAATACCCTAGATGCCATTTTCAGAAGCTTCATCAAGAGATATCTAAATGAGACCTGTCCCAGAACTACTGTGATATCTCCATTGCCTGCCTTGTTCAACAGACATAAAATCAGGGCCAAAACAAGGATCCAGTGGATTAATTTCACTAGGGTCTGTGTGAAAGGAATGCACGCACTGGCCCAGCTCTGCCTCAGCAATCGTGAAGGCTGACGGTGTGCTATAGGTGCTCCTCAAGAAACTGGAAAAATGGTGAAACATCTAAGGGACAGAGGCATAACTTTTCTGGGATGCTGGTAAGGACAAGGCAATGTAGATCTGAAGCAGAGTCAAAGAGTGTTGAGTAGAGCTGACTTGTGTCCTTGACTCACGGAGGAACTCATTTGGTAAATGACCCCTGATTTTTCCCTTTGCAAATCTCTACACTATTATTAGCTTTCCACAGGTAACTGAGGAACTAATAAAGGTAGTTCTCACTCTCTTTAGAGTTACTGTTTCAGGCTGTCTATAGATATCTTGTGCACTCCTTGCTGTGACATCTGATTCCCCATTTGAAGGTTGCTTTTGTTTTTGCTACAACTAAAAGTTTGTTTAGACTTGCTTGTTAAAAACTAAAGTTTTTAATTCTATATAATCATGTGCAGTCATCCAGCAGAAGCCAGGCTAATTCTGAGACATGATGTGATAAGAGTGGGGGAAGAGAGCAAATATGAAAAGTACAATGCCACAAATCTAGTTGGAGATCTTCAAGAAAATGTTCCATTCAAATACCGTGTTGACAGCACATGCTCTCCCCCTCCCCTGTCAAGAGCATGGGAAATAAAAGTTGTTTAAGAATCAGGAGTTGGGATTTTAGCTAACTCTGTAGTTTCTCTTTAGGATTATGTCAACCATGTCAATAAGGGCCAGCTGCATGCTGTCTCTAGACTTCTTCATTTGCCTATTTCTTAGTTATTTGAATCGGTGTGCTCAGATTGCTGAGCCCCACAACAGGAGATACCTGCCACAGATCATCTGCCAAGTGTTTTTTTTCCCTCTTTTTCTGCTGCTTCATAGTAAGATGCAGATGATGGAAAAATGAACCGGCTCATCTTGGCAGCGGGCAGTACTGCATTGCCATCTGCTGCAAAGTGAAAGGTGTTCCAGCATGGCTGCGGATGGCTGCAAGTTGAGGATGAAATTATGGGAGAGGACTTATGATAGGTATTGAAGGAAAGGAGGGCTGCAGTGGGACCGGCACGCTTTGGATCACCATTTCTTGCTAAACAACCAGAGTAAATGCAATATGCCTCATGGCACAGGAGATACCTGTCGTTTATAACTGCATTAAGAACATCTCTATTGGCAGGGAAGCACCATTTCCTCTCAGCAGGGACCGAGTGGTGGGAGTTTCTGCTGCAGCTGGGGAACTAGCCAGTAACTAAAAAGAACACCACAGCAGGGAAAGTAGTACAAAAGGATCTAGGAACGATTTCTTTTTTTAAGTGATCAAAGTTGGACAGAACCAGAAGTCATGCTCCATTAGGAACAAACGGTGCTATTAGTCCCTCTCCAGCTTTCCAGCTGTGTTGCTGAGTGTTAAGCTGAAGATTTTTGTATTCTTCTACCAGCACAGGATCAGGCTCACCCGAGTTAGATATGGCACGGACATGTAGTAAACTCTTCCTCCAGAGAGATTGCAGTCTACATAGAAAAGGCAAGATGAAAGATGGGAAGAGAAAGAAGAGAAAAGTGTCTGGACCAAGCTAACACTGCTGCTGAGGGTCAGAAGTGGGAACCAGGGTTCTAGTACTAGCATCAAACATCTAGAACTTTATCTAGGTTCTGGCATCTAGCACTTTATGCTATCAGACACATTGCCATTCCTTCATATTCTCAAGGACCACACTGTGTCTCTAACAGAGAACAGTAATGATTCTGTGAGCTTACACTCCTCCACCCACTTTTGGATTTATTCTGTGGATGAAAAAAAGATTGCTCTGTCTGGAGTTTGTCTCTGATACTTTTTCATTACCAATTTTTCTTTGCATCTCTCAATGTGTTTGAATTTCTGTTCTCCTGCCTGTTAAGGTGTTACCGAAATCAGGATGCGATTTTCAAGTCAGATGTACATTCTTCAGGTATTTTCTTTTTCCTTTTAAGAGAGGAGAAATGAAAGTATCAGTCCCCCTACAAAGAAACTCTAAGAGTGCATGGCCCTAGCAAGTGGTGGGGGTGCATGTTTATTTCCTTTTATTGAAAGATTCTTATACATCAAAGTGGCTCAGACACAAAGAGAAGTAAAAGCCAGAAGCATAAATTCACCTTTGTAAGCTTATACAATATCTTAAGGAGAGTCATTTGACAGAATTATAGATCAGAATAATCTCCCTTCCACTGCATGCTGCAAAACTGAGCTGTGATAGATGCAAGAGTCACTGCCAAAGGGCCTGCAAAAAAATATGCGAGAGGAACAATAACAGATTACCATAATGATGCATAAACCAGAAACCCAAGCAAAATAAATTCACATACAGTATGCAAAAGGTATCTGAAGCCATCTTTTGCAGTTTCGGTCTTACCTTCAAAAGCAGCAACATTAAGGCACTGTCTTACTGATTTGGGCCCATTTCCCAATTGGCCATATTCTCTGCAAACAAACAGACATTTTTCTATCCATTTTTTTTGTGGAAAACAGAGAGTTTGCCATGCTGGATCAGATCAATGAACTGTCAGAAGAGACCTCCTGCCTTTATTCCTGGCTGGTGCCCGATGCTTTGGTAAAAGCTCCTCCTTGACTTATTTTCCCAGCCAGATATGTAATGATGCCGGTAAGAGACATACATTACTTCCAGAACCCTCTGGGGAATCAGTGCACACCATAAACCATGAGTTTTGATTATCAGTATGTTAGATGTTAAAGCTACAGCTGCAACGGTCAGACAGAGCACCAGCCAGACCTTCTTGAACACAGCAGTATTATTCCACTGGTGCGACCCACTGCAGAATTTTCCATGGCTCAGCTGACTCTATGGTGGGTAAAAATCATTCTTGTGCAGAAAACATGCTCAGGGCTTATGAATCACTTGAATGTTGTATAAATCTGCAAAGCAGGGATTAAGCAGGACTTAAGAGGAGCGTATGACTTGTGCTTGTCCTCAATACAGTGGTGAATTTCATATTATGCAAAGAAATAGCTCCTTTGATTGTTCTGTACTTACTTGGTGTTAATGTCACTGGATGTCTTTGTTGTTCCCCTGGCTAGCGTAAAAGACCAGCCTGGTCTGCTCGTACAGCGTTTTGGCAAAGCAGGATTCCATACCCGAGTGGGCCCTCCAACCACTGCTGTAATAACACATAACAGTATCCTGATTAATTTAATGCTCCAAGTTATAATTCACATATTCTTCATCTTGCTGGCTAAATGAGTCCTTCGTCCTTCGTGGGCTAGTTGGCAAAGCGTATCTGTGCACAAGCGAATTTGATTTCTGTTCCCTATTGCCATGTACTACTTCCTCTTTAATGAGGATTCTCTTTTATCTCCGTTGATTGTTTCCTCTGATTTTGCAGTAGAAAGGTCAAAGTTCTGCTCCATGCACTGATTTTCCAGCTGGTAGCAACCCAATGAGATATGCGTAGTCACAAGTGTCTGTGTGTTAGAAAGGTGACCTTTTTTAAATAAAGTTAACTCTAAAAAATTTACAGCTATGGATAATCTGAAACCGCTCACAATTTGTGATAAATTTAATAAATTGCAATGACCAATTAAAGAAGGATTTGTTTTATGTTGAAATACTTTACTTTTACAAATTTTCTTTTTTTTCTATACCATTCACCATCTTCAGTTGCTATATTCAATGCATTTTCAATCTCTGCTTTTTTCCCCCACAATACAAGATACTCAAACATAGACCTAGTGTTACAGATAAAGATATCATCCAATATCACACCTTAATGATTGTATTTCTATTTCTTTTTACTAATCAAACAAAATGTCATAATTATTTTTCTACTGCTTCGCTGTTGTAGGAAAATGGCCTCACAGAACTATGCGCAGTGACCTAATACAGGCCTAGGTAAAATTTTCATAAGGAAACCTGAAATCTGTCCACAGATACATAAGTGGTAGTTTGTGAATTCTGTAAAATTATAAACAAATGGGTAAAAAAATCCATATTCATTCCCAGTGGAAAAAGAGATGGATTTGCCATGTATAAAACACGCCAAGATTCAGGAGGCCTGGGTGGTGGGTATTATCCATTCTTGCAGCTAGGTTGAGTGCCTTTCATTTCACCCAGTTCATGGAAGGCTCTGTAGGCAAGGTGTTGGCTTATGAGGACAGAGGCAAGCATAAGGTTTATGTTTTTATGCTGTATCAATGAGGATAAAGGAAATCGAAGATTATGGCTGGATGACAGGCTCTGAATCCAAATAAAGGTAGCGAGTGGGTTGAGTGTGGAACAAGGATTGTGCCTGCCCAAAAAGCACGCCTGCTAGTTCAATTACTGGGTGACCTTCAGGTTTCAGACAGACACCTAGCATCCTTCTACGAGTGGGTTTGCTGGCTTCTGCCATACATCACAATGGCTGAGATGTTTACCCAGGACTATGTTGCTGCAGTCCCATATTGAGGAACTGGCTTTGGCCAGCAGATTACCTGTTCCAAAGCACCTCTTGGAGTGTAGGAAAAAGAAGATACTCGGTAAGATTGAGTAAGAACAGAGGTTCGATATTCTGACTCAGATTGGGAGAATCCTAGTGCGTGTCTTTGCCTTTTATAATACACTGTTATTAGCAGAACATTTTAAAGTAGCTGCTGGCCAGACATTTTGCACTGTGCTGTTATGTTTGCTCTACAACATACAACTTGCCATACTTACTGCTATCTGTACCTTGTTAAAAGGCTCTTCCTGGCATGTCTTGCATTAGCAATGTGTTTCTCTGCTGCATAGCACAATGGGATCATTATCCTGGGATCAATCCTTAGACACTATTAAAGTCAGAAAATACTGCTGTACAGTGTTGAATACTAACTCATGGACTATTGCTTTGAGGCAATGGGACACAGACAGGACGTAATGCAGATGAATGTCCTTTCTTTTTTCCTACATAATGCACAAGGATTTGAAATGTGGGACATAATGGGGCAAAAGCTCTAGAAATTCAAAAGGTGAACAATTTGTAAATAAATCAGCAAGTGGCCATGTAGGGAGGGAAAGATTTGTCTGAAGTGTAATGACCCTACTGCAATGTGCTCACTAAGCTCTCAGTGGCATTTTAAACATCATGAGACTTGATTTTGAGACTTCAAGGGAAAATAAATCATAAAAAGAGGTGCTCAGAACTTGAGAGCTAGGATCTAACAAAGCACTTAAGAAATACACCGAACAGAAAGCGGACCATTCCCTTCTGCCATACACAGCACAGAAGAGGGGAGGCTCCAGTCCTGCAGAAAAGGAATAGGTCACAAACCTCTAGAGTCCAAAATAGACCCTGGCCCAGACATAAGTAGGACAAGACACAAAAAAGCAAGACTGAGAAGCTAGAACAATAGCAGTGCCCAAGGCACAGAAAAGATTGGACATTGATGGACTGATAGTCTCTGAGGAGTGCCTAGCTCCCTTCATTTTGGGTAAGACTTAGAATTATTTTGAAGTGCTTACAATCACCTGAGGACAAGGCTTCAAAGCATCTGTGTCTTCCACTTTAATACACAGTAGCTGCCAGTATTTTTGTTTACTCAAGTTCCTTCTTTTTATATAAATAATTGCTTCTGCTTCACTTCAGCTGTCTCTCCAGTATACAACAACCATTCTGGCCAGGCAGGTCAGCAAGCACTTCAAAAAGAAACCATCCTGTTCCTGAAAGAGGACATACAACTGTAACTCTGAACTGAGGCTATAAGGTAAGTATACTTTTGAAACACACCCTGCTAGGCATTTTTGCCTCTCCTGTATGCTGATAATAATGCAAGAGGAAGCCCGGCTGCCAAAGTAGCTCTGCAAAGCAACCTGCACTGGGAGGTTTCATCACGGAAGGACAACAGTAGCAGGGAGCATTTCCAATCCTGTGCCATAGACACAGGCACTTGAACTATCCGCTCAGCAATTTCTGCTCTTGTGTGGTGTTTTCCAAGGTTTTTGTAGTCTTAGAGCTGAGGCTGCAGATCCTGAGCCCCTTACTGCAGGGCTTTTGATTTCCCCCAGACCTTTCAAGTTATTCCCCATTTCCCATTTGTGCTGATACGCTGCACAAGAAGCTTGGTGCTGATGTCTTCTGTGAGGTCCTGTACTTGCTTGGTCTTTGCTCAGGTTGTGTCAAGTAATTTCTCCCAGCTCTGCAGCTATCTTCAGTTTTCCTTCACCACTGTCCTGTCACTGTAGTTATTATCTATGACCCCTGCCAGATTGCAGCTGCTTTCCTTTGGCCATTACCCATGCTGCTACTTGCTGTCTGTCTCCACTCTGAACAGCAGCTGCAAATGACTGTCTCTTTTCTTCCTTTTTTTCTGTGAGCGGCTTATTTAGTGTAACGGCTTCTAAAGCCTGCCTGCTGGACTGCAACCCACCCCCCTCCACACCTTCTTCTTCAGTCGATGCATTCCTTGCTTCCTGTTTAGTCTCCGGGAAAAAGCATTGCTGTGGCCCAGCTTTGGCACGTAAGGATCTCTTCCTGACCATCTTGTTTTTGCTATCAGTCCCTCCGCTGTTTATGCTGCCAACTTTGTTTGCTCTCGCTCTTTTTCATTTTTGATACCCATGGCAAGACATCTGGTGCTCAAATCTGCCCTGTTAAGTGCTGAATCGCATAAATTCTGCTGCAGCGTGCTAGGAGTCATGTCGGAGCAGAGCATGTTAGGCATGTCATACTGTGGACAGGCGCTGCTTGACTCCTGATCATTCTTGCCAGAGCTTCCTCCAGAGTCACCTCTCAGAAAGCAGACTGTCCATCTCCTGTCCTTAAAAATGACCGTTTGCAAAGGAGTCTTGGAGTGGCAGAAAGATCATAACTGATCAGTGTACCCTGCACGCTGTGTACATGTCACGCTGGGTCATATATGCTCTGCAATGCACATTGGTGCCTGGCCAATGGAAACAGTCTGGCTCAAATAAAACACCCTCTATCCCTAGGTATGAAGTTATTCATTTCCTGATGTCAGCTCTTATATCTGCAGGGATTACTGCTTTTCCTGCTTTAAATAAAATCCCATCTTGCACATGTGCACGCACACACACACACACAAACAACACTCAATCCTTTGCCTAGTAACAAGACGGGTGATGCCTGTGGTCCTTCTTCCTTCCAGTACAGCCACATACTCTGTGTACGAACTGTTTTAATGCCTTTATCATCCCACCCAGACAGCTTTCAGGAGCACTCAGCACTTCCTCAGCATGCTTTCCTTTTGCTGGAGCTCACACCGCATCTTTATGCCATGCCCCAAAGTGACACAATGGGATTGTCCCACCCCCCTACGCAGGGGCAGCAGCTCCTTGTTTATCTGACTCCATCCCGGTTGTGTCAGGGCTCCACCAGTAAGTGCTCAAGGTGCTGACTTTGCAGCAGCGTGGCTCCAAGTTCTCTGTGGCTCTATCTGTTCCAGGGGTTTATAGCAATTTGGGACTGGTTCCCTGCATTGGATTGCCTTTACCCCATCACATGGGGCTCTGACTGCTGCCAAATGGTGTCTCTGCGTGTTAACTGCTTAGATGATTCTTGTGTCCTGAGAGGCGGAAGGATAAACAAGAAGAATCTAGTAGTTTATCTTCTCTATGAACCCCTAGAAATCCTTCACCACTTTTGCTCTGGATGTTTCCTTAGTGGCTCTAAGGTTTTTGGGGTATAACTGGAAGCACTCAAAAGTTCACAGATGTTCAGGTCACCATTCTCTGCAAGCGTCAGCTTATCTGCATTCAGGCTAATATGCTATTCTCAGCATCTCCTTGGGGCCAGTCACAGTCTGGAATCATGGCTGGGGACTCCCTCTTCTTCAACACTTTCAGTTACAGTAGAAAGTGTCATCAGCCACTGCCTTGGTGCCTGGGAGTCCCTCTACTGTGTGTTTCAGTTTCTGCTGGGAACACTGTAATCATGATCATGTTCCCGGCATTCACACTCTGTCAGGTGTGATAAAGTTGATCACGAATCCAGTTCAAGATCCTGTCCTAACTCATAATAAACACTGAATACTTTTGAATTTGATACATCAAATTGAGCCTGACTTCTATTACTGCTAAAGACTGGTGACTTCTCTCCAATCCTGTACACACTGATTTGGCATCAGTGTAGATGCTCATTTTATGCAGATGCCTGTTGTTTTTCCACTGCCACTGATTTATTCTCTGCTCCTTTCTCTATAGGTCTCTTGACATCTCTCCTTTACAGAGTTTTCCCTCAGTAACACTGAGAGTGCCAACAGAGTTTCATGTTTTGGGAGCTTGAATGTCAGGTTCGTAGTCAGCTTTTGAGGTAGCCATCGGTCTCCTTAAACTGTAAGGTGACACTTTTTTGGAAGGCTAAATGGGGCTGATGGGGACTTCTCTCTCTGCTCTCTCAGACTGAAGATATTCTGGTGGTGTACTACGCTCACCACATGGCTTGCTTAGCGATGGATGGACTTTTTGAGTGTTCTTTATCATAAGACCAAGTGATAACGTGCCATATTTCACGGCAGCTTCCCAAGAGCTTGTATCTGTCCACTGGCCTCAAAATAGCCTCAACTGTAAATCATCGCTGTAAATTTTAAGTCCCATTACTGCAGTCTAATGTTGCTGTTAATGAGTGTTCCTGGAGTTCTATTGCAGGTGACCTTGCAGCCCAACTAGGACTAAATTTGGCTCTGATTCGGTGGGATAGCTGTAATTATGGCTATGGTAAGACTGGTAGATTATTCGAGCACTGTGAGTACCCTGAAATGCCTTGAATTACTAAGCCACACTTTATTTTCTCAGAAAACTCAACTAAATAATGATGCGTGTGTTCATCACAACTCTGTCTTCAGCCTCAAGCTTGGGGTTTCATAACAAGGCTTGTGTCATAAGGACCACCACTTTCTGATTCTTTCCTGGCAGTTCAAGTAGAAATGCTGTATGAGGGGGGCTTTCTTTAGATACGTGTCAGTTTTGTTGAAGCATCTTTCCTATAAGCTGGAATCGTCCTGCAAATGATCTCACACAGGAGAAACTTCAGTGTTGCCAAAGTTGACTTCTTGGTTGTGTATTACAAGGACGCACTGCCAGAACTGCTTTTTGGTTTTACAGGAACGTACTTGCTCTGGTGTTGTTCTGTCCTCCTCAGGTGTTCCTCTTCTCTGACAGCAGCGCTTCATGTGATGCTCACCCCTAGTGACATGAGGAAAGTTCACTCTCTGGTCTCTATACCCCGTGGCCAGCAGCACTCGTGAACAAAGTTCTTGCTCCAGTGCTTGTATAAGGTCTCATACTAAGTAACACAATCATGGGAAGCCAAAAGTGGGTACTGTTAAGAAAGAAGTCATGTGTATTAAATACCTGAGTATGCTCAGGTAATCACAGAAAGAAGAAGCTATTGCTAAGTCATTCAGGACTTCTTCTCCAAGTGCTGTTCCCGGTGTGTAAAATGGGAAACAGAAATTATTTTCAAAGACTTGCTGCACAGGTCTCAGTAAAATACTCTCTCTTCCTTTTCCAGGCCAGACCAGCCTGCTTGAGCAAGGCGTTCTCTCAATAACAAGCAACCAGCTGGACAAAACTCTGGGAAAGAAAATCTAGGACCACGAAAAGAGGTCAGAGAAGGAGGAAGTGGTATTAAAACCATGAAAATATTGTTGCTAAGCACTTGTAATTACACTTCATTTAGAAGTGTGTTCCTCCTATGGGTACATGCCCACAAGAGTTTCGTATTTTCTGTAGTGTAGCTTGGGCACTGTGGGGTGGATTAGCACTTTGCCCTTCCATTTCGTCCAATTATACAGCTGCTTTGGAGAGGGACAAAAGCAGGCTCAACCCCTTCCTCATAAAGCACATTTTCTGTTCTCCCCTGCCCAGACATCCTTCCACTGCCACACTTTGCGCATATCCAATCCACTGATGTGGGATACAAAGCAGCAAGGCGACGGCATCTTTTCTCTCCAGGCTGGTCCTTGCAACAAAACTGTCATGTGAGTAAGGGCAGTTACTGCATCCTTCTTCACAAGGATGCACTCCCAAGCTCTCATCTTCGCTCTCTGTAGCAACAGGACTGGATCTACTCATTGCCTCTTTTGATCATAGAGGGCCCATATTTAAGGCTTTAAAAAGGAGCAGGAAAAACAATGAAATGATATGACAAAAGGGAACAAAAGTCATTGTCATCTCCCATCAGCTATCAGTATGCTTTGAAGTATTAGATTTGATTATCCCAGTCATAACAATGCCTAATAACACTGCAGGATAGTAACAAGGCTCATAAATCAGTATTAAAAGACAAAAACCTTTTAAATGATCCTTTGTTCCCCTCAAGGAATAAAATCCAACTGTCAACACCACAAGTTCACTTTTGGTTCTATCTGTTGACTCTTTCCATGTCATGGACCATGACGACTGATAGAGGCTCTGCAAGGCAAATTTAGGCCAAAACAGCTCTCTTCATGCATAGCATCCTCTGTCTCCAAGGCCATTAAATGATGTCTGTGGTGACACCTGCACAACTCATTTGTGGGTTTATGCAGCTCTAAATGGAGCTATAATGTTACTAGGTTGTTTTCCAGGCTTGGATGAATTGGGGCTACAATGCCTATGAAGATCTATAAGGTTCAAACAACCAGGACATCACTTGCCACTTTGGATTTTGCAATAGTTTCTATCACACGAACTGTCTCTTCACGTCGAGGAAATTTAGCATGCTGAGAGTGTCACTCATGACACTTACATGAACGATGTCATGCTAGGAAATCCACTCTGCTTCTGTGTCTGTTGATTTCAATCAGTAGTTTTCAGGTTCCCCGATGACAGTGTTTAAAGCCTATTTCACTGCATAAAACCAATGGTTTTTTTTTAATCCAGCTTCAGATTCTCAGTCATTCAATACAATTTTTCTTTAATCCTTACAACGCACTAAGAATTTTAATCAACAACTTGATTCTCTCTCTCTCAAAAAAAAAAAATTTCTGTTCTTTCTCGCCAGGGGAAATCTTTCGTTTGCCAGACTGAAACATAGGAACCTGCAGCTTTCTCTACAAGGCAAGACTTAGAACTTGCAGAAATGGTTCTGCTTTTGCTGTGCTGACCCACCTTTGACACAAGGAGCCTATCAGTTCTGCTTGCCTTTGAAAAGTTACATCAGCAGCCATCAAAGATGGCAGCAAAGCTCCTCAACCTGTGCAACTCAGAACGCCTGCTGCTTCCCCATCTGCTTGTGCTCATCCACACTACCACGCCAGCCTGGATGCACTTTCCATGGGCGAGCTCAAGTGGAAGTGTTTCTCATAGCGAAC
Organism: Gymnogyps californianus; assembly: GCF_018139145.2. Taxonomy (NCBI): domain Eukaryota; kingdom Metazoa; phylum Chordata; class Aves; order Accipitriformes; family Cathartidae; genus Gymnogyps; species Gymnogyps californianus. The sequence continues at coordinate 135,998,106 of NC_059471.1, forward strand.
AGCTATCGGAGAGGGCTAACGCCATTTGCATTGTGCCACCAGACCTACCACCACACAAAGCTGGGCTTTTGATTGTTTGCAACTTGTAGTTTCCCTATGAAAACTTTTTTTCCTGAACAGAACTTCTCAGTTTGATGCTTGGAGGGGATTACCAGTTCAACTGCTAGTGGCCATTTTCTGGAATACAGGAAGTATGAAATAGCGCAGCCTGACTTCAAATTTGGCAGCAAGTTGGAGTCTCCTTCCATTCCTCAGCATTTAATTCAAGCTACTTAGCACTGTGACATGTAACATATGACCTCTTTGCAAGCCCTAGTTTTACTGCTCATTAGTCTATGTACCTTAACAAGATTTTCAGCGACCCTATGGCTAATAGTCCACTTCTCTTAGAAAGATATCTACCTTCCAGCATGATTGCTTGTCAGTAATGTTAGTTAGATTGGAATAAGAAATCACAGAGTTCAAAGCTATTCAAAATGAGGAGGGGGTAGCAATATCCCAGTTTGTCCTTTCGCTACCCTGTAATGTAAACACAAAGGGCGCTATTATTATTTTTTTTTTTTTTGCTACTGGTGTATCCACAGCTTCCAGTGAGGATTTGGGTTCTGCTGTGCTAAGACAGCCCTCAGGAACAAACACCTAAGCAGTTGTGACAGGCAAAGGAAGCACTTCTAGTCCTGTTTTTCAGATATAAAAGCAGAACGTATAGACTTGTCTGCAACCATGCAGGAAACCAAGGGCAGAACAGCACCTTGAACTCAGGCCTCTGATTGTCAGATCTGCATTTTCATCACACTCCTGAGCGTACGTATTTGTCTTTGAACTAGTATAGGGGGATATAATACTGCACCAGAGGCAGACAAATGCTAGCTCACAGAGCTACTTCTGCAAAGCACTTCCAAGCGCACTGAATGCAGAGCTCTCCGAATACTTTGCAGTCAGCTCTGTGCAGCATGTCATCCAGGCGTGGAATTCACTGCCATAAGAGGATGTTGAGTCAAAGGCTGTAGCCGAGTTTCTTGAAGGGCTGAAAAACAGCCTGGTTAGTTTAGGCAATGGGACTGCCTTTCTTTTTTGGGGGGATTTAGTTTGTGCAGCGTCTAGGGCTGCTGGGTCCAAGGCTGGGTGCTGATGCTGAGCTGCTAAACTGTCAGACAGAAAATTAGTGATTGTGATTTTCACTAGGAGAAGACTCTCTGTTTTTATTTATTGTTTTGATTGTTTTGCGCAGAAGTGGCAGAAAGAGACTTTTCTCTTGCTCAGAACTTCACCAGAAGTTTCTCACAAAACTTTCAGCATATGTGACACTCACTGAAAAAAAAAAAAGCTTATGCCAGGCTAGACAGGAAATCTGTTTCTTTTTCTTTGCACTTTTGTTTCCACCAGGGCTGGTGAATGCAGCATGCAAAGTAGCTGTGATTACAGCACAGCTAGGGCTAGAGGATTTCAGAATGGTTTGTACTATAGCAAAAAAAACCCAAACCACACCACCATCAAAAAATCCCCACCCCAAAACAACAAAATGTGGGGATAAACAAGGGGAAGGGAAGAGACAGAAACTGCCTATGAGGTCAGGTGGTTAAGTATTTTTTGGACTGCCAAGGTGGTGATCTTAAGTGGAGATAATGTATTATGCAGTGGAAAGCTAATGAGACCAGGTCTGTTAAACATGGACTTGGTGTTACTTAGCTCTGGAGTGCTTCAAATTACAGAGGCCCAGGTTGTATTTGATCACCTCTCCCGCTTTGACAAAGTGAGCAGCAGGCTTTTATATAATGTACATGATCCTATACTGTAGGGAACAATCCTGCACTGGCAGGGGAGGGAAGCTGATGACATAATGGGTCTTCTGCATCTCGAAGTTATGTGATTCATCAATTAAATGAATTCAGTGCGATAAGGCAGCATGAAAGGGCAATTTCCCTGTAATACGCTGCCTGCCGATTAACTCTTCCCTCCCAATTTCAGCCACACCGCTCGGGATCCAGCCTCCACCACTACGCCCAGCAGGCTCCGGCTGCGCAGCCCCGTCAACTACCGAGCGCACGGCGGGCCGGGGTCCGGGACAGGGGCTGGCAGCAGCACCAGGACCCCGGGCCGAGCCATTCCGGGCCGGGCCGGCCCCGCACCACGGGGGCTCCGGGCACTGCAGGCGCAGCCGCCGCCCCGCCGCGGCTGCAGCACCGCGCTCCGTGCGGGACGTGTCAAGCCCTGCACCACTCCGGCCGCCTCCTCTGCAGGTGCCGCGGTGGGCCTGCGGGCAGCGCCGAGCCGGCCACCAGCCGGGGAAGGGGGGGTCGGGCGGGGAAAAGCGACCACCCGCTCCCCGCTGCCCCTCTGCGCGGCGGCGGCCGCCGGTGCTCCGCGCCCCTGCCCGCGCCGCCTGAGCACACCCCTCCCCTTACCCCGGGGGGGCCGCTCGCTCTCCGCAGCCCCCGCTGCGGGCTGGGGCGGCGCGGTGTCCCGCAGCGGGCTGCCGGGGCCGGCGGGCCGGGGCCGCCGCCTGCATTGCGTCGGGGGCGCGGCGCGCAGCGTGCCGCGGCGGCGGGGGCCGCGCCGGCGGCGGCGGGGGCGGCCGGCCCGGGGGGCAGCGTGCCTCTCCTACTCCCTCCGGTCCCGTCCCCCCCGCCCTCCCGGTGCCCGAGCTGCACCAAACAGCTCTCAGGTTTCTGCTGATACTGCAGCGTCAAGAAATGGCTCGAGTTTGCTCCTTGCTCTTATGCATTCAGCAGCCCTCTCGCTCCTGCCACACGCGTCCAGCTCCTGCCTCCTGCTGCTGCTGCTGCTGCTGCTGCTGCTGCCGGGACGAGCCAAGACCGACTCCGGGGATGCGGCTGCAGGACTGCGGCTGTCTTACATCTCCCCAGCCGCCGCTGCCCAGCGCCCGGCTCCTTTTCCAGCTGTCTTAAGGAAGAGAGCAGGAGAGCCAGCAGCTATCTAGGACTCCTTGATTTTATTTACTAACTCAAGCCTTTTGAAAAAGGTACTTTGCACTCTTTTCCACCCCCCCCCCCCACCCCCCACTGCGGTTCTCGGCAGAAACTAATTAAACCCACTCGCCCTTGGTGCAGCCTAAGACAGTGTATGAATATTTCAGTGTCTCGCAGGCAGCCCTGTAAAGCGATCGCTGTATTATTAAGAGGGGCACAAGAGGAGGAGGGTTGAGTTTGCCGCTGCGGTTTTTGTTTTGGTTTGGTTTTTTTGGATGCTGCTGCAAGGCGACTTGACGCATTCCGGCACTGGCTCCTACTCCTAACCAGCGCATCTCACTCGGAGCAGGTAAGGAAAAGCCCCTTCTCCCCCCGTGCTGTTGGACTCTATTTTGGACAGTTTGGGTCTGGGATGTCGAGCTCCCTCCCCTCGTCTCTCTCTCAGTTGTGTTTAGCTGCTGCAAAGCAAGAGAGGAGATGCTTTGCTCCCCCTCCTCTGATCCCCCCAATTGGTGTGATGAAGTTGTCAGTGCTCAGCTAAGTCTCCACCATCTGTGAAGCGGGGAGCGTGGCGGTCAGGAGACTTATTGCAGGAGCTGACCCCGCTGAAGTTGCCTGGGAAGCCCTCCCGATGCACTCAGGGCATCGCAGGGTCCACATTGGCCCCTTCCTGCCTTTGAGGCCCCGGAGCGTGTCCAGGGATGTGTGGGAACGTGTAGGGCTCCACATGTGCTGCCGTAGTGGGCAGAGCGGGATGTTCTTGCTGGTGTGAAAGCCAATCCATTGCGCCTGAGCGTGTGTGTGTGGTGGGGCTTTGGGGCTGGTTTATTATGTTTCTCTCCTCCCTGGCAGCCTCCATCCTGCAAGTGAGCTTTATGCCTTCAAAAGCGGAGTATCTCCATCCCTCCCTCCCCAGCGCACAAGAGGAGAGGACTGGGGCAGTGTGGGGGGGCAGGCAATGGAAATTTGCTGAGTTGGCATTGCAAGGACTCGCCTCCCGGCTGCCCCGTGATTTATTTATTTATTTATTTTTTATTTATTTATTTGTGTGTATGTGTGTGTGTGTGTGTGTGGTAACTTTGTGACAGCAGCCGTGGCGATGGTCAAGTCGGCAAGAAAAGTGGACGGATCGAGTTAAAGGCAAAAGGAGACGGCTGGGGAGGGGACCCCAGCCTGGGGGTGCACTCCATAGACCTTCAGCCTCCCGGCTTGGGGGACAGGACCCCTCACCTTACCTGCCCTCTTCCCCCCCTAAAGGTACTTCTTCCCTCTTTCTTCACCCTCCCATCATCCCTGATGCCTCTCCCTTCATCCCACCTCTTCTTTCCCCTTTTGGATTTTTCCATCCTTTAGGCTCCTCGTCCATCCCTTCCTCCATCTCTCCATCCCGACTCATCATCCCTCCCTGCAGACTCTGAGCCTCCCCCCTTTCCCCCCCTCCACTGAACTGCCCTGGGGCTCTCGGCTCTCCTCCATCCTCCTCCCCCCTCTCAAGTCCCTCTCCCTCACTTCTCCTCCCCTGCCCCTGGGTCCCCCTTCCCGTGTGCCACCATGACTGTGATGGCTGGAGAGAACATGGATGAGACTTCTGCGCTACCTGGCCACCCCCAGGATAGCTACCAGCCCGCTGCCCACGATGACCATGAGTGCTGTGAGCGCGTAGTGATAAACATTGCTGGACTACGCTTTGAGACGCAGCTGAAGACCTTAGCCCAGTTCCCCAACACTCTGCTGGGCAACCCCAAGAAGCGCATGCGGTACTTTGACCCCTTGCGCAATGAGTACTTCTTTGACCGGAATCGGCCCAGCTTTGATGCCATCCTCTACTACTATCAGTCTGGGGGGCGGCTTCGCCGGCCGGTCAATGTGCCCTTGGACATGTTCTCTGAGGAGATCAAATTTTATGAGCTGGGTGAGGAGGCCATGGAGAAGTTCCGGGAAGATGAAGGTTTCATCAAAGATGAGGAGAGACCCTTGCCGGAGGGGGAGTACCAGCGCCAAGTATGGCTCCTCTTTGAATACCCAGAGAGCTCTGGGCCTGCAAGGGTCATTGCAATAGTCTCTGTCATGGTGATCCTCATCTCCATCGTGATCTTCTGCCTCGAGACATTACCTGAGCTGAAGGAGGACAAGGAGTATACAGTGCATCGCACTGACAACACCACCCAGGTCTACAAATCCAACATCTTCACAGATCCCTTCTTTGTTGTGGAGACCCTGTGCATCATCTGGTTCTCCTTTGAGCTGGTGGTGCGCTTCTTTGCTTGCCCCAGCAAGACTGAATTCTTCAAGAATATTATGAACTTCATTGACATTGTGGCCATCATCCCTTACTTCATCACCCTGGGCACTGAGATGGCCGAGCGGGAGGGGACTCAGAAAGGAGAACAGGCCACCTCCTTGGCCATCCTGAGAGTCATCAGACTGGTAAGAGTCTTTCGAATCTTCAAACTCTCCCGGCACTCTAAGGGCCTCCAGATTTTGGGACAGACCCTCAAAGCAAGTATGAGAGAGCTAGGTTTACTAATCTTCTTCCTCTTCATTGGGGTGATCTTGTTCTCTAGCGCGGTATATTTTGCTGAGGCTGAAGAACCTGAGTCTCATTTCACAAGTATCCCTGATGCTTTCTGGTGGGCGGTGGTATCCATGACCACTGTGGGCTATGGTGACATGTACCCTGTGACAATTGGAGGCAAAATCGTAGGCTCCTTGTGTGCCATCGCTGGTGTGCTGACAATTGCCCTGCCTGTACCTGTCATCGTGTCCAACTTCAACTACTTCTACCACCGAGAAACAGAAGGGGAAGAACAGGCTCAGTTACTTCACGTTAGCTCCCCTAATTTAGCATCTGACAGTGATCTCAGTCGCCGCAGCTCCTCCACAATCAGCAAATCTGAGTACATGGAAATCGAAGAGGATATGAATAATAGCATAGACAATTTTAGAGAGGCTAATCTCAGAACTGGCAACTGCACTGTAGCCAACCAAAACTGCGTTAATAAAAGCAAGCTGCTGACTGATGTGTAAACAAAAAAAACCAAAATCCCCACTCACAGCTTGAAGACTTTAGTGACACAGTCACACTTTGTAGATGCTTTACTGATAAGTCTTTGAATGCTTTATTTACCTCGTAAATGCATTGTTGCATTGCGAATTTTTGCTCAGTGATAAAGAAGCTTCCAGGATCCACGAAAGATTTTGTTTATTTTTAAAAAGCATTTTCCACCTGGTAAATGATAACCATTTGAACTAGTTTAGTTTTAAGCTGTATGATGCTAGACCTAAACATTTCCTCTTCCATCTCCCTTTTTTTTTTTGATGAAGTTAACTTAAACTAAGCAAGACAGTTTTTAGAGCTATAAAGCATATGCATGGATTCCAGTAAAAATATTCTGCAAAACTGCACAGTTGCAAGAAAGTGCATCAGATAATTATAAAAAAAAGATTAGCAAAAACCTGCAGCAAGCATTTGCCATGGTTTTTATGAAGGAGCGCAAATTTTCCTTCCACCCCTTATGTGAAAGATTACATACTTCCAGTCTACAGATCCACACAGCACCTTATTAAAAACATACTTAAGCCTGGTCTCTTTTGCTGTCCATAGAAGAACTATTCTAAAAGGAAAATAACCAACAAAACTGAAGACAAAACATCTGCAATGCTGCTAAGTTCTCTTACATGCAGATGATTTAAACACACTTTTCCTTTTCCCTGTCCAGAACTGGATACAAAACTTTAAGCTCCTCTGTTGCAAGATAGCACAATGGAGTTTAATATAAGCATGTTTGAATTTGATACTATTTATTTTATAATCGCATGCCTGAAACGTTACCTCAGACAATATGGGATAAGCTTTCGTTTGAAATGAATCTTCTAAAAATAGGTCCTTTATCTCTCTTTTTTCTTTTCTTTTCTTTTTCTTTTTGATTTGCATTCACCAGAAGTGCACTCCTTAATTTATTAAATCGTTGACTAGTAATTTAAAGTACTGTATTTAAGTGCGTATGTTAGTCAAATGGGAACAATAACTTTTGGAGATCAAAGCATGTTCAAATATTCAGCATTATGGCCTATTTGATTAAGGTGTAACTTGAATTAATTAATGCATGAATTCAATAATAATAATAACAATAATAATAATAACAATAAAAACAAAATAAAAAAAAGTGCTTGATAGATCGAGGGCCTGAATGAACTGATTCGAGAAACCTGATTGTTTTCCTGCATTGCTCAGGGAAATGTGTTGGCTTTTGTCCAGGCGTTGTTGGAAAAGAACATATCCCATCCCTTAAAGGGAAAGCTATATGGAAAATTAAGAAGTCAGGTTATATATAGCAACACCTAAAATCTAGTATCCTTTATAGTTGAAAGGTGCAGATGCATGCTTTTTGGTGCATTCTCAGAATGTAAATGAAACTTCTCTATTATATGCATCCAAATTGCAGCAGCTGGTTTCTTTTGCAGTCATTAGTTGAGACTTTTTTGTATTCCCCTAAAACTCACTGAAGAGACTCAACAGATTGATTTAGATAGTTGCGCAGTGCCTTTATCTTACATCCCCTAAATTGCTGAAAGTGCCTCCAGGAACTGAGCTGATCAGAGGCAGCGAAGGAAAGGGCAAAGCACCAACACACTGTCAGGAGTGTTCTGTGCTGCCTCCGGGCACAGCACAGAAGGGGTAGAGAAAGAAAGAGAGAGCAAGTGTGAGTGAGAGGGACACAGAAGAGGCGGGCAGAGACCACCAGCGCCCATGGGATACCTTCCTTCCCCATCCAGTCTGATGCTGCAGGGCTCAGCATTTGCTTCTGCCAAATAACTCATAGTTGTGTTTATGCAAGACTTCAAGTTTCCCTAGGTTGTTTATAGAGGCATCACTGCTATCATTGTGTCTGCCCTTCCTTTCCCTGAGATGGCTTTTTGGCAGCCTGTCCCAGCATGGCAGGATGCAGGAGGAACTAGGGACCAGCATGAACTGCGGCATCGCCCAGTCAGGCAACCAGACTGCAGGGCTGTGCTTTTCTCTCCCTTGGATTCCCCAGCAGGTAGGTGGGAGAGGCTTTCCGGTGCCCTCCCATCCCTGCCTCCTCCATCCCCTTTCAGCAGTCTATCAGATCTTAAATCCCATCACAGATCCTTTAAGCCATACTCTTCTTTCTGGTCCCTAAACTTACTCTACTTCCACCATCATCTGGTGAAGGAAGCAACACTAGGAGAAGGTATCTTCTGCAATATGCCAGCCTTGACTGCTAGGCCCTGGAAGATAATAACCTTTGATCTGAACTAATGTAGGCACTAATCTTTATTTTTTAAGTGGACAAAGTTGAGGATCTTCATTCTGCACTTAGCGTGTGGCCAACTGCTGTTGAACACTTCTCCTTCCACATTGTACAAATCCTTTCTTCCCTTATCTTTCTGGTAAATATATATATGTGTATAAATATATATATGTGTGTGTCTGCACGTGTGTGTCACACACATACGCAGACACACATATATATAAAATCAAGGCACTTAGAGTTAAAAAACAACCCTAACTCTGCAGTTACGCACAAGCCTGACGTGCCAGGTTTCCAGAAAGACTTGACTTTATTTCTCACTGTGTGGCTTCTGTGAATCTTAATGATGAGAAAGCGATCAAGAACTGAGGGAGCTCTAACTCCTGCAAGAAATGCAAAGCATCAGATAAAACAGGGCATTACATCCTCTAGGTGGATGTTGTAAAGTTTCCTTCCTGTCTCCTGCTCATGACCCTGCCCATCGTACACCTCTCTCCTCATTAAATTCTGGTGGTCCTGATCTTCCCAAACTCTTGAATTCTAGGATATGACTTCTCATGTCAAAATGGACTTGAATGCTGCACTCAGCTTATAAAACAACCAACTGACTAAACTAAACAGCAATAATCGATTCAGTGCTGTGGACTGATGATCAGAAAGTAGCATCTGGGAGATGAGGCCTCACTTCTTTCGTAACTTAAGTTCTGCCACAGTTGGGTGTGCACACCTTAGTTTAACGAGCAGAATGATAGTCATTCTGCATATGTAAAAAGAAAAGTGCTGCATGCAGTGATTCTTCTTTGTCAGGAGACTGGGATGGATCATTAGGACTCATGGTGGTTTGGGGAGCCTGAATGTTGCTTTGTCCATTTATAGCTCACTGCAAAGGATCTCAATACATATGGAGTACAGGAATTAACCTCATGTAGCATAGGCATGCATTTTTGACGTTTGACACAAAAAAATAACAACAACAAAAAAAGCTCTTACTCCCTTTACACAGGAGTGCTGAAATGTCTTTGTGGGCCTGAAGGTGCACTTAACAAACTGCCTGTTCTTACCAGTAAGCATCCTTTTTCTTTTTCTTTCTTTCTTTCTTTTCTTTCTTTCTTCCTTCCTTCCTTTTCCTTTTCCTTTTCCTTTTCCTTTTCCTTTTCCTTTTCCTTTTCCTTTTCCTTTTTCCTTTTCCTTTTCCTTTTTTCTCCCCCTTTTGGCATATGTTTCTTTTTGCCACACATGAGCTCTATGGGGTTGTTTATGTCAGTGGAAGAGGACTGGAAATGAGCTGATGGACAATATTTAGTGCATCTCTGAAAGAGTCAAGAGACCTTCATTCATTTGGTAGGGATCTCCCAGAAGCAATGCCCATGTTATGCTGGACAGAGAAACCAGTAGATAAGGTAGTCTTAGTTGGGCTGTGGTTTGATGAGGCAAGGCAGCTATTCCAGCAGGAGTCACTACCCAAACCTCCTTTACCAGCCACTGCTCTATGCCTCTCTGTGCTTCTTAGTTGCCCCCATACAGCTTTTTCTTCATCCACTCAATGAAGGGGATGAGGGAACTTACCTGGCATGAGCAAGGCAGCAGTGCACTGCAGTGCAGAGGCAGGAGTGAAGTAGAGAGGCAGTGGGCAGGAATCCCATAGGTTGGTATCACTGCCAGAATTCCCCATCTGGTCCTACCATGCTTAGCTATAGAGCACTAGGGAACAGGCAGAGGAGCAAGAGGGAGAGTGAAAATGAAAGGCTGTGTACCCACTTCCTTCACAGAACTGAGAGGTTGCTGCTGTGTGGCAGCTCCAGCAGAGACAATGAACTGGATTTACTTGTCTTCACGAGGAAGTTAGCATGCAGTAAGCCAGGGTGTGAGTTCACAGCATCCTAGCAAACCCATGCAGATTCCCTGCATGGAGTCTCTTAAGCCTTATCTCCACTGGGGACTTCAGGAAAGCTAATCCGAATTAATGAAAGGTGTGCATTTAAAGTAGATTTGTTAAACTGCTTTAAAGCCCAGCATGGACATTCTGTTGCAGTATAAAAGCAACCTTAATCTGATTTGGAGTCATTCTTTTTGGAAGGAAAGTAAGCTGAATTGAATTAAGGCTGCTTTAATTCTGAACACAATGGGGCTTAATGCAGTTTACCTCATCTGCTTCACAAGTTCATTCAGATAGATAAACCTTTAGTAATCATTACATATAATGGAACTGACGCTACTTTGCAGGGGGTGGCTGGGCAGAGTGTGGCCATGTGCTACAAAACTCTTAGTACGTGAGTGCTGGAAATTCACAGCCTGGCTTACTGAGGGCTAACATGTTGTTCCTGGTAACAATTCTAGTGATTTCCTTCCTTTGTTCCTGGTTTACACATTTGTAGGTGTGAGGAGAATCAATCCCGCTGCCTTCTGGGAAGTTGACAATGATCATGGCCCAAGGAAATTAATTTCCACTTACAAAGTATCTAACTGTGCGCGTGCTTAACCTGATGTACTGTTGATCACGTGGACAAGCACTTGAAAGACAGTATGAAGCACTAGAGACAGGACAAAATTCAGCAAAAGTCCTCTTGTTTTCAGCAGTGATTTTGCCCAAGTAGAGATTTCAGGGATCAGACCCTTCTTAGCAAATCAGCTGTGTATCATTCATTAGAGGCTGCATTGGCCCAAATCAACAATTGGAGTAGTGGCAACTTTTATTGACAAATTTTTTACTAAGGGACAATTGTTTTCATTAGACAGAAGTACAGAAAGTTTGTTTCTATTATGAGAGAGCTGAAGCCCAAGTGTAACATAAAACCTGCTTATTTTTAAGTATAAGGAACTGAGGGCAAGTTTCACTTTTCCATAGTTCACACTTGGACAGTGCAGTTTCTTATATGCACATATATTAACCAAAATAAAATAAACACTAGGACAGGAACATCTGAAATTTATTAGAAAAAGGTGGAAAGTTGTATTTTAGAATAAGATCTTCTGCATACATATGTAATATGTGGAGAGAATATATTCCTTTCCAAATGTTAGCTTGATAGCTGTTTTTAGAGGGGTGCCATTCTGGATTAATTAATTTCCCCTAACATGAAGAAGAGGGAAATACTGCAGCTTTTCCAGGAATGGTCTGATCCTGTAGGCTTCCAGCAGCTTGATGCCACTGATCGTCACAGTAATTTCAGACTCGCAGGAATGCAGAACGAGCTCCAAAGTGTGATTTACCCTCCATAGCCACAGAGCTGGATGGAATTGGAAAGCTGTCCTTGCAATTGCACAACATGGCAAGTTTGTTCCAGACCTGCCTATCGCAAGTCTGAAACAGGCTCCTTTTCTGAGATGCTTTAACCAGGGACCTACATTTCAATTTTGGTTGGACTTATTTCAGGCTGAGTTTCTTCTTCTGTTTTCTGTTGTTCTGGCTTTACTTAATCAGGTGTGGAGAATTTATTTTTCCTGAAATGCTTATCAAGTATTCTTAAAGGTGTCAGTATTCGTATCTGCAAAAATGAAACTTCAGGGTGTTCTACTGTTTCACTCAGTACAGGTGAACTTGCCACCGGTGAGGTCAACAATTTATGCTGTCAAGGCATAGCATGCTTTGATATTTTCAAAGGAAATAAAATGAAACTGAGGTCTTAACTGAAATTTGTCTCAAAGTATCTGTTAATATCTATGTAATTCTGTATATTTCACCTGTTCACAGCCTCTAGCAAATGTCACTACAAGTTATAAAAAAAAAAATCATCTTCCATTTCTAGTTTCTATAATAAAGTGAAGACGTTGCATTCAGTTCCTTTAGGTGCATCAGTCTTTGATCCATGTTATTGTTTCAGTGACATTTCTATAATGTAATTGGGATCAAATGTATATTTTACTTTTGTACAAAAGTAAAAATGATATTTTTATGACTAAATTCAGCAAACCCTTACCTTTAATCTGCTAAGATGAAATCTTTTTTCCTTTCCATGTAAACCATTGTTTTTGCAGTATGTTGGTTTGAAATGAATAAATAACAGCTGTCAATAGAACTGTATATGGCCTCTCAGACATACCTCTGATTTTAAGGATCAGATATTACCAATGTGAAATATATAAACTGAATAGTCTCCATATGAAAGTGCACCATCAGGGCAACAAACCATTTAAGCTGACACAGCTGTACTTATTTCCACCATTTACAAATTGCTTACACTTTGGGTCAAGTATGTACTTCATTGTCACATTACAGCTCATTTTACTTCCAGTAGTGAAATCGTTTGACTTACCATTTTTAGAACATCTAATGTTATGAGTTCTTGAACTATTTGAAATGCATAGTTTTCATCTATGCAATTTTACCTGCTTCTGTACTTGTTCATCTGTTCATACTTGGCATCAATTAAAGATAATTTTTAAGGATCTTACCCAGGATTATTCTGTCTGGTTATTTTCTGGAGTCTGGTTTCTCTGCTGTCACTACTGGCCAGTTCTATCTGAAATGAATGGTTGTTTCATTTATGGTTTTCTTATTGAATGGTATAAGAAATGGCAATGTAGTGAGTGGGAAATGTGGCCGTGGGCTTTGAGAGGCTTGTAAATGTCAGCTCAAGCTTTACAGTACAATTAATCCAAGGGTTTGGCTTCCATAGGCTTTGGATCTAGCCTTGAGTGAGTAATGAATGTTCTGGGGCCAAACTCTGCTGCCTTCACTGCTGAGACAGCACTCAGTTCCACCAAAACCAGTGGAAATAAGATTAAGCCTACTGATTGTGTCCTCCAAAGGCTTGTGCGTATCAATTAGCATGTTACAGCTACATTCCTGAATCTGAACCACTGCCTGTAGCATTATCATACAAGTGCTGACTTGAAATCAAGTTTCAAACAACTCTGTGACTGATCATGGTTTTTGGTTTGGGTTGAATGTAAGCATGTCAAACTGACTTGGTCTTGTTTTCCTTTGAAAATTGTTTGTTTTTTCAAGGTGCGTTTCATGCAAACTGGTCTGATACAGTCATGCCTGCCCTGTCTCAATATTGTATTATATATAAAGAAGGCAATGACGTAAATGCTCATTATTTTATGCCAAAGGTATTGTGTATTACAAGTCCATCTATAAAGACTGCCAGGTCTTTCTGTAGATAGGTGCAGTTTGTAACAGTGGGATGCATACACGGTAGAGTGCTGATTATATATGGTGAAATGAAGTGAAAATACCCTAACCTTATATGAGGCAGAACAGTTTGCGTGACCTGTCATGTGATTTTATTTACTTGTTTTGCTTTCTTGGTCAAGAAAAGCTTTCGTCAATGAAATCCTTGTTCATCAGTAGCTTCAAGTATATTTAGTCAGTCTTATTGAATCTCACTTATAAATTGACAAAAATTGTTTTGTTGAGCTGACAGTAAGGATTTGCAGTTATCAGTCTTAAATGGGTCTAGTCCAAGTCATTTATCTGTTAGCTGCTCTGTGGTGGCGTTCTTAATTCAACGAGGTACTCATGTGCATGCCTCACTTCGTGTGATCACTGTTACTGAGTTTTGTTGGCTCTAGGTGTGTCTAAAGTCTCCTTGCTTCTTCCTTTTTTCTTTTCTGTGTAAAAAAAATGAAATGCTTGTTTATCACCTCTACAGTATCAATCTCCTCCCTTTTGTCCTTAGCAAAGCTCCTGTTGCATTGTTCAGATCAAATTGTAATATTGCTGCGTAACCTGTTTTCCTGAATCTACAATTCACTTGCCATATAACCCATTTCTGTATCCCTCTACTAGTTTCCTCTCTTCTTGGCCACACTTCATCTTGTGAAATACTACCCCCAGAGCCTTCACTGCTGAGGTCCGTCATGGTCTGTCTTGTCATACCTGTCATGGATCTAGCTCAAAAAGCTCCTTTCTCTTAGGACTGGGAATGCCAATTCTTGTATCACAATCATACTTTTTTTTGAAGAAAGACCTTGCCTGTTTCCATCTGTGCTGCCTCCTCTGTGTGGAAAATGCTCCTGCTAGGTGCCTTTGGCCATGCTGCTGACAAGATAACATCTCATACTTTATGATTCCTCATCTTTCCCACAGCCTGTGCAGTCACTGTACCCCTTGGTATATCTTGTGCTGAGATACCGTGATGTGGTCAGTTTTGCTAAGTGGAGGTTATCAAGCAAAACTACACGCATTCAGAACCAGGTCCTAGGACGTGTTTTTTGCCCTCTAAAATGACTCCATTAAAAAAAAAAATCAACATTGTGTACTGGGTTAGCTGAGTCTCTGAGTTAATTTCTTACTTAATCTCAAAAGTAAATAGATGTGTGGGTTTTTTCACCCAAAATGCAAATCCTCCTATCTTGTCTTTTATACTTCGTCGATTACAAAAATTTTGTGTAGTGAGTCCTACCTTTGGTTACACCAAGCTGCCTCCTTATCTTGTAGATTTTCTCTGAAGCAACCTACACTGAGAAAAAAATTGTGGCTCTGCAGATGTAACTTAGATAACAGACATTTTGATGACCCATGGAACAGGCTCCTCTTTTTTCTTCAGCTGCACTGGCACTCAGGTTGTAAGGGGAGCAAAGACTAATTCAGCAGACTTTCAACACAGAGAGGGAGAGAGTCCATTCACTAACAAGGTGCTCTTTTTACATGTTGCCTTCTTTATATAAATATTGATGATTTCAACATGAATTTGATTTACCTAACAGTTAGTCTTGGAAGTTACACAGCTTACATGTACTGTTTGATTAATGGATACAAAATAATTGCTTTATGGAAACATATGAATCTCATGTGTGAATATGTACTCCCTTGCCATGCAGAAACTAGATATTCATACTTCAATGAATAAGAATCCTAATACTCCACAGTATAAAATAACTCTTACCTCTGAAAGCAAAAAGAAACTTTTCTCATAGGTGTGCTGTTACCCACTGTTAAAGTTTTATCCTTCCTCTAAAGCATCTGGAGCAGCTGCCTTCAGGGCTAGCAGTCTAAGTCAGATGCCCTGACTGCCAAAGAAAATCAGACCGTCTGATTAAGTGCTAACCCTGAGAGCAGCTGCTATGTACTGCCGCAGCCAAGCTCTGCAAATATGTGCAGGGAACTGTTGTGCTCTTGAAGTAAACCAGAGCCCACAGAAGTAAATAGGATTGTATCTTTTCACTTCAGAAGACCGTAGAAAGACCATGATTTCATGCTCCCTTTCAGTCTGCTAAGAAAAGAAGATGGGAAACGTTCTGTACTCAAGGCTTCTAACAGGTACTTTTAGAGTTGCATTATATCCCATGGTTGGTCTTTCTATAAAAAAGCTCACTTTATAGAGTGTTGAGATTAAGCGTTTGAAAATCAAAGAAGCTTTAATTAGCACAACAATACTTCAATCCACTCAGCTTCTCTAACAGCTTCCTAAAATACCTCACATTTTATTCCAACAAGAAGACAATTACGACTTTTGAATAGAAAGCTTTTACAGCTAGAAGATGAAAATGTAATTGTAGGTGGTATATTTGGTGACCTCCTCTCACTGGGTAGGAACACTAGCACATTTGGCTTTTGAGCAGGGGAACCTGCAGTTGTCACTGAATGTGATAGAGAGAGCTGCATAAAAAAAGCTGGATAATCCTTAAACGGAGGACAGGTCAAGGACAAATGTGTTTCATGGGTCACCATTTCCATCCTACTTGGTTAACAGCAGAGTGTGAGGAATGGGAGGTTCACTTGTATTCAGTTCACATAAGAAGCCTGCTATGTGACACCCAGATGCAATGTGAAGTGGGGTTTAGTATCCCACAGTTACCTAGGCTGATACCATTGATACAGCCTACAATCACTTCAAAAGATTTAGTTAAACATCTTTGATTTGTACAAATAATAGGAGGGCGAATGCCTGAGGGCTTGACAATCCAAATGTACCTGCTATAGTGGCCATATGTGGGGGGTTTCCTTTATCATTTCAGTCCCTGTAAGAAATACCTCATATTTTTCATCTTGATATGTACAGACAGGTTTAACGGGAAAAGAAGTGGCTAAGCCCACAGTTACATTCTCTGGTGGTGCACACATCCACATTCATGGAGCCACATTCTACTTTTACAGTAGCTCAGTTACTTGTGGTAGAGTTGTTTCTGTTTGACAAGGAATACATAGGGCCTGAATCAGGCCCATAGCTCAGTATAAGGCTAAACTTTATTAAGAATAATTCAGTGGTGAGCAAGACACAAAAAACAGCCATCCAAAAACCTAGCTTTCCAGACAAGACATGGAAGGATTCTCCAGCTGGTTTTGCATGAATACTGAGAACGCAATATAGACTTGAACTATTTTTTCAGGTTGGAAAAAAAAAGTTTTTAATTTATTGAATATTTAGCTCATTGCTGCTTGGCCATTCTGAACACAAATCTGCCGGTAAAATTCTGCACTAAATTCAGAGTGAAGGATCTTCTAGACTTTTATGGCATTTGGTTCCCTACATGTTCTGGATTGATGGTGGGAGCTGAGGCTGCTAACAGGGTCCTGCGTCCAAGTGGAATCACTCGGGCAATGGTAGGTGTTTAGATGTATCTTTGCCGCCTTCTGGTGACTTTGACCCTTCCCTTCTGTTTTCAGTGTGCACTATTCGTCTTCAGCCCAAAAAAGCTAATTCCAGCTTACAAGGGAGGTAGCTTTCCTTTGGTTCCTTTTCTAGTTAGCTAAATGTTGTTATGAACCCAGTTTGCTGAACTTTGACTGTTGCTGTGGCTTTTGACACAATTAAATCACTTGCAAATGTTCCTGAAATATGCAGAGATATGTTTATTTCCCACTACCCTGATATCTGCAGCTTCAATTAGTGTCATTAAGTTTGGTTGTTTCAGTTGCAAACAGTTTTTTTCAGGAATTTGAAAAGATAAAAGGGGAAATGAAAATTTCCCAAAATGAATGGTTTCCTCCCAAACAGGGGGAATTTTTGAAACTGTCTTTTTTTTTGCTTGGATTGGGTTATCTTGGCATTACTTATTTGGAAAAGAATAAAAAATAAAGAAGGATCTCTGTTACTTGGGGTACATGCCTTTGTTATGATTATTTAGATGATAAAAATGGCTGGCATTCCAAGAGAAGAGCATTTACTGCTAATGGGGCTTTAATGTAAACTCTCGTGATACTTAATATTTAAATCCTGAAGAGGGTAAGATATGAATATTGCAGGAACAGCTGCTGGGTATGTACAGTAACAGTGTGGTGTTCAGAGGGTAATATCTGCAGCATGGTGGCTATGCAGTTCTGAAGTAACAGCCACAACTGGTCATTGGAGTGTAGTAATGCAGCTGGAACTGAGTGTTGGCCACTGAGCTGAGAGCCTGGTTAAGACCCCAAAGTCACCCTGAGTCATTGCTTCAGTGAGGCAATGGTTCAACAAAAGAATGAATTAACTTTAAGGCTCCAAATACCAAATGACAAATCTTTTTGCCTATGAGAAAAACACTGATCTGATATAAACTTTCTTGTCCTGAACAAATTTGTTCAATGAATTGTGATGGGCTAACGTCTTCCAGTGGACTTCATGCCGCATTGGCTTCTGTCATTTTGGCTCTAACATTTTGCACCTTTTTCCTCTATGCTTTTGTTTATCCTCCGGAGTTTGAGACATAAAACCAGCATGAACCAGAACACTGCCATGTTGTGTGTGCTGTGGCTAGTCTGTCAGAAACACCATTGAATGCCCTAACTTAGGCGAAATTTGTTTCGCTGAATGGTCTAGCAAGTCTGTATGTTTGGTGTGGACACTTCAGAGCCACTGATTCAGTCCTTCTGGGGTAATGTTGAATTGATCTCCAACATGGCACTAAGGGGCATCCTGTCGGCACTTGGGACGAGAAATGCAATAAGATCTTGGTGTCATTAAAGGCTGTGATGCCTTCCTGGTATCTGGGCAGAACTGGAGTTCTGCTCTGGTCTACTTTGGCTTTGTGTCTGTTTGCCCTCTAAATATTTCATGTGCTGTTGTCGTCATTTGGTAGCATTCCAGTGTGCTGTTGAAGAGCAGCCGTGTTCTGTCTCAGAAGTAGCTGCGTTTCAAAAATGAGAAGGGAGCTTGTGTGTCAGTTTATTAAATTGGTAAAGGGTTTGGGAACTATTCAGGATGACACGTGCTGTGTTAATATAAGGTATCAATCTATATATCGGACGATACTGAACAGCAATCTGAAACTATGGTAGTCAATATCTTCAATTATTAATTAAAGGTAGTAAATGGAAGCTGGCTATCACTGCATAGTATACAGCCACCATTGCTAATGCATATTCAAAGCATGCATTCTGTCTGACAGGGCTGTGATGTATTTTTCCTGGTCTTCAAATGTCTGTGATGTATTTTTCCTGGTCTTCAGATGTCTGTGATCTCATCCATTTATGACACTTTAAAAAGCCTGCTGAAATCCACCAACATAAAGAGCAACTCAGTCCTGCTTCAGAACAGATCTATATGTCCACAGAACTCCATGTCCCAGGTTGGAATATCTGTGACTGGGAGACAGGCAGCAGAGTGGAGGAGTTGATTTCTATGTGTCTTTTTGGTAATACCCATTAAGTTCTTACTCCTATGACTTGGGTACCAAAATGAACGTGAAGAATGTGGGAACTGAGACTTCACTGCCTGCATCTTGTGTGGCTCTTTGCTCCTATATAAAATGAAAAATGCCCTGGTGCAAATCAACATAACTTATTTCTTCTGAACTAACCAGCTGAGGGTCTTTCTTTCCTATTCATATCTGATAATGTTTTACATAAATAAGAGCTTTTGTGTAAGAGCCAGCAGGGAAGAATCTTGCCCATTAGGTTCCACTGTAGTACAATAAATAGGAAAAAAACCCTCTTTTAAAGGAGAGATGTGTTAAAGTGACACCAAATACATTTTCATCTATTGGTGTTTTGTGACTCTGGACAGTATTCTGTGATCACACAAAATGTATGCTTTAAGAGAATTGTCATGGTTTAACCCCAGCCGGCAACTTAAGTACCGCGCAGGCGCTTACTCACTCCCCCCATCCAGTGGGATGGGGGAGAGAATCGAAAAAAAGTAAAACTTGTGGGTTGAGATAAAGACAGTTTAATAGGACAGAAAGGAAGAAAATAATAATAATTATTATAATAATAATAACATGACAATAATAATACTAAAAGAATTAGAATACACAAAACAAGTGGTGCACAATGCAATTTCTGACCACTCCCCAACCGATGCCCAGTTAGTTCCCGAGCAGCGATCCGCCCCTCCTGGCCAACTCCTCCCAGTTTATATACTGGGCATGAAGTCATATGGTATGGAATATTCCTTTGGCCAGTTTGGGTCAGCTGTCCTGGCTGTGTCCCCTCACAACTTCTTGTGCCCCTCCAGCCTTCCTGCTGGCTGGGCATGAGAAGCTGAAAAACCCTTGACTTAGTATAAACACTACTTAGCAACAACTAAAAACATCAGTGTGTTATCAACATTATTTTCCTACTAAATCCAAAACACTGCACTGTACCAGCTACTAGGAAGAAAATTAACTCTATCCCAGCTGAAACCAGGACAATAATAAAATTAAAAGTTGGAGGCAATGAAATATATACATGAACATCCTTTATTTTGCCCATAGGCCTCATAACCATGATGCTGTTTTAGTGAAGACTTAAATTCTTCTCTTTCACTGTGCATAGATTTGAACTTAATTTGGAACAGTTTATGAAAAATGTAAGTGATTGCTGGAGAATTAATTTGATATTATCTAAGATGCAGGAGAAATGTCAGCTTTCATGGAGACATTTACAGAGCAAGCTAACTTGTTAATTCCTACTCTTCTCCAGTTTTTTTAACACTCCTCTGATAAAGCTAGTTTAGCAGTGTCAAAAGATGTGATTTACTGTAGTGGAAGTTAATATGCTCCAGGCTTTATTTGCTTTTACAAGAAAGCCTAAAACCTCCTGAAGATAAATATCTGGAAGTGTAGTGGAAGAAAGTAACTATTTCTCTCACAGTAAATCTCTGCTATGATACTTTAAATCTGCTTGTGTATCTCACTTTGTGCAGAACATCATTGTTAAAAACCCATACCAGTATTTTTTTCTACAAACATAACCTACATGCACTTTGGAGGTGAATCTTGTCTAATTCAGTCTAAACTGTACTAAAACTTACACCCACTTACACCCAGCTTCAAGACTTCTTACACTCCATGGTGAAACACTGATGAGCAGTGATGATGATAAAGCAATTAAAACAGCAGGATCTTTTCAGAGTGTCATGGCTGGTAGGATGCGACTGACTCCTCTATATCTCACAGAAAGTTATTAGATACATCTCATGCGTTTTTTTTGTTGGTTTCAGGGTGAGGGAGGATTCAGCTTTTTGCTAGCTGTCTTGAGACACAAAACCTGACCAGATAATTTTATGGTCACAGAAGAATCTTAATTCATTTTAAACAACCAGAAACCTTGCTGCACAGAATAGCATAGGTGGTTTGGGCCACTTGGCTCATGGTCTAAGTCTGCTGTAGCTGGGAAGGGTATGTCAGAAATTGACTGAGCCCAGCACGAGGCATTGGCTGAGCCAGTGTTTCCTCATTTTGCAGGATGCTGCCAAGGGAGGGAATAAAGCCCCTGTCTCTGTAGCAGGGAGGCAGACTAAGGACCACTTAGATGCTCAACTGGTTTAAATGGGTTGAGTTCCAGGGAAGCCAGTGGCCCCATTAGATTACCAGTGTGAAGAAAATGAGCAGGCATCAGCCATGAAATTGTAGTACAAAAGCAGCTTACGGCAGCAGAGAGCAATTGAGGGCATTTGTCTGCGAATACCCGTGCATTTCCGAGCTGATCTTTCCAAGTGCCCTAAATTCCTGTTGAGTTCAGCACCTCTTAATATGTTACTGAGCAGGAATTACATTAACAATGACATGTGGAAAAGCAGTAGACGCTGTTTTTTGAATGATGTTCTGCGGTTAGTTCAGATAAAACTTGCATGCCTGTTACCCACTCAACACAGGAACTGTTCGTGTGAAGCACCAAGTAAAATGGAGCCCTGGATCCCAGGGTGTGACTACACTAAAAATGTGAGTTAAAACAAGGATTTTTTTTTTTCCCCATAATCTTGGTGATTAGTGTTTAAAATAAAGCCCTCTCTGATTATTTCTATTCAGTAACATCTGGAGTGAGGCAGGTGTTTATGGATAAATGGGAGAAAAGCGGTCTGCCTCATTTTGTTTACAACCTGTGTGAATAGCATCTCTGTGGAAGCT
This sequence comes from Gymnogyps californianus, assembly GCF_018139145.2. Classification (NCBI taxonomy): domain Eukaryota; kingdom Metazoa; phylum Chordata; class Aves; order Accipitriformes; family Cathartidae; genus Gymnogyps; species Gymnogyps californianus. The sequence goes on from NC_059471.1 coordinate 136,019,509, forward strand.
GAGATTGTGACTGACAGGGAAATGGAGATAAAAAAGGGTCTTGCTATTTCTCATTTGTTTGAACTTTTCCAGGGTAATACTTTTTATGAGATGTATAGAAGACTGGTTTATTCTTTGCTGTACTCTTCCTTTCAGGGTTTCTGTTGAGTAACGTGAAGTAAAGCTCAGTAGAAGCAGTAAGATGCTAGTCCTTTTATGGGTCTGCTAGGAAATGGATTCGGTAAATGTCTCTCTGCTTATAAATATTGTACAGAGACACTATAATCTATTGATAATGTGACTAAGTTACAGCCTACCAAGTAATTGTTTTAGACTTCCCAGTCTTTAGGATGCATAGCTACATAAAAAAGCCATGTCTACCAATACACTGTCCAACACACATGACCAGGGTGACAATTTGCTCTGAGAAAACTTGGGTACTAACAGTTTACTGCCTCCATCACTACCTGACTCTGCAGAGTCCTGGCCTGTAGAGATACAGAAAATTCCTGATGTGCTGGTCTCTAGGGCACATGGGAGTTTCTTGTGGTCCATGTGGTGTCCTGAACTTCAGCCTGCCCTATGCAGCAGAAGCACCGTCAGGGGTAGGTGAGCAGCCTTCCCTAACTGCTGATACAAAGCTGTGCAACTAGTTGACTCTTTAATCATGTACAGCTGGCAAGAAATGTGGGCCTGCTTCTTGTCATGGGACTGCATCACATGGCAGGCAGCAAGGCTGTGTAATCTGTATCTCTCTCCCATGGCAGAATGAACAAGCCAGCAAGGGCTGCCAACAAAACCGAATGCTGTGCCCATACTCATTTTGTAGTGGAGAGGAGAGATGACTGGAAGCCACTCCCAGCACTCCCCTTCTTTGCAGTTCTCCAAGGCACACGGTACTTGTCTTACAGCTCTTGGCCACATGGACATTTTGGTGTGTGGCTCATAGAGTCAACAGAGTTTTGTCCTCTTAGGAGGGTGAAGAAATGGTGTGGTATAACGAGCAGTTGTGTAGGACATCCTGGTCCTTGCCCTCCCTTCCCCTTGCTTCCCCTCCCTGCCATTCCCCTCACCTTCCCTTGCGTTCCCAGTTTCAGAATTGATGTTATCTGCAAATATTTCCGTAGCCTGATGTACTTACCCTTTCTCAGAGGGCACAATATGCTTTTGCCAGCTGCAAGCACAGGGCCTTGCTCCATCCTAATCACATACTTTTCTGTGATTTAGGTGACTTGCAGCTGGTTTGGGTCATGGCAATCTCCAAGCCAGTGGGGAGGGATCATTGCTCTGGAGTGATGCAGGTCAGTAGCATGGCAGGAAGCAGGGAAGGAAAGTATAATGTAGGGAAGACAAAGCTGGTTTACTTGGTTTTGCTTCCTCACATTGGCTTTCCAAGGACATGGTCATCTGTACTTGAAGTTTTATGATACAGGGGGAATTAATATACTGACTCACAAAGTGCCATAAAGGGATATTTGCCATTCTCTTTGCATTCTTTAACAACAAGCAAGTGTAGTTCTCAGGAAAACCAAGGATGAGGAATAGTGCTGTTTTCATTTGTGTTGGGCCAGATATTGAAAGTCGTTACTTTTTGCACAGCAGTAGTACAGAATCACAGAGATGCTGAGTTTGGAAAAGACCTCTGGTGATCGTCTAGTCCAACCCCCGTGCTCCAAGCAGGGTCTCCTAGCACCAGTTGCAAAGGACCATGTCCGGTCATGTTTTGAATATCTCCAAGGATGGAGACTCCACGGTCTCCCTGAGAAATGTGTTCCACTGTTCAACCACCTTCACATTAAAAAAAAGTGGTTTTCTTATGTTTAGGTGGAATTTCTTGTGGTTCAGTTTGTGCCCATTGCTTCTAGTCCTGTCAGTGGGTACCACTGAGAAGAGTCCGGCTCTGTCTTCTTTACATCCTCCCCCATCAGTTACTTATACACATTGGTTAGGTCCCCCTGAGCCTTTCCTTCTCCAGGCTGAACAGTCCCAGCTCTCTCAGCCTCTCCTGGAGCACATGACAGATGCTCCAGTCCTTTGATCATCTCTGTGGGATGTGTGATCACAAGTGGGACAGTGCGATCACAAGTAACTGTGAATTCAGACAGAGGCATTTGGAGGCCCATCTCTGCACATACATGCCAGATTAGTAGCTTGGATTCTGTCTCTGGCTGGTATTCCTGGTAGTCCAGTTGTCTGTCCTCTGTAGCACCCAGTGCTACAGAGGAATGCATGGGAACCCCAGAGAATATACATGTAGGACTATCTAAGTCACCTTATATATCTTCTCATATGCAGCCTCATCCTGATTTCTGGTACATAGAGATTGCTTTAAAACCTAAAAGGTGAGGTTCAGTGTCTCTTCCAAAAGTTAAACAGGTAGTTATAGTAATGAGAAATACTCTTGATATATAGATATACATATAAATATGTATACACACACACACATTCTTTTGGATATATTTCTTTCTCTGAAGGTCAAGGCAAGAACCAAAATGCAAAATCTGGAAGCAAAATCTTTCATGCTTCTTGTCCCTTAAGGAATTGTTAACATGGGGGAGACCTGTTTGATCTGATGCTGATTCAATTCACTTGAACAGAGTTTATTCTGTGCAGATTTACATACATAAAGATTAAAGCAGAGATGCTAATAAGATAAGAGCAAAGATGCTAATTCTGGGAGTAGAGGTTCTCAGGACTGGACTTCTGGTAGACCAGCGGTCTAATCAAACCTGCTAGGTTTATAAATACCTTGTATGCATAAAAGCTCTGAGGTAATGGGAACTGCTGTAGGTCCATTGATTTCCACTAAGTTATGCCAGTTATGCAGAAGCAAATTGGTCTGGTGATTCCAGCAGCAAAAATAAGTTGGAGAGAGGAGAGGGGACATGGGTGTGTAGGTTAGTCAGCCAGTATTCCCACCCCTTCAGTATGCACACACATATACACTAATTATTCATTAGAATTTAAGTTTGAGATAAGTACACTTGAATATATAAGCATACTTATTTAGTATCCCTCTAATTGTATGCCTATCCAACAATTTCACTTCGAAAAGAAGATGCATTTCATTAGAAAATATATGTAAAAAGCTACTCTTTTTTTTTTTTTTCTTTGCTATTATCAGTGGCAGGAAGTATTACACATTAGCAACAATATATCCTCTATGTCAAAGTTTTGTATGAACTCCTGACTGCAGTGCATTACAGAAATGGAGGCTGACCAAAGAGCCCAAACTAGAGAAGATAAAAGGACCATGTGACTGATAAACGTGTCAAGACATGTCAGTGCAATGAAGATTGAAATCTCTTGGCATTGGACTGTATTTGGGAGGAATTGGTAGTGAGGGGGCGAAGGACACTGGCTGATCTGCCATAGTACATGTAATGACATCAGATACTAAAGTAAGTGTAATGACATCAGATACTAAAGGTAGTTAATGCTGTTGTGCAGCCAGAGTTAATCCACTGCTTGTGCTTCCCCATGTTTACGAGGCTGATTATGGAACCAGAACAGAGGGTGTCACTTTTAAGTCCCTTGTTTCCTTTGAAAATGTCAAATCACTTGGATGCCTTCATCCACACTGTTTTGTCCAACTTGCTTGAGTTGGGCTGAAGCCATGGAGGTAAAGGTGCTCTTTCCCTCATGATATCACATGGGTGGTGCAGACAACATTTCTACCCATAGCTGTGTGAGGCATGCATCCCAGGGAAGACTGTGCTTGGATGTCATGGAAATCTCTTAATTATTTGTGTTTGCCGTTTTTGATAATTGCTGATTACTGCTGTGTGGGATTCAGGCAAACACTGAAAAATTACGTTCATCATAGCCTGAGGAGATAGTGGAAACATCGCTGTGAGTTGATGGCGGTGTGAAGCAGATGCTGCCACTGTAAAAATCCAGGCACAGACAAAGGACAAACTCTGCACTGGAATACACTGTTATAAATCAGTCATGTCTTCATTTTAGTCAATCGTTGTCTACGAAGGAGAACATGAACAGAGTTATAGGCTGGGAGTTTCGTCCTCAACTGGGACTAGCAGTCTCTGCAGAATCAGAAAAAAAAGGATGTTTAGGTTCTTCTGATTTAGGGGATCTTTTGACCTGAAATTTAATTTCCAGAGGAGTGGAAGGAGGGATGTTGGCTTTTTTCCAGTTGCAGAAGTTCTGGTGCGAGAGTAAGAGTCAGAGAACATAAAGAAGGGGTCTGGAGTCACACAAAGCAGGAGTGTGTCACTGAACGGAGCTCACTTCCCAGCTTACCAGACCAAAGGAAGGAAGAGACATGAATCTTTGGCCTAAAGGAAGAGATTAAAATCTTCCTTTCCTGAAATATTGATGGTTTCACAAGCCAGCAGCTGAAGTAGGAGAGGAGCTTTCACTGTCCTCAGTTTACTTACTTACTTTCAACAATATAAAAATCTCAGCTAGAGACAACTAGCTGGAAAGCTTTTTGAAACATGGAAAAACATGATTTGAAGTAGAAGCTTTTTCTTTTCTCCAGAAATTTTTGGCAAAATACCCAAGAGTTCTCTTGTTGCCAGAAGAAAACTTTCGGCTGTCAAAAAAGAAAAAAAAAAATCCCCAAACCAAAAATAATTGACTTCTAGTCTTACTGACAATTACCTTTTTTTGAGGGTGAGAGGGGGCTGGAAACTGAAAAAAACCTTCACACATTTAGCAGATTTCATTATAGTGAGCACCCTGATTTATATAAGTCCTTACCTATGAAACCGATTCTTAACATATTTACTGCTCCCTGTTCCCCTCTCAAAGAAGGGGATTGTGGAGACCTGCTGCAGCACGTGCACAGCTTCTCCAGAGGGTACCACCTCTCACAGCTCCAGTCCAGCTGTATCTTTCTCTGCTTGCTATGGGGGAGAGAGCAGAGCTTGTCATGTAGAGAGAATGTAACTTACTGGAGGGTCAACAGGGGAGTCTTGATTCTATAGATATGTGATCAAAGCAGTTCAGGTAGCCCCTCCACGGTAAAACTGGTGGCAGCTGAAGGAAGCCTTGTGTTTGTGTTATGTGATGCAGTAAGAGGCAATACTTATTCCTATTGAAACTCAGAAATCCCAAAGGCTTTAGAGACTCTAATACGAGTCTGTAAACCTCAACATTTTATAGACAAGCTAACTCACCTTTATCCCATCTTTCTGCTGAAAAAGGCTTTGACGGATAGTTTTCAGTCAGTCCAAATGGTTATTGTTTTGATCTTTTTCAGAGTTTACATGGCTTGTAGCCATAAATTTCTAGTAATGGGAATCCCATCAGCATAGTGATTAGACATAAAGAAATTCACTGCTCCATGAATTGCTACTTGCCCATTCTAGAGGGTATTTTCATCTCATCTAAAAGTAGCTCCTGATTCATACATCTAAAAGATCCAAATCCAGTCCTTTGAGCATGAGACTTTTGAGTTCCCAGTTGTGCTGGTTTTATGAGACAGACGAAAAACCCCAGCAACCTTCCTTGCCATTCACACATCTTCAGAAAGAGTTTAATAATTGGAAAATGTGACATCCTAAATTTTCTTTTCCCCAGTATCTTTTTACTGTAACCTTTCCCTGTAATGTGTGACAGTTAATTCCCCACCCTGCTCTTTGGTTCTTTCAAGTGCATGGCAGATGTCTGTCACTTCCCTCAGCTTTTTTACCTGGACTTTATTTAACTTTCCGTATGAGAGAGACTGGGTAGATCTCTGGAAGCAAAAGGGGGAATAAAATTAGGGCAGATTGATGGGGAGAAATAATTTCTTCATAGAGCCCTTGAAGTCTTTTTGTCACACTTGAATGGAATTGTTCCAGGTTGCTGCTATGCTTTCAATACAGATGATCCCAGAAATCAATGCAGTAATTTGAGGTACAGTCTCTCTCTATCTGTGCAGCATGTCTACACAGTGCCAGCTGGAGATTCCATACCGTGTTGCTATTTACAGCACTATGTAGACATGGACCTTATCTCTGCAGGGAAGATGTATCTTAAATTAGTTCATTGACTTTTGGGCACTTCATTTCTGATGTGGCTGTAAAACTGTTTCTGGAGCTCCCTGGTTAAGTGGGTATCTCTGCCCACTCATGCATTTCCCCATGTAGACAAACCCTGGAAAGGATACTGGCAGCTTGGCCATATCGTGTAACAGAGTTTATGCACAGGCTGTGAGAATATTGCTAATCCCAGATCTCTTGACACTTTATTCTGATGGTCCTACCCTTCTCCCATTGAAACTGTTAGCCTCTGTTTACAATTCCTCTATATTTTGCGTTGTTATTTGATACCCACTCCATGAGGTGTTTCCAATGGCTGCGCTGGTGGGGTACTATTTTTACTCTCAATCTGCATGAGTGTGCTGCTTGGCCACAGCAGTACAAGACAGTAGAGGACTGAGTTTTGCCACTGACTGCTGTGGAAACAGTATCAATCTGCCATTGTTAAATTCAAACTGGTCCTCTCCTCACCCCTGGGACTATTTTTCATCGCCTTATTATGCCAAATTGTTTTGAAAACTGTGGGTCTCCTTTAGTATTGATGTACTGGTTAGTGAAGAATCAGATTTCGTGATTACTTTGTGGGATTTCCAAGCTGGATTTCATAGCTGCTGTCTACCATTCTGATTTCTCTTGCTGTCCAGCTGCAGCCGCTTCCCTCCTTTGAAATCCAGGTATTTACACTGAGGTAATTAAGAAGCTCTTATCACCTCCAGTGTGTTGTTAGTGCTCTCTGATACAGTGCAGCCCATTGCTACTGTTCATTTATGCAATTAAACTTGGTTTTCAATCCATTTATTATGTCCAAGTGTATTGGGTTTGTGTGGCGAGATTTTGGTAGCAGGGGAGGGGCTCCAGGGGTGGCTCCTGTGAGAAGCTGCTAGAAGCTTCCCTGGCTGCAAGTCGGACCTGCCTCTGGCCAAGGCCGAGCCCATCAGCGACGGTGGTAGCGCCTCTGGGATACTTAAGAAGGGGAAAAAAAGACTGCTGAAAAAAAAACCTGCAGCGGAGAGAGGAGTGGGATATGAGAGAAACAACCATGCAGACACCGAGGTCAGTGAAGAGGGAGAGGGAGGAGGTGCGCCGGAGTGGAGATTCCCCTGCAGCCCGTGGTGAGACGGCAGGCTGTCCCCCTGCAGCCCATGGAGGTTAACGGCGGAGCAGAGATTCCCCTGCAGCCTGTGGAGGACCCCACGCTGGAGCAGGTGGCTGGGCCCGGAGAAGGTCATGACTCTGTGGGAGAGCCCACGCTGGAGCAGTTTGTGGAGGACTGCAGCCCGTGGGAAGGACTCACGTTGGAGAAGCTCGTGGAGGGCTGACCCCCATGGGAGGGACCCCACGCTGGAGCCGGGGAAGAGTGTGAGGAGTCCTCCCCCCGAGGAGGAAGGAGCAGCAGCAACAGCGTGTGACGAACTGACTGCAATCCCCATTCCCGTCCCCCTGTGCTGCTGTGGGGGGAGGAGGTAGAGGAATCAGGAGCCAAGCTGAGCCTGGAAAGAAGGGAAGGGTGGGGGCAAGGTGTGTTTTGAAGATATGGTTCTATTTCTCATTATCCTACTCTGATTTGACTGGTAACAAATTAAATTGATTTCTTTTTCCCCAAAATCGAGTCTGTTTTGCCTGTGATCGTAATTGGTGAGTGATCCCTCCCTGCCCTTGTCTTGGCTCACAAGCCTTTCATTATATTTTCTCCTGCCCTTCCCACCGGGGGGAGGAGTGAGTGAGCAACCGCGTGGTGCTTTGTTGCCGGCTGGGCCTACACCACGACACCAAGTTATATTTCAAGCATAATTTTTGAGACTGTTAAGTGCTTTGCTGAGAATCGCCTACACTGCATCTCCTGCCTCCTTATGCCCATTCATTTTGTTCTTCTGACAGAATATATAATCAAAGTCTTTCTAACATGGATTTTGATGTTTGGGGTTTTTTTCCTCTAAAGTAAAACTATGCTGTAAGCACCCCTGCATTATCTCAGAGGTATATTCTCCTGTGGGTACATAATTACAGGTCCTGCTGGCTTCAAGGGGAGCTGCACAGTGTGACCGAGGGCAGTTGTATCCTCACAGTTTGCAGGTTTACTTTGATTATTGTCTTCCATTGAGAATGTAGAGGAAGGACTTGCCCAGCTTGCTTCTTTCACGTTTGGAAGGGCTAGTATTGCACTTTATGCTCCTGGTACTCAGATCTGTTGACTGTTTGCACGGTCTGTCTGTGATGCTCTTAAAATAATACTCTAGGTTTTGGAAGGTGTCTGACAGTCTCCGTGGGCATTCTGTGATGCAGGCTGGCCTGAAATAGAATCACAAATTTGTGTTGGTGTGAGACAGCCAAATGGTCCTTGGTAACTTTTGGGACCCTAGAAACACTGGAAAACAGTGGTCCCCTGGAAACGCCTTTGGAAACACCTTTGGAAACATCCTGTTTTTCAGTGCCTTACTGAAAATGTGGCACTTGAGTGCTATTTCTTAAAATCACATGACTGCACAGTCACAAACCCGTGAAATTCCCATCCCTGAAACTGTCCTTCTGGTAATGCTAAACTTGGAATCAAATTAGGTCATATTTAACAGGAGCTTTACAGCTGTATGTCCTATATAAACCTTTGAAAATGTAAGGGCAAGGTGGTGTGTGTTAGTGTGGGAGTTGGATGGATAAGGATGGGAGCTATCTGAAAGAGGAATGATATTGAGATGGAGAAGAATCCCTGTGTGAGGTCTCCAGTGACATTACTGAGGTTCAGACTGGACATTAGGAAAAAAAGTCACCAGGTGGGTAGTTTAGCAATGGAATGAGTCACCCGGGGAAGTGTTGGAAACTCCAACCTTTGAAATTTCCAAGATTTGGCTAGATGAAACTGCAGCTGACCTGATCTAGCGTTGATAATAATCTTGCTCTAAGCAGAAGGTTGGTCTAGATGACCTCTTGTCGTGGTTTAGCCCCAGTAGGCAGCTCAGCCCCACACAGCCACTCACTCACTTCCCCCTAGTGGGATGGGAGAGAGAATCAGAAAAGTAAAAGTGAGAAAACTCATGGGTTGAGATAGAGACAGTTTAATAGGTTATGCAAAAGCTGCACACACAAGCAAAGCAAAACAAGGAATTCATTCACCACTTCCCATCAGCAGGCAGGTGTTCAGCCACCTCCAGGAAAGCAGGGCTCCATCACGTGTAACGGTTACTTGGGAAGACAAACGCCATCACTCCAAACATCCCCCCCTTCCTTCTTCTTCCCCCAGCTTTATATGCTGAGCATGACGTCATATGGTATGGAATATCCCTTTGGTCAGTTGGGGTCAGCTGTCCCAGCTGTGTCCCCTCCCAACTTCTTGTGCACCCCCAGCCTCCTCGCTGGTGGGGCGGGGTGAGAAGCAGAAAAGGCCTTGACTCTGCGTAAGCAATAACTAAAACATCCCTGTATTATCAAGACTGTTTTCATCACAAATCCAAAACATAGCCCCATGCAAGCTACTTTGAAGAAAATTAACTCTATCCCAGCCAAAACCCAGTACACCTCTAGAGGTCACTTCCAGCTAATGCTTTTGTGTTGAGAATACATGCTACGTGAGTAAAAAGAGATAGGGGAGAGCAAGACAACACAGATTCTTCTGAGACTAGTGGAGCTGCAGTTTGTAGCTCAGAAATCACCTTGCCTATCCTTTGCATGCCAGTAATGAAGCAGCCTCTGCAGATGATTTGCAGGAGAAAGATTACGCTGTGGGAAATGCTAGGGTTGAAGGGACAGGTGAATGCTGAGGACCTCAGTGCTGTGCATCATCCAGTCTCTTCTGGTGCAGAGAGACTGTGGCTTAGTTTGTGCAAACTACTTCAGCCCAGGGACTGTAGCAGCACTGAAGGAAGAGAGGTTTTTTATGATATAGAAGAGATATGTCAATGCTTTCTGCCATATTCATACACTGGGGAGAAGCTGCCGCTTTCTTCTAACTTGGATTTTTATTCCAGCATGCGCAGTTTGAGTTCCTGAGCTGGGTGAAATGATTGTGGTCTGGTACCAGGTATTTTACTGCTGCTGTGTTTGTGTATATGGGGAACAGCGGTCACCTTTGCCCCAGTGGGAGTTCTTATTATAGCTGAGCTGAGAAAGAGGAGCAAGCAGGTAGAACTAAAATTGTAGGGAGACATTTGTCTTTGGGAAGAGAGCATGGTTCTTGAAAACCCAGTTTGAATACACGAGGGTATGTAGAGATGACAGAAGCTAAGGAGCTGAAATGTCCTCGCGTTCCCACTAGAGAGGGGTTACAGTGCCAGTGTAGCCCATCCATGGCTGCCAGTACTGTGTTGGGACCACAGAACGGCTAAAAGCCTTTCATCCCAGCCCCACCTTGTCCTCAAACTAGAGAGGGCTTAAATGCTTCTCACTGCCTGTGGAATCACTGTTTCACGCTTATGTGGAAAGGGCTAAGCATAGCGGCCCTGGTTCACTTAACTGGAGCAGCTCAGCATGGGTCTGTCATGGTCCCAATGGCTGTGCTTTCCTTCTTTGCCATCCCATTTCACCTCTGTCTGTAAGTGTCTCTGAATTGTGCCCTTCAAAGCACGAGGTTAATCAGCCTTACATTTGTTTTCCCACTCAGACTCCTTTGGGGAAAAGGAGCTGACTTCTGCTCTCCTATGGTCATTCTGGGAAAGAGGTTGCAGACAGTAGTCACATCTCTGAGTTTACAGTGGGAGGATGCCCAAATGCCATGGAGATGTTACAAGAATGTAGAAAGGAGACAATGCTGTATCCGTTCCTTGAGCCAAAAGATTTCTCCCCATGATCATTTGCGAATGTCCTTGTGTCGTGGTTTAACCCCAGTCAGCAACTCAGCACCACGCAGCCGCTTCCCCTCCCCTCCCAGTGGGTGAGGAGGAAAAAAAAAAAAAAAGTAAAACTCGTGGTTGAGATAAGAACAGTTTAATAACTAAAGTAAAATATAATACTAACAATATAATAATGAAATATAATAATAATAGTAATGAAAAGAATGCAACAAAAGAAGGAGGAAAAAAAACCAGTGATGCACAATGCAATTGCTCACCACCCGCTGACCGATGCTCAGTTAGTTCCCGAACCGCGATCCGCGCCTTCCGGCAGCTCCCCTGTTATATACTGGGCATGACGTTCATGGTATGGAATACCCTTTGGCTAGTTCAAGTCAGCTGCCCCGGCTCTGCTCCCTCCCAGCTCCTTGCACACCTGCTGCTGCAGAGCATGGGAAACTGAAAAGTCCTTGCTTAAGATAAGCGCTACTTACAACAACTAAAACATCAGAGTGTTATCAACACTATTCTCACACTAAATCCAAAAACAGCACTGTACCAGCTACTAAAAAGAAAGTTAACTCTGTCCCAGCCGAAACCAGGACACCTTGGAAGTATTTGATAGACATACTGTAATGATTTGTTTAGAACATTACCGTGGGAACACAAACTCATTTATCTCATATATGTGCATGGTCCCCATAGGGTCCTGCTGAAATCACTGCTCAATCTTGAGTCTTAATTGGATATTTAAAAATCCACAATGTATGAATTATTGTTGCATTACATGCAAAGTCTCCAAAGAACTAACCCACTGTGAAGTTCTTCCTGACCTGTTCATAAGCCTGACTTCAGTCTCACTCCTGGGGAAGCTCAGGCAATGGTCATGCAAGTGTGAATCCTGGATTCACCCCTATATATAATAAGAAGTGCCTACTGACCAAATGCTGTAGAAGTTATTGACATGTTGATCTGCATGGGAACTAGATTTTCTTGGACTGACTGTTTTGCTTTCTAAAGTAGGGGGAAAAAAAAGTTTTACATAAAACGAAATTCATGGGGAAGAAAAGTGCCTGGGTCACTTAAAAAATATACATGCCAGTAACAGCTGAGCACTCCTTCAACTGAATTTGTGTTTTACACATGCATCAGTAAAGCTACTGAAACAGATCAAATACCTGCACTTTCCAGTGGAAAAAAATATTGGCACAAAAGCTGTGCATGACTTTCTGTAAGGCTGTTGCAAGCATTTGTGTCAGCATTCTGTAACTGCTCTGAAGAACGCCTTTTGAAAAGTTTTCTTGACAGTGTGTTCACAGCTTGTTTTGCCTGCTGAAAAGTGTGTGCTTTCATAAGGAAATTGCATTGAGATTAAATCCTTTGGTGGAGTTACAGCAGTATGCAGTTTGACAGTGGTGATCCTCAGGACTTCCTTAAGCTAGCAAATATTTATTATTCAGTTTGAACAATAAAGTGGAATCAGAGAAGAGCAGATACTGCTGCAGGATAGCTTGTCTGGAAAAAGAAAAACCTTCATCTTCTTTTTTAAAAAGCATTCTGTAGGGTTTAATTGGCTAAAAATAAATACTTTTGTGAAAATGTCCGAAGTCAGGTCAATGGTTTTTGCTACTATGTTTACTCTGATAGTATTAACAGACAGAGTTTTTAACAATCTTGTCTTCTCTTCTCACCCTGATCTTCTCCCTTTGCTGCCTCTGGCACCTCCAGAGGAAAGTGGGGTTCAAGCTGTTGAACAGGCATGAAAATCTCTGTGTCTCAAGCTGGGTGACTAACACTGAAGCACCCAAAAGAGGGTGACAATTTGGCATATCTAGCCCTATCCTCTTTCTTTCCCGACTGGGAAGTCATGTCAGTGGGAGTTTGCAAAATAGGAGAAGATCTGTGGGCCCTGAGCAACCTGATCTAGCTTGGAAGTTGGCCCTACTTTGGATTCAACTGTAGACCTCCAGAGATCCCTTCAACCCCAAATTAGTCTGTGGTTCTCTTTTGTTCTGACTGTCACCTTGTAGTAACAACTTCTCCAGTGATGATTTATCTCAGCACATCACTTAGATACTCTCTACAGCACTGAACTTCAGTTGTCCTCTTCCTCCCCTCTTAAATGGAGCATGAGCACGATACTTTTCATATCTTGCTTCTTGAAACTCTGGCCATCTCTCCAAACAGTTGTCTTTTGGTGAGCCATTTTTATGTCCTTTTCCTAGTAATTTTTGGAGCCCAAATTCTTTGATAATGTTTGGTGTTGCTAATACTAGGGTTACGTTCCACCACCCACACTGGCCAGCTCCTGATTTTTTGAAGTACAGGTAGCTTTCAAGATGTCTGAGTGAGGCTCCCATGCTGGAGATAGGTCATATAAGCAACAGCAGGGCTGTTTCGATTTGGGAACTTTTAAGTAGTTTGAGTGACTTGGGGAGAAAGCAAGCAAGCAGATGCCTGTGAGACCGCTGCTACCAAGTCACTGTCGGATCCGGCTCTATATCCAGACCAGCTTTTTCCCCCATCCAATTGCCATTCCTGTCTTAAGCTCTCTGGAAGCTTCTGTTTCTCTCTGTGTTGACTCTTTGAGGTATGGGGTTTGTATCCTATGTCTACCAGCCATCTGAAGGTTTTGATGTGTGGAACATGAGACAGGAATTTTGCCCACCTTTTCTCTGTGTCTTTGTTTACAATTTCCAGCTACCTCCTGTGCTTGGTATCATGATCCTGAGGGCACTAATAGGACTTAATTACCCTGATCAGCCTCACCTGAGACTTCCACAACACACCTGATACCCATTGCCCCAGGAGCTCCATTTAAGCTCTGGCTGGGGGCACCTAGGCTTAGTCTGACTTATGTTGTAGGTATGCTTGTACCTAGTTTTGTCTTTTGCTGTCTTGGCTTACTGACTGGTTTTCCTGGATGGATTTTGGATGTGTGCTGTAAGTAGCTTTGTCTCTGGCTCTCTCCCCTAGATGGATCTCAAAACTATATATTAGGTAGCTTGTTTCCTATTTTCTCTTCAGTCCTCTCTCTGGTGTAATCTTCAGTACAGACTTCATGCATATGCTGTAGTCTTGTATCTAGTTCTGTCTCTGGCCCTATCTTCTGCTGTTTCCAACTGGTCTCCATGGATTGACTTTAGACCTGACTTCTTACATCATATTTTATGGGACTATCAATGCAGCTGGTCACTGTCACTATGGTGGCTCTGGTTGGTGAGGGCGTTGCCTGTGTTGCAGTTGCTCTTGGCTCATAGCTTGTTCTCCATGCTTGTGCAGCCCTTGCTCTTGGTGCTCAAGACCAATGATCTGTTTTGAGCATAGGAATACTCATAGAAATGGGGTATGGATGTCTTCATGCTTGTTAACTAATGTCAAAATGCAGAAGGGGGAAAGCTGTAATAAAATAAAAGACATAATTCTTTAGTTTAGAGGCACAATGTACTTCCTGTTTCATTCAGTGTAGTTGTGCTGTACAGTTTAAGGAACAGGCAGGCAAGGGAGGATTTTCTGGTTGGTGGTGCATAGCATCTAGCTTTTTAGCCAACTCTATGTTGTTGGAGATAGGTATTCCACACTTTGGAGTGTACTCTAAAGCTCACTGAAGTCACACAAATCTTAGTCATTGTCTTCAGAGGAACGTAAATGTGGAGTCAGAAGAGGCTAGTCACTTTTGTTTGTAGTAAGCAGGACTGCAAAAACAGCGTGAGATCTTTGGGTTGCACTTTAATTCACAAAATAAGTCAAATTGTTAAATAGACAGTGCCTGAACAGGAGACTCCTAAGTGAAACCTGGAAGGAAGAGGTCATGGTATTGGTAGCTCTGGCTCATCAGATGCAGTACTGCATCTGTGCATTGCGATGGTACCAGAAAACAGTGTAATCTTTGTATTGTCAATGGCTTTTTGAGACAAAAAAAAATGAAGGTTTTGGCTCCTTGTGGTTAACAGACTTCTCAAGTCAGAGTAGCTGGCTGAAGTCCAGTGTGGGTGCCTATATTCCCCTATTTAAGTGTGCCTTTCTGTTCCCCAATGATACTATTTCTCAGTGGTATGTTCCACTTCCATGCTTAAAGTATTTTTTCACCTGATAGCCTACTTAAGCAGCTGCCACCTCTCAGCAGATGGGTAGCTGGGTTTTTGTCGTGGGTGAAATGGCAGCTACTCGCAGTACGTAAAGCACTCTGAGTTACTTCAAGGTGAAAAGCTCTACAGAAACAGTAGTTTTTGTGGCTGCTGGGTGTTCTTCAGTCTGCAAAGGGTTTCTTTTCCCTGATTTCACTGTCAGTTAAGATGTAGGAGCCTTGCAGCTTTGGAGAACAGAACAGTTTTTCTACCCATGTTGGTCCCTGGAGCCCTGGAAAAGAGGCCAGCTTTGCTCTGTTGAGCAAGATGAGGATCATCTGCTCCTGGCCTACAGGGCTAGAAAATATGACAGTCCCCTCCCAAGCTGAGCTGGTCTTGTCTACAGTGTGCTGCTCTCTGACAGTGAGCTTCCATAGCATGCTGGTTTTGCACCCATGGTGGTAAACATAGTTAAGCTCAACTGTGTTGCTTGTCAGAGTAGACTATCCTCATTTCGGGTGAGAGGGTTGCTGCAGAGTTGGAAGTGATGCTTTTAATATCCTAATAACACTCTCAGGAGATGTTGTCCACTCCCTCCCCTGTTAAGCTTTAGAGGCCTTGTGCTGAGGGGCCATCGATCTGAAGAATACTTCAATATGAAAGATATTTCTGTTTTATCTTACTATGTTTAGGCCTTGCATATGATAGGAATACTAAACTTGGAATGTTTGGAGCATATGGGGGTGTTGAGATCTTATATTTAGCTTGATCTGTCAGTTATACAAGCATCTGTCACAGAGGTAGCAGATGGCAGAAAGCACTAATAGGGTTCAGAGGGAAAGGAACAGAGATCTTGGTTATTGGGGACAGGGTATGCTTAGGAGTGAAACATGCTTGTGAAACACATGCCTGTTTTCCACACAGGAGACAGAGTTGGGTTCTGATGTAGCATGATCAGCATGGATCTAGGATAGTGATTATAATAATGTTTAAAAGCTGAGATGGCTCAAGAATGTCATTTGAGCTGGGGTGCCTTTTTGTTCTGGAAGTAGTACAAGGATATATGAAAACATGGTCCTTAGTCTAGGGAGCTTTGCAAGCTATTGGCCAGGTGTATATTGGTCTGTGGCTACAGCTGTTGGAGCTGAGTTAAAAGAAGTGTTTGACTGAGAATGTGGCTTCACAGTCAGCTTATCCTGACTGAATTATGATCTGCTGCCAAAAGGAGCAGTTTTTCTGCCTGTGCTCAGCTAATGTTCCCAACAAGCCCATATCTACTTGGGTGTTCTTGAAGCTGTGCTGTGACTCACATCAGCTCCCTGAGCTTGGCTGAAAACTAACTTTCAGCTTTATCAGTCTGCAGATCCGACCATTGTGTAGCTAGAAGATTAGTGGTGCTGGTGCAAAACGGGGGAGTGGGGGAAGAATGGGATACCCAAAGCTATGGGCAGGGCAAAAAGTGAGGACTGTTCCTTCAAGTGGTAGTACAGTCTCCCATGTGTTAAAGATCTTGCCTTGTGACTGAGATCTTGCCTTGAAAATGCCTCACTGAGGCACTGTGGGCATGGCAGAGCAAAGAAACCTGTCACAAGTCTTACTGTGCATAGGGAGGCTGTGCCATCCCCAGGGTGGGAAAGGACAACCACCATGGCAGCCAAGAGGCAGGAGTTGCTCACCCAGGCAGACCCTTGGCTGCTGTACTGCTGATGTGAGATTCCAGCTGCAACCTCTGCTGGGAGGTCTGGGGCAGAGTGTGCATGGGCTGGCATGGGGCTGGAGCTTGCTTTAGGTACTGTGGTGCTCTACTCCATTCTGTGGCATAGGCTTATGTTGAACAGCTTGCATTGCTTTAACAGAACTGTAGTAACTATCAAAGGAATGCTTTTCCCACTTCACATGAAGATGTATTAAGTGATTTGTTGTGGTCATTTTACTTTTTCACTAATATCCACTTGCTTATTACAGACTCCTTGTATCATAAATTAAGATGAATTATAAATTAAGTTGAATTGGCTGAAAATGGACCATTTTTGGAGACTGTACCTAGTGGTTTTTCTTCCCCAAGCAAATGCTTTCTTTCTTTTGCTCAAAAGCAAGCAAACAAAATCGCCATGATAAATTAATTGATGTAGCAGATGTAGTATGTAGACACCAGCCAGTAAAATCAACTGCTTCTGAAATGCTGAGGCCAGGCAGTCCAAGTCACCATTTTCCTCTGCTTTCAGTGCTGAACCAACATGCACAGATCACATTGTGTGCAATTCTGCTGGAAGAAGGGAATTGGTGTGTACATACAGTGGTAGAAGGATGTACAGAAGGACACTCCATTTGCAAGCTGCTGAGAAGCTTAAGAATTGGAGGGGAAAGAAGGAGGAGAGGAAAGGATGAAGTCCTAAAGCTTTTTGTGTACCTGTTTACTTTAAATGTGTGGTGGGAATGAAACATCTTTAAACAAACAACTTTGCAGCCAATAGAAATGAATTGGTGACTGAAATTTTTGTAGAAATGCTTCATTTATTATCTGGCTTGTCTCCAGTACTTAATCAGGGCTTTCTTGGGAAAGGTTGGTTTTGCAGTTAATGAGAATGCATCACACAAGCAATTTGTTTTATTTATGCCTTTGCTGCATCCTTTCTGTGCAGTGGCAGCTGTAGGGATCTGTTTAAGTGGGTAGGCTGCTGCTTCCTTTTCTGTTGATGGCAGCATACCCTTTCTGTGCATAAGTGGGAACCTGCTGAGTCCCAGGAGTAGTATTAGCCCCTCAGAAGTAACTGAACTTTTATGCAAGTCCTGACTACTGATTTTGAGAGTAATTTCTCTCCTGAAGGGGTGACTGAAACTGTTTAGGAGCTTACCAGTAAGGGTAGCACTAATAATTATGCTATGCAGACTAGATTTACAGTGAGTTATGTGGAAGATAAAACTTGATGTTGATGAAGGTTCTTCAATGAAGAAGTAAGGTTTTCCACTAATGTGAAAGGGCATTGCATTAGGCCCTTCCAAGCGTATTTTAATGAGTTTTGGAATAAAAATGATTTATCTAGCTTTCTTACTGCCAGTCAGATAATGATCCTAGTTAGATAATGCTGAGTGGTATTCTTCTGGTGCAAACAGAAAACAGGGCAACGCTTCACTCTCCTTACTTTGATGCATGAAGCTGTCATCTTTGTTGGTAATCAATAATGCTGCAGAAATAGCTGTGCCATTGTTTATAGCTGCACCTTGCAAATAATAAATATTTTCCTAGCAGCAACTGATTGTGTGCACATTTCCAAGTGGATTCAAAGAAATGCATCTGTTTAAACTGATAAATTACTGATAGAATCTGCTAATTCAGGTACCTGAGAGAAATATTTAAAGCATATTTTTGGTCTGGAGTCAAAGTAAAAAAAACCCAGCTGTCACTCTAATTCTGGTTTGTTAATAACAGCAATTAAAACTTCCAACTGATCATCATTTATTTTTCTTTGTTTGCACTGGGTTTGCCTCCTAAACTGATAGAACGCTTGTTTCTTCCAGAATCTCTTCTTGCTGAAGAAAAATTTTTTTAGCTGACCCCAAATAGTTCAGCCAAAGGGATGTTAATAAAAGAAATTATTAATAATCCTTACACTGAATAGACTTCAACTTCAACTTAAATATTATTACCAGATGCAGTAGCTCAGCCTAAGGACAAGTGATGTGTTTATTTGGTAGCTGATTCAACTATTGGAGTTCAGTTATGTCCAAATGCTTTGAGGAAAATTAATCGAGTAATGGGGGAGGGAGGCAGTCAGGGGGAAGTCTGATTTTTATTTCAAACTCCAGACCAGCTGCTTTCAAAAAAGGCATAGCTCTTAAATGAAAGACATCTTTTCTTAATTATTTAACTTTCTATGTACTTTTCTGTTTGTATGTTGGCCTTTCATACTATGAACTAATCAGCATATAAAGTTCCTTTTTCCTGATGTCTGCTATATGCCTTTATGTCATAGATTTTTGTTCCTGTAGAGAGAAAAATATACTCTTTTGGGGAAGTTCAACCTGAAGTCTGTACATTATTTACATGGCATTGAAGTCCTCAAATTAGCAATGTAATGTTGTTGAGGGCTGTGCTGGCTCCCTGTATGGCTGGATCTAGCGTTCCCCCCCTTTGGAACACAGTGTAGAGGCCAGACACTTGTAAGCTTTCCTTTCTTGAAAAGAGTAGCATCACACTCTTCCCACCCTGTTACATTAGCGGGCAAGAAGAAGGACTGAGGGAACTACAGGCTGGTCACACTCCACTTGGTCTGTGGGGAAGTGATGGAACAACTCATCCTGGAAACGATTTCCAGGCACAGGAAGGACAGGAAGGTGATCAAGAGTAGTCTGCAGGGATTCACCAAGGGGATGTCATGCTTGACCAACCCTGACAACCTTCTGTGATGAAATCACTGGGTTGGTAGATGAGGGGAGAGCAGTGGATATTGTCTACCTAAACTCCAGTAAGGCTTTTGATACTGTTTGCCATAAGATCCTCACAGCGAAGCTGATGGAGTATGGGCTAGATAAGTAGACAGTGAGATGGACTGAGAACTGGCTGAATGGCTGGGCCCAGAGGGTGGTGAACAGTGCCTTGGAGGCCAGTAACTAGCAGTAACTGGGTTCAGTCTTGTTCAACATATTAATGATCTGGATGATGGGGCAGAGTGTACCCACAGCAAGCTTGCAGATGACAGCAAACTGGAAGGAGTGGCTGATGTACCAGGGGATTGTGCTGCCATCCAGAGGGACCTTGACAGGCTGGAGAAATGGGCTGACAGGAACCTTGTGAAGTTCAGTAAGGAGAAGTGCCAAGTCCTGTACCTGGGGAGAAACAATCCCATGCACCAGTATATGCTGGGGACTGACTGGCTGGAAAGCAGTTTGGCAGAAAAGGACCTGGCAGACACCAGGCTGAACATGAGCCAACAGTGTACTCCTGTAGCAAAGAAAGCTAGAAGTATCCTGAGCTGCATTAGGAGGAGCATTGCCAGCAGGTCAAGGGAGGTGATCCTTCCCTCTGTTCAGCACTGGTGAGGCCACACCTGGAGTATTTGCTCCATTTCTGGGTGCCCAGTACAAGACATGGACATGCTGGAGAGAGTCCAATGAAGGGCCATAAAGATGATGGACTGGAGCATCTCTCCTGTGAGGAAAAGCTGAGAGAGCTGGGACTTTTGAGAAGAGAGGTCTCAGGGGGATCTTATCAATGTGTATAACTATCTGATGGGAGGGAATAAAGGAGATGGAGCCAGGCTCTTTTCAGTGGTGCCCAGTGACAGGACCAGAGGCAATGGGTACAAACCGAAACAAAGTTCCCTCTGAACATCAGGAAACACTTTTGGTTTTACTGTGAGGGTGACTGAGCACTGGCACAGGTTGCCCAGGGAGGCTGTGGAGTCTCCATCCTTGGAGATATTGAAAAGCTATCTGGACATGGTGCTGGGCAACCAGCTGTAGGTGGCCCTGCTTGAGCAGGGAGAGTTGGACCAGATGACCTCCAGAGGTCCCTGCCAACCTCAGCCATTCTGTGATTAATACTGAAAATAACCCAATGTGTTTCTTCTCAGTGTACTGAGAGAGGGTCCAATCTGGAAAAAGCTTCTGCTGAGGGTGACTGTTTTGGTATTTAACTCTTGAATTTCCTCAGAATTGTTCTGCACAGCTCTACAGATGGAAGCCTGAAAGGACTCTTCTACCACTCAGTCTATCGTTGTCACTGATGGAAGATAAAGTTCAGGAATATAGTGGAAATATTGACAGGAGTCACCATCTTATAAGTAACAGCATGACCTGTATTAGACATCTCTTTAAATCTCTCTTTCTTTCTTTTCTTTCTTTTCTTAAAAGACCTGTTTGTAGACTGCTTCTTGTATCAGATAAGCACCAGTACCTGCCTCCAGGTGAACCCCAGGGTTTGTGAAGAACTGGCTGCAGCTTTTTACTGCATTTTTGCTGTAGGTCTTAGCAAATGGGAAATGCTGTGGGGTCTGGTCCTGTGTAAGGGAGAAGCTGGGCCTTAGTTTGCCACTGTGGAGGCCTTGGCTGAAAGGCTTGGGGGATCTGCAGGTACCCCTGGAGAGTATGGTTAGAAAAGTATAGTGTCATTCCTCCTTGTATCAGTCAATAAGCTGGTGAGAGATGGCAGTTAGCTTATGTTTCTTCTCCCTGCCTCTTGCTTTTGAAGCTTGTAAAACTTTGTCAAATGGTTCAGGCCATCCTGCAAATTCCCTTATTTGTAATGGGGGAAAAAGTACTAGAACAGCTTCAGAGGATCTGCATTTCCTCCTTTTCTGTGGGTCTTGCTGTTTGGTTTACTGCAATCAGTTACACCCAAGGGATTTCTGCTTAGCTCAGTTGGGGCTGAGAATTGAATGTCCTGCCTTATGGTTTCCCACCTGCTGCTTTTTAGCAGCTGATATAGATATAATTAAGGGAAACATGCTGAATTACAGCATTTTATTAGCTTGGGATTGGAAAGAATTGGTTACTCTGGGGAGTCCATCTCCCAGCCAATGTGGGATAATTCCTTCCAGGGTATTCCTCAGACTTCTTAATATCTGATGTGGTATTCCTTCTAGCCTTTCCCCTTTGGAGGGGTTGTTTTCCAGATCTTACCATTAGGACATTTCTGTTGACACTCGGGTCACTTTCTTTTTGTACTTAAATCCATCAGTTTTAGTTGTAGTCCCTCATTCTAATTCTACATCCTGTGTCTGTTCTATGAGAATCCCAAATGCCTGGACATGGTTACTGTTTTCATTCTTCTTCACTTGATAGTCTGCCTGACTGTCTAATGATGGAAGATGTGGATAGTGGTGGGTATAGCTTAGTACCTTTCTGGTGTTTTCAGTTTTCAGAACTGATTAGATTGATACCCTACTATACAACCTGGCCTAGGACTTTTTTGGTAGTATCATCAAACTGGTTGCTCTATATTTCTCTTTTTGGCTTTCAGGGCCATTCTGCAGCAGCACTGCCATCCAGTTCTCTTCTTCCCACTGCATATCTATGTTTTTAAGTCTTAAATATATTGGAATCCAGCTGTATGCTTGTTAAAATAATCTGTGAGGCATTTGGTGACATTCAGTGCATTCTGGCTTCTTGAAGGCTGCCAAAACAAGAAGTCAGAGCTACAGAAACAGTCAGAGCTGCAATGTGGGTAGGAAGTTACTTGTGTATATATAGCATGTAGCTAATAAACAATACTTGAGGATCTGAGTTGGCCAGGGTAGCACAGTCATGTTGATTCTGTTGTTGGGAGAATAAATGACAAAAAGCATTGTCTTGCTTATATTTCATACCTCTAAATTAGTCTCTGAAGGCCCTTTTGTATGATTTCACTGTCCTACTTGGGTTTTGGGGTTTCCAGTTTTGTGTGCCCTGTGAATGCCATCTGCTCATTATTACGAATGATAATGGGGCCAGACTCCAAATTAGTGATAAACTATTAGATCTATAATATTACTTAATATTGATCTTTTCTATTGTTTGGTAGATAGCTAGCAGGCTATGGCACTTGGACATGATGACTGATGGTACATTCTCATCATCTTGTCATTTCTGTAACACTATTTGCACATTCCAATCTTAAGTCTCTGACCTTCTATCAGTTTCATAGAACTGAAGAGAACCCTTGGTTGGAAGGGACCACTGGAGATCTCTTATAGTCTCTTGTGCAAGGCAGGATCAACTACAAAGCTACATCAGCTTGCTCAGCTTCTCATCCAGGTATCTTCAGGTATGGGAATTAAATGTGCTAATGCTATCTGTTTTGTCTTCACACTGAATTCTCTTGCATCCATGCAAACTGTACCTTTGACTCTCTTGCACTGCGGTGGTCTTACAGCAGGGGTAAGATAACCTGTCACGTTAGCACATCTGAGTGGAGAAACACCAGCGGTGGGAGGGAGGGGAAGGTCTCCTTTCTAGACATCTATGAGCACTGCACTTGACTCACTATAAGTTCCCTTTACAGTCAGTTGAGAGGAAAAGGAATTGCTGGGTGTGATTCATTGACAACCTTAAATGTTGACCTTACAATAAGTGGATCGTGTTGTGGAAATGCCTGTTTGACTCTGACTATAATGGGAGTTCAGATGACTAGCTGAGATTTCTAGTGATTCTATAAATTCCCAGAGGTAAACAGGGTAAATCTTACCACTAGTTTCTAAAACCTGTTAGAGATTAGATATGGGTTTGATGCAAATTTTTAGCCTTATAAAGACTGCAGTGTCTCTGAGCAGGCCCAGATGACCTGTTAAGCACCTGGGAAGCTATAGAGCACAATAATTGAAACATCTATAGAATTTGAAGAGCCTGTGATGCAATGATGGAGTGGTATTTTGGAATCATCTTTTGGGTTTTAGGCATCTTTTTTTTAGTCTCACTGTAAACATCAGAGTCCTTTTTGGCTCATACTTAATGGCTCATGGTGCTAACTTAAACAGATATGTGAATGCATTGCTACATAGAGTCTTGTAAGGATAGATCCACTAACTGATAGATACTGAAGTGCTCAATTACTACTTCAACTGGGGCCACAGAAGGACCTGAGATGGAGTGGGTGGTGAGATGGAGAGGGTAACATAGTAGGGTTTTCTCTGTTCTCTAATTCCCTTGTCACAAATTGTGTTAATATTAGATCTCACATTTTGCATGATTCAGGAGAATGCTGCAGTGGTAAACATTGGCTTCTAGTCAAGCACAAGTGCAACAAGAGAATGGATGAAAAGAATATGTGGAAGAAAGCACTGTGGACTCAAATGGGGATAGTAGAAGGGAGGGGTAAGATGGTGCTGTTCTCTGACCTTCCAGAGAACCCCAAGGAAATGAGTCCACCAAGAAAATAAATGGGAAGGCTGCGCTATATGCTTTATCAAAAATACAACAGACTGAGGTGGAAGAGAGCACTTTTTAAAAAATGAGTCAAAAGAGTATTTTTGTCAGATATAGGGGGATGGGAGGGAAGTCCACTAATGTTTTGAAATTTAGTAGTAACAAGCACCCACAGGAGCAGAATGTATGTGTGCCACTGTATGAGAGGGAATATATGTCTAAGTGTAGCATGTGGGCTAGCTTATGGATGTAACGGAGGGCTTGTATGTTTGAGCACTGTCTGATGGAAGGGGTTGTTCTGGTGCCTATGAATGAGTGATTTGGCTTTCTAACAGTCTTAAGTCTTGCTTTTCTCCTGCCATTTGGAGCATGAAGCCTGGTAATCACCAAGTTACGCTAGTGACTTCAATGTATGAGATGGCATTACTGTAGATGAATGAAGGCATTAGAATAATTGCTTGTGCTAATCTTGTAATGAAGGACTGGGATATCCCTAAAGTGTTTAAGTGTAGTCCATATGCACTGTCATAGCCAGTAAGGTTAATCTGAAGTTCTTTATGCTGATCAAAAACTAATCCAAGCAGGGCTGCAAGCTGTATGAATGCTGGATGTGATTTGACAACCAGAGAGACACTCTTGTATATGACAAACAAAACTTGCTGGAGTTTCTAGTTACGCAAAATGAGTTTCCAGCAAATAGATTTATGTACAGTCAGTCCCTATCTACCAAAGCATATACAATACATGAATGCAGGCACCCACTTCCCCAGTCTTTTCAATGCCTCTATAGAAAATCAGTATTTCTTTGACATTCTGAGGCTCTGTGGCTTAGTACTCCCCACATGCTTGCTTCAGTGGGAGCTTTTTTCCAGGTGGACTTTTAGGGTTTTCCCTTCTTATGGTATTGGTGAAAATAACTAACATTTTTCCTCTAACCTCACACTGTTCAAGGAATGTCAGTAACTGATGTGAAGCTCTGTGGGTGGCTTGTTACTTTTCTCTCTGCCTTAGGGAAAAGGAGGGTGCGGTATTATGAGATAAATAAGAGGGGTTTTTTAGCTAGTGGGAAATGCTGCTGTCCCCCACTGATGCACAGAGGTGGTGTACAAATGTGGAAGTGTGAGGAGGAGAGGTACTGATGGTTAGCTGGAAGTTGTACTGTTTTATCTGAGGAAGATCATGGGCTTGCTCTGCATTTCCTTTTCCTTGCTCAGACCCAGAGTCATCAGTGGGAGTCATTCCTCCTAGGCACTGTTGTGTCAGAGAAAGGAGCAAGAGGGTCATGCCAGAAACCTAGAGGCTTCTAAAGAAAATGGCTTGCCTTGTCCCAGCTGTTACTGCTACTGAGGATGGTCTACTGAATGCTGGCAGCATCCTTACCCCTATATAAAGAGTGAAAACTAAACCACTCTGCTTTCCGTGCTTTATCTCTTCGTTAAATGGGAAGAGGAAATGCATGCAGGACTTCTTGGAGGAAGGGATGCAGCAAAAGCTTAATGAAGGGTAACTAATTTTTGTACCTCATCCTTTATGGGTTTAGTCCAGCTGTTGGAGTCAATCTTCTTAAGATTTTACTCAAGATCTGTCTCTTCTACAAAACCTAGACAAAGTGTCCTGAAAGATGGATGGAGGTATTAGGCACATATTTCACACTGCTATGATCATTGGGAAAAAGTTCCCAGTATATTATATAGGTAGATAAAAATTCTATCTGTTACGTTATCCACATCTCTGCATCACTCCTTTAGGTTTCTGAAGTCTTAGGATGAGGGCTTAAGAATCCTAATGCATATATTTTAAGTACAAGAGTAGTCTTTATAGACATTTACACTAGCTTTTGCAGGGTCAGGGCCTGAAGTTGTAAAGAGCATGGTACTGAAAGTGAAGTCCTCTGTGCTGACAGAACTTAGCCCAGTAGATATTGATCCTGAGTGAAGTATTTGGATGCTGCTGCACAGCAAATATATGAATATCAACTTTTCTCATTTCTTTCATGGTGGGAGAAATGCATGTGGAGTATTCCTTCTTTCTGTCTTTGCAAGAGGTGGAAAACATGCAAACAAAGCATGATTTTCAGAGCTCGGGGGGGGAGGGGCGTGGAAAGCAATAACTTAGAGGACAAGCCACAGTCATTGACACTCCAGGAGTTGACTGTTATTAATTGTGAGCTTCTGTCCCTTATTTTTTCTTAATAAAGACTCCAGAAGGCTTTTCCACTTGGTGAACAACCTGTTCTACACAACAGGGAGTAAGGAAGATGAATTCATCTGTATCTCAAATTTGGATGAGGAAGGAGTGGAACATTTGGTCTGTAGTGAGGGGGCACAAGCTACCTCTTCAAAAATGATCTTCTACAAACTCCAATTAAGCAATATACTGGGTTTGCCGATTCCACAGATGGAAGTGTGTGTGCACAGTTTTTGTTTTGAAGCTGTGAGGTTCATGCTGAAAAGTTAATTTTAAAAACAGCATTTAGGAAAGTTTGAAACACTGTTTGAGATGTGCTCTTTGCTCGAACTCCTTTTGTTCTTGTTGTTCTTGCCTTCTAGGTTGTATATTTGTATATGCTGGTGACACGAGTTCTATGTGTTTGGTTTTTTAATGGGTAGCCTTAAGAAAATATACTACTAACAGTCATACCACTTATTCTTTAAATATAAATTTCCTTCTCTACTATTCTTTCTGTCGATCCATTCACCTCCCCTATGATAGCTAGTTGGCTTGTGCACCATTCAAGAAAGCTATGGTCATTGGGCGAATTCAGATATTCCAGTTATCCACCGATATTGCTACTTCTTAAGTACAGCTTAGTCTTTGTGGTCTGTAGCACTGTGTCTTTATGAGCAGAGGGTTTTTTGGTAAGCATCAGCTGTGTTTCCTAGTATATCAAATTAGCAATAATTTACTTAGGGAAAACATCATGAGTTACAAAGTGAGATTGTGTCTAATTGCACTGGCCTTCTTCCATCTGGGATTTCACCAGCCTTTTTCCTAGGATCCTTGTTTGATCAAAGCTTCCCTCAGAAGTGAAAGCAAGGGCTGGGAAATGGCAAACTGGAGGACTCTGTATAACTTTCAGTATTCTGAACTAAAGCACCCTGGTGGTGTCACTCTTACGTCTTGATCCTGAAAAGCACAGGAGTCCTATCAGCTTAAATGGCACCATCAAATGCCCAGCTCCCTGGAAGGTCAGGCCGTGCACGCTGGTACTGTACCAGGGTTTAAGGTAGGCATCCTAATATGTTAATTTTACCTGTAGACTGATTAGCATCCTTCTTCTGGTCTGCTTTACACCATGAACATAACTGATTTTAGCAGTGCTTCCGAAACAGCTATTGGCTACACTTTAGATCCTATTTATGCTCTAAATACTATGAATAAGTTCTTGCTATTAACAGAAAAATGTACTGTGTTCTCTATGATCCTTTAAAAGTGTGTAGGTGCTCCCGCTGCCCTCCCTGCCCCCCCATTTTTGGGTCCCTCAGCACTTGGGCACTGAACTGGGAGCGATGCTATACTTCTTGTATCCTTCTTCTTGACAGGCTATGTACTCCTACATTTCCAACACAAAGCAGTGAAATCTTTCTTAAACAAGAAAATCCAAAATTATTGCTAGAAGTAGAAATACCCAGGAGTACAATTATATATAGTCCAGCCAATAGTATTGCTGTAAACTAAACATATCTAGTAATTATCAGGATATTCCTTTCATAAGTTTTAGACATCTCCTGAATTAGCTGTTTTAAAAAAGTTCAAGACAACATAGCATGCACTGGCAATGACTGACAGCATGAATGCTCTCAAGATAAGTATGTGTCAGGGGTGTATTGGGAGATTCAGGTTTGGATTTACAATGGCTTATGGCAACAAAAGAAACCAGTATATGCTGGGCTACAAATTATATGAACTTCCTCAGAGAAACTTAGAAGGTGGCAGCAGCACTATTGGAAATGGCTCTTGAATGTTGGAGATGGTTTGATTCTTCACTGACCAGTGTTTTGGCTAGTTACAGATGTGTTTAAACAAAAGTTAATGGGAGTCTTCACTGCCTAAGCAACACCTGAACAGAAATGAGCACACAGCAACTGGTTTTAGCCCTGAGAGCACACGGTCTAGCCAACAGTAATACAAGCAGAAACAGCAAGAGCAAACAGGTTAGCTGAATTATAGTGGTTCCCATATTCACTGATCTAAAATCCTGAATTTTACGATCCTCACTTGAATAGCAAAGGTGAGGGATTTAGTTTTGTTTTCAATTCTTTATAATACTCAGGAGTTTGGGAGGAGGGTAGGTGAGTTGAGTCAGACTAGCCTACCTGCCCCCCTGTGACACCTGCAAGACCTGAGCCAGATGAGATGCTGCAATGCAGAATGCTGAGACAAACTCAAAGGATGAGCAAACCCTGACCTCCAGCCTTTGCTTGTAACCAACCTGTTCAACAGCACTGACAACATGTCTTGGAGGAACTTGTTTAGTCTGGAAACATTGGAGAGTTCAATACAGCTTTGGTGGATGGGGGCCTTCTGCCCCTTGATGGAGACTAAGATCAAGCTCTTCCATGTACATAGTATTTGAAAAAAAAACCAACAAAAAAATCAGCAAAAACTATGTTTAGAGAGACACTGTTAGTTTTGGAAATGGGAGCACTGGCTTTCGCAGACTGTAATGTGCTCAGCTGCCTTTTAGTCCTTACACAGACTCTCTCTCCTCTTTTCCCCTTTCTCTGGCAAGGAGATGACAAGAATGGTTGAGAGGAGCTCAGTCTCTGGCAGTGCGGGTTGTGTTGTTTCCAGAGAAAGTTGGCTGAGGGAACACTGGGGAATGTTGGTGTGACTGGGAGATGCTGTGAAATACAAGGAGAATGCTTGAGGAATGGGGATGTGGAAGTACCGCAGAGGTATGCGGGGGGGGAGGGGGGGAAGGAATTTTTGAGAGATCCCAGGAAAAATGCTGCAGTAACATAGAATGGGAATGCTACTAAAGTCAGGCTGGAAGAGACAGTGGGGTGAAGAAATTAAGTTTTACCATAGACTGCATACAGTGGAGATGGTCCCATGGGTTTTAAAGTCTTGTAGGACAGAAAACCTTATTTTAAAATGAACAGAACAGTTTGTTCTAAAAACAACCAAAATTCATGCTACAGATTCCCAGTAGAATGCAAGCATTTCAAACCAAATGAGTTACATTGGGGAGAAGAAAGGTAGGAAGACTATGTGTAACAAGCATATAGGACTGCATGACAAATGTCTGCATCATCTATCTTTTTGTTTGAAATTCTGTCATTACTGTATTCGTCTCTTGGATACTAGCATTAGGAAAAAGTGAGTTATGGTGTAAGTTCTTGGGGTGGGTGGGTAATACTGTATTGAAAAGCTCCACAGGGAAATTTTGTCTTTATTGTTTGTTACCATATTACCAAAAGGCCTTTGGGAATCGAAACATTATTTGTTAGGCACTATATGGAAAAAGTCTCTCCACTTTAAGCAATAACCATATAAAGGACAAGTGCAGTGGAAGAAAAGATAAGAACTGGAAGCAATACTAGGAAAATCCATTATGCATATCAATATTGCATAGAAATCTTGGTAGCAGATGAAATTGGATTTTAGAGTATTTACTGCTGAAATATAAAATGCTGAGCTGAATCTGTGGAGATAGTTCTAGGGAATTTAGCTTTCTGATCTCTCATTTTTCTTAATGCAAGAAATATTTGCATGCTACTGGTGCAATTCTTAGGCTCCCTAGAGTAGTGCATGCCAGGGAATGCTGATGGCATCATGGAGAAACAGTTATTCATTTCACTGGAGGAAACTGGCAGTGGAATTTTGGAATATGCTGGTAAACAGTACCAAAAAAATTAAACAAAAATTGAATAAGCTGGAAAAAGGTTAGTGACTTACCAGAGGGACATTGGCAGCTATATAGGTAAGATTCCAATAGGATACTTTGGCCATTGGTAAAAATGTCTGAAAAGAATGGACCATAATTGCAGGTAGTATAAACTTACTGTTTCATCACAGCCATGATGTCTGTGGAAAACATGCCTTTATAATATATAAACTTTGTATTTAAGCAGTTGTAACTGAGGCCAAAATGGGATATTGTTTGATCATGAAGTTTAACCTTCTCCCTTCCCAGGATTCAGGGGATGCTGGATTTCTAAAGGACAGAGCAAGAAAGAATCATGAAGGGAATGCCACTCACTTAATTTGCAGATCAGTGTAACTCTAGAAGTTGTGGTGGACTGACTCTTGCTGTGCATTACTGTACTTGCAAGGAGAATTGGGTGTGCAGCTTCTGGAGTATGCTTTTTCACCAGCAAGCAGCTTTTTTCTTTTTCTCCAGAACAGCCATGTCGGAAAAGTCTGAAATAGAGACCTTGATCTAGCTTCAGTTGCAGCAAAGCATCGACATTGTTCCATCTCAAAACAGCACTCATTGGCTGAGCCTGCTTACTGCTAGATTTGGGTCCATGCTGTTAAAATTCAAGCAACCTAGAAATTAGATTTATCTGTTTTGTAGATTATATGGCTGTGCATTTGTCCCTGGGAAAGGAGGAAATTGTTTTTCCTGATTGTTTAGTTAAATACCCATAGTACTTTGATTCCTTTATTTAGAAATAGGGCAGCACAGTTCCTGTAGATTTGAGCAGCTGTCATGTAAAAATCATTAGAGAGTACAAGCAAGTCTTCATGGCCTGCACTGAATGGAATTTGATGACTGTTTATTGCATTGACATATTGGAAGAGGTTTTTCTAGTGTGGTTGCTGACTGATGCTGACATTAGTATATGATTGCCTGTGAAGGTTTCTTGTTATCTCCACAGGATCTTGCAGAAAATCATGGCAACAAACATTTAGATAAATAAAGGGGTTGGCCTTATTTTGTTTCATGAAAAAAATACAAAATAAGGCTGGGGTAGAGTTAGATGGTGATGAGAAGCCAGACTGAACACATGGATGAAATATAAGCAATCAGTCAGCATGCCTGTTCCCTATGATGAGTATTTTGTGTCCTCAATGTAGTGAATGACCAACAAGACTGGGCATGGGAGCTGGGCGCAGAAGCATAGTCAGTTCCCACCTCTGTGCAGAGGCTAGTTCCCAAAGTACTTCCTCCTTTTGGAGGGGCAGAGTTGCTTAAGTTGCTCTACAGTTTCTCATACTGCATGCACCCTGCCCATCTCTCTCCCCTCCTGGTGGACGCAGAAATTGAAAGAGGTCCCCCAAGGTGGTAGAATATACATCCTTGCAGGCATTCAAAACTCAACTGAACAAGCAGAGCGATCTAATCTAGGTTTTGAGCTGGCTCTATTTGGAGCAGATGATTGCATTAGATACCTCCAGAGGTCCCTTCCCTAGTCTCTCTATGCTTTTTAATATGCAGATGCTGCTGGATGTACCAACATGGTGGTTGCAAGCTTGGATTATCTTATTGACCCCAGTTTTCAGGAACTTCTGCACCTGTTTATCTGGCCAGAATTACACAACACCAAAGAGAATTGGGGAATCTATTAAAGTCTGTTTAAACCCTTTCTGGGTATTGCTTCCTTATCTTCTTCCCATGTGAAATCAAGACTTTACTGTCTTGGATGTTATGCTTAGATAAAGCATGTGTCTGTGCATGTGTATTTTTCCCTTTTCTCAACTAAAAGGTATTAACTCAGGTTCATTCCTTCAGTGTAAAGCTGAAGGCAGCTTCAGCAGCAGGATCCTGCTGGGTAGGAAAAGAGCTGTGTTGCTTGCAGGCTAGAATATGACTCTAAAAGGGATAAATTTGAGAGGGGTCAGATGGGCATCTGGAGAGAAATAGCTTTCATTAAGGGTGTATTCTACTACTTGTGCTGAGTAAAACTGTTCTGCAAAGATAGCAGTGCATGAAGTAAAACATGTACTGCTACCTCTGTGAGGCCTGAAGCCCTTCAGGCCTGCATTAGTCATTCAAGCGAGACCCAGGAATAGATGGTTTCTATCTGTCTGCAGCAAAACCACTTCTGCTGTAATGTGTTCATACAGGAAACTTGGTGCCTTTCCTGCTGGTGCCATAGTACTGCTCAGGGAAGATGATTTGCCTTGTAACAAGGACTCAGAAAAAGTTTAGAATGTGATATTACCTTTGCTTTATATTATCAGTTTTTTTCTTAAATGTTACTCTAGTGTGTTTATACTTATATCTCTGTATAAAAATATATACATTGCTACAGTCCATCTGAGTGGAGAAAAGTTCTTATAGAAAACATCACGTACTTACTGCATTGGATTAACCCAAAAGGTCTTCTATTTTCTCCTTAAGTATGGTCCTTACAACATAAAACATTTTGTATTTAAGCATCTAAACTTGTTCAGAGTTGCCTCAGCAACTGTCATTTGAGGGCAGTAGGAAAATACAATTTTTTGAGGGGAAATTTGCCAAAACAGAATATTTGAGCTTTTATCTGGAAAAAAAATCAGTTTGAGGTTAGAAAACAAACATTTCACCCTACTTAGGCTTCCAAAATACTACATGTAGAAACCTGGTTCATTTTGCTTATTGGTCTGTTATCATTAAGTATATGCATATGAAAGGGAAAAGTAAACTTCAAAGCAATATTTTTTGTAGCAGTCTTTACAGGTAATTTTAAAATAAGTTATGTCTGTTATTCATGATTTTTTTTAAAGCTGAAAATCCTTTACAGATGGCACAAAACTGCAAAATCTTCTGGTTGACTGGAACCTGGAATTGTTCAGAGGGTGAAAAATATAGCCCCAAAGATCTTAGCTCTACTGGATATTATTGGAGATGTTATAATCATATCAGGATGAGGGAGTTGCATTTATGTCAGTTGGTACCTATCCAACCTCAGGGGTGTGCACCAGAGTGAACTATATTTCCTTTGTCATGTTCACAAAGAAAACTCTTCTGCTCCTGTGTGAAGTTTGGGGGTGAACTCGTGTATGTAGAGAGGCTGATTGGGGTATAAGAAGGGGGTTGAGGACTCTGAAGCAAAGCAGGGATATATGAAATCGGCAGTGTAGGCACACCCTGTACTTACCTGGAATAGCTTTTACAAAGTTCATAATGACAAGCTAGCTGTTCTTGCTCAAAGGCTGTATTTTCATTGACCTCGGAACATGAGAAACTTACTACTGTGGCTTATGCCAGGGTAGCTTCACTGAGTCCAGTGGTGTAAGACAAATCATGGAAAGATTTAGGTGGGAAGAGATGTCTGGAAGCTTCTAGTCCAACCTTGCTCAAACACACAGGCTGTGATCCATGGTCCTGCTCCAGCAGCCAGTGCTGAGCCCCTCTCTCACCCCAGCAGCTGTACCCAGGACACACCACTCTGCTCCCAATGGCTGGGCTGAGACCCTCACCCACACCAGCAGCTGGCACCACAGCCCCAGGGTGCCTGCAGCCCCATCTCACTTCAGTTGCTAGTCCCATGTCCTCTTGTACCAGTGTGCCAGGTTGCTGGCACCTTGTCCTTACAGCATTCACACACATGGCATAGCCTGTGAGATTGTACAGAAAGACAGTTAAGAAAGGCTTTAATAAGAAGATAGGACAGACTGTAGTGATTTAGTGCAGGGCTTGGTCAGACAAATGTACTGACCAGTGAGGGTTTACATGTGACTGGCCCCTCTTTATACCCTTTTCTGTCCATTTTTCTCCCTTTGTTTTGCCCTGATCCCCCTTCCCCCAAGTGTTCTTTAAGTTTTGCACAGGCCCACTTCAAATATGCTGAGTCCTCCTGTTCTTGTTTCCCCCTTATCAGTTACAAAGTCTAGGCTGGCCCTCTGCAAAGCTGTGCCTGGAGTTTCTTGATAGCCCATCAGTTAGTGGCTGAAGACTTTTGGTCTTTGCTAGTGCCTCTGTCTCTTGTGCACCTGGTTTGTGCCTCTGCATATTCTTGTTCTATTTATTTCTCCTTTATTTAATATCCCCTTTGCATTGAAAGGGTCCTTGGTTGGATAACCTTAAAGCAGAGGCTCTCACCTTTCATATATCCTTGCAGTAGTGGCTGTCCATCTTGTACTGGAGGCTCAAAACTGGATGTAGTACTCCAGAGTGCCTCACAAGAGCTGAATAGAGAGGCAGAGCTTATGTTTTTACCATTTTCACTTAATTACCACTGATTAAACATATACTTAATACAATATTCACACTACTACAGAGTATGGGCAGTACTTCAGTGTGGTGTTTGCTTAGCTATCACAACCTGTTGTCATCATTGAAATAGAATTAATTTCTGGAGCAATGCTCTGGGGAATGATTCTGATGCTGTTACCCTGAAAACAACAGCCAAAGCCTAGCTAATTGCAGTAGGAGCAAACTCTCAGAAGAGAGTTAAACAGCACCAGGAACTCACCATCTTATATGGTTACAATCTTTTTATTTCATCTGGATAGAGAGAATCAAGTACTTATTCCCTGCCCAATATACCCATTATTGTTTTCAGTAGAAAACCTCCAACACTGCAGTACATGGCTTGAGGTGATCCAGCACAAGCCCTGTTGAGAACAGTGGTGCTGAGATACTTTCTCATCAGCACAAATGGAGGCTCAGACTGTGTTGGCCGAGAAGGGGTGAGCACTCCTGAGATTACAGGCTAGTACACATGTGAAGGATGGTGGTCTTTCTCTTCCACGCAGGTGAGAAACCTGAGTTACCTGAGTGGAGCTGATAGTACCACTGATGCAAATTCAAGGATTAAAATCTCTCCTTTACAACTGTGTGCCTATGTTAGGGGCAGAAGGCAGTGTGTTTTCCATGTTGAAAGAGAGGCAGAAGTGTGCTGCCAAGCTGTAACATAAGAAGAGGTGTAATGAGCCCAAAAGAAGTTGGGACAGTATTAGCTTACACAAGTGACCAGAATCTGTAACTGATATGGAACAAAACAGCATTTGTGTCCTCTGCCTGCTTCAGGTCCAGCAAATCTCTTCACTCTCATAGCAACGGCCAGACTGAATAGACCCACAGGACCTTTCATCACTTCTACCAGTATGTGACCCTTGTCCTGCTGCTCTTGTCAGCAAAGACTACATTTTCCATCGCCTCTCTTCAGACAGATTGGACTGCCCTTCTTTCTTTTGCTGAACTAATCACCCCTGTGAATGACAGACCAGCTAGATGGGAGGAAATAAAGGGAGATAAATATCATAGGCCTGACCATCCTGCATGCAGGATAAACACATAAAGGAGACAGGAAATTATGACTGACTTCTGAAAAAGTCTTTATTTAACAGGAACGGGGATGATTTGACATCCTGCTTTCAAAGTCACATTGCCCTCAACAGAAAGGGTCAGCCTTCGTTCCCTTCTGGGGAAGGCTTCTGAAGATTGGGAAAGAAAATAAGGTTTCTTGGCATATGCCCTTCCTGTAGCTTCTCTTGTTGGTCTGGAAGGCTATGGTTCTCCTGCACCATAACTTCTCTGCCTTGCAGGAGCCAAACTAGGGATGTTCATGGTCAGCATCTGATCTTGCTTCTCAGGTAACCCTGCTGAAGATGAGGAAAGAAAATAGCAGAAGACTGGAGTCCACCCTTACCTTGCTTAAGTAATGTGTGGTCTAGGACACTAATCCACCACCCTGTGTATAGTAGAGTAGCACCAGTAATTTCACTGGGGTCTGTGCAGACTGTTGCTCTATGCAGGGCTGCTGGACTGTGACTACTTTTGAAGCAAAGGGAAGGAGTGAGATGCAGTGTCTGTTAGACACCTGCAGCAGACAGTCTTGCCCATTCACTTTCAGGGTTAGTTCAGAGCTTTTTGCCTTGGACTGAAAGCATTGGGAGGAATCAGGAGGTGTTTTGTCTTGGTCAAGCCCACTGTCACTCTATAACCTCTGTGTCTAATAATCATTACTGTAGTTATCCCAGCCTGTGGGGATAGGTTTAACCTGCTGCTGCCCTCAGTTTACAGGTAGGGAACTGGGGTACAGAGAAAATAAAGGATGCATTTCTGAAAGCCCAATGGCTCTGTTGCCCTTTGAGTGTTTAAGGGCATCGGTCCCACCAGTAAGATTGGTCTTCAAAAGTGTTCCAAGCATCCAAGAGCCTAAAAGCCAGTGAAAGACAAAAAGGTTTACATTTCAAACTGCCCAAGTTTTTATCTGAAGATTTTGAAGTCTCTCAGGTGCTTCAAGCCTGTGATGATTGCTAAAAGATTGCTTAGAGCTAATTGATTTAGAGTTAGGTGCCTTTGAGAATCTTAAAGTACCTTGACCTTAGTCAAAACCCTGTACCCTGAGCTGACACTTGCCTGTAAAGCATTTTGCTCTTCATTGGATGTAAATCAAATAGAAAATAATAAAGCAAGGTGCCAGATGTCTTAGTAAAAGTAAGGATGCCTTCAAAGACAGTTTATTTCTTGTCCATTTTCCTATAAATGATGAAAAAAATAAAACCACCCCCGATGTTTTACTAGTTCAGCTCCTATATTACTTACTGTGCAAACCTATGTTCCCTAAGAAACATAAGCATGAGCTAGCCATCTAAATCAGGCTGCAATTTCATTTTTCTTTGGAGAAAAAACTACCTTTTACAAGTAACTCTTAAAAAGCAGAGTGGAAAACATTGGTAAGTCTTTCCAGCAGCAGGCCCATTTAAAAGTATGTAATTAATCATTTTGTAATAGGCTGATATGATGAGAGCACGGGATTACTCCACACATATATCTGCTTGTCTGTAGTTGCTGATTCTGAGTGATTGATACCACCAGGGTTGCATCTTAGCCTGATGCAAGACTTTCAGGATTGAATGATGTACACACTGACAGTTCTAAGTAATTTCTGGAAGCCTTGCCATTTTGGAGGATGTTTACCTTGATATTGAGTTGAAACCATGATGATATAATTCAAAATGATCTTTTATCCAGAGAAGATTGGGGCTCATTGCTTACATGTTTTAGTTCAGTCAGCTTTTTGCTTTCTCACTGGGTACAGTTCATTTCTGTGTTGAAAGCTCTCTCCAGAGGAAGAAAAG
This sequence comes from Gymnogyps californianus, assembly GCF_018139145.2. Classification (NCBI taxonomy): domain Eukaryota; kingdom Metazoa; phylum Chordata; class Aves; order Accipitriformes; family Cathartidae; genus Gymnogyps; species Gymnogyps californianus. The sequence continues at coordinate 136,056,106 of NC_059471.1, forward strand.
GCTTGCTCTTATGCCATTCTTGTCCAGGCATCAGGTTTAGCATCACAAGGAGTGCTTTAATTTATACTGCTGACACACAGCCTGGCTTAATTAGTTAAGCAGAGTGTAAGCAGGGCAGTACAGTTCTACTGAGACCAAAATCATCATGGGAATTTATGCCAGCAGTGATTTTGGAACTCTAAGATTTATCTATTGATGTATCTTTATCAAAAGTTTGAATCATGTGTTTCTCTCTTGGCTGTATTACTGTCTAATCAGAAGGCTTCCAAAGGAGCAAGAGTTGGCCTGGGAAAAATCTGTTTCACTTTCAAGAGGAGTTGGGCAAAGAATTACTCTGCTTTTGAAACCTTCCCCTTTTATTAGTGTGAGGGGCGTATTTACATTTTAAATCTTGCTTAAATAATTTGATGCTTGTATGTGTGTTTTTTTGATATGGACCTACCTATGGCTTACAGCATATTTGGGTGTAGTCATTGAAAAAAATTAGTTTTAATCCAAGAGAGAGAATCAAATCTGCACTGTCTGTATTTCAGAAGACCTCATTTCCTGGGTCTCTTGCTTTGGAAAGAAGGCGTTTAAAGTCTCCAAGCCAAATAAATATATAGTACTTCCTGTAGACCGAACAACTGCTACCATATTAAAATCATTTGGGAGAACAACTTGATCCATATTTGCCCACATGTAACAATTAGTGATAGATAGAAATGACTCACCATTGAAGGAAACCTTGGGCCAGATTCACCCTTGGCATGAGTAGGCACATCTCTATTAGCATTAAAATATTGGCAACCATGTATAATAGAAGTAAGTTTAGCTTTTATGGTCTTTTTTTGCTTTGTGTGCTGCATATGAGCCAGTGGTAAAGCCAGTCATGCCAGTGGGTACCTAGTAAGGAGATGTTCTATGATAACCAGTAGCTGTACCAACATAATTATACACCATTTACTTTTACTTGCATAGTACTCTGTCTTGCATCACCTTTTCAGTGATACACCTTTATGCCTTTGTCTCGTCATGTAGGGAAGCTTGTAATCTGATTTTTGTCTTGGTTTAGAGAAAAAGAGCTTGCTGGCAGGGTGGTGCTTCATTTGTACCCTGAGAGTTCTGGAAATTATTTCAACCCTTCTAGCTCAAGGTTGCTCAAAGTGCATTGCTCATTTTATTCTGTTTGGCCCAAAGAAATAAATCAAAGGAAAAACTTAAAGAAGATTTCTTGGTGGGTCTTATCAAAAGTTTGTGCCCTGTTGTGCTCTGAGTGGATAGATTCAGGTTTGATCTATGAACTGAACTTAGTCACACCTGGCTGAGGTTGTTTCACAAAGCTAAAGCAGAGTGTTTGTATTGAATATTGAACCAAACAAGTGAAATTCTTATACAGATCTGAAAGATGGTCATCCCCAACCCTGAAGGGTAATTTAATTTGAAATTGCATAATACTGTTTGTGTAAGACCATTCCTTCTCAGGGATAAGGAGGGGGTCTTTGCAAACATGCCATGTGTACATTGGCTCCGTGTAGCATATATGACAAGTGTGCCTTGCTGAGATGGGGTTGGGGAGAAGATGTGGAGAAGCATCTTGTGTGCACTGAGGTCTGATGCACAGGCTTTACTCCAGTGTGGTGTACTGACATGAATTATAGAGAATGGAAATTCTGTGTATGCTGTAGTTTCTGCTTTAAGCCTATCGATAGCATTTTATGTCTCATAGGCTTTATGTCTCATTTTCTTATCAATATTATGTTGTTTATACCATTATGTGTGATGGTTGTACATTTAAATTACTATGGAATCATAATGTAACTTGGGTTGGAAGGGACCTTTAGAGGTCACCTGGTACAACCACCTGTCAAAGTAGGGTGAGCTTCAGAGATCCAACTCAGAGCTAGACTGGGTTGCTCAGGGCCTTGTCCAGTTGAACCTTGAATACTTCTTCCACAGCTCTCTGGGCAACCTGATTCAGTGCTGAACCATTCTCAGGGGAAGATTTTTTTTCTTTATATCTAAGTCAAATTTGACTTTTTGCCATCTGTGACTGTTGCTTCTCATCTGCTGTGCACTTTTGAGGAGAGTGGCTCCCTCTTTGTAATCTGCCAATAGTTAGTGACAAGCAGCAATCAGATCCCTCAGTCCTTCTCTTCTGTAAACCAAGATCCCTCAGCTGGGGTTTATTTAATAACCAACAACATTAGAGCTCTTATTCTTCTTGACTACTTCACACACTCAATCACTTGCTTGCTCCCCCCAACCCAATGCTACAATCCCTAGGTCTCAACTTTGATTCCCAGCAGGAGGTCACTGCTGGTCTGGGAAGGTCAATCCCTGCTATGCAGCTCCTTGCATATGCCAGTCTCAGGGGCTGCCAGTTAAGGTTCCGGGACATCCCACAGCATTAGATTCCACTCAGCAATCTGATTTCTGGGATTTTCCCCCACTTATAGGATCTTTCCTCCAATCAAGATCTTCATCTTGTTCTTTCCGAGACCCCTGCTTCTTTTTGGAAAACTTTGTTTTTAGTGGCACCTCTTTTTTTCTGGAAGTTAGGCTGCTGGGTTTTCCAATCTAAGTAGCATATGTACAGAACAACACCACATGAATGGCCTCCTGACTGGAGGTTCTGTCTCATGTCTATTTATTAATAGGAGGATTCAGGATCGGGCCACTTTAGTTCATGTGCTATCTAAATTTATGGTCATCCCTTACTGGTTTCAGCTAGTAAGTAGCAGAATTGTGCTTGAGTTCAATCAATTTCAGATGTTCACCAGCCCACACACATGCAACCAATTATCTGCTGCCTGTAAGCATTCACAATGTAAGCAATTTTTTCACCTATGACAACTGGGGAACCCAAATCAGGACACAGTAGTCCCGATGTGGTGAACAGAGGGTAAGAAGCAATTTCCTTGACCTGTTTTCTACTTCCTTGGTTGCTATGTAGTTAACCTTCATCGCTGCAAGGATGCACTGCTGGCATGTGTTCAGCTTTTGTCCACCAGGACACTTGCTTTTAAAAGCTGCTTATTGCTGCTCTGTGGAGTTACTCTGTTGCAGATGCAGGGCATCACATTTGCCTATGTGTAAAGTTATAAAATGACTCTCAGCCATACAGACTCATAGTAAAATTTACTTTAAAAGGGACCTGTGGAGGTGATCTTGGCCAACCCTCTATTTCAAGCAGGCCTAACTTCAAAGCTAGACCAGGGTGGTCAGCGCCTAGTCCAGTTGTGTTTTGAATATCTCTGAAACTAGTGAGATTCATAGACATTAGATTTGAGATGTATACATTTAATTTTTTTAAGGAGGGAACAAGGTCAATTTATAGGCCAGCTGGTGCCATCCTGATCAGGAAAATCCACTTAAGATGAGCCAGTAGCACACTGGAGGCAAAGAAGATGTACTTGCATGATAGTTCTGCAAGGATGTTAACTCTTCTGATTGGCACCTTCCAAGACTACTGAAGGACTGGTTTGGATTGACTCTCAGAGTACCAGTAAACAAGGATGTTTCTTCTAATTTCTAGCCTTATTTCTAGCAATGTTTTCTTTATCAAAATTAGATACAATCGGATACAATCTCTGGGGTGAAGAAGGGAAACAGATCTGTGAGGCATCATCCACTGTGCTTTGTCACACCAGGAGGGAAGTAGGAAGAATCAGTGATAAGAAATTTGTCTTGTATTTTATTATTCTTCTGAAGTCTTCAATTATTAGTGCTATGCTAATGAAGTCTTTTTGGATTGTCTGACAGATTGCTTGATAAACTCCTTAACAAAACAATAAAACTGGGAGGATGTCAATTGGCTAATTAGCTAATAATCAATATCCAGCAGCAGCAGCTGTGACGAGATGGCAGACAGATACCAGGCTCTGTTCAAGGGCTGGGTACTTTGTTGGTTCAAGTTTTGGGGAAGATACTGCCAAAACAATAATAATTGTGTTGTATGACGAGTTAGGAGAAAGCAACAGCAGCCTAAGAGTGACATTAATCTAAACTGAATACTTAGAAATACTTTCTCCTACACAAATTATTATGAAGTAATTGATCCTGGCAATTCAAATTTTTTCTTGAGATGGGCATTAGACAGGGCAGATATGAAATGCCCTAGGTAGAACCTTAAATTCATAAGTCTCCAAGGAGCCAGGGATATCAGCCCATGATATATTAAACATTTAATTATAATGCCACAGATACAAAACTGATCAGAGTACTCCTTTACAATCTCAGAGGCAACCAGAACAGGATTTACCTCATTTAACTGTAGGCATCTACAGGAAAGACATAGACATTTAATTCTGACCAAGCTATCTCAACTCCCAGAAACAAAAAGCATGAGTTGTCTAGTCTAACAGAAGTATCTGCATTATGATGGAGATGAGATACATCCTAGAAGTCTCTGGTTCTGTTCATTAACATCTATGGCCTAGATGGCCATATCAAATGCCTGAAGTTGAGAGATGAATCTCACCATGATTACTGTGCCACAAATATCAATGATAATAAGAACTTGCTTGGTGGGTCCATTTGTATGGCAACTCAAATGACACAAGTTAGTTTTGCTTACTGATATACAACTGAAACTTTGCTTACTGAAATTCAACTTATTCCAAATGTAATTCAGAGATCGGCAAGGGTGAGCACAATTTGGCCATCTGTTCCCACTTGCTACCAATCCATCTTCTTTGAAAATGAAGGTCCCTATATGATTTTCCATTGTGCTCTATTGCACTGGGTTGGTGAGAACCATATGGTATCATGGATGGGATATTTCCTCTGAAAATTAAGGATGAGCCCTAATCTTGGTTTAACCACCTAATTATGAGATTTTTTGGTGCAGAAAATCCCTAAATGTCACAGAATTACCTCCCACACTAGCTGGGAGTGCAGGGGGTTTCTGGGCTTGCATGAGGTAAAGAAGCAGGCTGGAGAAGTCAGGGTGGCCTGGATGGTCAGGGCTGTGCTAGAAGCAGTCCCCTCCCATGTAGCAGAAGAGACTGTTAAAAAATGTCTCCTGCAAAATTCTGCCCCTGGTGCAACCTCTCCTGAGGGTTGTGCTGTGCTGCAAAGCAGCTCAGGGACTCCTCTTGTTACCCAACAGTTTGTGTCAGGCCTGACTTGCACTGGCTGACTCAAGCCCAGAAAGGATGACCACTGCTTTCACAGAACCTTCCAGCTGCCAGCAGCTGAGAGGGCTTCAAGATGGGCTTGGACATATGAGAGGCAAACGGTGTGCGGCGGGAAGAGGCAATAGTGCCTGACAGTGCAGTCTGGTGGAGTTTTGTGACTGTAGGGCTGATGAAAGACTCAGGCTTGTGGCTTAGCTCACAAGTCGAAAATAAGGATTGGGGGAAAATACAGAAAAAGCCAAGAAATGGCAACACAGCAGAAGCAAACAGTTGACACTGCTTATTGTGTATTAAAGCAGGTTAGTGTTCCAGGGTTGTAGTGCTGGGAGAGTTTGACAGGTTTACGCTAAAAGACACCACTTAGAAGTGTTAACTTCTTTTAGCTTAGCCTTATGGAGCCTTTTCACTGCAGAGTATAAAGCTGGCTATAGCCTTCATAATTCATTCTTAAAATGTGAGGTTAATGTGTAGCTACATAGAATATTAAGGGAAACAGATGGAGCAAGGAACACAGTGAATCACAGGGAATCTGTTCAAGAATTTTTCTCACTAAGAGAATTTTTCCTTACTGAGTCTGCCTTAAATATCAGAGAAAGCTCAAGTCACCATATAAATGCCAGTTCCACTGTCCTCTGGTTGGTATTTGAAGTTTCGAGCTAAATTTTGAGTTTGTCTGTTCAGGTTGGGACTTACCAAGGAGAAGAAGCAAATTCATTCTCATTGAATTTAAGTTAGATCTTTGTTCCTTGTCTCTCTTGAAAATCTATGACTTGTTTCTCTGGTGACCATCTGGAATATTATGCTTTGTAAACCTTATGGTTTGACCATAACATGCAGGTCTGCTTATTTCAGCCATAAGACGACACTCCCAATTCCTAACACAAGTCATACCTCACATCCAAACTTACTGTAATTCCAGACTACCCATCAGCTTCCTGGCCAACTGCCCCAAGGCAGAGGAAGGCTGTGTGGTTACACAAATAGGTTTGTTGGAAGCATCAAGTGAGGTCAACTGGCATGGTTCCCACAGTCAGAAAGCCCAGCCAGGATTTCCATTGCTCTTCAATCAGATAGGATGGAGGAAGAATGCGTCTGATCTCAACTGCAGCTGGGGGTTGATATCTTTCCAGAGCTGGATAAATAATAAATGGTCCCGGTGATGGATGTCTCTGAAATGTGCTAATAACTTTAATATAATGGACTGGATGATCTAGGTGTACGTTTGTGCCCTCTGCTGGTTGGAGCCAAATGATCTAGTGTTTTTCATTTGTGTGCAAGTGAACAGAAAATTGGGGCCTGTTGTGAAACTGGTGGTTATCCCCTGGAGGAAATGATCAAGGGAAGTATCACCAGCTCTTGATGTTTTCAAAACTGGATCACTTTCAGAAAGTAGAAGCTTTAGCTGAATATCTCTCATTGTGCTTGGTGAAGAAGTGAATGGATGAAATTGAAGTCTATGGAACACGAGGAGATCAGATCAAGAGATCAAATATTTTGCCTGTATTTTCTGTTAAGCGTTTTGAGTGAAACATTTCTAACCAGCCTTTGAACCTATGAAAAAGAAAATTAATTTTTTGTATCATTCCCCATTTTGAGAAAAAAACGTTTTGGCTTGATTTGTTGTCAGCTGGTTTTCATGTTCTTCCCCCTGCCCTCCCCTCCCCCCCCCCCAATGGCTCATATTGCAGTAATCTGTACTTTTGGAACAAGATGTTCAGAGCTTAGTATCTGCCTTTACTGAAATAATCCTCTTGGCTATGATGTGTGGCAAAGTGGCAGGTCTGAAGTCTCTCGTAGCGTTTGACCTCACCCGCTGGGTAGGATGTGGTAAGGAGCTGTGCTACTTTGCATGAAGCTACAGCAAAGTATCCCCTGCTGTTCTCTCTGCAGGAGGGAAGGAGTTTGCACCATCCATTTGGCTAGAAAACCATGCTCATCTTGGCTTACTTCCACATAGGCTAGTGATGGGGAAGAGTGGACATGTCTGTGGGTCTGTCTTCCCACCCATCTTCAAATCCACCTACCTTGTCTTTGGAATGTGAGGTACAGTCAACCAATTTTAAGCCAGGAGGTGAACATCTAAGACCTTTTTTTTTCTTCCTCTATAGCAAGGAAAGGAAACTCAGCTTCTATTAAGAGGGGACACAAATCTGTGTTGGTGTCTGTTGTGGTTTAACCCCAGCCGGCAGCTAAGCACCACGCAGCCGCTCGCTCACTGCCCCCCCACCCCTGGGATGGGGGAGAGAATCAGGAAAAAAAACTCGTGAGTTGAGATAAAGACAGTTTAATAGGACAGAAAGGAATGAAAAACAATGATAATGATGATAATAATAATAATATGACAATAGCAATACTAAAAGAATTAAACTATACAAAGCAAGTGGTGCACAATGCAATTGCTCACCACTCGTTGACCGATGCCCAGTTAGTTCCCGAGCCGCGATCCCCCCTCCCAGTTAACTCCCCCAGTTTATATACTGGGCATGATGTCATATGGTATGGAATAGCTCTTTGGCCAGTTTGGGTCAGCTGTCCTGATGGTGTCCCCTCCCAGCTTCTTGTGCCCCTCCAGCCTTCTTGCTGGCTGGGCACGAGAAGCTGAAAAATCCTTGACTTAGTATAAACACTACTTAGCAACAACTAAAAACATCAGTGTGTTATCAACATTCTTTTCCTACTACATCCAAAACACAGCACTATACCAGCTACTAGGAAGAAAATTAACTCTGTCCTAGCCGAAACCAGGACAGTGTCAAAGTTCAGAGCTCCTATTAGCAGATACAGGTAGTTCATTCTTCCCAAAGGTTCTGTCTGGACTGACACTTGGTTTCTCCTGAGGTAGGAGAAGACAGAGTTAACACATTTGCAAAGTCAGAGCTGGAATCCTGTAGCTGTTCTGCATAAGGCCATAGGTTCACGGTATCAGGGGTCATGAACAGACTGGAAGAGGTGTAGGCAACCTCCTTTCCATCTTTGCAAGGGGATGGTGTCCTGTTGGTTTTCTGTGCTAACGTGGTGGCACAGTGGAAAATTGCAAGCTGCTGGGCTAGGCAGACAATCCCCTATATGATTCTGAAGCACACTGTCTATCTCTGCTCGTGCAGGGCTAGGCAGACAATCCCCTATATGATTCTGAAGCACGCTGTCTATCTCTGCTCGTGCAGGGTGTTGGTTCTTTCAGTCCATAGCCTGAATGGTGGATCCCTCAAAATGAGTTAGTACTTACACGGCCCTGCAGGTTTATGTGGCACTGTTTGAAACTTGAAATGTGCCAAGTAAACAAAGAAGAAAAAATGCCTCGTCCTCTCTCTGCTATTGCTCCTTGTCGAATATGCTGTGGTGTCATCCAATGAGCCAAATCATGGGGCTTCTCTTCCCTCCTCTGCATGTTAGTTTTCAGCAGTGGTGTTTCTGGATAGCTTGATACATCTCTGCCATCCTGTATTTTGCAAGGTTCCTCCTTTACCAGCCCTTATGAAACTTGCAACTTTTCCTTAGCATTCATGTCACTCCCCAGCAACACCTTCTGGGTGCTGGCAGGATGCAGTGCAATACGAAGCCTACTAGTGATCTGTCCAGGTGGTCAAAGCCCTTTTTAGACCAGAGGTGACAGGAACACTGGGCCTAGTTGACACTGTCATTTCTGTGACTTGAGTGGGGATGTTCCTTACCCACCTCCTCACCTATGAAGTGATGGGAGAGTCAAGGTGAGCATTTCTCCCATACTTTTGCAGGTGGGTGTTGTGTGGCATGTGGCTTTGGTACCCTGTGTCACCGTAGTAACAGCAAGTTGTTGTTTCCTGGCAACTGTCAGGGTTGCTAAGAGAAAAATCGGCAGCATTCATAAATCTGATGTCTTTGACATCATCCACTCACATTACATTGGGATGAGTTTGATGGAGAGAAGACCACCTGGTGACCAGTCTCATCTCCTTTAACCCAGCTGTATGTTGGTTTTCATAAATAATTAGTGTCTATAAGGCATTGGAATAGCCTGTCTGGGAGTCAGGGAACATGGATCCTGTTGTTTGCCCTCCTTGGTCTATTCAATAACTACAGGCAACACTTTCTGCCCTCTGCTATAAGATGAAACTAGTTCTGTGGATAAAAATCACTACCTAGGTGCTAAGTGTTATCACTGGTCTTTGATGCTCTGGTTCCCCAGTACATTTCATAGGTGACTTCACTGAGAAACTTTCACCAAGCAGTCTCCTCTGCCAGTGCTTCATTCTTAAAATACTTTGCTTCATAAATTCACCTGTCCATAGGCCATTGTGTGAAAGCTGTAGTTGGAGTGGGGAGTGTGTGTGGGTAGGGAAAGGAACAGCAGATTCAGTAAGGTATTACTCCAGCTTAGCTCTGTGGAATTCAGTGAAGTTATACCGATGCAAATCTGAAGCAACACAGTGATGAATTGATAAATCCTATTTGCTTGCATCTGCCCACTCTGAGCCAGAGCTGGAGACATTACTATCTGCTGGTGCATGCCAGAGCATGTGCAGAGTGAGTTGTTGTGCTCTCTACAGTGCACAGGAGACAGATGGTGAAACCCACCCATCCTGAAGTGTGCCTACAGAGAGTACAATCTTTGCAGTGTCGTGGTGCTGGCAGACAATGCAATAGCAATATTCTTACATTTCAGAGAACTGGCTAGTCTCAGAAGTGCTATTTTACCAGTATTCTCTTCTGGCACCTTTTTGTTCCTCAGCTGCCTGCACAGCTTTTGGCACACACCACTGATGGAGACTGGGTATTGCTCTGTGATTAGTGTGAGAACTGGACTATAGGGAAGAAAGCCAGATCATCTCAGCTACTGGGGCACTCTTAGGAAAGGAGAACCAGTGGAGCAATGTTCTTCACCCCTTCTAAAATTACAGCAAACCCTGTGTGTTAGCACCATATGGGCAGAGCTTCTCTTGGTTGGGGTAGGGTGGAGGAGGGCAGAGCAGATTAATGGAGAGGATGTCTTCTCTACCTAAAAGGATAACATTTCTTTAGCTGTACAAGTGGGGCTTGTGACAAGACAATAAAGCCCTGTGCACTTTTGCAGAAGCCATCAGAAATCCTGGGGACGTTTAGAAATGCTCAGTTTTCCACCAATTTCCTGCAGCTGACAGTACATTTGTGTTGACCTTGGTGACAGCACCAGCCTCGCAAATGAAAAGGACATGCATTGCTAAGAGGAGAATTAAATTTGCAATGAATGGCTTCTATTTCATTTTCTGTTACTGTCATTTTTATCTGTCCCGGCTAATCCTTGTGTCCCTAGAAAGCCTGCCCTAGTGTTCTATTTCCTACAGTGGGAACAATGCCTGCACTCACAGCAGGGGTAGCTTTCTCCAGCTCTTGTCAAATGCTGTCATGTACCCCCTGAGCTCCTTGTTCCTTTGCCAGTGGTGGGCAGCATGCAACTCGCTGATGTGGAGTCTTCTGCCTCCTTCTCAGACAAAAAAATCAGCTCTGACTTTTGACTGGAGCCTGTAAGAGCAGCATTTCTCAAGTGAAAGTGTTGTTTCCAGTTTAGCAGATAGGGACACTGTGTCAGTATGAGAAGGGGAAAAAGTAATGGGTTATATTGCAGCTGTCACTTCAGGATTTTCATCCTTCTCCCTTATGTAAGCATGAGAGTATTAGACACAAGATATGGGGGTTACAGGTATGTGAAATGGCTTCACAGACCTATCGAGACATCCCTTTCAGCCTAGTTTGTGTTAGAAGAGGTGGGGGGTTAAAGAACATATCCCCTTTTTGTTTTAAAAAAAGTAGATGTTTGGCATAATTACCAATGCAATAGTGACATTGTGGGTGAATCCAGATATGATCAGTGTTTTCTTCTTCCTTTTTTTGTTTGTTTATATAAAATGTCACTGTAGCTCATTTTTCAGGATTGTGTGATTATTATTTTATAGTGATCTGTCTCTGCTCAGAAGTTCCTACCTGGAAAAACCTATAAGGTGAAGTTGTCCCTTAAGGATCAAGGGACAGTCATCTATCAAGAAGTGGGCTAGTGGTCTGAGCTACCCAGAGATGTTTGCCTGAGTTGCAGAGGCCCATGACCTGAGTTTTGGGGGAGATAAATGATTTGATGTCAGACTTGAGTCCTTGGCTTCTGGAGCTGAGCCAAGTCCACTTCCTAGAATTAAATCACAGTAGTCAGGGGCATTATGACAGCTGGAAATGACTAGGTGATCCAGTAAACTCCCTGTCTTCCATCAGAGATGAGGAGGAAGACGGAGCAGAGCAACTGAGGAATTGAAAATGGAGCCTGTAACAGGTGCCATTCGCTGTGCCCCGCTACAAGAGACGGGCTTACAAAAGAGGGAAGGGCGAGAGGCTGGCTCCTTTCCACCACGAGCTCACTGACTTTGTAAGGTCATGGCGAGGCTGCCTTGATTCCCTGTGCGCCATGCTCTCTGCTGCCCTGCCAGCACTAATGCGCAATGGCTGTGGAGCTGAGGAGCTGCGCTTCAGTTCAGCACAGCAGACTGCAGCCAAGTCTAGATGACTTTGCAGATGCTGGTGTTGCACATGAAATGACCTGAGATGAGCCAGGATGCAGCTCTCAGGGCAGGACTGGAGCACTTTACCCAGAGGAACAAGGCAGTGGATTCCTGTTCTAAGTGGAGTCCCTCAAAAAGATTTCCTTTGCAAGAGGTTTGGGATTGATGCAGCTGGCCAAAGTGAGAATGCGCTTGTGTTTCAAAGTCAATGGGAGTTTTCCTTTACCCTCTGTCAAAAATAAGGGAGACAGAGGAGCTTGGGAACCATGAGGAAAATGTTACCAAGAGCTTTGGGGATAGGACAGATTTTGTAGCAGCAGCTCGCTCTCTGTATCCCCAAACAGATCTAATTCAGAGAAACCTGAGCACAGCAAAGCCCTTTTCTTGGCAGTATCCAGCACCATTTCCTCTTTGTGGAAGTACATGGCTCCAGTTCTACGCAGACAAAATGTCAGGGCTTCATCTGTCTCCCTCCCTTCTATCAGCTGAGAAGCCAGCAAGTGCCTTTCTAATGAAGGACTAACTTTGCACTCAGATATGTGCTCCTTGTGCCCTCCCCACTTACAAGTACAATCATACCCAAAGCATATTAAGACATGCTGGCTGAATAAAGCCAGGTCAAGTGTTGAGGTGTCAGTCTGATGATTTATATGTAGCCCTGACTCCTTGAAGCTAGACTTCGACTTGGTTAGCAACAGTAAGGCTGTGCTACAGGTCCAAAAAGTAGGATTGCAAAGGTTTTGCTCCCCACCTCCCATCTGAAGGACATGGCTCTCTGGCTGGCACCCTTTGTTTCTCAGTTGTCATCCACATGCAGCCTCCAGCAAAAGTCCTCAGGCATTTAACCCCCTTAGCAAGGCTGGGGCTGTGCTAGCTGCTGTTGGATGGAAGAAGAGCTGGCAACCCAGAGCAGTAGTAGCCCAGCAGCAGGGCTGTTTTGAATCTGTGTTCTTGGATGCTAGCCCTAGCTAGAGAAGGGGACATACTGGTTGGGCAATAGGGGAACAGGAATGAAAATGAACTCTGGGCTCTTTCTGTTAAAACGTGTCTCCCTAGCACTGACTGCACTAATCCTGCAGGACTTGGAGTGCCCTTGTCCCAACAAGCAGGGTTTTCAAGGCAGGTCTGGCTGGTCGGCAGTGCTGAATATGTCCTTGCTTTGCATGCAGCAGGCATGGGGAAAAGAGCCTCAGAAAAACAGTAGCTTCTGCTGCCAACTCTAAGGCAGCTGACTTCTCAGATGTCAGGCAGATCTGAAACATCAAAGGGGCTTCTCCTGAACTAGCTGACCTTTTATTACACATATCCTTTCGCTAATACCCAGCAGATTATCTTTGCCTTGTTTTTGCTATTGTGTTCTTGACCTGTGGCAACCCCCCTGCTTTGAACACACTCTGTGATGGCAGAGAGGTGGCATTCATAGTGACTGTACTGCTGCAGGTGGCTCCCAGTGGGTGGCAGTTGTTCCTCTCTGAATTTTCGTGTGTATGTGTGTTACTGGAAGTGCCTCCAGGCATGTGTCGCCACCCTCACGCTTCAATCCGATCCTGAGGTGAGCATCAGTTCAGCAGACACTGAGAGAAAGTGGGTTTAGCCCCAGGTGAACTATGTTTTGCTGTGAACGCAAGACTTGGCCATGCTTACACACATGGTAAGCTGCAGCCCAAGACCACCGAGGACAATAATTTCCAGTGGCTTTCTGTTCCTGTTGAGCTGTCTTGCTGAAATCCAGGGAGTGCCGATAGAAACAGATGTGAGAGGTGTTTCTGGGGGAACATGTTGCTGGTGACTTCTGGAGGTAAACACAATTATGAGACAATGCAATGAAGGAAAGCCAGCACAGAGGAGAGAAACCCCCTGCTTTTAAGCACTGTTCTGCTGTGTCTCAGACATGCTCTCGTTGACCTCATCATGCAGTTCTTGTTGAGGCAGCTGTACAACGTTGCCATGCACGCAGATTGCCTCTGGCACTGCTCTCAGGGCTGTCTGCAGCCTTCTCTTTCCTGGGTCTGCTGTTCTGGTCCTGGACTTTTTCCAGCCAATGCCTCCCACCTGCATTGTACTCTGTTATCAGTGATTTCCCTATCATGTTATAATCTGCTGGAATAACTTGCACCGCATAAGCAATTATTGAAATGTGCATAGAGCTTATCCTTAGGGCAGAGAACAGGCACTCACAAAGAATAAGAGAATCACTAGATTAAAACCATTTCCTCTAGGAAATAAAGGGTAGAAAGCTTGTGCAATGTGTTGCTCAGACCATTAGGAAATCCTGGTTTCTAGGAGAAGGGAGGAAGTAAAAGAGGTGGCTGTGTGAACCTGCTTGCCTTGGCATACAGCATACTGGGCCAAACAGTGAGGGTCAGCTTCAGTCTTAAAGAGTCAAGACCCTGGAAGTCTATTTCATTCACTAGCTGTCATGTCAGCAAGTCATGGAAGCTAGTGGCTTGAGGCTGTGCCTGTAAAAATAGGTGTATGGTTCTCTCCACTGTCCTTTTGCAGCCTTCAACATCCATGCAACTTGTGTGTCAAGTCTCCTTTGTGATCTGAATTCATCCTGCCTGCATAGTCAGCCTCGGGGAGACTATTCAGTACTGAGTCAAATTATCCCCCAAACTGACTCTCATCTACTTGGAACAGCCCAACTTTCAATGTGCTTGCACAGGTTATCCTCTTTGTCAGCAAACTAGCTTTACTGTTTGAGCGCTGCACTCGCCAAGTGGCACTTGATTAACATTTTCACTCCAGCTTCATCAGTTTGTTGCTTCCCGCATGATCTATCTCTTTCTCAGTACGGAGATAGGCTGCCCAGGAAGGCTGAAGTGCCACTGTGAATATGCTTATGCGCTACAAGGAGGAGCATTGGAGCTGACAGAATGAATAATTGTTGGGCATAGCTACCATTCAAAGTACTCTTTGCCTCTTTAGTTTCCTGGGCACCGATTGCATATCATCCCTGTACTAGTCTTGAAAGAGGCTAGGACCCCTGCCATACCAGTACCAGTGGATCAAGCCCTCTAGTTAATCCTCTGTATTTTTTCCAGTTTTCTCAAACCACAGTGAGTTTTCCTGATTGAAAGTTAGGTTTTAGTGCTGGACTTAATCCTTAAATCATGAGGTTGAACACTTCTATAGGGTCCTAGTTCCAGGAAGGATGGTCAGGCACTATATAGACAGCAAAACCATGATGATTTTTGTTGTTAGCAAGAATATAAATAACAATTTATTATAGTTACCTCACATTTGCCATCTCAGAATCTGGGAGCTGCTGGATGACACATAGAAATATCAGGCAAAGAAATACTTGTAGGAGATAGGCATGAACTGTATGAAAGGTAGCCTGTTCTATATAGGGATAGCTTTGCCTAGGCTATGAAATATTATTGAAACAAAATTGGAACAATCCAGTTAGGTCATGCAACGAGATGTGATTTATGAGGGTAAAGCCAACTCAACATCATCCTAATGACATATTATTAAATACACATTACTAAATTTGATATGTCCAGGAGCACACTGCCTGAGAGCCAGTGTTCCTATCTAATTCAGTGGTTTGTATTCATTTTCAAACACATTGCATAGCCATAGAAAAAGAGTAGAAGCACTGTTTTGGAAGGTTACTCTTCTGGCTACAGGTAAAGGTATACAATTTACAGAAACCTCACTTTTGCACACCACCTTTGTTTTGACTACCTGAGCAAAGAATAAGAATAATTGATGTTTTAAGCTAATACACCATATATAAGCAATGGCAGCCAAAGAGCCAACATATGTTCTCTTTTGTTTCCCCTGCTGCAGGGAAACTAACCTCTGATTGCAGCATGGGTGGTGGCAATATCTTAAACAATCACAGCTAATACAATGGCATCTCCGTGGACCAAAAACATAGCTAAGCACAAGCATAAAGGTACTTAGACTTTCCCTCCTGTAGCAAGGAAGGGAAATGGTGTAAGACTTCCTGTACTTCATGTACCTGTGAGATGACCTTTCCAATGCTAATTAAGCTGAGTCAGAGTATAAGGTGTGACATGAATAATTCTTGAACACACAGAAAAGCAATAAACATACATATGGAGTTCTGAAAGCTTAAATTACTTTCCCTGATGCAAAGAATGTGTGTCCCCTAAGGTAAATGCCACCAAACAATGCTGGATTCCTGTCAAAGTGGCAGCTGATGGCCATTCTGGGAGTATGACTACCGATGGTTTAGCATCTGACAGCTTGGCCTGTTTGTTTCTGCAGGATTCAGGCAGCAGTTCAAGTTGGCCTCTCTCAGCAGAGCTCATTCCAGGGACTGAGGGGTGGAAAATCCCTTACATATAATAGAAGTTTGGGGTGTCGAAGGTATATCTCCTCTTGAAAATTGGAAGGTGTCCTGTGCCTCAGTGTCTACATATGAGGAGATAGCTCTTTCCTGTGCTTCTAAGGTTTTGCCCCAAAGACCACAAAGTTCTTCCATGCTGTTTTGATGGGACTCACATGAGAACATGGCATAGATATTTTGCTTATAATTGTGGCTTATGATTTCTGTCCTTCTCACGAACAACAGCCAGCAAGAGGAATGAGCAAGCGGTTTATCAGTATTGGAACTTGCTTCTCTATGCTTGTGACAATGCAAAATCTATGGGGTGTTGCAGCACTCTGCATCCAAGCAGAGTGATATCTACTGATACTCCAGGTGATACCTGGAGTGCAGGGGAATTTGTGACGAACATCACAGCATCCTAGAAAGCACCCTTGAACCTGCAAAGAGGACCTGTTCCATTACAAAGTCAACTGAAGTTTCTAGGAATGATATAATCACGTGAAGGGAGATCAGGGTTAAATTACCAAGTCAATAGACATCATTTGGAGGAAGGCAGCTCTGAGGTGAAAACAGATAGCAGTACCAGGGTGAACCAGAGTTCATCTGAATTACAGGGCACTATTGGTGGAATTAACTGTGCTTTATGCAGAGCAATTGAATGGATGGGCAGCCAGCAAGCCCCTGTAGAAGTGGGGTAGGCAGAAGGTTGTGTGTTGATGTCTGAAGCAGGGCAATAGGTTATTAGTCTCTAGGGGCAAACTGTCATACAGACTGAGTTGCTGGGCTGGGTCCCGGAGAAGACATACAGGAAAGAGGACCACTGCTTCGTGCAGCAGAACTGGCTTGCAACTTCTACTGCAGCACAAATACCACATCAGTGTCCTAAAGTGTTCCATTAGGAGGAAGAGGTAAAAAGATGGAGTGGTGGTGGGATTAGCATGATGCTACTGGGGGAGATATCTAGGTCGTGTAAATAGTGTTGGTATCAGTGGACCTCTATCCACCTGTTTGTCATCGGCAAAGAGACTCCAGCTTCGTTCTCTCTTTATCCCCTGCTCCTGATCATGCACAGAGAGCCAAACAGCTTGGTCTGTGCCACCATATTCTATGACTGCCAGGGGGAGGCAGTTTGTCTCTTATTAGTATTCTGCTGTTTGGAAACATGAAGTGGAGAGGGGAATTGAATTTAAATGCAATGTTTTGGGGTCACATTCTCTGGTGCAAATCAGCACAGCCTCAACTAATTCAATTAGCGATGCTGACCCTGGAGTTATAAACATTGGTAAGTCTCCTGCTGAGTAGTATGGTAGCATGCAGAAGATTTAAAAAAAGCAATTTCCTCTCCCTGCCCCACCTCCAGTTTTTCATAGACAGCATTCAAAGAAATGCTAAAAAAGTTGTCAGTCTTTGGGTCAAAGTTCTTGAACCAAATATCAGCTGCACTGAACACTCCTGTTGGCCTGCATCTCAGAGCAACCCTCGCTGTATGCACTAGAGTGTCATGTTCAAAGGACTATTTTCACACTAAAAATCCCCTTGAGTTAGATTAACAAATGACAAATAAGATGCTCCAAGTTCTTATGGGAATCCTACAGGATATACCAGTGTGGGGACATACAAGGACTCTCATTTTTCTTAGAGGAAATCCTGTCACCTTTATGCATAAAGAATTGCAACAGAAGGGTCCATATGGATTCACAAAGGAAATGTTTCCTGTGCATTTGAGATGGCAACAACAGACAGGATTCCCTCTCGGTATAAGCACACGAATGTCCTCTGCAAGTGCATGGAAACGCCAGAAGGTCTTGGAGTCCAGTCTTTTGATTATTTTTTTTTTTGGGGGGGGGGTGACTTAATTTTAGTTTGCAAGTGCAGCAGGTCTCTTCCCAGTCACTGATAGTCAGAAATCCAGGAAGACTAGGTGTGATTTATAGTCACTTCCCATAAGAAACTGGGGGCCAGCATAATCAAGGTGAAAGACTGAAGTAATAGCAGCTTTCACAGTAACAACCAGTCTTTCATTTCTAGATCCTCATGCCTAGCTCACTAGAGGACCTCCAGGTAAATTTTATTTATAATAGAAAAAAGTTCTAGACCAACTAAGCCAAGAGCCAGAAATCCCAGAATGGCAAAAGGTCTGAAAGGAAAGAAAGTAGTCATTTCTATGCGACCTTCCCCTCAAATATACCCATAAAAGCTAAAACAGGAAAGATAAGAAATGACTGGTCTTCATTCTTTACTGCCTTTACTTAGAGCATCCTTACCTGAATTTAATAGTTGACCACAACAGCAAATATCAATATGAACAATGGCACAATAGCAGCTGTAGCTTAGATATTCAGGTCTATATTTCAGGAGAAAGGTTCCTGGGAGGTTAAACAAGCCTTTATCCTTCATTTTTCCAGTTCCCTGTCTCAGCAATAGCAGTAAATGCAGCATATCCTCCTGCCTTGTGATTTTTTAGACTGGACATTAGGAAGCATTTCTTTACCAAGAGAGTGGTCAAACACTGGAACAGGCTTCCTAGAGAGGTGGTCGATGCCCCAAGCCTGTCAGTGTTTAAGAGGCATTTGGACAATGCCCTTAACATGCTCTAATTTGTTCAGCCCTGAATTGGTCAGGCAGTTGGACTAAGTGATCCTTGTAGGTCCCTTCCAACTGAAATAGTTCTATTCCATTCTATTTTTGCTGTCATTGTCTCCTCTCTGAATCTGGATAGCAGGGGGAAAAGGGAATGAGAGTCCCAAAGGGCATGGCTGTTCATTGAGGCTGTGGGTAGCAGATTTCAAATGAAATGGATGCCAGAGCAGTCCACACATGCCAAGATGTTAAGCAAGTGCAGCTCAGGAGTGAAGTGCATTAACAGCACTGTAGAGGCTGTTTACCCAGCACCTGCCTGCTTTGAAACTGGCTTGAATCAAATACATGAGCCCGTGGCTGCTCACAAGTTCTAAATCTAGCATTTAGTTTTGAAAGCCCTGTAGCAACTTGCTTTTCCTCTCCCTGCCTCCCATGCCCCCCGCCCCCCCCTCAAGCCTTTCACCTTGGTGACTTTGCTGTGTCAGCTGGGAGTGGGATGCTGGGAGCAGGATGCTGAATCTCTGCTACCCACTCTGCTCCCGGATGGCAACAGGAAGGGTGCCATGGCGGGAGTACTGTCGCTGCCCTGTGCAGGCTTCCACTTCCGCAAAAGACATAAGCTGTGTTTGCACGCAGGGAATCTCTGTGTTTTACGTGCCTGTTTTGTTCAATAGCTATGCCTCTTCTGAGTGTGTGTGCTGAACAGAAAGCTGGTAGAAGCAGAACCTCCATCAACTTAAGAAGAATTGTTCCTTAGTTATATCCATAAGCTAAGAAATTGCAATGAAGGGGGAAAAGTGAAACTTGTCATTATTTCAAGTGTACCTATGTTTTACTGCATGGACTCTCATTATTAAATAACACTCTCTGTGTATGTACATAATAAGAGTGTATTTGCATGTGTGTCTGTTTTTCCCGCCAGTCCCACCATATTTCTCTTGACAGGCAGGTGAATGACCATACTTTGCACTAAAATTACCAGTGTCATGGCAAAACATGCATTGGACAGATATTTTTTCAGCACTGGTAAAGGTACATGATGCTCCTGAAAGACTTGATGCTTTGCATAACTACAATTTGATGTGGTCAATTCTTTTCACATAGAAGGCGGAGGTTGCTTGTGTTTTTAATGCAGTAGCTACGCTGTCTATTTTATTTCCCCAATAATTTGCTAACCTAGAGTTATAAGCATTTGGTGATTTCCTGGCTTGCAATGTTTAAGTACTGGCTACGCTTATGTTCCAGAACATGGGTAGCTCCTGCACACTCATTGTTGATCTGCAAACTTTCCATCTTGCTTTTTGACAGGTGGCTCTTCTCTCCAGTCAAGGTCTGAGAATCTCCAAGGATGCTGATTCCACCATAAGTCTGGAAGACCTGTTCCAGCACTGCACCACTCTCACTGTGATTTTCTTTTCCTTATATCTAGTCAGCATATCCCCTGCTGCAACTTCTGAACAATCAACGCAGATTAAACAGAGTATTTTGGCTAGGGTTTCGTGAGTCTGAAATACCTCCATGGTTCTGCCGGAATAATTTAATTTTGCAAAGTCTGAAATACTTTATTTGCATTTGGATCTTTTCTAATGTGTTGAATACTTTAAAATGAAGTTAATTTTAAATAAAATTTGAAGCTCACAGTCATCCTAAAATTAGGGAAACAACACTTTCACTTTTTCACTTAGATAAATGTTGTTTTAACAATTTTAAAAATTTCTGAGGATTTTCACATAAAATTACCAAAGCCAACCTTTTACTTTTTATATTTTGGTATTTCACTGTGTTGGTTTTTTTTCAAAAAGGATGTTTTAGTCAAAACATATCTCACTGTATCAGTTCAGGAGCCCGTGGAAATGTCTGCACAATCAGGTACAGGTAAATCTAGTGCTAACTGTGCACTGATGAGACATGAGTTAGCTTTGATCTAAACCTGTTAGTTAGTGAAGGTCCAGGCTCCACAGGAAAATATGCTGACATATAGATAGCAACATCAGCTCTTCTAGAAACAAACTTTCTCTTCTTTTATGCTTACCATCTAGATTCATTCTGCATAACTATGAACTCTGAATAGGTTAGTGACTTCTTGTCCCTCTGTTGCCTCTGAGGAAAGATAAGCATCTACAAAGGGCAGCTCAGACCTCATCTGAGCTGGTTTCCTACCAGAGGTGTCTGCCTCCCTGTGGTGACTACCCAAGGATCTCAGCTTGATCCAACTGCTAATTTAAACACTTTACAGAGGTGGTAAAAATCCATTGCAACCAATAAGGGCTCAAATTCCCAACAAACAGGCAACTCCCTTTGGCCTATTGCAGGTATTTTCATCATCTGTGTTGAGATTCTAATTTAGAAGCCATTTGTAAAATTGATATTAAAGATTTGGTTTGTTATACAGAGACTGAGGAATGAGGGGATGTCTCCAGAGTACAAATGCTTAAGCTAGTAGTCTCCAGCAAGACAGTATGAACACCTTCCCTCTCAAAGAAGGTGGAGAGAAGCAGAGAAGGTGATACTTGTACATCTTTCAGTGGTGGTTTGAGCTTGCTTGTCTAAAAGATATTGGTGTGAATATCCATCTTCTGTGAGAAGGCAAGGGCTTTCCAGAAGTGCTAAAGCAAGCTTCTTGCAGAGTTGGTGGTGAAAATGAAATTTGGGATGGCAGGTTTCATCCCCAGCCCTGGTTGCTGGACTGTTATCACCTCCCTTTCATCTGATAGCTCCCCATGTTTTTTCAGTGCAGCGTAGGAAGGGGAACAATTTGCAACTGAGTCGCACTGAGGTGTTCTGCCTCTATTGCCAGAAGGCTTAGTTTTGCTTTTTATTAATTACAGGAGTTCAGTGACTGTTTAAAATGCAACAGTATGGCACCGGTGTCCTGTGAAACATATGGGCCCAGGAGAAAGGTCTGACCTGAGCCTCAGCTGGTGTCCCCTGACGTCAGACCAACTACACCTGCTTAGAGCAGCTGAGGGAGCTAGTCTCTTGTGTGCAAAGCTAAGCTGTTTGCCTAAAGGGCGGCCTCAGCTAGGCTGAAGGACTTGTTTTAGGATGAGAGAGTGGATGGTTCTGTACTTCCCATGTATTTTTTGCAATGTTTGCATCAGCTTTCTGATATAGTCTTGAGAAAGGAAGCCTTCCCTGATGACTCCAGTCATGCATGTATTCTTTAGCAACCCCAGAAAGGGAAGGCTGGCTTCCTATGGTGAGAATTTCCTGGAGTTAGAAGCTGATTAGCTTCCCAGGGTCACAGAGTGCTGTGACTCTTCTGCGTTGTCAGAACAAGTAAATACACAACTGTGCCAGGGACACTGAGACTTAGATGGTCTCTGTTCCCTAGAGTTACTGCACCAAATCTACAGCTGGAGAAAGGCAGCATAATTCTGCTTTGCTGCGTTCTCCTGTTTGAAGCTTCAGCCCTGAGGATTTGTTTATCAGCTCTTCAATATGCCAATATGCTATATTTCAGTATGAAAATTCAGCATGTTACAATGCTAACTAGAATGACGTTTAATTTTAGAAGACACCTTCTTTCTGTGTGTAGGAAGATGGGTTTTGCTGTGCACTGAAGCGCACAATAAGGCTGTTATCGAACATTCCCATGCTGGTGTGAATTAGAAGCAGCACAGTTTTAAAATCAGCAAAGCTGCACCCACTTAAAACCAGTCTGCTTTCAAAGTCTTTACAGGGGCATTTTGCATTTATTGTCTCAAGTGACCAAGTGAGTACTGAGGGTCATCTTTTCTCTGGAGCCACATCAGTTTATATCTGCTGAGAACCTGACTTTGAATGCATGTTCTACCAAGCGTGTTAGATTTGCTATGCTGTTTTGCAGTAAATGCCTAAAGGCTCGTACGGTGCCTGGAGCAATGCATAATAACAGGACTTGGATACGCCAGTGACCAAGCAGAAACAATCACTTTCTGGGGAAGGAATGTGAAGGAAGTCATTCACTGGGAGAAGGAGGACATTTTGGATTACCTCTAAGGGGAAGGAAGGGAAGAACAGCACATGAATCTCCCCATTACAGGAGCTGTGCAAGATCTAGTGCAGAGGAGGATGAGTCACCTTCAGGCTTTGGCTTGGGTGGCAAGGGAGGCGCTTCCACCTCCCAAACTCCCCCTCCTTTTGCTTTATCACTGCCTTTCTCCTCTCAGACTCTGCGGTGACCCTCAATTCTCTGTTCAGAGAGGCAGTGCCACACATGTGGGAAGAGCAGAGCAGGGAAGCACAGCACCGGCTACGGGGATCTCAAAGTCATGCCTTTTTGCTGTGCGTTCATTCGGCTGTTAGAGGACTGGCCTAGGGGCTGTGGGTAAGTCTGACTCTCCCATGTTTTATGTAGTCATTTACACCCACAGACGTGGGGGAGGAAGCACCAGCAAATCAAAGCTTCTCCATTTCTTTACACTAGACTTTGCTTACTTTGCATTATGTTCTACAGAGAGAAATTACTCCACAGACCCCTAAGCAGAGAGCTTCAGACCCGTGTATTTTCGGTACTGCTGTCGATATACAATACTGGAGGCAGCGAAAGGGACATTTTGCCTGATTTGAACTATCTAATACTTAGGCATAAAGTCTGAGTTAATTGTCTAGGCTCTTTCTTTTGTTATTAAAAAAGCTAGGCACTGCTAACGGGTGATTCATGCCGCCCTATGGTAGATCTGACAGATAGGCACGGTGACTCACCTCCTAATAATGCTAGTATGTCTCCACTGGCTGTGGGTTTGCTGAAGACATCTAACTTCCAGGTGGGTAAACTTAGGTGAGATGAATCTTATCTTAGGAAGCAATTTCTGCTGCCATCTCTCACCTTCCTCTGCAAACACTTCCAGTGAAACGTGTGCAGTGACTTGTGAAGAAATGTGCTCTTCAGTATGAAGCAGGAGCTCTGAAATGAATATCGTGAAATGTCAGTGGCTCTACCCATGTACCTATGGCCAGCTTGTAAGGAAGGGAGTAACCGTTAGACCTGGAGTGGCAGCCTGGTGGATGTCAGGAGTAGAAAACCACCAGTCCGAGTGCTCAGTTTGTTTTCACCCACAGAGATTCAGTTACAGACAGATCTCAGTGGTTCCTCTGAAATCCACAGAAAAGTATTATTTAGACCTGAGGAAAATTTTGCCATATCAGAGCAAAGCAGAGTGATCAAATGGCCAAATCAACATGAAAAAAAAAAACACATTGTAAACAGCACTATTATTTTGGAAATCTCCATCTCTTATGACTATTTTAGAAGAAAAAAATATTTCTCTAATAGCATTAAGTATAGCCTTCATGCATAGGTCAGGTATTTTTTTCAGACTACCAGCAACAGGGAAGATGTCAGATGTGCTGTATCTTCAAATCAAATGCACAGTCGTATTAGATGTGAAGATTTATTCCTAAATTTCTATTTATTCCTAACTTCAAACTAGCTGGCTGAGTGTCTGTTCAGTAGATGCCAATCTAAGCAATATTACACAAGGGATCAGTCCATGAGTTTTAAAGAGAGCTGAGAAAAGTTGCTCACATGCCTAAATCGTATCTGATTTGATTATTAAGGGTCCTCTCTTACGATCATATTAAACCACTGAATAGTTGCTTATTTGAACTTGTTCTGTCATGGGCAGAGAGTTGTCTTCAGAAGTTGAAATTAAATATGTAGAAACTTCTTTAAAAACATTATGCAGATTTGTACTCAGGGTACTGTTGTGCCACTTGACAGATAATGTGGATTTTGCCAAATATGCAGCACATTACAGGCCTCTAGTGGTAGAAATAAAAATATATATTTCAGCATCTACCCCTGTAACAGTTCCTGATGGTACTTATTCCAGTCTTAATAAATTGCATAATGCTTTCTGTTTATAGATTTAGCCTGCTAGTTTGCTCACTTGAGGGAAATGGAACTTCTGCAGAGGTCAGAGATGTCAGTGACAATTTTCTGTTAATCTGAAAACCACAATGAGAAAGGAAACTAGGTCAAAAAAGAGAAAAGTACATGGTGTATAGCCCTACTCTTGCTCAATTTCAAGGGCTATTTGCAGTAGCCAGAAAAGGTAGAATGCAAGCCCTCCCTATGACTCTGGCAGGTTACAACCATGCCACACCACATATACTGAGGCTCAAGCCTTACCACCTCTTTTTCTGCCAATGTGTGCATAGGACCCTGCCAGTACATCTCAAAGCCTGGCCATTGCCTGGTTGGT
The DNA here is from genome assembly GCF_018139145.2 of Gymnogyps californianus. Lineage (NCBI taxonomy): Eukaryota > Metazoa > Chordata > Aves > Accipitriformes > Cathartidae > Gymnogyps > Gymnogyps californianus. The sequence continues at coordinate 136,080,800 of NC_059471.1, forward strand.
ATCACCTCCCTGACAAATCTGCAGGCGTTAGTTGTCCGGCAGCATCCTCCTTTCAGTCCTTGTAAAGGAGCATACCATCCTGCCAGGCTGATCTGCTAGCATTTAACACTTTATTTGCCCAGCACAAATGTATTTGTCTTGCATGAAGTACAAGACAGTGACTAATCAACTCCCAGAGGGTTGTTTGGTGGTTTGTTTTGGGTTTTTTTGAGAATTACAGATTTTCACTAATATTCAGAATAATACTGTCAAACATAGTTTCATTTCTGAGGTAAACATGATGTGAACTTATACTTCCCAAGGCTGGACTTCTGTACCATTTCCACTACCTTCTTGCTTCTCAAGCTTGTGTTCAAAAGGAGCTGAGAATTGCAGGTGAAGAACAGAAAGAGAGATGATTTGGAGGATGTGAAGGTAATGATTCCTGTGTTTTGGATAGTATTAAGTGGAAAATGATAATGAAACTCAAAGAGGATTGGGGGTGTGGGGGGAAATTATGTCTGCTTGGTAGAACAGAGATAGGAATACCTACATGTATTGAACACTGATGGTGACAAGGCTAGTGGTTGTTATACAGTGTCTCTAAATGGAAGGATCTCAAAATACTGCATAAATGTTAGTGAGCTAGTAAGGCTCACAGGTTGCCTGTAAGGAAGTTATCCCTGTTTATAGGAGTGATACCAGTGAAAGAGTAAAGGTAAACACAGCCTGGCTCACACAGGAATAACTGAGAGCTGTGGGCTGTGGTGGACTGGACTGACATGGTATAACCAGGATCTAGGCTCTCCAAATGGTAGTGCATGCCTCAATCTCAGCATTTTACTACATTTTTAAGGGAGTTAATGGTTTATTAAACATTCTTGATAGGAGTACTATATGTAAAAAAAGGAGTGTCAGAAGTGATTGAAGTTAGATAAATTATTCCACTCTTTTTTCCACTTAGGTGTTCTTTATTGGACAATGGGATTCATCACTGGTCACTGCATTTTAGTGAAGAAGTAGGCAAATTTGAGAGGCTTCAGAAGAGAACAACTGAAATGCTATATATTTGGGGAATAAAGAGCTGGGGAGGAAAGCTTAAGCAGACTGGAAAAGGTCATTCTGGAAGACAGGTGACGGGATTTGTAGGCACAATCTACATCAAAATCTCTGTGTGACCATGGGCCATGGAAGAAGTGATGGCAGAAGAAGGTAAAATTCTGTTGAGGTAGGCATTCAAGTCAGAACATCATATTTGGAAGTGAATGCGTTGTAAGATGCATCCTCTTGTGCTTAAATTTCTCTAGATCCTCTTATCTGTGCTTATCAGGCAGGGGAGGAAGTATCTACGTTGTCGACATTTGTCAGGTAGAGTAAAAAAGAACTTGCTCATCCTTTCATACACTCATTTATTGCTTTCTTTTGGCTTTCCTTGTTACACTCCTCTATCCTGTCCAGGTGATGTGTGTACCATTTTGGTACAAATAGCACAAACATTTCTCAAACATTCCCGCTCATGATCCACAGTGAAATTCTAGCGATCTGCGGCCATGAGGTTGGAAACAATCACTCTTTGTGTTACTTGTATTCACACACCTGTTTGTAGCTATGTTTGAAGACAAGTTCAGTGTCTTCAGTTGCTGTCCAGTGAGATGAAATCCAGCGACCTACTGGAAATCACATCCAGTTCAGGAAATTCTGTGGGAAAAGGGAAAAGTCCTACCATACTATCAAGTAGTACTCAGTTATGATAAAAAACTTCCTTCATTTAGCCCAATAACTCAGTTGGAGGACATCCTGCCATTATTGCTAAGACAACTCACGCCAACTTTTTAAACAGGTCGTTTTTTAGTAGATGGAGCTGCTTCATGTTCCCAAGTACAGAAGAAGAGACTGTGATGTCTGAGACATGAATAAAGGCTCATGGCTACATAGCAAAAAAATGTTCAGCTAATAAAATAACTGGCATCAGTCCCTAGTCCACAACTGAGCCCTGGCGTCTATGGCTGACTTCCAGGTAGCTCACAGGGAATGAATGTGTGCCTGAGATCTACATGATATCTCTGATAATCCATTTAACAGATGTATAAGGGACCCAACAGAAGTGATTCCCTGATACTGCTGAGGGGCAGGTTATTCTATTAATTTAGGACCACAACTGATCTGTTCTCTTTGTGACTAATCAGTGCCTCTCATGGGAGTAGAAAACTTCTTGCCTCCCCTCCACTGCTGAGTGAATTCTTTTGCTCTATTGCCAGCTTCCCAGAATACGACTGCAAGCACTCAGATGTCACATTAGGCCCTTCACTCGTCACCTTTTACTGTGGCAGCTGTTGTTTGGCAAAGCTGTTACTCCTGGGGAACGGGGCTGGGCAAATGAGGCTGTGAAATCCCAAAGTGAATCTATTTGTCAGTGGGGTGGGAGGGACCTGCTGATGAATTATGTGGAGGATGATTATGGCACTGCACAAACCAGCCTGATGACTACTTATGCTGGCAACATGATTTCACTTGTCAGAGTCCTAAATGCATACCTTTGGATATGCTTTTGCAGGGAGCAGCAGGAAACCTTTAAATCTGTGCTTCTGCCTTACCTACTGTATAGAGATGGAACTATCAACCTGGGGCTCAGCATATTATTCTAATTTGAGTGCACAATCTCTTTAGTCTTAAGGAAGCCCGTGAGCCATGTGAATGTTTTTTGCAAAAACAGGTCCTTTTCCTTCTATCATCTGCTTTCTTTATATCATTAGTTTGGGAATTGCTAGCTATACAGTCATTATATCATGTTTTAATTGTCTAAATCTCCTCATGACAGAAAGTCATTTGAAAGGCCTCCTTGATATGTTAGACATGAAGGGAACAACTTGTACACCATCCATTTTTTTAACAAACGAATGAGACAGAGGTATGTGATCTGCATACTCAGAAATAGTCTTTCTTTCCAATGTCAGTGTCTGCTTTGTATTGCATTGTATCTTCTGTGGTAGAGATCAGCATTTTGCTCTCAGGAGGGTAGCGTGTTGACTTCCAATTAGGAGCATACGCTATCATTAAGAGTGTTTTTCCTATACTGGTATATAGAAGATTGTGTCCCAAAGCACTGGAGGGCAACAAGGACAAAACTGCAAGCCCAGGAGCATGTACGATCCCAAATGGATCAGTTCCAAACTTCTTACAGTAGTTAAGATAGGAAGGAAGGCTGAAGTATATTGCAGCTTGAAGTATACTGAGCTACCAAAGCAGGATTGCTAGTCCACATTATTACTCAGAATTTAGCTTATAGCCTGTAAATATGACAAGACGTATGACTATAGGCTAGGTTAACTTTCCCTAGTACATAATGCTGTTGCAGGGGAATGGAAAGCAGTAGGTTTCCCATTGCTGCATACTGCAGCAGGAGGAGAGAGAATTCCTGCATGTTACTCTGGCTAATTTGTTGTCACCTTTATGAGGACTGTACTAGCCAGCAGCAACAGTGATATTAATGATGCTTCCCATGAACATATTGTCTTTTATTTGAAGATCTCCAAGCATACGTAAACAGTAATTAAGCTTCATAACACCTCAGGGAGTTACAAAGGATTCACGTCACTCACTTTTATGATGCAGCTCTGCAGCTGTTTGACTGCATATGGCCTTGCTAGTAGTTATTGACTGATTCACCAGAAGCCTAAGGAGTCTGCCAGAACTGGAGTCACAACTGTATCCTTTTTCTGCAATAAATGGATGGGGAATAGCATTTTTTTCCCCACACTGTTTTCATTGCTGTGAGAGCAGTATATAAAATCCAGCCAAAGTCCTCCCCAGTAAGGAAGTTGCGACTCTTTCGGTTGGAAAGAAGGTATGTTGCCTCAGTAAAGATTTCATGTCACTATGCCTTTTGTTATGAGTTATATTAACTCAAGGCAAAGTCTTCTATTTCACATAGGCTGTGCATAGATAGAGATTAAGGACAGGCCATAACAAAAATGAATCTTTTTTGCTATTGTAAATGTAAAGGCAATTTCAGGAAGGTGTCTGCTGTTTTCCAAATGGCAATTGCATCAGAAGGACAGAGATCAGAACAGTATGTACTACCTATTGGCTACACAATCTACCATTAGAAGTTGGAAAGTTGTTCATTTTCTGGCTCCTATAAATATCTGTTCTATTTGGCTTCCAGATCACTGGGAGCAGATGTACCAGATCATTAAAGGAGGAAAGAGGATTTTGCATCCTCAATTTTTATTGCTACTATAAGTACTTTGGTAGTCACTGCATGGGGAACTGGACTGCAAAGCTTGCAATCTGCGTGTTAGACATGATCAAGTGCTTTGCAGACATGGGCAGGATAAAGGTAGCAGTAGGAAAAATGGTAATAGAAAGTAAAGTGGTGAGAGTTAGGGAGACATCCTGGTTTGGCAGTTGCCTGTTAACCACCACATGCCAGAGATTTGCAGGCATAATTAGAGTGAAAGATCTGAAGACGAAAAGGAGTGAGACAGTAGCCATACTAATTTCTGTGGGGAGGTTTCTCCCAGTGTAGGGCTGAAACAGAAGGGGATGAAAGCATGGTGGCATTATAGAGAGATTTAGGTAAGACTAACTTGATGTAGACATCTTTGCAGAGGGAAGATGATATTGGTATCTGCCAGGTAAACAAGAAGAGGGAGAGATGTCTTAGACTTTCAGAATCCCCATGAGGCTGACAGATGTTGGTGTGGTAATTCAGAGCATCTGATTTCAAAACCAGAATACACATTATTTACTTCTAATGCCAGCATTTCAATTACAAGAGCATCCTCTTCCCTGTAGTGGGAACCCCAGTCATTTGTAGGTGGCCTGCAAAAAGTCTATGCACCATTTATATCTCTATTCAGCCTCTGAAGTAGCATCTAGTATGACTGGCATGTTTGATCAGCTAGGTGCACATAGTGGAGGAATATCAGAAGGTAGGGTACAGGCAGGAAAAAAAAAACCTCCCTTCTCCAATGGCAGTGGACGCTCAGTGGCAAGTACTATTATGTACTTTCTCTTCGATAGGATCAGCTGGTCAGAATTAATTTCTCAGTTCAGTGCTCTTGGTGGTTTTGTGTGGGAGGGAAACGAAAGAGGAAAATTCTCAAAAGAACTGAAACATTCAAGTGTTACAAAGAGAGAGGTTTATAAAGGTTTTGTATTCCCTTGATTTTGGATGGGAAAACAAGAGACGGGTCATCATTCCAGATCAGACAGCCACAGCACTGTAGTCTTATTATGTGGATACCGCACTAGTTGCGGCAGCAATTAAATGTATGTTCTGCCCATGGCTCATGCATATTGTAAATGGTATGAGGTCTGGTTTTGGAGACCCATATGCTGCTTGTATCAGAGGCTTTTAACAAGTTAGTTCATTCTGTGTGCTTTGTAGAGACTAGAACAATATTCCTGGCATCCCTTGGGTTGGGATTCCTCCCTCCAGTTTTATTGCCCTGATTCAGAGTTCAACATCAGTGACTCCTCCTATAGCAAATGGAGAGAGAGGGGCAAGTCCAGAGGGCAACTACTTTCTAAGACTGACATCTAAGTTATGGCAGATAAGTAGGTTACTAGAGGATCCTATTTCTCTGTGCAACTATTCCTGGGTCCTGGAGTCACCAGTTCAGAACTGGCCATATAAAGCTAGGTGAGATAATCCCCAAACTAATGTCTAAATGAAGGCTCATCAGTTCCACCTTTTCTTTCTTTTAGCTTCTCACTTCTGCCTGAGATCTCAGCATAAAAACCTTGTTGCTATCACCATCCCTAAAGGCTGCAGGTTTTTGTATAAGAGACCGTTATTCCCTGATTGGTCAAGATATATTTTTCAGCTCATTTCTGGGAGGTTTTTGAATGATGTTTGGGATCAGCATTACGTCACTTCTCCTTACCAGTCACAGTCCAAGTTTGAAACAATACTGATTCAAGACATGATGAATGGTCAGTAGATTTTGAGATGAAAGTCAAAGGTTTCTGAGTTCTCCAGGCCTAGAAGTTGTTTGGGAATGCACTTTTGGAGACAGGGCTGTTTCAGGCTCCTACAACCAAGACTGATGCTCGGTCACAAAAGCATGTAATGAGAGAAGATTCTTACCTCGAAGAACTGGTCAAGTAAGTAGGCAAGACTGACAAAAGGTGGGTATAGAAACAAAGAGGACTCAATTCAGATGCCAATACATAGGTATCTAGTGCCACTGGAGATGCCTTAAGATAGCTCTGATATCCATGTGGAGCTCACAGATATGGCAGAGAACCTGCAGGAATCCTTTGCCTTCTGGAGCAGTGGGAGGTCAGGTAAGATACCTTAGGGCATCCTGAATGTCAATAGTTTCCTATGTGTGGGCAGCTGAATCAGTCCTTAGAGCTCCCCTAAGTATAATAGAAGCTAAATCAGATGTGGACACCTATATGTAGACACCTAAATTTAGGTGTCTTGTAAGATGATTGCCACCTGAAATCACTTGCCCAAGGTCACAAAGATAATAGCCTCAGAGCCAGAAGCAGAACCCTGGTCTTGCACCCAAATGGGCGGAATATGGCTGATATGGCTGTACACTAACTGCAGGTCATCTTCACCACACTCCTGTGAGACAGGCAAGTTTTCCTTCTGTTTTACAGAATTGGAAACTGAGGCATAGAGAGGCTGAATGACTCTTCTGAGACCACAGAGAATGCTTCATCTATCGTATGCAGAATAATTAAACTGAAACATTTATGCTGGTAAAATTAAAATTAAAATTTTGGGGTTTAAGACCATAATTTACACAAGAGCTGCTGTAATATTCCAGTCCTATGCATAGAGACAGGCTGCTCAGTACCTCTGCCAAAACCTTTCTTCCTGTAATCTGTACTAAACCCTCCAAGGTCTGTGCAATTGGTTGCATGGTGTATAAGTGAGGCAATCAAGAAACAGAATCCTGTGCCAGAAGGAGCTTCTTCCTTCAACTGCTTCACTGTGCATCTTAAGGGCTTCTGTTTGCTCTAAATAGATACGAGTTTGGATTTTTTCATGCACAAGAGCTTTGTGGACTAGACCCAAATGTACTGAAAAGTTTGGTTAGGTTTTCAGCGTGTTTTAATGATGGTTGATTGTCACCTGAAATCACTGTATTTCTCCAGAAATATATATATAAGCTGGTAACTGCATATTAGCAAAACAAACTGAGTCATTCAATTATTATTCTGTAGGAAATTCTATTGCTGTAAAAATATCTATTATTATGTTACCCATTGTTGAGAGAGTACTCATAAAAACAGCTGTTATTTATTTCTGTTGTTAGCAATTGAAAGCTGATGTGATTATTAAAAAGCGTGAAGTAGGGGAGATTACACGAACCTCCCTCGACAAATATGCTCATGAAGATGCCATTTCAGAAGTTCAGAGCTTTCCTTGGAGGACAGTCTTACCAAGGAGCAAGGTAGTGCTTCATCTGCTGGTAGTGTTGACAATCTGATCCAATCCTTGAACTTCTCGTGACTTAGGTACACTCACCCTAGGAGGTATGTTATCCCCTAAGTGGCTGTAGACCTTGTTTAGTAAGAGTGCAGATGTAGATATGAGCTGAATGAGAGATTTGGGTTTTTTCACCTTCCTTACTGTGCTGTGGCATCCGCATCTCTGACATTTACATCTTATTGAAGCCTTTCTCCAGCTCCAGGACCCTCCATGCCAGATGAAGCTGCAGCATACATCTCACATGGTACTTTCCTGACCAAACTAGTGGTGTACATCTTCCTTTGGACTTCATCCCTGGTCAGGTGGCATAAGTTTCATACCTAAGTTACAAGTAATTTTAAGTATCTGCATATAAAAGACTGCATATGAATACCTGCACGCATAAAACACTTGAGGGGTTGGTTCAGTTAAATTGCATATGAAGTGAATTTGATGCTGTTCAAGTTCTCCAAGGGCCCGGTATATGCAAGTTTTAGAAGGTATCTGGCCACCTCACATCTTTAAATGTGTGCTGGTAGTTAAGGTTGTGGTGCCTTAACGGGTTAGATATTCTTCGACCCAGCTTGAAATTCCTGCTGCTATTATTTGGTGTTTTGTTGATTTCAGCAGGCTGGTGATATCACTTGAAGGTGTGTTCTGCTTGCAGAAGACATCTTGTCTTTCACTGCTTTCACTATCACCCCATGAATCCCTGCAGTTTAGAAGCTGATAAAGAAAGTCAGTTTGCTTGATTGGTAAACTTAGTCTTTTTTTTTTCAGGCAGATTTGTTGTTGCTTATTGATGTTGTATGAGTGTAGCTTATACCTTTGTAACACTGTGGAAATGAACATAAATGGGATATCGGATCTGAGACTTCCCTGCTCTACAGGGCTTGGCCTGGATTCAGTGGATAACTGAAATAATAACATACGAATGGTTTAAAGATTGGAAAAGTAAAAAATAGGTCTTAAATTTAATGTAACAGCTTGATTAATAGCAAGAAGCAGTTCTCATTTTTCAAGCAATTTTATCTATATTAAGAGAAACTTTTTAGGTGAGTAATTTTGATCTGAGAGAGTTAGTTAAATTGCTCACAGTTACAAAGAGCATTGCTACAAGAGATGAGGTTAGAACCCATTAGATTGTGGACTTTAGAAGTGTACCACAGTACATTTCCTTCGTATGAAGCGTAGGTAGGAAAAGCAAAGCATGCAGGCCTGTCAGATCTGATAAGCCTCTGCTGTGGTGTTGAGAGCATCACCATGACGTAGCCTGGATATCCAGATGAAACTGGACCACTGCTCCTTGTCTTTCTCAAGTATTGAAACAGGTCTGTTTTGTTAATTTGTGCTTTTAGTACAGTTTTGTTTGGAAGGAACAGCAATCAGAGGACCAAATAACAAAATCTGCATTGTCTAGAAGCTCTCAGCATTGTTTTACTGTTGGTATTTGCTATTGGTAATGATTTTGTGGCAAACACCCATGTTATATGCAGGAGATATCCAGGTTTTAAAATAGTTTGAATATGCAATCTTTTAAAACTCTGATTGACTTGTCTGAGCTGTCGCATATTGTACATAACTGAGTTGCTTATTACTATGACTGTAATTCATGTTCCTGCAATAGCCCTTTTTCTTGACAAGTCACTGAATGAAAAACCCAATTCATTTTGGCATTCAGAGCTCCCCGAATACTATTTCAGTGAAGGAGCAATGTTTTTTTTCTGTTGAGTTTTTGCTGAAACTGAAAGCCCCAACGGTTTTGTGTGTGGTCCCCACAGAGCTGCCCTCACAGTTACACTGACATCCATCAAAGGACACCCATTCTTGGAGTGTAAAAGTACCATGTTAGTGATGTCATCTCTCCATCTGCCAGCCGTGCTAGTGAACATCTGCAACAGTACCACTGGGAATACTTCAGGAATAGGGCAGGTTTTAAAAAATGAAATATGCTTCATGGTATTTTTTTTTTATTTCCTTTTACATGAACAGTAAAATACTTTGCCCAAAATGAAATGTGTTTGTGAAAATTCACTTCAGCTGAGTTTTTTTCACCAGGGTAAAAAAGTTTGATGGAAAAGTTTGTGTCTGTAATTCTGAGTCTTGTACATCAATATAAATAGCTCAACAAACATTACTTAAAGTTACCAGATAGGAGTAATAAAATACAGTCCCATCTACACATAATAGACAGATAGAAAGGGCTGGTCTGATTTATTACCTCCATTGATTCACACAGATAAATCACTGAACCTTTCTAAGGACTTGGGCACCAAAACTTTAGAAATGAAACCTGTTGGTTAATGAGCAATTAAAAACTTTGAGAAAGGGCCTTTATAGGAAGCTCTGCAAAAAATAGTATGTAAAGTTCACTATCATTGTCTCCCTGAACCTGAATCAACAACAACCTGGATCAACAACAAAAAAACCCCAATATGATACCAAAGGTTAGTCAAACCTTCTCCTAAACTGGGCTGCCCTTCTAGACCCCCCCACCCCCAAAATGCAAAGCCTACACCCTAATCACCTTTTCCAAAAGTATCTGTTTAATTTCTTTCATAGTTTCCACAAGCCATGGAAACACAGTAGTTGTACAGGAGCATCAACAAGTGATGTGTTTCAAGAAAAAGCTGCCACCATGTGGTATGTCTAATTATCCTGCTTTCAAAAGCTAATCTTTGGTGTTTTGCCCTTCAGAAGTGCTTGTGATGTATCTGGTGACAGACACAATGCAGTGGTACAAGGTATGATGCTACCCTCTTTTTTCAGAGTTCTGCCAATAAACTGTGCTCACTGGGGAAATAAGAGGGCATATCTATGCCCCAGGTGCAGGTACACCTCAGGTGACCAAGCAGAACCCCATCACTTGGCTTTGTATTGTTTCTTGGTGGGACGGGGCCAGGATGCTGGTTCTGCATTGATACCTCCGCATGGGACTGAATCACATGCACTGCAGTTACTGACCTGAGCCACTGCCAACTAAGGCTCTCTGCGTTTTTCCTTGATACGGTTGCTGGAGATCACGGAGGGGGAAACTTGGTATCACTGCCAAAATCCTCAAAATTTTTTCCTATATCTTTAAAAACAGTAAATGTGACTCCCCTAGGGATAGAGGCTGGATATGAGGGGGTGACTCCAGCTGAGTTTGCTCTACCTTCCCTGAGTGAGTTGGGTGGGTGTTCCCACTGTTCTCCACTCCCTCATTTTGTGGTTTGGATGTATTTTGAGTGCACAAAAGGCTTGTTACAGCCCCTTGTGATGGGCTGAAGGAGTGCTGCAAACAGACTGTTTTCCAGGGTCTTGTCCGGGCATGATTCCTCATCTTTTACTGTTTGAAAAGCTGTCATGATATGTCCTGAAGAAACCTGCAGAAGAAATGCTGGCCTGATTCCCACTTGGCCAGGCTCCCAAGCGTGACACTAAAGGTCAGTAGTTCACTCCTGTGGAATCCTAGTCCTCTTCTGCATTTGTTTTCCTCCTCTTTCCAGTCCCCTAATCTGATAAATCATGTGGGGAGAGGCAAGAGAGGGAGGGGGAGGAGTATGTGATGTAACCTCCGCTCTGGCTAAGTTACAAGACACCACCACGGTGCCTGCAGCTCACGGTGGTTTTATGGTGGGTACCGCTGGGAGACTCTGAATCGTGCTTAAGAGGCATGAAGATCCACCACATCAGTGTGAGACCCAGCAGATGATGTGCTCACCTCACTTGCAGAGAAGAAAGCTGAGCACGGCGTCTGCTTAATGGCACACGCTCTTGCAGCTTCTCATTTTGCCGCCTGCTGCATGCACCCGGAGTGAGAGGAGCAGCGGCTGTATGCTCAGGACACCCCTGAAGAAAGGGAGGTGCGAAGCCAGCTGCACTGCTGAGGTAAGTCTGTTCCTGCTTCCTGGGTTTTCCCATTTATTACAGGCTGACGGTTCGGGGGAAGCAAAGGAAGTGGAGTGGAGTGAGCTGGAATGCGTATGGATTGTTTGAGGGCATGTAACCATACGAAATCTCTGCTGGATTGACTCTGAGCCAGCTGATAATCACTGACTAATCTCTCTGCTGGCAGATTCTGCCCGGATTACAAGGGCGTGTGTGTCTCTGTCAGGATGCATATGAGACGTGCTTGTGCTGAGTGTCTCAGGGTATGTGTCAGAGAAACACACCAAAAAGGTGACTGCGATGATTGACTGCAGGAGAGAAATTTGTGCAAGTATGCTTCTGTCACCGACACGGTGCTGTGTGTGCAGTTGCATGTCAGGCTGTGAGGTCTGCAGACAGGGAGGTGTAGGTATAGCAAGTTTTGTTGCTTGTTATATTTCACCAGAGTAAATCTGTATGCAATTGGCATGCAGCAAAGCCTTGTTAATTTTAAGAGGTTTTATCCAGGTGTGCAAAGTCAAAAGTACAGTTGGTAAACAGTGCCAGGCACGCTCTATGCATTTGTAGTTCCAGCAGAACTATGTGGTCTGGGTATTAAGAAACTGTTTATATTCACAAGGCTCCTTAAAACACATTTATACCAGCATAAGAGGCCTTAGTTTAGGCTACAGTTTTCCCTGCCATGTAATGCGCAAGCTACTGTGCTGCAGGGACTGAGCGGGCACAGGAGAGTAGGGGACAGGTCCAAAGGAGGCATGGGTACTCTTATACTCAGCAGTCTATGAGAAATCAAAGGAGAAAATGTGCTTTTCTCAGTACCAGGAGGAGATGAAACTGGGAGGAAGCTGGACCTGTGTATTTGCTAATGGAGAGAACTAGGGCAGATAAGCTGTTGAAAGGAACTGCAGTAAAGTGTTTTCTAGGTGAACTTCCAAATGCCATTGAAAACGTTTCCCTGCGAAAGGAAAGAAGGGAAGAGGAGGAGCATCATATTATATATGAGTATTCTACTTTAATATACTATATTATAGAATACATACAAGATAAAACAAAACAAACTTAATGTATAAACTGGGCCTCAGAAAGCCAAATAACCAACACAGCTCAGTTAACATCTCTGGAGTTGCAGCAGTACTGAATTAATCCCAAACTGCCTGCTAGCACTGTGAATCTCCAAGAACGCCTGCAGAAGACTGCAGTTATGCCACCTGGTGTGTGTCCTTGCGTGAATGTTGTGCCTACACTGCTTTGAAAAAATATCACGTGATTGATTTCCCAACATGATGGTATTTTGCATGCAGCTACTCAGAATATTTCTAGAGCTGAAACGTCAACAAAATATCAAAATCTGGAAACAGACGTTAAATAGCTAATCATTACAGGGGGGGTTCTCTTCCTTCCTTTTTTAAACATGACTCTAATCCTGGTCCAAAATTTCAATTTCTACAGAGAGCAAACTATTCTCTTTTCATTAGCTGTAGTACTGAGCCTTTGTCTAAGGAGCTTCCTTATTCAGGACTCAGTTAAGTCTAGGATAAATGGGGTTAATCTGATCCTGGGGATGCTAATCTTAATTTCTTTCCAGAACTTGTGATGGCTTCAACTTGGCAGAAAACTCAGAAATTCTACAACTGGGTCCTTGAAAGTGGAGGTAGGTAGAGATGCTGTCTTAAATAGGAATTTCCGCATAAATAGCATGATCATGAAGAACAAACCTAGAAGGAACATGATCCTCATATGAGCCCACATTTTTTTCACTAGGCAGATTTTCCTTTTCCTTCCCCATGATCATGAACTTCTTTTAAGTCTTGAAACATAACTCAGGGACACTCCAGCTGGATCACAGTGAGGATTGAAGGGATGGGGGATTTCCCCTGCCCATAGTGGGGAATTCTCAGCAACTTTCTGTTCACTATACAACAGGCTCTGACAGGATGATGAGCAGTATGTGCTCAGGATTGCCTGTTAAGTCTGGAACATTAAAGAAAGTGAATTTTTAAAAATGCATATTCATGTGTCATATGAAAGCTTAGTAGACCAAAGAGTTAATACTTTGAGGTTTAAACTCCTTATGAAGCTAGTAAAACCTATTATCAAATGAAATATTGACAGAAACCACTCCTCAGTGTTTGAGATTTGACATTTTGCAGTTAGGAGACTTCAGATCTTCAATAGCTAGAGGTTCTGCAGGTCCAGTTTGGTCCCACAAGGCTCTGTTGGATCCCCGGAGTTAAATGTAAGGAAAAGCCACAAAATGGCATGAAGGTGGAATGGCAAGCCGACGTGGTGGCTCTGATAGGAGAAGGACGTGGGACATAGTACTCAGGCTGTAAATGTTTCAGGAGAGAGTCTAAATTGGGATTCAGAACTTCTGACAGACTGTTAAATCCAGAAGTGGAATATCAAAGAGCTCTTGACACAGCCCATAACAGGAATAGTAAAAGATTGGGAGGTTTAGAAGGGATGGGAATTAACAGAGTCGTGTGGACAGGGACGGTGTTTTATAAAAATAACCTGAGGCCCACGGGCTCACCAGTGAGCCAAGGACTAAAATTCAATAGAGGACTTCTGCAAGGATCCTGAAGCTAGAATAGTGAGAGGGGTCTGGGGCTTGGGACTGGCAGGTCAGGAAGCAAAGGGAGATGCTGAGGGAGTTTAGCAGAGCACTTACCACATTGGGAATAGGAGAGGAAAGCATGAATGGGGAACTAGGATGTTTTTGCAGATATAATGTATCCTGCATTTCTGTGCGTCAGGGATGAGGCAAGATTAGGAGGAGGTGGCATGACAGAAAATCTGTTGAGCTTCCCTTTCCCGAAGGACTGAAGAGCAGTTTTAGCAGGGAGTAGTATTTTGTCATTTTCCAGTGGAATGGCATGCTTTTAAAAGAGTCTACCCTATAAGTAGATATAAAAATGAAGGGATGGAGAATTTCAGATGTCCTGAGCATTGTGGGGCAGGAAGGAAATAGCAGCAGTCATTGAAACTATTTATCATTTAGCTGTAAAGATTTACACTCCTGAAGATCCAGGAACTGTTTGGTTTGTTCCTGTGCATCCCTGCTGCATGTCTTGGAACTACTTCTTTCAGTAGTGGGGACAGTCTTGCAGCCGGTGATGAGGAGTCCAGCTCATGACAGGAAATGTCTGTTCACTACTGTGCTGCAGAAGGCTGGTGCTCAGCAGAGCAGTCTTCTAGGTACTGCAGTCCCAACTCAAATGTTGTGCTAAAGCCTTTTAGCAGAGTCTGGCACGTGGAGCTCCAGGGTAGGAGAAGGACTGTGGTACTGCTTTGTACAGACACACGAGATACCAGTTTTCTTTTTGCCAGAGAGCACGCCGCAGAGAGCATGCCGAAGGGAAGTAATTAAATATATCTTCCGTACAGTGTATGGGGTATGCCAGCTTTGGCTGCTTGTTTTGCTTTTCAGATCCAAGGACAGATCCGTGGCCCCTGGTGCACTCTCCGCTTCCAGTCACACTTCTCTTTGCCTTCTACCTCTTTGTCGTGGCACTGGGGCCCTTCTACATGCGTAAGCGGAAACCACTGAAGCTGCGAGGCCTGCTGATTGCCTACAATCTCGCCATGATGACATTATCAAGCTACATGTTTTATGAGGTGAGGAGACAGGATTGGCTCCTAGGTAAGCATCTGGGAAGTGTTTGAAAGCCAGAGCCATTTCAACAGCTTTTGCTGACGGGCTCTAATGGAGGGAGTGGGAGCCAACTTGGACACCTCTACTTTTTGCCACAGGAGGAGCAGTATTGCCCTGTTATTTCCAAAGCATACCTCATTTCCTCCCATTTCTCAGTCTTCCTCCCATTCATAAAATTAACATTGAAAGATGCCTGAATGAACGAGTTGAAAGTTGAAATCTCCCTGGTAGACACAGCGTATGGAGGACATGGAACCTCCTCATTTTGTTGTGGGCCTGGCTGGTGAGGGACCTGTCTCTGAGAATGAGAACTGCTTTTCCAGACTTACGCAGTCCTCTCCAAGAGTGCCAAGCACACTGCAGCTTTCTGCTGCCAAGAGTATTGATGACATCATTGTTTTCTGCTTGTTCTCAATGCATAAACCTTTCTACAAGCCTTTCCCTAGTTTATACAGGCCACTGAAAACTCTTCAAGGGAACATGGCTGAATAAGTTTGAAAAACATTTTGATGTCAACAAATTTGCCCTTTTAGTTTATAACGTGATTGATACATTTAGTTAAAGCAAATTGCAATTTTTTTGAGCACATACTACTCAATCTGAGGACAGGTATGAAAATTGCTTGTCTGTGCTTGGTTGTTCAGTTATACTGGTTACTTGGTCCAGTTTTTGGCTTTCCAATTAATAGGCACATGCAACCAGCCAAAACAAAAATGTATGGGATCTTTGCAAAGGAAAACAGTGTATTTTCAGAGAGACTCTGAAGCCTAGAATTCACTATTCCTGCTGAAGCATTTTTGAGCACTCCAGTGATTACATAAAGAGTTACAAATATGCCCAGACCGAATTTTCTTTTTCGGATTCCAACAAGGATGTGAAGTACTTTGTTTTAGTTTTTTACTATTTGCTGAGCTGTATAAATTACATGGATTTTCTGTGAGTACTAGATTGAGACCCTATTACCTTAGCATTAATATGCACATCTCTTTGGAACAGATGGCATTGAACAGAAAATGGATCTCTACTGTTTTCTTTTGTTTCAGTTTCTGGTAACTTCAATCTTGGACAACTATAGCTACCTGTGCCAGCCAGTGGATTACAGCCGAAGTGAACTAGGAATGAGGGTACAGTTCTATACAAAGCTTGCCTTAGGCCCTGCTCCTCCCGTGGGTATGCAGATTGTTTTGCTCATAAATAGCAATTTGCATGCCTAAGAAGGCTTTTACTCCAGTTTGTTGCTTGTAAATCTGTTTCACTAAATTGTCCGCTTCAACAGTTGCACTTTGCTTTAGTTCTCTATAAATTAATCACCTCTGTCAACATAGCCATCTAAGTTCCCTCTTTGATCACTAGAGAGAGGGTGATCCTACTATCTGAAGATTGATGTCTAGTATAGATATTGCAAATCACCTCTGAAATATGTGACTCTTTCCATTGACTATATAAGGATTCTGAGTGATCACTATCAACAAGAAAACCAATTTTTGTATCCTTAACTTTGCATGACATAAATCTTACTCAACATTTCTTTTAGCAGGGGGATTTGGCAAAAACTATTCCTTGTCTGGTGATCATGGGGGGGTTGGGTGCCACCAGCTTCAGCTTTCCAAAATACGGCATGAGTTTTTTCTGTTTGAATTCAGAGCTATTATGCTTTGCTTCCAGATATAACCAGGCTTTGAACAGATGCAAGCATGGATATTATCTTTTTAGTTTTTCAGATACTTGCCATCAGGCTAGAAACAGTTTCTGAGCAGCTCACCCTTGCCTCATCAAAGAGCAAGCAACTTAGCAAACCAATCATCTGACGGCCAAAGCAACCTGAATGCCTTTCTTCCCCCCAGATCAACAAAAAAAAAAGGAAGAAAAGCAACAGCTATAAAAGAGCCCCTTAGTTTTTCCCCTTTGCTGTCGATCCCAGGTGGGCAGCGTTCACATAGTGCATAGCTGAAAATCTCAGGCAGTAAGACTGAGCAGTGATTCTGCTTTGAGGTCTCACAGCGTTTCCTTGTGCTGCCCAGCAGATGGCAAGAGTGTGTTGGTGGTTCTTCTTCTCCAAAGTCATCGAGCTGCTTGATACGGTAAGGAGGGCTCCACTCAGCTCCATAGCAGGATTGGTGCTGTAAATAAATCACTTCCTTGTCAGAAAGGGGCAGGGTGCCAAAAGCTAATGTCCTCGGTTGATCCTGTATTGATTTGGTTGATGCTTTTCAGTAAATGCTGTTTTCATGTGTTCTGCTCTGCCTGTTTGTGGGAATAAGGCTGATACTGTTAAAGAAGAGGGCTCAGCTTCAGCATGCTGGTTTTTGACAGTGTTTGGCCTGCAAGAGTCCAGCACCACTACTGGATATCATACTGCTAGGCTTCCTCAAAAGCTCCTTTCCAGAAGAAAAGAATCACAACTGTCCAGTTTGCCTGTCTCTGTCCCAGAGGCTGCAGACGTTCACTCCCCAACACCCTTCCTGTGGGTGGGCATTCCCTCCTAACCACAGTGCTAGGGGAGAAGCTTTAACCTTGGCTATTGCCAGATGGTCCCCCAAAATCTTAGCTACCAGTTGATTAATGCTGCCCGACAGGATCTGCCATTGCCTATCTGGCTGAATAATAGTGGTTAGTTGGGCAGTAAAGAAACTGCAAATGTACAAGTTTGTGTCCTGGTATTTTTGCTACCACAGATTATCCCAAAGTTGTGGCTTAAAGGTTTGTGTCCCATGTAAAATTGAAAGTTCACCTGAAGACAGCACCATTTGATAGCTTGTCTTCAGGTCTACTCCTATATTATAAATGAACTAACTAAATGACTGAGCTAACAAGGGAATCCCACCTCTCTGCTTGCTCAGCAGGAGTAAGCTGTATCCTAGCCTAAGACTTCACAATCTAGTGCTCTTTGGGGTATAAGTTGACAACACACTGTCTGAAAAGTGAATCAGCGTGTGGAGCCCTCCTAGGCCTATTGCCAGTGGGTTGACCAAACCTCTCTCTGTTTTCATCAGCAACAAAAGCAACTTTTTGCCTGTCCGGAGTCCCTGAAAAGCAGATTCACATTTTGTTATGTGTGTGTGCATGTGCACGCTGAAATACAGTGACCTGACACATATTCATCTGCCAAAACCGTTCTCTTTACTAACGCAAATTCCAGAAAGGTTTGGGCATTCAACGCAGCACTTTTTCTGTGGATCAGTCTGGTACCAGTAAACATCTGATCTATGTCCTGAAAAGGACCAGACCCAAGAAGCTGCAAATTGTATGGAAGCTCAGTCAGAGTCTCGGATGTGTCCTCTTTGGACCTTGGGACATGAATCCAAAGGTGAAAATAGTTGGGTCTCTGTGGAAGAAATTCTGCCTTCCAGTTCATCCCCGTTCCAGATAATATAAGATCTATTGCATGTGTTGAACATCTCCACCTTTTATCAACAGCAGAGGAAAAGGGTTTGGCAGATTCAGAATCATCATTAATTATTTTTATCACTTTTTAGTGTGAAATCTTTTGTCTAAACACATCAACTCAAGATTTTCCTTTGTCTGGCTTCTTTCAGGTTTTCTTTATTCTGCGCAAGAAACAAGAACAGGTGACTTTTCTGCATGTGTACCATCATGGCACTATGCTGTTCAACTGGTGGTCAGGGGTCAAATATGTGCCTGGAGGACAAGGTATGCTTCCGCAGACACCTTGTGTTTCAGTTTTTCTTTGGAGATAGCATAAACAGTGCAGATGGGCTGATGGGCAGGTAGGAAGCTCACCTACTTCCAAAGGTGTGAAAAATATGTGTGTTTCAGTTGATACCATCTGCTCAGCTCTTTGGGCTATTCAGACTGCTATATTCACTGCCTCATCCAGAATGAGAATGTGACAACAGAATGTGTCCAAACAGAAACCTGTATATCTCCACCCAGACCAGCACTCCCTCGCTCCCCATTCAGCTGGGCCTAGTGCAGCAGCCCAGGTTCTGGCTCTCCATTTCCTGCTCTGACTGTGTCCAGCCTAGTCCTCACTCCGTTTCTGGTCTGTATCCAGACTGCTTCTCCTTTTTGCTCCATCGAAGGAGAAGCATCTAAGTAATAGGCCACTATAGGTAGGCCTTATACAAGATGCTGGGGTATTCTTTTTTGGGAAGCCATTTTGGCTGCATGGCCTTGACACCAGAATGGTATGAAATGCTTAGGTCAGAAGATCAAGAATTCTCTCCTCCGCCTTTGAAGCTCTTCTCTGTCTCTGAACACTAGATATGGGATGGATATATGCTGAAAGGAGAAGGAAGGATATGACATGCTTCCTAGGTGGAGTCTGGATTGAAGGTTCATGCATAGGGGTGATATGATGTATTTTGAAAGCGTCATCATAGTGGCTGTGAGCTCATCACAGGGTTAGTCTTGAATGGTTTGTGTGTCTTATTCATCCTGACTTCTTTACTCCTCAGCCTTCTTTATTGGGATGCTAAACTCCTTTGTACACATCTTCATGTATGGCTATTACGCCCTGGCCAGCCTGGGACCACAGATGCACTGTTACCTATGGTGGAAGCGTTACCTAACCATCATGCAGCTGGTAATTAGTTCCATGTGTTCATGTCTGCACTTCCGTGTGTCGGGTGTGATGGCCCCAGCTGTCTGTCTCTGTCCCCTCACTGGCTCAAGTCTTTCTGTTTGCTGCCTATGGAAATCACCATGTCCTTAGGTGTCCTCATGTACCATTATGAGAGGTGAACTGATTGGTGACCTGCTCTGAATGGTACTCTCAGAAAACTAGCATGAGGCCTTCAGTGACCATATGAACTAATAAGCCCCCACCTTTGTAATGGGAAGGAGAGAGAAAAATTAACAATTAGATTTCTCCCTTTTCTGTTGTATATGGCAGCCTTTTCCCCTCTGGAGCCCTGAAAACACAGCTTGATTTTGAGAGGTGTGGGGCAGTAACTTGGGGAAACTTTGGGTTCTTGGTAGGGCAGGAGATTGGACAGCCTTCATTCTGTTTCTTCAAAAAGGAAGAGTATGTCTAACTGCAGGCAAACAGAGGTGAGTTAAAGAAAAATATGTGAGTTTTACTCTTTCTGTAGAGAATCCCTTTGGATTTTCTTTCCCTCATCTCTGAAGAGGTGACAAATCCTGACAACCCTGTGGTTTTTCAAAGATACAGCATAAAAACAATGTTCCAGACAAGGACAATAATTATAGTTAAGCATGTGCAAGAGTTAATTCCACACAAAGAGACATTATGCAAACAAAAAGTATGCAGTTACCAGAGAAGAGGAAGAAGAGCTAGGGTATACATAAAATAGTGGTGCACTGAAGGCTGGTCCAGAATTCTTACTTATCCTGAATGGTGAAAGCAGAACAAGAAAGCATTGCATGAAATGAAAAGGTATTTGTAATGCAAAATATAGCACAGAAAATGAGTATTTATTTAACATACTTTTGGTAGGTAGAACTCATTGCTTCAGGGTATTGAGACAGGTGACTTAGTAAAATATAAAAAAAAAGGATTAATGTTTAAATGAATAAAAGTAGTATCTGTAGTTTCTCTCTGTAAGCTAAAATGCAAATCAAAATCATTATGGGTATAATAATCTAATTACCACTGGGAGAGAGGAGTCTCCCACCTTTAGTTTCCATATTCCAAGATCTCAGTTACTGGTCTGTGGCAGAGAAATGGCACAAGGGCAGTGGTCTGCTCCTAGGCAGGAGAGGCTGGATTCCAAACCTGCTCCCTGCAGCAGTGGGCAAGCCTTAATGTTTGGTGGACATGTGACACCCTTTCATGTTGGGAAAACACTGTTGGGCTTGAAAGACAAGGTTTTCAGGGATGTCATGAGAGGCAAGCAGGTGATACTTTGGGTTGAGGACACTACTAGTATGTTGTGATACTCTTTATGATGGCCCTAATGGTCAGTTGAGGTATGTCTCATGTAGGTTCCCTAATCTGGCTGCTTCTTTTTTCCCCCTCTTCCAGTGCCAGTTTGTAGCCATTGCTGCTCATTCTTCCTACAACCTCTTCACAGAATGCCCATTCCCTGATGGCTTCAACACTGCAGTCTTCCTCTACATTCTCAGCCTCATTGCTCTCTTCCTACACTTCTACTATCGGACCTACATTAGGGGAAAGCAGGAGAAGCTAACTTAAAGAAAATCAAAGAGGAGAGTGAGCACAGTCTGATGAACTTGCACATTCTCTGCTGCTTCTAACATGATCGCATGAAGAAAATGTATTTGGGGAGTGTGTGCAAGGCTCATGTGTGCAGACTTATGGTTGCCTTCAAATTTCTCAAGTTAGGAAGAAAAAAGGAATGACATAAATTCAGAGATCAACGTATTGAGGAGCACACTTAATTAAGCTGATGCAAAGCCAAGCCAAGTAGTTATCAGCATAGCAGCCTTTGTGAAATTAGCACCAGAAGATCTGCTCCTTCCCTTCCATCTCTTAGCTCAGTTTGCAAGGTCTAGCATCCAGCCATGACTCCTTGGCTCATTTCTTAGGCTATAGAGGGTTTCTTTGCATTCATAAGACTATCTCAGCTTACTGTTCTAGATCAGGCAGGGTCAGGTGCCTCCAGCCTTGAAAGCAGTGTCCAGGTAACAGCAGCAGCCAGGAACTCACTGGGACTGCAGGATGCACTCACCTGTACACTGCATCCCAGCCTTTCCTATTAAGGAAGCTCCCACTAGGACTGGGGTGAATTACAGCTATATGGCCCTGATGGTTTAACTTGATACTAGCATAAGCATGAAGGAAATTGGACATTATGTGGTCCAACTGGACAGGTGCCTCTGTTCCTTCACTGTTCTGAAGCTAAAGAAGGCATTATTAGCACTTGCATCCTAAGTAAGAAACTAATGCAGTAAGAGTCATCGTGTACCATTTTCTGGAATGCTTATTTGCCTTTGGTTGCTCTCATAACAAGAGAGACCTTTTAATGCTTGAAGACTACTTGGCATTGCTCCTTATAGATGCCATATTTCTTAATACAAAGAATAGATTGAGGTTCCCTATTCATAACTTTTTTCCTCCAATTTGTTTTTATTATTAATATTATTATTTTAAAATTTTGCTTCTCATCAAAGATAAAAAGTTTTACACCACCATAAGCAACCACCTCCACTACCTAATTGTACAAGTATTAATACAAAATGTATAAAGTCAATTCATTGGCTAGTGCAAAGCTGCATAGCTCCATTGACTTTAACACATCAGTTATTGGCTTCTTTTTTGCTCCTAAATCAATTACAACTAGAATTTGGCACTTATATTCATCTGCAGACAGTTAAATACTGTTAAAGTTTTGATCTGGTAGTGCTTTGAAAATCCTAAATTCAGATTTTAAACTACAGAGTGGTATTTATTTATTGCATTCTGCTTCGTTGATTAAAACAAGTATTATGGAGCAGTGATTTTTTCACAGTTGAAACACAAAGCTCTTGAAGGAGAGGATTAGAATTAGTAACATGGTGCATTGCCATTGCCAAGCCAAATTCACCTCAAATGTAAAGAAGTCTAACTCCTCTGGGAATGTCCAGAGGATTAGATGCTAGCCTGAACCTAGCAAATGGATGTACACAAAAAAAATTGTATGCTCTACACCAATCTGGAGTTCAGTGGCTATGCAACATAAATGCAACTTGTTCATCACCGGTCTGTATTCATATGCCAAACCTTTCCTTTAGCTACTACATGCGCATGTATAAGATAAAACAGTAGTCTTCCATTCCTTGCCCTCCTCCCCTTCACAGACATACACAAAGGATTTGCTTACATTACCACGATGATACATCATAAATGTCATTCCATTGATTTGAGTAGTCTTTCTTCTGATTTTCACTGGTGAGTATGAAAAGCAAAGCAGGGCTTATTTTATATCTGTGTGCTAGCTGGTTTTCTTCCTGTCAAATATTTTTCCATGCTACTTACTATACAAATTGCACTGCTTTTGCATACTAGAATGCTAGTTTTGCTAGCATTCTAAATAATAAAGCTCTGGGTGGGTCCTCCAGGAAAAAAAAATCTGCTGTGTATCTAACATACTGTATTCATGTTGAGGGTTTCCCCAGAGGCCTCTCCAGCACTGAAAACTTGGTGCAAGCAAAACTGTTTCATTACTCCTATCCACTTAATGATTCAGTTATGGCTCTGTCCTGGTTTCGGCTGCGATAGAGTTAATTTTCTTCCTAGTAGCTGGTACAGTGCTGTGTTTTGGATTTAGTGTGAGAATACTGTTGATAACACGCTGATGTTTTAGTTGTTGCTAAGTAGTGCTTATCTTAAGTCAAGGATTTTTCAGTTTCCATGCTCTGCCAGCAAGCAGGTGTACCAGAAGCTGGGAGGGAGCATAGCCGGGGCAGCTGACCTGAACTAGCCAAAGGGGTATTCCATACCATGGAACGTCATGCCCAGTATATAAACTGGGGGGAGTTGGCCGGGAGGCGATCGCGTCGGCATCGGTCAGCAGGTGGTGAGCAATTGCATTGTGCATCACTTGTCTCTTCTTGGGTGGTTTTTTTTTTGTTGTTGTTATATTCCTTTTCATTACAATTACTATTATTATATTATTATTATATAGTAGTAGTGTATTTTATTTTACTTTAGTTATTAAACTGTTCTTATCTCAACCCACAAGTTTTACCTTTTTTTTTCTTTTTCTCCTCCTCCCCATCCCACTGGGAGGGGGGAGGGGGGGAGGCAGCTGCGTGGTGCTTAGTTGCTGGCTGGGGTTAAACCACGACAGGCTCTGTCCTGCTTAAACCATCAGTACATTTGGCCCCCTAGTTTCATGGTAGAGCATATGTTCCTGCAGCTGGCTAAATTGTCTGCTTACAAAGAAATCTAATGAATTTAGCTCTTTTTCCTATATGTGAAGGGATCATGAGTAGGTCTCAACCTCAGTTTCCCCTCACATAAGCTTTTTCAGATTGTAGTTACTACAATTTCAAGGGCGTCACTAATAATTTTGTACCAGAGTAAGCATCACAGATTTTGATTTTCCTTAATTCATTCATAATTCATGACAGCTTAAAAATTAGAAATGAGAGGGAAATTTGGATGAGATTACTCTATGTTTTTGCAAATCCACTCCTTTTTAAAATATATAAATTTGTAAACATGTCATTTAACTTTTTTTTAAGCAGCCTATGCAGCTTAATTTGTGTCTGTGTATGACAGAGCTTCCTGCAATGGATTCTGGACTGTGACTGGCCACACAGCTGGTAACAAAATACAAAAGTATGAATTTGCCACCTGACAACTTGAAGTGACTGATCACCTAAATCACATGCCACTGTAACTATTTATCCTAGACATGCAACATTTGATCTATTTATTCCTGTCCCTCTTCCTCACATCCTGAGTGGCCTGATCTTGCACTTTTGAATTGGTAAGAGCTTTTTGTTAGTGTGACTTCAATGGCCATGGGATGAAAATGAAGTAGTTTCAGTGGGGTGATAAGGAGGGATTAAGTTTGCCCAGAAACACCATGCTTTGCATACAGAAATAGATATTGGTATGGAGTACAGCCATTACAGAAGCATCAATGCAAACAAAAATCACTTATCAGAGTATTTGCTCTACCAGTGAAGATAAAATTGTATAGGTATAGCTGGGTGGCTCTGCAGGTCTTGATTCTTTGCTCCTTCAGACTGCACTCACATGTCTTCATTCTTCTGTTTTAAATTGGGTTATCACAGTTGGTACTGTCCACTTGGGACATCCTGTTGTGACAAGAGCAAAAACCTGAGAGTAGAGGTATTTGCTCCTGGGATTTAAAAGAGAATAAAGGCACAGAATGAGATTTCCCCTTAAGATCAAGTCCCTAGAGTTAAAGATTACATCACAGTAATGCACTGTAAGTCAAAAGGGCTGGAAATTATAAATTGCAAGTTTGGATGATTCATGCTGTCTGGCAGAGTCCAAAGCTTTGAGGGTAAATTGAAAATATCCTGTCGCAGCTGGATTTATAAAAACCTCTGGGCCAAATGCTGATTCCACCAGTATCAATGACAAAGCCTGCAGATTTCACTGGAAACAAGATGGCACAGCTGTGTGAAAAACAGTGGACTCAGCTACACGGCCTGGTTTGCGTGTGAGCAGACTGGAGTGTTATTCAAGCTCAACAGACGACTTTTAAGGGCACAGTCGTGTGCAAGTCTCTCCCTTATAAAATGTGGGTCATTATATGTTCTTAGAGTAGTTTACATTCACAAGACATAAAGCATAATGTAAGTAGTCTGTTTAAATGAATAAGCTTGATACCTGGTAGTGCTCAGCATCTTTCCTGCTGTTCAAGTCAATGTAAATTATGGATGTTCTGATCAAATTACTTTTGAATTAACCAGACCCATTTACTCAATGCTTACCTTCTCTCTGAAGATAAATGAGAGGGATTCTCATTTTAATCAAAACAAAATACAGAAAAGAAAATCAATTACTATTTAATGTTTTTTCCATCACTGTCTGATGGAAAGTTTCCAGAGGAACTTCGGCTTAAAATTGCAAAACAATATAAAATGCAGGAACATTGTTGGGTTTTAACTATTGCATTTTTTTATATACTATCAGAAAATATGGCTGTGTATGTTTTTTTAGAAGAGGCAAAAGAATTATTCTAAACAATTAATTAAGCAAAAGCAGAATACAGTAGATTGCTTTGCACAATAAATAAAAATCTGTTGATACAGATGTTAAAACACCTCCAAGCCAAACATTAAAAAAGATCAGCCGACCCTATATATAGAACAGCGTGAATTTGCTGAATTCATTAATGAATAACTTCATGGATTAGGGCTTGATAGATGGAGTGCTCACATCCAGATGTTTACTGTGATTGTCAATGGCCTTGTACTTAATCCTCCTGAACAGGAAAGATGAGTCTTTTCTCTGGGGTCTCCCCTGAGGACTGTGGCAGTCTCTCTCTCTGGCCTGAATCATCTCAACACAGGATCAGGCTGCTGGGGGATTAACCAAGTGGAGAACAGGGATTTGCCTTTAACCCCTTCGGTTTCTTCTCAGCTTCAGATGACTTCCTCACCATCTGCCATGATGGGAATGTTATTTAGGCAACACATGGAGAAGAAAAAAAGGAGTCACCCGTGTCACCCCACGAGGCACATTCATGGGGTCCCTGTCCCCACAAAATGTGTCAAAGTAGACACATCTAGTCCCACGACCACTGAGGAGGAGGGCTGTGGGCAGATTAAGTCTCTAGAGGCTTGTGTACATCTCTCCACATCTCAGCATTCTATTTTTATTTTTGTGATGCTGCAGCTCCACAGCCACTGTCAGTGATAGGGATGGCCCAAGAGGGAGTATTTGTGAAAAGACTGGATGTCCCCAAGGTGTCCTTAGTCAGGTATACCAGAGGGTGTGTAGTGTGTGTGTACGTGTGTGTGTATGGGTAGATGAATGCAGCCTCTGCAGACTACCCTAATTGCTCATTTCTCCACGTGAGGCCCCCACATGGGATGGGTCACTTATTTCACTGTGTGGGAGTGTCCCACTGAATGACAGCTCCCAGCAGCCACACCGCTGCCACTCCTGCTACGTAATGGCATGTATTGGGTGCTGCTCATCAGCCCATGATGGCTTGGATCAGCCAGTTGCATCTGTCACAGTACCTGAGAGCAGGGGGAAGCTAGTGCAAAGCTGAAAATGCAGCAGAAGATGGGGGGCAGTTACAAAGTCTCATATGTGGTGCACATGATTACACAGGTCTGAGCATAGGCATGTATTATTCATGTCCCCGGCACGATGGCTGTACAGGACATAAGGATATGATCCTCCTTTTCTCCTCATGGAAGCGTTCGTAAGGTAGCGTTGGGGATGCAGCCTGCCTTTAGGTGAAAGATGGAGAATCTCTAGCTTGGACAGTGCAAAGCTTGTATGAGCCTCTCATAGGTGCTAGCTGGTAAAGTAGGGAATCTTAAAAGCAGTGTATTTAGGCAGCCCCTTGATGCTGCCTAACCAGGGTAGTCCCATTTACTAGCCTCTTGTCCAGCCTCAGGAGAAAACCTGCAAATGAGGCTGTGGGATAAGCCACTAACGGTGCTGTGGGGACCAGATGGGGGAAAAAACAACATCCGAGTCAGAGGGTGTGACAACAGGTATTATAACTGGATTAGAAGAACTGAGTGGCAGTGGGAGCTGGAGAGGATGGTAAGTTTTGGTGTGGATGTGCTGGAGTGTATGGGACTGATTGTGTGTGTGCATGTGCTCAGGGTAGAAAATACTTTTTGCTAAATCACAAGCATGGGGACAAATAAATTCTTTGTCAGGGAGTGCCTGGTTAAAACATCAGTAGCACATCTGAGCACTTGGTATGTCCCACTATTCTGCACGTCATCCTGTCTCTCCAGTACCTTGGCTTTCTGCTGGTAGGACTGCTCTTCCAGAAAGTGTTCAGAGTCTTTTTACCACACTCAAAAAATTAAGGATACTAAATAAGAACTGCCCTTTAAAATTGCCTGCTTGGTGTAGATGTTTCGTCTCCTTTAACATCATCCTCCCACTTCCTCTTCACCTTTCTCCCCTCTAGCTTTGTACCCACATATACAGATACCATACTAGATTCTCAGAATTGTTAAACCTGTATAGAAAGTAGTTATATTCTACTCCAATGCTATACAGAGCAGCTGTATTTTCCTGCTATATCAATTAATAATGTACATTTTCTTCATAGGGTTTTTAGTGAGGCTTTCAGCAAGATGAATGTGGGCAAGTCTGTCTTTTTCTCTGCACTTTAGCATTATCCCATCTGCCTGCAAATTCAGGATTTGAACACTGCAACACAACATTTAGAAGGGCTAGAAACTTGGGTTTTAATCAAGGGAGAATTTAAATTCAGCGTAATCTCTCCCAGGCATCAGAGGAGTGCTGCTCCCTGTTGTTGATGAAGGAGCGGCACAAGGGATACAACCGTTTGAGAGGCAGCAGGTTTACTAGTCCTCTGTGCACTTTCGTCCGCTCTGCGTGGTGCCCACCATCAGTCCCAGAAGGGCTGTCTGCTGCAGTCCTGAGGATACTTACTGTGCAGAGGAATTTTTGAGAGTGCCTCTAGGATTGAGACGGGAAGTGTAGGAAGAGGGTTGAGAATGGATGTGGGGTTTTTATGAGGGGTGCTTAGAAGAGGAGGGGAGATCTGTGATGGTTAGCATGTATAAGTCCCTCTAGGGGGCTGGGGCTTGTTCTCGGAGCCTGTGGGGACTCGTCTAATGCAATGGCAGGTCACAGGGTGGTTGCAAGCAAAGGCAACATGTAACCCTTGTGGGAGGAGGTCCCTGGAAGGGGGTTTTGCAGATGGGGAGAAGGATATTCAAACACACACAGGAACAGCAGGCTAAATGAAAAAGGTACAGAGGTGAGGGAGCAGACACAGGTGCTGGCAAGTCACCTGTTTTATGTTGCGTTACTGGTTATATTCGTATGCAGATGAAAGCACAGCTGAGTGTCTGTGGATGCCTGTGACTGGCCCTGTGAAAGGGACATGCTCACTGAGCAGACTCCAAAGGTTTTTGTTGTGATAGCCAGGTGCCACAGTTCCTGGGGTGCGAGTTATTAATTTTGACTGGCATTGCCTCCGGGAGATCTATATGAACTTGTCTAGGGATGTTTCCTCTTGAAATAAATGATTATTCCTGAGGTAAGGTTTGGAGGGAGAATATCTTGCATTAGAGGAGCTGACAGAGCTGGAAAAAACGTAATTTTCCTCTGTGCAAGCCCTTCCCCTGGTTATAATCCCTGACATGCATTGATAACAGATCAGCCATTACTTGTTTGGATGCCCAGGTGTAGTGGGTTGACCCAATACACCAGGTATGTCTGTATTTATTGTGGAGTTTGCTAGTCCCAAAGGGTGTATTGTACTACATTTTGCAAGTTTGACACATTAGTCCCTTAAATAACTGTAAATCAAAGGGCCATTATTTTCAAAGGGCTGCCCTAGAAAACTTACCTGTAATTTTGCTTCTAGGTTTACTTGTGTGAGTAAAGTGGTCCTTTACTTCACCAGCACAGTGGCAAAACAGGTCAGCGATTCTGTGCTCAGTTCTCAGAGGTAAATTACAGAACATGACCATGTCATGGGCAAATCATCACTTACAGTAACCATTTAATATAATTACGGTTTTCTATTTTGGCACTGTTTTTAATATCTTTGGGCATATTGCATACACAGTGGTAATGTTTTAAATTAAGTGAAAACCCACTAATCCCAGTGAATCTAGGTAAACTATTCAATGGAGCTATGAGTACTACCACCAGGATTCAGTAAAAATGTCACTGCAGTGACGCCAACTGGAAGGCAGAATGGTTTTTCACTTAATTTAGTATTTTCTATACTTGATTTTGTTAGAAATCCAGAAACTCCACAAGAGTGGAGTGGTATATATACATATTGGTTTTAATCCTACAGTATTTGTATGCATATTTAGTATATTCCCCTGTAGACCTTGAATAGAATAGGTGAGTTCATGGCCTGAATATAGAAAATAAGATCTTAGCATTGATTGTATTACTGAACTGTAATTGAAGTCATTCTGTAAAGCTGCTTCAATTCCTTTTCTCTAATAAAATGTGCATCTACTGAAATGTATCAGCCTTGGATGTGGGTTTAAGAAGGCATCAAAGTACGGTCCCGGTTTGCAAATGCTAACGTGAAGGTAGCCTGCTAGAAATGCTGTCGTCTGCTGGCTTTGGAAGCACCTTTTGGAGCTGCACCAATAAACTGGAAGGAGGAGGGGGGAGAGCAAAGCAAAGCGAAAAAAAATTCCCAGTCCCGTCCTTTGTTCTCCTTACGCTGGGGAGAGCGGGGGGGGGGGGGGGCACACGCCAAGAGGCGCCAGGAATCCCCGGGGCTTTCGATTATGATTTTCATTATAGGTGAGTGGGGGTTTACAGCCAGAGCCCTCCCTGCGCGCAGTCCCTTTAGCGAGTAATCCACGCGTGGGGACCGCACCGTAATCCCCTGCTGCGGCGCCGGGCAGCGGGGGCGGCGGCAGCGCGGCGGCGGGCCGGCCGCGGGGGGGTTGGGGAGCGGGCGGTGTCCCCCGCGCCCCACGGGGCGGAGGGCGGCCCCTGCCCCCCTACCCGGGCACAGGTGCCCCCGCGGCCCCGCCACCCCCTGCGCCCGGCTTCCCCCTTCTCAGGAGCGGTCCCCGAGCCGCCCCCGCCGCGAAGCCCCCCCCGCCCCAGCTCCGGCGCGGCGGTCCGGCTGCACCTGTGGGCATCCGCAGCGGCCGCCCCGCCGGGGGCCGTCACGCTCCCTACAGGTGAGATCCGCTGCCCGGAGCGTGTCCCTGCCCCGGTGCAGAGCCCCCTCACGGGGCGGGGCGGCGGGGGATGCGGTATCCCGGTGCCCGGGGGAGGCTGCCGCTGCCTGCACGGGGGCGCGGAGGAGAAGGGATCCTCTTTGACGTCAAGCGACCATAATGTAATGATCGCTCGTTCATATCCGGGTCCCCGGGCGGCTCCCCTGGGCCGCGCTCAGCCGCGCGCCGCCGCGCCGTGAGGCGGAGGCGGGCAGGGCAGGGCAGGGCAGGGCAGGGCAGGGCAGGGCAGGGCAGGCGGCCGCCCGGAGGTGGCCGGCGGCGGCGGCGGCAGCGGCGGCGCGGCGGCGAGCGCAGCATGCCCGCCGCCTCAGACGCGCCTGCCTCCTGCCGCCGCTGCCCATGGAGATCGCGCTGGTGACTCTGGAGAACGGCGGCGCCACGGCCATCGCGGGCGGCGAGGATGCCGCGGCCGGCGGCAGCGGCGGCGGCGGCGGCAGCGGCAGTGCCCGGGCCCGGCGGCGGGGCAACTTGCTCCACATCGCCGGCTCCGCCGCCGCCGCCGCGCCGCGGCTGAGCGACGGCAAGGAGGGCGCCCCGCCGCCTCTGCCGCCGCCGGCGGACGAGGAGCGGGAGCGGCCCCCGCCGGCCCCCCGGGGAGGCGACGGGAGGCGCCGCAGCGGCAGCGCGGGCAGCCCCAACGGCCAGGCGGCGACGCGCGGCGCCCAAACGCCGCCCCAGCTGCCGCCCCAACCGCCGCCGCGCGCCCCGCGCCGCGGTGCGGCGGTGGAGATGGGCCCTTCGGAGGAAGGGGGGCACCGCCGGGGCATGGCCATGGCAGCGGCGGGCGAGGAGGAGGAGGAGGCGGCGGCGGCGAACCAGGGCGCCATGCACCACCAGCGGGTGCTGATCAACATCTCGGGGCTGCGCTTCGAGACCCAGCTGGGCACCCTCAACCAGTTCCCCGACACGCTGCTGGGGGACCCGGATAAGCGCATGCACTACTTCGACCCGCTCCGCAACGAGTACTTCTTCGACCGGAACCGGCCCAGCTTCGATGGGATCCTCTACTTCTACCAGTCCGGGGGCAAGCTTCGCCGGCCTGTCAACGTCTCCATCGACGTCTTCGCCGATGAGATCCGCTTCTACCAGCTGGGCGAGGAGGCCATGGAGCGCTTCCGGGAGGACGAGGGCTTCATCAAAGAGGAGGAGAAGCCCCTGCCTCGCAATGAGTTCCAGCGCCAGGTCTGGCTCATCTTTGAGTATCCTGAGAGCTCCAGCTCGGCCCGGGCCATCGCCATCGTCTCCGTGCTGGTCATCCTCATCTCCATCATCACCTTCTGCCTGGAGACCCTGCCAGAATTCAGGGACGAGAGGGAGATGCCCGTGCCCCTGCCCGCACAAAGCGGAGGTTTGAATGGCACAACCGGGGACTCCCCACCCATGCAGCCACCCAGTAGCCTCTCTGACCCCTTCTTCATCATCGAGACCACCTGCGTGATCTGGTTCACCTTTGAGCTCCTTGTGCGCTTCTTCGCCTGCCCCAGCAAGCCCGAGTTCTCCCGCAACATCATGAACATCATTGATATCGTGGCCATCATCCCCTACTTCATCACCCTGGGCACTGAGCTGGCCCATGAGCAGCAGCAGCCTGGGACTGGCAGTAGCAATGGGGGCGGGGGCCAGCAGCAAGCCATGTCCCTGGCCATCCTCAGAGTCATTCGCCTGGTCAGGGTCTTCAGGATCTTCAAGCTCTCCAGGCACTCCAAGGGGCTGCAGATCTTGGGACAGACTTTGAAAGCCAGCATGAGGGAGCTTGGCCTCCTCATCTTCTTCCTCTTTATTGGGGTGATCCTCTTCTCCAGTGCTGTCTACTTTGCTGAGGCTGATGACCCTGAGTCTCATTTCTCCAGCATCCCTGATGCTTTCTGGTGGGCAGTGGTAACCATGACCACTGTGGGCTATGGGGATATGCGACCAGTCACCGTGGGGGGCAAGATTGTGGGTTCCTTGTGTGCCATCGCAGGTGTGCTCACCATCGCCCTGCCTGTCCCTGTCATTGTGTCCAACTTCAACTACTTCTACCACCGAGAGACTGATCATGAAGAGCAAGCTATCCTCAAAGATGAACACAGTAGTGCTCAGGGCAGCACAGCGGGGGGAGATGCGAAGAGAAGATCCAGTAGAAACTCTCTGAACAAATCTGTTGTGCACTTGGAAAACAGTGAGGGGTTCAACAATGGCACCAGCTCCTTAGAGAAAACCAATATCAAAGCGAAAAGTAACGTAGATCTCAGAAAATCCCTCTATGCTCTCTGTCTGGACACCAGTAGGGAAACAGACCTGTAAGGAGAGGAGAGAATTAGAGTTCAGACATGCAGAAGGATTTGCTGGTGTCAGAAACTTACTACTATAATTATTCTTTTGGTACCAATTAGTTTTTTAAATCAGGCTATATTTTATAAATTGATCACCGTCCTGAGTAGTCCTCCAGGAATACATGTTTTTATGTTCTTTTTCCATGGCACAAAGGGTCACCTATTTTTAAAATAGACTAAGAATAAGCTACGCTCCATGATGCAGGAGCTGGTAAATTATGACAGTACAAAATCTAATTTGTAGAAACTTATTTTAGCAAATGGTGGTTGGTTTTAAATGGGCCGTTTGTAACCAATTCAGTTGCTCCAAGTTTAGTATTAAAGAGTTGGGGGATGTGTGTGTGGAGAATGAATGGATTGGGGGGGAGGGAGGTTGAGGTTTTTGTACTGTAGTTTCAAACTGAAATTATTCCAGTATATTTTATATCTGTGTAACTGTATTTATGGTTGAAAGGGGATTTCTTATTCCTGTGAAATGCAACATCATTAAAGCACTAGGAACATTAGCAGATCAGCACTTTCAGAGTTTTCCACTTGTGATCAGTACAGATCTGGTAATCTAGTATGTGAAGTGAATTTGGTGCTTTTAACCTGATAGCAGAAAACTTTTATTGTCATTGATATGTTAGTTTCTTGTGAGCCTTAAATTATTAAATATTGTAGATATACTTCTTTATAAATAATTTTATTAATTACCTTACTGTTTCAGAATTTCTAAATAATTGAGTCCTGTGCTTACTGTCCCCACTCAAAAAAAGTATGTGCAGCTTTTTTTTTTTTTGTGTAGTTTTCCAGTTTTATACCTTCGTTGTATTTTTGAGACCGAAAGAAAAAAAAATATTGTCTGCTGTTACTGGTTTTGATCCAAGTGCACAACAGATCAAAAACATGAGGGAGTGGATAGATATAACAAGAAAGTAGAATAAGAGTGCAATATCTGCAAAACTATTTTCATTGTACACTCCAGATTACTTTGGCATGTGTATCAGTCACCTTTATGTATCCATACCATTTGCGTACACAGTTCACTGTTTTTAATTATCATAGACTGGAAATGGACGGCACTTAAAGAGTCTAACATGGCATGCCGTGCTACTTAAATAACCATTGCGTGGCTTATATCTTGGACTCAGAGGGAAAGCATCGCCTTTCATCAAAACATATCCTTGTTTTCTTTTATTTCCAAACAAAACCTTTTCAGTGCTGTGGATTTTACAGTTGTTGAAAGATGAATGACACATTATCTTCATCGTGATAACACAGCACTGTACAGCTTAGTAGTGAAGACTGACACAAAGTTGCTTTAACTCAGAGAGCTGTGTTATCATTTTTCTTGCAAAGGACATCTCTCTTTTCCCCTCAGACTTCTGTTTTATTGCTGAAGGATGTTTCATGCCTTTACCACATACAGTGGCACAGCAAGACTAGCAGAAAGAGAAGTCTTGATTGTCAACGCTCAAGGTTTGTTTCTAACAAATTTTCTAATACAATTAAGTACATACTAAATCAGGATTATAATTTATGCAAGTACCTCAGATATATGTACTGTGATAAATTTAAATCAGCTTTGCAAAACAGCGCTTTGACATTCTCTTGTCCAGACACAAATTCTGCTTACCTGTCCCTTACCATGCAGTTTAATGATAATGGCCAGATGCATGACATTTTTCCTTCCTATTCAGTAAAACAGACATGGTAAGTGCCAAGCAAGTAGTGTTCTTCATATTTGGTATAAAGAACTGTCACACAGAGCTCAGCCCAAAACCCAGGGGTGAGGGGGAAGGAGGTTGAATCTGATAATAGAGAACAGGATCTTTCACAGTAATTTTAGATGCTGGTTTTTTGGTTGGTTTGCTTGTTCAGTTAGGTGGGGAATGATGCTGTAATATGCTGAGAAACTGCAACAAGCCTGACTGTCAGACAAAGTGCCCAGTCCAGCTGCACTCCAGACTCAGGCAGATCTCCTGTTTGCTTTAGTGGGAGTTTTTGCATCAAGAAGTGCAGCATTAGCCCTTTGGTGAGGCTGAATCTAAAATGAAACAAAGAAGTGGTATAATTGCCTGTTGCATATGCTGAGATCTAGATCATTGATGGACTTACAGTGAAGCTTTTTGCTCAGGCAAGTAGTTTGATTTACTTTCAGTGATTAAATCCATCTGACTCACCTGAATAAGTACCAAACAATTCAGTGAGTCAGTCAGGATCAAATTTTGGTTGTGTCTAACTACTACCCTCACCTTCCTGACAACTTTTGTCTTCCATAGTTTGCTCTTCCAATTTGAACGTTGTGCTGAATTAGACTGTCAGCTCCTCAGAGAAGGGGCAATGTGTATATACAGTCCATTGTTTAACAGTGGAACCCTGCTTATGGCCAGGGCTTCTGGATATTAATGATCTGAATTACATAACAGTAATTATTGCAATTAGTGGAGTAACACTGGTGTAAAACTGATGCAGGTGAAAGCAGATCAGGGCTATGGCGCATGGGTTGAGCTGATCTTAAAAGCCCATTGCTGATGGAAAGGGAAGGCCTTGTCTTCTTTCTTCCTTTTCAGTTTTCTTCCTCCCATTGCGTGCCCTTTCGTTGCTTACCCTGAACTGGTTCTGTCCTCGTGCAAGTACACGTGCAAGTGCTGCCTTCTCTTCCAGGAGCTGCTTGAGCTCACTAATCTGGCAGAAAATCCAATGCAGCAACAACAGCAGCAACAACAAAGTAGTTCTTTTTCTGTTAAATTAGTGAGTTGGAAAGCGAGTGCCAGAGCCAGTGGAAGGAAGGGATGGGGAAGGTCAGTGGTGCGAGGAAGCAGAGAGGAGTGAAATCCTCGCCCTTCAGTGGCAGTGAACTGTTAGATTATCATGACTGCTTGTTGAAGCTTACTTCATGTTTGCAGAGATACCACAGGACTTGGTCTTGCAAGGTGCTGGGGGCCTTTAACTTCCCACTGGAGCCAGTCTGCAAAATTCAACTCTGGATTCCAGCATATGTGCCCTGCTATAAGTGAGAGTAGAATTTGTCCCAATCAAGATCAAGCTCTCTGAGAGCAAAATACCGTGATTGCTGCACAGGGTTCTATGCAAGCTTGTCAAATCATTCCTCGACCTTCAGTTTGAACATGCTGCGTTTTTCCATAATAAAACAACAGAACTTTCCAATAAAAAGAAAACCAATTATTCTCAAAATATGGTTGAAAATACTGGTTTGGCTTGGCTTTCTAAACAGTTGTCAAGCACAGTTCAGGCAAACTCGGCTTTGACACCTTCTTTACAAGGATGCATAATTTCTATTGGCTTATAAGGCAGTAAAGGATTTGCTTTCTAATGAGAGAGGTTGCTGCCAGATACTGATTAATACGACCAGAAACATGGTTAGATCACAATTCAGCAAAGCACTTAGCATGGGCTCAGCTTTAAGCACATGCTTAAGTAAAGCATTGTTCAGCAGGTATTTTAGATGCACTGATCTTTGAGACTGTTACTTAAAGATGAACTACATACCCTGCTGAAACCTTGGAGCCATCAGTTCCCATTGGACTTTGGTGCAAATATTTAGGTACGTGGTACAGTTTGTGAGCCTGAAAACAAGTGGTGCTGCAGGACACTAATCAGAACACCAGATTCTTACTACAGTAAGAGTGCCTGCTTTTGCAGCCACTACTCATTAGAGCAGTCCTCTTGACATGATCAGTTGCAAACTGAGTACCAGGATTGTCTGCATGAAGAATTGCAACTTTGGCCTGGATGAGAGTGTAATTGCACTTTCCAGCAGTGAGAACCTGCTTTTGCTGTAACTGATTTTGGTGTCAAGAAGCTTCATTGAGTTGAGTAGGCAGCATGTATCTGTGCTTGGGATACAAACAGTGCAGAGGCCTCGTAGCATGCTGATGCAAATTTCTGCTGGAAAAGAATATGAGAGAAAGAGAGAACCAAATCACTCTGAGAAAGCTCCTGTAAATGTGAAACAGGAAGAGAGTTTAGGCTATGTATGCCAATTCTAGGCTCATTACAAGAAGGAAATCTGTCCAAACCATTATTGATCTTATGTTAGCTGACCTAGAATGAAAAGCAAGCTGAATAAAACCTCTTTGGAATATCAAAAGCCACAAGATATCAGAGCTTAATGAACAGCAAATCATTGCAAATGTAAAAAAAAAAAAAACCCAACACTTTTTTGTAAACTCTTTTGACTAGGAGCTACATCACAGAAGATTTCTCACCCCACACATGCCTATATGCCATAGTTATTAATGGCTTGTCATTTTGTGTGGGACAGTATGTACTGAAATGCATTACCCTTCCATTCTTCCATTTTGGGGATGCTGAAGTGAATATTCTTTTGGGTCACGAGTAATGTAAGTTTAGTTTGCTTAGCCTGGCCCCAAGGGGAGTCTACATTCCCATTTTACTTTTCCATCATTCTAAAAAATGATAGAACAGTAACTAGCAGTTATATAACACCATTCATCTCCTAGCGCTTTATGAACAATAGTACAATGATCTTTCTATGTACAAACATGGTAAAGAAAAGGCTGTGGAAGGGAAGACTGAGCCTTTCAAAGGGGGAGAGGGCTAGGAGAGGCACACAAATGAGTGGGCTTGGCTGGACTGGGACATCTAAAATGGGAGATCTCGGGGAGGGAGGGAAAGGAGGAGAGACATTCACGCTGTGGTCTCCTTTTCTGGTCTCTTGCATGGCTCTTGGTGGCTCTGCAGGCAAGGACTGTGTGCCAGCATCTGTGCACTGTGACCCATCTGGTGGGGTCACTGAACACAGAGGGAGAGTTAATGCTGCTTTGAGCAGCACGAACAAATCCCTCTTTTGTGTGCTCTTTTTATTTGGACTCTGTAAGGAGAAAATGGCACTTCTGCTGGCTGTTCCCTGGCCTCTCGTGCTGCAAGCACCGCTCTTGTGGTGGTGGTGGTGGTGATGGGGGCTCTTGATTCACAGCACACTGAGCACTGCTCTGAAGTAGCTTCCCGTCTCCACGCGCTGCCGTTCACCTCTCATTAGGTAACAAAGCAAATATCAGTGCACTTTCAGTCTCATGGAAGAGATATATGTACACAAAAAGCTTACTCTTCTGAAACATATCAGTGAAGCTAGTTCTGAGGTAAAACAGGGAGACCATTAGCGGCACACAACAATGCCACTTAGCTGTAGTGAGGAATGTAGCTACCTAGCTGAGATTTGTTCAGGTCATTTGGCAAGATGTCATGACCAGTAGTGAAATTTGACAAGGGCCTGCAGGCAGATTGCTGCCATGCTTAGAGAATAAATAAAGGAGGGCTTTAAAGACCTAATCAAGACTTTGGCCTTGCTACTTGGCCAGTGATGGGATCAGTATGTTGTATGGCAGTCAGTGTGTTGGAGAGACCTCGCCAATAACGAGGTTGATCCTGTTCAGGACAGAGGGGCAGCAAGGAAACTGTGCGATAAAGCTTTAACAGCATCTGCCTGCCTTTGGTGCAGCTTTAGCCTGTCATTGTGTGACCACCAGTTTCACTAACCTCCCTCCGTAGGCTAACTTAGTGACAAGTGTTTAAAAAATGAAATAGAAAAGGTCTTTGTAATCATATAGCCTATGAACAATCAAAATCATTGTTCCAAAATCATTCTGCCAAGGCTTGCGTTATATTCAGCACCACAAAATATTTTTTAGAACGTGCCATTTAGTGTATTTGTAGCTTTTGTAAGGATTTTTTTTTTTCCAGTTTCTTGCTATATGCATTAACTGCTCCCCAGTTCTCCTTGTCAGCTTGTTAAATTTCTGTTGCTCTTGCCTTAATTTGGGACCTAAGGGTGCTGATACTCTTCAGTGAACCTGGGTCATGCTGTCTGACATCAGTGTGTCAACTCATAGTAGGAATAAACACAGAAATTCTCCAGTAACTACCTGTGGGTCCATTGGCCAGAACATCCCCCATATTTGTATGATGAAACATTGTGAAAAATGTGGGTATTGTATCATTAAAATCATATGACATAAGAAGCTTTATGTTAATTGGAATAGGAAAAAAAGTAAAGCTCATAATGATATGACTAAAGAATTAATTTGAATTAGAATTTGCAAAGATAAATATCAACTTATTTAAAGAAAAAGAACAGCATTCATATACAATTAGTATATATATTGCAGTGCTTTCTTGCTTCTGTAATCTAGTAATGTAGTGTCCTTATTTGGTATTTTTTGATTCCCAGGTATTTATACTGTATTTTTACCAGGGCTGAAAAAGACAAAACCAGAGACAGACCCAGAGCTGTTGTGAACCACTGCCTTGAAGATGGCTTTTTACCTGGAAGCATTTTTTTTCTTTTCTCAATAATATGAATTGATGCAATAAAAGCTCATTTCTCTCTTCATAAGTACTGCAAGTAAGCATGTTTGTATAGTTATCATAGTTTGGTTGAAATCACCTGAGGATTGAAACCAGTAACTACAGCTCCAGATTCTCACGCCAGTATCAGCACTGCCTAACTTTGTTTTGTTCCCCACTGTTGTAAATACATGGGACTTGATTCTGTGCTTGTACCAACTTGTGTGCCGCTTTCCTTTGAACTTACAGCTCAGCTGCCCTCTGTAAGGTAATCACATATTTTTGCCAATGTGATGAATCTGACTTAGCAAAGAGTTTGCCATTCTGCACTCTAAAATCCCACTCCAGGGCACAATGAACAGGTAGTCCAACTTAGGACTAGCTTTGCATTGCCAGCTTTGGGGCTTTCTTTAAGAACTTTGTGCTAGGGACAGATACCTGAATTTTGTTCTCATTGATGCCTGGGGGAATCCAAAAGGGAGCTGTTAAAATCCAGTGGCTCTGACTGCAATCTTGTTTCCATTGTTCTGAAAGAGATGCAACATCCTTTGTTTTCCGTTAGTTTCTCCTTGTTTGACTTGTGTGACATAAAGGTGAGGTTACCCTTTCCAATGGAACAATGTCACTTTGAATTTTCAGCGAATTGACCTGATTTCCAGAAGTGACCTGATCTAATAGTAAAATTAATAACCTTCCTAGCTGGCAACAAAGTGTTTCCCTTAGAGCATGGGCTTCCCAGCACACAGAGTCTATATGATTACTGCAGAATTAATAATTTTCCAGATAGAATTTAGAATTTACCAAAAATAATCTGCAAATTCTTTCTGTATTAGTAATTCACTCATGTTCACTGTCATCAGGAGGATGTTTCCAAAGAAATCAGTGCAGGTTGTAACACTTGTCTGACATGCAGAAGACAAAAAAGAAAGATATATCTCATTTCTGTGTTTCAACTACAGTGTGCCATGGAGACTGTCATTTGCGATCTTGTGGGAAACAGCTTTTAAGCAGCCAGGGATAACTGCATTTTTTTTTAATATTCTGTGTTGTTTTCTCCTCTGTATTTTATGTCACCCATTGCAGTCCTTCTCACATGAGTAACGACTGAGTCAGGGTTCCCCAGTCTTCACTGACGTTATCTGAGAAGATGCACATCCAAGATGAAGAGTTGCTTCTGAAAATAGGGGTGATATGCATTTTTGCCTTCTCTTCCAACTCCAGTTATTTTGTTCTTGGAATATGCTGGCTCTTACCCTTTGGATTAATACCTCACTGCTCACTTTTATCACACAGTATATTTGATAGTGATAGCAGTCATTACTGCAAAGCAGTAAGTGGCAGAGCTGTCCTTCTGCTGTACGTAGTAGATGTGATTAGTGCTGGGCATTCTACAGCTGCCTCCCTTCAGTTTCAGATGAATGTGTTGCTAGAGGTGGTTGCGTTAAAACTGACATAGGAAAGCATGTTGCTAGAGAAGCCACCTTGGATGGAAATCCGTAATAATTCCCCTCTCAGGACAGTGGTAATTCTACCCTTCTCCAGTTTTCTGACAAAGCCAGTTTGGAGATAAATGTTGTTGAAATGTATGGTCTCTTCTGTCAGATCATGTCTCCAACCCAGGCCAGGCAGTGGTGGTTTCCGTGTGTTTTGTTTCCTGTAGGTGAGGAGTACAATGAAACCTTGCAGCTCTTCTCATGAGAATACAGTTGCATAATAAATACTCATATTCAGGGTTGCAGTTTGTATGAAGATACTGGAGGAAAAGGTGCAGTTTAAATATACTAGATTGGTAGCACAGCTATCTAAGGGTCTGAGGTGTGTACAGGGAGCAGAGGTTAGTAACGTTAAAATTCCTTCCTCTGTACTGTTGCACTTCAATGGTGGTGTCCTAGCACTTAGTAATTCCCCCAGAAAATCTCACAAATCCATACCAGGGTTTTCTTTGCTCCCTCCAGAGTTAGTAGGGATTAGTTACATTCTACCATACTTAATTCTCTCAGGCAAGTTCAACAAATTTAAAACCTCTTCCACCTCCTCTTCCTCTCAGTCCTCCCTGTTTAGATGTAAGTAGAAATGCATCTGATTGGGGGGGGCAGCTGAAAATTATTTGAGTTATTTAAGCAGTGTAGCCTTATAATTTTTTTCTGTCTTGTTTAAAATGATTTGAAAATCTGAGGGGGTGTAATTGAGGGAAGGCTTTGATGTGAATTTGCAGAGCAAATTTTCTGAGTTCCTTAGTTCAGAAAACACTATAATTTTCAAGGCAGTGCTGCATAAGAGGCTTACTTAAAGCAAGGTTAATGTGAAAATACATGCTGTTCTTCTTATTATTTTATTATTCTGCAATTCATTCTTGGAATGTTTTAATTAGGAAATATAATCTTTAATCTCTGGCCATGCAAGAGAATGATGCAAAGAAACGGTCAGTCTGGAGGGTGACAAAGATTGTTCTGGGAAGGAATACCCTCTAGCTAAAGCTTAGCCACCGTGCTTTGAAGGAGACAACTTCCTTGAGCCAAATAAGAAGCAAAGGGAAGAGCAGGAGTCTGTAGCTGAGCTGTCAGGGCATTTGCCTAAGAAAGGGATGGTGGCTCCCAGAGTTGTTTCTGGATTTCAGCTACTGGGCAAAATACCTACACAGTAGCTCTCAGGATCATGTTTTAAAAGTCTGCTCAGTGCTTTGAAAGAAAGGCTACAGGTACTTGTCTTTAGGACAGTGTGCTAAAGTGTGGATCCAAAGCAGACACTGGCATCTTCATGCAGGCCCGGTGGAGTAAGTCCCAGTAAACAGCAACATTTCGGTCAGATTCCCATCGCCCACTTGTCTCACAGGGTATCTCTAAGTGACCTGTTCCTTGGGTTCAGATGCTAACTTTAGTGGCTCTGATGCCAGTGTGTCGAATATTTAGAGATGCCCCAAACCTCCCTGTGGGCAAAAACTCTGTAGCCAAGGCATTTCAATCTGGATTTCTCTGGAGCTGAGAAAGCATCGATTCTTCAGTGGCCTTATCTATCTCTGTCACTCATGAAGCACAGGTATGCATAGCTTGCTGACATATAGTGGCTGCAACAGGTAAACTATTGTAGTAATGCTAAATATTATTATTATAACACAATGGAAAAAAGCTATTTCTTATTAGAAGCTAATTAATTTTCTAATTTGGTCTGATTGATAGTTTTGCTCTGATAGCAGAATTCATTTGACTGCATAACAGTGTTCACAAGCATGTCCTGGTTGAGTTTTGGAGGATTTTTTTTTTTATTTCTTCAAATTTTAGCTGTCTCCTTGACATTCTGAATTGAAACCATCTTAAGCAGGTGCTGGAAGAATACCAGGGGATGTAAGAAGAATCTCAGTGATGCATACTGATAACAGAGCAGAGGCTGAGGAGCGTAGAATTTTGGACAATGAGAGAGAAATATCTCTGGAAGGCTTGGAAACACTGTGCATTTCAAAATGGAATTTGCACTGCTTCTGCTAGTGGAAAATGGGGTAGGTTCTGTTCTTAATAAGGAAGCTGGATATTCCACTAAGGAGGAGATATGAATTCTCATAGACATCCTGACTGCATCTATATTAGAAAATGAAATGTGCCCAGGACCATTCTCTGGCACTGAGGCCAATTGGCATGCAACAGCCTGTGTTCATACTGTTAGACTCTCCCTCTAAAACAAGGTGGCGGGGGGCAGAATGCCTAATGGGCTCAGTTCCTGGCCTGTGCTGATTCCCAGATTGTGCCTACGAAGTATTTGGGAGAGAGCTCTCTGGTACAGACTTACAAGTGTGACAAGGAGCCTTTAACAGTATAGTTGATTGTGATTAATTGCCTGGGAACATTCCCTCAAACTGTTTAACTGACAAGTGTAGATATTGCTCAGTTTCACACTTCGGGCTGAGAAGTAT
The DNA here is from genome assembly GCF_018139145.2 of Gymnogyps californianus. Lineage (NCBI taxonomy): Eukaryota > Metazoa > Chordata > Aves > Accipitriformes > Cathartidae > Gymnogyps > Gymnogyps californianus. Next base: position 136,123,573 of record NC_059471.1, read on the forward strand.
GCCCTGCTTTGATGCTACATGGCATCTTGCCCTCAGGCAATTTCTTGGAGTATCTTAAAAGCTTTACACATTCCCCCTATTAGTGCTTTCTTACCTTAAACAATAATCAGTCTCTATTCATTGAGCACAATTATTTCTGCAGAAAACTGTTCTCATCTAATTCTGCTTCCACCTGAGCTCATGTATATGCAACTATACTACAAGTCACCACACAAACCCCTGACTTTCCTAAGTGCAAGTGGAGGAGCACAAATGAATCTAACAGTGAGAGTGGGATATTGTTGCTTTGTTTTTTGACTGACTGATTTTCCTGTTTGCACAGCCCTAGTGTAGGCTATACCTTGTGTTTCAGTCACTGCATCTTGTAATTCTGCTTAGGAACTGTGATACAGTTGAGGCCCTGGTGGCCAAGCACATCCCCTGTTCTTGTTATCTGGCAGGCTGCGCTAGGAAATAACTGGAAATTTAAAAAAAAAAAAGGAAGGGGGTGGGGAGACACTCCTAACTGCAGGCAAAGAAATTCAGGCAGGATGAGACCTGCAGAGATCTCACTGAGGCCAGCCTCCTTCCCAAAGAGATGGTTAGCCTCACCTAAATGATCTTCTGCAGATGTTTGCCTGGCCTGTACCTGACACGGACAAGGCCCTTCTGTGCTGGTCCATGGTGTTTACACTGTGGGTTAAGTTTACTTCCCTTTGCATATATGCTAAAAAGATAATTTGGTCCTAAACTAATTGCAACCTGAAAGGGGAGTAACTAAAGGTCAAAACGTACTTTCTGAGCATTGGTAGCTTCCAAATGGCTTTGACTTCCCTAGATCCATTGAGATAGCCTCAGAAAAATGTGCATGCAGGTAAGGACTGGTCTGAAAGCATCACCAAGCTTCCCTTACAAAGCACTGGGATTTTGGATGTAATACTGGAAGCAAAATTATTACAAGCATGTGTAACTGTATTACTGCTTCTCGTGTTGTAGAAACCATGGACCACCCAGCACAGGCAGGAAGTGGACCACCACTAGGATTCTTCTGTAACTTCAAGGTGAATCTATATGCCAGCAGTTGCTCTGCTGTGGTCCCCAGGGACTGGAACATTAGTTAAGTTCAGTCAGACTGACAAGTAAGAGTGCATGTCTGGAAGTAAACTTCCACTTGAAATCTTTTCTGACACTGTAATTCATGGATCTTGACAGCTCTAACTGCAATAATTTAAGATGTTAATGCTGTCAACCACCTCAACAAGTGGGTGAGAAGCAAGTCCCTCTGAAGGGACCACTAAGAACAGGTGAACCTATCAATGGGCTTTCATTTTTTAGTTTTTGTATACACAAGCATCCCATATGATCTTCCATGGAACATAGTGCTTCTCCTAATGACTCAGTTTTCTCCTTTGTCTCACTCCTCTGACAGAGGTTGTCATCCTACAGTAGGAGTGGCAGAACAAGACTTCTGAGTACTGAAGACCTGTTTGATGACGGCAAATGTTCTGGACAACAGAACTTGCTGGCTGAGGAATCTCTGCTGTGGAGGTGGTTTCCTCCAGCAGATGAGTGGGCAGATGGCTTAGTGCGGGGGTCATGTCTTAGGTGACTATAGCAAAGACCACCAGAACTTGGGGTCTGGAATGCTGAGGTCTACCACCTGGAAAGTCTGATGAAACTTTTTATGTCAGGGCATCAGTTTTAAGGTCTGTTTCAACAATGAGTAAGGTTAAAAACTCTGTTTATCACATTTATGTATTATTCAATATTTAGAGACAGGATACATACTTAAAATGGACATGTAAAAACCATGTAGATTTGCAAGAAAGCAAAAGTATAATCCAAGAGCCAAACACATCTTGGAGGTAAGTGAACAAAATCATTGGAGCCAGTAAGGGGAGGGAGTCTTTCTATTAATTTCCCCCAGAGAGAGAAGTTGTAAAGTCATTATTGCAGCATTCATGGACAGTGAAATATATATTTGAAATATTTCAGGAGCACATCCTGCTCTCTGTTCACTCTGTAATTATGCATTAGTCCTACTGAAGTCAACTTCTGTTCCATTCCAGGAGTCCTACTCAGATAGACTTGAGGGCTGCAGTCATATCCTTTGTTTTCCTTGAGTCTTGACAGACCAAATTAAATAGAGATCTCTCTTACAGTGATAGCATACTGATGGCCTGTGCTGTGGGGAGAAGAGTAGGAAACAATATTGCTTATTGCCCGAACTCAGCTTGCAAAATGGCAGCATAGCATGTCTTGTTTGTCTACAGTAGTTTCTCAGGCAAAGCAGGTGATGCTGGGAAGGTGTGTGAAGGGTCCAAATTTGGAAGAGAAAATAATCGGAGACTGATGGCTGGAACAAAATGCTCAAGGCAAAATGCTTCCTCCCTGGGGAAGCTCTCCAACAGTCAGATGTAGTGTTGTTTAGCTGTCTGGTTTTAATTCCAGGACTGCAAAGAAAGCATGGCCCTGCCTCGGACATTTTTTGTCTGCTCTTGTGTAATGAACCCAAACGTACAGGAATCAGGCCTGAATAAGAATCTCACATACCATCCACTTCTCATCCCTGAAACCCATACTATTCCCTTGTCTGATTTTCTAATTGAATTGTCATGGGTGTAAAATCACACTGTAAAATTTCCTCCAGTTGTTTGCATAGAGTTCAGAGGCAGGAGCCAATGTAACATACTTCAAATTTGTTTTCCTTTTTAGAAGGGGCTTGCATTTTGGATTTTTTTTTCCTGGGCTAATGTACATCTGATGTCAGGCTTCCCAGATGAGAATGGTTAGACTGGCGTTGACATTTTTAGAAATATGTGCGAATGGAAAAATATCCTGGGAGTGCTGCCAACGGCTGATTCTCTAACGTTTTAGACTCTTTTGAATAGGAAGCATGAGCCAGGTACCTTTACTGAAAAGAAACCTTACTCATGAAGTGTCTCTACTCAGGTGTGTGCCATGCATGCCTTCTCAATTTAAGGAAAGGGCAGGAGTGAATTCCAGCAGGCTGTGACTCATTCAGGCGATATTCAGTTCCCCTTTCTGACCAGATGATAAACAGCCAATTAGCATCTTTCCCAAAGGGAGGAACAACTACAGCAAAAGATCCTGGCAAAAAATGGATTTTCCAAGGTTTAACTGCGAGGATGACAAACAAAGTGGTTCAGACAAATCTCCTGCCTGATCCGTGGCTGTTCCTTCCAGTTTGGTGCTGACGTGGCTGGGACAAAACAGCATAGAGCTGAGCTGATTTGCAGTGAATCAAGCCTGCAGCTTTCCGTTTCATAGCGAGATGGTAGGATTTGGAGGATGAGTGCAGCTGATTAATGGTGCTATGAATGTCAATAATTTTTATAGGCTTTGCAGTATGCTCATTTTAACTGCCTCATCAGAGCAAATGTCTCGTTAACAGATAGTAGGCTTTCGCACAGCGCAGGTCAAATGCTGCTCTCCCTTGAATAGAAGGAGACCACCCTAAGTGAACAGGGGGTTGTATAGGGGTTAAACCAGTGCAGGACGTGCTCTAAGGGTGCAATATCAGTGCTCACTGAGAACAGATTGCCTGGCTATGTCTATATCCAGGGCTACAGCCGGCTCCCGCTGAGTTGCTGGCTCTGTTGAGTTTGGATCTCAGTAGGAGCCTGGAGCCAGGAGCTGGTGCTTTTCACTGAGGCAAAACAGTGCTCAGTGAGTGGCAGGGCCTTGCAGCTCCAGCTGAGCTCAGTGCTGAGCCCAGTCTGCTGACTGGCAGCATCTTGCCTCTGTGAGAAGCAGAATCTGCTGAGTTGTCCCATGGGTCAGTGCTCAACAGGAGCAGCGACTCTCCTTGTGCTTCAGTGGGCGTATTGCATGCAGCCGTCCCTCCGCTCTCCCCTGATGAATGGCAAGATGCTTGTTTGCAGCATGGTCTTGCACACCATCGTTCTCCCAACGCTCACTCTCTTTTGCAGAGTCAGCAGTCTCTTTCTCATCATCATCTCTCTTCTGTTTACCTTACGCTTACATGTTGACAAGGCTGAGTGGATGTGGCTGTGCCTGGTGCTGCATACACCAGCCCGCATGCTATGGAGTGCATATTCTGGCCTTGGCAGGGCTCCCTGAGCTGGCTCATGTTGTGGATGGCTCCCCACACAGGGACACTGCAGCTTAGTGGTGGCCTTAGCAGGAAGTTTAGATACAGCTATTTTCACACATTGTTTGCTGGTGGGATTGCTCTGTAACTGCTGCGTGGAGCACCACAGAAATAGATTATATCAGCTTTACAGAAGACAGTATGTTGAACTGAACTGAATTCACTCTGATTCATTCTGGAGAAGGATTTGGTGGTTTCCAAGGGAAACAAAGTTTTTTTAGTCACTCTTTTGTTCGTTAGTAACTTTTGAGCTTGTTGGCTATTTTCAACCAAATTTGGCAAAAGGGCACCAGCCTTGAAGAAAATAATTTGTTTTTACAACTTCCGTAAAGGTAGCTGACTGCATAGGGGAAATGAAGACCTGAATTAATGCTGCTTCTCTTAGGGAAAAACGGTGGCATTAGATCTCCTAAATTGTTGCTCTATCAAAACAGGGAAGACATGATGAATGAAATACACTATCAACCTGGGTATGTTCACAGACTTCTCTGAAGTGTAGCAAATACTGATTAGATGGGATTTATAGAATAACAGCGAGAATCAGATTTGTGCTTAGAAATAAGGCAAATAGTGGCTTGCATATTGAGACAGAGTTCCTTCCTTCCTTCTAGCAGTACTTTCAGAACATTTTTCAGACTTCTGACTTGTTCTAAAGTCTGTTGTAAATGGGGGGGGTGGGAGGCAGAGAGAGCCCTCTTGATTTCAGTGAGTTTGGGGTCAGGTTCATCATGGTCCATCTCATGCCATCCTAGTGTTTTACAAGTTGAGGAAACAAAACCTTGAAATTAAAGCTCGTATCCTTTTCTTCTGCATTGCAGTGGTGAGCTTGGAGGGGCAGGAGGAAGGGAGGGAAGAGTTTACAAGAAGACTGGATCTTTACTATTGGACTTTAAATAGACTGGGTTTAAGTCAATTGGCTTGCACGCCCCTTAGCAGCCCTGCACAGCGGTAGTACTAGCTGCAGCTTGTGTAGTTCCTGGAGCTGAGTAATAGCTCATCCTATTTGCTTTTCTAAGCATAAGGCACTCTGCAAAGAGTTGGTTGATTCTTCCCTACTCACTAACCAACTGTCTATGCATATTATGCCCACCGGTGGCATTTGCTATAGGACTTTCTGGCCTGATTTGAGAATGGACAGGAAGAAAAGCAAAGCATATTACTATGCTGTGTTTAAGACTGGATCTGAAAAGCATAGCTGAGCTCTAAACAACTTTCCCAAGATCACACAGTGCTGGGGTGCAGAAGAGAGGGCACATTTCCTGATGGGGAGGCTAATAACTTAATTTTAAGGACCATGTGGTCACACTTTTTGCCCACATGTTTTACAGTCATAAACTAAAATGAAATTGTAAGGTACATCTAGCCAAAGTAACTGTCAATTTACAGCTCTTTAGTAGGATAGCTGTTACATGCACTTTTCTGTGTTATCTGCAAACATGTTTATAGCTCTAATCTCTAGATTTTACCCTTCTGGTCTAGCCTTCTGTGTTCATCACTGATTCTGTGGATGAGACCCTTCCAATGATGCCATAAGAAATGTGGCTAATAGCCCTCATGTATTGGTTCTCTCAGCCGCTCCTCGTGAGAGCTGTGAGCAGCTGGGTATTAGCAATATGTGATTTCTGGGAATAAAGTACATCTCGGAGTTTGTTCTTTATCCTCCAAACTTTGGCCCTATCCTGAAGGAAGTGTTATTTCCTGGTCCCTTATGATAGGAGGTTTTGCTGTGTGATAGGAGGTTTTGCTGTGCTTGAGGAAGAAATTCACTCACTGTAACTATCAACTTGGAGCTCTTAGCTGATTTTTGTAATACCTTGGACCAAAGTTCTGTTTCCTCAGGGTTCAATTCTAGGGCCAGTTCTGTTCAATATATTTATCAACGATCTGGATGCAGGAGTTGAATGCACCGTTAGCAAGTTTGCTGATGATACCAAACTGGGAGGTGCTGTTGACTCTCTTGAGGGACAAGAGGCCTTGCAGAGAGATCTAGATAGATTGGACCATTGCGCTATGATTAATAGGATGAAATTTAACAAGTCAAAATGCTGGATTCTGCACCTGGGATGGAGTAATGCCGGGCACAAGTATAAATTGGGGGAGGAGTGGCTGCGGAGCAGCCCTGCAGAAAGGGATCTGGTGGTGCTGGTTGACAGCAGGCTCAATATGAGTCAGCAGTGTGTCCTGGCAGCCAAGAGGGCAAACCGCATCCTGGGGTGCATCAAACACAGTATAACCAACCAGTCAAAAGAGGTGATTATCCTGCTGTATTCAGTGTTGGTGTGGCCTCACCTTGAGTACTGTGTGCAGTTCTGGGCCCCACAATATAAGAAGGATGTTAAGGTCCTTGAATGCATCCAGAGGAGGGCAACAAAGCTGGTGAAAGGGCTGGAAGGCATGTCCTATGAGAAGCGGCTAAGGACTCTGGGTTTGTCTAGGTTGGAGAAAAGGAAGCTGAGGGGCGACGTCATTGCTCTCTACACCTTCCTGAGGAGGGGAAGCAGAGAGGGAGGTGCTGGTCTCTTCTCCCTGGGATCCAGCAATGAGACACATGGGAATGGTTCAAAGCTGCGTCAGGGAGGTTCAGACTGGACATTAGGAAGCACTTCTTTACTGAGAGGGTGGTCAAACACTGGAACAGGCTTCCTAGAGAGGTGGTCGATGCCCCATGCCTGTCAGTGTTTAAGAGGCATTTGGACAATGCCCTTAATAGCATGCTTTAACTTTTGGTCAGCCCTGAAGTGATCAGGCAGTTGGACTAGATGACCATTGTAGGTCCTTTCCAACTGAAAATATTCTATTTTCTATTTTTCTATTCTATTTTCTAAATTTATGGATCACCCTGGAGGCAGGGCAGTTAAGCTTGATTGGTTCACATACAGACAGATCTGTGTGGGGATTAGAAGGCATTTGATCTACTGCCGTTGTTAAGAAAGACTGCAGCATTTTGTCATCAGTATAGTGATGGATTTCTTGTGAAATCTGTTCATAAACACTGGGAGATGCTCACCAGATTGGACACTAGCAATATTTCTAACTTTATACCATACAAAAAATACAGTATCTCTAGCAAGCCAAAGGTAAACAGGAAGAGCCCCACATGTGAAATCTGATTTTTAAATTAATCTTATGATGCTGTGAATTCTGACTTATGATTGTTGAATACTCAGCCTATCCTATTCTGTCAAAAAGTAGCCTTATTTTGAATGGTAAGAAATGTTGTAGAAGGGCTGCAGAAGAGGGGCAGAGGCCCAAACATCCTGGCCTTGTAGCCAGTGATGACTTCCAGGTTCTAGAAAAACCTTCAGTAAAAGCCTTGTGCATGATTTGGTTTCCCTGTATATTCTTTTACCACTGCAAAAGAAATGTAACAGTCTGCTGCAAAACAGATAGAACATAATCTGCCATTTTCTCTTGACCGTTTTGAAATAGTCTTCTAGAATAGCCAAAGAATGGCATGCAGGCAGTTTGCGAAATCGTTTTGCCTGAAGGGATTTCAAAAAGCTTCCCCAAAAGCTACCTACAAGTTATTAACTCACATTTGGGGACCATCTGCCTAGTGGCTTTTCAAAATAATGCTATAAGCACACAGGCTAAAAGCAAGGAATATCTTACAAAAGCATATTTTCCAGAAAAAAAAAGAAAAGGCAAATCCCCAAATAGTTGAGCCTTACCTTTTGTTATACCCATAGGTGATAAATCATAAGGTATTTGGAAACAGAAGTGTATCTGGGGCATTGCCACAACATATGTATGTTCTGAGAATCATCTTGCAGTTTCTATTGCAGAATTTTGACCTATTTTGGTGCAGCTACATTTGTTTGGGGAAAATGCAGTGTATGTAACAAGGACATTACTATGGCTCTTCCAACTTTACAATCAAGAATTTACAGCAATTATCCTGCTGTAGAGGAAGACCAGGCATTGGAGATAGGGTTTTTCTGAAGCCGTAAGGCTTCATCTACATGGGAACACTTGGGAAGCGTAATCTGAATGAAAAAAAACCTAGATCTGAAGTACGATGACTTGAAATGGAGCATACTCCTCTGTGAATAATCACATCTGGAATAAAGGTACGCCTGACTCCTGTGTAACTTAGTCCACTTCAGAATACTAAAAAAAATTTGATCTTTATTATTTTAAAGGAGAATGACTGTGCAGGGACTAACCAGAATAAACATGGCTTTTCCCTAAGTAGACAATCCCCATTTTTAAAAGTTATCTGAGAAGTCAGGGAAGACACTGAAAGTCATTGAAAAACAGACATGCCATCTCTATAATTTGCTGTACACAAAGAGCACAATTCAGCAAGGTGCTGAGCAATATTTTTTTTAGGTGCTAAATTCCTTTTGTCATCTGTGGGTGTTGAAGGCAATTGGTATCGCCCATGATGAAGTACAGATGACATTGAGAATGACCTGTGCTGCTCAATATGCAGATATATCATCGCTCTTACCAAATTTCATAGGTATTGAATGAAGAGTAACTTAATCCTATAAGGTATGAAAAAAACTTTACCATTCTTAGCTGCCAAACATGCTGATGACTGGAACTTGGGCCAGAGAGATGCCTGTTCCCCCCTTATTTGTTTCAAATTGTGTTTGGACTCTGAAGGCCTGTCCCTCTACTGTAGAATTGAATGGAAATTTTGCAGCTGGCTTCAGCAGAGGTAGGATCAAATAGTACTACTGCTGCTTTTGGTAAACTTTCCCACTGCTGGTTGGATGGAGTAGCAGTCGGTCTGAGCCTTGTTCTGAACTAGTGAAAAAAAATCACAGAGAGTGCACTTTGAAAAAGGGTGGAGATGAGATTATTATTCACTGTCAGCTCTGAGCCTAAATTATGATTCAGTCTGTTCTGTGTTCTCTAGAAAGGCATCACATGGCACCCACCTATATAAGGCTGGGTGTCACTGTCAGTAGATAATGCTTAACCTGGAAAAAATGGTAGAAGGAATTTGAGGCAAATGGGACTTTTGGACTTTCCTTAAGAAAACTTATCTGAGGGGTTACAAGTACCAAACTGATGTTTAAAGGCCTTGTGTAGCATCACAGCATGCCACGCTAGTGCTAAGTATTTGAAAAGATAGCTGGAATAGCAATCTATTCCATGTTTTTATTGTCTGTAGTTTATAACTCTGGATAATCTGGATATTCCCATAAGTGTCCTGTCACTTTGGAATCCAGTTAAGTTTTTGGCCTGTATGATTGCCTGTGTCACTAAGTTCCATAGCTTAATTACATTTTGTGTAAAAAAGTAATTCCCTTTCCTGTTTTTAAATTTCCTGCCTTATGTATTAGTCACTGTCCCTGGATCTTTTTTTTTTTCCCAGAGAACAGAAAGTCCCAGTCTATCTGATTTACCAGCTTCTATATAGCATACATTTTGCCCAGTGTCTTCTTATTTGTATCCTTTATAAGGCAAATAATCCAGTCTTTCCAACAACTTTCAGTATGACTGTTTATCGAGGCCCTGGATCATTAGTACATTTCCTGTAAGCCTTCTCGTCTGTTTTGAGCTCCAGCATCTAAAGCTGCACACAGGATCCCAAAAGGGGCTGATCCACTGATTAATGTAAAGATGATGTGGCATTTTCAGCTTCATTCGCTTTTCCACATGCACCCTAGCATCTTTGTAGCTTTGACTGCAGCTTGCATAGTGATCACAAGCCTTCACTTTGCAGGTAATGAAGGCTGTGTCTACACTGGTGGTCTTTGTCAGTAACTGAAGTAAGCACTGACCCGAAGTGGTAGCAGCCGGGTGTCTTGAATGTTCACTGTGGCAAGTGTCAGGCTGATTCAGATTTAAATGGTAATGTTGAACATTTGGGCTAGCTTCTTTTTAAACAGCTTGTATAGACATACCCAGAGGTGCTCAAGCCCTTTTTTGGATCATATACAAACATTTAGATCTCTGTAATATATGTGAGGATTTTTTCTTTACAAATTATGTGGCTGCAAGTTTCACTGGGCATTTTGGTGTGTATTCATCTAGCTCTTTCCTCTTTCTCTGAAGGACCTCAAGACTCCTTTTGGTCCCAACTACTGTAAATAAATTGAGCGTTTGCAGGCTACTCTATCTCACTTCTGCCTTTCCAGAGAAAATGTAAATATTCAGTGAAAGAAGATCATTTGGGACCCTTGCCTGGTCTTCTCCCATGACTACACCAGATGTGTCACTGACAGTGGACATTCAGCCTTCCTTGAAGCAGGTGCAGACTTGACAGGAACAAATGACTAATGCATTCACTGGAAGACTGTCCTTTGAATATGAACTAGAAGGTTATAACCTGCTGGGATCTAGTTGTGTTGATCTAGTTGTTTCTGTAGATTTTAGGAGGCCAAGCTAGGCTGCTGAGTGCTTTAAGTTAAGAGGAACGACAGTGAATGATTAAGGACTCCATTGGGCACTGACTGTGTCCATTAGCCATTCTGAATGCAATAATCTTACTTCTGAGATGTTCAAGTGTTGTAGTGAAAGTAAAACTGTGTGTCTCGGCTGTGGGTGTGTGGGACTGTCCTGAAACATGCTTTCATCTTTTGCTCTTTTTCAATTTGTGAATGGCCTGGTACTTGTACAACTACCAAAGCCGTTAGCGAGACTGCCTTATCAAGCTGTCCTGCTAGTTTTGACAGCCTCTGTGAGGCTCAGAGCGACAACACCTCCTACAGGCTCTAGCAACACCTGTTGAAGTTATATGCTGTCAGACTCAACATTGCCTTGCCAGCCTGAATTTGCCTTTGCAGATAGGCAGCTGATTGCTGCAGGACCAGGAAGCTGACCTGGTAACTACCTTATATTAAGGGAGCTGGTATTGTTTCAGCCAACCCTGTGTTTTTCTGATGTAAATGTGCTCCTGGTCTACTTTCCCAGTTCACAGCAAAAAAGTCTGCCCTCACAGAGTCTGTGTAGAAGCAGGAACAGAGGAAAAGCAATGCCTCAGAATGATTGCTCTCATATTGCTGAACAAGTCAGGGCCGATCTAATTAAACTGCATGTATGGAAATGAAAGAGCTAATCTAACCCTTACCATGGCAGTCGAAGTGTGCCGTTTAGGTAATTGCCAGTGTCTGTCTTAAAAACAATAGTCCCAGTCCCGATGCAGCTGAAGACACTTGGCACTGTGCCACTGACTTCAAGGGGGTGAGAACTGAGCTCAGTGTTCTATTTTAGACAGAACACAGTTCAAGGAGAGGCTTCTGATCTCTGTCAATAACTTAAAACTGAATCCAGTTGCCACAGCATCAGGTAGTTTCTTAGGAAAGTTTGTTAGACTTTTCAATATCAATACTGGGTTTCAGAGGTATATTTGCTGAATTACTCTTTTGATAAAACCCCTTAATAAGCAGGTCTGTTTGCTCTCCATCTGGTGCTGATCTTACTTAAAATACAGTGAGATTGGCAACTAATTAATTCATGGACAGAATAAGTATAAAAGTTGCATAAATCAGTTAATACTGGTAAGTCCAAAACTTACTTGTAGTTTCTTGAAAAAACAAACTATGAACCTTTCCTATTAAGACAGAAACTCTTTGTAAGACGGAGAAATCTCTCCCACACTTCTGGTGCCAAAATATCGAGTAATGATGTTTGGTTTTTGCAGATTCCTTTCCTGTTAATTCTTAGTCCAAATATAGTACTATACTTGTCTTGAAACTGATTACACTTCATGTTCAAGGCAAAATCCTTGCACTTTAAAGATTCAGTTTTATCTTTAAGGCTTTAATCTTGCATCAGTAACTTTAAGTGCTTTCCAGTGATGCACTGAGCAAAGAAAATCCTTCTTTGTTGTTTTCAGTGCCAGATAACATTTATATCCAATGGTGGGCCTCCATTTGCCATGAAGATGCAGTTACAGGGGATGCAGTGTACAGATGTTAGGCAATTTGATGAATGCTGTCTGGAAATTATCGTGATCATATATATTTTAGGATTTAGTTTACCTTCTAGGTCCCAACCCCTTCTTCTGAATCACTAAAAGAAAATCATGCTAGTTTTATTTTTTCCTAGAATCCCTACTAAAAAGCTTGTTGAAAATGAGTATGGGAAATCCACTAGCAGATAAGGATGAAACTTCCCAGGCATAGGATTAAAACGGGATGTGTTCAGAAGAGAAAAGTACCTGCATAGATTTATGGCTTAACAGTGACAAAAGACATTTTTTCAGGTAAGGATGTAAATACCCAAACTAGAAGGCTGTATTGACACACACCAACAGTCATAGAATCAGAGCTTCACTGACCTTCTCATTGAATGATCAGGAAGGGGAAGGGGGTTGGTCTTGATGTCTCAGGCTATCAGAGATGAATGAAACGTCCTAAAGGCTTGAAGTAGTGAGAAAAAACTGTGGGCTGCTCTATTTGACAGCCAGTTGACCGAAGTCCTTTACAACCCACATTAGAGTTCACTGCATACTGTATTCGCCACCCAATAATTTCAGCTTTCCTTTCTCCATAAACTCCAACCATATGATTTTTCATGTGAGATGAAAGGAGGATTCATCAGCATGAATCAACATTAGACACTCAGGTTCAAGTTCCTCATCAGAATGCTGCCAACTTGGGGTTTGAACTGGCCCTTTAAAATTCCAAGGAGATATCTGCTAAAGGGTTGGATTTCTACTGTTGCACTCTTTTTTTTTTTCCCACAAGCAATCCCATCCAGTGCCTAACATATATCAAAGAATAGTGTAGGCCAAGCTTCATTCGGTCTTCTGGCTGCTGCATCTGGGAATGTGGCAAGACACAGAAATCCTTCCTTTTAATTCCTCTTTTGTGATCTTCTGCTGTACATTTGATAATGTTCACTGTTATCTTGTGAGTCACATTGAGTGAGACCATTCTTCGCATTGTTTTAGTTAGCAACATGCTTAGGCTGATCCAGAAAAAAACTGTACAATTACCATCCAGGATATGTGGTCTGTCAGCCTACAGTGCCCTTGTGGCCCATCAGCCACGTACAGGCAGCTATCACGAAGAGATGTTTCAAGACCAGCCTGCTCGAGCTTGTAGAAACTGTGAGTTATTGTCTGGTAAAGAGTTATTGGTGGTAAAGAGCTCGTCTCCCATCTGAGTGAGAAAACCTTTCCCAGAGAACTCTGAATTGAAACAGGCATGTTTCCATGAAAAATGTCTCTTCTGAGGACCTAACATCCTCCAAAGAAAATGGTTCACTGAGAAAGTCCCTTGCTTTGCTCTATCCCGTATACGAGTTGACTACAAGTGAGCACAATGGACTGTGCCCCTGCATCTTCCTTTCCTTGTGTTTGGAGGAGATGAGTGGGAGGAACTGCAGATATACCATATGCATGCACATACCATTGTGCAGATACCATATGCACAATACCAACCTCATGTGAATGGAGCGCTCCTCTTTGCAAGTGGTTTCCCAGCTGTTCTGAGCAATTGCTTTCCTGGCCTTTTGTGCCTCTCAGATGATAAGACAAAGTTGAAAACTAAGATATTGTAAGAGTCCCACATAATTCGTACAGTCAGCTTAGAACAGCTGCAGACAAATACAGGTTCAGGACAAGAGACTGCAGCTCAGGACAAACATTACTCTAAAGGACTGCTGATATGAGTTTGACAAGCAAAAACTTGTTTAAGTCAGTAGTACCAGCAGGACACTGCTGCTTTAACAAGATTTTCTCTGGCTGCTCCAATTCCCTTTAGTTTTTGGTTTGGGTTTTTTTTTTTTTTTTTGGTAATCATCTTTCAAACTGCAGCAGCATTTGCTGTCCTGAGGTGCTGACTCTAGTGGAAGAGATTCTAGTGGAAGCTTCTACTGCAGTTTGCACAGGCTTCATTTCAGGTCACTAATCACATCCTCCTCAGGCTCTCCTCAGGCTCTTGCATTGATTGTCCTCCAGCTGGAGGAATTGTCTGAGAGAAATGACATGACTGGTGTGTTGAGGTCACATTTCTAGATTGAGGGTGGACTAAGGGAAGCTTCTGCCCTTTGGATTCAGGGAAGACCTGACATTTGAATGTGGCATGGATGTACAAGCCTTCAGTCTTCCTTCTCTATCATGCACATCTGCTGCCCTCCAGGCAGCCAGTTACATTGGGAATGGACAAGAAGAGAGAGCAGAGGATGTGATGGGTGACTTGAGCTGGCATCTGGATGCTGAGCAGCAAAGTGTCTCTGCTGGATTAGGCTACTTCACCAACAAAAGGCTCATTGGCTATTCTCTGAGTCACCATCAGAAATCCATGTGAAGGACTTGAGTTGAGGTGACAGGACAGGAAGCTTGCCCCAAGGCAAATTTGGAGAACAAAACAGTCATAGAAATAAAACATGCTTTATGTTTTCCAGTGTTACCTGTATAACCAGATTTGACAGAGCGGAAAAGCAGGAGGCCAGGGGATATAAAAGCATAAGATGAAGGGCTAGTTGAGATCCTTTGGTACATTTTTCTGTGAAAGCTGAAATAACACAATGGAGCATGAATGATCCTTCTGCTAACCTTACTCCAGAACCAAGCTGACTCCTACCTACCATCTCAGCAAAAAGGCAGATTACTTTGGCTAGATACACACTAAGGTCCTTGGAGAGCTCATTGCTCCAGTACCTACATGAGAGCAATCTTGCTGCTGAGTGGAATTCTCATCCCTGAGTTAGTATTTTATTCCCCTTTCCCCACATAAATGCCTTTTTTGGCAAGATGTAGATATTCTGTGGATGAGGCTTCTTTGACTCCTTCCAATGAAGTTTGTTTTTTAAAGTGACAGGGCAAAAAAGGAGAAAACATGACCTTCTAGCCTGAGATTTACTAGTTATTTTCTGGTAAGAATATTTTTTGAAGGATGATACTGTGTCCAATTGCTGGTTCAAATGGTATTGAAGTACTCCCTCTAGCCTAGGGAATATTTGCTGGTTCATATAAAGAGTGAACCCTCTGTGATCTTGGCTTCTGACTGGTTAGAAAATGCCCTCAGGAAGATGGAGATGAAAGTTCAGATACAGGAAGACAAAGGAGGGAATTGGGATTCTTGAGCAAGGGCTCTTAACATTCAACTAGGAGGTAACAGAAAATAATTATGCTTCCTCTGATCATCCTAATTTCTGGGATGCAGTAGAACTTAGGTTCCTAACTAGTGAACGCCATATTACTTCTGGATTTAAACAGAGGCCAGAGCCTAGGCACTTGGGAAACTGAGTCCACTAAAAAGTATGAGTGCAGGATTATACAGCAGCAGACTGAACTGGGATTTTGATGTTCTACATTTTGGATCACAGTAGCTATGCATGCAATTATTAAGGATTTAAGCATCTAATTCCTCTTGTGACCTGGCCTTCCCATCCCACATCAAGTAACTATGGTTTGGCCTCATGAAACATAGATCCTTGATGGTCTGTCTAGTATGGCATTGAAGACCATATCCCCGAGGTGATAAAAAGTTAATGAAGAAATGTGTAAGGAACAGCTCATTTGCTGATGCTGAATTTCATTAACCTGTCTCACAAGAGCCCTTTATCACCTCACAGGATGAGTCCTATAATTTTTCCAAAGGCTTGTGCGGTGTCAGCTTTCCATGTGACTATCTGTAAGTTGGAACACTTTCACCACCTTTTATCCAGCGACGTCACCAAGGCTATAAAAACAGGAAGAACTGCAACCCTCGCAAATACTGAAGACAATTTGCTGAAGAGGCTGCAATACTCATAGCAGTTATGCGATAAATCAGTAAGTGATGTTGTCTCTCTTTGTTTTTAAGAGCGACCTGGAGCTCATGCAGTAGCGCTGTTCTCCAGACGGCTTTCCACAGCATCGTCTTCCGTAACACACCAGTGAGCCACGAGACTGAGACAGAAATTCCAGTGTGGGGAGGGTGTGAGTCATGAGATGGTGAGTGAAAGAAACAGCAGGATAAAAATAACAGAGCACAGTATGATGCAGAATATTAATCTCTTACCCTGTGTTATCCTAGCTTGTATTACATATACTACTATGTTATACCGTAGACGCTCTACTGCTCAAAACAGATTTCTCTATGCTACTCTGAAAGATTATGGCTCAGGATGCCAGATTGCAGGGACTTCTAATACTTGTGCTTTTAAGTTGGCTGAAAATTCTTAATCAAGAAGTTCCTGCAATTGAAAATATATAATCAGAGTATCAAAATGCCACTTCTGCAACATTCATATTTTTTATATGAAAACATCAATTTCATTTAATTTAACAACAATTGAATAAATTTATTTATTAAAAAATGAAAATTATATCTCTTTTAAAGTCACTCTCTTTTTCCAACCTTCCTTTTTTAATTCTTCTTCCTTCAGCAGGAGAAAAGAAAGAAGAAAAGTATAAAAATACTGTGAAAAACTGACATAAAATTCAACTTTGATTCTAGCTGACATGAATCAGTAGGAAAGAAGTAGAAAAAGTAGAATCAGTAAAATCAGAAGAAAAGCCAGGTATTTTATTTTGAAATGTGAATCCCTATTTTTGTACTCAAATCTGCCATTCTGTCCTGGCTGAGCTTCATTCTGAGATCACTCACAACAAAATCAGGAGCCCTTCTAGGGAGCTATTGTTTTCAGCTCAGCTAGTTTGAAGTATTTGAGTAAAGCATCTAACCCAGCCACCTTGACATCTCCTATAATCGCTGGAGCACGACAGCGATCTTCAGAGAGCTATTCAGAGCTTAGGAAGCCTATTACCATGTTTTTTTTCAATTCAGTCAGGAATCTGGGCATCATAAAGACAGCAGGAGCTTTTCCTTCAACTTCAAAGGGTGCCAGTTCTGGCACTGAGTCTTTGCTGCAGATTAACACATAGACAGCTTTTTTGATAGCAACTGTGTCTTTGTTATTTGAGAGTGGGGAGAAATGTTTATTTTATTTCACACAGATTCAGTTCAAAATCTTTCAAATGGATTTCACTTTGCTTTTTTTTAATGTAAGTCACCTTTGGGCTTTGTCAAGACTGTGGAAAACTTTGCCAAAACTGGGGAACATATAAACAAATGACAGGGCAACCTTCTCTGACAAGCAGTGAGGTGGCTGTTTGGTCCCCGTGCTGCAGCACTGAGAATGTGAATGACCAATCTTTGTAGGGCTCTCCCTCCTCTTTGCCCTTTCAGGGCTGCCTGATGAAGTGAAGCATTTGCGCACACGCTGAAAAAAGATGCCATTTAATCATGATCGATTTAAGGTCACTTGATTTAAGGCAGGCATGTGTGTAAAGTAGTATGGTTTAGGTATGCAGTTATGGTCAGAACACTCCTTGCTCCCTTTCAGATCCTGTTGAAACCAATTTCTTTGATCCCACTAAGTTGAAACTACTTTGAAAAATCCCTTTTTTTCTTCTTCTTTTTTTTCTATTTTGTCTTACAGAGGCTGCCTGGGAAGCTACTTGGGAATATCTTTTCTGTTTTTTTAAATACCGTTCTTAAGCAATCTTCTGTTATTTTTTACATTTATATATTTCCATCTATTTAACTTATTCTTGTATATCAAGTCTTTTTATTTTCCAATACGTAAAGAAAAAAACACTTATTTTTGAAGTTATACAAAAATGGAAGTTATTGTAATCATGATTTGATGTCCTTGGAACACATTTTATTTACTATTCAATAGCCACTGTTTTTATTAGGACATTGTTTGAACATAACTTTAAGCCCAATAAAGTTCCAGGGCTAATCTCCAGGGAGAGGATATTTATGGTCCATATTTTCAGAGAGGGAGATTGGAAGTAGAAAAAGGCTTAAGTATTTAGGCCTTGGTTCAGCTCTGAAGTCAGGGGAAATCTGTCTGTTGCAAGTAGTTATTTGACCAGTTGAAGAAGTCAATTGCATGTGCAAATGCCCAGCTTGAAGGGGTCGTTGCATTCATTGTACTCATTGTGAGCAGAAACGTAGGCCTCGGATTGGGTATATTACTGCAGGGGAACTGACCTATTTTTCTGGAGAGAAAAAAACCTACCATAAAAATCTAATTTGCAAGAACTGTAAGAGTGGAAACAGTACTGTTTTTCTCTAGGATATTTGGTTATGCAAACAAATTGATGAAGAAGACATTTCCAGCAGGAAAACCACTGATGGTGCTTGGTGTCACTCAATTAATATTAACGACCTTGAAAGGGAAGTGAAATAATGGTGCATCTTTCACTTGGTTCTAAGCCATGATTCTGTATCCAGTGTGGAGCCTAATGATTTGCTCTTGGTATTTACTATAGCTTTTTGCATTACAGAAGTCTGATTGCTTTCCTCCTGCAGATACTGGCCATTAGGAAGACACTGCTGCAGAGACTGAAACTAAACCCATTTATTCCCTGTTCTGAAGTCATCTTGGGTTAGAAGTTGCCAAAAAATTTTCTCCTGGATAAATAACTGTGATGTCCCCATTAAGCATACGTTCTCAGTGAGTTTCATTTCTTCATTCAAATTGTTGAAAATCTGTTCTACTTGGAGATTTCTCTCGTAGAGGAAATGTTCAGCACCACAAAAGGAGTGTGCAGGGTTGCCATAAAAGTTTAAATGCTTTGAACTCACTCCCAGGCACAAGAAGACTTTACTACTTGAGATTTTGTTTGGAAATAAATGAGTTCTTGTCATAGATTGGGCATCTTCTACCATGGTTCTTACGTATCAAAATTTCTCATCATTCTGGAAGAAGCTTCAAGTATTTGTTCTTTTTCTTTTATTGGCATTCATCTTTGTTTATTTATTTTATATTCTTCTGAGATGTGTTGCATCTCTGGAGTTTGTATTTCTACTTTTAGCGTAAAAATGCTGTACATACAAGTCTAGAATGCATCTGAAGATTAGTCTAATTTTTCATGTGACTTTGACTTGAACATTTTTCTGTTTGTTTATATTGCTGTTTCAAAAATGTGCATTACCTGTATTCTTTATGCCTTTTTCCAATCTATAACTCAATAAAATTATGTCCCCGTTCTGCAAAACCATATCACATGTGCGTAACAGTGATAACAGTTTTTGAATAATAGTGACTGATAATTGTAAATGCGTTAATCTATGTCTATATTTTTATCTAGAATCTGTATCTATCTGTCACAGCCTGAAATTCTTCTGATGTAGGATTTGAGATGGTGAAAAAATTACCAGTGAGTGGTGAGCTCAGCTCAGGAATACTTCTTCATAAGGCTATTTGGACTTGAAAAGTAGATTTTCCTGTTCCCTAAAGGTGTATGTTCTTTATTTCAAATCTCACCATGGCTAAGTTTAGAACTGGTATTAGCCATATGAGTCAATGGAGTGTTACCCATTTCATCAGGCTGCATGTGTCTTTTATGTCACTACAGCTCAGGGATAAATAAATGACTGCAATATGTCCTTTGTCACAGACTATGCAAGTTTCTAAGGAATGCTAGCTTAACCTTTCAGAGATCCCAGTCATTGTATGATTAAGAAGGAATATAGCCCGGGAGATCTGCCACGGGCCTGGAACAGCAAAGGCTTGGGTTGTGTTGAATGGCCTAGCATGAGTTTTATTTGTGAGAGCAGGTATATTAGATGAGTTCCAAGCATATGGCTCTCATTGGAAGTTAACAAATACTAATTTGAGTACAGTACGTAAAATTTCTGTGAGAATCCCCATCCTGCTGACTTGTTCATGGACCCTACATTTGAGGCAGAGCAGACAAAACCAATGTCTTCTGATGAATGGCTGTTCGGTGAATGAGCCTCGTGAGCACCAAAGCAGCAGATCCAAGGGATGGATATTGTTTTGCTCCACCATTTGAAGTTAACACAAAAGAGAAGGATCTGAGAAGTTTGTGTGAGGACAGTACTTTCCTGTGCTACTTTTTGAACTGAATGCTGTAGGACCTGGCTCTGCCTTTTCAGAGTCTTTAAGGCAGATTCTCACCTGGCATGAACTAGTCTAATGTCTTTGACATTAGTGGAGCTCTTCTGATTTATACCCACTGAAAACCTGAGAGCTTAGCTGCATTTAAATGAAACTTGTTTATATGAAGCACAACCTTTTTAAAGGAATTTGTTTGGTTTTTTTTAATCCTCTCTAGTAAGGAAAAGAAAAGAGTAAATTGACCTGGGGAATCTGTGGCCTGATGCAAGCCTTAGGCCTTTAACTGGTGGACCTTCACCCTTGTCATGTGGATATTCAAGTTCTTTACAACTCCGTTGATTTTCTGTGCTTCTCTTTTGTAGTGGGTAGATCTAGCGAGGTGCTAAATTCTGTGCTAAAGTGTAGCCCTAGCTGACATGAACAGACTGCACACATGCACAAATGGATGCAGGACTGAGACTTTAATGAGTAGATTTTTGAATGTCTGGAAATAGGCTTTGATCTTAGAGTGAACTTACCAAACTTCTGTGGGCTATGAGCATTCATAGACATTAAAATCCCTCAGAGCAAGGACATGAAACCATCCAATGTCTCTTCTGCTTTGTGGAGATTCAGCTTTTCTTGGCATATTTGTTAGAAGATGTTCACTGCCAGGATAAACTTGAGGCCATTGTACAATAGTAGCTTTTTACTGCTGTAATATTCCTTTGGGTCTTCAAAGTTTAGTGAAGTCAATGGGAAATTTTCTATCAGTTTTAATGTATTGGGCACATATCCTTGCTGCAGGTAAGACTCCATCAAATACAGTTATTTACAAACCATTCAAAGAGGGAAAGACATTTCTCATCCTTGTCCGTTTAATGCTGTATGCCAAGCCTGTGATCAGGATTTTAAATTGTATAAATTGAAAAGTGCCCCATTTAAATAGAATGAAGTCTGAACCAATTCAGTCTGCTACTCTGTAGGATATTTGACACAGGGAAAAGGCAACAGGACCTCCAATGAGATGTCTGAGGACTGTGAGAGATGACAGTGGTCATGATGACAGGTAACTAGTCTGAGTCTATAGACTTACCTACACCAAGACATATCTTCCTCACTGCACTGTTGACTCCAGTCATATTGTCTCCTGTACCCAAAAATGACAGCTTCTGACTCCTGTTACATCTTGGAGATATAGTATACATATCTAGACATCCCCAATCAGTAACAAGATATATTCATGTAAACAAACAGCTGGGGCTGGCTTATAATTAGGGTTACTAGTTATAGGACATCTTCTTTCATTTAGGTGAACTACTGCTGCTGTTTTGCCAAAAGTATGTTCATTATTTTCTTTCTAACTTCTCCTTGTCATTATTAGAGGATAGAAAGTAAGTTTTGACCTCCTGGAGGAACTTGTTTGCTTTCACAAATTGCTTTTATTAGGAATGGCCAATGGCCTTTCTCTTTATTACCTTTCTTGCTCCATTCTTCTGATAAATGCTGCCAGGAGAGTCACGGCTTACAGTGTCCACTGTTCTCTGTTCTCACAATCCAAAGGTAATGCTTCTTTTTATAATTCAGTTTCTACTGTAACTTTTGCAGAATTCTGAGAAATGCATGGGCTTGCAACATATGCACAGTAAAAAACCCAAGACTTTATGTCTACTTCTTGTGATGGTAAAGCCAGCAGAGCACAGCCTGGATAGAAATCTTGAAAAAGACAGAGTTATCATAGGGTGCAGCCCTCAGTTCAGGAAGTCCCCTCAAATTGATTGACTGGGGCCAGGAGGATATGTTCTGATTCTAACATTCCTCCTTAAGTATCTGCCATAGGGTGAATAGATTTTATTTTGCTCTAGTACAGAACTTCTTGTTCAAGGAAGAAACTGGTAAGGGGGTTCAAGCAAAGGATAACGACAAAATGAGAACAATTTGAAGAATTATAGTCTTAGCTATGTGGGCTGCTCTAGTAGGAGCTGTACATCTGGATGGATCAATATTTCCATGGTAGACTTGAAAGCCTGTGATGTTGCATGCCAGGATCAAAGCACATAGGAGGTTCTGAGGATGATTTCCACTTTGGGCTGGGATGAAAAGCTAAAACAGCAAATATGTTCACAGTTTAAAAAGCTTATATTTCAGACTAGGCTAATCAAATGACTTTTTGATTATATTTATCAGCTTTTAATTTACAATAAAAATACAATTGGAATGAAAATATCTTCAACCTGAAAAAGGGAGTTTGCTCAGAAATTGACTCTGTCCTTAACCAGCTCCTAGCCCTGTGCTTGGGCTTTCTGCCTATAATTACAGGAAAAAAGTCCAAGGTAGGCAGGAAACACAGCACAAAAGTCTCCTAATGATAAGAAAGGTGATAGACTGAAATCCACAGAGGTGAATGTGGTGCAAAGACCTGGCTATGATAGGATGTTTAATCATAGGATTCAGATCCATAGACTTGTGAGTGTGTTTGCAGCAAAGAAACCTTGCAGAGCGTGTGCCCACAATATGCCCAGCTGAATCGGCTGCCAACACTCTACTGAACATTAAGTTCATTCATTATTATTGCTGGGTTTTTAGGAGGCAAGATGAGCAAAATCAACATCAATCTCCAACAGATGGGACTAGAGAAGGGCAGCTGCAGGCATACGGTGCACTACATAAGGCATGCAAGCGCATGTGGAATCCTCTGCCCCCAGAGCTCTGGCATTTCCGTTACACAGTCAGTAGGAAAATACAATTATCTGAATTAACTGTCACTCCACAAATCCCTTTACTTTATGCTGCCCAGTCGGAAAAATAGGCAGGACTCGAGGAACACTCGGTACAGAGGTGCAATTTGTCATGTGGCAGCAAGGACAGCAGTGAAAGAACGTATTACTGCCTACATGAGATGAGCAAGGGCATTCCTGTGAGCCTCCTGCCTTTTCTTTTTTGTTCTTGGTATCTCATTTTATTTTTTTACCTTTGGGGCTGAAAAGCTGGTAAATAAGATTACAGCACAGGCATGCAGAAAATAAAATACAGCGGAAACGTGTAAACAAGATTACTAGGCCAAAACAGTGCCTCTCAGCACATTAACTGCACTGTGGGGGACATACAGCTGGGGCAGGCCTTGAGGCATTTTTGCCTGGGTACAGCAGATGCGGGCGAAAAATACTAATGCAGCACTCTCGAGAGAGCTGCTCTCATGCCTGTTCATTGAGTGTAGACAAACTGTGGGTCGGAAAGAAGCATAAGGAGTTTGATTTGTTTGGGGTCTTTTTATTATGCTTTCCCCCCACCCCAGCCCCCTTGAAATCACGTTGGATTTCCACAACTTTAAAAGGATCTCAGCTGTCATTTCGCTGCCTCTCGTGCATGTACCCACATACACTTTCTAGCTCTGTAGGCCACAAAAATACAACATTAGGAGTCACATTAGGATGAGAAATCTGATAATAATCAAACATGTTGTTGATGATAGGGAGGGGATACTTTTGGGTGGGTTGTTTGTTGTTGATTTAAAATGCTTGAGGTTGTTGATACAGCCCCTGGCTGCCCAGTCTGGTAACCTGTCCTTAGTACGGTCTGAAGTGCCATGAACTGTTGTCTTAGAGAGCTCTGTACGAGAAAGGGGCCACAGGAGAATAAAATTAGCTTGTGTTTAAAAAAACAAAACCACATCACGACAAACCCTCCATCTTTCTGCTTGCCGGCAGAATCTCTGCTCCCTCCCACGCAGCCACAGCTGGAGAGCCTTTACTTGCAGCAAAAGCTACTCTGCTTGTGCCAGTCTCTTTCCACTCACTGCTCCCTCTCCCTTCCTCCCTCATAGGTAGCAGCAGCAGCAGCTGCAGCCACAGCAGCCCTCTTTTCTGGCTCCAGAGGTGTGCCCCACTTATGTAATTTGCAGAAGGCAAAGGAGGAAAACATTTATTTGGTGCTAGATGGGGCCAGCGTGATCTTCCTAGCTGTAGAGATTAACAGGTCCAGTTCTTCACTGAGCATCCTACTTCACTTTCAGGTTGGAGTAAAGTCTTTCACCCAGGCCCTGAACCTGTCTCACCCATAAAGTCAAGACAGAGGAGCTCTGTGCTCATGTGCTTCTGGGTTTAAAAATGCCTTTCAGGCTATAGTTGAACCTGGTGTTTTGAATCAAGCTAAGTTAATGAGTTGTGAGGTTGATGGCCATGTGGGAGCTTTTTTGCACGTAACTGGCAAAATCTGGTCTGCTTTGGCAGAAGAATGATCAGTGCTGCTGCAGAGGGGTCCTCTAGTGAGAATGACCCCTTATTCCCTTCTCTGTGAACCAGGGGAAGGAGGGACCAAGTATCTTATTGGACCATGCTGAGTCCTGGCTGAGTCAAGGGCCCTTAGTTTCTATCCATAGTGAGTAAAGCTTAAAGTAGCTTTTGGGAAGAAAAGGGGGTAGAAGGCAGGAATTAATTTTCCTCTGGTCACCTTGGGGTCTGCCCCATTCCCGCCCATCATTGAAATGCATGCTAGTGTGGAAGTTGGAAACAGATGTGTGCTCCACTAGTTAATGAAGTGTGAGTGACTGCTTCCCTTACTTAGGAAGCACAGAAGAGCGTTTGCTTTTGTGCCACAGCCAAGCCTCCAGTCTGAACAGTGACTCTGAAGCTCCAATAAGGCTGCTAGAGAAGAAGTGTCAAGGAGTGAGGAATGAGCTGAGCGGCCTTTGGGAACTGAAGGGGTGGCAGCAGCTTCAGTGCTATTTATATGTAGCAAAGATCTATTTTATAAATGGATCACAGCTATCATTCCTCAGCTGCATAGAGGTTACAGACTTGTGGGAAGGATAACCAGTAATTGGGATTAACTTAAACAAGATCACTCACTGAAAGAAGAAATGCAAAATGCCCTTCTGAGAAGAGCATGCTCCTAAAGCGTAAAAAAGATGGAAAGCTGACCAAATTGCCAGGTATCTCTTATTTACTTTCCTGTGAACTCACCAAAGTACTTAGAAACCTGTTTTTCTTCACATATTTCTGTGATTCAGCTTTTTGTAGAGCTGGAAGTTATAATAATTTATTAACATGGATTGTCAGGTAACTGTGCAGTAGGAGGGTTTTTGTAGCCATTTTGAAAGAGTTTTAGAAGTTGACCAGATATGAGTAACAGAAAAAGACCCATGTGACTTAGGTGGGCAGGGCATATCATGGCTATTGAGTTACAAATAGAAGCTCCCTCAAGCTTTACAATCATCTGCAAGAGTTTGGAGCTGAGATATCCATCTAAACAACTCATTGGAGAGTCACAAACAAGACTGCAGGGAAAAAAAAAATCCCATCTGTCAGTGGAGAATTCTCACACAACCACCTGATTACGCTGTTTGCTAGAATTTGTTACCTTGATATCCTGTGAGTTTCTTTCAACTCTTTCTCTCATTTTCAGCTCAGGCTGAAAGGCAAATAGCAAACCCTTTCCTATCCGATTACAGAAAGAATTGCCTTTGTTCAGCAGTGCATTATGAGAAAGGTATACTAGAGAACAAAACCCTCCCATCAGGGGCCTCGCAATGCCATTCTCCATCCTACGTTGTGCATACCTGGGCTCCACTGGCACTGCCTGGCTATGCAGGTGGAGAATTCCCAGGCTCAGCACCCCACCCAGGGGAGCTTCTGGGTTGCTTCAGCTTTGCTTGATTTTTCCATGCCCTTCGTGTTTCATCAGTGTGATAAAAAGCAGCCTGCTCCCTGCATGTATTTGTTACGCACACATAGAGGAAAGAATAAAGATCTTTAAATGCTGAGGGACATATTTTTCTCCTTAGCTTTTTCCAGCCTGCTTTGCCAAACTGGCCCTTCCAGGTCAGCCTCCTTTGGAAATCTCTACAAATAAAGCCCGTACTGAAAACCTTCAAAATACAAATAACCATAAAGATAATGAGTCTGACAGTTCATAGCTGACCAAACTTTTCTTCACTTAAACTGGGGTTTTGTTAGGCAAGGTTTGGCATCCTGGAAGAGAAAACTCTAATAGCAAAATAATTTTAACATTTATCTTTTTTTGTTTGTTTGTTTAAAGCATTTTAATGCACCAGGATGGAGTTCGCAACACATATATAGAAGCAGCTTTTATCACGTACTGTTGATCATCTAACAGGTTTTCTGTGTGGAATATGAACAAGAGCTGATGGGAAAAAGAAAGGGACAGGCAACAGTTAATGCTAGTTTTTGAAACTAGCAATCGAGGTTAGTGTAGCTAAGTAAATGTGACAGCTAGAACTCTGACTTCCTTGACTCTGTCTATATAAATTGCTGGTAAAACAAAATATCTTGCCTTCCGCTGAGATGAACACTTACCCTATTATAGTGGTGTATGTCCTGAAGAACTCCATGGTGAGCATTGCCATTCTCTGGATTTGCACTGGTGCAAATAAGAATAGAAATTCCTCCTTGCAGCTTTCTTTATTCATGATATAAGGAGATTCCAAGAATAAAATCTAGCTAATTTTCTCCTGACCCACCCTCCAAAAAATGAAGCTTAGGCCTAAAAGAGTCTTTACACTTGTGGTTGTCTAGTTTAGAAATTGATCATTTTTATTATGGTTCTCATAGTGTTCAGGGTAGGCACAAAGGAAAATCTTTCAAAAGTCATCCTTTTGAAAGCTGTAGTCTAAGTAAAAGCAGAAACACATGAAAGAGTGTGGATGGGATATGGGATAATAATAGATTCTTTGGCCAAGACTGAAGGCCAGGAAGTTGGGATGGCTGATACGCAGGTGAATCGGGTGAAAATGAGGTAAGAATATTCTCTTGTTCTCTCCTTGGATACAGAGACATGGCAGGTCTATTCTGAAGAAGGTTCTTTGATTAAATTGAAGCTATTTTCAGGCTACATAACACTTCCCTTTCTCTGTGTAGAAGCGAGCACCAAAGCGAGCACGATCCATCTTAGCAAATAAATGTACCAAATTCCTAAGGGATAGATTACTCTAGAGGCTGCTAACAGCCTTATAAAGAAGGTATGAAAGGCTTGGAGAAAGAGGGCTTATAGAAGATTGTGCAGTGGGGAAGAAAGTAATAGGGAATAACTTAAAAAAAAAAAGTAATTGAAGCCCCAAAAATTCAGTGCAATGAACTGCACTGCATCATGGGTGTCTCCCATAGAGAGTAGTCAAGCACCCAACCTGTGAGTTTTAAAAATAGACAAATGATGTTTAATACTGCAGTTCACAGATGATGTTATAAGGCCATGACATCGCCCCCAATGAGATCCCTTCTTTCAGCTTGTTAACATAAAAATAGCGTGGGCTTGTGGGTGCCTTGAAAGCCAGCAAGCAGACTGTTGAATCAGCCTTACCTTTTCCTGTATTGATACCAAAGATGTAAAACAGTTCTTATTAAGTGTATGTGTAAGTATCATAGAATCACAGACTTGTTGGTTGGAAAGTTCCTCTGGAGGTCTGGAGTTCAGCTTCAAAGCAGGACTCCTGTCAATGCTAGATTAGATCAACTGCAGCTGCCTCCACCCGAGTCTTGAAAACCTCCAAGGCTGGAGTTTCAATCACTTTGCTGAGTCACCTGCTCCAGAGCTGCACTACCTCTTGGTGAAACACTTCTTGATGACCAGCTTGAACCTTCCAAGATCTAAGTAGATATGGGGTGAAGTGAAAATCACACTGGATTTCTGTTTCTTTAAACTTTGTTCAATCCTATGGATTAAGGCTGCTATTTCAAACCCTGTGGAAGTTCACAGTTTTCCATAGCATCAATCTATTTCAAACTAATTTCCCACCATGCTGCCGTAGTAATTACCTTTGTCATGAGATGCTCTGAATCAGACAGCATGATGGTCTCTCTGCTTTGTGCTGAAAATGTGGCTCTGCTAGTCACAGAACAATGCATGCAGGAGAAGTGGAAAGTGGGAAAATTTGCACCAACTAGTACTCTAAGGCCAATCTCCTCAACACAACTTTTGGAAAAAAAGCCTGATGTTCAAGTCATCCAGGGCTTCGTGGTTATTAGGGAAGGTGTTTCCTACAAAGGACTTTCCATGCACAAACACAGAAGAGCTCCTTAGCCTGCATTTTTTGAGTGAAACCATCTGTTACCTATTTCAAACATACTAGCTTGTGTCAATGAACAAACACTCAGAAGTAGAGCTGTAGCATGCACAGTGTCTGCCTACTGAAAGGGCTTGCATGTGTGTTGGTACATATTTAAGTAAAAGTGCACATCAGCTACCTAGTGCACACTGTCTTGTAATCCTAAATCTGCAACAGTAGCCTCCTGGCTTTTAAAATAAGATGGCCAACAAGAGCTAACACAGAGTTGTATACACAATCCTGGGATTTATCACAACAGACTGTGTTAGGAGAAAAGTTACAGCTAATGAACTGATCTCAGTGAATTAAAAGGCTGATGCTGACAAGTGTTATCTTTCTTTCATAGGGTGGATTGATTTCATCAGCCTTTTCCTTTCAGTAAAATGCCTGAGTACAAGTGATATTAGTATCTCCGGACTGGATTCTGCTGATAATGTTTCAAGTGAAAAATCCATAGGATGTACAGGAAGTTTCCATAAATCTATTGTCTCAAGTAGCCATGTTATTGAGAGCAGTTTTCATTACATTTCCTGAAAGAAATTGCAAAAACAGCTTCACTCAAGGGCCACATTACCAATGTAACCACTTTTTAAAAGAGTCTAGAAATAGTGTAAAGACTTCAGCTCCATTCCAACATAAATTTCTGATCGTGAGGCGCACCACAGTCTGCATGACTTAAAACACAAACTGTTTCAGAAAGATTTTTGGCTTTCTCCTGATGTGGATTGATGCATAATAGTCATTTACAGACAGTCAATTTTTGTATCACTTGGGAAATTCTTACTTCTCATATTTTGATTTTGTCCCCTTATATTTTGTCCCAAATTTAGAAGTAAAAACACGTAATGAAAGGAATTGAAAATTTTGAAAGCTCCAACTGAAATGTTTTATAAGCTAGCAATTTTTTTCATAACTGAAATGAGACACAGAGTGCTGTAAACAGAATATGTATGAAATTATGGTTACACTTAAATAATCTTATTTGTATGAAATGTCATAGAAATCAGATAAGAAGTTGAAACAAAACTTTACTGTTATGTTGGATGAAATGTCTCCATTCATCCAAACAATGTTATCCAGCAGAACGTTGTTTTCATTTTTTCTACTAGCTCCTTTTCTGCTCAAAATTGCATGAGACATCTACCATTTGCCAGGAAATTAAAGACTGTGAAAACTACAGTGATGATCAAGACAGAAACTGAGAGTAAATAAGGTCTGCATTTTTTCTACTGTGGAATAGAAAAAATTGCCACACAATTCCCTGTCAGCCTGTTTGTAGGCTTTCCTCTGTCCTTGTAGTCTCAAAGCATCTCCGGCAATTCATTGGAAACCGTAGAAAAACAGGTCCTGCACTGAACATGCTGATCTAACTCTGTGCTGGAAGAGTGATATGGAAATATGAAGAATAATCTGTGAGGAGAGTAGTCTCATATTTCTGATCTCCATTCTGGGAATAACATCATTCCCTTCCAGTGGTACAATTCACCAGATACCCTAAATTAAAGTGAATAAACATCCCATATCTCAAAGTGTGTTTGTCAATGCAATCATATAAGGAGTAAAAGTATGAAACAACTAAGACTTGTGGTAGAGTTAAGACTAATGAATAGGATTAAAAAAATACCAGCCCTACTGAGGTGACAGCTCTGGTGTGCTTCACCCTAGTATTACAGCCCTTGTGTTTGTTTCTCTATTGCCAGAAAGCTTAATTGGAGATAAGGTTTCTATCAGTACTTGAAATTTTATTTTGAAATTTCAGATACCACAGAACATAACTCAGGGAAATAATACAATTTTCTTTAAGTAGCATTGATCCAATTTGGACCTCATGCTATTTTGAGCTCTAACAAGTCAGAAGAATTATCTTGATCACAAAATAAGCAACAGAAATGCCTTTACTATACATAGATTAAGATGAAACGGTGTGATTGCATCTCATTCCGTTATGTAGATTAAGGTAAGAACAGTCTGGCACCAGGACAGTGTTCTGATAGTAAATACTGTTTATGCAGACACTCCCACCTGCAAAAGCTCCAGCCTTCCCAAAAATCTAGTCTTTTAGCTTTGGTAAATTAGGTAAGATTTTCTGCCCTAACCCTTCTTAATGTCCTTCAAAATATATTTTATTTTTCCTTTTGGTGGTAGTTATTTATCCTTGCCTCTTAAAATGTAAGGAAAAACATTTTCTTTTTTTTAATCTACATAATCACTGATTGCATACGTTGTCATATTATTGTATCCCATGAAGTTTCCCTGTCTCTGTGGATTGTTCTTTATTTACTCATTGTATTTCACACTTAGATGTTTAAGAAAATAATCTTTATATCTATTGCCGTGAAACTTAGATTGAATGATTGTGGTTCCTTACTAATGTTCGGTGGTCAAGGTGGCCCAACAACAATTATTTTTTCACATGGAATTAAATTTAGATTGTTCTCCACCCTAACACTTATCTGATGATACGCAAATATGAAATGCATGTGAAAGACTACAAAATTGCACTCAGTCTGTGTAAGTGCAAATAAATGCACAAAGTAAGGACCAGTGGAAAAAATTCTCTCTTCTCTTTATTTGTCACACTTAGAGAAGTTTAAGTGCTGGTCTTCAGATAAGTTAGTCCAGTTCACATCAGGTGAGTGGGAGAAGATTCTAGGCCAAAGACTGAACTGATCACAACATGAAGAAAACTTGACCTGACAAAACCAAAATCTGCCCTTACATTAGCTGCAGGATCTGTGACCTCAGTGGCTCTTTCCCCTTTCTCTCGAGTGATTTGCTTCATGCACCATGAAATGTGCATTAGTTTGACAGCCAGCAGAGCACTGAAAGATGAAAAATGAGTATTACAAATATAAAGTTCTTGACTCATTGAGTTGATCTGGCAAAGTAGATGTGTTTTGTCTTGTATGTTGTTCTTTACACTCAAAAACCATGAAATGACTTTAAGAAGACTCTGTGACAAAAAGAGATCTGTTTAGATCCCTAATCAGCCCTCTAATTTCTGATTTCTTTCCTTTCTCTCTTGTCCGCTGTCCTTTGCTCACAGCACACTATTAACCAGAAGTCAGATGCTTGAAACAGCATTCAATGTTGCAGTAGAAACTTTGCTTCTGATCACTTGCAGTCAATGCTGTTTGCTCCTTGTCTTGCTTGAAGATAAAAGATTTTTCTAAAAGCAGCTGCCTGGCTAAGAACAGAACGTGGAGAGCTGAAATTCCAGAGATTAAATTGGATTTTCCCATGCAAGAGCACGTATACAGTGAGATACATGCCATTCTGTTTACTCCTCTATAGAGCCCAGTGAAGACAGCTTCAAAAGCTCGCAGATAGCTCACATACCAGGAGAATTTACTTCTCAGTGATGAATCCATACTAAATTTATCTCAATTCCAGAGCAGCAGTTTATAGTGCTATAGTTTATAGCGGTTTATATTTTAAAAAAGAACCTTCTTTCCTTGCCTTCTGAGTCTTAAGTTTCACTTGGGAAACTTCTCTCAACAGCTCTGGTTTTTTTCTCTTTCAAGTAAAATCACGAGCTGCTGAAAGGTCCCAATTTAAGTTCTGTGGAACGGCAGGGCCCCCCAAATGGTCTCTGCAGAAATGACTCTTGGCGAAGGCCACACGCCTGCTCTTTTATTTGATTTCCTCTGTGAGGGCGAAATTCCCACCACAAGGACAGCCATGGGCTGGAGAGGGAAGGTACTATATAGTCCTGGAAGACAAATACTCAAAACATTAATAAGCTTAACCTCAAAGTGATGGGAGGGAATACAGAACTTAATGGGTACATGAAGCAGATAGGTAGGGGTACAGGTTGTGGGGATACAATGAGAAAGGCAGACAAAAAGAAAAGTATGGGGGACATTGTCTTCTACTCTGTGAAAGAGTCCATGTAGTCAGTGGATGCCACCGAAAGGAAATCTGCCTGGGTACAGGACATAAAAAATAATTAGGAAGAGGCCCCATAGTCAGATAACATCATTATAGGAAATCTTCTGGAATGACTGCACTGAAGCATTTTCATTCCCCAGTGAGACAGGTGTAAGATACATGGAGGATTTATAATCATAGAGGTTTCTCATCATTCTCAGACTGTCAAGCTGAGTATAGAAAGGAACCTGCAATCAGACTGAGTATGCAACTGGGCTGTTTTGGGGGCATTTTTTTGATTTTTTAAATAGTTGTCAAGTATATTTTGTAAAATGGGTACCCAGTAGTAATAGCTGGAACGCAAAATGGCTCTGCTTATTTTCCTCCAATTTCTCCTCTGAGACTTAAGCCTGGAATCAGATCACTGTAAGTGGACCTTTTTGGCCCATGTAGGCTCACATCATTCCCTCTTCCTCCAAGTCCACTGACTTTGATGGATTTTGAAGCAGGTGCCAAGAATATATCAGGCATAGGTCAAAGGTATTCATTTTCAGATATGTGATATTTCAATGTGTCGAGCAGTTTTGGTGGTTCTAGCATGCTAGAAAACTTGGTTTTAAGAATAAATGTAAAAATAAATGGTTTATTGAAGAAGTATTGTCAATAGCTTCTCCCTGAAAACAAAACAAAGGGATTCTTTCATTTCTTCTGAAGACTCTAAGAAGCTGTAGGTTTTAGAGATGTGGGTAGATTTCATACAGATGTCCATTCTGATTGTAGGTCTGTCCAACTCATGTCTGAGCTGAGTGGGAGTTCTTGAACATCATGTTAGGAGACATACATATATAGTGTAAGTGCCAACACACTATCCAGCAGAGCATGTGTAAAATACATTGACTACATGATGTCAGTAGGTACATCTTAAAGATCACCAGCTCTAGTGCATGTTTTGGTCTATCTGACATTGCAGAACAAACAAAAGTTATGCATAAAGTTGATGTAAGAAGTGCAGTGGAAATGCAACTGTTTGTTTCAAATCCTGTTCCCAGCTCTGTAGTGACAGAAAGTATTTCTTTGTTGCAGTACTGAATAGTGGACTTTGAGTAGAAGTAGGAGAGAAGAATTGTAGATTTGTGTACAAGCATTTCTTTCTTGGCAGAACCACTCCATCCCTGAGATGTGCAGCTGAGTAAGCTAGAGTGAAAGTCATGAGTCAGCTTAATCAAGAGAAGCAGAGACAGCAGAAGAGGTGCAAGCAGTTTGGGGAGCCACATTGGAATTCAAGGTAACCTTTGCAGGTCTGGAAAAAAAGACCAAAAAATCAGGATGTAATTCAGCAAGGAAATGTGTGTGGACTTAAACTCATATAGTTGCCAATTTTAATATAAATGCAAGCTGGAAAATGACTGGTGAAACAATGTTTCTGTAGAAAAGAACTGAAAAGTTACACTGGGGTGCAAATTGACCATTAATCTGCAAAATCATAATGCAATGGAAAAATCTAAAGTTACCCTGGGATGTATAAAATAACTATGTTGAATTAAATATCCTTAAAATAATCCTTCCTTTGTACTGAGCATAAACATGATCTTGGCTGGTGCATTCTGTCTCCAAGTCAAGGAAAGTGAGCACAGATTGGAGGAAGTCCCCATGTAAGCGACAAGAATGAGGCTCAGAAAACATGCCTTCTGGACAAGAATGAAAGAGCTGGGTTTGCTTAGTTTGGAGAGGAGAACTGTGAGGGGAGTTTTGATGTCAGGCAAAGAGGAGGATAACATTTTGGGGGGGCATTTTGGAAGTGGGTTGAATGCTGGAAGATGTTTGTGAATGGAAGCAAGACCAGTAGAGGAACACCAAGGTGATTCGTGATGTAGGAGGAGAGGATGAGGGAGCTGGGTTTGTTCAGCTAGGAGAAGAAAAAGCTGAGGGATATTATTGCTTATCTCCTGTTACCTTTTGGGTGGTTACAGAGAACAGAGGGTCACATTCTTCTTTCTCGAAGATGCACAGTGATAGGCTAAGGGGCAACAGACATAGTTTGCAGCAAAGAAAATTCCAACTAGATATGAGAAAAAGAAGACTCATAATGAAACCCATCAAACACTGGAAGAGGTTTTCCAAAGAAATTGTGGAAATTTTCAAAGTTCCACTGGAGAAAGCCCTGAGCAACCTGATCTAGCTTTCAAGTTAGCCCTGTTTTGAGCAGAAGGTTAGACTATAGACTTCCAGAAAGTCCCTTCCCACCTAAATATCTCTGTGATTTTATGAAAAGAAATTCAGGTTAGAAATCAGGTGTCCTTTTTTAATGGTAAGAATGGGAAGAGCCTGAAATAGACTGTGTGGGAACAGTGAGGTGTCTCAACTGCCAGAGGTTTCCAAGAACAGGGTAGACTAACATCTATCAGGAGTAGTCTAGAGAGAATAGTTCCTAATTCAGAACAGAAAAATGGTCTAGATCATATCTTAGAGTCCCTTTCAGCCCTGTTGTGTCTGATTCTCTGAGAAAGGTAATAAGAATGTATTTATCCAAATCCTCATAGCTTTGGTGCTCTCTTTGGCTTATCTATTTGTCCTAGCTATAGAGAAGAATGGTAAAAATAGTTTCTGGAATGAGGTAGTGAATACCTCATAGTAACAACATATATTTCATTGGATCTCAGATATATGGGTTGAATCATAAATTTTCAGGCATTGGGCACCTTTAAATCCTCAGCTGCAGAAATTAAGCTATGAGAAGGATAGCTCCAGCTTTTCCTTGCTTATGTTTAAAAGACCTTCCTGTCTTTAGAGAATATGTTGACCATATGAATGGAACAATCTAAGGAGGCAGAATGCAAACCCCATCATTTCCTCTAGTTGGGGTTAACAGTAGTGTGAGAATTGGGAACACCAAGACTCAAGAAGCAGGCTTGCTCTTCAGTTCGTATTGTGTTAATTAATTACCCTAACAATGCCAATCCTTGGAAAAGGAAAGAGCTTGTCATCTACAACTGTATAATCATAACACACAGTGTTAATACTATGCACCAGAGGTACATCTGCTTCCAATAGGATTTTTCCAGTGATGCCTGTTTGTATGTGTTAAAAAAAGTGCCTCAATACCTAGGGTCACCCTGGTATTCCAGGAGGAAAACAAAACAAAATCCTGGTTGAAACTATATCAGAATGCTGCTGACCATGTGGGAGAGGTTGCCTGTGAAAGCCAGAAAGAAGATAAGATTGAAATCATGTGAGGATTACATGAACTGCTCCCCTACCCCTGCATGCTGTCCCGTGTGCTAGAGGAATAAAGCAAGATAACTGATTGACGATGCAACTTCATTCATTCATTTTAAAAGGAAATAATGCCCTGTTAGATTCTTGCCTGCTTGCATTTAAATAACAAATACAGTCTCAAGATCTTAAGGGCTGCAATCTTCTGTACAGAGGAAACCATCTTTAGTTTAGTGATGAAAAGAAACACTTTATGCACTAATCTTCTTGTATGTTCCAGAAAATTAAGGTTTGGGGAGTGGAGTTGGGGGGGTGAGTTCTTCTCCTGGGAGAGAAGATTCAACAAAAATTACTTTAAGTAGTTTCACTAAAAATTATTTGTCTTTTTATGGATCAGTAGCTTGCAGGCAGATTGCCTATTACTTTTCCAGAAAATTAACAGCTTGTTTTAACAGTTCTCTATTATACAATCTTTTTGTATCCATCTCCTCTTGTGCTGTTCCCAATTTCATATGGGCTATATTGTGTCAAAGCAATGTTTTCTCTGCTGCCAGATTATGCTCAAGTTCTACTGTAGTTCAGTGCCAAGTGTTCTTCACTTTAGGGTGAGGAAGGCAGATTCTCATCTGGGATTTATTCTTATTCCGCTTCTTTTGTGCACTGGAAATGCAAGACTTTCGGAATTAAATTGAGAAATTGTGTATCTGAAGAAATCAGGCAATTCTGGGCTAACTTGGGTCTAATATATGTTTTTATCATATAATGTTTGATCTAATCATATACAAGTAGAGTATCACACTTCCAGTAACCCTACAGGGAGACTTTTCTGAGTGAGGCTTTCATCTGTTTCCTGAGTTTTTGTATGGGTTTAAAGTTTTGGGTTTGTGGTGGGGTTTTTTGTTTGGTTGTTTGTTTGGTTGTTGTTCATTTGTTTTGGCATTTTGACATGTGGCTTCTTCAAAGAGCTGTCCTTAAGACGCCCTCTGACATCCACTCAAAGTATACTCAAGTTTGTATTAAGAAATAGAAAACTGGCCAGAAGTTAGGGAACCTCAGGGTTGTATTTGCCTTGTGAACAGCAAGGAGTCTATGCTTGCTGAGGAAGCACCAAAGGAAGAATTTTACCTCCCAATTTTCTTTTTTTCTCTGTTCAAAATTAGTTATCAATGTAGGTAGAAAACACTGAACCTATGGCAATGGATCTGAGAGGACACTTGGGCCTTTCTCAGTCATATATTTGTCCTCAGAATTCTTTAGGGTAAGGCGGCGTAAGGTAGTGCAGGTAGAGTTTCACGTTATTGTGCCATAGCAGTGCATGGGAAATCAAGTGACAGCTTGGAGGCCAAAACTTACTCAGAGATGTTTCAAATGTGGGGCAGATTAGTTGTGACCTGTCTGCTTCTGAAAGGCTCTGCATGTTGAGAGCTTCGTCTCTACCAGCTATGTCATCATTAGGTTTAAATTTATTTTGGGGTTGGAGGTCCACATACTGTATGTCTTGTAATACCTCACTAGCAGCGAGGCTAACTTAGTTCTTACACTGATGTAGGTGGGCAAACTTAAACAGGACAGCAAGTAATCTGTCAGGTGCAGCATGACTGCAGCAAAATAGCTTACAGTGTGAGATATCTAGGAGTGTGCAGGTTATTTTGCTGATAAACATGCCATATTCAACAGTGGAGAAATGGTCCCAGCCTCCTCCATGAGTAGTAACTGTCCGCCACCCATTAAAAGATGAAGGAAGAAAGCCCATATGCATCTGGAACTCCCTTGAATGAATTATCCCTACTTTGGAAAAGACCATCTCTATACTTGGAGTTTGACAAAGCTGGAGATAAAAATCTGAAAAGGGGGAAAGTGACAAATTAACCTCAGCAAATTTAGAAACAGAAAGGAAAGTTACAATACTTGAAAGCTGACATTACCTGCTTGTCTACCCACTGGACAGAAATATGAAAGCTACTTTGTGGAAAACCAGAACAAACTTTCTGCTATATTTTGGTATACTCTTTTTTTCTGACCACATTTCTGATTTTTCACTACATGTGCAGGAATGATGAGGGTGTGCAGGCTTCTATGGTCACAGGAGTTTTTTTCTGTTTCCTTACATCTTGTCTGAACATGACCACGTGAACTTCATGAAAGTTACGCTCATGATTTTAAATCGTAAACAGAGAAACTCTTTCCATGTTTCCATCCTCCTGATTTTAATACAGACAAGTGACAGGAGGAATTGGTTAGTACAGTGGTGTTGTGATGCTGCATCAAAAGCTGATCATGTTTCTTCAATGTTATGTGATGAGGCATTGCCATCATGACCTTCAAAGCAAGGTTATAACACGCAGATGCACATATCATGACTTGTGAATTAGTGTTGTGATGGCAAAGCTAGGTTTCAAGGGCCTTTGAAATTAAGTTGACTGAGACTTGCTTTTCTTAAAACCAGCTGTTGTGCTGCACTGTAGTCACCTTTGTTGCTGATTCTAATGAAGAGCATTTGCAATGATACGTGATATAGCCTGGTAATGTTTTGGAGAGGTGAAAGTCAAAGGCTCGTGTGGGGTTTCAGTTAAGTGATTTCATAAATTAACTTTAATGTGACCTGTAGTTCCTTTGTCAAATAATAGGTTAGCAAATGAATTTGAATATGTATTATCTGAAAGATGAAAGCTAATGTTAGCATCTGAATGGGACCTGGAAACCTGACAGGTTTTTATTGAACTCCAGTCTTATCATATCTGGTGAATAATTCATGTCCTGAAGGTGGCTATGGCAGAACGACTGCATAAGCAGACATGAGACAAAACCAGAGACATTTACCTCATCCCATTCTCACCTTAAAGTGTGTGTTCAGATAAAAACAAGACTCAGAAACTGATTTCCTTAAGCGTTCAGTAATTCACAGCATCTTGATGCAGCCTTCCACTTAAGGGAGTGGACCACATCACTGTGCCAGAGAAGACAGCAGGGGTACGAGGCAAAAATGCCAGTGTTTGAAGTTGAGGGGGGGTATAGTTTCCTACATAGATAGCACTCCACTGTACAGTGAGCTTCTCATGAGCCCACTGATAAGGGTGTGCCAGGAGATTTATTTCATATATGTGACTTTATCCCATCCTAGATAACAGACAGGTGAGAACAGATATACAATGTGGATGTGGGAATTGCACATTTTTAATTCAATATAATATTGATGTGTATAATTTTAATACATAGTTTATGCAGCTGTTGTCCCACATTCTTGCAGGTTAACATAGCAGAGTGAACTAACCGTAATCTGGGAACATGATCAGAATAGGCCTCTGGAAAGAAAAGGATTGTCTTTTCCTTCTGCTTGTGGAACATGATGACAAATGCTTCTACTAGGAACTAAGCTGAGATCATAGAGTTTCTTTTTACAGCGTGCATCAGGCAGGAGGAGCCAGGTGTCTGGTTCTGATCCAGGTTTGACCTCACTTTGAAAAGCTATGGAGCTCAATGGCCATTCCCAGGCCTATTTTGCCTTTCAGCATGATGTGGTCTGTTGGAAATAACCTCCTTTCTGGAAATCACTTAGTGGAGAATTATTGAATGATTTTCTCAATGAGATCAAGGAAAGAAAATGATGTTAAAACTCACAAATAATTGATTCTATTACTTGAAAATACCCACTGAAACTGATGCCATGACTGAGACCGGTTTTTTATTCAGAAAGTAAAACGTCAACTTAAACACAACTCTATTGATACACCAAGAAAATGGTTCTTGGTATAATGCCAACATCAATAATTATAAAGGGGAGACAGCAGGCTAAAAGGCATAGCTGGCAGCGGTTTTAAAATATTTGTCCTTGGTGGGACCAGAGCCTGATTTAGTTTAAATTTAGATTCCAAAGAAAAACTAACATCTCAAAGGGCATATCATAAAACTTGCTGGTTTATTTGTTGCAAATCAGAACAAACAAGATACAATAGAACAAGCTTATATTGGCTTTGAAATACCGTAACAATGCTGCAGTCAGATAAGCGAGTCAATTCAGTTCACAGTGGGTGAGGATTTAGCCTAATAAATCACAAGAAGTGGGAAGTGAAAACAGTAATAGGAATTTATGAAGGCACACATTTGTTTAACAGGTACTCCCCCAAGCAGTGCCAAGCAAAGCCTCAAAGGCTCTGTATCCAGTGTGAGCCTTTATGATGAATAGACACTGGTCTTTTCATCTGATGGTGTTCTCAGGTGCAACCCCTGTAGAGCAATTGAAAGCTCTTTGATTTTTTTCTGGTTGGGACTTATCAATGGCTACATAAACTATCACTGGTGTCAAGGC
The DNA here is from genome assembly GCF_018139145.2 of Gymnogyps californianus. Lineage (NCBI taxonomy): Eukaryota > Metazoa > Chordata > Aves > Accipitriformes > Cathartidae > Gymnogyps > Gymnogyps californianus. The sequence continues at coordinate 136,162,885 of NC_059471.1, forward strand.
ATGACACTGGCATTTCCAGGGGAGTTTTTGAGGCTTCTGCTATGCAGGTGATCCTAACAATCCCTTCTGAATCAAAATGCTTTTAATCTCTATGGTGGCATTATACAAAGTTACATTTGAGCGTCAGTTCGTTCTTAGTGGTAGGAGAAAGGCTTGTGGGGCACAGTTCTGCATGAGGAAAGATGGAGCATTAGGTAGATTTCAGGTCATAATTGTTCGTGGGAAGTTTCTACGTGAGACTAGACAGTTCTGTCTTTGAGGAAGAGATCATGTTTTCAAATCTCTGTTCGTCAGTGTCTATAAGCATGTGGTATGTTCTAGACAGTTCCATTAAAAGAAATTTAAATGGACAGATTCTGTCTCAGTTATGGCTCATCTCTTTATGATTTATCTCAAAAAGGAAAGCAGGTCCTGAGTGTGGAGGGCAGACAAAAGGTCTCCAAGCAAATATTAGCTGTTAAAGTCTATTGAGTGGAAGTCTGTTTGTAGTTTATCAAGTGGTCATACACTTAAGGCAGAACCTATTGCCAGTGGGTGATCTAAACATTTTCTGGCAGATCCTGAGAGAAATCAACATGATTGAGGTTTGTGAAAGAAAAAAACTTGTTAGCTCCTTCAACGTTCTCCAACCTGTAGTGCATGAGCCTGTGACGGATCAGAGCACAAACATGGGCTGAGCTGCACTGAACGCTCATGAGTGGCACAGGTGAGAAATACCTGGAGCAACCCAACTTGTCAAAATAAGCAAAAGAAAGTTTATTGTAACTTCCTGCTGCTCCTACTGCTGCAGCTTGCTCTGTTCGTAATACAGAGAACACGTTGCACAGGTAGGGAGCTCATCTCTGGGGAAGAGAGAATACTGTCTCTGGACACAATGGAGATGACTTAGTCTTTGGGACCAAGTCCGACAGGACTGTGAGATGCAGTGGATCATCTTTCCTAACTATTATTTGATAGTTCCACATTCTCAAAGTCATGCCCCTCCAAGGAATAAAATAAATAATGGTTATCCTTTCAGGGCTAGCGCAAGACTCTTCCATACAGCATGCTTTTCCAAATGTATTTTGTCAAAATTTTGCCAGAATGTCTAGGAAAGAAATTTCTACAACTCTTCTACAACTCCTCTTAGGAAGACAGTATCCGAGTGGGGATTCTTGGAGCAACTGATTGCCTAGAACTGTTATAAAATAGTTCTCTTAGAACTGATTTACCTCTATTTTTGGGGAGAAAGCTGCTGTTGTTGTTTATAAGAGTGCTGCAGGAGTGTTTTTAGTTTGTACCATGAAATACTGCTTTCATTAAGATGTGAACTGGTTACAAATGGTTTCTCATATCTTGCTGCTTCTCAGGCAACTTACAAAATACTAACTTAACAAGAAGTGTTCTACATCAAGCTGATGCCTACTCTAATGTAATGACAAATGCTATTTTGGGAATACTATGTCTCTGTCAGAGATGTTTCATGTTATCACAATGCATGGGTCTAATAACGCACATTAGATTGCAGGATCAGCCCTTGAGGAAGAGGATATAAATTGCACCTCCCCTGCAGACTTGGCCTGTGGGCCCCTTGCTAAACAATCTATTTCTTCTCTAGGATGTTTCTTGGGGTTGGAACTTCCTGAATACAAAGCATGGTGATGTATTTAAAAAATAAAAATACATCAAATTTCTTTTGGTCTTTCCCCTGATCATATCATATGGTCATCTTTTCTGACTAGTAATCACTTGATCTCACATATTGTGCCTAGTCCGATAGTTAAAACAGGAGTCTGATCCAGCGTCTGAAGCTCTAATGATGGCAAAAAGGGTACTTTTTCAAGAGTGCATGCTCAAAAGTTATTTTAAAGTCTTAATTTTCATTCAACATAGGAAAAAAGAAATCAAAGCAAGAAGCTTTTATGGTGTCATTTTAAATGAGTACTCTAAAATTCCAAATGTGACAGCCTAAATACTGAAAAAATGCAATGTATATTAACTTTCCAGTAGTTAAATTTGAATTTGCAATACATTTTTATAATAACAGCTTTTTTATGTTTTCTGAAAAAAAGACATTGCCTACTTACTACCAATAGCTGTGTAGTCCCAGTGGAGATACCACATGTTGGATAAAGACCTTTTTCCTGTGCAGCCACAATGTTCTGTAATCTTTTACCTTCTGTGTTGTAAAATTACTCTGCAAATGCATACATTTTGAGGAATTATTTAAGATTGTCATTTGATTGTGTTCTTTTCTAACCCTATGTGAAAACTTGTTCCCTTCTACCTATCACTAGAACTGCAATTTCTCTTGAAATTTTTTTAAATATCCATAGCATCATGCCAGGTCACATCAAGTCATTCAGGCTTTCAAGATACAACATAAGCCTACACAATGTGACATGCTTACTGCATCATGTCACAAGTCTTCAGAGATATTATAGTTTTTAAAAAAATGAATGTGGAAGTTACCATGGCTACAAACCCTCCTTATTCTGTTCAGATTTGAAACATTTTTAAATATTGAGTAAACCACTCTTTCCTTTCCAGCAACAACACAGCAAGTCTTTCAAATGTGCTTATTGTCAAGTTTCGCAGATGAAGAAACCCCCAGCGTATTTCCATGGTTTTTTTATCAGCTGTAATTTCTCTCCTTGGGATAAGTGTAAAATGTGAAGAAAGGGATTTTGTTGCTATGTAAATAGCAACTAAGACGACTAGAAAGAAGTGCTTCTTAGCTGCTGTAGATCAGGATGACTCCAGTTTACACTTACAGACTCAGTGGCCCATGAAGGTCAAGGTGTGTGTGGGTTAGAAAAGCGCAGTGACTGGAGAAGGAGGCAGTGCTCTGTGAATGTCAGCTGTCATTCCTGCTCAGTAATTCCGAGTTTCATAATGGTTCTCATTCTTTTCTTAGAGTTAATCACAGAGACATTAATGTGGAGCAGCTTGTCAGGAAACCCTCTGCTCTGTCCTGTGGTGAACAGTGTATCGAAGAAGCTTCACTTCCCACCATAATACTGGTGGGGATTTGCCGGTTTTAACAGTGAAAGTGTTTTACCTCCTTCTGCAGGTTCTAATGATGGTGCATTGCAATTGCTATAATAAACAGGAAAGGGTAAAATAGCGCAAAATGTCAGCTTTATGAACCTGAAGCCTATTTGTACCCCTGCCTGTGTGTAAGGTACTTAGCTGAATGTAGGATTCACGTGCTTGTTCAAACGTGACGTTCCTCTAGTCCAGACTTCTGCCACTGATGGTGGCTAGCACTGGGTGGCTCCAAGGGAAATGAAAAAACTTTGAGGGAGAAGGATGTGGGTTATGATTCCCCACTTGTCTTCTCCTGACACCTCACTGTCAGGCTAGCACTGATCTCTACTAAGGAGAGACCTTAAAGCAGGTGGTTTAATAAAATGGGAGGGAATCTCTTTTTGTTTCTCTTAGTGTGCTGCTGTTTTCCCCTCTTACTTCCTCCTCATTTCTTTTTCCTTTCTCTTTTCTGAAGGCAGAGTTTTTTATTTTCAGTATTCTGGTGTCCTCCCCTAGCAAGTTCTAATGTCTGACATTCTTTCCAAGAAAGCTTGTATGACTCTCTTTTGAGCTTGCAGCCAGATGTTGGGAGTTTCAGAGTCTGGGGAGGAATGTAGCCTGGGAAAATAACCTCTGCAGAAAGAAGGTAATTTTCTAAAATCATTTCACCAAAGGGGGACCAGTCACAGTACGTCACATGACACATTGCAATGACAGACTAGCAGCATGGGATCTTACTCTTGGCCACAGTGTTCCGGGTGAAAAGAAACCTTTAAGTTCTGGTTCCTTATTTCTATAGTAAACACATCACAAAAACTTACCCTTGAGTTAAGACAGTAGTTGCTTCTTCAGTTTTCTCTGAATGTGAAGGGAGCCTGGAAAAATGAGACATCTAGTCTCCTACTTAGTCTTGCAACATGATTGCTGTTTTCTAGTGAAGTTGTAGTGTGCCCTTACGATCTGAGGAGGCTTCTAAGATGCTGTGGAGGCAGCCTCTTCTGGGAGAGAAATACACAACTGAAAATGACAGACAAAATGTAGATAGCTCTTCCACTGGTTACACCACCTTCTTGCTACCATGTTGCAGGAGTACAAGTGAGCAGGAAAACGCTGGGAGTAAGTGGCATGAGGGTTACATATATTTGAGCACCAGATGTGGACAGGCAGTTACTGGTACGTTCACTTTGCTGATCACAAGAGCAAGGACACACCTGGGATAATCTTCCCTGTGTGTAATTCTGGAACACGCCGTGGCTGGTCTTACTGGGTTGAAAGGAAGAAGAACTCACTTATCCATTGCCTTCTTAGTTTTCATTTGCTTTTAATTATTTAGATGTATTTTTAATTTTAAGGATTGTATTATTGAACAATTGATCTTAGTTTTAGCTAAAATACCTCACTTTATACCAAGCTTTCTTTCCTTGCTTTCTTAGTAATGATTTTGAATATTTTCCAAAAGTAATGAATGGGAAATTTGCTGGAATTTGACCAGATGATTTAATACTCTTTGTCATAATTATCTAATATCCATGTGATGTAGATGTGAAATCTAGGAATTTAAAAAAATTGAATTCTATCATCATTTCCCTCTGGGGATTTTGCACACACTACTGTTTAAGGGCTCTCCACTCAAAAAAAAAAAATCCTGAAACCCACCTACCCTAGCAATTTGAAATAATTTTCTTTATTGCTAGGAAAATTGCTAGGAATAATTGCTAGGAAAGTAGCAGTTGGCAGGATGGAAGAGCTTGAAGGACAAGTTTTAATAGAAAAACATCTATATTAGGAACCTTTTTTCTGTTCTTCCTTATTGTCATCATAAAAATGGAACAAATTTTAGTGATTAAAATGGTTTAAAAAAAAAAAATCTTCCTTCTCAAAAGCGCATACAAATGTCGATGATCTCCGAGGAGATAAGCCTACTATCTGGCCAACAGCAACTACGTCAGACTCACATAGTTTTATACACCAAGAGTCCGTGTGCAGTCTCTGAGTCCTGCAGCTCTTACTTAACTTTTTTGCAATGTATTTTTCCTTTGTATTTTATTCGGTTGTTCCTTCCTGTGGTTAGTTTCTGTAAATTCCTGTGACTAATCCGTTTCTTAGGTGGCTCTTTTTGTAGTCAAGCCTCATTCCCTGGATGAATGAGACTTTGTCTGAATCAGTGAGGGGTGATGGCATCTGAAAAGAAGGTCGATGAAAGTGATGTAAGTAGCCAATTTAAAATGGCAGGGAAGGATAATCGATGTTCTGATTTTTCTCCCTCGTCAGTCTCCTAACAGTGGGTTTGAAGGGACCATTTTCAGTTGGTTTCTGTTCTGTGCCAATTGCATCTCTTTATAATCCATCACCTGAGGCCTTTTAGCTTCTTAATTTTTGCTATCCGTTTCAGAGGGAAACCTAGATGGGCCAAATTCAATGAAGGCTTTACTGGAATCTGATTCCTTTCATTTCTTATACCCACTCTATCTGGGTATGAAGGGATTTGAGATAGTGTAATTTAAGTATCTGGGAACTGCAAAAAAAGAGAAATGTTATCATGTTAAGTAGTTCTTTGGTTTGTGACCAAAACCTAATTCTGAAAAGAAAGAGCAGAAAGAAATGAGTTACCTCATTAGACTGTAATCCTAGTTGTGGGGCAGCAGGAGAAACTCTCCTACACAGCAGTTCAGTTACTCCTTCAGGGTTCCAGTTTCCCGTAAGGCGTGATACGGGCTCACGCCCTCTATGCAACATGCTCACCTGTATAACATTATAGTGTGCAACTTCCTTGAAATGTATTGATGATGTGTGCGTCTCTGCATGTGTCTGTGTGAACGGGTAGATGGCATAACCGGGGGTAGGATGAGAAAATCTTCGGGAATTTACCTTTGCTTGGTCATTTCCAGAATTCCAGAAATCAGTTTTTTTCTGCCTGTTGTCAGGGAGCAGCAAGGCAGGCTGCTCCATGAGGGAAGGGGACTGAAAGGCGTGGCAAGGCGCACAGGAGTAGCACCCTCATCAACAAGGGCACAGTCCCACCCATCCAAACAAGAAGATCAGAGAGGACCCATGATGATAACTAAGATTCTTGGGTCAGCCAAGAATCCAGTGATCACCCAGCAGGTCTGTAGCGATGAGGCAGGTCTGAGATCAAGCCAGCAAGTCCAGTCAGTGATTGAGGACTGGGGGGGGCACAAGACAGGGCACAGACATAACCACCATGCAGCTGCAGTCAACCAAACTCCCAGCGGCAGGGTGATGCTCTGGGCTCTGGCACTTGTTTGCTGTGTATTGTGCTTGCAACGCAAGTGCCAGCCACGAATGAAGCTTCACTGTGGCACGCAGGACAGCGAGTTGTGCAGGCTGGTACTCACAGGACCTACCTCTGGGCAGCTGACTGAGGTGGTTAGTTATTGGGGCCCTGAGCACACAAATAGGCTTTTGTTGCCCTGACCTGAAGCCTCCACCCATGCACTCTGTGCTCATTGCCCCAGGAGCTCCACGTGAGCCCAGGCCTGGGCACCCAGCTGTGGCTTTAGCTAGGTTATAGGTGTGCCAGCACCCAGCCCTACTGAGTGGATTTTCAGGACTGACCTTGGACTTGATTTTTTCGCCTTGTCTGATGATCACAGCACCATCAAGGGAACCTGTTGCTGTCAGCCCCCTGCTCTGCTCACCCTGCTCAGACCCTGTGGGACAGTGCTGTCATGAGGGTGCTGCATCTGCCCATGTTGTGGTCACCCTTGGTTTCTTGCTTGCTTTCCTTCACAGAGCAGCCCTGTTCCTGTTTCTCCCTGATACCACCTTGGGGGGGGGGGTGTGTCCAGTGCCTTTAGACCCCTCTTCAGTCACTGCTGTGAGAGACAGGCACGTGCAGAGGCAGTTCTTTTCTCAGGTGGGTTTGAATGGTACTTGTGGGGTGCCTTTAGTCCTCCTGTCCCTGCAGAGGACACCTAGGAAGGCTAGGCCCCCAGTCTAGGTAGTATGAATAGCATGAACAGAGTGAGTAGAGTACAATGTCAGGAAAATTCATGTGAGTGTTATGATAAACAAGTGTGCTGCTTTTGAGAGGGTGAAAACAAAAACTAAGGAAAAGGGATAAGGAGAACAAAATGGTAGAATAGTCTAGAAAGGGAAGGTGTTGAATGGTGCTGAAAACATTACAAAGAGAATGCACCACAAGAGCTGGAAATTGCCAACCAGCACAGGATTGAGAAGGTCCAACCACAGACATGACAAACGATAAACCTTTCTGTGGTTGCTTCTATCATTGTGTATAAGCCCAGCATCACTGTGTCTGAATCCTCTTTCTGCAAATTTCATCTCAAGCCAAATGGTACATGTTTTGCCCTCAGGCCAGAGGAGGTACTGCTTGTGTCCTCTTTGCTTTTAGGAAGTCTTCCTTGCTTATTTCTGGTTTTTGAATAAAAAATAATCCTGGTGGGAACTCCCACCCAGAAATGCTGTGGCTGCTTCTGCATCTACTTCTGCCACATCAATCCTGTGTTCTGAATCCCTAGTTGTGAAAAAGATATTCCTGCCCTCTGTGCTTGTTTGGCTTTTTACTGGGACACAAAGTCATCCTCTGCAGTAGAGTCAGTGTAAGGATGGGAGAGAAGAATCCACAAAGTGAATACGTTCACATCCATTGGCACGTGGAAGGTGATGGGGAAAGGCTAGTTTGAATAAAAAGAATAGCTGGGCTTTGGTATGGCTGTGCTTTTTCAGCATGATTTCCTGCTGGTGGGATCCTGGAGCACAAGAGCTATGAGGTGCCCCATTCACGGGAAAGGCATAGCCCAGCCCTACAGTGTCTCTTCCCCTTTCCCATATGATGATGTGTTTCACTCACAGACTGGCTGACCCCAGAAACTTGTTTGGTTCAGTTTGGCCACAGCAAGGTTGCACATGTTGTTTAATATAAAAAATAAGTAGCCCTGCCAGTGCTTTTTAAACACTTGGCAATAGCACATGGAGGGGGTTTTATTACTCTGTGGAGTGGTTCTTCTTATGAGTAAAATGCAAATGGAACCAAAGCTTCATGTTTCTCAAGAGGGACCTAATACCTAAAGGGTCTGTTTTTCTAACACTCCACTGAATGATGACTGTACATTTCTAAATGAAAGCTATTTTAAAGGTACTGCACTCATTACAAGGTGCTCCAAGTATGATGTCAGTGTTATGGATTGGATTCTGGCAGTCATTTGCCTCTAACCCCTTAGTCAGCCACTGATGTAGAAAGGGGATTATTTGGTGGGGTAGACTTCTGGGTCCAAGTTTCACAGGTTGAATTTTGACTAGAGACTAATCCTGGGCTGTTGTGAAAACTGTGGTCTGACTTCACCATGCTCTGGACTGTGCTGTAAATCCACTGCTCCTCTAACCATGATCAGACAGCTTTGGCTTTTCCTGGAGAGCTGATGATGGTGCTCTAGGCAGAGGCTGAGTCATGTCTGTAAAGCTTTGCTGGTGGATGGTGCCTTCAGTTTCCATTAAGGTGAGTGGGAGCGTCTGCTGCTCCTCTTCCTCAGAACAGCACCATGTAAAAGCAAGCTGCCAGTTAGCTGTCCTTTTGCTCAGCAGTGCATTGGCCACTAATACCAGCAGGCAAAAAGACTAACCATCTGATGAATGGCTGAGAGTCTCCGTCTCCTTTGAAACAATACACTGTGGAAAACTTGGACATAGCTCTTGAGAAGTTTTAAGACAAGTGGATGCTTCTCTATCTGAGCAAACTGTCCCCTAGCCGAACAATCACAGCTGATTACAGCCACTGCACAGGAGCTGATGAGTGGTTTGTAACTAATACGAGTGGCTGCAGGGCAAATGCTCCCTTTGCAAACACTAGTCTGAGCCAACCAAGGGAAGAGGTCAGGCTGAAGCAGCTTGCCACAAAATCAGGATGCTGCAAAGGTGGTTTTAAGTTAAACCTTTTAAACTGAAACTTAAAAACATTTTACTTTCCACCAGGGTTTGAATTCCTGGCCCTAGCTCAAAGTCTGGCCTTTGTAACATTTGCTGCCTCTTTTATTTAAAAAGTTTTTTTTGCTGTGTGTGTGTATTTTTAAGCTTCCATACGAGATCCCAACATACAAACAACTTAATAAAACCCAAGTATTATTTGTTCGCTAATACCTGCTCTTGGATATGAGGGCTGACTCCACTGAAAACAGTGGAGCAACATCTGTGCCTCTGATGAATTGATGTGGAGCACTTAGTGCAAACAAAAATAGCAGATGACAACAGCAGAATTGTGCTGCTGAGCTCTTAGAAATCAAACTCCTTCAGATGATTTAATGGGAGTGACAAAAGCTGTGTCAAATGATTTCCTTGTTTATCTGATAGCATCTAGATATGTCAGATATTAGAGCTCCATTGTGCTAGGCTCAGTGCTTATATATAATAATAAATATTCCTTGTCCCAGAGCTCTTGCTGTGTGGATGTACAGTGAGAGGCAGACTGACAGGAGGACTGCACGGTAGCTGTGAACTGATTAAGATTAGTATAATGAGCAGCAGCCATGGTACACCAGCTGTCCGTCCTTTGTCTAGAAAGGATAGAGCAGGGGCTAAGTCTTAAAGAGATATGTGAAGAAAGATATGGCAATGGATTTTTACATTATGACTGGAAGCTTTTCCCATACATAGAAGATAGATAGAATAAAAAATGAAAGGGTGAGCATGAAGAAAATCTAACAGACCGTCAACAAAGGCAGGAATCAATATCTGCTGTGTAACCCATAACTGAAGATTTGTTATCTGTATTTCTTCCTTTTTGACCGTAGTAAATTATTCTGGATATCGTTTTCTTTGAATGTAACATATATATCCACCAAATACTTTAGCCAAATAATTTCCAGCCTCTGGATTGTTTGTGAACCGTTAGTTTCTTTGCTTTGCTCTTCCTCCTAAATTGCATGCCATTTTTTGTCTTAATTACATGAGTGAAAGAGGTTAAATAGAACAGCAGATAGTCACTGATTAATGTTCCAGAGTGCCTTTGTTACAGTAAGTATTCTGAAGTGCACGAGATTTCCTTTAATAAACACCAAAGTGTCTGTATAACAAATTAAAAAAAAAGTGTTCTTCTGTCTCTGTGGGCTGATTAAAATCCTCCTCAACTTCTTCATTCCTTTAGAGAAAAATATATGTATGTTTTGCTATGCAGCTAGCAGGGCTTCTAGTAAGTACATGTCCTCTCTAAAATGTGTATACATATCCTCTGTGCTAGAAGTCTCCCAAAACATTCAGCTACGAATAGCACAAAAGTTAATCTAGGATGATATCCAGTGTGAAGGGAAACAGACTCTTGGCCTGTACAAGTCAGGGGTCAGCTGTCACGTATCATGGTCAAGTCCACCAGTCCCCTGTTCCTATAGCAATGTGACTGGTGCAATGCCAGAGTTCAGATCTTGACATACTTGGTTGCTTTGGTAACTACATCTTATTTTCATGCCAAAATATGTGAGCTTTAGCCAGCGGGACAGTCTGTGTTCTGCCACTAGCAAGTTTCTTTGCAATAAAAATAAACTCTGCTGCTAGTTCATCAAGTGGATTAGCTTTTGCCTCTATTTTAACTTTTTTTCAGGCCTCTGGCATGACTAGCTTTAACCTTCTGGTGGTGCTTGTGTGTCCTCCAGTATTTGTCTTCTGTGGTAGTTTGGACGGAATAAATTTGTTTGTTTATTTCCTTTTTCTTAAATTAATTGGTAGCTTACATTTCCCCCTTTCTTAATGGCAAAAGGACTGTTCTCTGTGTTCTTTCCCTCCAAATTTCAGGAAGATGAAAGGCCCGTTGCGAGGTATCTACAGCAGGAGACAGCTTACTCCCACGTGGTCCTCGCGGCAGCTCAGCGTAGCTGAAAAGTAGCTGCAAACAAGCTCCAAGCGAGGCTGGCAGGGCAGGGAGCCACACAGCTGCACTGCAGTTCCCTGGCCCAGCACGCCAATCCTATTCCCCTGCATCATGTTTCCTGCAATGTTGCTAACAAACACAGCTCCCAAAGGCTTTCGGCTTGTGCTGAGCACAGCTTCCTACGGCAGAGCGGTGGCTGCAGGCATTCTCTGAGCAGCTCGCTCACTTACAGTCTTCTGCGTGAAACCCCAAATGCTCTTGCATCAAATAAATCCTTGCAGCCAGGTCCCCTCTTGGAACCAACCTCGCTGTGGGCAGCTGTAAAAGCACACCCGGTGCTGCTGTGCAACAGGGGTGTCCCTGGGGCAGGTGCATGTTTGGAAACGTGTAAATTTGCATTCTTTTTTGTTTTGTTTTCTGTTAAGTGCTTCACATCCCAGTTTTGGTTTCTGCCCTTCTTTCTCGTTCTTCTTCCTCTTGTTGGGGAAGTGGTATGACTGGAGTGCTCTGCTGGCACCTGTGGCCAGTATTTTATAGGGTTTTACAGAGTGATGGGGAAAAGGAACATACCTGGCTTCTGTTCTTGGGAGGGAATACGATGTGGAGTTGTATGAGTTGCAGATAGTACAGGGAAGTTTTTGCTTTATCAGCTGTGGAAGAAAGTGGGATTCTGTGTTTTACGGCAAAGTATTCAGTGGAAAAAAGTGCTATTCTCCCTCACCTCCCCCTGTTTGCCCTATAAGCATGTGGAGAGCAAGAAGAGAGGGAGTGAGAGTGAGGATATTTGTGCTTATGCACATAAAAGCTAAGGCTAACTCTGTGCTCTTCTTGATGAAGTACAGGAACAGCCAAACATTATCGCATGAAAAATTATTATAGTTTCTTTTTTATTATTATTATTATCAGAGCTTCTCTCAAAGCCATTCTAAGTACAAGTATTTAAACATTAGACTTTTTAAAAAGAATTAAGAAAAAGATCTGGAAACAATTTGTTTTCATTCTGCCTGGGGTTGTAAACTTAATAAGACGAGGCCTCCTTTTGCCCCCTTTACTGATCTTGACAAGTGCTTGACTGAATGTAGAATCACGTTGCTAACAAACATCATCATGCCATGGCCCTGGCCTCTTCTCTGTGCTTACTGACCCCATCTGTCCTGTAACAGCCTGCTTCTGAAATGGACTGTGAGGAGCTGTGCAAATGGTGGGAAATTTTTATGCACTCTATTGGCCTGTACACACCTTTCACACGAGCACAGGGGCCTTTTATGACTTGACTTCAAAACTTCTTCAGGCTCAGTGGATCTTATGCTGGAGCTTGTAAGGGCTGAGATGAGGTATATGGCTTTTCACCCCCTCAGCGAGGTATCTTTGAAGCCTGGTAACCTGTACCTTAATCATGCATTTCATGCAACTGACAGTTTTTGCACATCATTTAAGAACTGTTTAGGTGAAGACTATTCAAAGGTGGGCAAAAGGGGGTTTTAACAGTCTGCAGCAGAGGTCTTTGAAGAGCTTGTAACTGACTGACCCTTTACAACTCCTGTAAATACTCTTTGGACTATGAAAGCATCTTGGTAAGAGACAACCATTTGGTTGTGAAAGTCCATGGAGAATCATGGCTTTGTACAAAAAAGAATATCTGTATGCCTAACGCAGTCAGGTAGGAAAGGGTTGTGAGCTGTCTGTGTTCAAATCAGCCTGACTAGCTCTGTAAGTGTGGGCACTGCTTGTGCTTGCCTCTGCTATTGTACCTCACCTCACTCACCGAAAATGTGAACCCTGGATTTGCTGGGAGGTGCCCTTCAAAATGTGTTGTACAACTTTCCTTTCCTTAAGAAGGGTCAGTGCTAGTCCTAAGCAGCTTGGCTGTGGTCCTGTTAATTAAGTAGCTGTCACTGATTTAAAGGATGAATCAGCAGGGTCTTCATTCATTGCTGGCTGAAAGCATCAAAGCAGTCAGTAAAGCTGCCAGGATGTGTTTGTTCCTACATATTCCTACACTGTCCCCTACACGTGACACAATTTTGTGTGGGACTGAAAGAAGTCTGGCTCCCTGAAGCTGACATGAAATGTCAATACTGCAGATCATTTCTGACATGCATGAGCTTATACTAATCCAACTTAAGGTTTATGCAGACCCAGTCATTCATAAGTCCGTCAGTCACCCAGTCCCTCGTGTGCTCTGAGCCCCTGGAACACACAGTGCCATCTGTTGTTTTAATGGAGGATTAATTTCTAGGAAACTCCGGTGTCTAGTATCAAAGCTGACATGCTTATATCCATGTTTGGCCAATTTTTTTTATATTTTTATTCTGGGCAATAGTTGAATCTCACTCAAGATAAATAACGCACATGCATATCTTGAGATTGGGCCAGCATATGCAGTCTTCAGAGCAATACAGTCAGGTTTGCTAAATCCTGTGATTCCAGGTGAAGGCTTTGTTGCTTACTGTCCTGGTCCTGTAGATGTGTATGGAGATCGTCAGGTATTGCGTCCTTCTGAGGAAGAAAAACAATGCAAAAGAGAGATAATAAACCACAACATGATGTCATAATGAAGCCAATTTATCAGATAAATCTATTTACTTTATTACTATTATTTTTAGTAAATTTGAATGTGTGTAGTGCTAAACATAAACTGCTTATAAGAGGACAATGAGAAAGGCACTGTCAGTGTAAAGGTAGGGGCCTGCAACTTCTTCAAGTGGTGTGACAAACTGGCTTTTTCTTTTCCAAAATGGAGGAAATTTGGAAAAGATAAATGTATCTGGAGGCAGTATTTAATTTTGCAAGCAAACTTTACAAGGACATTGTCGTGGTTTAACCCCAGCGAGCAACTAAGCACCACGCAGCTGCTTCCCCCTCCCCCCTCCCAGTGGGATGGGGAGGAGGAAAAAAAAGTAAAACTCATGGGTTGAGATAAGAACAGTTTAATAACTAAAGTAAAATAAAATACACTACTAACTACTACTACTACTACTACTATAATAATAATTGTAATGAAAAGGAATATAACAAAAAAAAAGAAATAACACCCAAGAAAAGACAAGTGATGCACAATGCAATTGCTTACCACCCGCTGACCGATGCCCAAGCAGCGATCTGCCCCTCCCGGCCAACTCCCCCCTGTTTATATACTGGGCATGACATTACATGGTATGGAATACCCCTTTGGGTAGTTTGGGTCAGCTGCCCTGGCTATGGTCCCTCCCAGCTTTTTGTATACCTGCTTGCTGGCAGAGGATGGCAAACTGAAAAATCCTTGACTTAAGATAAGCACTACTTAGCAACAACTAAAACATCAGCACGTTATCAACAGTATTCTCACACTAAATCCAAACCACAGCACTGTACCAGCTATTAAGAAGAAAATTAACTCTATCCCAGCCAAAACCAGGACAGACATGTAAATAAAAATCTGTAGCTGCCCTGAACTTCATTTGCAAAGTACGTTTGGCTGGGGACTGTTAGCATTGCTGTTACCCAGTGAAATGCGGCAGGAACTGGTAAGGCTGCTACTTGCCGTAGCAGCAAAGTATCCTGCTAATCATCAGCTCCTTGGAGATTATTCATGTGCCAGGAGAGCCAGCCATGCTATGCTGCCAGTCTATACCTGTCTATACCCTCTACTCCACATGCTGTAGCGTTAGGAGCTGGCACAGCATCAATACGCTGCCATGTCCATATGGAGTGTCATTTACTTGCTTCACATATGCCTGGTGTTAGCTCAGTCTGATTCTGTATCCAGTGACAGTGGTCAAGACTAAGGCAATCTTAAAATTCTCTTGGGGTTTCTGGATGGAAATTTGGTGATTAGTTTAAATATGATGTTTTATGGAAAGTATCTGGTTTCCTCAAGCTCTGTGTTTTTCCTTGGGAGAGGTGGTACGGTTAGGGGGTAGGCACACGTTTCTGGAGGTTGCTGTTGTTTTTCTTTGTCAGCATTTTCTATGATAGCTTCTGCAGTGGTGGTTTTCTGTGTATCTAATATACAATTCTAACTCCCATTCATAAGCTATCTAGATGAGGATGGCTTAAGACCTGAGCGCTTGGAGCTCTGGCTGGCCCCGTGCATTCAAACTGTACCTGAGCACTCCACCTTCAGGCAAGTTTTAGCAGGATCCAATGTTAGAAACTAGCACACAAACCCAGGCTATGTTGGAATATAGAGATGAGTGATCACTTAGGCCTTTTTTCTTTTTTTCATTCCTAATACTGTCAAAATTAAACAGCTTCTCCAGACTTGGTGGGATATATCTATTTTAACTGAGGGATTGAATGCTGTACCATGGCCCTTGTTAGTTCTGAGACTTACTGAAGAGGTACCAGATGCAATAGCAATAGCTCTCTTTCTCTTCCAGAAACAATCACCATCTTTTTTGGCTGTCCTCACTTACAGCTTGGCTACATCAGTAGGTGGAAGAGCTTTTAAGTAGGAGCTTGAGCACTGACTATAAGTAAACGTTAGCCTCTGTGCTTCTGTTAAAGGCTAAAAATGCTTGTCTTTCTCTTCCTCCAGATTGTTCTCTGCCTTTTGATCTTGCTTTTCAGTCTTTCCTTCCTGTTCTTCCATCATTTGATCTTCAATAATCTTCCCTCTTCAGTTTCTTACTAGTTTCCCATATGTTTCTACTCTCTCTCCCCCTTGCTTCCCATCCTTGACAGCCATTCTACTGCTCGTGTCTCCTAGTTTTCCCCACGTGTTAAACAAGTCTATGATTCATGTTTCTTGAAGTCCACGATTGTTGTCTCCCCTTGCAGAGGAGGGAAGGTTTCCCATGCCATCTACTCCACGCCTCACTGGAAATGAATGCAGTGAGAAATGCAAGAATGCTCCTCAGAGCAGAAAGTGAACAATCATATTTGCAAGGAACTCTAACTTGGAGAACAAAACAAGGCAAAAAACTAGGACGCCAATGATGTTGGGAAGACATGAATCATAAGAGGACTTTTTTTTGAATAGGATATGGGAAATTGTTAAAAGGGTTTGATACGGGCAAGAACATAAATAACCCAGGTTGTTCTTTAAAATTCCGGTTAATGATAAGGAATATTGTAGAAAGGATATTACATCCTATTGCTTAGGCCAATTTCTCTTAGGGATCAGGATAAATTATGATGTTTGTGCACAGGACAGGGTGAAGGTGACTGTCCAGGCAGATTGTTCTGCTGCAAGTTTGTTAAGCTCTCTGCACAGTTTCTGAAAAAAAGGTGATGGGCTGGCTGGAGCAGGGTCTGTGTCACCCTGACCCACCATGTTCCTCCGAGTCACGCCTTTAAGAATCCCTGGCCCATACAAATTGATTTGATCACTGCTCTAGGGACCCTATGTTGCAGTCACGCCATAGTCTGCCTAGCTGACTCTTGCCAGAAATTCTGCTGGCAGAAAAGCCATAGGGGAGGTGGGCAGGAGACTGAACAGCCCTACTCTCTTCCCCTGCCGACGCTGGATCATACTGGTATTGCTCTGTGGTGTGATCCAGCTGCTGCTGAAATAAAGCCTGTGCTGAGGTATGTTGACAGTCTGTCAGTCATATACTTCTTGTTGACTCCAAATTAATTTAAAAAAAAACCCAAAACTGAGCAAATCTTTGATTAAAAGGGCAGTTGGTCAGACTAGTCTGACCTGTCTTCTTTGTTTTAACCTACCATAAGCAGCTTGCTTTCTGTGGTAACAAGAAATCATTCTGCAGCGGTCTACATTAAACCCAGAGTCTGTCAAAATATTTGAAAAGTAGGTTAAATCTGATACAAATATCAACTGATTTTTTTTAATGGGATGTTTTTGAAATAGGATGATTAATGCTGCTTGAATTAAATTAAAAAGGAGAGAGAGGAATGAGAAGAAACCAAATATAAAATCCGTAAATTGGGAATGAGAATGCTGAGAACAGATTTGCCTTGACCTGATGTCTTTAATCTCTTCTTTTTTTAATATTCTTCCTGAACCTATAGAAACAATCTCTTTTACTACAAATGTATAGTTTGTTGCACTGAAGCACAAACAGGAAACTAATCTAGGATCACACTGATTGTTTGACTGTGCTTGTATGAAGGAAGGAAACCCTTAGGGAATACAACACATATCTTGCCATGAAATCCTAGGCCTCCACATTAGAATAAAGAAACATTTTATTTTTATTACTTTCTTTAAATAATCTGCCCTCACCCCTGCATGGCTTGACCCTTTTATGCTTTTTTGTGTTTTACACCATCCTGAGGTGTAAGGGGTGCGTGTGTGATTATTTTTGTTTTTATTTTTTAAGCCTTGCCTTGCTCAGTTCAGCATTGCCCATAGGGATCCAGGCATATGTGATCTCTCCAAGTTTATGGCTTGATTTGCTCCCAGATGCACAAAGTCTATTCTGATTGACTGCGCTTTCAGACGCTACAGCCAGCTAGCCTGCTCCAGACTTGCAATAGCTTAGTAGCTCTGACCTTGGATTTGCTCAGGCACTGCACGATGCAGCCTGGTTGTATCATCTCCTCTCAGCTGGGCACGTTCTGATGGCTGTAAAAAATAAAATTCATTAAATGCTAGTATCCAAAAGCAGTAGTGTAGCTGGGCAATGACTGGAATGCTTTGAAAAGATTTGGCAATCAAAAAGATGAATATTTTATGTAAGCATATAAAAGAGTGAAGGGTGTCTTAAGATCCTGTCATTAAGATATTATTGTATCTTATTATATATTAAGATAATAAAAACATAGTCCTTCCTCCTTTCCTCAATCCAGCACCGATGTCATCTATGGAAAAGGGTGGAAATAGGGTCTTTCCCTTGGACCACTTGGAGTTTGCTGTGAACCAGAGATGGCTGAACTGCAAAACAGCCTTCATCAGGTAGCTGATGCTGCCCGTTGGCAGAGACAGGATACCAGCCTACGTGGGACACTGATGATTTTTTAGGCAGAGAAGAGGAAACAGAATCTGGCTAAGACCTGCCACTGTCCCCTCTTAGTCACATGTGTAGTCCCCATCAAAGGGATTCGATGGGGATTGAAAGCGACTCCCTGGGTACAGCAGTAGCGAGGTCCAAGCCTTTAATTCTTCCCACCATTTGGAACAATGCATATTCAAGTCTAGACCTGCTGGCTTTTGGGGTTTTCAGCCCCCTCCTCATCTTTTACGTGCCACGGGCAACAAGGACAAGGCAAGGAAGGGGTATCAGATTATGTGAGAAAGGAAAGGTGGAGAGTTACTTCAGGCTGCAGCCTAGCACGTGTTCCTTTGAGCAGGAGACCTGCAGGGCCACCCAGCATCCTTTCTGCTGTGTTGTACTCCATGGTTTGGGGCCCCCTCCTCTGCCATGTTCCACATGGCACTGTGTTCAGAGGATCAGGCTGATATGCAGTGTGTCTTCCCCTAAAAGGGCTGAGAGGCAGCGGATGTTTTTGGAGTGTGGCCCCAGCCCTCCTGGTTCTGAGCTCGTAGCTGTTCTCTCTGCTGCTAGAGTGCAAGGCATCCCCCCACTGAGAGGCAGATGTCAGAGCTGTGGCGGCCTGGAGTGCAGGCTGTGTGGCTTGTGCAGGATTAGGACCGGGTGACAGATGCACAAGGTGGCCTGAGGGCTTGGAGAGAGGCTGGCCAGGCATAAATACCACAGCAGGCGGTGCACACAGCTCATACTGCAGGATTCGGGAGTCAGAGAGGTCTGGAGGATGCAGGAATGTGGAGTGGGGAGGAGGAGTGGATTCAGACCCTGCTTAGTAAAAGGGAGGAAGGTAGCAGATGGGTTTTAAGAAGGTGGAACAGGCACAGCCCCGATACAGGGCTTTGGTTCAGGGAGAAAGAGCCAGTGTAATGGCACTGCGGTGAAATTCTGGTTTGGGATAATGCAGTGGGCTCAAGAAAGCATATGAGGAAATAAGTCTTGAGCTAAAGGCATGTAAGGATTTCCGTAGAAATGTGAGGCTTTTGACTATATGGATGTTAGGATCACAGCTCCTAGTGTTACTCGCGCCTTTGCTTTACAGGTCCTGTCATCCTGTGCGTAGCAGAGGATGCCCCCCGTGTCCCCGGGGAGCCTGCAGTCGGGTTCGGTACAGCGGGCAGCGCGGACCAGGATGTAGCCGTCCCGTCCGTCTTGGTGCTCCCGGCCCTGCAGATGCTCTCTAGCGCTCGCTGGATGTCTGTGCCTGCGTGTGTGGGAAGTTTATCCGCCAGCAAGCAGGCGGCAGGCCGGGCAGGGCCGGCGGCAGCCGCGGACCGCCGGCGCCACCTCCCGGGTGCGCCGCGCCGCGCCGCGCCTCCGCCCGGCGGCGGGAGGGAGGGGAGGCCGGGCGGGCACCGCTTGCTCTGCCCCGGCTCCTCTCCCCGGCGAGCTGCGGGGTACTCCCGCCCCGCTGTCACCTTGTGGGGGTGCGTGCGTCCAAAGCTTGGGGCTCAGTGGAGCACTAAGGGTCACCGCGGTCTCTGCCCCAAAGAGGTAGGAAAAAAAAAAAAGGAGCGCCTTTAGCTCGAGAAACTTACCCCAAAAAATCGTTTCAGGCAGAATTTTTTTTTAGGTGCAAAAGCGCTGTGTAAAGGTGCTCAGCGTTGCTAGCCGTTCTTCCTTCTCGGTCTGCTAGCAGACTGCTGAGTATGTTGTAGGATCCTCAAATCTGTAAAAGTTACTGTTTTTCCAGCGTATGAACTGGAAGGTGCCACTTGCTACAGTATTTTTTTCTTCCCTTGCTTATTAGTTTTCCATTTTTTTTTTTTTTTTTTGGTGTTAGAAATCCTCCTCACAGGATCTAACATTGCTGTATGTTAACCTGGTTCTGATTTTATGCCAGACTTCACATAGATGAAATAAGATTCTGCAGCAAACTGAGTTTAAAAAACCTCCAGCCAATCTTTGTGAATGGATTTAATGAGCACTACACTGTAGGTAGGCTATTTATGTATAGCCATGGTCTTTTTCTTTTTTCTTTTCTTTGGGTTTGTGGTTTGTTTGGGTTTTTTTAATTTGATGGAGGGTGAAGAGTCAAAAGAAAGCCTCTGGCTTTCCTTGCAAAATAAGTTATATTTCTGATTAGATACTCAGTTTGGGCAGCTTCCTAAACTGGGAGCTTTCAGGAGCCCTAAAGTAGTGAGTTTTACACTGAAAATGAAGACAGTTAGACTGGTTTGATTATCCATGTCTCAACCAAATAAACGGATAAGGATGTGGTCATCCAGCTGTGTTTCCTTCTTTCCTTCCTTTGGATCTTTCTTTTCTAGTAATGAAAGTCTGAGGTTTAGTCGATAACGCTCTTTGGTCCTTTACGTGAAGAACATACTTGTAAATATTGTATCATGTATTGAAACACAGTTTTGTTAATTCTAAGATCAGAATTTGTAACTTGCAGAGTTGCAGGCCTGTGTAGTGCCTCTAACTGGGAGTCTTTATGAACCATGTGTATTAACAATGTCAATAACCTCATCAAGAACAGTAGTAGTGTCTTGAGGCACATCACACTGTTGAACACTTACTATTCCCTTTCTGCAATGTGTGTGTCCCTGTTTTATGAGTCATCTGAGGGGGCAGAGATACAAGAAATCCACTGAGTAGAGAAAAAATGGAAGATAGTTTTTTGAATTGTGTTTGCGTTTCATACAGCCAGCATACAAGGTAGCCACACAGACAGTTGAATCAAGCTGTTTTGGGGAGTGGGAAGAAGGACTGGGAGTACAAAGAGGTCAAGAGTGTCTTATAGGCTAGTGTCAGTGTGTAACTGCATCCTGAACACTAAGGCTTACAATTCAGAGACAGTGTAGCTCTTATTTATACCCATTATAGCTTTTATTTATACCCATTAACAGAGCTGGAGCTAAACTCTATCAGCTGCTTTAATATAGGAGAGCCCTTTTTCCTGCAAACCTTTCCACTTCTGTCCTTGGATCATCCCAACAATGCTGTTCATACTGCCTGTACTGTAACTTTCATCTCCATCCCTGTCTTTGATTTGCAGATGCTGTAATTATGGGAGGTTTATAAAGCTGTTAAAACGCAGAATATTGTAAAGGTCAGTTTTCCTCTGCATACTTTACTAAGTCAAGTAGACGGAGTTCTCCACCAACATTGCACTGTGTGAGGTGAGATATAGCATCAAGTCAGCTTACTCTCATTACAGTATTAGGTGCGTATTTTTGTGCTTCTCTCTGCTAGACACTGAAACAGGAAAGTTTTGCAAAGGTTAATGATTTAAAGGTGCCAGGAATGATTTCTACAGAACAAAGGCCTTTTTTAAAGGTGGAAACAGCAGAGAACTTGGAAGCTGTTAGTTAACAATATGGGGACTGACTAGGAAAGCTCACACTCCTCTAGACCTCGCATAGGCAGATTGAGAGGGACTCTAATGGATGTTACAAGAATTGGCTTCAATTATCTCTCATAAAATTTGCAGTACGTTCTGTCAGAGGGAAGTCGTACTTCTTGACAGCATATGAGATTGCTGCAATTCTGACTGGAATTTGGATACTTGCCACAGCCTGTTGAGCAAAGCAAC
Source organism: Gymnogyps californianus (assembly GCF_018139145.2). Classification (NCBI taxonomy): domain Eukaryota; kingdom Metazoa; phylum Chordata; class Aves; order Accipitriformes; family Cathartidae; genus Gymnogyps; species Gymnogyps californianus. Next base: position 136,184,201 of record NC_059471.1, read on the forward strand.
ACACTCCAGTACCTTTGTCAAGCTTGTCTTTTCATTTAACTAAGATTTTAGTAAAAAAAAAAGTTAAATTCTTGTGTGACCATATTTTTAAATAGGCCACATCATACAGAAGTAACTAGAGCTCCTAACCGCTTCAAATTCTGCACATGTAGCCTGGCATCTTCAGTGGGGAGTGATTTTTCTTCCTCCTCCCTCCACTCCCCCGCAATGGGTGGTGGCTCCCACAACACCAGAGCAGGAGAGAGACTAGTATGGTGAAACTTCAGTGGCCAGTGATTTCACACTAAGGTGATTTTGTGACTGGATGCAATATAGAAAACTCATCTTTGGAGACTTTCTACTTGGTGGAACCTTTAAAAAGCAGCTTTCAAAGTAAAACTCCAAGCAGAAAAAAACCCAGTTGTGTCGGATGCAATGTGAATAACAGAATTTTCTTAATTTTTTACAAATGAATATGTAATTTTTTACTTCTTTCTGATTCTCACTCTGTTCTGAAACATTTCTCCTGCACCTGTCATGGAAATTCATAAATATAAGCACTTGATATTTCTTCCAAGTTTGGCCTGGCAACTTTACACTTTAGAGAACATTTGCTGGCCTCTATCTTTATTTCTGAAAAATGCTGATTTAAAACTTCAACTGTTTACAGAAAAGTTTAGCTTCTGAATAAACTCAGACTCAAATATATTATGAGGAAAAAGTTTCAAGATAGTCTGTACTATGACTTAACAGTTTTGAGGATTTTTGGGTTTTTCCGCTGCTTAAAACTGCTTTGCACAACATTTTTTTCAAGTTTAAACTCTAATTTTTAATTTTTTTTAAATCTTTAGATTGAAATGGAATACTTCATTTCCTGAAAAAGATCTTTTTTCCTGCAAAAGATCACCCTTCTTGAGATCTTTGGGGTTTTATCCTAATTCAGGAAAGAAAAAAATTAAAATCACCCTATGAAAATTGTTAGTAAGATAGGAAACCATTTCCCAGCTGGAGCCATGGGCACCTGAGTCTATTGGCCCAGATTTTTGCATTATAGCTGGAGGTTCTTATACTGAAGACTCTGGATCAAGTCATAATTTTGCCATATTTAGAGGAGAAATCTGATTTGGGTTCCTCTTGTCCCAGTACATTGTCCTCCCAAAGAGGATGTTTTCTGAGGTCTTCAGCGGGTGATTGGTTATTCTTGTTCCACTCCTCTGAATAACCTGAACTGAAGCATCACCTGAAAGTCTTACACAGTTCTGTAAGACATTCTGATGAAATGAAGTGAATTAATTTTTTACTAGCTCTGCTGCCCTAACATATATCGTGAAAGGGATAGGAGGTGAAGGCATCAGAAGGCATCTTGTCCTCTGTATGTGAAGAAGGAGAATCCTTTGCAGGTATGTATGGTATCTTTTTACAATGAAAGTTTCAAGTTCATTCATGGTAGAGATATTCTAGGTACATCAGTTACACCAATGCCCATATGCTTTGTTGTTCTTTCAGATTAGGCTTGTTGGAAAGGGGTTGGAGCCTGTTCAGCCTGTTTACATTACTTAGGTGTTTGTGCCATACATTCTGTGTCTCTTTTCATTTGTGAAAGGATAGGAGGAATGTGAATGAAATGCGGGGCCATATTTCCTAAGTACATTGACAGGACTTGGCAACTCATCCTTCAGATCACCTTACAAATGAGATTCAGCAAGTTTTTCAGTCTTTACTGCTTCTCACAATCACTTTGAATTTGATATCCTTTTTATTAGAGACATGTTTCTTTTGTAGCCTGTCTCTTCAAAGTCCCTGTCTGTTCTCCGTGTTTCTTCTCCATTCATTGCCTCTTATCACATATTCAGAGTACTCCTGGGGCTGTTTGACTTTTCTTTTGTTAGTCATAAAGTATCTGTTATATTGGTGTTCCATCTAAGGAGTCTCTAAGGGCTCCTGGGAAGGACGTGAAATATAAAATTACGCAGCTCTGTCTCAGAACATCATGATAGTTCTCTAATCCCAGTACACAATATCAAGATACTTTGCTTTATGCAGATGAACATTACTATCTGATGAAGAAACAAGATTCCAACTCCAGCTCCATTAGGTATTTCTGAGTGCAAGCTCTCATTCTTCCCGTCACTAGGTATAAATTTGTGCGAGGACATTTGAGAGAAAGTCTACTTGTAGCTAACATCCTGGTAGCTAACAAGCTGGTAGCTTGCCAGAGGATGTGGTTTAAGATTATCTGCCTTCAAAGTTCTCCAGGGGAACATATATTTAAAAAACTCCCAGGGAAAGAGGTGGGAAGGTTGTTAGGAGGGAATAATGGAGGTCTGTTCCCAACAGACCAGATTAGCTTTAGAAAACTTACATAGAAATCAAACTTTTTTAACTGAAAGGAAAGGTCTGTGCAAATGCAAAGGTAGCATTCACCCAGTCAAAGCACTAAAGAACATCAAACTGGATTGTCTTTTTTCAAATATAAAGTTTATTTGTGACATATTTGTTAAGATAAGGAGAGATATGGTATTACAGCATTGTACAAGGGAAAGGATTGCCTGTTACAGAGCTCTGTTTGTCTTCCACTTTGGCCATTTTCATGGTCTGGCCTTGCTGCTGTTGACCTTCCCATGAATAATGTTGCCTTGAGTACTATGAAAAAGTATTAAGAGTAATACTTACTCCACAGATACTAGCATGAACTCTTAGGCGTGCATCAGACAGACGAGATGACATTGCTTGTTATTTCCTTATTTTCCTACCACACAGAACAGATGTTCAAAGGCCGCCTTCTTGCTTGTTACCTGGAGATATTTTCCTCTGTGGGTGACTTGGACTGGCCCAGCAGTGACAAAGATCTGACCTAACTAGATTCTTGAGCAGGACACTGGGATGTGGAGTAGGCTGAAGAGTAGGCTGAATGGACAAGTGATCCCTGGAGCATGAAACTAAACAGAGTCCTGTTGTGCTGCTTTGCTGTGCTTATTTATGTATGTGGCTATGTGGAGATTTTCGTGTTTCCATTCCCTTCTCTTTTTTGCAGTCTCAGTGCTGGTGGCTCTATGCTTCTAAGAATTTTAATGTTTCTGAGTGGAGAAGACCCAGTGTCAGTGCTGACCAACACAGTGTGGCATTTTTTTCCTACAACTTGAAATAAAAGCATAGCTCGAGAAAGGGGCTTGAGTTTTTTTTGGTTTGTTTTCAAAAGAGATTTAGCTGGATTGATCTTAGCAGCAGGCAAAGACTGCAGATGAAGCAGGCCCTTATGATCCTTTCCCATCTGTTCACCTGCATGTGCTGATGCTTTTATTTTTGAACTGGGGAGCACCTCTCTCTTCTGTCTAGGTACCTCTGAGCGCCATGGGTGCTGGTCAGTGGTGATAACTCCGCAGTTCTGCAATAATCCAGAAAGCCCTTATTCATAAATAAGTAGTGTCTCTCCCAGACATCAGGAATATTTCAGTGCCTTGAGATTCTCCTTTGCTTTTTCCTCTGCTTTAGCTAATATTTATTTTTATTTCTGATTCTTTTTTGCAGCTGCCAGCAGAAGTCTATGCAGCCTTGAGTCTTGGAAGTCATATGTTGGTGTTATGAGTCCTATTTTTTCTCTTAATACTGGCAGGGCACCCACAGGCGGTCTGAGATGTCTCCAGTTCATACTGTCCCTGGTTGTCGTGTCTGTGTGCTAGACAGAATAACTCTTCCTCTTGACTAGCTTTCCTGTTTATATTTTTTTCATGTTTTCAAATGATTTCTCTTTTTCTGGATTTAAGCCACTCGATAATAATTAACAATGCAAATGGCGGGCAGTTACAGTCAGTCTTTTCTTATGCTCCCTTGGTTCTAAGGGGATCTGACATAAATATAAATAATATAATTACAGTGTAATCTATTTATGGACAGAGTTCCTAGTCCTGCTAAGGATTTCCCAGTGGGAGCAGGAAGGAGGAAGTCTGTGCCATCCATGCTATGAAGAAGTAGCACCATCCTATTGAAAGGAAATTTTACGGTTGCAGTATCAGTCCCTATGGAGTTGCTGTTTTCTCCTGCTGCAGAGGGAGTGGCTGCTGATTTTGTGGAGGTGAATTGTAAATCACTATGATATTGCTAGTCTTTTTGCCAAATACCCACTATGGCCTGGGCCCCAGGGCCTGGCGCATGGGTTTGTTGCCCTGAAGAACGCTAAACATTTCTTCGCAATCACTTCCCTCTGTGCTCAAATATCCACCAGTAGTGGGACTTTGTCAGGGTCCCTGTGTTTTAAGTGCAATACACCTAAAAATAGGTAGATCTGAATTTTCCTGGAAATAAATGTGGACATAATTAAAAATTCAAAGTTTGTAGGGATTGAAAGCTTTTTCCCGTTGGCCTCAAGGACTCAGATCCCTGGTGATGTGACTAGGTTGAGCAGATGTATTACAAATGCTTTTCCAAGTCTCCTGAGTCTTTGCTCCACATGAAGCTGTGTTGAGAAGGGAGAGTGAGGGAGGAAGAGGCAAGGCACTATCTTTCCTGCAGAGGAGCTTCACTTTCTGTACCAGTGGTAGCAAAAGGTGGGACTGCAGGCAGGAGGTTGCTGTGATCTTGTCTTGTTCCGTGGCATTGGACTGTGGCTTTTGCTACTGATCTCCTTTTGAGGTGACATCCAGTCTTCAACACTCAGTGTCTGACTCTTTAGAGTATCTGCCTTCTAGATATATTGGATTGCTTTTATTGTTATTAAAATTAGAATAATCATTTCCAACAGGAAGCTGACCAGATGTGCTCATTTATCAGAACAGATCCCTTTTTTCTGTGTAACATCCAGCTGTCCTAGCACTTTTCAGAGCAGACCCATTAATCTCAGTTTTCTTGGTGCTGAGATTCCTGAAAGCTGTCAAGAATTGCTCACTAATAATTGCATCTCTGATGCTTTCATCAGGAGTAAAATATGACTCGAAACTCTAGGAAATGCTGGTTAGTGCTCAGAACTTCTTCAATAAGAAAAGGAACCAATAATCTATCATCTGCAAGGGAATGCTTCAGTCCCATCCCCAGTGTAAAATATTTTTAAAAGAGTTCATTATGAAAGTATTTTTGGATTATCGTTGATTTAGCTTGTGTGCTGTTTTCTCAGACTGTAGGAATGCAGTCTGACAGAATGTGTATGGGAGAAAAAATACACATTTTTACATACTGGAGGGCTGCAAGACTGGGCAGGGAGCTGACTTTAGCTTGGCATTACAAGAAGGGAAGTTTTCCTTAAGAATGATAGCCACTGTTGAAAATGAGACTGATCCACAGACTCTGAGTAGCGTGGAAACTAAGTCCTTGTCTCTGCTAACAGCATAAACAGCCCAATTAAGTTGGGAGGATGCTTGAAGTTATTTTTATTCCAGTCATAAGACCCCTGGTACATTACGTAATTATTTTGATATTAAGTATTTTATAATATTTGGTTTATCTGTTTTCACTAGATTGGAATAAACTACTTTGGGATAAACTGTGCTTTCCAGTTTTGGTGCGGTTTTAATTGAAAAAGTGTATTTAATGATCAGAAATTCTTGATGCACATAAGCGCTCAGTCTGAAAAGGCGAAGAATGGGATATATAATCATGGGCAGCTACCAATATGGGCACTTCCTGTCCCACAGAAATCTGCCACTCTGCTCAGATATTTATTGTCCACTATAATTATGGCAAATCTTTAAATCCTTTCAGATGTTATTTAGATGCTCTGGGGGCTCATGGTTGTTGTTTTCAAAAATTGTCCCAGGGTGTCTAATTTCCATTTGGCAAGATAGCCATGGTAGGCAGAATATGGATTAGACTTAAAGTCTCGGGTGACTTCCCACAGCAGCACCTTATTTACGCATATTTACTTGACTAGAAAAGTATGTTCTCATATATGGGAAGATACTTTTTGATAAAGTTCATTTTCTATGTTGTTTGTAGTACACAACAAATTCTTTTTAAACAGTTAGTGAAAAGAAAACAGGCCCTAATTTGTTAGGACTGCTATTGACCTGGTGCTTTTGATCCAATCCAGCACAACAGAAGTCCAAGGAGATTCCTGGCAGTGACAGCAATTTGAGTAAGATAGCAAATTTTTTGGACATTGTGGTTTGCAGAGTACATTACAACTGGCATACATGGCTATGATGGTCTACTCACACAGAGACATCCAGCCATATGGCCAGAGGACAGGGTAAATGCAGTAGACTCAGATGCTGAGCTGTACAAGGGAGGGCTATGAGAAGGGAGACTGAAGGCTTTTCATCATAGAAGGAAAAGAAACGTTGTTCCAGAAAACCGTTCTAAACAAAGTATATAGTGTGTGTTGGGGAAAATGAGTGTGTGCTGGACAAAACTTAAAAAGGACCTTTCATTGTCAAAGTGCAACAAAGGCGAGGGAGGAGTATTGTCACATGGATGAAGAGTCACTCACGGTATATTTTAAGCAGCCAGCAATAGATCCTTTCATACCTAAAAATAAAGATCTGTGGGTCTCATCCAAAACCCATGGAAGCAAATGAGATTATTTTCATTGACCTTTGAATTGGCAGCCATAAATAGATGGTTTTTGTCTTTGTCCCCTTCTGCTGGAAAGGAAGAGGACTTTTTAGGTTTCATAGCTCTTTGAGCTAAGCTGCTGAAAGGCTGTGTCTGCTGATAGTTACACACAGATCCCTCACCACTCCCATTCTTGGGAAAAAGAGCACTGCTGGGGGTGAGGTGAGCTGAGAAGGGGTGAATTGTAGGAATGGCAGCCTCCAACATGCTTGAGCATGAGGAAAAGAAAAGGAAAAGATTTTTATACAGAAAATAGCACTTGGGATAACTCTGGTGTCATTGGTGGGGGTGAGAGAGTTGATTTTTTTTAAGGCAGGAAAGGAATGCATCTTCAGATACCTGCTCTGACTTTCTTTATAACATGTGCTATGAAGCCATGCTTGACAGTGAGCCTAGAGCTTCTGGTTGAGCAGTAAGATATCTTAGAAAGCCATTTTCTTGATTTCAAAGCAGTGTATGTTTAAATGACAGAAAGTGTAAGGTGTCTGACTGACTGAATACCATGCATGCAATTCTGCATGGAAGAACCTGTCTCTCAGTATATTTACAGAAGGCTATCCACTATGCAAGCAGTAATCTCCTACAGTGCTATTGCTGTTTTGTAGTATCGTTATTCCTCATTGTACTAAAAATCAGTGCAATGAGTTTAGTGCCTGTGCACTAACAAGCTTAGGACACACAGTAGCTTGAGCAGACAAAGACAGATCCTGTGTTGGCTCCTCAAAATGATACACACAGTGGTCCCTGGTTTGCTTAATGTTTCAGTCCAGTAATTGAGTTTTGTCCCTCCAGAAATACTTAGCCAGTGTTGGGAACCAGACTCATGGTACCCCATCCCATCTCCCACAAATAGAAAACATCTCCAGTTGGGCCTGAATTATTATCTGACCATGCTGTTGTATTTGTCTTTAAAATCATTGCTGAACTGTTCTACTGACACCTCTTCACTTTTTCAATGCCCCAAGCTCCCTTGTTGGCTCTAGAGGTGGTTTTTTTTCGTATCTTGTTGTTTCTTCTTTAATCCCTTTCTCCTGAAGAGAGCAAAGAACTTGGACATGTAGTGGAGTCAAAGCAGCCAGAGCAGGTGTGATAGTGTGACGACTTCCTTCTTTGAAGAAGAGGAGATTTTGGGTAGAAAAGAAGATGTGTTATAACTTTCTGTAAGAAGCAGAATAGCAGCAGCAATGACAGTTCATGAAGCAACAATTAGTAGGACTGGAGTAACTATTTCAGGCTGAGTACATAATTAACTTTATCTTTTCCATATTAAAAAACAATGTATTTTTTGCTATTTCTTTAGCATGATGTTTGAAATCCTTTGGATTTGGAGGAATTAAGAGCAATGTACCCAAGAAAACATTCTTCTTCAAGACGGGAAGCACCAGGAAGTGCCTGTGGTGAATGCCCAGAGTCTAACACCAGAGCAGCTTTGGCTGAGTGATGAGGGTTGGATTTCCAAGGAAATGGAGGGGGGTACATGTTATACTGCCCTAAAGAGTTAGCAGGACTTGATTGTCTGAAAGCTTTTTTGAAAATCCAGAGCTAATATTATTAGTCTAGGTAAAGCCTTGGGCATTAGTGTTGAGTGGAAGACAACTCTTTCTAGTCTCTGGTTATGGCTTCATACTCTGAAAACTTTTTACAACTCCAGGTGTAAGAGTCAATTAACTAGATATTCCTACAATCAACCAGTGATTACTTTTGCTAGAGCAGAATTCAGCTTTCATTCCTATTCTCTCACTTTTTAAAGTTTCTTACAAGTACCTTAGATGTATTTCAGATGATAGGTTTCCATACAAGATTTCAACCTACAACCTGAAAATGAGAGTTTTGGCTTGTACAGCTCTCCTTTTTTGGAGGGCATGGGAGGGTGGGTAGGAAGGGCAAGTGCAACATGCACCTTGGATAAATGAAACCTGGAAGAGGCCTGAGAAATGTTTCTAGACCATTCTCTCACAATTTATTGTAGCTACCATTGTCCTTTCACAAGATTACATTCTAGAAAACAAGCTACAGCTGTGCTGCTGTGTAAAATGTATGGGATCTGTTCTCTGTCTCTTACGCAAAATGACACGGCACAGCTCACATCCATGCAACTAGGTTTTCTTCCTTTCCAAAACAGATTGAAAAGATTTCAGTCTGCCTACTGGGAACCACCCCTGGCTCTTGTTGTCACCTGCCATTCCCAGGCTCTATCTGGGAGAAAGCATGTTAACAGTTTAAATAGCATGGTCAGTACTTGAAACCATGTCCTGACCCTCTTTTATCTACAAATACAGACTTAGGCATGCACAACAGTGCCAGAAATGGCTGTATTATTGAAGTGTGTACTTCAACAAACCTATGTCAATGTAAAGTAGTGCTAGACTGTTTCCTCCCTTTATCCCCATAAAGTTCAGAGGCCTGGCCATCATCTCCTGCCAGGTAACTGCAAATGCTGCCATTAAAGGATTCATCCTCTCAAGGAGATAATAGAAACTGCTTGATATGTGAACCCCAAAGTATGATTCTCTTTATTTACTCTGAGAGGACCTACTTGATAGGATTTTTAAGTACATGGTTAACTTCAGGCATGCAGCTTCCCATGAGCCAGTCATGCTCATGCTCAGAGATAAGTACTTAAACTGCGATTCAGCAAGCTGTTAAAGTAAGCCTGCCAGGCTGAATGAAGACAGCACAAGAGTCCTACAGATAGCCATGTCCTTTAATACAAACAAACTGGAACTGTGATTTATCTCATACCCTGATTCTGTCCATATTCTTATGCTCTGAATCTGTCTATTCTAACCCTGAAAACAGGGTTTTGCTCATTAATACCAAATTCATATTTGTCTGGCAGCATCCCAGTCTCCAAGCATAGCCTTGGAAGATACAGATGGTTACTTGCAGTGCGGAAGAAAAGGACAGAAGGTGGTAGTTTTCCTTCATGGTACTGTGAGTTAAGTATCCATACGCCTTTTTTCTTTGGGGAGAGACAGGAGTTTGAGAGGGAAAAATCTCTCTCATCTTGCCCCAGAATGAAAACAGTATTTGAAGGTTTATTTAGTTATTTCTCATGAAAAGGAGTTGTTTTGAATTTTCAGCCAGCTCTTGTTTCAAGCATTTCTTTGAAATTGTAGGACAGATATTTGCTGTCCTACAGCAAGTTACTGTTATTTAGGAGAAGCTGAATTTATGATGTGGCTTTTTTATATCAGTGCCCAGCATTTTAGAAGAAACACTCTGTGCTGTGAAGCTTATTATTAAATTGCATTTGTTAGTAATGCAAGAACTTGCTATTACGAATGAATGGAGAATCAGGCCTTGGGAAGGGTATTCTAGCACTGTTAAGATGGATTATCGAGATCTAGCCTCACATATTGACTTTCTTTTTTTTTCTTCTTTTTCCCTTCTCTTCGATACCATGCCACCTGCTCAGAAAGCCTTGTTTGCTGTTGAGCTGTCTGGGTCTACAGAAACTTGTTTTACCTGTCATTTAGATAATGTTTGAGTCAGCCTTCTTTTCAAATGCAATGAAAGAGGGCTGTAAAGAACTCAGTAATTTGCTGTGGTCTTCATACTGCCCAGGCCCACTTTTCTGGCTCTGTTAATTTACTATAACTGGCTTGTGAAGGCTCTCCAGTGATAATGTTTAGGAAACAAGAACAAAATAAGAGCTCTACTTCTTGCAGTACAACAGTGAGAGAAATCTGAGTTAGTAGTTACAGAGTCGCTTTTGGAAGCTGTAAGATCTAGTACTAATTTGTAGAATCACCTTAAGCATGCAGCCTTTGATTTTCAGATCCTGTCTGTCAAGGTAACACTTCACAGGGGTGTTGTAACAAGTGCAGAGCTCTTCATGACCTCATGTGGTAGGTGCTATGGGAGGCCACCGTTTCATGATTAAAGGCGTGGGTGAAAATCATGGAATTTTAATGTAAAACTAACTTACGATACATACACAGGACCAAAGATGTTTGTAACACTTGGATGCTTTTTGTGATGTGGAGCCAAACCTTTTGAACTCCAGCCAGCATTACTAGTCATGCTCCTGACATGCCTCCTAGCTGATTGCATGGAGATTTCCTTGCATTTTATACAGAATGCCTCCTCTCAGATGGTGTTTCATATTCTCACGACTTCAGTCTGCCTGTTCTGAAATACCAGCATGCCTGCTGGTCACTTCTATATGCTCTAGTGACTCAGTAATGCTGTTCTCTGGCTGGTGTGGGATTTCCTTCTGTTTCTCAGGGATACAGTGTCAGCTTAGCTGTCCTGAGTTTACGTGTCCTGAAAGCCTATTTCCTCATCACTTGTCAAGTCACATCTGCCTTTTCTCCTCCTCCTACCCCAGTCCTTCTGTCTCTTTTTTGTGGTGGTGTTAGACTTCCAGTGCCCGGAACAGTTCACATGTGGGACTCACTTGAAGCTGAAGCAAAGGTGGTTGAAGAAGGAAGGGAAAGGATATCTCCATTAAATTACAGGGACTCCCTAAACAAAAAAGGAATACTTATCACTGTAGTTTTTCTGCAGTTATGGGGTGGGAAAGGTGGTCCTCTTTTTTCAGTCAGAGACTGATTTTTCAGAGCTTTAACAGTTAATGAAATACATCCTTTAGAATATATGATTGCATGCAAGGTACTGGTGTTTTCCTGCTGAAAAGACTCTCTTTGCAACAATTTTTGCTCTGGCTCAACTTCACAGCCCTCAGGAAGTTCTAACAGTGGAAGGAAGCCAACTTGGATAGAGCTTCACTGTTCACACTGGGCAGAACCTTACCTGTAACTGTGCAATATCCTTATTCCTGTACTCCTTCACCTTTCACAATCAGTCTTGCAGGCTTCACATGAACGAAAAGGAAATAAGCATAACAGGGAACTTGAGAGAACCCAATTCTGCATTCACGAGAGTGCTTAAGTACTCTGGTGTTGTAGCAGAGTTTCTTCTTGATAAGGGAGAGCATATTAGCTAAGTGCCTTAATAACTTACCAAGTATCCTTCCTAATCGAGTTTTCCACAGCACATATATTTCTTTACTGTGCCAATATGTTATATCCCTCTTCTGTGAGCAAGATTTCTGCTGCAGAACTTTCTACCTAATGCTGGACTGCCCCAGCTCATGAGTAAACCTTCTCCCCTCACCTGTCAAATGACTCTGTTGTGCCCATTGTACATTTTCTTGTACCGCTGACTTCTTTGGATGGACAAACTGAGGCACCAAGGGGAATATGTGACTTAAGACCCTGCAATGAGACAGTAACAGATGAAGAAGTAAAGATTGCACAAGTCTAGTCTCCAATGCTGAACCAATGAGAATATACACTATGTCTCATGCCACGAAAAGATGATAGTGAGAGACAAAAACTGCTACCATAAAAAGAAAAATTTAGGGTATATATATTCCCTGACATTTGGAATGTTCTCTTTCCATATGTAAGAGATGTAAGTGGGATCCTCTAGCTCGTATATTCAGGCTGCAATGTGTCAAATATAACATGAAATTGCAAAAGTCTGATGCTGAAATGATGATGAATGTGTGGTAAAATTGTGGGAACTCACAGACCTAAATGCTGAGTTCCCATTTACTCTAGTAACATGCAGTGTACACACCATGTACTTAGTTAAAGCCATTTTTATATTAGGTTTCTTTTTTTTCTTTTTTTTTCTTTTTTTTTCCTTTTTTCTTCAGGCTGTGATACTCATTATTGATCTTTAGCATTTGTACAGGCTGATAACAAAGGACAAGTAAAGTACAGATACAAATGATTATTCAGTACCTTCCATGTCCATTGCTCAATTGTTAATCCTGCAAAACATTTTAATCTGTAACATGACAGATATAGTTTGTTTGATATGACAGCTTTGAAAGTAAAATGCTTTTGTGCTCAGTGGTCTGCAGCTTTAAATTCAGCAGACACTCATTTGTACTAAGGGCCATTTTGTCCCCTGAAGGCCACAGCCTTTACCACTTGAGGCAGAGACTTTGTCCTCTTTCACCAGCTGCTTCACTTTTCTCATTCCTTTTAATTATTTTAGCTGGAACTTTTACGTTACAGTCCGTGGAATAAGAAAATTCTTTCATTAGAGTTAAACATTTTCTGCTGACAACCCTCTGACCTATTCCATCTGCATGTTTGAGTGATGCTTTTTTGATTAAAATAAATAATTTTATTTTAACCAAGGAATAAAAACAATGTGATACTTCGGATAAACATTATTGCATCAGTGGAGCAAAAGAAAAGAAACCAGTCTTTGCTACAAAGCCTGCATTTTACCTTGTTTTTTCACTACAACAGTTTCTCATTTGTGAAAAATCTCAGTGGGATCTCATGAGAATAATCTCATTCCTGCTGTGGTAAGCCAGGACCCCCATCTTCCTCCTGGTATCTTCTCACAGTTTGGGCAAGAAGCAATGTATGTTACAGCTGGTTATGACCTGACTCTGGGAAGACGCACAGAACAGGAGTGCTAACTGTTTAGCTCAAGTTTATGTGTTCCCCTCACATACTAGGGTTTCAATTCAGGTTTTTTCTCCTTCTTTCTCCTACTATTCCTGAAACTTGTAAGATCCTTGAGTCTTTGAGACTTCCATTCCTCTGATAATTTTGAATAAAAATGGGCAGTAAATTGGAGAGAAAGGGAAGGGATGATGCCAGCTATTACGCTATGACTGTGTTAGCTTCATTGTCTTAGGAAATCATGCCTCAAGATTATTCCAGCTCATTCTGTACACACAGATAACTCTTTACAGAAGTGCAAAAGTTCAATCTATCCTACTGGTGTTAGAAAGTCAGAACTTATTGTTATCTCAGTAAATTCTTGGATTATAATTTTTTAAAGTAATTTAGGTAGTTTCTCATCCAAAGTCCTGTTTAAAAATGGTTAACCATTCATAGCCTTAATTTCACTAAAATGTTCATGGGATTTAGGAAGCCTAGCCTATGAAAGAGGTTCTGTGATGCACCTGAATAGGTATCTCAGTATCTTTAAGAAACTGGGACCACATCTCTCTTTTTGGAAAATAATTCTTAAACATGTGGTGTGGTACCCTTCCCCTCATCAGGAACATACCTTCTGTAAGAAGAGGCCAGAAAACAGATTCTGAATGCTTTCCCACAAACTTCCATGGTAGTGGAAAATGAATCAGGCTTAAAGGCTACAGAGATTAGACTATGCAACAACAAATGTGATACTCTGAGGCAAGTCAGTCCATATCTACAGTGTGCCATGTTTGTTGTATTTCTTATAGCATCACTATAAAACTTTAATCCTTCTAGGCACAAATATTATCCCACTTAATATTAGCAGTATCGCCATCCTTGTTGGATAACAGGATAACACATCCTGGTGTTACCTTGTTGATTCATATCTCATTAATTCCTTGCCTTTCACTTCCTTATCTTCCTCTGGTAAGGCTTGCTTTCTGCTTCCAAAATGGGCTGAGTACATTTCAGCCTGAATATGTCTGTGCAGTCAGCCCATCTGGGTACTCTGGTATGCAGCGTCATCCAACCAGCTTTCCCAAACTCTCTACTCCTATTGTTCTGGTTTCCCACCACTCTTCTCCCTCTTTCTGCCAGATGCTGCCTCATTCTGGGTCTGAATTGAGGATATACAATCAGTTCTACTTTCTGCAGCTTGCAATCCACAGCTGTTATTTGATCTCATTTCCCCCTTTTTTTCCCTCCTCCCCCTTTCAGTTTTGATCTAGTTCCAGAGTTTCATTATCTAATTGATTTGTTCTGGTAGACCTTTAATTTCTTCATCTTTTAGTAGGTCTTATGAGGATTGTTTTCTCACTTTGGAGCTTAGTGATGGCTGCTTTTCCCATTTAATATGTACAGGCTGCCAATCACTTCTACCAGACTTCATCTCAGTCTCCAGCAGTCGCTATTCAGTTCATGGTTGTTATCTGGCCTTTCCCAGTAGTTGTTTGGCTTAGAACCAAGAATGCAAGAGTACACAAATGCCCATGTGATGGTCTGCCGTTGACATTATAAGACAATTACCAGCTTACTTCAGAGATTTTCACTCTAGAAATGTTAGGTTTCTGTACATATTGCTGGCTGTGGTTACTTTTTTGAGGTTTATTTTGAGACAGACTGGAGAAGTCATGCTTCCTGCAATAAAAACATGTTCAGTCACCTTCTTGCCAAGTTTCAATACACAGGAATCGACAGAGCCGTGCATCATCTTGGTTGTGACGGAACAGTGGTAGACCCTGAGAGCCACGTGCTGAGAGGTATCAGTTTTCTGTACAGAACTTGGGTCACAGTTTCCAATCATCTTGTCTCCTTAGTTATATGTATTTTTTTTTTTCTCTTAACAAGGGGATCTTTGTCTCATCTAGGGCTTCTAGATACTGCTGTAATATAAGTGTAATATACAAGTAGTTTTAATGAGTAAGTGCTATTTGAATGAACAAGGATGGTGACTAAGAACTTGAAAAAGTTGCACTTTATATAAGTTGCATCTTACCCAATGCACATGTATTTATTTAGGTGTTTTAGGGTTCTTCAGAAATATTTTGGTCTACTAAGAGTATAGTATTGCTTTGACATACAACATGAACAGTGTAGTGGGAGAAGGCAGGGAGGACACACTGATCAAGTGAATTATGTGATTTTTAATTTTTTTCCATATAAATGCTACTGATTTCTATAAGGAATAATTACCCATATTTAGAGCTGATTGGAGAACAGGGTCCCTTTTTTTTTCTGGAGAAATGGAGGGAATGTGGAGATTTCTAAGCTTCTTTACAGTTCAGTCTTACATTGAAGTCTTGCAGGTGTTGAGTGCTGCCCACACTGTGGTAGCAGTGCCATTTTTCTGCTACTATTTAAAGAACATTAGGGCACCACAGTTTTAGTCAAAAGCTGAAGCTGTTCTTATCCAAGAAATGTACTTAAACCAGTTTATTTTGTTCACTATGCATAGTTTTTATTATTTTTGTGGGTTAATGAATTCCTTCACTGAAACTTTGAGTTGCTGTTCTGTAGTGATGGAATAGAGAGTCATACCACTTTGGCCTCCATATTTAAGTGGCATTTTATTTTACTTTAACTCCAGATTGCTTTTTGGATGGAGAAAAATCTTGCTTCAGAATGAATGAGTAAGACTGTCAGTTGATGTGAATTGGTGTAGTACCACTGAAGAAGATGCGACAACTATAGATTATCAGCTAGATATTTGACACAATATAGTTGTAACAAAAGCTGGCTCTCCCAGAACTGCGTTCATGACAGTTCCTCTTGTTAGTGGGGCAATGTTTCACAGGTTCTTTTAGTCAAGCAATTTTGGTCTACCACCAAATGACTGGTCAATGCTTCATCCATCTCCTTTCCTAGGATGAAATGTGACTAGCGAGCCTGTTACAATGCTGCTTTATCAGTAAAGCCCTTAGGGTCTGGAGGGACTAAGAGTGAAAAGGCCACGTTGTCTGACTCCTGACAGAAGAGCAAGGTGACTTTGTGGTCACCTTCAGACATGGTTTTGCTGCTTGATCTCTTTCCATCGGTCCAACTTCAGCCATTTAATGGATAAGAGTGGCCTGCCATCTTTGTTGCCACTGAAGTGAACTCCAGGGGAATTCTCACGCAGGTGGTTTTATGTTCCTGCTCTGGAAGAAAACTATCACTAAAAGCTTAACTGCAAGGTTGTATAGCTTCCTTGTGACTAAATTCGGATGTTCTTAGCTGCCTGACAGGCAAGAAATAGTACCAATATCTTGCACTTTTCTCATAAGGGAGTTCTGACTCCAAAACTGAATTAGTAGCTTTGGGGACAGAAACACACCTGGCTTCTGCTAGCTTCCTGGGCTGCTCCAGAGCATGGGCTTCCACTGGCAGTGAGTTTGAGGGTGATGCTGTACTGCAGCCAGCCTTTGGGGTGGGAAATTTGTGGGAGTTTTACCACAGTCTTCAGTGGGATTAGTCAAACCAACAGTGAAAATCCCCTATACAAAGTGGATTCTGTTATGCTGTTATCTTTACAAGAAACTAAATAGTGATCTAACCAAATGAGAAGGGTTGTAGACAAAGAGTTAGGAAACATAATGCTGGATTAAAAAAATACCACTGTAGAGAGAGATATATGTAAACCCATAGACAGACCACCCTCAGAGTATTCAAAGTGTTTTAAATAGCAAAAATTCTGGGCTGTAATGATAGACATCCAATGTACAAGCTAGTTTAATAAAGGGCAAGAAGCAACAGAAAAATTAGTTATGCCTCAAATAAGGGAAGTTTCAATGTCTGTGGGAGAAAATAAAAAGCATGTACGCTTAGTCTGAAGTAATGTGGGAAGGAAAACTACTTTGAGTGGCAATGAAATCTTCTATTCCACTCTTGAAACACTTATGCAAGAGCTTAAAGTGTTAAGAAAGGGCTAAAAGCAGGTCGGTCTGCCTTGAATTTTAGAAGTTTCTTTTACATCCCTTTGTCAAAGAGGTGCTCAGAGAGTGGCTAGTTAAGTGACATGATGTTTAAATGGATGTTTATGAACCTTATAACCAAAAAAATGCCATTCTGACTGTGGAACTGTGAATCTGTGACACCTGGATTCTGTTTCTGATTTTTCTCGTTAAACTTTGGTGAACTGCATAATTTTGCTGAGCCTTGCTTTATTCATCTGTAAGAGATACTTAGAAGCATTGTGGGAAACAGTTGATTGTGTGCGTATATGTGCCTTTCAGTCCCTTTTATTCACCAAATGAAATTTCCCCAGAAAAGCATGGTATTTTAATTCTTGTTTTCACTCTGAAGGCAGGGAAAACCATCTTTGTAAGGCTTTCCCATGGAAACAAAATGAAAATAATACATATGAAAATGTCAGAATATTTATTTTGATAATAGACTGAAATACAGTTGAACGTAATGAGATATATGATTGTAATAAGTACACACTTAGTTTTGAATTTTGGCATGAACCTAAAATATATCAATTATACAAATTAAATATTTAAATATTATCTAAATTAATTGAGAATGTTAAAATACATTGTTCAGACCTTTTCCTTGACAAGGAATTTAAGAAGTTGGCCTTCTTCTGCACAATGTTATGATAGCAAGAAAACAGAATTTTTCAACAAACAGTTCCGCTTCTTATCTTTCACTAAGTAGATAACTGACCACACCTTAATTATATACCTCCAAAAGAGAAGCAGTTTCATTAAGAGTATTTATGTAAGTTACTATGAAACAAAAAGGACTCAGCTTTGCTTCGGATGAGCCAAGGCCCTAGTAAATTTGAGAGATTTTTAAATACAGAATGATAAAGTGCATGAGATGATTAGTAAAAGATGATGGAAAGGGTTGCTGGTTTGCTAAAGCTGCCTACAGCTTGTTTCAACAAGTAAACTAAGGTTCTGATCAATTGTAGTAATTACTACGTGGTGAATTTCTTTACCGAAAACAAAGGTATTAAGTGTCTTTGATTGATTGTCAGCTTTGGTAGTTACACCCTGCTTAAATTCCACCTTAAAATTTTAAATGTATACACTGTTCTTCACTTCCTGTTCTATTGAATTACATATAACTTCTTTTCACCTTCTGCATTAAAGTAGGGACGCCATCCTCTTTTTTTTTTTGCATATGACTTTTGAAACCAGGAGGACTATGAAAGCTGAGCTGTAGGACTGGATCCTCATCTTGGAAGTGATTGGACTTTTTCCTTTTTCGATGAAGGGAGATTCAATTGCACTGTACATATACTGTGTGCACAATGCACTATATCAGTAGAACTATAATCTTACCTTTGATCATTCCTACGTGAAAAGACTGTCTTGTTGATAAGTTCTGCCTATGAGATTCTTGTAGGATAAGGTAACATGTTAAGTGAGCAGGGAAAAGGAAGTTACACTCCTGGAAATTTTTTTTTTTTTTTTTTTTTTTAGTTTGACCTTTCTACTCAAGGTAAAGCAGAAATTGGAACATAAAAGCTTAAACTTCAGTACGGATGCTTTCCAAATTCCTCATGTGAGGAAAAAAAAAAGCTATAAAATAAATGCAAAGCTCTTCACCAGCAACTGTTGGACATTCTTTTCAGACCGTACAAACAGTGTCCTTCTTAACTATAGCTCTGCAGTTCATACAGTTTGTATCCACATTCTTATTTTATTTTCCAATTAAAACTTGTAATTATTCATTCTATTAAGGAACAACAACAAATGAAAGCCCTATAACATGCTGAAATTCATGTTGGGTGCATTTCCACCAGTCAATGGAACGGTGTTTACAGTAAGAAGAATTGTGATATTTAGTATAGCATAGAATCAGGGCCTCTGTGATGTTATGTTTTATTTTGCTGCTGTATCAAAACTCAGCTGTTACTGGTGTGGGACATTTTTCTCCTTTTGGTAGGAAATAAAAACATTCCAAATGTAAGGTCATGAACAGTCATTTCTTGATGAGGATAGACTCATTTTGGGAATTCCTAAAAAAGACCTTGATTTCTTTCTTGCTAATCATACTTGGGCTCTTTCTCTTTCACAAAATAACTTCTGCTTTTTCTCTCTGAGATAGTTTTTATTGGAGTATGTGGAGCTTTCACAGAGACTGCTCTATCACCTCACCCATGACTGAAAATGAACAGATAAATGGAGGATGGGGAGAGTGGCATCTGTGTTGTGCTCAAAAGGGAGTTCTTCAGTTTTAAATATGTAAGGGAGATTTGGAGGCAGGCAAGGAGCTGGTCTGGAAAGGTTCACTAATGTCTGACTGCACAAGGGAACATTTCGTGGTGACCATTTTACTGTGCTGCAGTCCTCATAAATTAATCATATCTTGCAAGTTGATGCCTTGCTCTTAGAAGAGCAAGGGTATATGTGAATAGTCTTCCAGAACCACTGGTATGGTTCAGAGAACATATAAGGATTTGCAAAACTTTTTGCAAACTTGCAAAAAGTCCCCCTCTTGGGGAACCACTCCAGTTCTGATGGCTCTTGTCAAATTATGTTTCCTTTGCTGTTTAGGAAAAAGGAATATCTTTTTGAAACCAGGCTTGTGGAGTCCTTTCTCATCCTGTGTCTTCAACTCTGTCATTAGTAGTCAGGTTATTCTGGCTTAATGAGTTACTGCTCATCAGCTGAAACAAACCACCTAAGAGTATGTGGGTGTGTGTTTTTTGCTTGTTCTAACAGCAAACTAAAATGTTTTAGCTTAAATCATCCTGAAGAGAGTTTAAGGGATTGAAGTTTACATTGTGAACCCACAGAGCTGTAAGGCTAGTTAACGGCTGCGTGGAAATGTTAAGCAAAAGTAACTTATTGTTTGCAATGGCCTATCTATATTCCAGTATGACATTATCAATTTAAGATACACCAGTCTGAAATCATTTGGTCTCTTTGGTCATGTGTACATTTTATTTTTAGAACCCAGTTTTATATTTTGTGAAACTTTATTTTATCACAGATTTAAATACTAAATTGGACAAACTCAAGAGGATGTGTTCCTTGTAATTTCTTTATGCTTATATGATTAGTAGATGACCCTTGATTATTTCCTAAGAAATGTTTTCTTTTGTTTGTGTAATGGTTTAACCTGAAGAGAGTGTTGATTATAAGAAAATGAAAATGAGAAATGACCTGAAAACCTCAGGAATTTTGCAGTCTTAGTGTTGTACTGTCCCTGCATAGCATATGTGGTTCAGAGTGATTTCCCAAAATATTAGATGAGAGTAGGCTCAGTCATTAAAAAAATCAATGATTTAATGACTTTCTGAGAAAATCTTTCTTCTGTTTCAGTTGAGAGGTTGCCACATTATGGATCATTTCTTGGAAATAACTGAGTTTCTTCAGGATATGTTATCTTTTCTGTTACACTTGAATAACCTCATCTCTTCCACATTAGGTCTTTCATGTTTAATACACAAACAGGGGGTTGTTCAGGGTAAACTGGAGCATATTTTGGCTCGTGGGGCCTCATTATCACATGAAAAAAAGTAAAGCTTCGTTTGTCAGAGGCCAGGTTGAGAACCCTGCAAAAAGTTAGAAAACACAAAAGTTTTGTACTGCAAACTGACAAGATACAGAAGTGAGCAAGGCCATTTTCACAATTTAACTCAAGGGTACAGGCTAGAAAGCAGTGAAGAATTATTTGTTTGCTTACAATATATTTGGCATGAATTAGAAAAGAGGAAGAACTCCAGACATACCATGCCAAACTTCAATGTTTTTTATATCTGATGTTCTTCAGAGAACAAGCGTGGCTGGTCTAAGATAGGGAACCTGTCAGAAAATTGTATTAGTTGGCTTGATTGTTTTTTCCTTTTGCCATGAGATTAATTTACATATTAGAAGATATTTAGTGATATTTTAAACTTGAGAGAATATTGAATATATCCAATGACGATCTTCTTCCAAATTGTTTCCCTTCCAGATTCTAAATTTACATCTTTTCAAGTGGCAACTAAGCACTTCTTTATCTGGAAAAAAAAAAAAAAGGTAAAAAAACAACCCACCAAAAAAGCCCCAACCCCCCCAAATCACCAAAAAAATAAAATAAAAAAACCCAAACCCCAACAACAAAACCGACAAAACACTCTGTATTGGGAGACTCAAAATAAGAGAGAATCAAAATAAGGTTCTCAGAATCCCGTATGTGTAAATAGGTAGCTGTATTTTTTACAACTTCCAGAAAGAAGATGTAACAGCTACTGGGTCATATGCAGATTAAAGATCAAAAAAAATTCTTTTACTACATTTTCTATGAAAAATGTGTTTTTGAGTGAGATAAGTTGTTTGTTGTTTTTTTTTTTTCTTTTCAGGACTTGGCTACAGACTGAAATATACACATTTGCAAACTGAGGTATTTAAGGCAAAAATTAATTATATGATAAATTACTGTTTTATTCTGTGATCTGGGAACACAACTAATTTGAATAATACATGGGACACTTCCAGTAGACTGTAGACGACTTGAATTTGTAATTATTTTGCTGTATAAATATATTAGCTTACTCTGTCAAAGAGACTTGGCAGTCAGTGTGAATGCTGCTTGCTCACTGCACCATGGCTTCTTCATTTCATATCAACTTAAATTCCCTCAAAGGTCTCTTTTCCGAGAGCAGCTGAGTGTACACTGTTTGACACACGGTCTGGGCTGAGGCAGGCAGGGAGGGAGACATAAGCAGGATACCTGCAGCAGGAGAGTGACGTAGGAGACAGGAAAAGGGACAGGGGACGTACATGCAGCAAGGTGCAGATCTGAAGTGAGGCTTTGGGTGAGATGGAAAGGAACAAATTTTCTTATTCAAGCAGTTGCATTTTGTCCTAGCTTTGTTGGAACAATTAAATGTAAAACATAATTTTTCAGATTGGAAGTCTTTATTGTCCCACGTTTTTTAATTTCAGGGGAGGAGGAAGGACTTCAGTCCCCAGGCTCTGGCTGTATAGAGGAAAGGGTTGTGCGGGCATGTGCACACTTTATGGACTACACAGTTCAGCCAGGAATCCCAGTTCTCATATGAGGATGTAGGCACAAGAAGCAACCAATATGTCCAGCAAGGCCTCACAACTTCTGTATGTGGTCAATAATAAGAATATTTTCAGCCAAAACATTTTGCATTCTTAACAAAGAATAAAAATCCTTTAAATCAATTGCACAGTTTCAGTGAAAACATTTCCCCAATTTATCACAATTTAGCTATGTTAACTTAGTGCAACTTAACCTTTCGTAACAAAATTTAGGTGGATGGAGCTAAACGAATCATTTTCATTGAGCATTTCAACAGGGAAAGCAATCAATTTTGGACAATCTGTAGCAAGGAGCACTCTGGACAGAACCCATGCAGTGCTAAGGGACATCTTTACTCACAGGAGTGAAAGTGTTTTGTTGTAGTGAAGAGTCAGTGTTATGGCCTGAGAGGTCTGTGCTTTGTTCGATGACTGTGGGGTCTCCTTTTGTTTTCCTGAGTGTGATTTGGCATATCAGACTTACAGGTCCTCTAACTGATCTCTCTCCCAAGAGACGTCTTCTGTTCAGCAGATTGTGTAGAAGTACAACTCAAGTATTGTGGTCACTTTCAGAAGGTGCCTGTCTCTCTCCATTAAAATAGATTAGACCCTCAGGATATTTTTCAGCTTTTCTTAATTTTTCATTCATTATATACCAGAAAAACTTTTTTTTGCAAATGGCGGGACTGTCCTGCCAATGCCTAGCTGCCTCTTAATCTGACATTATATGTGCTTTGCTGCATCAGCCCAGACTGACCAGTTCTTCATGCCTTCCCACGTGCTCTTCCATTCTTTGCCTACAATCTTGCAGGTCCTCCTGAGTATTTACCAATTTCCAGTTCTGCTTCAGCACTTGGCTGCAGGTTTGGATGTGGATTAATTCACAGAACTGAGAAAGGTAGCACAGCTTTATCTAGTGCAAAAAAGGTTCCTAGTTTGTAGCTTTGTTATCTGGAATTATTTAAAAGAAAAATTAATCCAGCCAAGGGTCTCAGACACTGTTACAGTCACATGTATGTTAAACAAAGAAACCCCTCCTTACAAATAAACTAGTGAACTTTATGTGTCTTTCAGTCCCTTTTATTTATCAAATGAAATTTCCCCTTCTGTTCACATCAGCTTGTTAAGAGTATGAAACTTGTCCACTTAATTTATTCCACACTTCATTTGTTCTGGCAAAATGAACAGGATTTGTACTGAATTTCCCTGGAAGTTTTCAGAAAAACTGCTTTCAGCTCAACTAGTAATAAGGCTCAACAATGCTGATGGCTGATGCTAGTTCAAAACAGCTCTGCAGGTACTTGAGACTGTTCTTGTGACATGCAAAAGGTTTGACCTAAATGTAACTCCCAGCAGCTCTCAGCCTCTCTTGTTCTGCTGATCATTCTCTAGAAGTCTAAGACAACTCAAAATGGTGAAAAGAAAAGCATCTCTAAATGTAATTATTCATTTTTCAATTAAATCTTAATCTATAAAATCAGTTAAAATCAGGCAAATGTATCACAAAGTTCAGATATGCTAATCACGAAGTTGAGCAAGTAACAGTCACAATTGAATTGTCTGAAAATCAATAAGTTAAGTGGGAAATAGAGATCTGTCCATTAGCTAAGACATCAAATTAATACAGTCAATAATCATGTAATAAAAGTAACACAGCATGAAGACATCTGTAAAATACTAACCTCTAGAGAAGACACTTTTCCATTTAATGCTAAACCTTTTACAGGAACATTTACAGCAAAATGATTGACTGAATTAATTAAACATTTTTAACATCAAACCCAAACTTTTTTATCCACGAATACTTGAAGCAAATTTAGACTCCTGGATCTCTATACACTGAATACGATATGGTTGATGTGGCCCCTCTCAATTTACTTGCTTTTTGATACTGTAGCAGTTAGCTGATTTCACTTCCTCCTGTAAAGTACAGCATGGCTTGCTGGATGTTTTCACTGTCAGATGCCTGGCAATTTTGAAAGTAGGAATTGCGTAGCTTATAAGTTTAGGAAATGGTGACAGATGGCTTTTTCATAAGAACTTGTCTGTGTGTGCTCAAATTCAAACACATGCTTAGAACTTCAAAAGTGTCAGAGAGAATGGTAATGGATGATATTCCACCTTATAGGAAAACAGGAAAAAGATACAAATAGTTCCTTAAAATCGGAGGAAAGATTCATTCTTTGATTTGCATAGTCTTTGGATGTTTGTGGTAGCAGGCAATGGTTCGGAGACTATGCTGACATCATCTGTTCATGACTCACCTTATGTTGATGGTATCATTTTTGTTGCTTAGGCTGGTTGAGTCATTGCTTCATCTTCTCGTTCCACAAGATCAAGCTCAATAAGCAGGTATCACTCTTTCTTGATGCTGCAATTGCCTGAGAAAGAGCACCATCTTCTGCCTTCGGCTTAACCTTTAAAGTTGTGATTCTGACTTGTACTGCCCTGTAGCACCTCCCCTCAAGGTCTCCTCAATGAATCAGGAGGTGCAGACACCTACAGCTCTCCTCTTTCCCCTAGCTTAGTCTGCTTGTCCTCATAACTGACGAGCATGACCCTTGTCAGTTGGGAAAACTGCCCTGAACCTGGCAGTTCCTTTTCAACATCCCCTGTTACAGCCACAAGCAATGCAGACTCCAAAAATAAACAAGGAGTGGGATAAACAGGAGGTGAACTTACGGAAGCTGCCTCAGCCCCCACTTCTTGGTAATAGCTAGAGGGTACCACTTGACACCAATGTGCGGTCATTTTCCCTCGCCCACACTCTTACATTTAAGGGTCTTGACATGTTCAGGAGTGTGACTGATGGTCCAGGCAATGGTCACTGTTCCTTATCCATGCTTCTACATCTCCATGCATTTTCATGTACCCTCTTAATACCTCCTAAAATAGACATAGATGCATTCTGGAAACTGTCACATCACCCTTTTACTAGGCAATGAATTAGAGAATTAATCATTTGTAGCTTTAGGCAGTACAGGGATATAGAGTCACTCCTGTCAATTGCTAACCAAGAAACAAAATGCTAATTTAGATTCCTAGTAATATAAAGTTCATACAAGGTAAAGAAAACTAAAACATATGTAAGCATGTAGTCTGACTCTTCTGTAGATCATGAATCTGATGGTAGGTTAAGATTTCAGCAAATGCACCTCAGTTATTGAATGGTTTTTGCACGAGAAGAGTACAAAATACTAAAATGTTACTTATAACATTACTGTATTCCTCATACAGTCAGAATGTAACAAACTGGTGTGTTAAATGAAATGCTTCAAAGATGAATCAGTGCAAGATACCAAAAATGTCCTGTGGACTTTTGGTTGCAGGACATATACTCACCTTTTGAAACATTATGCCCTTTTAAATTGGCTGAAAATGACTGTCCTGAATTGCTAGTCAATCCAGAAAGTTGGCCACTAAAAATAATTAATCTAGTGCCCACAATTTTAGCCCCATTTAGAATGTAAGTTATTTCTATTACTGCAAGTTATTTTACATTACTAGCATTACTTTTGTTAACAGCTGAATGCAAAAAAGTTTTAAGTTTCTTGTGCTTTTTTGACATTAAGAATCAGCCATCTATTTGTTTAATTTGGTGAAAAATAATTTCTTCCATCTCTAGCAATGATACCTATGTCGTGGTTCAGTGCTGCTGTGATCATCCATCACAGGAAGAAAGTAGCATTCTCTTCTGCAAATTTCAAAACCTCAGACATCTCCAATCACTTTTCATTCTTTAAAGATCCTCCCCTGAGGCTTCTGATGCTTACGAAGTACCATGACAAGCCCCCACAGTGGGTCATCATTAACTTTTATTCTGAAATTATTAAATTGGTTTTATGTGGCTTAGGATAACTAATCATTCAAGACAGTAGCTTTTATATTACGTTGATGTTTCCAGCTAAGGACTCAGTCAAAGGGCATTTTACCTGCTGACCTGATCCAGCAGCCTGAACAGAAATGGGATTAAGGTGCAGAAGAGGAACTGCAAAGAGCAGAGATGTTTAAGGAAGGGGTTCAGCCATCCTGTTTAAATGCACTAACGAGGCCCATGAAATCCCAGCATGTTGCGGACGGCTGGAATTGGCCTCTGCCAATTTGCAGCTTTACCAGCAAAGGCAGGCTGGGCTCTGTAGCTGCTTGAATTTTACACTGTGGCAGGCAGGTGTGGCTGAGCCATAGAGGGCAGACTCTACTTCCTTTTCCCACAGATTCAAGACACTTCTTTTTTTTTTTCCCCCTTTAATTGGCTCCTATTCAGAACTGATTTAGAAGCAAGGCTGCAGCTGACCTGGGTGTGACTAATTGGAATTGGGTCGTCCCACTTCTGATTCATTTCCTTCCTAAGGTCGAGATGTAGCGATAAGCTCCATGAAAGGTAAAGGTTTGTGATGTGCTGCTGGACTGGAGGGCACGGCTGCCAACCCGGCTTCTCCTTTCCCTGGTACACCCGTTACCACCCCCGCTTAGTTTTTAACGGTGACTGAATGCATCTTTATGGAGGTCATTACTAATATGAAGTCTGGGAAAGAAGACAGTAAACAGAATTTGATCAGGAGATATGGGATGAACACCTACTTTACCAAATGCATTGTTACAGTACATAGGAGGCGGTGGGAAAAAATAGATCATACAGAAATGCTCATGAAAATTATGTTTCCTTTTTCGGTCTGCTCAGAGGAGATGTAAATATCCTGATATGTTGCTTGGTCCCAGAGTTTAGCATAATCATTTCAAACTCTGTCTTGAAACAATCCATTTTTTTTAATTTCAAAGATAGAACGTGTTGACAGTCTGGCCATTATCCTGAACACGCTAGTGCAGCTACATTAGTACATTAGTAGCCCTGACTGAAGAGATTTTTAACATTGGATGACCATAAACTGTTCCTACTGATAAAATTGTATTTTTACTCTACTGTTTTACAACAGTATGGACAGATATTCATTCCCAGGCGCCCATGGCCCATCTATGAAGTTGGGACTATAGAAATCAAGTTTCTTTTGCTACGGAGAGCACAAGGACTGTGGAGCCACAGCTGCTGCCTTGCAGAGTCCCATGGGGCACTCACTGCCTTCTCCCCTCTTGCAACTGGTCTCTTCTGAGCTCAACAGAAAGGTGTTCAAGCTTACTTAAAGATCCTTGAGATGTGCGATTTTGAGCACAGATGAGCATGTGCTTTCTCTAGCCTGTCCTTCAAATGTGGAAGGAGTTACATGCCATATATTATGCTTTTTCACATTTCTTTTCTCTCTTCCTCCATCCCCTTTTCCATTCATTGTTACTTAGCTGGATTGAGCAGAGAGAACAATTTCTCATCTGGTACTATTTCCTGGTGTCCATTTCAGCTGTAGCCATCTTCTGTTTCTTCTCTTTTCAGCTCCACCAGGCCAGGACCTTGTATATGTACATAGTGTGTAGCACAGTGGTGCTCTGGTCTATGTCACTTTGCACTTTTATCCAGCCCTCAAAGGTGCTGAAGTGCTGTAAGCATATGAGGTATTCCACTAACTTCAATTATGCTTGCTTCCTGTTTCAAGACTGCTTTTTATTGCTAAAGTAGTACAAAAAAGCATTAGAATAAATGAGATGCAGGTCATAGATTTATGGATACAATACCACCGCTAACAAAATTAATATACCACAGCTAACAAAATTAATCTAAAAATACACTTTCAGTTCACCTGGTACAGGATTATGTGCAGATGAAGCCCATCAATATGCTCCTTATGACAAACGTGCATTTCTTTTTTTTCCTGTAAATTTACAGCACTTTGGACCTTGTATGTCTGATGCTGATTTAAACTGAACTGGTGAAACAATCTCAAGACCAATGTGATTAAATGAATGCTAATCTCATGCTGTCCCAGTTTAATGGCAATTTGTTTTATTTTATCTGAAGTTAGCAATGATTTATTTTAAGGTCGCACCTTCAAATTGCTGAAATAAGGCTTCATAGGCTTTGGGGTTTTTTGGGGGCTGGTTTTGTTTTTTTGTTGGTTTGGGTTTTTTAGGTTTTTTTTAAGGGTCTAACTGTATGATCATTTCACAGGCAGCTGCAGTGTTTTACAATGCTGTTGCCCCTTCTGTGAAGGATTTCCCCACCACATGCAATGGCCAGAATGCATACACTCTCCTTAGATACTGTAGGGCAATTCTGCCTTTTTGCGTGCACTTTGTAGGGCAAGTTAAACTACTAGACGTTGCACTGAAGCATTTGAGAAATGCTCCCACATGCCATTCCACAGACACTATTGTGAAAGTGGTGACTTCCCCAGAACAGTGTTAACAAATAACAAAGGTCAATGACATCTTGACCCAGTGCAGCTGCTTCCTAATTAAGTGTGAGTCTAAGCTTTTTCTGTATCAGTTTTTAAACTGATTTAATTGGTATCTGCAGTTTCCTGACTAGACAGTGCCTCACTAGTAAATCCAAACAAATCTAGCAAAAGTGGGGGGGTGACAGTGTCTTACTGATGAACTTGGGACTTTTTTTTTCAGATGCTATGTGTTTGAATTACAGTAAAAGGAATGAT
This sequence comes from Gymnogyps californianus, assembly GCF_018139145.2. Taxonomy (NCBI): domain Eukaryota; kingdom Metazoa; phylum Chordata; class Aves; order Accipitriformes; family Cathartidae; genus Gymnogyps; species Gymnogyps californianus. Next base: position 136,212,692 of record NC_059471.1, read on the forward strand.
AAATATTTAAAGGGTGGGGAAAAGCACAAAAAAACCCTTCTTCCAATGTATATTTAAGAAAGTAAACCCTGAAATTCTTTCTGGACAGTTTAAGTGAAATAATGTCTGCAGGAACCATCACAATATATTCATGTGCACTCCACTAGTGAGACATTTCAATGATGCCAAGTTATGGAGAGATGGGCATTTAAATTCACTTTGTGCTTTGGAAAATCTATTTGTTAACTAATTGTACTTTTCTTCTGTTCTGAAGCAACTTTTAGCACACTTTTAAGAAATAAATCTATGAATTACTTTACCTAATGATCCAGGATGAAGGGACATCAAAGTTACTGACTATTCATAATGGGTATTTTTTGTTTCCATGCAATAGTCCTTCTAATTCATGATGCAGTTCTTTATGTATAGGCATCAATAAAACTTTGTAACATACTGACTGTAACCAAAGGGGGTTCATGTGTAACAAAATGCTAGTGGCAGGGAAGGGACACAGAGCTAGACCTTCAGGAATTTTGAGAAGCAACTATCTACAGATTTCATCTGATGTTTCTCAAACCCTGGTTGAGCTGACATATTCAATTCGTGTATCTGTCAAATTTTAGCAAACAGCTCCAATGGAAAATGCGTTAGATCATGTTTAAAGAAACATCCTCAGGATACCAATGCTCGTGTTGCTTAGTGACCATGACAAGCTAATTATTCCTCAGTGTGCTGTGAAAAAACTCTTGTCCAGATTTTTCTTTAACCCAGTTGCTGTTCATGCATTTAAACCACTCATGTGAGCGTGGTTACGTTTTATATGTGGAGCTTCTCATGTAGCCTGAGGTAAAAGGTAGAAGCCAAGCAATACTATTGCTTGATCTACTGAGCTGGCTGCTTTGCAAGGAGGACACAGGTTAAACCACTCTTTCCTTTCCCCTGTGGACTTGAAGAGGTAGGAGGATCTTCCCACAAGTCCCCAAGAAAGGCTCTGAGAGAGGCTTAGGTTTGTGTAGCCCCAAGGACCACGGATTTGAGCTCCCAAGTCCCAGCGATGACATAATTGAAAGTATCTTAAGTGTGGACACAGTCAATTATACTCAGTTGTGTGTGACTTTAATGTGAAGTCATTCAAACTTGAGGCAAATTAAGATATGGACATGAATTAATTAATCTGAATTAACCTTGTCAGGGAAAGCGTATTTGAAGCCTTGTCCCAGTCAAAGAGATATTTAAAGTATCTACTACTGCTATTTAGTTGTACTACTCAAATGTCTGTTGCTGCTAAAAGGAAAAATATTTGGTTTGATTGTTCTTGTTTCTTCTCAAGCAGATACTTGCCATTAATTTGTCTGTAGTGTCTTAGCTATTTCTAGAATAGAGTGTAAGCTATTATTTTTATGTAAAAAGCAGGGTTTAAGGTCCATAAGGGGCCAGACCACCTCCTCTGGGAGCTGGGAACAGCCAAGGACAGATCTAAATAAGCCCTCGGAGGTCATGGTGCAATCTGAGGGTGAAAAGGAACATGATCCTTGCCCTGCCTGTCAGTGAAATGCATTTCTGCCACTCTAGCCTTATGCTGAGGGGGTGGAAGTGAATGGGGTAGGGATGGGGGTGGTGCCTGGGCCCCAAATCCAGGCAAGGCAAGGGAAGAAGACGTTAGGTTTTCTCCAGGGTACGTGAGTTCACAAATATTAGGACCGGTGGAGTCACAAGGCTGGCTTGTTGATTTAATACTATTCAGCTGTTCTCTGTTTCCATGTAACTGTACACCTTTCCTTGCAAAACTATTTATTATACTATATTATTAATAGCAATGTTTTTTCAAAGTCACCTACCACAACCTGTCCTCGCATCTAGGTCTCGGACTCTCTTGTAGGATTCTGGGAAGAAATTGTCTTATCCTACCCAAAGATTTCAAGTTTTATGAGACAGCAGACACTGCTTGTGTAATGTTTCTGCCCTTAAACCAGAGCTCCCATTTGGCCATAAAAGCCTCGAAGCACAGAATGTTCTTTGTCACTGACCCACTGATTCTCAACTTGAAGTTGCTTGCCCTTATTACAGCCAAAGAGTAGCATCTCTTATCAGCAAATAAACTACAGGGAGGTTGGAAAGTCCAAGCTAGTCAGAAAATTTAGGATCCTTTATGCTGGCTATGGCAGGACATTAAATCATGTGTGTCAGTTATCTCATGAATTCACAGTGCATCTTATTTATTTTTTTAACAGTTTATTTTGGGATTTACTGGAAAATGTGAAAGCATTTTTTGTGCCTGTATGCATGTGCTGCTTTTCTTCATAGTAAGGACTCCTCAGGCTAAAACATGGCAGTCAGACTGTTCTTTATAGGTTCACTTCAAGTAAATTATTCGGTATTCCTTGGTTTAAGTACATATTTGGTTACGTAAAATATCTGATATGATTAAAGTTATGGATTAAGAGATTTTCCTCTTTGGGTTGTTTAACCAGACATTCCTTATTTGAAAGTAGGGCTTGACATCTCTAGCTAGGAGCATTTTCTAATTAAAGAAAATATTCTTTTGAGGTCAGGCATGTATTAGTAGCTTTCAAAATAAAAAAAACCCAACAAAATAAATCCCAAACACATTTGTCTAACAGTATATTAAGAGGATGTTTTTTACTTAGGAAAAATGCATTAAATGCTCAAGGAAAGAAAATGTGTATCTCTGTTTTTGAACTGGAGATATTCTGATCTGATATGCATACTTATATGCAGTGATTTGGCAATCTGGTGAAGCTGTTCTCTCAGGAGAACAGGTTAGAAGGATAAGCTAGGTTCAGAATAAAATTATTAACTAATTTATCTTGTTTAAATGTGAAATCTGTTTTAGAAAGTCCTTTTTGACTTCTTAAAGACCCATTCCTCTTTCATTAGCAATTTTTAAGTAACAACAATCTTCTCTCCTGACAGAAGGCAGGGTAGCTCCACATTATTATGACTGACAAAAAAAACCCCAAACAAATAAAAAAAACCAAAAAGCAATTGGGTTTTCTACATTGTGACCCCAGTAAAACTGTTGCTGAAGTGAGGCACTATAAGATATCAAATCATCCTGGGTCTGATCTGAGCTACACCAAAAATTATTCGTGTGACTTGGGGTGAGTCTTACAACTTCCAAAACTGGCCATCTAAAGGCAGGCACCTAAATCTGTAATCTCAGTTCTGCCCCTTTGGAAATGTTAGAAATAGGGGTGTACATTTGTGGCTTGAAAGGATGTCTAATGCACAGTATTAACAATTATATTTTTGTCTATTTTAATCATCACAGTTGAAACAAACCAAACAGCTGAAACCAAACAGTTCATTTGTTGCTTCAACTGTCTGAGTATCGATAATAATGTCCTCTACAGATTTGCATAACCTAATACTATTTTTATCATCATTTCACTAATACGTGTCAAAAGCACTTAATATTTCTCTCATTAAAGCTCCTCTTAGTGCTGTTGCCATGGGCTTGTGTGTTCTGAACCCACCCACAGTCCCTCACATCTCAGCCCTTAGAGCCAGAAACAGTGAAGAGGTGCCACCTCATCATGGATGCAGAAGTCCTCTGTCACCTGTCTCCCACCTCGATAGCTCTTTTTGCAAGATCAGCCAAACAGGCTCTTGCTATTTGCCATCCCTATACAATATCCCTGGTATTCAGATTTGATATTTCAACCATTGAGTTTTACATCTGAGAGCTTACAGCTACAATACATTTTTTCCTATACACTTACACTACTTTGAAAGTGGGATGTCAGTTTTGCTGGGCTGATTGCTCACGCAGGCTTCACAGTCTAATGGTCTTTTATATGTGCGTGGGTGTGTATATACATATATGCATATTTATACACACATATGCATTGTACTAGTGTACAGAAGACTAGTCATACTCCTTAAATGCTTCCTTTTAAATCTACAGCTGGAGGTAGGCAGACTGCTGCTGATTATTGCATGCTTGTTTCAAGTACCTAAGCTGAATGCTTACTCTCACCTCTGAAACATAGTATGCTGCTTTGTAGTTAAATACTCTCCCCCTGGCCCATTTACATGCAATTACTTTGAGAAAATCCAGATGTGGATGCCTGCTACAAGTTCTACTTTTCATAGCTTCATTGTGAAAATTGTTGGAAGTCCACAATATTGCTGTGATATGGGGGGGGGGGGGGGGGAAGTAATGAATCCAGTGTGTGCAAATTTCTAGAAGTCTCTGCAACTGGTGCTGACACACCAGATCACTCAATATTAGCAAGTGAAAAGTTAGTGCTGCACTTGCTTCTGCAGGATCCACCAATTAATATTTACATAGAAACTATCCAAGGCATTAAAAATATCCCTTGACAAGTCTTTCTTTGCTGTAAATAGAGAGCTATTCCTCAGATGAGTGACCTCAGGAGGAATTTTCAGCAACTGCTACATCAAAAGGGTTTTTTCTTTCTCCTTATTGTTCTCAGAGGCATAAGGCTGTGGCGCATCAATAATAGCTCGTGTTTGTGTAATGTGATGCCATGAACCATAAAAACAAATTCAAGAAGTAACTCGCTTAGGTAACCAGGGAAACCAAAAGCATCAGAAAAATGTCCTTTTGCACCTCATAAAAAACCACAAATGGTGACCGGTGCCTCGGGACAAACCTATCGTAGGCTTTTAAGGGAAAGATGAATTTCAGCCTCCCATTGCAGTCCCTGTAAAAATCAATTGCAAACTGAATAATGGGGATCTTCTGTTGGTTCCACCTCTGAAAATTCAATTTTTATGACTCCTATGGTGAGAGGGAAATGCTATGTCTGCCACTTCATGTTTGCTTCTTATTTATTCCTGTTAGCACAATAAAGGATTGACAGGCAAGATATGTGGGAAGCCAGATAGAGTAAGGGAGCAAAGTGGGCGGCTGTAACTTTAATAAGACATGTCCTCTTTGCAGATTATTCCTGTCATGTTAGCTCTGACTGGACAACCACTTGCTGGTAAAGGCAGCCAGAGTGAGAAAAGAGACTTTCAACTGCTGCCTCTGAAAACCTCTGTAATTCTTTCTTCATGCTAAGAAAGAAAAAAGGGCATGTTAGCTCTGAAAGTAGAGATTGGAGCTGAAGGCGTAAGATTTCCAACCCCAGGTACTTGGAGCTAATAAAACATGGGACTGGATAACTACAGGCAGTGTCAAAGAAGAGGCAGAAGATGTTGTGTTGTATGGTTATGTCCAGGGACTACTGTGTGGTTAAAAAAACCCAAAAAAGTAATTAATTTTTCATGCCTGAGAGAGGCCAAAAACGGTAATTACAGTTACTAGATTTTTACAAGGCTGTTGCTGTTTTCTTGACATTTCAAAGTATTATATTTTCCAAAGAAATATAGTACTCATTACCTGTAAATATTTTTTAATTTTGTTAACCATCTGTCAAGATTTCCAAGTTTTCACATTTTGAGTTTTCATACTCGGTAAATAAGGAAATCGAGATCTGAGCAGATTTTTACCAAGGCTGTCACACTTGATAAAGGTTATGTTAAAAAATAAAATCTAATCAGTAATTTACATAAATATGACTTAAGTTATTGACTTAAGTCACTGATTTAAATGGTCTTGATTTAAATAAACTTGCTCTCAGTACTATTACTAAAAAAGTGGAGTGCAGCAGCATGCAGTGATAGCCCATACATTTCTATTGTGTTGAGACATGGTATGAATCATGCATTAGTATATGGTACAGATCATGACTGAAGAAGTAGCATAGTTGGAAATGTTAAATATGCTATTTTAAGTGGTCTGGCTTGTAAACATGAACACTAAGTTCCAGGCTTATCAGACTTATATACCTGAAAATTGTTCAACTGCTTCCAGCTATGAAAGTTGACGTAATTAAACATTTTATCAGTACCTAAAGACTTTGTCACCTAAAGCTCATCGGACACAGTGATTGTAATTAATCAGGTTGTATGGAAACAGATGAAGTTAAGCTGACCAACCTACTATTAATTTGTCTAACTTCTCTTTTCTTTGAGCAAGATTTTGTAGCAGGAATGATGAGGACATCACTGAATCCTGTCACAGGTGAAGTTCCAGAGAAAGGCATGTAAGTAGAACAGATTACTTCTGTGGCTGTGCCAGATGTCAATGATAATGTCTGAAAATCCTCAGACAACAGTGCTGTATACACCATCTCTATAATCAGGCCAAAATTTAAAAAAATGTCCATTAATTTTAAAAAAAAAAAAAAGTTCCTTCTGGTGCCCATCAAAGATTGTAGGATGCTTTTGGAAGTTCAGACCTTGGTGTAAATAACAACTCCTAGTAGTAAGGACTTCCAGAAGCTAAAGGTGTGCAAAATGCCATAAACAAATCTACAAGATATGGAAAAGGGGAGAAAGTGATTGTCTAACTACATTAATGCTATCTATGATCTGAGCAACATTAGTGTAAGCATTATGGATAGCAAATGTGGGCAGCTACACATAATATCTGACTTACTACAGAAATACAAATAATACCTGATGCATACTGATTATTCCATGTGCATACTGATTATTCTATTACTGTCTGCATTTTTGCATCAAGCAGATAGTGTTTTCAAGGGATGTTGACAAGACAGTGTTTCACTATCACCTCCAAGGACTCAACCTGGATTGTAAAAAATGAATAAATAAAATAGAAAAATGTGCCAGACTTCTCTTCGCCTCCTGTCTCCCACTTTATTGATTGTGTTAATGTTTCTGTATCCTGGATTTCACTGTTCATAGTAGTGGCTTACTCATAGTAGCTGTGATGGGAGTTTTGTCTAAGAGTAAGCAACTAGAACTGAAAAGAGTATTGTTGTTAAGGTATGAGCAGGAATAGAAACCTGCTCACATATACCATTTTCTTGATGAAACACACCCCCATCCAAAGGACCAGAAAAAGCCATGTGCACCTGTTAGAACTCATGTAAGCCCTGTTTTGAGACCTTAAGAGATCTCTGGTCCTTCGGTTGGAGCTGGAGCAGAAGCAGGTGTGTCAGTGCCCTCGCTTGTGTTGGATTTACAGGTCTATGAACTAACAGAAAACAGACTTATTTTGACCCCAGTGTGTTGTCAGATGCAACTACACTGCGAAGGAACCCGTGTCCTTCCATAGGTCTCATTTCAGGGCAGAATAATACTTCTAATCAGTTAAAGTATTTTTCCCTCTTAAACACAATTGTCCTGTTAGATGACATGCCTTTATATGGGTAATGTCTATCTTGGCTTCTTTACCATTGTAGTACTTTACAGTAGGTGTTGTAATAAACCTCTTACCTATTTTTATTTGCTTTAAATGGCTAGGCAAGCAATTCATAGTTTGGGCTTCATCATCCTGCAGAAAGATCCTTTGTTTTCAAAGCCAGAATATATGCTGCACGGGGAATACACCTGCCTCCTCCAAGCAATTCCTCAACAAAAGTGTAAAAGAAATGTATGGTTTTGGGGAACAGACACAATAGTTTACCCAGGTCACTTGATATCCTACTGCATAGACTGAATACAAATTTGTTGTCGTAAGAAGAGATTTTCTGCCTTTATTTAGCGCTGGCTTAAAGTGCACCCTTTATGCTTCTCCAGTGGTTTTACTAGGAATAATGAGATCTAATATCTGTTCTCCCTGACACAAACACCCAGTGCTTTCCATACAGGCTTTGAAGTACTATGGAGATTTCACTGATGGCTATCACTAAAAAACTGATTCACCATCTGGAAATGTCCACTGCATTTATTTTCTATGCCTCATTGTACCTGGCAACAAGAGTTAGCTGGGAACTTGGGTGAAGCTTTTTTCAGTTAAAAACCCAAGATATATTTAGATCTATTTTGCTCAATGTATATTTTAAAATACAGACCAAATAGAATAGAATAAACTGACAAGGCTTTTAGGACATCAAACAAGAATCCAGGACAAGATTTTGTTAATAAATGAAGTAAATGGCAGCTAATAAATATGTATGGAATAGAAAACTTGTCTAACAAAGTTCTCATTGTTAAGGATTCCTCTTCAGACTACAGCCCTGCTTATCTTTCCAACAATGTTCTATTACACTGACATTTCACAAGCTAAGCCAGGTAAATCTATATGGGGCTGGGTTCCATGTTTCATTGGCCTTTAATCTAAACTAGGTCATATTCAGAACTGTTTAGTCTGTTCTGGCTTTTATTTTGCTGGTTGCCTTTGTTAATGGATTATTTTCATTTTCTCTTTTAACTTAATGATTTTGAGTAGGAAGAAAAGAGTGTTTCTAGCTTAAACTTTAGAACTGCATGACCAGCTGCTTGTCTTGTTGCATCTGGCATGAACTGGGATGCACTTAATAAAATGAGTCAGTTGATATACATTCTATTTCAGAAAGGTGGTTTAAAAGCTTTTCAAGTTACAGTTTTATACTAGTTGCTTTTAACACTAGCCAAAGGAACTCGTGCTATAACTGGCTTTTGTTTTCATGTCCATGACACTTGATTTTAGGATTGAAGAATTAGCACAACAATCTCATCAGTGTTGTACAATGAGACACTCATATCTTTCACATAAAATTGATTTCCTTGTAGTGTTTTGGTGAATCAGCTTTGGGAATGAACTTGGCCTGAAAATGTGGAGAGGTTTTAGAAAACCATGCTATTTTCACTGCCTCATATTAGCCATGAGTAATATACACAGTGTATATCTATATATCCATGCCTCTGAATGCATGTGTGTATATGTAAATGTATACATATTATATGAAACATGACATTTTTACATATATATTAATATACATTATATATGTGTTTCATAAAATGACATGAATAGTGTTATTGCAGAAGTCTTCAATAAAAAAAACAACTCAGCTACTCATGCATTGGACTGTGTTCACCCACTCAATACTAATTGAAAATCCTTTTTTTTTCCCCCACAAAACTGCTGTCTGATCTCTTCAGAAAATATACTCTAACTTAATTTATTCCAAGTACAGCTATCCTGCGTTTGTTCTTTCAAAATACATACTACATTATGTTTTATAAATATAGAAATGTTTCTCTCTCACATGTTATGAAAATGTCAAGATAAAACCAAAGAAAATGTGCTATATATAAATAATTTTCTGTGGGTTTCACTTCAGTCCTCTCTATTCTCATTGTCAGTAAGGTAAATCTGGTTTTATAAACCAAGAAGAGGACCTATCAGACAGTGATGTAGAAGAGGACCTATCAGACAGTGATGTAGAAGAGGACATATCAGGTGGTCAAGTACTGCTTCTTTGTAACGTGTAGGGCAGGGGTTGCTGGCTTCCAGCTCAACCTTATGATAGATGCAAACAATTGATATAGTTCCATTTAGGTTGGTAAAGATTGCTTGCTGTGAGGTTGCAAAGTAAATGGCAAATAATTCAATAAAGATTGCTTAATAATCCTAAAGATTCACTGACACTTTTCAGTTGACTCATTTATTTGACTTTGGCTTTTATTCCCACTTCTTAATTATTTTTCTTTCCTTCTTTCATGTTTCTACATCACTTAGAGGGGATTTTTCACCATCTTCAATTATTAAGAAGCTCTTCAGTTGTCAGTGGCTCTATACTTACTTAGTGTCAGTACCAAATCTGGCCCTGTATTTTGGGTTTCTTTTCTATGACTCTCTTACATTAATCCCTCTTTGTGCTGTTCTGACTTATAAGGTATAATAAAATAAGCAGTAAAAAAAAAATAGTTTTGCTTGTGCTGTGCAATTTTCTAAAGGAGATTTTGTTCTCTATCTATTCAAATAACTATGCAAATGTTCAGCCTTCTCAGAAAATGTACTGGAATAAAAGATTTCTGTGACCCAAGAGATGCCTGTGAAAGAAAGTGAACAGGGGTTGCAGAGTAAGGGTACACTTTAAAGACATGTTTGTGGGCATGATGCTTAGGGTTATTTTAAACTGACACATTAGAACAAAGGACATTTAGTCCACCTGAAATCAAATAGTAAATACTTTGCTGAATTGGAGTCCAGGAAAAAGAAAAAGTAACTTAATTTGGGATCTGTAGAGAATATTATTGAAGAAAAATCAGTATTATTAAGTGTGATTTGACTTGATCCTATCAACACTTTCAAATCAAAACACTGGATGTTTCCCAAATGAGTCAAAGCTGTTTTGAAAAACTCTTTTATGGATTTTTGAGTAACATTTTATTTTTAATGGGCATTTTTGAAAGGATATTGTTCTTGCCTTCTTACAAATCAGGACTTCCTGCACACAGAAATATAAAAAAGGCAAGGAGGGAAGCTCTGGGCCTTTCTCTTTTGACTATCCATCATCATTAACAGTGATAATTTCAAGACGGTTCTTCCAGACACAAGACGTAATGAGTCTGGTGTCCCTGCATGTGTATGTGTTATGGGCCCAGAGGTATGCACTTTTTGTGTATACCTGTGAAGCTGAGGGCACCCAGTGGGTGAAGTGGCTTCTTTCTGGATATTCTGAAGTAAAAGCCAAACTAGGATTGCTGCTATACTAATATGCTATCTAGGGAAGCACATGTAAGAAGACATTTTCCTTATTCATCCACCAAACCCTTGCCACAGAGTGAGGCACAAGGGTGAGGGTGCTAATACAGAACTGTTTGGCAGCAGAGCAGTCACTGGATCCTCACGTGGCTGCAGGTACCTGCTGCTTCTCCCAAACCAGGTGCCACATCCGTGAAAAAAGTAAAGAGTCCTTGTAATAAGCAAAATTTACAAAAGCCCAGATGTTAGGAGAGGGGATGACAGCACCCTACAGTGTACAGCAGTAAATGCACAGGTAGTGGGGGAAGAGCAGGAGATGGGACTGTCTTAAATCCTTTTCAGAGAGTCACAGGGCGGGGGTCACAAACACAACCTGGAGTCAAATGCTTAAATCTCCCTCATGGAAATCCCCTCATGCCCCTTCTCCTTCTTTTCCTTTTAAAGTAAGGTTGGGGTAGAGTTTTATGTAAATGGAGGAGGCTGATGGATCCCAGGTATCATTTGATTATTGGGGAGCCTGTGTAGATAATGTAGGAGCTATGTATCTTTATCCCATTAGGCCAGATACCTACTGCTCAGCAGCTGCACCTATTGCAGCTGGTCTGAAAGGAGCCTGGGACTGTCTCTGGCTTATGTCTGTTGGGTAATTCTTAATACCACTTAATCCAAACTGTAGTGAGTGAAGTACTTTCAGGTCAGTCTGGAGGAAACATGATCTCTGAAAGCTTCTTGTCATGCCCATCCCTTTTTATGCTAAGCCCCTCACCCCATCTCTTTTCCTTGGAGGTTCTTGTTCAGACAAGGCTTAGGCAGGCTCTTGGGAAACAACAGAATTTCAGGGCTTGGGCCACTGAGTGCTTTTGGTGGTGAATTTAGCTGTGTGAACCCACCAGGGTGTAGTTGGGCAATGGGATGGTGCTCTAAGCCAATCCAGAAATGTTACTGCTGTGCTGCTGGCAGATGGAAGAGGACAACCAAGAAAGGATCTGAGTGGACTGTGCTTGAAAGCTTTCTAAATCAGGCCTGAGCAGAGGTGTAGTGACTAGAGAGTGTGGAATCTGCCCTCCCACACATGTTGCAGATTAAGGTAATGAATGCACCCGCTGACAGGGCATTCGTGGTTTGATTAAGCAGCGAGGAGGGGGCTGGAGTGTCCGAGCTGCCCAGCTGAGCAGCTCAGAGAAGCCTGACTGCTGCAGCAGGAGGGATGTTGTTCACAATCCCAAAATCAGAAGCCTGGGATCAGAAACCCTGCACTCCTTCAGTGCTTCCGGGGGGTTGCATTTGATCCTTGCGCACCAGGGTGTGTGATAGCCCTCAGAGCAGAAGCAGAAATGCTGTGTATGGTTGGCACCGAGAAGCTTATGGGAAGGGGAGGAGGGGTGCCCGGGAAGTGTTTGTAAGTTACATGTGGGGATTCCCTCTGGGGCCTGATGGCTAATTATCACAGTGTGACTGGAGAACACAGCTCCTTGTAATGGGCACTTTGTAGAAAACCAACTAAGAAGACGCCAGGAAGGTTAAAACGTTGTTTTCAGAAACAAAAAGTTCTTAAAAAAGCAGGACCTTTTTCTTTAGTTAAGCACAATGAAAGTTCAGACACGACAGAGCTGCTGAGTCTCAGACTGGAGCAAAGTCAAGAAATCTGATCAAGTCCATGCTAAAGCCCTGTGGGGGCATGTCCAGCTCTTGGCAAACCCCCTCAGCTGCCTGCAGAAAGCCATGTAAACACATATTTGCAAATAGATGTGAAAGAACCAACTCTATTCATGTAGAGTTTGGGTCACATTCATGCTAAGACCCTCTTTTCCCATTCGTACTGTCCTGGCAGTGAAACTAGATTGTCATTTGTATCTATTTTTAAGTTCTTTCATGTTGCCGAATTGAGCTTTCATGTAAAGGAGGATCAGGCCTGGATCAGTTTACATAGATAGCATCCCAGAGATTTTGCCTGTCTGTCTTTTGTGGCAAAGATGGAGCTATCCCAACCACAACTTCTACAGGTTTCACCACAGTGGCCTTTAATATGCAAACAGGCCCTTTGCAGGGTTTCTTCTCCAGCTGTTGAAGCACAAATGAAAGATACACAAAAGCATAGTCACACATACATGAGCTCTTTCCTAGTGCATAGTGGACAGTTAAAGCTTTATTTTGATTTTGTGCCCTGTCTTTGTGATAAGTCAAATATTTGTATTCTGTTAGATAATTAACTGTACTAATGAACAGTGAACTGTGAAAATCCAGGTTTTCCTGTTGTTGTTTTGAAGCAATCATGTGGAAAATTTCCCTGATGTGATTTGACAGTGGAAAGCAATTGCCTTGGCAGAAAACATAACTAGCTAGATGTTGGGGAAGAATTGGTCATGATTAAGGAGAATGCCATGGAGTGAAGTTGCTTTCAAGGCAATGAGTCTTGAATTTACTTTTTTTTTGCAAAGCGATTCAGTGGGTGAAATGAAGAACGCTCTTCATCTCACTTCTTCCGCTTTCCCTGGTTAGCCATTGGTGATCCACTTTTTAAGTAAGTGGTGGGATAGAGTTCTAAGCCTCCTCAGACTTAGAAAGGAATTATACTGAATTCCTTACTTTCTAGATGAAAGCCCTATGTGACATCAGAGGTAACACTGGCAAAGGTGGTGTATACATGGTTGGGCTATACAAAACTTGAGCTCAGTTCTTACCTTCAAGAACACTAACTTTGCATCTACACCATTAGTTCTCTTGTGCTCAAGGCCCATCCACCTGTCAGATGATTTTCTAGCTCTCATGGCACTTTTGTGTGGAGCTGGCATGCAGTTCTATACATAACCAACAAGTCACAGTTGTTTCTACTAAGAAGCAGGAAAAAGGTCTTCAGGACTTCAGGTTATCAGGTTTCCAAACCACTTCAGACTATTAACTCTGAGGACTTCTGACAAAACTAAGTAAATTCTCTCTTTGTGATAAATGTTTGATTATTTTTGTGTGCATTCTTGGCAAATATGACAACATGTAACCCTCAGAGACCATGCTATTGAGTAGATTTTTGAGGGCAGCAACTCTCTCAGCAGGGTCTTTGCTGAGGTAATAACAAAGAACAATGAGCTGCTTGTTGTCAGAAACCTTATGAGGCAGAAAAAAATATCTTGGAAGCAGATAAACTTTTTGCTTTAAGTTCTGCTTTGAGTGGGAGAAGAAAGTGCTGAAAGATTGTCAGTAGATATAGATTGTCAGTAGATATAGAGATAGACTGAGGAAAACAACAAATTTTGGAAGCACAGTGAAAATTTGGGTCATTGTAAGGTTAGGCAAAGTACGTGTTGGGGATACAATGAAATTTGTGTGTGTGTGTGCACGCGTGTGCATGTGTGTGTGCACGTGTGCATGTGTGTGTGTGTGCGCGTGTGTGTGCATGTGTGTGTGTGTGCATGTGTGCGCGTGTGTATGTGTGTGTGTGCATGAGATCAAGACAAGAATTTTTTGGGGTTGGCTTCCAGGTCTGACTGCTTGTAAAGGCAGAATGCTACCCCAGTATGCCTAGAGGGCAGAGCTCAAGTTCTGGAAATTGAATCTTGAACAAGATTCTGTCATGCTGTTGGGTACAAGGGGTGTTAAAGTACCTTTTAGAACCAAACTGCCCATATAAACAGCCATTACTGCTGTCAAAAGAGCCACTCCTTTCATCTGGAAACAAAGAACCTTGTTTAAGATTTGTGTGTGTGCGTATGGGGAGAAACAGGTTTAGTGGCTTTCCTTTTAGAAAAGGATTTTGGGGATTATCTGGAAGGAGCACTTGGCTGCAGCCCAAGTCATGGTTCAAACTGCAAAACAGAGGAAAAGGTTTCCAGCGGTCTGCTTCTGCCCTTCTGGGTAGATGTTGACTTGCTGAGGTCTTTGGTCAACGTGCTGGTTGTTCTGGGAACTATTCTGAGGTCAGACATTTAACAGTAGTTCTGGCATTTAATGGCTTGGGGGTGGGAACAGCAGACAACAAAAGGAAAAAAAAGAACACTTTGAAGGACAACTGCAGTGCCTGGCTTCCTTTTTTCCAACCGTCCTATGCCTACTGAAGTAACAAATCAGTGCAGGATCAAGACTGGATCTTGGTGTCCTCCTGGTATCACTCCTTTGATTTCAGTGAACTCCTTTGTTTTAGATAGATGTGAGTACAGGATCAGGCCTCAGGTATCAGATACCTGCCATTTATTTTTCCAATTTCAAATTCTCATTATTTTTATTATAGATAACTCTTGGCATAGGTACTGTTCATAAGCCTGAACCTGGAAGCTGGTATGAACTGAAGGCAATCATTATCTTGGGCCATGAATGTAATGTAACCCTAGAGTAACTGCATATAAAGATATTGCATATGCAATAAAAGTGGGGAGTTACAACTTGAGGACTTAAAAAAAGCCATTTTTGAAGTTCAAGACAATTAGATTTATCTTTCCTCTTCTTTCTAAAAGGAAAGTTGAGTAAAACTCTCACTCCAAGAGACACAATGATTAAGAATGTGTCTTGTGGAGCTGGGTCTGTCCCAGTACTTTATAACGGCAGTGTGTATCCTGATTTGCAATGAATGGTGCCTTTCTCTTAAAGTACTTTTGCCAAAATTAGTAGAATTTACTGGGAATTTCTACGCAGCATAGAATGGGATATATATGCGACTTGTGAGAGTGCATAACATGTATGAACCTCAGATTTGAAAAGGAAAACAGTACAGAAGGCAGGAGCACAGTTTTATTAATTCTTGGAGTCTGGCATTTAGAGGCTCCTAATTTACAGATTTTTGCCTTTGGTAACTTAAAAGTAGAGACTACAGGAAAAATCCCTGTCTCACTAAAGTTGGTATAAATTTCAGAGGGGGCAAGATTTTACCTCCTTGTGCATAATGCTAATCTTGTCCATGAATCTGAACTGAATGGATAAACTGCTTTATCTACCCCTTCTATGCTTGTGCAGTAACTACTCATGTCATGTTGCCTAAGTTCCAGGTGATTTCTAAGACAGTTGCTGGCTTTTATTCAAGGATTCTTTCCTATAAAACACAGAAACAATTTCTCATGCAGGGATCAGAACCACGAATTCTCCAATTTCCTCAGTCCCAGTGGCAAGCTGTGGATTAGGAATTAGGAGAGCTAGGTATAAATTTGGTGAGCATTGGGGTAGATGTCTGACAAAAATGAGGATATAGCAGAAGAAATGGGGTAGGCATGATAAGAAGAGACTGGAGGCAAATTATGAAGTTAGAAGTAGCTGGAAAAGAAGAAAACGACCTAAAGGCAACAAGTGGACAAGGTCTAGTTGCAACAGGAATTGAAGTCAACAAAATACTCCCTGCTAGAACTGGAAGGGAACCCAGGAGCCATGCCAGCACACAGCTCTGCAGCTTACTGGCAAAATGTGATGGTCCACACTAGAAACGCTAAACTGTTGCAGTTGTCATCTACTCCATGAGCTCCAGGAACTGAGATTAGACTGAGGTGACTCACACAAGTGTCAGTAAAATGCCATATGATGAAGTTTCCTTTTTATTCACTTGGCAATTTTAGAGCAGATGTGATGTGTGATACGTGCTAGTACACACACATGCTCCTTTTGTTATCTCTCTGGGAAGGGTTCTGTCTTCTCTTCACAGGTATGTCACTGTGAGTGCACCGCTATCCCTGGACGTGCCTGTGCATCAATACCAACCCGGAGACTGGGTGTATCTGAGGACATGGTCAGATGAACTGTTGAAGGAAAAGTGGAAAGGACCTTTCCAGATTTTACTCACCACTTACACAGCTATCAAGCTCAAAGGAGTCACCCCATGGATACATTACAGCAGGATCAAGCCAGCCACATCACCAGTATGGACTGTCAAACAAAAAGGACCTTTACACTTAAAATTAACTCGGGAATCATGACGTTATGGGTTGTATCTTTTGTAGTGATGTCAGGAAGTACAGAGATTAATATAGACAGAGAAACAAATACAGACATAGATGCTAACCTTAATAAAAGGGTTTGGTAGGATGCGTAATCTTATCAGTGTAACAGCGTGTATCCCAATTCCTCATTCTGCTAGTCAGCCCATCCCATGGGGCATTATACTGATAAATTCGTCTTTATTGGAGGAATAGAATATTATTACAGAAGCCTTTAAATGGGCTAATGTTTCCCGTTACTTAGATAAAGAAAACATGTGTAGACAAAGAGGTAGTGATGATTTATAAGATGCCACTTCTTGGAGACCAGGAGACAATAGAACAGTATTTGGAAGAGGCTCAAGTGCACAATGTCCTAGTGGATCTCTCCCCTTAGATACTGGGTTTCTGACAGCGGCATTAACAGCCTCTGGTGGACAAGCTGCAGGATTATTAAATCTCTGTGTCACTAACAACATAGTACGTAATGTGACTACTGCTCCAGAATGTACTAACCTTATGAAAAAACTCAGAACTTGGACCAGGCCTTTGGAAGGGCACTGGAAGTATATGGGAGATATAGATTGGTGCTTTGATTGGGGTGCGAAGGCTATCTGCAGCAGTAGTGGGGCTGGTTGGGGGTGCCCCAATGTCCTAGATCATGGTAAAATATTGATCCTAAATTCTGCTTTGATGATGGAACAGTGTAAGAAACAAAATTCTTTGAATGAAAATTGTAGACAAGAAATTCCGTCCCCAGGTTACATGACATGGGTCATGTCGGATGGATATCGGACTACCCAACTACAGTTCAGTGCAGTAACTAACTTATGCCCCACATGGAAAAAGAACCCAATCAAAACCCAATATTGGGGACGAATTAAAAGAGATATTGTAACAGAAAAAGACCCTAATACCTGGACAGGACCCTCAGCAGCAGTACAACTTGATTGGGGACTCCAAAGTTTTCTATTACCAGGACTAATGGCTTTAGAAGATCGAATGCTGATAGAAAATTTGACCTGGCAAGTCGAAACCCTGTCTAGAGCCACTCGGAAAGGATTCCAGATTATTAATAAACAGGTCCAAGCTAATACTAAAATGACCTTACAAAATAGGCTAGCCTTAGATTTGCTTTTGGTCAAAGAACAAGGGGTGTACAGATATCTTAAATTAGACGAAGAACACTGTTGTATCCACATCCCAAATATAACTGACGATCTACAAGAACAGTTAGACAAAATGAGAAAACTAGCTGAAGACAGCAGAGCAATCAGCGATGCAGCAGAAAATAGTTGGCTCAACAAAATTCTCCAAGAATTAAGCGGATGGTCTCTAAAAGGATGGTTAGCTACATTGTTGCAAGGAGCAATTTATGTGATTATAATTGTAGTTATTATAGGGATCTGCATAGGTTGTGTTAAGAGAACCATTGAGAAAAAAAATATGGAAGTACTAAGAAAATCTAACTACTTCCAAAGGGGGGAATTGTTATCAAAGACTTAGACAATTTGATGATGGGCCCCTCTGTGTAAACTTTGTACAGATAGAGCAAGCGGGCTTGCATACCAGAGATGAGCAAGGACATGAGCAAGGTACCTCTGTGTACCAAGGACAAGTAGGCCTACATACCAAAGATTAGCAAGTAACAATGTCATAAAAGGGCAAGATGTTCCTCAATATCGGTGTTGTACCTCCTGGCTCTGCTGACTGAATTACAAAATGAGCCAAACCCGGAGAAGTCCTTCATAATTAGGGGAAAGGTAAAAGCGGCAGGGGGAAGCACGACCACCCACTCAATTCAAGACCAAAGAAACCTGCCCCCCCCACACCCGTAAGGAGCATGCGTGCTAATCTACATCGCAAGCGGAGTTAATTTAGATACGACTGACCAGTAATGAATGAAATGTTTATCACTAGCCAATGAGTATAAACTTAGGCGTGTTTTTACTAATTTTTACTAATTAGATAACTGGATATAAACCCTGTAATTTTTGTATGCGACATGCATGTTAGGTGGAGTGATCTCCCGTGCATCCAGCGCTGCAATAAAGAAAATGCCTGCTTCTTCATACTACATTGGTGTTAAGAGGTTTATTCCTGATTTCGGTGACACCTTTGCCAAATATTAGACTCAGGATGGCCTCCCACTGGCTGCTGTCAATGAAATGGGTGGATCTGAGGAGCTTTACAACAGCACCATCTTTCAGGGCACAGCCTTGAATCATGCCCTGCACTGGGTGCTACAGTGGATGGCTTTGCATCCTGGCTTTGGATTTGCAGGAGCTCTGAGTTCTCACAGCTGCAACTGAAATCTCAGAAACTGGGTATTAGATGCAGAGCATGCTAATTTTGCTAAGAACTCTGAATAATTGGGGCCTTCAAGCTGGGCTGTCACATGAGCGATACTTTTTATTTTAACATCTCTCTGTTTCTTGTCCCCACTGGTAAAGGACGTTTTCGGGGATAACATCGTTCCTGTTCGTGAAGCCTTCAGACACGCTGCTGTCAAGCAAGCAAGAAGTACAAGACACTCAGTCAAGCATGTCTTCACCTTCCCTCACTGTGGCACTGAAGAACTCAGACGGATGGTTTACACTTGCTACTTGTGGGAAATCCCATGGGAAAATTAAGCCGTCTGTCTTCAGAGCGGGATTTGAATGAGAGTGTCCTGAGGCCACACGCAGAATAAGGAGAAATGAATGAGGAGAATGGCTATAGATGAGTACAGACCAGCCTGAGCACTTTGAGGGGGGGTGGGGAGGTGAGGAGAGAGAGAGAGAAAGTACTTTAAAAGGAAAAGATAAAAAAGGACTAGGATCACTCAGTTCCAGATTTTATCACATTTCAGTCTCACAAAGGAGCTGAATTACAATTCTTCAGGCACTACCTCATTTTTGACATTTTCTATCTTTTAAATGCTTGACCTTACAACCTTAACAGTGTTCTTCTAATACATTTCTAAGGGGGGGGATTCATGTACATACCCACTCACAAGCCAGGTGTGTGCACTATAGTTACTCAACATACACATTAGATACATATTTCAATTCAAAAACACTTCTAGAAAGTAGTTTTTAGTTAGGCTCTATTGCTTTTATAACTGGTATGCCTCACTTAGGGAATGGTATGATTTTTTTTTTTTTTTTAAATGTCTGAGCTTTATCAAAGCTCTGGGAAAAAATGGGTTAAATGAAGATGGTTTCTTTAGTTAGACCAGCTTGCAGTCCATGCTAATAATCAATCTGCACTCAGATTTCTTCCAGTGTCCTAAAAAAATTGCCCCCAGATTTTGCTTCTCTCTTGTAACCAAACTGCATCTGGTTCACAGGTGATTTATGTGTCAGGAGACCTATAACATGCTGGTATGTATATACGAGGGTTCACAAACATGTGATGTGTTCAGGCTATAGCTCTCCATCATCCTGCATACCCCATATGGGTGAAGCATGATAAGAAATCATCATTTCTTTTCACCAAGTCCAGAAGAAAAGCAGAAACCTGCTTAGGATGTTGCCTGAGGAATGTCTAATGCTTGTCATAGTATAAGGTAACTAAAACATCAGAAAGTTTTTCAACTACTTCTGTCCTACTGAAAAAATAAAAAAAAGATACCTGTATGCAGTATCAAAATCCCAGGAATAGCATGAGCTGTGATTCTTTTATCTTCTGTGCTGCTACTGTTTTTCCTGTAGTATTAAAGACAAAGAGGATAGGGAGACTGTTGCATTTACTTTATGCCAAACTGCCAAAGGTAATTTGCCATTCTGAGCGTAGGTGCTGTTAGTTGGCCATGAATTGGGCAGGTGCTGTAAGTCTGCTCTGCTGGTGCTTTTGGAATGGCAGAGGGCAAGGTTTCCCTGAACGCTGTATCTACAGGGCAGCAGGGACTGTGAGCTCTTACTAGGTTCATTTCAAGGCATTTCAGTGCTTGACCTGAAAAGATTAGGATGGAGCTCTGTTAGAGATGATTACCTCTCTGTATTGCATTGTAGCAACATTTAAGATTGACCAAGCAAAGGAAAGGTCAGGTCAGGTCATGTCTGTAAGAGTCCTCAAATCTCACCCTTCGTGAAGCCAGCAGCCTGCATTTAGTGGAAGAAAGGTGCTTTCTGCACAAGGAGAAAGAAGGCACAAGCAGCAGTTCTGTCTCTCTCCCTCTCTTGGCAGGCAGAAATGTGTGGAAAGCTGAGATCACCTGAGGTCTTCAACACAAGCCTGTTCTCAATTAGAGTGAGAGGTCAAAATAACCCCCCCCAAATATATACCAGAATAATCCCCAGCTGTCTCCTGTGAGTGCCATGCTCTTGTCTCCACTCCAGATCTGCTGTATTATTACTGGTATTATGAATTTCATTTCTTTACCAAGTGACTGGCTACCTTCCTGGGCTGAAGTGTTGGCCATTTCTCTTGCATTGGAGAGGATGTGGTATGGCTGTATGGCAGCCAAACTACTCATGAATCTATTAGAGCATTGCTTGGAGGCTTCCAGACACTGTATACTAGTGTGGCAGTCATATTATCCTTGCATAAGATGCATCATGCTATGCTTACTTCCTAAATGAGCCTGGCTAATCAGCAGAGACCACGGCAGAGCCTTACAACCCTCTCCCTCCCTATTCATGTCCACCTTTTCAGAGATCTGAGAGGAAATGGGAACTTCTCAATGGGGGCTTTAAGCAGACTCTACCAGGGAGATAAAGAGTGGCAGGAGCTAGTCTGCCTTCTTTCCAGTTCTTTTTCAAAACAGCATCTGACCAGATTTGACCCAAAGTGTCTGTGCTGATTTTCCAACAAAGTGATTCACAGACCACCTGAAAGGGGCACCTGAGGGAGTCTGGCTGCAAGGGAGACAAGAACTCACCCTTTACCTTTAACACTAAGCATATGTGCTTTCTTGTAGATGTGCACAGTCACTTCTTCATTTATGCTAAGACCTGTTGTATCCTTAAAAGTTTTGCTGGCAGAGTTATGTAAAGATACCAGAAAGAAGAAAATCATATACACATGTGTGCATACACACACATGCATGCACACACACATAAATAACCACACAAACATTCACATGCATCTTGTTAAATACTTGCCTATTGTTTCCTTTGATGTATTCTTAATAAAGGCCGTTTGTTTTTCTCTCTGTCTCTATAGATGCCCCTCAGTGTGGCTTTGTAGAGCACCTTCATACTATGTAGCGGAGCACAGTCCCATGAGCTGGTGGAGTCCTGAGCAGGTAAATCCTCACCGTTCTGTGCAGTTCTGCTGGATTCCTTGCTTAATGCTGGCAGTAGTCTTGGCACGTTCACATGGCACTAGTTATGCTTGGCTGAAGCATCCCAGCAGGGTAATTAGCTTGGATACAGCCTTGTGCAAATGTGGCTTTCCTGCATTCATAAAATAGGAAAGGACCTCTGGAGATCGTCTAGTACAGCCATCTGCTCCAAGCAGGTCTGACTAGAGTGGGTTGCTCAGGGCCTTGTCCAATGGAGTTTTGAGTATCTTCAAGATATTCCACAGTCTTCCTGGGCACCTGCTCAAGTGTTTAGCTGCCCTCATAATGATTTTTTTCCTTACACTGAGCCAGAATTCACCGTATTCCAGCTCATGTCTGTTGCTTCTCATTCTTTCACTGTGCACTTCTGAGATGTGTCTGATCTTGTTTTCTCTATATCCTCCCATTAGGTAGTTGTACATAGAAACAAGATGTCAGAGACAAAACAGTCTCAACTTGGTGAATTTTAATTTATTACCAATTAACACAAACTTTTAATTACTGATTCTGGTATTGAGAAAAAAGAAGATATAAACAATGAAACAAACACTTCGGAGTACACTTTTCCTTCCCCTTCCTCAGTCTCAACTTGAGTCATCCTCTGACCTTCCCAGTCTTAACTCCACTTGTTTTTTACGGGGTGTTACACTCAGTCATTCCCAGTCTCTTTGGTGTGACGATGGATGGCACACGAGGCTAGGATCAGTGCGTAATGGTTTTCTGCTGCAACTCCTTGCTTCTTACCCCTTCTCCTCCACTGCCTTTTGCTTCTTACTGCTCTTCTGTTCTGGTGTGGGTCCTCCACAGACAACAGACCCTTCGGCGATGGCATGCTGCTGTCACATATTCAGCTTGTTGTCCATCAAATCTTGCAGGTCTTTTTCTGCAGAGTTGCTGCCATAGTCACTGTCCCACACACAGATCCCACTGTACCAGACACAGATCCCACTGTACTAGTCACAGATCAATATGGTAATTCTCCATATACCAGACTTCGTATTTGCGTTTTTGAGCATCATGAGGTCTCTGTCAGGCCATTTTTCCAGTTTGTCTATTTCCCTTTGAATAGCAGCCCTGTGCTTCAGTGCATCAACTACTCCTCTGCATTTGATATCATTCACTTCTTGCTAAGAATATTCTTTGTCCCACTGTCCAGGTTGTTAATGAAGGTATTAAACAGTATTGAGCCTAATATCAGTCCAAGAGGGATGGCACTGGTTACTATTACAAGCCCCTAGCTTGATTTTGTGTTTCTGTTCATCCTGCTTCGATCCTGACAGTTCAGCCCATTTTTCACCAACCTTATCATCCAGTTATTCAGTTCATATTGTATCTATTTAGCTATAAGGATAATATGGGAAACCAAATCAAAGGTGTTGCTAAAAGTCAAGGTATACAACATTCACCGCCCTCCCGTTATCCACACAGTCAGTCGTCTCATCATAGAAAGCAATCAGGTTGGTCAGGTGTGATTTACTCTTGGTAAATTGAAAATGTCTCCTCCCAAACCCCTTCTCGTTCTTCATGTGCCTGGAAACAGCTTCCAGGAGAATATGCTCCTTAACCATCCCAAGGACTGAGGTTAAGCTAACTCTTCTGTAGTTCCTTGGATCTTCCCTCTGGCCCTCCTTAAAGATGGGTGTGACACTGGCCTCTTTTCAATCATAAGGAACTTTCCCTGATTGCCATGAGCTTTTGAAGATGATACAGACCAGCCTCACAGCGACACTGTAGGGTTCCCTCAGCACCATCACATGCATACCAACTGGTCCCATGAACGTAAGTATGTCCAACTGGCTTAAATGCTCCCTAACTCTATCTTCCTGTACTGTGGGTAACGTTATGTTCCCCAAGATTAATGTAAGTAAATTTAGGGATCTGGGAGACCTGAAGGTGGATCTTACCTGTGAAAACACAAGCAAAAAGTGTATTGAATATCTCAGCTTTTTCCATTTTTTTGTCACTAGGTCCCCAAGCCTATTGAGCAGTGGTCTAGTTTTGTCCTTAGCTTTCATTTTGCTGGCAATGTATTTATAGAAGCCCTTCCTGTTGCTCTTCATATCCTTCCTTGTTTCAGCTCCAGCTGAGCTTTGGGTTTTCTTACTCCATCCCTGCATGCTCAGGCAGTGCCTCTGTATTCCTCCTGGTTAGCCCATCCCTGCTGGTATCACCTTTACACTTGCTTTTTGTGTTTGAGCTCAGGTAGATGTTCCTTGTTTTCTTACGCTGGCCTTCTGCCACGTGTTTGCTTGGATTTCCACACAACTGAATGTACTGTTGTGCTCTGAGAAGGTAGTCCTTGAAAACTCCTTGAAGCTCCTTTGGGCCTTTTTCCCTCCCACAAGAAGGTCCCTGAACAAGCCAAAAGTTTCTCTCCTGAAGTCCAGGGCTGTGATTCTACTGTTTGTCTTGCTCACTTCTCTCAGGATTTTAAACTCCACCATTTTATGATTACTGCAGCCAAGGCTTCCCTTGACCTTCACATCCCCAACCAGTTCTTCCTTTTTTGTGAGTAACAGGTCCTGCAGAACATCTTCCCTAGTCATCTCATGAATCACCTGCATCACGGAATTGTCTTCAACACACTCCAGAAATCACCTGGACTGCTTGCATCCAGCCCTTTTGCACTTTCAACAGATACTGGTATGGTTGATGTCCCCAGTGAGTATCAGAGCCCGTGACTGCAAGACTTTTTCTACCTGCCTGAAGAGGGTTTAATCTACTTCCTCTTCTCGACCAGGTGGTCTGTAGCAGATGCCTGCCACAACATCACCTGCATTAGTCTGTGCTCTGATCCTTCCCCACAAATTCTTGATCAGTTTATCAACATTTCCAAGGCAAGGTTCTTTGGACATGTGAGCTGACTTACTTAGATATTTCTGCTCTGGTCTCCTCCAACTTCCAATTCTGGGGTTAGAGCAGTTGGAGTCACCTCAAGTTTATCTGCAGGTACTGGTGTAAAATCATCCTTTGTGGCTCCTGCAGAAAGAAATGTTTCAGGCCAGCTGTTGAAAGCAAAATTGAAACTCCAGGCTGGAATTTTAAAAAAAAAAAGAAGTGTATTTGTAAGCATTTATGCTCCTGTGAGGTACTGATGTATTTGAGAAAGCTATTGGGAAAGGGAAAATGAAGGGGGGTGGGGGGAGAAAAAAAGACAAAAAAGAAAAAGAAAAAAAGAATGAATTTTGTATTTGGCTGTGAATAAAGTGTTATGATCACCTTCTTCCTTCTTTTTATCTGCTGGTCAGGTCTATAGCTTTAGGTTATCCCAGGGAAAGCTCATTTTCTGTGACCACAAGTCTTCTGCTTACCAAAATTAGAGTGTCACAGTTGTGTGAGGTCTTCACTGTGGAAGAAATTAGCCTAGCAGTTAGTGACAGCCACAGCCAGGCATATCTCTGAGAACTGGACAAGGGGTTTTGAATCAGACTTGATGCTTGGTAGGTCAGTGGAAGGAGCAGTGAATGAGGATAATGTGTTCCCACTCATCTGTGTTTCTGAAGAGGGAAGAGGTGGGTGCTGTACTCAAGAGCAGCTGCAGCTTACTTCAGAGGGGAAATTTAGTTTCTGTCTCCTGGAACTACAGTAAAACCTAGGCAAGAGGTTATAAATACAACGGCCAAGCCCATGTCCCATAGAGTAAGGCACGACTGCAAGTCAGGTGCAGACGGCGGCAGGGAGTGTTTCTCCCAGTAGGGCTGTGAAGTGATCTAACAGTCCGAAGGCAGATGCTTTGATGAGGACAGTTTTGGGCATGAGCCCAAAATGAGCATCAGAAAAGATTTCATCCTTCCGGCCACTGTCACCTCCACCCTGCCAGGCTTCAGACTCATCTCAGGGTGATTCACCCAGGCTAAATCCCCGTTCAGTACTTAGAGTATGGAGAAAGGGGATTAGAAACATTATCTTTTAGCAAGTTTTCCTCCTCCCCAGCCCACTGGGAGGGGGGAGGGGGAAGCGGCTGCCTGGTGCTCAGTTAACTTTCATGACTCTCTGTTTTGGGGGCACTGATCTCTATGTGGTCCCATTAGCTCTATCAATGGCCATTAATGAGAACAAAGTGTTTCTGGCTCCAACCAAAGCACATCAACTAGGCAACCAGATTGCCATTTTGGTAACCCCATCTTCTGCTTCTGTTTGTCCCTTCAAACCTGTGCTCAAGCATGTTCCCAAAGATAATCATACACATTGGGCTCACGCTGTCAGCCTATTCATTTCCTAATTCCTTCGTTTGTCATCATCACAGTGCCCTAGTGTCAATCATTATACCCTGTGCCATATATGCCAGGCCCGGTTTTGGATGATTTGGTAAAATCTGAATACGCTAGCGTAAGGGGAATCAGATCATTTCTTAATAGAAAAGATGTGTTTTAGATGAACTATGAGATAATGTGGTGATGTGTGTGTTTGGTAGAGGGAGGGAGAAGAGGTAAATTTCTGACAAATCAGTCTATTGAAATTTTAAGATAGGTATACACATGCATATGAAGTCGTGTATGAAGTTACTTATGCAGACTTAACTCAGGAAGTCACTATCAAAATCGCTTTAAAATTATTAAATCAGCTCACAGATAAAACTGGAATAACTTGTAATACAGGGAATTGATACAACTAAGTGATGCATGTGCCATGTGATTTTTGTTGGGTAGTCTTTCTTACATCCTTTCCCCAGCAGAGAGCAGCAACTCACCAAGTGTTTCTTTTGCATGTTCCTCCTTACAGAAACTGTAAAAATGAGTCTTGGTTCATTTCATATTTGAGTTCATTCATCACAGCTTGAGTTAAACTGAAAGCTTTGTAGGTATTGGTTATGGTATTAAAGGTGGTGACTGTCGAGACCAGAATGAATCAAAGCATGACTTCTCATTCTCTTGAAGATATGCAGCAAACCTTTACCCCCAAAGAAAGAACCTCTCCTTAATATTTTGGAAAGCTGTTTGTAAAGGATCTTTGAAAATCTTGGACCTCTGTGCATGTATTTTTTATGTGTTTGCTTCTTTATGAAGTACAAAGACACTTGTTGGAGGAGGCTAGGTGTGATGGCGTGGAATTCTTTTCTATTTTTCCCCTTTCTATTTCAGTCTAAAACCTCAAGAATGCCATGTCAAATTTTATCTTCCTTTCTGGGGATCTTTAGAGATACATATTATGTGATCTCATGCTTTGACTAAAGGGAATTCTGCTAAAAGTTGAATAAGTTTTCGTTCTCTCAAATTCATTAATAGTTTAAATTAAGCGATGAATAACAAACACAAAAAGTCCAACTGCTAAAGTCTCTTTTTCCCTGCAGCGCTCATCTTCCTCCTCTGTCCTCTTGTGTCACCACCAGTCCATATGTTCTCTAGTCATGATAATCTCTAGAGCAGAAAAAGTCTCCCAGTTCTTTTGATAGAGCTTCATACGTCTGCATCCTGGGTGGACTCAGGGAGTGCAACTACTGTAAGTCTGTTCCTCTCATTTTCATGCAGGCAGGAAGCTGACAGGCAAGGATAAGATGTGAGCAGAGTGTCAGAGCATTCACACGTATCAGTTAACACATCACAGTTAACCTATCTTAGCAAAAGCAGGAGCTCCATGGATCACTGGGAGAAGTAGAAACCTAGCAGCCAAAAAAGGTCCTATTTTGTGTTTAACAGCATATTTTACCTCTGACTCAGACAAGAAGATACGGTTGAAAGGTTTGCAGAATACCAGTGAATCTGCATTTTCCCATAGTAGCATCAGACGGATGGAAGATGACCGCGAGTTGTCAGACTGTGGCAGTGCACATGTAGTGGGAAGAAACGGGGGTTCCCCAGAGGCCAGGGGACCTAAGTCGGTGCTGAGCTATTGCCACAACGAGCGTGGTAGTGGTGGCACTGCACTGTTCCTGCGAGGGAGGTTCCGTAGGTGGAGATGGCCTGTTAAGTTCCCAGATGGGGTAGCTGCAGTGACATTTGCAGGGGAAGCAGCAGACACACGTGCAGTCTGGTGCACAATAGGGGCTGAAAGACAAGACACGCAGGTGATGGCAATGCTATAAAACGCTGAAAGCGTGGTAGCACGAGGAGTTGCTGTGAAGAGGAGAACATGCTCATTTACTGCTGTCAGGAGCTGAGCTGAACATGCGTGTTGCTGTGGGTCGATGAGCTGTGTGCATGAGACAGGGCCACAGCGAGCTGACAGATAGGGAATGGCAGTGTTATGCTGAGCTGCTCTGCAGAGGTTTGCAGTGATGTTAAGCAGAGCAGCTTTGAAGAGGGAGCTGTAATAAAAAAGAGCCCCTGCAATGAGTTTATACCATCTGTTTACGTAAATGTGCTCTCTCTCAACTGGGATACAAGATGAACTAACTGCTTAGGCCATACCCTGAATATCTTCAACCTTGACTGTGTCTCCCCTTAGGATTTCTGCTCTGTCGAGCCATTGCCATCCTTTTCATATTGTTAAAGCCTTAAAGTCTTCTGCGTGCTGGAACATTTCCCTCTAATCTGGGTCTCTAACAAACTGCTGTCATCACAGATGTATCACAAACAGCTCTTGCCCCAGGGTACTGCATGTTTCTGAAGAACTGCTTTCCTAACATCATTCCAGTGAAATGCAGGAATCTTCTCTTGTTGTCTTACAATACCCCCTCTTTATCCATTTTTCTTTTAAAATGGTCAAATTGTACATTGTTATCTCTGTGTGTTATTAAATCCCTCTTTCATTATTTTGTCCCCTGAAAGATAAAATATTCTTTATCCTATTTGCATAAGGAAAAATGGTTATTTAAATGGAGAAAACATGACCACAATCTTTTTACAGCAGTGTCTTGGGCATATATCTGATTTTATAATAGTGTAAAACTCTGTAAGACTTCCAAACCAGTTTTTGCAACACAGTCTTTGTGTTGCTTTTATAAATCCAGGTCTTGGTCTGTTATTACTACCTTTATGTTGGTAAGAGATAAGGCTATGAAGTTCATCAAATGATTGATACGCTGTCACAGCTTTCAGAGGCTGTCCTCTTCAGCAATACCCTGTGATCCTATTAGTAGTAGTAGGTGATAGTAAAAGTTTGTCTCTGTTCTGAAAAGTGATCATTGAGAATTCGATCCTTCCCCTTAGCTCAATGCTGCTGTACCACGTACGCAGTCAGTCAGATGTGCTTTCTTTAGGAACAAAAGTAAGCCTTTATCGCTTTTAGCACTGCCAAAAGAGAGTGGGATCTCCCTCCCATACATACAAATGTGTGTGCAGACTCCCCTCTGCAGCACATTAAGCAACTGTTCTATCAAACTGCCTATTACTGCTCTTCCGAAAAGCCTATGTGGGTACCAACATTACACAGATGTCCCTGAGGACTCAAGTTAAAGGCAGCAGTTTACAGAAGAAACCGTTTTTTAAAAAAATCATCTTCTTGGTTCTAAGTCAATAAGCTGGAATTCATTTAAGCTACGTTTACTTTTGGGCAAGATTCTCATAAATACACTTGTGGGTAGAGATACTTGAAAAAGTAAATCTTAAAGGCTATATATAGAAAGCAGGTTTGGGGTGGTATTCAGCTGTCTAAACATCAGCATCTAACATCATCTGAGCTGTTCTTTGATATCCTGTTTGTCTGGAGCTGTTGCTTCAGAAGAGGTAGGCTTTCCACGAGTCCTGTGTCATTTCTAGCTCATGTGAATGTCTTAGATATCCTCAGGTGTCTCAAATTGCACGAGGTACTTGTGTCTACACAACTGAATTGCAGCTTTTGCAATAAAGGTACAAAAGTATTGGTAGTGTTCAGACAGTTCTCAGAGATATTTTCATTTATTCATCTTCTATAACATCTAAATAAATCTGCAGAGTTTGAGTCAGATTTTGGTAGTGAACTGTCTATGAATCATCCAATGGCCAGAAGCTAATTGCAGACCTTGTCTAGACTGTTTGGGATGAAGCAGACTCATTGGAGGGTTATTTTCCTGATGAAAAAGCTCTGGTTTTGAACAACTTAGATCCTGTATGGGAAAATTACAGTTTTACTGGAATATTGCAGTTTTCTCTTTGAAAATGGTATCTTCCCAGCAGCCTATCTTGAAGACTCTGGTCCATTTCTCTCATTTTCATTGAAGAAAAGCGAAGACTTCAAGGCTGTCTGTAGACGAGCTGAGCACAAGCTTGAAGGTAGAAAAAAGGTGATGATCAAGAAGGCAAAGTATACAGGTTCATAGACAATGGAACCTGAAAGGGTGCTTTTTCCTTTTTTCTTTTTCTTTTTAATTTAAATTATTGCGGTTTTGTTCCTGCATTGAGAAAGCAGAAATTATGATGCTTTCAAGCTGGGCAGCAAGCAAGCCACCGAACTCCCAAAATGGAATATTTTAGAATTCCTATCCCATGAACAATGCCTGGGTTTTTCTGTTTTGTTTTGTTTATTGTGAATCAATATGAACTTGTTTTCCAGTCTCTCAACATTTTCCATGGGATGTTGATTCTGTTTCTCTGGGCCAAATCTATTATTAAGCTTTTGGGGAATAATTTCCAATGGCAAATAAATATGAAAAATAAATTAACGACTATAAAATCAATGTAGTTTCTGTGAGTTATGCACTCAGCTGGAGTTCGGGATGACCTCTCTAAGATGCGGATACAGATCTCAAAAACCTTGACATGTCTTATGACATGTCATTCCCACCTTTGGAAAGCAGCCTACGTTGCCCATGCTGCTTTCAGTGTACACTGTCAGCACTGCATAGGCATGAAACAGCATGAAGCCTTGCATCTGGGGACTTCTTTTTTCTAAAAAATAAATTTTGGAAATACCAAATGAGGTCCATGCCCTTGCTACTTTTCTGTTACATTAGGAAGAAGGCTGGGGAGGCACAAAAGGTCTTGAAAAGTTCTTCATCAGGCTGCAGAAAGCTTTTTCCAGACCCTGCAGATAGCAGGGGTATTACTCCTAAGCACCATTTCTCACAAAGGCCAATTATCAGACTGGCTGCCTCTCTGAGATGCAGCATCTCGTGGCTCCTACTGAGGACTAGGACTGTGTTAGAGGCTAACACACTCAGCCTCTAATTTTGTAAAAGAAAATACAATCCAGCATAGCACCCTTGAAAAGCCATCAACACCCTTGCTCATCTGAGAGTCACACTGCATGGAGGAGAGCCAAACCGCTGTTGCTTTGGTCCATTTGTAAGACTGTCAGATTGTGTCTATGCCTCTTACTCTTTCTCCTCCAGTGCCTGGCAGGTGTGAATGCTCAGGATCATGAAGGATCTATGCCTGGGGGTTTATGTGACTATGTTTCATAATTATCACCTATTCCCAGCTAAAGTGTTATACTTGCTGGCCTAAAGTGAGGAGTAGAGGGCTCTCTCACTAATTTTTTATTCTCCTACTTACTGTAACCATTTTGGATTTCAGCCAGCGCACATAAACAATATGCCTGTGCCTTTACAATTCTGCATTGCCATTTTAGCTCTCTGGATATTAGCCAGTGCCTATAAAGTGTGTGGCATTGATTTAATTTCAGCTGGTTTCCTAGACATTTACTTTTGATAAATGGATCCAAGATGGACATGTCTATCTAAAATAGGATTTTAATTCTGTATTGGAAATAAACTATATTTGGTTAAATTCTGTTGGTGACACAATTATCAGCATCGTTTTTAACTTTCATCTAACATAATGCCAGACGAAAGATGCTTTAAAGAAGAGGCTGGCAATGAAAAGAAATCTTTCCAGTGGGACTATAAGCTTGATGTTTTATGCCCATGTGGACATTCAGGCGATGATCGGAATGACTTACTGTGATTTACCTCATTCCCATAATGCACTTCAGCATTACAGTATTAGACATGAATTCTTCTCATGTAGTCAAAAAGAGACTTGCTTTCATAAGTTCAAAGTGCCATTACTCATTAATTAGAAGCAGAAACAGTCACAGAGATATCCCAACAAGGTGGCTAAGTAGTGGTGTGATTCTAAATTATCTCCTGAAACCTCTTTCTTTCATGGACAATTTGGAAGGAATAAATCAGAAACTACTGCACCAGGTTTACAACCCGTATTTTTTCAGAAGAAAATTTTCCACTTGTTCATTTCATGTTCCAAAGAAGTACTGTACTGGTAATATATTTGAACAATCATAATAATATTTAAATTAACAGTAGGAATAACTCTCAAGTCAGGATTAAAATTGGTAAATGAGCAGCAAAATGACTTTATGAATTGCATCTTTCTTTGTATTTTCAAAGAGGTATGGGCCTACCACCACTGTTGCTATATTTCTGGTACCTTGAGCAGAGTCTGCACCAGGTAGTACCTCTAGAGTTGCTGGAGATTAACTTATACAGGGGTCAGGGAAGAGACAGAAGGGAGGTTGCAGAAGACTATCATCTGAAATATATGGTGGCTGTCCTTCATGCTGTGGAGGCACTACGTCTGCTCAAACTGCTTACTGTCCCCCAAGACAGAGCAGTGCTCTCCCTTCAGCCCTTGGTAAGGAGGTATCCTGTATCAGAGGCTACAAGTATACCAGACAGGACTCTGTAAGACATGTGTGTTCCTGTCTGGTCAAATTCAGTCAACTGGATTTTAAAAAATGAACTGTTATGGGGGACTTTTCCTTACAGCAGTGAAGATCTAATCAACAAAATTCTTAAGGGGACTGATAACAGCAAAGGTTAGAAATGGGCATGGGCCCTGTCTGCAAAATCCAGATCGTGTTCAGAGTCTGAGGAGTGCACTGCTGTTTTAAAGGGTGTTTCAGCTAAGAGTGGGAGTGTGTGTGTGGAGAGGTGGATTCTTGGGGTAGTGGTATTTCTTCAGTCCACCATTGTAACAGGAGCCCCTGAATAAATTTAGAGCGAGCTTCTAGTTTTGCCTTCTCTTAAAAAATCACAACTGTTTTTTCATCTTTTTTACTACTTGCAACACAATAAAGAACTCTTGTGCATGGGAATCAGCTACTCATTTTCTTAAAACGTTACTGATGCTGTCCTGTAATGACGCAAAGTTGTGTGTTAGGGACTGGGCATTTGGCTAAATTTATGTAGCTTTTTGTGAGAGATGCTACAGATCTATCCACACACTCAGGTGTAAATTAGACAAACTGTGTAGAAAACAAGGGGAAAGAGAATGAAAGTTTGTGCAAATAGTTTGTATATTATTTCAAGATACAAATGTTTAACAGGGCAAGAGATCGAGTTCTTATAATGTTAATTCATCTGCATTTCAAATATGCTGTATTTTTTTCCTGCTCCTATCCCCAAAAATCAGCCTCATCCGTCTTCCTGTAGTTTATTTATTGTTTTATGATTCCAAAATGGGTGAGATTTCTATGAACCTTTCCAGATTGCTACATAATGAAGCAGAGAACACACAGGGAAAAGTGACACACCCTAGCCATTTGGGTTGGAATTTCTTTGAATCATGGATTTTTTCTCATTCTCTTTCTTTCCAAGACAGATGTGTTTTCAATTGGCAAATATATGTGCTGTTGTGATAGCTACACTTGCAAACCCAATACCACCAAATGTAGTGTATCTTTAATATTAATTTTATTTACCAATGCTATTTAAGAATCTAATTGCTTGTGCTATTCAAATGCACAATTTTATGGCAAATTGTGACATTTCAACAAGCTCCTAAAATCACATCATCTCTTATCTATCCTTTATAGCTACTTTTAAGGTTATTGTACTTATCATATTAACAGCACGTCTCAAGCAGTATTATCTTGGTGTCTGTTTCTACCTAACATACATGGAGAGACAAAAATTTAGGTTTTGCAATGTAATTAAAAGCTCTCTAGCTTTTGAGAGGAAATAGAGATAGAGGATTGAAAAGGAAAGCAGAGATTGTTATTTTGAATGATTTAGGAGGGGCAGAAAGTAGAGCAGGCTGGAAGTCACCAGTAGGTGAAAGGAAGCATGTTTTTATCTAGGCAGAAAGTCTAGATATTAATTCACAGATTCAAATGCTAGCTAAATTTTATTTAGTTTCCCAGCCTTAGCTAAAAAGGCACAGCAGAAGAGAAAACAAAACAAACTCAAGTAAATACATAGATATTTTCTTGCACAGCAAAGGGTCCGAAGAACAGAGTGCTGATATGTACTTTTAAAGAGCTGTCAAATTCATCCCTAGATGTTGTGTAATGATTCCTATATGCGTTACAAGGGGCTGTGATTTTTAACCAACAATTGCCAGCTATCTTATCGTGAACACAGTAGAGCTGTGCATAGCATTATTTAAGTTTTACTCTATGTATGTGTCCTAAATTTCTTCCATTTAAGCACATGTGGATTTTACTATTCCTATCACTAGTTTTAGTTCAATGCAATCTATGCTTCCACTAAGTGGATCTGTTCCTCGGACTCAAAATACTCTCTTGAGCTCTATCAATGTGTTTTATAAGGAAAACATTTTAAGCCACTCTCATACCTTGAGGAGACTAAAGCTGCAAAACAAAACCATCTTGCACCAACCCATATTTGAGGTAGGAGCCACATGGCTAGCAGCCATCCACTAGGGTGATATCCAGTATTTGCATAGTTAATGTGAAACACTGCTTGGTATCCTACTAGAACAATGCAAAAAATTATTGGACAATAATGGCAAATATTCTGTCACTTAAATAATCAATACCTTCTGCAGTATGTTGTTTGTAAACATGTATTTGCTACCACTCTGTCCTGAAATAAGTCTTTGAAGTGAACAGTGTTACTCAAATTCAGAGCTTGTATGTATGAGTGTCAACTGAAAATTATGGGTCAGCTTCTTTGTTGTAACCAGTACATGGAAAAGCTATAAAGCAAGTAGCCGGTGTATTGCTTTCTTAATGTCAGTCCTGCTGCTGGTGCGGTGCAGTCTGGCAGATAAAGATAGCAATCCCCAAGCAATGCCCCAGTCCCCAAATCCCAGGATAGAGCTTGCTTGTGTTGAAGTTGTTTTTTCACACACATTGGACAAGAAGACATTGGGCAAGAAACAAAGGAACACAACAAAGAGAATTTCTCTAGCCTGTTGATGATCTTCAGTTGCTGAAAACCAGCAACTCTTTAGTTGGATTAAGAATCTGGGATTGTAGATGCCGCCTCAGTGGTCATAGCCCTCAAAGCAGGACATAGTTCCTTTCCTGAAAGGAAAACCTTTCATCACAGTAGCCTCAACACGTTCTCTCTTTTCTTTGTGAAGCCAAATCCCCTTGAATGTGGCCTGTTCTCTACATTATCTCCTTTCTTTGGCACTAGTCAGTGCAATTTTTTCTTTAAAGACAGTGACAGTGTGACAGGAGTGACACCTATCAAGCTAAATCATTATGTCATGACAGACCAAAATCCCGATGACAAACATGTCAGCTGTACAAATTGTTGCTCAGAGGAACTGCCTATTTTCTTCCATGGAGGTTACCAATATGGGTCCACAATATTCATATGAATAAATGCCTGCAGGTATTGCATCTCTGACTTTATTGACTGTCAACGTGATGCCTAACCAAACATGATACAAATACAATTTTGGAATATAATATAAAATCTTAATGAAAATGGGAATTTGGTGGCAGGCTGTGATCCAGATTATGTTAATTTTATGCCCTGAAATTGAAGAAAGAGTTTATTTTAATGTTCAAGGCTTATAATTGTTACTTATCTGTAAAAAGACAATTGGCATGATGATCTATAAGAAAGATTGTTCTAATTAGTTAGAGATGGCTGTCATGCCAACTGGTTGTAAATTGACAAGAAAGTTTCAAAGAGAGGGCAAAAGATCATTTATGCTTTGTTTTATCAACAAATATTCTGTATTTACCTGGATATTTAACAGAAAAATGTGGTTTAGAAATGTTGAAGGGTTTTAAATGCATCCACACATATTCGTGTAATTGGATTTCTTACATTATAATTGCTTCTGTTAGTTGCATCACTAACCCTATAAACCTAAGGTTTTATAGGGTTTATAAACTTCTTTTTAACTTTTATGAAGTCAGCTATTTGGAGCTCAGTAAGAGCCAAAAAGAAAAAAAATATTTAGAGATCTAAACATATTTCAGTTTTAAGAACTAACTTCTTGGGTATGCCCAGGACTGGAAGCAAATGACATATGTCATTTTCCCCTCTTATTTACTAAAATTGTTCTTGTTTTGAGCTCTGTCAGATACATTTTTTGTACCAGTCATCGACATGTGGTGAATAGCCATTGCTGCATTTTGGGGGAGTTTTACCCTGAGAGGCAGAAGGAGAGAACATTTTAGTGGTAAACGATTTCTTTTTTTTTCACTTATGGCAGCTGCAGAAAACTCCCCAGAGGTTTGGCATGCTGAGAGCAGCCCGAGGGAGACGGATTAATTAGCAGGGGGCAGGTGAGTTCATCAGAGACGCATGAGAAATTGCAGAACTATGTGATAAAGACTTCTTTATCACAGGGCTATCTTAAGAAACCTACACTCTTTTCTAGAGAGAGGGCCCTAGCTCATGAGGGAGGACTGCTCCACTGAAAGCATGCTAGAGGGTTTGCAAAGCAGGTAGTGAAAGAAGAAAACATCTGATGAGCAATGATGACTTAGACTGCTGAATGTTGAAACTGGGCTGAGGGAGGGCATGGTGTTCCCAGCTGAGGTGCATGTAACCAAAGAGTGTCACCGTGATCCTTCCTTCCTTCCTCCTCCTTTTGCCCCTCCCAAGAGCGAATCACGTGCCCTACCCACAAACCCTGTTGCTTCTTCAAGGATTAAGAATAAAGCTAGCACCCATGACCTTTGTGCCCACTTGCAGTAAGCTAGAATGAAAACTGAATTCCACTATTCAGTCAATAGCAGGGAAGACTTGAGGGGTGACTTCCTTCCCCTGCCTCTCCTCCATGTCCATTGGTTCTGATGAGGGGCTGAGAGAGCATGGATTGTCTATCACCCTCACCAATCCAAACATAATAGGAGCACCTACTCCTCAACTGTCTTTATTCTTCCTGTTGCTAAGCATTTGAGTGCCTCATGCTCCTTTGTGCATTTTTGCTTAAACATCTATTGGAAGTTAGCAGGGCATCTGGGCAACAGCTGTGTAGAGTATTCACTTAACAGAAAAAAGCTGAAGCACCTGCATATCCAACATCACCCCCCTCCACACATGCAAATAAATAAATCGGACAACCAACTCCCCCAACATATGTACTAAGTACCACCTATAAGTGCCTAGGTCTAAAACTTCAGCCATTATGACCCCAGTTCATCTGCTGCTGCTCTTTAAAGATGCCTAAATTTTCACCTACATTTTGATCACTAAAGCTACAGCTACAGCTTCACATTTGGAAAAATTAGAATCTAGGGCACTCACCAAGGATGTGGGAGACCAACTCCAACGCCATTCTGGGAGAGTCTACCATACCCTGGTGCATGTCATAACTGCCACTTACTCTTGCATGGGCTTCATCACTGACGCTGCCCTTTTGGTAGTCTTGCTAAATGTTCTTCAGAAGAGGGAGATAAAATGTGTAAATGTGACCTCATATGCTAGTGGTAAGGGCACTCAGGAGAGGGAGGCTCTGGATTTCTGCCCCTCTTCCATTGAACATTTATGCATCTTTAGGAACTGGAACCTGGGGCTAGGTAGGAGTTTGTCTTTGGCATGAGAGAGGTGATGACATCTCATGGAGAAGAGGGAAGAGGAGACATCAGAGCTGATTGTTAAAAGCTCTCTTTAGTTCTTAGCATGAGCAAGGGAGAAGTAATGCTTTAGGTAACAGAATTTCAAGGCTTATCTGGTTTGTTTTCTGCTCCATGGAAAGCCTCCTTTCAGCACAGGTGTTTCATTTAGAGCATGAGCTATATCTCATAGAGTTAAATTAGTTCTATTCTTCAGCTGGACCGATTACAGTTTGGCTCTGGCACACTCACTCTCTCCCATGGGCCAACACACACACACAGAATATACCCATCCAGCTGCTCCTCAGACCTCCTATGATCTCACCCTTTTACTTTCAGACAGGTACCCAAGCTATAATTTAGGGCAGACTGTCTCAGGAAATCACACTCTGGTCTTACTGTGTCCTCCATTTGGGAATACCTATCATACCCACATCCCCACATGGTTCTCACAGTTAAAATGTGACACGATTCATGGGTAATGAGCACAAAAAAAGAGGTTTCTTTGGTGTGGCTGCTGGGCACAGGTTATTTTCTCTGGCTTTTGCATTCCAAGCCTGTGCTGCTACACTGTCTCTTTTGCTGAGGAGAAATTTCTGCTTCAGGAAACCTGGAACTTCTGTAAAACAAGCTTGAAATAATCAAGACTAATCACTGAGGATAGACTGTACAGGCTGCATATACTAGCTATATCAGAGTTGAATACAGTGCCTTGAGGCTAGGTGACTTCTGTTTAGGAAAAAGTGTGTTGTCTCCAACTGTAAATTGCCACTTGCAAAACACAATTAACTAACCAACTGCACAGAGATGAATTGAAAATTTAAACAAAGCTGTATTTGTCTGAGTGCCATACAGAAAATGTTCTCTGCCGAGAAGGCTCTAGCTGTGGGCAGTGTCTGCCTAGCCAACAGCTAATTGCATCTCTCTGTGGTTTGTGAAGAGAAAAAAAGCCACAATCAAACCCCCAAACCTAATTTCTCTAATGAACTTCACAAGATTTCAGACATGATGAAGAGAGTCTGAAGCACAGCTCCCTGCCTGCTGTCTCTCCTTTTGCTTCTACCATCGAAAGCTTGTGGGCTGCAGGGGAGTCAGGACAGTGACTTGCCTGTCCCAAGGGCAGCACTCACAGGAACTGTTCATCAGGCACTAAAGCATATTGGGCATATGGTACTTTGAGCCATTTAATGTCTAATCTCTGATTTGGGTGCAAATAATTTGTTTTTACTCTATATTCTACACCTTAGTGTAAAGACCAGCAACAGTGTGGCTGAGAGCTCAACAGACCTTGCCTGACCCTAATCCCTGAGAACACAGGGATTTGTTCCAATAAAGGAAGATTAGGGAAAATAGTGATAAAACCTTATGTTCCTGTTCCCTTCATACTATCTCATGGCTGGCATATATAGCAGATGTGACAAATGCAGAGGAGAGTCCACTGTTTTATTGACAAAGGTGGTTGAACTGCTGAGACTAACACACCACTTTTCTACCCATGCTCCTCAGAAGAATGGTTTTGTATGTCTCTGGATTGTCTCTGTCTTTACCTAAAGAAAGCCTGAGAGTGACAAGGCAACAGGTAGCCCTTAGCTAAGAGAAATTCTGTATGAGTCATTGAAAATAGCCTTTCTCCTTTTTTTTCCTCCTGATGAGTAAAGGCATATACCAAAGAGGGAAGAATTTTGCTCCTGTGCTCATGCGTTATGTTAAGCCAAGTGTCTTGACAGACTATTTTCTGTTTGTCTGTCTTCTGGTTGGACTCTGGGAATTTGGCTCTGGGAATTTACACCTCTTTGTTTAGGGGGAGGATAGGAACTGTCTCCTAGAAACAGAAATAGCATGCTGGACTCACTAACACCAGGACTTAGCCCTCAGGCACCAGGAGGCATCCAGGTCTTTGCTTTTAGAAGTTGTTCTGTTCCTTGCCAGATTTCTGAACCTTAGTTTCATGTTTCAATGTGAAATAAGGAAAAATATAGGTAAACCTTTATGTTAATTTAAAGGATAGGAGCCTACAGACCATGTAAGTCAAAGGCTCTAAGAGACCACCTTTTTGGGGACTTCAGATTTTGTGTGCCCAGTAAAATACATGTGGGATCGTCAACTACACACACCGAACACGAGGCTCCCAGGGTGACAATCTCCTTTTGAAAACATCTACTACTGATTAAGAAGATGACTTAATCTCAGCTCAGAGGTTTAGTCGGGGGAGCCTATGCTTGGAAAACTGTGTGCAAAGCCAGAGTAAGTTTAAGAGGTATGTATGTGAGACACTAGGCAGGAGAAAAACACATCTAGGTCTTAACCTGAGACCTCAGTCCTGCCCCAGCAACCAGACGGGAGCTGGAAGCCACAACTGGGCTGCCACAAAATCTCGATCCCCCTCATCCTAGAGGACCTGCTGTCCTCAGAATAAAACACTGCTTCCCTGAGCCGGTGTGGAGATTTCAGTCTGCAGTATTTTATATGATGAAGACATTTGATTGCATGTTTATTTGTTTTAGAAACTGAACAACATCCATGTGCAGTGGCGTATTTTCGTGCTGATTTGATGGGAGTCATTGAGTGAAAAGTTGGCAGGCAGGAGATGTGATTTAGTCTCCTTGTTGATGTCCCTTCAACTCAGGTGGTGATTTTGTTGCCAGAGGAAAGATTTAACATGTTTTAAATAATCTCTGAAGAAATCTTTCCCAGATCCCTGATCTAACACCTAATTCTTCATTAACTTGCCACTCTGTTACCAATTCCCTCATCAGGGGTGAATAACTGATTGCTATCAGTCATGTCAATTCCCCTCATCATGCTGAAGGCACAGAAATATCTTCTGCTTTGTATACAGATTAATACTAGTTTCATAATGGAGGGAGTAGGTCTTGGGGATGAGAGTTAAACAAACCTTAATGAATATGTGTAGGGGGAAAAATGCAACAGCACAACTGTTGGCTTTATTCCTAAGTTAGTTTTAAAACTAGAGCTGTTCCAAAATAAGACTTCTAAATTTTAAGCTATTGTTCTAAATAAGACTGAATAATCACTCAGTTTTCATCTGGAGTAGCCTACTAAGAATTCTTTGGGCCCAATGGTGGTTATTTTCCCCCTTTTTCTGCTAGCGTTCTGTTGAGAATTCAGGAGCGGGGGGGAGGGGGGATGTACTTCTCAAAATTTCCTTCTTGCCAGCTACTTAAAATATCAAGCATTTGAAAGCAATTTAAAATTAGTATTGCTACCTAAAAAAGAAATGGAAAATAAAAACTGTCCTCCTACATTTTTGGGAGGAAGGTTTTTCAACTATTCCAATTTAAGCTGTAGATCCTACAAAACCAGAATCATGGAGGTTTTATTAAAGGCTCTCTAGACCGGAGCTGTATTGCGTGAGAAGCTTGTAAACATAAACACATCCTTCATGCAAACATATTGTTTCAGCTATTTATTGATAACCTAACATTACATATTCTGTGATTTGATTTTTTTTTTGTTCACCAATTTGGTTCGATTTGTCAATAAAATATATCAAGTTCTTGCTGCTTGACTTGGTATTTGAATACTGAATCCTCACTTTCTAGAATTTACAGTCTAGTAACGACAATAGACTAGATATCCTCATTGTGCTAGGAATTAAGAGAAAAGTTTAATATACATGTTTTGAAAATACACTATGAAATTATAAGCTTTCAGAATCATTTAGTATATATTCTCAGATTTGGCTTGATATGTAAGACTGATAAATGGGTCATAGTTGAAGTTTATAATTTCAGCTGCCTTTGAATAATGCTAGAAAAATTCAGTTTGAAAGCTTAGTAACTTAAGAGCAAATTTAAGCTTACCATTCAATACTGGACCAAAAGTAATTTTCACAAACATTCCAAAGAAAATTAAAATATGAATTCTAAATTTTGACAAACTAAAAGCAACTGGTTTGAGGAAGTACTTATTTTTATTACAATATTATCAATTATTATGAATAGGAGAAGGTAAAACTAGGAAGTGTGCTTCAAACTAACCTGTAAAAAATTTGCCCATCTGTAAGGAACTAAGTTTTTTTAACATACCACCAGTCCATTTAGGCAGTGGACAAAGTAGATAAAGACTGCATTTTCTGTAACACATCAAAGATAGGGAAAGAGAGTTTCAAAATGAGGCAATAATAAGTTTTAAGAATGAAATTAAACTCCTATAAAGAAATGCTGGTGATTCAGGATTTTTTGTTTACCACAGCTATTTTAAAAACTCTGCAGTTCCATTTTAAACCTTTTCTCTAACCTTAAGACAAGCTTCCAAACCTCTTAAAGTTGGTAGTCATCCTCCTGTTGGTTTCAGGATCTCTTCCAGTGCTGTTTTCAATGATGATACCTTGTCCGTGATATGGTGATTAGTGCTGCTTGCTGCATTTCAGATGGGCTCTATTAGTAAAAATACAACATCCTTTTGCTTTATATTCACTCTCCCTGTTGTCCTGGTTTCGTCTAGGACAGAGTTAATTTTCTTCCTAGTAGCTGATATAGTGCTGTGTTTTGGATTTAGTAGGAAAATAATGTTGATAACACACTGATGTTTTTAGTTGTTGCTAAGTAGTGTTTATACTAAGTCAAGGATTTTTCAGCTTCTTGTGCCCAGCCAGCAAGAAGGCTGGAGGGGCACAAGAAGTTGTGAGGGGACACCTCCAGGACAGCTGACCCAAACTGGCCAAAGAGCTA
This sequence comes from Gymnogyps californianus, assembly GCF_018139145.2. Classification (NCBI taxonomy): domain Eukaryota; kingdom Metazoa; phylum Chordata; class Aves; order Accipitriformes; family Cathartidae; genus Gymnogyps; species Gymnogyps californianus. The sequence goes on from NC_059471.1 coordinate 136,254,578, forward strand.
TTCCATACCATATGACATCATGCCCAGTATATAAACTGGGGGAGCTGGCTGGGAGGGGGGATCGCGGCTTGGGAACTAACTGGGCATCGGTCAACGAGTGGTGAGCAATTGCATTGTGCACCGCTTGCTTTGTATAGTTTAATTCTTTTAGTATTACTATTGTGATATTATTATTATCATTATCATTCTTTTTTATTCCTTTCTGTCCTATTAAACTGTCTTTATCTCAACTCACGAGGTTTTTTTTTTCCTGATTCTCTCCCCCATCCCAGGGGTGGGGGGGCAGTGAGCGAGCGGCTGCGTGGCGCTTAGCTGCCGGCTGGGGTTAAACCACGACACCTGTAAAGACAGCCACGTGCCTTGAGTTTCCTTTATTACTGTAGCTGTGTGGTGGGTTGATTTTTTTCCCCCTGATAACTCCTAGGTTCGCTTCCAGATCAGTAAGTTAACCGGTCTGTTTTTATTTCACACATACCTCATGCAGTGTCTTTTCTCCCAGATCTTCTACTGCATTTTTCAATGATCTGTACTTTAATAGCACATCTCTGTAGCTCTTAAAACCACAGATATTACCCTCAGACTTCTGTTATCCAGGAATAATATGAAAGAAAAATACTAAGAGATAAGAAAGTCAGTCTATTTATCATGTCTTTCCTGTGATGTAACATCACTGCCCTTGCTATTATATAACTGAAGAGTCGCAATGGCACCTCTGCTAATTGACAGCCACTCAGAGAATATTCCCCTTCTGTTCTGCTTCTGGCTTCTCTCATTCATCCTTTCCGTACTTGTATTTCTTTCATTTCTCAGGTACAGGCCTTCAATTACCGCTCAGTTGGACCTCAGCCTCAGTCTAATTTCTTATCCTCTTATGCAATTAAACAATCAGGACCAGATTTTCTCGCCCACAGATCTAACATTTGTTCCATTTATTTTCTAAGAAAGTTTTTTTATACATATAAATATATACATAGGGATGTACGCATGCATGTATGTATGTGTGTATTCATGAATTATCTTTGTGATTACACAAAATAGAATCTAAGAATTTGATTTTTTTCACTGTCTTCCACCCTCTTAACTGTGGTTTTAGAAGAGAAGAAGAATAGCAGAGAATTTAACCTTCAATTGTTTCTAAGCACAGGAGTTTTCCCAACACCTGTTATTCTGTACCAGTAGAGTGTCAAATAAGGAAGTAATGCCTTCAGAAGTGAGAAATTTTTGGAGGGAATGAAGGCTTATTCACTGCAAGAAAACTTGAATGATTTAACTGAGAAATAAAATTTTTAACACATTAATACGTTCAAGGACCTTTCCAAACCATTCCAAACCATCCTCTATCCCTCATTCCCTCAGCCTCAACAGAAAAGTCTTTTCCTAAACTTTCTTGTTTTCTTCTCCTGCATTCTAGGGGCAAAGGCATCATATTCCTTACTATCATATCAGGTCATTGTACAGCAGACTGCAAGAAAGGGACGGGACTGAGTTCCTGGACTCATCTAGGAGGGACAGAAAATGAGGTGAATAAGTCTGACCTCTGCTGCAGTTCAGATTCACCTCCTTGTCCTACATGTTCCTAAGGAAAATGTATTTATATGCTTGGCATTCTGAGCACTTCCTGTAGAGTTAGGAGAGCTCTACCCACCATCTCAATACAAAAATATTTAATCATCCGTTCATAAATACGTTTTTCTTCTTGTTGCTCTTATTATTTTTTATGTAATGACAAAATTTCTCCAGCATGCAAAGTGTGAAGCTGGGAACCAAAACCAGAAAGGTTTCCCTATGCACAAATCATTACAGTCTGTAAATCTCCTGAGGAACTCTTTTTCCAGTATACTTAAGTCTTTCTAGTTCTCTCACAGAAGTATCAACGACTCTATAGAAACCTTGTGGTTTGGAAATGAAGAGCAAATCTTTCTGTATTTACGTGTGTGGAGAGTTAAGAGCTTAGGGGAGGAACAGAAAAGGCAGCAATGTCCAATGTGCATGTGTTACAGCACATCCCAAGAAGGTGAAAGACTTGGTTTCCTCAATGGAGAAAATAGAAATCGCATCTCACAGCAGTTGGTCATACGTTGGTGATGGCTGATTCTTCTTCTCACTGTGTTTTTGGTAAAGTCTGGTTTGGTACACACATTATGATGATGTGTTTTGGAGCAGCCAGTATAGTCAGATGAAGGGAGGAATCACCAAATTTGAGGATCCCTCCATGATTCAGGTTGTTCTGAGCAGTATTAATGGTGTTGAGACTTTTTCCCTGTCCAGAATGGCTTATTAAGCCAGGACATCCAGCCCATCTAAACTATTGCCAAATGGTCAGGAAAAAATTAAAAACTGTGCACATTAAAACATTATTTTTGCTGCTGTGAATTAAACAGATTCAACAGATTCCTACCATTTGGCATCTTTGAAAACTGAAATTTGGAGTTTTCTGTATATTAGAACTGATTTATTTTTTTTTAAATTATGAGTGGCATGGCTCAAATTAACAATGTCAAGGCTAGAACATCATCTCTGTATTGAGCTGTAGTAAATGCAGGGTATAAAGAAAACAGTTTGCAGTGGTTTCACATACAACTGAGTATAGTATGTAAACCCTGATGCCAGCCAGACCACTGCTAGATTCCTGCTAAATTCCCAATACCAGCAGCAGGGTAAACAGCTAATCTTGTAAGAGGTTCCTGCTCCCTTGGGGAAGGGATTGAGAACAGCCAGCAACTATAAATGCAGGCTGTGCCCTTGGAGCCAAGGCTGGAGTGCTCTGAAGTCTTTCACAGGGAAACAGCTCTGGCACCAAGATGTATTGCCATCGGCATCTCTGTCCCAAAATTGGGGCATTGTAGGTGCTGAGGGGGGGTCAAGACTGGCAATGTAGAGAAAGCAAGGGAAGGCAAATAGGACCAAGTAAAAACAAGCCAAACAAAAGTCTTACATAGTATGCAAAATCAGCGGGGGCTTCATGAGATCTTTCCAAGAGGGCATATGGAAGCAATAGAGGGATTTGTTTCCTTCTCCAGGCTTCTTAAATCAAAACGCTTGTTAAAGCAAAAGAAATTCTGATTAGATAAAAGGACCACCTTCCAAGGGTGCTCAAATACTGGAACAGGTTCCCAGAGTGGTTGTGAAGTCTCCATCCTTGGAGATATTCGAAATTTGACTGGATACAGCCCTGAGCAACTGCTCTAATTCAATATTTACTCGTGGTCTGATCAGGGGGCTGGGCCATCTGGACTTCCAGATGTCTTTCCAACCTAAATTCTTTTGTGATTCTATACCAGCTTCTGAAGGACTTTGTGTTGTGAGCTAAATGCAGGTGCATTAAATAGGAAAAGCTTTGAAAGGATCTCTCCTTCACCCTTGTTGCACCTGTTGATTTCCAGGTTCAGGGAAAGAGTGGAAAGGCACAATCTATATGTGACTGGCATTACCAGCAATCTGAAAGTATTTTTTTGGGGGTGGGAAGAGAAAAACAGATCAAAGTCACAGTAGGAGCAGCGTGGGAGTGTTACATACAGGTACAATGAGAAATGTCTTTTTCCACAAACCATTTGAGCCCTCTTTCAGTATGGTACATTTTGAAGCCATCACAATTGCAAGCACATATGATCCCTTCCCTACCCTGTACTACGGCAGGCCTCATGTATATAAGAGCTTTAACTGATCCTTAATTTGCTATTTCCTACTGAATCTGAAAAGCCCATGAAATACACTGGTTATTGGCAACCTCTGAGCTCTTGACTCAGTGAATCATTCTAGTTATGTTACTACAAGGGAGTGGAGTCTGGCAGAGGCCCTGTTTGAAATGATTTACTGGAGTAATTCCTTTAAAAGGGGTTGGGTTTTTTTTTGGCTTTTTGGCTTTCACTTTGGGGGATATTTTTTTGAGGATGGAGGATCTTTTGTTTTCCCTTGGTTTTAGTCCTTCCAGCCTTGTCTTGACAACAACATAACAACTAACTGGAGGATTCCTTCCCCCTCAGATTTCAACATAAGATAGCTCAGCATACGTTTTGAAAGGAGTTGAACATCTGGAGATCCGAAGTACTTTACTTCTTGCAGCACAACATCTTCCCCGGAAAGTTGAAGGTCCAGAGATTTCAAGGTGCCGTTATAGATTTTGCAGTCAGGGACTTTGTTTTAATACGAGCACGCTCTAAAAACATGCCCATTAGCAGCACTCCAGCAGTATATTTGGTATAGTTCAGTAGTAGAAACACAGACAGTAAGAAAACACACAATTTATGCTCTTGGAACTATAGGGTCCCTACTACCTCTTCTTCTAGTCACTATCCATTCACATATGAACAAACGCCCTCCCCCCGGACATATTTTCATAACCTTTAAATGAAGAAGGACACCTGGCAGCACTGAGTGAGGCAGAGTATCGGCCAGGTCCTGGTACAAACAGATGTAGTTCAGCCAGCATCACTTGAGATCAGACTACTTATACCAGTTTATAATCTAAAATCTGCTGATTTTTTTCCCCCTCCCTTTGCTAATGCACAGTAGCAGAAGCATATAATAATATGCAGGGAAGAAGAGTGCTAACTGGTCACATTCAGTTGTAAGATCACTCAGCTTCAAAGAAAACAGGAGCTGGTATACTGGGTGAGAACTAGTGGCCACGAAAACAGGCTTTCTGTCTTTGACAGATGTGGCAGATGTCTGAGAAAGACCTACTAGGCAGATGTGAGGGTAAAGATCTCTCCTCTCTTCTTCCAACACCAATTGAAATCTTGATCTGTATTATGTGACACAACAGTTTTGTTGTTATCAAATGGTTACAGATATGCATATGAATATTCAATCTTATTATGAATCTGATTAAATTTTTGGCTTCTCTGACTCTTTGTTTCTCACTGTACTTATGCCTTACATGATTTTTTTAAAGCTTTTATCCTTTGAAACTTCCTGCATTTAAATGTTATTAGATACACATCATTATTGTGCTATGGACTATCACGAACAGAAGCTTGCAATATAATTATCTCACACAATTCATTATTTTTCAAATGTTTATGATACCTTCTTGTATTTGCCCCTCTTCTCAGTTAAACATTTCCATTCATTTCAATTTCTCTTCAGGGCATGTCATTCTTTGGGCTTTTCTAACTTGGGGTATGTTCTCATATATCTCACATGAGATAAGGATACTGTCAAAAAGATTGTTTCACTGAGATCTCTTTTTCAGATATTTTACTGCCTGAATGCAAGGAAGACCTCTCAATAGAACCAATAGCAAGATTCAACGGTGGGTAAAGCAGACCTATGCTACTTTCACAGAAAAGTCTCAGTGAGTGAAAGACAATTTAAGCCGGCTGTAAATGCAATGAACGGGGCCTTATACAGACCTTGGTGAAGATATACAGTTGTTATTTTAATGTGGTTTTTTTCCCATCACTTCCATATTAAGTTCACTGATAGTCCCTAAATATCATGCTTCTGCGCAGCACTGTGTGGCTAGTTCTCAGCACTGTTAAAATGTGGTAAAATGGGGCAGAGAAGAAGAAACTCTGGAAACTAGAAAGGAGAAGAATGCAGGGCATGGGGGAAGGAGCAAGAAGAGCTAGGAAAAAAATATTTCCAAATGGAAAAAGTTGTGTAAGTTAATGAAAGATAGATGGATTCCCATGTTGCACACAAATTTTGAGGCAAACTATTTTCTCTTTCTAATACTTAATAAAGCTTCCTCTTATCCAGAATCATATTGCTTTCCTTGTTGATTTTTTTTTTTAACATGATCCACCTGTGTCAAAGGTCATGGTGTGGAACTGATTTCAATAAAACACAAGAAATTAAGTTAATGCTCTTGATCTGTTTCCCTAAAGTGATAAAACCCTCCGTGGAAGGCCAGGGCTGTTCCAGCTCCAGCCAGACCTTGGGGATGCCTTGGCAGGGGCCAATAAATACAATCTGATGTTCTTCTTTCCCTGGATCCCAGTGTCTAGGTTACGCCCAGTAAAAATCAGCTGACTTTTAAGCAGGCTTTCCTTTGTTACAGCTTGGAATGTGCTGTCCCTTTTATCTGTTCCTGGAAACTTTTTCTCTCACTGTTGAGGTGGCATTGGTGAAAATGTAATTATTGTGGCTAAGGAAGAGACAAGAGAGATATACTGAGAGTGCCATGTGGTTTGTATGTTTGCTTTCTTTCTGACAACATTCTTTTGAAGGGGCAGAAGATAAATTTCTAAGGCTATTGTGATCCAGTTTGTTACAGAAAGTTTCTACGGAAGAAGTCTTAAAGTAATTTGTAACTTACTACACTGTCAAATGTTAACACTGTCCAGCAAGGTATAACATTGTTCTGCTTGTTTTCTTAGCAGTTCTTCTGAAAGCAGTGTGAGCTCCTCTATGTATAATGAGCCTTGCCCGTGGCAGGAGAGTGTCTTATGTTTCTTGTTACAGTGCAAACTTTGTTGATTAGAAACAAATGCAAACCTTTGGGACTTGCCCTCTTCAACAGCTACCCTAGAGCCAAGAGAATAATTTCCTATGTATGTTCACATGGTTCCCACTCACTCACACAGACAGAGCCATCACCTCACACTTAAAACATAAAAATAGAGGGTACTGTAGCAACTGCCTTTAGGGAACAGCTCTGTGGTATTGGCAGTGAGCAGCAACATTACTCCAGAGAAAAGTCCACGTGGCATTGTGCCTGCGGCTGGCACAGTGTCTCTCAGAGCTCTGCAGCATGCAGTTACTATGGTATGCTTGATGGGAGGGGTGTGTGTATGAATGTTTGGTCTTCTCTGTGCCCTCTTAGGCAATGCAGAGAGGAGGACTAGAACAAGGACTTCTTCAAAGAAATGCAAGACGCCATAATACCTAGCGCTTGTGCAAGGGTTGGTTAGGCTCCCTTTGCCCTTCTGCCCTTTAGATCCACACAAAAGCAATCACAGCCTAAAGGGCGTTCAGTCTGGCTCTGCAAGTGTTCCTGCATTAAAAAAAGAAGGGGGGGGGGGGGGGGCAAGAAAAAGAGAGATTAAAAAGTCTGTCTGGGTACAGAGTAAAAACAATACATAGAATTCAACAAAAACTGTATAAAACTTGTATTTATGTTAAGAATAACAACATTTCCTTGTCAAAGTAGCTAGACAAAGAAATTACAGATTTTAGTAAATGTTTCTGAGGGAAAAAAAAGATCTTGGAAGAGAAAACAGAATGATGTTGGAGGGAGGGGGTGGAATTGGTGCTGACACAAAAATGTCTTACAGATCTACTGTTACTGCTACCAATTATTTCTGAAATGCCATAGAGAATGTAGTGAAATACTTGGAGAAAAATAGAGAACATATTTTTCCCTAAGAGAAGAAAAGGAAAAGTTGAAAAAGAAGCATAAGTCCTCACCTACATCAGTCCATAAGCTGTGGCACCAAGTAGCTTAAATGATACCTGTCTCATTTTCTAGTCAAACTTTTCATTAAGGGGTTTAGTCCAGAGGATTTAGACCTCCAGTACCTAAAGGGGGCCTACAAGAAAGCCGGAGAGGGACTTTTTACAAGGGCATGTAGCGATAGGACAAGGGGTAATGGCTTTAAACTGAAAGAGGGTAGATACAGATTAGATGTAAGGAAGAAGTTCTTCACTGTGAGGGTGATGAGGCACTAGAACAGGTTGCCCAGAGAGGTTGTGGGTGCCCCATCCCTTGAAGTGTTTAAGGCCAGGTTGGATGGGGCTTTGAGCAACCTGGTCTGGTGGAAGGTGTCCCTGCCCATGGCAGGAGGGTTGGAAGTAGATGATCTTTAAGGTCCATTCCAACCCAAACCATTCTATGATTCTATGATTCAATGATTAATTACCATTATCTCAGGAAGAGAAATGCTCCTTAGACCAAAACTACTCAACAGTGAGATGGACAGTGGGCTCAAAAGGAAACTTAAATAGGCAGAGTCCTTTGAATCAAATATTTTTCTGTCTGTATTGCTGACTTAGCTTGGCAGTGACTTGCTCCCAAAGTATAGGCACTGTGCATAGGATGAGTGAAGGCTGCGATAGATCCCATTGATCTGGGCTGTAGTATGTTCAGCTGCTGCTCTGCCTAACCCTCTGTGAGGGGCTGAGCTTGGACTGCAGCCAGACGCCCACTCAGCTGCTCTCTCACTGCCCCTCCTCAACAGGACTAGGGGAAAAAATAAGATGAAAAAACTCACGCATCAAGATAAAGACAGGGAGATCACTTACCAATTACTGTCATGGGCAAAACAGACTTGACTTGGGGAAAATTAATTTAATTTATTGTCAATTAAAATAGATCTGGATAGTGAGAAACTAACTAAAACAACACGTTTACTCTAACCCTTCCCTTTTTCCCAGGCTCAACTTCACTCCTTCACTCCCAACTCTACCTCCCACCACCCCACGCGGTGCAGGAGCATGGGGAACAGCGGGTTATGGGGTCAGTCCATAACAGCTCCTCTCTGCCTCTCCTTCCTCCTCACACTGTTCCCCTGCTCCATCATGGGCCCTTCCACAGGCTGCAGTCCTTCCGGATAAACCTGCTCCAGCGTGGGCTCTCCAGGGGCTGCAGGAGAATCTCTGCTCCGGCACCTAGAGCACCTCCTCCCCCTCCTCCTGCTCGCACCTTGGTGTCTGCAGGGCTGCTTCTCACACTTTTTTTCCTCAGACCTCTCTGCCTGTGTGACATTTTTGCCTTTCCTTAATTATATTTTCCAAGACACACCACCATCTTGGCTGAGGGGCTCAGCTGTGCCCTGCGGTGGATCTGCTGGAGCCGGGTGGAACCGGCTGTGTTCGGCACGGGACAGCCCTGGCCTCTCCTCAGAGAGGCTGCCCCTGCAGCCACCGCTGCCAGCACCTGGGCACCTGCACCCAGTACACCCTCATGAAGCAAAATGTTGGAAGACGTGGTGTGTAAACAGATTAAAAAGATGGGAGAGTCCATCAGGACTCAGATGGGTTCAAACCTGCCGCCTGTCAGCTATGTTCCCACTAGGGCAGGCGGTCAGAGGAGGCAGGAGGGAGGTCACATCAAGTCACACCAAGTTTATATGAACTCTGGGAACATCTTATCTCGCAGCTGACTTTCCCTTGTAGAGGCGTGATACATTGAGTTACCACTGGTTCAGGGACATGTCTAGCAGCAAAAATATAGAAGCAAGGAGAAACTGTCCTGGGATACACAGAATAACTGGTTCATGAAGCTGGAAAAAGGGGCAACTGCATTTAAAGAGAAGTGTGTTGGGCCAAGAGGATTTTCTTATTCCCACCACCAAGAGATTAATGTCATATCAGCTTCTCCTCAGACACTGAGGAAGAGGGTTACTAAAGAGGATCGTGCATTTAGATCATCCATAATCAGAAATATCTTTCTCTTCCATTGCCTGCATGTCAGCTCTGTCCATCTGTTCTTTCCTTAAAGGCTGAAGGCTGTACATTGAACCAGGTGATGACAAGTCTCATATACCCAGAAGAAGCTTGTTTCCAACTTTTGTTGCATGTATTTGCATTAGAGAAACAAGAATAGTTTGCTTGGCATATAGTTTATTCTAACAATATTCCAAGTAATAGTGTAAAGCCATAACTGGGACACTGATTGTTAGGACTTCTATTTGACTTTTGAGTTATTTTTATGATTAGTATATCTACCTACAGGAGCATCACTGTTTTGTCTCATTCTAGACTGTATCCCTTGATATTAATTGAATCATTGCTGTTAACTTAAAGGGAGCAGGGCCTGTATTTGTTAGCTATTTAAAAAAATGCAGGCCATGAGAAATGCCCACATTTCCCTGGAAAACCAAGTACATTTCCAAAAGGCATTTTGAACTTGTAGCTTATTCAATTTCCTTTTGCTACCAGCTGCAAAACCCCAGGAAAGTTTGGACTGTAGAAGATTTTCAGTTGCTGACTAGCTTTTCTCTAAAGCAGGAACAGTTCCAGTGCCATATCATCAGCTAAGCTCAAAAAATAAAAACCCAAGTCCCTTCTCTTAGCCTTGATCCCTCGTCTTTCCATCCATGTTCAATTCTCTCACCTCACCTGTCCTTTGTGTGTTTTCATGTCCTTCAACCCTGCTGCTGGATGTCCTCTATACTTTTTTCCTCTTCTCCAGGAATCTTTCCCTAGTAAATTTTTGTTTCCTCAGTGTCTCTTCTCTACTTCTTCTCCAAGCCTCTGGATTTGTTTTCTCTCCCTTACATCCCCCATATACGGCCAGACCTGCTTCTTGCTCTCAGCTTTGTTATTCTTCAGTGAGTATACGATAACCTTTTAATAAGGATTTTGAACAATAATAAGGATTTTGAATGATCTTATAAAAGAGAGTAAATAATGTTATCCTTACTAAGAATTTCCAAATGGATTGTGAAATTAGCCATTTCACAAACAGTAGGACTACTGAAGCCTGATTCCTGCTGGGTTTGTGCCATGAGGCTGAACTGGGCAGAATATGTCTAATAAAAGGAAAAGTTGTCTTAGTTTTTCCCTCAAAGGGAACCCTAAAGGATCTCTTGTCTTTCCGCAGATGCTATTTAATAGTAATGTATTATGTCCCAATGACTGTTACCCCTTAGGATAGTTGTTGGTCCCTGTTTGTGCAGACCAGCTGAGCAAAGAGTCTCTTTTCTGTGTTTTAACCCTTGGCTCGCTGGTGGGATGCCACAGGGGGATGCACACAGATGTGTGCCCCCAGCACAAGCCTGCCACATGAGGCCAAAGCTTGCAGCCCTGTGCTCCCAGCTGGACCATTAGCACTTGGAAAATAAATCTTTAAAAACTCTGCATTTTGTTTCAACACGAGCATATGTTAGTTAGTCTGGCTCTTGACAAGAAAACAAGATTATGGCTGAGGAGACCCATGCAGCCTATGTTGCTTTTAAATGAGCAAAAGCAAGATTATGAAGTCTAACCTATAAATTACTGGTTTCTTTATTTGTCAGTGCGGATACAAGGGCGGCTGTGCAATAATTACTGCAGAGTGGTGTGCCTGTGGTGATAGGGCTTGCTGAAGCATTCTGGGCCCCGGCAAGAGCAGAAAAAACAACAAAACTGGCCGTCACCTTTTAGTAAATCTTCTTCATAGGAACCCTGAAATGGGGAAAGCAGAAATTAGTCAGAGACTTCAAATTAATTACAAAGTGTTGACTTAACTAGTTCTTGAAGGACAGCAAAGTGAAATGAATGAACTAACATGTAACAACAACAAAATTGTGACTCTGAGCATTACTGAAATGAAGCAACCTTGCTTTGAATTATGTGGTGGGGAATCTGAGAATGGGATGGTGATTTGGATCAGCATTGTAGTAAATAATAGGTGTTTCTAAACTAATGGTTATAACACTGGTATGCCACTACCAAACCTTAGAAGCAATGTATGCTTCATCACAGAGCAGAATCCAGTTAAAGACCTATTACCTTCTACTATCAATTACTATTTTTTTTAAGTTGGAGTTTTTCCCCCTTTTTAAAATTCTGATTTTAGGCAAAAAAGAGTGTGCATTATGTGGAACTCAAGAAAGCACATGCCACAGGAATGTCATCCTGCCCTCAGGCAAATAGCTTAGCAAACCCCAAACACCAGACTTTCAAAAGCAAATTCATAAGCTGCTTTTGGCAACCTACTATATATTAGCAGGCGTGAATTAAACACACTTATCCCTCCCATTGCTTTGCTGAGGCAACTGTTGTTGTACAAGAACAAAACTACCTAGAGGGATATGATGTCAAATGTCAGGTAATAAACCTTTCCTATTTTCAGTAACTTTTTATGTTTATATTTTTAATAATACCCAAACCTAGGATACTTTGCTTCCTCCAGAATTTTTTAACCCTGCAGGACATATTGCTGATGAAAACCAAGCATGAAAATTGTTTAATATTTGGCTGCATTATTTCATACAATTAGAGGTAATTCTGGGTTAATAGCTGAGACTATCTAAGAACAAAAAAAAAGAGGAAAAGAAAAATAAAAAAAAGTGGGTTTGCTGCAGTTATTCCTGGTTTATGTTGTGTTGAACTAGCCAGCAATAAAGGGGACTCTTCATGCCATCAAGCACATGAATTTGGATTGTTAGCACTCATTTGTTTGGCCAAGTCTTTGTATTTGATTCTTGAGATGCCAATCTGTTATAAAGGACACTGCCTTGTGCCTGGTCCACAAGAGTTTAAGTCAGGTTCAATATCTACTTCGTTGCCCCTTATGAGCCTCAATCCTGGAACTGTTCTCCCAAAACAAAGCAAAGTGGTGGTTTGTGCAGCAGGCATTTATGAGTGACGTATATTCCTGCCACTAGAGGGTACAATGTCTCCATCGTTTATAGCGCGTCAGGCCTCATTGCGTGTGTATGTACACTTGGCTTTTTCAGGAGTTTTGAAACTGAGGCAAAGCTCCTCAGAGAAGCCCAAAAGAATTAAGGTTCTTTTGAATATGAGCACCTAACTTCTGCAGTCTGCTTTGACGATCTCAGCCTGAGACTAGAAAGCTGCAAGTGTGAATGAGAACTCACCAATGGATCTAAAGGGAAAACATAATTCTCAGGATTTGTGGGAAAACATAATTAAAAAATCAATAACCAGAGCTGTTTAGTGGACAGTGAACAGGAGAGGGAAATCCTAGCCTGTCATCCCAGGCTGAACGTGGAGGGCTGATGTAGCATGAAGCATAAGCCAAACATCCATTAATCATGTTTCCATGTACTTGGGTGGTAGGATCTCTCAGCAGCCAAACCAAAAGTCCCAAGGCTGAGCAGCAGCCCTGGATAAAAATACAGCTGAAGAGATCTCTGACTGTTAATTCTGAGGAGGGAAGAGCTCATCCTCACCCCACTGAGGTAACAAGCTCTGTGACTGTGCAACAGTCCCACGACAGGGTCCTCAACCAAAACAGCGGGTACCACAGCCCCAACCAGAGACAAGGGTTGTGCCGTGGCAGCTCTTCTTCCAGAGGACATGGGATTCTTCAGGAAGAAAATCTGTGTGTTCAGCTCTAGGATTAGTTCTGCCAGGTGACAAATGCATTTTTCTGTTTCCAGCTAATGAGAAAACAGAGCTTTAAAAGAAAAGTTACTTGTGAACCGTTAGAAGGATCCATGCAATTTATCATCCTAACCTCTAGCATTTGGGAACAAGATACATCTTTGATTGTCTGTGTTAACAGTAGTACCTTGCTGTACCGCAGTTTGAGTATCTTGCTGTTCTACATACCATAAAAGCCCAGTGAAGAAAACTTGCAGCCTAAATTATACATGCAGTATACATACTCCTTCTTAACCTCTTAGAAAAAGGGGAAAGATTAGGTTCTCAGTCCAACCCTTCTCTGTTTTGTGATCTCTTACAGAGAAGTGAAACAATAACAAATGCTTAAATCTGTAGGTGTTGCATATGAAGAAAGAAGGAGTATTCCTTTAAACAGCAGGAGATACAGACTCTGTGTAAAAGTAAGAGGGTGCTACCTTGCCTTTGAAAAGATCAAGATACGTACTGACACGCAGTCAGACACTACACTTAAGTAACCAGAATGTCTTTCTTCAGCTAATAGTGTCAGAGCCCCTCGCCGACACTGTCTGCCTCCCACTCCCCTCTGAGCACAGACGCTTCTCTGCACTGCAGTGCTGGGGAGCGAGGGAATTTAGATGGCACCTGAGTGTTAACGTAAAAACACCAGTGCCAAGTTCCAGATTTGCCACAGTTCAGTCTTTTATTGCGAAGACATCAAGTAGTCTCAGAAGTATTTGCTCTGCTAATCTGGACTACATTTAATGGCTATCAGATAACCCCGCCATGGTGATTGTTAAGGGGCTTTTGTCCCCAGTCAGTGGAAGTGCAGATGGCCTAGCAGCAAGACTGCCTTTTTTGAGAGGGCAGTGCCTGAGGAAAGCAGGAACACAGAAATTCTGTGTTAAAAAGGACTATGGATGGGTCAGGGCTGCAAGGCATCCATGACCGAACTCTTTCCCCTCCATCCTGCATGTGGAGAGCCTGGACCGGTAGAACAAATCCTTGATGAGAAGCCAAGTTGATGGTGATTGTGTCTGTGGCTTGCTATAAACCCTAAACTGTGAAAACTCCCAGTACCACAGCCCACTGGTAGTGTTGGGAAGGGGGCTAAACAGGATTAGGCGTAGCAAGTGTGCACTCATCAACCATAATGCAGAGAGTCTCTGCTGCTGCTCTTGTGCGAGGAAATAGAGCCCAAACCCTTGTAAACTTTACTGGAGCTAAATTTGGCCCTCTGGGCAAATATGTTATATTGTGAAGTTTCCTTCAGGAATGGGGCTGTTTACTGGCATAACCAAGAGCCTTGTCTGTCTTTCCAGTTTCTAAGCTGTCAGAATAGTATCCCCTGTTTGGTTTTTTTTCCCAATTCATTTCTTAAGGAAGTAATTTTAAAAAAGAAAAGCAGCCTCTCCTACTTTCTGAAGATGTGGTTATTTATTTATTTACTATTAAATATTGAAAGCATTGTATTACTTCTTTTCCCCAAAACACCTGTATACAGGCAAAATAGGGAGATTCTCTGCATAAACCTCCCCACAGATTCCAATGGAAGGAATTAGATGCTCAAAACCAAGAAGATCATAGCAACAATAAAACATGTACAATCCATTTAAAAAAAAAAAATCACTTGCAGAGATTTAAAAAAAAGGTTTTAAGAGGATTATCCTGACAATAAAGGACATAAAGAGACAGGTTTGTATATTCTGCCAAAAATACAGGGACTTGTCATGAAACTACATTGCAATGGAAGTGGGAATTATGTGGATTATGTGTGAGTCTGAAAAAGACCTGGAAATTAGTGCAACCACTTGTATTTTGTTATCAGTTCTTATTATACTCTATGATAGTCAAATCCTAGTGGGTCCATTTCAGTTCCTGGAGGGTAAGCTGGCTTTAAATGCAAGTAGCATGCACATATCACAGGATAGGTTTATAGCTCATATTAGCAGACATGTGGAAACTTACAACTGAAGACAAAGCCATTTGCAGTTCTCAGTCTGTTAACAGGTCTTGAGGTTGTCTTATGCTCCTGAAGCTACACTTACTCTGCCCTATCTAGGATTTTACCTCCTGTGGGTTACCACATATTAGCTGTTCGGACTACATAGATTCCTGTGGAAGACAGAATTAAGTGTTGGTTGACTCATGGATTTAGATATAGCAGCCAGACAACAAATTTATCCCCTTTGTCCATTTGTAAAAGTCCACTGAACCTGAAGAGGTCAACTGGATGTAAATTAGGGCATGTTTCTTTTGGCTTAAAACTAAACTCACTTAAGTGGATTGCTCCACAAACACTAAACATAGTCTTCTCTAGAAATCAAGAGATTTGTAATATTAGTGCATTCTTGAAAAGAAAAACAAAATACCATAATTGCTCTGGGTAGCCACTTGCAAATTTCTTAATGTTTTCCAAATGTATTGCTACTTTCAGGAATTATGATACAATACTGCTTATTATAGGATTGTATTACAGCACAATTCTTTCCTGTCCTTGTAATCCACAAAGTTTAACTGAAGTGTGCATTCTGAAAGCTAGAAATACCTAGCAGAAGACCCAGAATAATTTTTGTAGTCCAAAAATGCAGAGCACCTAACACTATCCTTGTTTACAGATGTGCCACCCTGCGGATGTCAAACTGACTTTGGTAGTGATGGCTTCTCTTTGCTCCTTGCTAAACTATGACGCCCTCAGTCCTCCAATCTGTAGTGCTGAACAGCTCCAGCATTTGGCAAAATGCAAAAGCTTGATACATGGATGTTCTTAATGCAGAAAATTAGAGTCCCATCACTTAGGTCTTTTTACTGATATGTGGAACATTTACTATGAAGCAAACAGAGCCATGGAGTTATTCTGTCTTTCACCTCAGACGGAATTTGTCTCTTTCTTCTTCGGGAAGCATCTTGGAGGATTGTTTTCTTTCTCTTTGCTCCCTGTGGAGGAAGGAGTGGACTGTAAGTTCCCACCCCCCTCTCCACTAATCATGGTAGCATGAGTATCTCAGGCATTGGCTGCCTTGTACAGGTCTGAACATATCGTTGTCTATGTGAATTTATATCTTATACTTGGGCTTTGCAGTCCACAAATGCTATTGCAACTTCTGTAGGCATACTTGAATTTTCTCTAAATGAGACAGCTGAAAATCCTACTGTTATGGTTACCGCTATGAGTACTAAGCTACTGTGTGCTTACCTAGAGCATCAGGAGGTCTTATTCAGCTCATGTAGAACCAGGTAATGCTGCAGCTGCATTGCTCTCTATATCAGAGCTTATTAATTTTAAGGAAGCTCTGATATATCTAAAGAACTGCATCCGCACCTCTGAATTGCACTGTGGACATAGTTTTATCCGTTGTACTTTAGTATTCCAATTTATTTCACTGTCACTTATGCCACCGTGTGTACTTTCATTTGAACATGAAAATATGCGTATGCACTCTAACTCTTGCTCTGGATACCACAAATGCAAATGTGAGTATTTGCTCTCAAGAATTTGTGCAAACATAGGTGTTGGCATCTCGACACCAAATATATATTTGGTGTGCATGTACTTTTTCATTTGGAGAAATATGGACAGGGAAAGATATCAAAATCTTAAGATTAATCATGCCCTGAATTTCTATTTCTTTCCATTAATTACAAACAAGTCTAAAGTTGACAAACCTAAATGTACACTTATATAGGGACAGGAGAATCCCACCTGATGCATCTGTGCATTAAAAAAGAAAAATCTTATAAACTACACTGGGCTGCTTATAGAAAATAATCCTCCCCATGCACACTTTCAATTTCCTCAGTTTACAGCACTGAAACTTGTTAGCATTAATTTACATTAACCTATGCTTCTAGATAAAGCCTTCCTTTCCACTGAAAGCATGAGAATAAAAATGTCCACCAGCATTTATTTTTATGAAGGCTGGGAGTGTCAGTCACCTGTAGGTCTAGAGGTACAATACACATTAATGGAAAAAGGGAGTTGACATTTTTTAGACAGTGTTGAAAACCCCATCTTTACACTACAAGTTAACATTAGAAGGATAAAGAAGATGTGAAGTAAAAGGAAAACTTAATACAAAAGGATTTTTTCAGTGACAGGCAAAGCCTTGCATGCTGAAAATTTTCCACTTATTAGTTATAGTTCTAATAAGGCTTCTTAGAGCCTTTTTACAATTCTTTGTTAAACCAAAAAGAGTAGTTGTTAATGTGTTTTCTTTGTGTATCCCTGTAAAGTATACTTTCCCAAGTTCCCAAGATGAATTCTCTAAGAGTAAAAGGAAATAAAGCTTAAAGGCATTGTTTTTCTTCCAGCCTTCATCTTGTTGAGTTTGTGGTTACTTTTCTATTTGTCTTGTGATTCTTAAATTCCTTCAACTTTTCCTTTAACTTCTCTGTTACTTCTTGAGATTATAATCTAATATACCCAAAAATTCCCCGCAAAAGATTGAGCTACTAACTGTTCTGTAAAGGAGACAGAATGACTATAATAACTATTCTGTTCATTGTTTTGGCAAATAAATCTGGCAATAAAAGAAATTTAATAAAATGAAATTTAGAAATATATAAAAATAAAACCTAATATCACTGTGGGGATTACACAAGACTTCAGGCATAGAGGCAATGTGTGCGGTGCCTATTTGTGCTGTACAGATTTATAACCCCGGGTCAGTTTGTAACTGTTCAGTCTGAAAGGGGATTTTTGGCTTTTTAATATCCCAGGTGGCACCAAACTAGGTCTCCAAACAACCCCTTTTATGTGTGATGAAGGTAGCTGAATACAGCAAGGGTGTGAAACACGAGAGTCAAAGTGATGCTGTGGCAAAAGCCAAAAAATATTTTAAGTTGGGATCTGCCCGCTAAGGCTACTGTATGAAAGATCTTAAACTCCTGTCCACAGCCATGCTCCCATGGCTGTCAGGGGTGTTTGCAACAGGGATGACTTCCCAACAGGAGGGAGAAATAAAAGTGGAGAGGCTTTGAGTCACCACACGCATCTACCCCCCGCAGCAGTGTCAGGGAGGCAGTGGGGAGCATGGGGCCACTCGGGCTCTCACAGTGGGGTATTCCTTTTCAATTAGAAGTGCAGGTGGCTGCTACCACGCTGTTCCTCTGTGTTTACGTTAATGAAAAGGTGCACAAGCACGGTAAACGGATGTTTCCTCTTAACCAGGAATAAGAGGACACGCAAAGCAGGTATTTTTGACTTAATATTAAAAACTGATGTACCTAGATTCACCCCTGCACTCAGATTCTCAGAGGGATCAAAGTTCCTGAAGGTCCCCCATTGCAACGCCAAAGCATCCCCACAGGTTTCTATCATAGAAGCCTAGGGAACAGTCAGTATCCAGTGTGGGCTCTGTATGACATTTTAGTCAGCACAGGAGGACCATTCAGGAGGAGGTGCTGCAGGCTAAGCAACACTATGTTGCCCTGATGCACAAGCCTCATGCAGAGCAAGCGACTGGGAGCAGAGCAGGACTATGTCCCTAGCCCCCAAGCGCCATAAGACTGCAAGTACTGTGCAACCAGCGGCAGGTCTGTCATAGATGGCAACAGCCTCTAAAGCTGCTCTAACCAGTGCAGGGACTGTGAGATTTCCAGCTCCCGTTGAGGTGAGCTTTGAAAAGGTACATTTCTGCCCTTTGCTTGTCTCCTTGCAAAGCATCAAAAACCATTTTCAAATCCATCCATTATCCCATCCAGCATGTGTGTGTGTGCTGCGTTCCTCTGGAGGTGCAAAGCCAAAACCTTGTTAGTCGTGGCATTGTCCCATGGCAATTGAGGTTTCCTCCTCTCCAAGTAAAGAGTTTATCAAAACAATAAAGACAGTTTACATCTATTGCCGTCTTCCCTCCCAGAAGAGTGTAATTTCTGTACCCACACTGTCACCCTAAAAGGTTCAGTAATCATGGCATATGAACTGTATCGCACATTAGATCACCAATGCAGCCATCCCTATATTCTTTCTCTTGTAGAGCCTTGCACTAGGCAGCTCATTTGCAAGAAGCCATTAATTGAATGTTGTTGACCAAAGGGGGAGTTCTTCCCTTACGCTTCACTTGGAGGAGAGATTATACTCTAAATCATGAGGCTTTGTTTTTCCTTCCAGTAACTCCTAGGCGTATTTTTCTTTCCCCCATTTCTTCCTGATGTAACTGTAGATGATATTCTTCATTATATAAGTGTCCAATCCCTTTGTTAATCTTGCTAAACGCTTGACTTCAATGCTATCTTGTGACTAATTAATCCCATGCTAAATGGTACTGATACCACATGTAGACTGCAGTAATGGCTATGCAGGATGTGCATTTGCATAAGTGTCAGGTGAGTTCTCCCTCCCCTACTAGCCTGAGGTAAACATTAGCACAGTACAGAGTTCCTCCATCTGTCAACATGCTCTATTCACGTTAAGTGACCAAAATCCTTGATGCTATATTATACCATTGCTAATCATGGGAATAAAGGATATTTTGAAATCCAGAGTGTTTTCTAGTTCTCTTCTCTGTTTCCCTCCTTCAGAGTTGAGCAATACCAACACGCACTCTACAACAGATTATGTTCACTTCTTGAGGTGTCATTTTGATATGCTTAGATCTGCTTGGTTTTATAATACTTAAAATTTACTCCAGCTCAAAAAATTACAATTTGTTTTCTATTACTTGCCATACAGTGTAATAAATAACAAAGATTGTGCTGACTGTCTTTAGGAAAGTTGAGGAAAGCCACTAAGATAACAGGCACAGAAAGTTTTAGAGATCCCCAGGAAGCAAAGTTACTCTTTTTGCACTGAGTGCGAAATACTGAAAAATAATATTGGGTGTGAAGAGTGAGCTGGATGTGATGCCAAACACATGAGTTCCAGGTGAATGCTTTCCCCTGTATTGCACCTTCTCCTTTATGGGACCCAGCAGTGTTATTGCAGCCTCATTTGCACTGCTGTTGTTACGGCTGTGTCAGTATTTCCATTGGAAAGCCCTATTTTCAGGGGTTTAGAAGCTGACTATAAAAAGCCTCAATGGGCAAAAATCTTGGCAACCCTGATCTCGGTATAGGAGAAAGCCATTGAGTTTTAAGAGGGTTTATTTTCCTCTAAGTTGTAACTCAAATTACTTCATGGGCTTTCCTTAAAGGAAAGTTTTCAGTTTATCTGTGTCCTCTTGTGGCCTGGACTAAGGAAGCCTCCTGTTGTTGAACAAGAATAACACCTGTTGCCCAGTGAGGAACTTCATGGATGAGTCTCTGGGGACACTTTTGCCCAGACCTCCCAGCTGTAATACAGTCTGGGCAATTCTTAACCAAGAAGGGGAGAGCAGATAAAATTGACGGATAATTCAGCACCCTTTCCCCACCCCCACCCCAATATATTCCTGGTGCCAAATCTAGAGATTTCATATCCTGACCAATTCCGTTCCATCTGTGGAGGCCATAAACCAGGGAGAGATTTTTTCTTTTTCCCAGTTCAGAGTTTAATTTCACACTTTGGACCTTCTTATTTATACCACAGCCATTTTATCCTTCTCTGAACACATAAAGGAGTGATTAAGAACACATAAAGGTTATTGACACTCACTTTAGGAGCCCTTTCAGCTGTTCAAGTGATATAAAAGGAACACAAAGTAATAAGAAACAGAAGCAGCAATGCGTTAGTAATAAAAAGAATGGAAAAAAAATCTCTTAGACGGGGGGGGGGGTGTCTAAATGGTTTGCTTCATTCTTACTCCAGCAACCCTGACCGGGCCTATTTGTAGTGGTCAGATGCCTCTTGCTTGCTACCCACGGGCTATCCGATGAGGAAATAGCTTCTGATCGCAACATAAGCCTCGGAGTGACTGCACATATTTCATACCATGCCATGGCAGCACTAGCTCTGGGACAACTTTGCAGACATACTCCTGCTGCAAGCAGAAAAAGTTACTTGGTATTTGCCTGTGATGTAATTTTGGTTGATGGAATTGCAGTTGTGCGCGGTTTGTGGTGAACCTTCACTTCATTGTACAACACACTACAAACAGGGTTGAAAGACCCAGTCAGGACTTATGTTCATGTTCTAGTGGTGCGCAAACAGGACTCTCCAGTTTATTTTCATTTCTTACCAACATGACTTTGGATGTCTTGAAAAATCACATCAAAAAAAAGGAGTGGGAGAGCTTCTACAGCCCCTTCTGTGGCCACATCTCATTGTGGAGAAAATAAAACACCCGCCACCCCCTTTTTAAATGTATATATAACCTATATCTTTGCTGAAAAGTGAGGGGGAATCAATCTTTGTCCTTCTGCTAACGGAAGCAGAGACTAACTGATTGGTTTTATATGAAGTGATTCACTTTGCCCCTGCGCCTTCACTCTTCTGGATTAAAAGCATGCAGCCTTTCTGGCTTTTCCATTTCTGATCACTTTTCTGTTGCTTTGTTTTTCCAGGAGGCTACACCTTTCTTGAACTGTAGCACTAAAGAGGACACACAGTGCATCTGCTGAGACCTTGGCATCATAGGTATGATGAAGTGGTGTCTTACCCATGAAGGACCTCTGAATACATCATAAAATGAGATTTATCTTTTCCTGTTGTTGTTACAGCTTCATGTTGTTGATGCTCTGTCACCCACAGGGATCCCCGTTTTTTGTAGTACTTCTGCCTAGCAATTATTTCTTGTTTTACATGTATTTGTATGATTGTTCCTTCTTAATTGTATCACTTTGTGCTTGGCTTTACTGAGATTCTTTTTGTTTATTTTGAACTGGTTTCCCAATTTTTCAAGATCTTTTGGATTCTGATCCAGTCCTCCAAAGCACTTAGAACTTCCTTTTTCTCTCTGTGATAGTCAATTCTTTATGAATCCTATTAAGCTCTTAGCCTCAGTTAATACTTTGTGCAAGTAATGAGTTTTTCAGTTCTTAGCCCAAACAAACAAAGCATTTAACCTTGAACTTAAGTGATTTTTTTTTCTTTTTTCTTAGAGAAACAAAAGAAAAAAATCACTATGAGTCAAAGGAAATATTTTTGTTTCATTGCAGACAATTCTAACAAAAGTAAAACACTGGAAATGAAAAGCTTCATTAGGTAACACTGAAAAACAACAAAGAAGAGTCACTCTTTCTACCTAACCCAGTGCTTAAGTTGTTTACCCAGAATATCAGAGATTTAGATTCACTGCCTTCTCCCACTGAGAAGTTTCAAATCCCCAGCTCCCAGAATAATGCCCTGGCCTCCAATCTCTATGCCAGAGCTGGACAGCTTTTCAGTTTCCCCTTTGAAGTAACTCTAATTTTTACAATATGCTGAAGTGATCACTGGCACAGGGACAGGAACCAAGGTATTCCACTTTCCAGGCAAGCATCCTAACCAAAACAGTGAAAGCATTAACCTAGAGTTATTGTTTCTCATGTCTGTTGACCTGGTCAGTTCTTATGCAGTGATACCCATTTGTGAACAGCAGACAACCAGGTTAAGGAACCTCCTCCCTCTAAACCAGAATACCCTTAATGTGGTGATGCCCTTAGATGTGGAACAGGAGAAGGGTAAAAGGTCCTTCACATCTAAAAGGTCCTTCACATCCAAAATGGGTGCATCAGTATTCTCATAAAAGACGATAAAGTTCCTTGCTTCACTTGAGTTAGTATATCTACCCAAACAGTTTCTTTTGATTAAAATTTTCAGATAAGTTTTGCCAAAATCACTGCATCATTTCAGGTCAACCCCAAACTCATTCTTCAGTAAGCAAAACTGTTGAGGCATAGTACGTAGTACTTGTATCCAGGCCGTGCTGTAAATCCAAAGCACTGGACCTGCACACAAGCTTCTTCCTTGTCAAACCTAGGGCAGTTGTCTTTGACCCAAGCCTCTCCTGTGCTACCACACACCTAGCCTGGAGGTCGAGGCACACTGACAGTGCAGCTCTGAGCTGTGATGTGCCCAGGGTATGCATGATACAAACTTACTGCGCTACTGTTCATCTCCACACTGAAGTCCAGAAGGTTAGTAGAAGGTGAAGTGAAAAAAGCCTCCTGGACTGTATTCCTGACACATCCCTGTCCATGACCTCCTACAGACACTTGATGCCTACAGAGAACTCATGACAGGTAGCAAGAAAAGCTACTACAGGCTGTTTTCTCTGTGTGCAAGTTACACAACTATCTTCTTGATTTCTAAGTTGTCTGTCACTAGCCATGATTAGGCTGAGGCAACTACTGGTGGCATATTATAGACTGGTCTAAAGACTTAGCCCCTCTGCAGCAGCTATCTTTGCATGAGTAGTTCCCCAATACTTCTGTTGTTTCTCAACTCTTCCTCATTCTCTGGCATCTGCCTCCATTCAGGAGGGTCCAAGACTGACTCATTCCAAAACTGATAGGAGGGACCTCAATCAGCTTCTACTGACAACAGCCAAAGGACAAATTTAGTGGCTCTGGGAAGCCCAGCATGATGTTATTGTGCCACAAGCCTAACAATAAATGCGTTTTAACTGTTTCCTCTTTGGGTAATGTTACTCTGAGCTTCCAGATGTTGTCAACCAGAACAGTATGTGCTGCTCTGTTCTCAGCTGCCATGTGGAACTGTTTCCACTGTCTAAACCACACTATGATTGAGATGTTTAGAGAACATAATACAGAAACAGACATGGTTTGGTTGGAAATTCATCAGTAACAAATGTTGTACAAGATCTGTGCTGCTAAACTACTTATCGAATAGTAGAGCTCAAGGAAGCCAGTCCTACGTGCTAATGACTGGCTGGGGCGGTGAAGAAAGTGCTGAATCTATCAGCCTGCTGAGCCGTATATTCTGAATAGAATAGAGGCTTTGTGCATATTGAGATTATGGTAAAAGAAACCCTAGACCTCTAGCAAAAATCAGTGTCTGTTAGGCCCTTGTGCAGTGCCATGTTTGGGTGGGGATTACAAGGCTTATTTTCAATGCTTATGTTTGAACCATAACCCCTGAAGAATATGTTGTTGAAGATGTTCTGATGCCTGGAGTAAATCTCTTGTCAGATGACAAGACTCCAAAAAGGACTGCAGAAGACTCAGAAGTAATGCAGCATAGTGTGATGAAATTCATAGCACACTGCTACAGCGAACCAATGGCTCATCGTGTGGCTTTGAACACCAGGATTTCACCATGTTAGCAGGGTAATAGCAGTCTAAGCAAAAGGCTAAAGCATGCCTGGAGTTTTATATACATGGCTTTTTTTTGCTATATGACACACTGCATATGGTGAATTTTTTGTCTATACCCATCACGGACTTGGCTTATGAAAGACTGTCATTTTGAGAGGTTTAAGAAAGGTTTCCCATAGTCAACTTTGGTGCAAAAGAGCAGTCTGTATCTACCAGTCAGGTATCTATAAACATAAAGTCTTTAATCAATGTTCATCATTATTTGCTCTTGCAAAGCTGCAGGAGCAGCCTTGAAGTATAAAATTTGTGAAAAAAGCATTCCCAATTGGCACTGAATTCTAATTCAGCTTTTTCTGTAGGATTTCACATGTATCTTTCTGTAGATTTGGCACTGGCCAGCAGTGGAAGAGAGAGCTGATCTGGCTGGCCAAATGATGCAGTCTAGAACCGTATTTTTCATGTAACATTATTATGGAACTGTTTATGATAATGTTGAACTCATATACATAAATTTAACCTAAAAACCTCAGGAGATTTTCAAGCCTATGACAAAAGCTAGCCTCATCAGGAACAGCAAGCACAGAAAAGTAGTACTTGAGTTTAAAAGTATAACCATATCTGAAGAAGAACGTGGTGGAAACTATTTATATTGAACACTTAAACCAATATTTTTATGTTCTTATATTCTTAAATATTCATGTTTTCAGAATATAAAATCTGAGATTTTTGCAGTTGTGATGTATATCATACAGCATTCAATGCTACAAAGTTGTCAGCATCCTTGATGAGATACATCTAAGAAATGCTTTCTAAAGCTTGTGTCAATTTTCCTAAAATATTTTAGCCTTTCATAAAATTTCATAAAACAGTTACGGTTCTGTAAGTGTTCTGTAATTCTAACTTTCCTATGTTCCCTGGACCAAAACATAACTCATGAGAACAGGATTATAAAGATGTGTTAGCAGGACAATAGAGTATCAGTGAAGAAACGTAAATAGGCCCGGTGTCTAGCCAGGCTGCAACAAATCTTAACCTTCTTGACAAACAAGAACACAATGCAGTTTGGGAAATGAATGGTTCATTCAGATGAGTCCTCACTTCTCTACCTCTCCTCACATCTTTTTCCCATCTCTTCTCATCTCTCACATGTAATAACTCTCATTTCACTTCCTCACTCTGTTCTGTGGAGCAGAGCTAAAGAAATTATGTTCCCGGGAGGTCTTAAGACACTTCCACTAACTCAAGTGAGGAATTGCTCTGCAGCTTGCTAGGCTTTGCTCTGCACTGCTGACAGCAAATTTTGAAATGCACAAATGACAGGTCTCACTGTGCTGTGTTATCTGATCTCAGTAGTTGCTACTCAGCCAGGAAGCGCAAGTGGAGAACTGCGACCCAGAAACTAGATGGATCACCATGGAGTCCCACTATGAGTTCCAGTTTGCACAAACATGCCATTTATCACCGTTAGCAGAAAGAGCAGAAAGGTGGAGGTGGGGAGATGGCGTGAGGGAACCTGGAGAGCATGTGGCATCCAGCAGCTGCGTGATTTCTTTCTCTGCTCAGGATTATTTGCTTGTACAGTCTTAGATTAAGCGCTCCGTCACAGGAGAGAAAGGGCTCAGGGTCTGGGCTCATGATTTTTATTAAAACTGATGCTTTTGTAAACAACTTTGGAAAAATTCTGGGCAGAATTTTGTCCTTGTCACACACACACAGAAGCAGACTTTTCTTCCCCATTTTTCTTTCATTTTTATATCTTCTCTTCTGCTGTACTCCTGAATCCTCCATCTTTCCTCCTTTTCTCTGTTCCAGAACAGAATGTGGATGCCTCAGATGAACAATAGGTGCCTAAGAACTAGTGGAGCACTTTCTGGATATACCATTTGAACTGGTTTAAAATACATGAATCTGGGCTATACCTCTATTCTTCAGCATATTGCATGTCTAATCACCTTGTGCACTGCTGCCAGTTAGGAAGCTAAGTGAACATGTTTAAAATTGGACAGTGTAAAAAGTTTTTTCCCTTCTCCCCTCTGATCAAAGCAACTTCAAAACGATTGTTTCTTCTCCTTAATAAAAGTAGTGAGACAGGAGCATCTCACAGCCATAATGAATGGGAGAAAAGTGGATTGTAATTAACTGTGTGCTGCTCTGAATTACCATGGCCACAACTCAGCAAAAGACTATTCAGTTTTTTAAATAGCTTTCTTAAAGTCTAATTATAGTGACTAAATCTCATTTTTCTTAAAAATAGAAAAATATACAAGCCTTAATGAGCATAAATTTTGGCAGATTGATATGAAAGGGAAAATTCTTGAGTAATTGTCCTGGTTTCGGCTGGGACAGAGTTAACTTTCTTTTTAGTAGCTGGTACAGTGCTGTGTTTTGGATTTAGTGTGAGAATGATGTTGATAACACTCTGATGTTTTAGTTGTTGCTAAGTAGCACTTATCTTAAGCCAAGGACTTTTCAGTTTCCCATGCTCTGCCAGCAAGCAGGTGTGCAAGAAGCTGGGAGGGAGCATAGCCGGGGCAGCTGACCTGAACTACCCAAAGGGGTATTCCATACCATGGAACGTCATGCCCAGCATATAAACAGGGGGGAGTTGGCCGGGAGGCGCGGATCGTGGCTCAGGAACTAACTGGGCATTGTTCAGCGGGTGGTGAGCAATTGCATTGTGCATCACTGGTTTTTTTCCTTTCCCCCCCTTCCTTTTTTTGTTGTATTCCTTTTCATTACTATTATTATTATATTTCATTATTACTATTGCTAGTATTATATTTTACTTTAGTTATTAAAATGTTCTTATCTCAACCCATGAGTTTTACTTTTTTTTTCCTTTCCTCCTCCTCACCCCACTGGGAGGGGGGAGGGGGAAACGGCTGTGTGGTGCTTAGTTGCTGACTGGGGTTAAATCACAACAGTAATATGTATGAGCGGATGTGCAGATAATAGAAGTTTAGAGCTGTATTTTAACAGATTTCGGTGAGACTGCACTAGGCTTGGGGAAAAGAAATCATACGCAAATCGAGGGCACTATCCTGAAAGCCATATGTGTGGAATTTTCACTGGCACGAATGAGAGCTTTCTATGCTCAGAGCAAGGATTCTGTAGTCTGTTCACACATGACACGTTGACATCATGGTGGGCAATGCACAGGTATAAAGCAAGGGGAAAGACAGGAGCTTTTTTCTCTCTGTATGACTCTCCTCTTGGGTCATTTGCTTTGTGGCTTGAAAGTAGAAGAAAAGTCCACTATAGAGAAGTTTAAATTTAGCCAGAGTCTCCCCTCCGTGTGGAACACCACCATTTCGATATTTACACAGGTGACAAATTCTTTGGAGTCGGTTTTGTAGCCACTGAAATCAAAAAGTCAAACATCCCACTGACTTTAGGTAGCAAAATAGAGGTCCTTTACTCTTGCAAAGAGCTTTGTTGTACTTTAGGTCTTCTAAATACTTCAGAAATACTTCTGGTTGCTAAAATAAAAAGCATCATGACATTTGTTTACAAGTCTGCACCCTTAAGCAAGATCTGGATTGAATTCTTGACTCAGTGGAGGCAGCAGAATTTCACCAAATGGAAATATTTTAGGCAGACTTTTAACTTAAAATGTTAACACTTCTGTTTTACATTTTAATGCTATACTAACACTGAATTAAAATGGAGTCCCAATGGTAATGTTCAATATCTAAATCAATACCACATGATTAGTGTCATGAAAATGAATATTAAATGATATAATAGCAATGGGACTCACAAAACAAGAAGGGATTTTTAAGGGAATAAAGCCTTTGGTGTCCATTAACTCATGTCTTACTAATGCTAAATTATGATCAAATATCTGGAAAATACTTGTGAGAGCTTCACTAATGCCCACAAAATGTATCCTAATTAATGCTATTATGATAAATGCTGAAAGAATTCATTATGGCTCAGGACCTCTAATAGATAGTTACCCATAAACTTCATCTCAACAAACTCTGACATTATCACAACCACAGTGATGACTATTACTTCCACAAAGATGCAGTTTAAAGGCTCACGTTAACTGTGACCAAACTCTTTAGTTAAAGTCTACCAATGACTGATTGTTCTGTTTGACATGTTTCTACTGGAGCTTTCCACCATAACTTGGAATCAACATCTTGCCTTGTTTTGAGCAACAAAACCTCAGTTGCGCAGCATGAATTACACAACATGCTTAATAGTCAGTGCAATCTCTAAGTCCATGTGGTCTCAACAATGAATACATGCTTATGTGCTCGGGGCAACTGCGGAAGCACAGAGATGAATATGATTTCAGTCTGTCCAGTCTCATAGTAAACAAAAGTTCTACTTCATTTGCTAGAGAAGAAAATTGCTTTGATTCAGATTCTACTATCAGATACCAGATATATGGCTTTTTTAAGGTTGTTCCCTACTCACTTGGGGTCTTCCGCATATACTTCACTGTAGCTAATAGTGGGACCTGTACCAATGCCTTCAACATATCGAGAATCTGGTCTATATTCTCTGAATGCAAAATAACACATTTTCTATTAAAATAATTACTATTAAAAATATTTCCTTGCAAAATTAAACCCCCAAGTAAGTAAAATATTCTTTAATATCTAAAACATGAGAACTGCTTACAATTTATCCCAGTAAATGATTAAAGACATACTCAAGCATGGGCTAATTTACAAGGTATGGGAACTATATACATTTAAATTAAACAGTTGTAATTGTGAAAAATACAGATACTCTTTCAAGTTCCCCTGTTACCTTTCTTTTAATCGGATCTGCTCTCTGAACTTTAACATATATACTCCTGATTTACAGGAGTAAGTGGAAGGAAAAATAGGTCAGCAGGGAAGTTTGCTTTGGTTTGATCAGTGACCATCTTAACCACAGCATGATGATGTTCCTGTGACTGCTGAAATGAAGTCATTCTGTGATAAACTATGATTGAAGCCAAGACCTTATACTGGGAATTAAAATGCCTGCATGCGATGTCTTTCAGAGATGTAAAGGCTTGAACTACTTTGTGACTGATAAACCTTTAGTCCATAAGACTGGCCTATAAAAAATTTGGGTTGTTGTGGTTTAATCCCAGCTGGCAACTAAGCCCCACACAGCCACTTGCTCACTCCCCCCACGGTGAGATGGGGGAGAGAATTGGAAGGGTAGAAGTGAGAAAACTTGTGAGTTGAGATAGACGGTTTAACAGGTAAAGCAAAAGCCGCACATGCAAGCAAAGCAAAAAAAGGAATTCATTCACCACTTCCCATCAGCAGGCAGGTGTTCAGCCATCTCCAGGAAAGCAAGGGTCCATCACATGTAACAGTTACTTGGGAAGACAAACGCCATCACTCTGAACATCGCCCCTTCCTTCTTCTTCCCCCAGCTTTTATTGCTGAGCATGACGTCATACAGTCTGAGATATCCCTTTGGTCAGTCAGGGTCAGCTGTCCCGGCTGTGTCCCCTCCCAGCTTATTGTGCACCCCCAGCCTCCTCGCTGGTGGGGCAGGGTGAGAAGCAGAAAAGGCCTTGACTCCGTGTAAGCACTGCTCAGCAATAACTAAAACACACCTGTGTTATCAAC
Source organism: Gymnogyps californianus (assembly GCF_018139145.2). Classification (NCBI taxonomy): domain Eukaryota; kingdom Metazoa; phylum Chordata; class Aves; order Accipitriformes; family Cathartidae; genus Gymnogyps; species Gymnogyps californianus. The sequence continues at coordinate 136,284,235 of NC_059471.1, forward strand.
ACTGTTTTCAGCACAAATCCAAAACACAGCCCCATATAAGCTCCTATGAAGAAAATAAACTCTATCCCAGCCAAAGCCAGTACAGGGTTCAGAAGTTTGCTTGGTTGCAAAGCACAGGGAACTGTAACTGAGACTAGGGAATCGGTCCTGTGGGATGCTGTGTGTCCGTGTTCAAACCCTTGTAAGGATCTTGGCTTTCACCCAAAACACATGTCCAGCCAGGACAACGTTTTTAGAGCATATGCTTTGCTGGACTTATGCTTGGATTAAATCCAGAGTACTCCAGGCTATGTGTATTCTTCTAAACAGGACTGAATTCATACATGCTTACATGTTTTCCTAAATCAAGGCCTTTAAACATACAATGGTGCTTTTTTTTGAACCGCTTATAATCTTCCTCTCCATTTAGCCTTCATATTTATTGATAAAAAATTATTTACCAAAGTATCATCTGCAAGTCAGGACAGAGTTCTACCAAGATTATTTTCTGTGTAGCCAGTAGACAGAAATGAACAACCGAAGGTCTATTCATTGTTTCTATGTCTGTTACTTTATATATTTTTTAATAGGTTATGATCCTCATTTGCCTATACATTGCTTATGTCACTTATAGATCAATTTAATAACATAAAAAATTTACTGATTTGCTCAGCTTTTCCAGAACTGAATAAAAAATGGATGCTACATTTTGATTTGCTGGGGAAAAGAAATGCAATTGGTCAGATTCATCCCTAGTGTGTGCCAGAGATTAATTTTGTCTCATGCAATAGATTTAGAAGGTAATAAAATGTGTTTCAGCTCTGACGTTATGTAAAATGGCAGCTTCTTGCACAAATCAGTCCCCCGTTCTGAATAACTAGAATCAAAACTGCTGACTTCAATGACAAAGTGATTTTTTTACTGCTTTTTTTCCAAAATACAAATCTGAGAATGTAACTGAAGAATGTGCTTCTGCATATGGTTGAATTCAACATATTTAGACAGCAATGCAAGCTTGAATTAAGTATGTGCTAAAGCGCTGACCCTGAAAAAGATATTTGCCTGCAGAGTTGGGAGAGGGAGGTAACTTCTGTTCCATCCAATAATTTAAGCAGGTCAGGAAGTAGATCTTTTTTCCTGAAGAAAACAAAAGAACCCTTCGTACAAGACACTACCACCACCACCACTTTTTTTTACAGCTTTCTTTTTTCTTATTTTTTAACTGCTCAAGATACCACATTAAATCAATGGAAACGAAAATTAGCCTCCTTGCAAATAGACTTGATTTTCAGGGGATGAAAAGGATATGTTCTGATCTGAAAAACATAAAAAGGCATTTACATTTTCACATCTGCTACAAATGGGCATCCATGGTTCAAATCAAATATGGATTCTTTCCCCTGCATTGCAGCCTATGCATTGCAATACTGCTGCAGCACTGCAACAAATCTTAATGCAAGAACTTATAGGGGGGAAGGTGATTTTATTGTGAAAGAAAATGGAAACAAAACCAATTTTACTCATTCACACTCAGACTGTCAGACCCACATGCTCTCAAGCACCACGGCATGTTTATCTAAGTAGTCTGTCCTGTAGTCAGGCACCAAGACACTTGTATCCAGGTGAACTGTCCAGTAGTCTTTGCAGTGACACAGAGGACAAAGAATGACTGCTGCTGAGTCCTCTCCACATCTCCAAGGTTTTTCTTAGCTTGGATGCCATGTGCCACTTTGGGATCTCCCTTTTTTGTAGTCTCTAGGGCCTGACAGTGATTGTCATCTTCTGTCTCTGCATCCTGTCCCACCTCTGTAAGATGTTATGATTTATTCATTGTTTTGTGGTTTTCCTGAGACCCTTAATCACCTCTTCCTTCTCCTTCTCCTCTGGTCTTGTAGTGCTTCTACAACCATACAGTCCCATCTTTCTCATCATCTTAATATTGCTATTATAATTCTCTACACCTAAACTTCCCTTAAATCTTTCAGGGAACCTTAATTAATTTGTTTTATACATATATCTTTTTAGTTAATCTTTCTTCCCTTGTTTATGTATAGTCCAAGCTAGGAATCTTACTTTTGTTTCAAGCAGAGACATCAAAAGGCCCTGATTTTCACAAAGGTAAACCCTTTCTGTCTTTTTACCTCAATGTATGCTTGCTTGATCTTTTGTGTGTATCCATAGGTACACATGTGTGCAAGCACTCACATGAAAATGAGCAAACCAAATTGGTGCTTCAAGAGAGCAATCAGGCCTGCAGCCTGCAGATTTAATTGTCAGGCTTCAGTTGGTCCAGACCAATAAGTGACATCTCCAGCTGCATTCACTACAAGCCTGACTCTCTTTTGAAATTAAACAGTAATCTGCTGGAGTCAAAAGATGGCTCTTCACAGCTGGGCTGCCACTGTCAGGAGGTGCTCTTTGCCACATCTCATTTTAATGTGCATCCACATGGATTATACTTTACGGTTTGCATATCTGGATGCTACAGTCAGGTCAGTGGTGCTGTTACCTGTGAAATTGCTGACAGTGGAGTAACAGCCTCACTGCAAATTCAGCCACGTGTTGTTGAAGTTTGTCTGAATCTGGAAATTACCTTCAAATGAAATACAGATACTCAAGAAGTAGACAAACTTTGGTACAGAATTCCTTCTACTCCGCGTAATGCACCTTTGCATTCAGAGGTTAACTACAAACTCAAGGTAGCTTTCGTCCAGTCAGCTCTTCACAGTTACTTCAGCACATGCCAAAGCACAGAGAGGAATTTAGTTAGCCTGTGCTGAAATTCATGGTGCAAAAACTACAGTGTTTACAGACGGTAAGTTAGTGACCTTTCAATTAGCCAAGATATGTCTACATGAATTCCAGCCATCCCTTATGCTCTTCCCCTCATGGTACTGTAGACATATGCCACAACAAAGGCTTTATTCCTGCCAAGCTTGATTTTCACAAGATAAAAATCATTTAGGTGGTCAAAACACAAACAACTCCAATTTATTACCTCTGTCTCAGGTAGTCCTCAAGCTGATTACTAGAGACTAGGAGAGTATATTGGGGCAGTATCACTTGATGTTTACTCGATTCTCACATGTTTTCCATGGAATGTGCTATTGGCCTTCCCCAGGGACAGGATACTGAGCTAGATGGACTTCTGTCCTGAACTTCCGCTGTTCTTGCATCCAAATTTAACTTACAACCAAACCATCCATATTCAAGACATGAAGTTACGAACAAATAGCATAATGATTCACATAAACTGGTATTTATCTCTTTGTTACTATTCAAGACAAGCAAATCATTCAATTCTTCAAAATCTTCTGGCCAGGCTGGGAACCGAAGCTCCATGGGGCTGACTGTCCTTCAGAGCTGTCAATTCCAGCTCCTCTGCTGGAAGAGAAGAGGCAGGAACTGGGGCAGTATTAGTCCCACTGAGTTTTAGCTATCTGAAAATTAGATGTCTGGCTCAAGCTAACCATGTGGGGCTCTCTCCAGTCAATGTAGAAGCACCTCTAGGGGGTGATTCATCTCTCTCATCTAAGAGATTAAATTAAGTGAGGACAGCTAAATGTAGGTGAAATTAATCTTGTACTCAGTTTTACCCTCTCTTGTCTTTCCTCCCCTTTAAGTTTTTTTCCCCCACTGATTATATTCTAAACAACTAGATAATGATGTATAACAAGTTTAATAAAACTTATTAAATAAACCAACTGATTTTTAAAAACTTCTGAGTCTGCCAAGGTATAACAAAAAATGTTTTGCATATCTCCATTTCCCAGAGTCTGAAGCAGACAGAAACAAATTTGGAGGCAAAATCTTTTGGGGTCAATGGAGACTTTTTTGTTCCCATGAGAAAAAAACCCAACAATATTCATTTCAAGGGTTTTGCTTTGCTCTATTTTGTTCAGGTTCCAGCCCAATCTTTTTCACTTTCTAGAAAGAAAAGTTTAACTATCTGTTGCAAAATTATTTATACAATTACAAACCAATAACAAATGTTAAGAAGATGAAGCATCAAGAGTTTTCAGAGGAAAATGGCCTTATGGGTCTAAGATTCCATTTTCTTCTGAATCACGGGACCACGAAAATTCTGAATTGCTTGTTTGCTTTCATTTCACTCTAGAAAGGAAGAAATTTTGATTTTCCAAAAAACAATGTTCTTCCACAACTGTTCTTGCTTTCAGTTTCTTCCAGAGGACTCTGACTGGCTGTGAATGAGGAAGAACTGTTTCCAGAGCTGTCCGTGAGTAATGTCTACTCATTTCCTAGAGCCAAAACCAGCCTTATGTCTCTGGGCAATGACATCCAAATCAGATTTAATTATTTTAGAAAAAAATGTCACCTAATGCTGCCAGTAGCACCCGTAAGAAAGGATGCATGTCTGTATAGGTTGCTTCCTGAATCAAGGCCTTCATCTCCATCTGGCTTATAATTTCATTCATTAGTAAATGGGGATAATATTTACATTGACCTCACAGAGGTGCTGCAAGGTTCACTTCATTAAAATTTGCCAGATATCCAGTCCTTGGAAACAAGATGGGATGGAATTATAAAGAATTTATTTTCAATATTCAGAAAATCATCTTTTAACCTGCCAAAACAGATGCACTGCGTCTTTCTCTGTGCCCTCCAGACTGATGAACTCTGGTGAATCATGAGCAGAAATTAGCTCCAGACTTTGCCTGCAGACATGGTAAGAATTGCATCAGACCTCGCGGAAATAACAATATGTTCTCAAGACCTGTTGGAGTCCTTTTGAATCTGAAGACTGTGCTAAACAACTTCATATCTGATTCTGCAGCTTCAAAAAATTGTGCTGTTTGAAAATTCTTCCATTGGAATTGACAGCTGTTTAGCCCACTGAAATTTTGTTTTCTGAATTCTACTGATTTTTCTAACATTTTCCCATGTTTGGAATCAGTAATTTTCAAAACTGTAATTGTGGAGGTTTCAAATGAAAGAAGTAAAACTATATGACTACTATAAAAAAGTAGTTAGAATCAACAACAAAACAAAGTTAAAAACCCAAACAAATAAAAACCAGCCATGCCCTGAAAACTAAAACTAAAGCCAAAAAGGAGAAAGTGCTAAGGCTTTAGCGTATCTGGAAGGGAAAAATGCATAAAAAGAAAATAGGGGAAAATGATTTATTTAAGCTTCAGTTCTTTTCCTCAATTATGTTTTAAGAATGCTTCATTTTAATTATGAACATGAATGGTTCAGTGACTCAGCTTACAGACCTCAACAATTACCGTTCAACAACATGCAAAAGCTGTTCCTTCCACTATCTTTTTCTCTGATACTTTACCACTGCTGCTGCCATGTTTCAACTCTGCCTGTGTTACCAAAAATGGGAATGTTATGGAGAAAAATGTCTGCAAACACTAACATTTCCTTTGCTGCATCATGCAGGCCTGCTATGAAAAACGCCACACTACCAGTCGCTTACTGTGCTGGCCACACTGCAGAGAGTAGCTCCATATAGAAATCCTGCGGACCTCATTGCTTCAAGCTGTCAGTGCTTCTAGCTCAGGAAGACCCTGTGCTGGAGGTTGCCAGGATGACATGATCTGAAATAGCATCACTGTGTCCTTGTCCATTTCTTATACTCTTTGCCTGAGCATCCACTGGCCTCTGCCAGAGACATGTTAATGGACTAGATGATCTGACCCAGTCCGCTCATGACTGCATAGGACCAGGAGTGGAAACACTGGTAGGGGTGAATGAAGTTCAAACCTGGGACATGACCATCACACTACCAGGATCACTTTGTTCTTCAACGCAAGTTAGTGGCTTTGTGTGGTATTGCGCTGCACCAGACAGACACAGCAGCTTGCTCAGAGCTAACGTGGGAATTTTGAGTATAGAGCTGCACAGTATTGAAGCTGCACATGGGTCCATGAAAGCACCGTTATGCTGACACTACCGACTGCTGATGTGACATGCAACTGTAGAGTTATCACGGAACATAACCAATCAATCAGGCATTTCAGGTAAGAAGAGATAATGGAGACATGGTTCAGAGGAGTGAATCATCTCATTTGTGCTGTTAAAATGTTGCTAATAAAATGTGATGACAGTTTCAGTGTTAATACTGTGTGCACTATCTCTGTGATCAGCAGAATATTCATTTTAAAGAACAGTGTTTATTCCTTCCATTGCCTGTCCTAGTCATTCAAGACTGAACAAAAGATCATTTGTGTAGCACTGAGCTGGGCTTAATCCTACAAAGGGCTAAGCATTCTTGCAGCAGTGGACTTAATCACATGCTTAACTTTAAGCATGTCAATAGCCCCAGTGAAATTGGCAAGACTAATTATGTCCTCAGAGTTAAGCATGTGCTTAAGTGCACTTTTGGATCACAGCCAGAATACTCAGCACCTTGCAAGGCTGATATTCCAGTGACTGAATTTTGTTTTGGAAGAATTTATATTCAAAGAAAACAGAACAACAAAAAAAAACCCTTGCATCTTTCTGTAAGTATTATCAAATTGGATTCAGGCCAAAACTTTACCATTCCCACCAGCATATGCAGCTGTTCTCCAAGAAAAGGGTGTAATTCCAACCCCTGGATAAAAGTGTACATTTCAGTGCATTTGCCATAAGCAGGAGTTTGCCATTTTTCACAGTAAAAGCAACTTTTCCTGGTTAGTGGTAGTTTCCTTGTCTCCAGTGAAAACTGCCTCAATTTCCTATGGAATGTTTACAGGCAGGAACAGGAAACAGTTTCATTTTATTACAAACCCAAAGTGTATTTCCCATTTCATCATGCCTGAGAAGCATGCCTTTCAAGCCCGCAGGATGATCTGTGGCTAGGAGAACACTGGGGACAAGCTTTCAGGTACTGCAAGACTTATTTCAAGACCTCAACAAGCTCGAAAGAGGGATTTCAAGAAGCAACTTGTATCTCCAGGGAAGGCAGCATGGTGAGGTGCTATGAAGTAAAGTGCCACTGATGTACCTTCATGTACTCTGCCTGCAGGAAGAAAACTTAGTGAAATAACATTGAGTCCTCTTACAAATGCAGTGAAAGATGTTCCTCTGGCTCGGGACTGTTCCTTACTTGGTGACAGCTCCCAGGTCCTGCAGCACAACACGACCAACTCACTGTACTCTTTGTGTTCAGTGCCCATGTAGGTTAAAGATCAGCCTTATGGATCTGTAAAGAGTTGTATTTGCAGGCACAGACCATTTTGCAGTGAAAAAGAGTAATAGAAAGTGAATATAGCTCAAATGAGATTCAAGCCCATTGACTGCTCTTGTATGAACGTTACTATCGTACCCCAACAGATTTCTCTCCAGCTATGTCCCTTGTGCCTGAACAAACTTCCTAATACACCACTGTTTAAGTGTGTATGAACTTAGCCACAACACAGAGCAAAAGTAGTATTTGCTACCATTGACATGAGCTAGAGTAGAAGTCACTTTGTTTCCAGTAATCCACACACTAAAACACACCACTGGGGAACTGTGATTCCCCACTGCACGGCTTGCCATCTCCTCCAGAATGAATCTGACCTTCAATTACTGCTCTGCTCTCTTTTTTCTTTCACTCACATACTCATTTTTCCCTACCGAACACCAAAATTTTTCCTCAGATTACTTAGATTCTCAGCTTTTCTCCTACTACTTGATGCTGCCTGTTACTGCTCCCTTCCACCTCTGGAAGTGAATGAATCCCAGCAATCAATTTCTCATAGATGAAATAAAATAACTGCTCTTGTGAAGAGGAAATGAGAGGGGGGAGGGAAGCAGGAAAGAAGTATGTCCCTTGGCTTTGAGCTCTGTAGCCGCCTGTGCTTTTCTAGCAATGCCCTCCCAACTTGCCAGAACCTGTCAGTCTAGCCTTCCTATTATCACTTCCACTTTGAATTTCTGCTGGAATGTACTCGTTTGTTGATTTCCCATTTGCTGTTTGGCAAGGTTAATGAGGAGCAGCTGCAGTACCTGTCCTAACTCCTTCATCTCTCCTTCTCCCCCCACCTCCCCCTTTTGAAACCAGTCACAAATGTACAGCTGCTGTGGCTTGGAGACCCTACACAGAGCTTCCAAGCAATGTTTGTTAAACAGATCTTCAATTAGCTCTAAAATCCCCAGGTTTAGCTCTGGAAACACTCAACTTAGCAGCTGAGTTTTCAGTTCAGTCATCTATCAACTGTACTAATTTTTAAACCCCAATCTTTCTCTAAACTCTCAGCACCAAAGGAGGGTATTGCTTTCTATGTCCACCTTTGCTAAATCACACAAGAATGCCTGAGGTGACATTTTCTGCTTTCTAAGAGGCCAAAAGACTATTTTGTTATAATATGTTCAGTCCTGCTTTTAATGCTTGCCACCTTCAGGTTCAAGTGACTTCAGAATCCACCCCTATCCATCATCTATCCGAGTCATTATATTAGGCCCATCACAGTGGTTCAGGAGAAATGAGGTCACTTTCCTGGAAGGATAGTAACTGCTGATTTATTTAATAAAAAAGAATAATCTGTAAGCACAGCAAACTGCATAATTGGAGTGGGATAGTGTGAGTGCCTCCCTCTGCTTGCTAGATACTCTTCTTCATTTTAAATGTCAATGATTACTTTTTCTCCCCAGGAAATCCCTTCAGCTCATTTATTGCTTGTATGTGACAAGACTAAAAGGAAAATCTGAGGCTCATGTTTGTATATGACTGTATTCAAGATTTTACTGTGTTCTACTGTGTTGCTATGTCCAAGCATAGATCCTCTCCAGTCCCATGTAAACAGGTCTAATCATTTAAATATGGAGCACCAATTCAAGCAGTCTGGAAAGAACAAGACTTTGGCAGTGTAAAATGTTACAGAATGTCGAGAGTAAAAGGCAAAGAAGTGAGGTAGTAAAGGCAAACTTGCTGCAAGACAGCTCTGAGTTATTTACTATCACAAACGCATGCCAGCAAAATATTTTATTTTGCCATTTGAAAAAAAAAAAAGCCTAAAATAGTTTCTACAACCTACAAACCTGTTTATCTAAGTTACACAGGCTTCCTAGACATTCTAACACTGCTAATGCTGTTTCCTGCAAATTCTAAGGCTTTAATGGTTCCTCTGTCCTATTCAGCAGTAGAAGGATGCACAGTAATCTGCAAATTTTTAAAGGAAGAGGAATCTGAAATCATGCTTTATTGCAATGAATATTTTCTTCTAAGATTCAACATTCTCCCTTCCTCTGCACACATCAATGACTGCGTCCTCATGCTAAGCAGGGTGAAACACTTGCAGTTCCTGGGCAGCAGATTCGCACAGCGTTTGAATGCCATGAGATAGCTGAAAAATTCAAAGTTTATTAAAAAAAATATGGGAGTCATCATGAGAAATGTCTGTTTACTTCCCACTGGAGGAATTTGAGACAGTTCTGAGGAAGTAGCACTTAATAACAGTGCAACATTTTTGCAGTCACTGTGACATGAACTCAGTTTTTCTTGAAAAATTGTGTAGTCTGGAAAACTATCAATGCAGTAAGAAACGACATACCTTTTCCTGTTCGGAAATTTATGCTTTTTGGTATGGCAGAACTGCTATATCACAGGGATATTTTAAACAGAATTATAGTGAGGAAAATCTATCTAATTCATTATGGAAAGGGCAACAGTAAATGGAGTCAAACTTTTTAGAACTCTAAACCAAAGTATATTCCATGGGGAAACTTTCTTTCTTTCTTCCCTTTCTTTATCAGTTAAATATAGCCTTGAACACTGTAAAACAGTTCATTACAGGAAAAAACCCAAACATGCTTGTAACAGCATATTGCCATCTTTGTGTCTAGAGAGTAATGCAATATATCTGTGCACTTTGATTCAAGATGACCATCTCTGTTGAATTCAAGTAAAATTCTGGGGGCTTGCAGAAAATCTGCAGACAGAAGGAGAGGCCAACCTTGCTGTGTAAACTGTGGTATGAATTAGTTATTAAGCTCTATTGAAAATATTTATCAATTTTTGTTATTTAGACCCTTTTCTTACTGTAGTATCTGAGTGCTTTACATTTTTGTATTTCTTCTCCATACATCTGCACAGTACATCGATTTTCAAGATAAGGAATTAAAACAGAGAGATTGTGGCTTGCCTTTACAGAGAGCTTGGAGGCTACCATCATCAGCACTGCAGGATCTTATAGGTAGGTGCATCCCTCTTGCAAATGGGAGCCACAATAGTTTTCTGTCACCTAGATTCTCTAGACAATATATCTAAAAGGATTTCAGTGCTATGATGTAGGATCACTTCATTTCAAAGCCAATTCACTTGGGTGGGAAGCCATCTAACCTAGTGTATAAGGAAAAGCCCTGGAAAGGAGTAAGCTGTAAGTCACATCCAAGCACAGCTGACATTAGTGATGGAGAAGGTGCTTTCCTTCACAGCCCTGAGCCTTCTCAAGAAGAATAGGTACAAATGTGCAGCTGCTCTGGCTTGAAGACTTTACACAGAGTCTTTTCATTCAAACTTGATGATGGGCTTCTCTTTCCTGTGAAAGGGCAGCTGGAGGGTGAATACGCAGTTATGGTGGTACTTTGTGTCTCTTTGCACACAGTAACCCCTGCCTGAGGGGTTTCAAACTCCACCTCCTACTTTCTGTGACTGTCTTAATCACCAGTCTATAAACTAACTGTTGGGAAGTGAAAGGGCATCCAAGGCTCTCCTGCAGTAGCTGTTCCACTCTGGTTCACAGCTCTAGAGGAAAGGAGACGAAGCAAAGTTCAGTCTTGCCAATAGGCTATGAGTTGCTTGGGAAAAGAGAACTCTCAGTTTCCCTGCTAGCTGACAGGTTTCTCCTTATACATTTTATCTAATGTAAAATATAATCAGTAAACAGACAAAGTGAAAAGTGATACTCTGCATATGTATATATCTCTCTGAGCTCAGTGAATTTTGAGCTCTTTGCTATAGACTGGCATAGCTTTGCCAAGAGTGTTTTCCTTGTCCTTGAAAAGCTATACATAGCTGGATGATTAAGATACTCTACTGGGAAGTTACAGATAAGGGTCAAATGCTGTAGGGCAAACGATGAAATTCAACTTGGGTTTTCCACATCTGGGGGGAAGCTCTAAAGCACAAAGGTCCTGAACTGAAACAATAAGCAGCAGAACTAACAAAATGTGTTTTGCTATATAATGCTACGGCTACACCTCATCACTACAGTGATTTCAACTCTTCCCACTTTCTGTTCTGTTGCCTTTCAAAGCATTTCTGAGCTTTTTTGATACATGGAAATGACCTCCTTTACTTTGAGATATGAACTGGAAAAATTTTAGTGGGATAAGTGGATCAGGACTATCCAAATCAGATCTGAACAAGTACTATTTATTTCTTTTTCTGGTTTAGACGATGAGTCACCTTTTTCATTGGATGACCAAGTTGAGTTGTAAAACCCTGGCTCATGTTAGAGAAAACTGACTTGTGGCCAATCTTCTTCCTCATCAAAACTAGGGCTCAGCACACAGGAAAATAACTTATAAAACTATTTAGCAGCTGATGAATAAATAAATCAGAACAATCAGGTCTATGAATAGAATACATTAGAAAGCTTGGAAAAGATAATCTCTTCTTAATTACAGACTGTGAAACATCACCTCTGTGGTTGTAAATAAGAGTGACATTTGACCTTGAGTCTGAAGGAATATGGTGTCTGCAGAAAGCATGTTAGATGTCTATTTTTCTTATTTATTTTTCTTCACCTTTGCTATGACTAGTAAATCAGATCTGGTTTATTCTTGGATTTGCTTCCTGTTCTCTTATTTTTTTACCAAGTTTTCACTATTTCTGCCAGCCTCTACAAAATTCCTCAGAGACAATTAGGAGTGGCTTGCAATAAATATATAATCTTAGAATTGATATAAATGTGTGTGTACATGTGTGTGTATACACATAATCTGTCTCACTTTATAATTCTGAATCTCACTTTCATATTTCCTGAGTAAGACCAGGCCATTTTGTAGGCACTGCAGTAGCAAAGGAGTGAGAATTGTGCAAGCCAAGGGAAGCTTCGGATACGGTAATTTATTCATGCAGTAAGGCTGTCATTAACCACTGTCAGAAGATTTCAAGAGCTGTTATTATTGTGTGTCAGGAAAATTTTGGTGATGGGGAAACCATTATGTTTTTGTATTCAGTTGCTGGAAGGAATTTGGTCTGCTAGTGGCCAAAGAACTAAAAATTAATATCTCAGGAAATGAATTGGATATGATTACTAATCTGTCATGCAACAGAAGAAATCCATCTCCCATTGATTCTGGGGCATCTATAAATGGACTTTTGCTATTCTAAGTAGTGCTGAATAATAACCATTTGAATTGTTCACTATGTTAGACTAACATATGATACTGCCAGGCTGGTGAACTGGCAGGATCTCACACCACAAGTTTACAATTCAAAAAAGTATTCCAGAAAGTGGAAGACTCAAGATGAAACCAGAATCCCAGGTGCAGAAAACCAGGAAAAGAGTTAAAACATGTGACCATCAAAGACATCTTCTGTAACTCAAGAAAAGCAACTGAAAGAAAGAATCATACCTTATTTTTTAGAAAACAAAACGAAACGAAACAACACAAAACAACCTTTACATTGTAATTAAGAACATAGGCAGTTTGTTTTTGCAGATAGAGCAATCACAGGCACACATCTTCATTCAAAGAAAGAGATGACTGAAGACTTTAATACGAGGTCATAGGAGTGGGAAGAGCAGTGGAAGCTAGGGAAGGACCAGAAGGAGGGACTATATGCCTTCCTAGGCATTCTCAACATTGATAAAATGCCTGGTATTATTTTCCAAACCTCATTAAAAGGCAGAATTTCCCAATGTAGTATCAGAGACCACATCTTTCAGTAGGTGGTGCCTTATCTTAGATTTAAACTACATTGCTGTATATTGATTTGTTGACTTTAATCAGGATCATAAAAGCCATTTAAAAGCTATAGGCCAGGCATGAAGGACTCTTATACTGCCTCAAAAATTGCACTGTTTCTGCAGTATTGTTATGAGCAAAGCTGAGAAGGACTTGGACTTGGATCAGACCCATTAAGGTGAGAATTATGTTTAATGCAAGAAGATGTTACCATCTGCCATTGATCTCAAGGCATTCAGACCCCTATGCAGAGGCCTTTACTTTCAGCTTCTCTAGAGCCAAAGCAGCCCTAAGACCCAGGAATGAATCTGGGCTTTGTATGAAGATTCAGAAGGATGATAAAAGTAATAATTATGTGAGGGCCTGCTGCAATTCAAAAGAATAGGTGTGGTTCTGGTGGAGTCTGAGGTGCTCCTATAAGAAATGGATTTATTTCTGCCTCAGAAGACTTCTGTATGCATTCTGAGATCTGAACAGAAAAAGGAAAACACTTTCATACAAGCATCTTTGGCAGCAATTTTCTCTATTTTCATTGAAATTTCCTTTAGGAATTTACATGAATTTTTCCAGTTAGTCAGCCATTACCATATACCCACAGTGAAGTTTTTATTCTCTCACATTTTTAAATAGTTCCTTTTATTCTCTCACATTTTGAAATAGTCATGAACCAACATAAACAAGAAGAAGTAAATTTAAAATAGAAATTCTGCTAAGATATCCGAGGTTATGTATGATATGTGAAAAAATGCTGTGTTGAACTGAAATTGTTTGCTTCATCAAACTTTTTTTTTTATTTCTTATGTTGTTGCTGACATTATTTAAAAGAAAAGAAAAGGAGAGAAGAAAGCTCAGGGTTATAAGAATCAGTCTGCTGCATCATCATCTTCAGAGACATTATACTTGGCTTTTCATTTATATAGTGCAACCACATTTATAGTTAGGTCATCCCTGAAACATGTATTTATTCAGCTGTGCCTCCTTTTTTTGGAGCAATATCAGTTCACATACTAGTAAGAATGTGTATTCTGAAAAAAGAAGTAGAAACAGAACAGATCCGTGTTTGGGCCATTTGGACCCAACAGAAAGTGTATTGAAAATCCAACATGCTGGATTTCCAGAGTCATCTGAAGACAATTTTTTAAGCATTTGAGGGATGATGTGAAATGTTCATCCTACTGAAAGCAACTGCAACAGCCCATCAGCCACTTTGGAAGTCTTGCTGGTGCAGAGGAGATGCACAGAAATACTAGTGCTGGCTCTGAGTGTGCTGCCTCGTGTAGATGTCACCACACACCGCTGGGAGGGGAGGCTAGCTCAGTCCTGCGAGCAGTGTACCAGCAACAGTGCAGCACAGTGCCATACCCGTGGCACTCGTCTCGCCACAGGGTTTATTGCAGCAGGGTGCTGCCCTGCTGACACAGCTAACTTGCTCCAGCTCTGGATGCCCGTTAGTCAGAGGCGGTTTAGGGGTTGCTGCAGAGCACTCAGCAGGAGGCAGAGATGAGACCCTGGTGCTGCGCAGGATTGTCACTGACGTGTGTCACCAGACACATCAATTTAGGCCATATAAGGATTAGGCTTGGGACAACCACTTGAAAAGTAGGACCCTTGTCAAGCAACTGGTGAGCCAAGATTCAAGACAAGCCATATGAAGGAAGGGTTGGCCAGGCCTAGGAAGTCTGTATCAGATCACATTTGTATCCCTCCTAGTTCAATGTCCTATTTCTGACTGCAGGCAGTACCAGTTATTTCAAAAGAAATTCAGCTGTAGACTATTGCAATTTATCCCCAGGGAAAGCCTAGTTTTATATTTATGGCTTGTGTCTTGGACAGAAGATTTATATCTATTTGAAAAAAAGCTTGATAAACATTTAGGTTTTTGGACAAGACACTCTCCAGTCCCCTGGGAGAAGAATTTTGAAAAGCCCTGGAAGGGGTCATGGGGGCCTCAGACAGACTGTTTAAGACTCAAGCCTTGGGGGTATGGGAGGAGCTTATGCAAGAGCAAAGTCACTTTAGGATTTGGAAGCTTAGGCTAGAAACAGAATAATTTCCAGGGAGATGTGAAATTCACATCTTCTGCAGTGTTAAAGGAAAGTTTCTTTTTCAGACAGCATTTACTCTACTCTGAAACTGAGAACTGATAACCACCTCAGTCCCACTGGTGTGAGGTGCTCTGCACTTCCCAGTGAACACCCAGCAACTTCCAGTAAGTTTGGTTCACCAGTCTGTTCCTCTCTGCCCTGCCAAATCCCATCTGCCCCTGTAAAGGAGCAGACCCATCTAATCCTCAGCTGGATGAATGGTGATATGCCTCAGATGAATCCTCTAAACCTGCTTCATCCTTCAGAAGCACTCAGCTAACTAAAGATTTACTAGACTGTCAGGGGAAAACAAGGCATTCAGGAGACCCTCCTGATCCCATCCTCAATCTCATTAACTTTCTGCTTTCCCAAGTGCCCTGGTGGCTGTGTGTTAACGAAGAGCTGTAATTGGTAAATGAAATTGATTACACAACTGTTTGAATGAGGCAAATTGTCCATCTCTAGAGAAAAGGGATAATTTTCTACTGCGCATAAATCAAATGCAGGTCTCTTAAAAGCACTAGGTAAGTAGAGAGCATTTCAAATTGGCTACAAAGTGCTGGACAAAGCACTTGGCAGAAGGAAGGGCATGGACAAAAATGACCTTAGCAGCTCTTTTCTATCTCCAGTTTCTGTGATTCTATGAATTTTAATTCTATGCTGCGCAATTTAATTACCACTTGCAAAGAGCTGCAGAAAATGGATAGCCATTTTCTACTGTAGGCAGATCTTTTCTGTCATCTGTTAGTTGTGAGGGTGCTTAATTGTTCCTACAGAAATGTAGACATAAAATTGATTCGTGTCTGTCCGAAGAACTGTACATTAGGATATCACAGCTAGAAAAAGCTGTCAGAGGTAGTCCTAGAAAAACCCAAACCCCTCTTCAGTAAAACAATCTGAATCCCGCCACATTGCAAGACTACTCAATATCTTGTCATTTAATCATCCTAATATCTTCATATGTCTGGTTTTGAATTGCTGCAGAATAAACGAATCAAAAGGGAATCAATTCCTTTACCCACTTACTCCATTTATAATAGCAATTTTACTAGTGCCTAGCTTTGCCTTTTCCTTCGTAGTTAGAGGAGAAATGTGTTTCTAGGCTATTTTGGGAAACAGGGAATAATTCCCTTTCCTTGTGAGATGCCCTTGCAGCAGCCTTAATGTCACACCTTCCACTTTCTACTATCCTTCAAGAGGTCCTCCAAGGCTGGTGTCAGTTTTGTCCTGAATATTCTTCATATTATGCAGTTGCTCCTGAAGCTGTAATGACAGTATAGAGACAAAAAGGTCTCAGTGTCTGGCCATATAAATTCCTAAATTATTAGCCTGTGCATTCATGAATTCATATAGTTTACAGTTTATTGCCTGTGTATCCCTTAACATTTCTGTTTGCTGCATCATGATTTTCTGAATTTTTTTGTCATTTTTACTGGTTTCAGAATTTCAGATGTTGCTCTTTGCTGTTGCATATGTGGTCAACATCTGCCTTGTCCATTCCAGTGCTTCAAACTTGGCGCATTCTAGCACGCAAGCCTGATGTAGTCCACAGGCAGAGTTTTCATTCCTAGGCCAGCAAACATTTCTGCTGTAAGTGACAGGTTTCATGATTTAACATCTCTTAGGCATAAATACGCATCCTATTCTCATGCTACATCTGGGCAGTTTCATCTCACAAATTCTCTGTTATTGCAGTAATTAAGGAACTGGTGGTATCTTTGATCGTCCTATGGCAAGTCATACTTTGGGGGTTTGGTCTGTGCTTGTTGTAAGGTAACAGAGTGCTCTGCAATATGTGATGAGTAGTGCTTGGTGATGGATGTTTAGGGTGCTATGTTCTTTCATTCCCACTAAACTAAAAGCCTATCACTTGTGACAGCTATGCGAGAGGTTTTACAGCCCACACGATACCCTCAATTATGATCTTATTTTTTCTAAGTGGAGCTATTACTTTTAAATGATTAACCTGTGCTCAGCAACAACTTCTCATATTGTGCTTCTGTTGATCATTTTTTCTCGTTTGCATTGCATTGATTTGTTTATGTAGAGTTTTATATGTTATAAAACCTAAAATGATCCTAGACATAAAGTCCCTTCATCTTCCAAGATTTCTAAAAATGCTTAAGGATGGCAGGTGTCTAAGATTTTCATCAGTATTGGGAGTTTAACTCCATTTGATAATCCTAATAGAAATGATTAATTCAGCATGGTTCATTAGTCCATAAAGGTAACCACCCCACCATTCATTATAACATGAATTTAGACAAGAGGATTAGGACCTTAAGTAGCTCAGATTAGCTCACAGGAAGATAGAGTGAATAGTTTTTGCAATGAGGCAACAAATAATCATTTGTATTCAAATGTGCTCACTTCTAGTGGCCTGATTTATTCCAACTCCCCGCACCAGAAAGGAAAGCACTATGTTCTGTGAATGTGCTGAATAATGAATTCTCCCTAAAACCCTGGCATAACAGACAAATAAACACTTTAGCCATGGGAAGGCAGCAGCAGAAAGGTGTTGAGACTTGCCTAAAGCCACACAGGGTGTTAGTGTCAGAGACCAGATTAGGATTTTGCAAGTCACTCATCAGCAATCTTGCTTGACTTGGTATCTGGGAGTTACTCACAAAGAAACTTGGCAAGCTTTACCAGTGCTCCTACCATTGGCACTGAGGTAGGATCTGAGGACAAGTACATGTAGGATAAAGATTCTGCCACTGTAGTGTGTATACGAAGACAAAAAGGATCTGCCAGAAAGGTGCAAAAACTTTAGGTAGAAGCTGTAGCATACATTCTGTGAGACTGTGAAGTAAGTTGTGATGGGTGGGGACTATGGTTTGCTGAAAAATCACTGTGAGCAGGGAGGTGGCCCTGCAATATGTTACCGCCACCACCCAGTTGTTTTGTTTCATTTTTTTTGTCAGAAAATGGGTCTCCAGGATCTATCTGAAAAAGGCAAAGCTTGCCAAGTGTCAGTCACTCTTACTGTCTTTTGGACAGGATCCCGAATACTACTGGTCTAGTAAGTTCCCTGGAGCTAACTAATGACCATCATATCAAACTTAACAATACAGTTACTGTCTCTGATACCACTCCTGTATTTGCGACACCTATGCCCTAGTTGCCCTTCAGGAAGACCCACTGACCTAGGCTTGCTGAATTGGTTACTCAGATAATTCCCTCTAACAGGAGGAAACCAGGCGAATTGACTCTGTTTTTTCTAGTTACTTTCTTTAAGGATTGTGTGCCAGATAAAATAATGAAGATAAGGATTTCTTAAATGGAGGATCACATCCACATACCTTCACATGCATAGAATCATAGAATTGTTTAGGTTGGAAAAGACCTTTAAGATCATCGAGTCCAACCATTAAATATACCATACCATTCCTAGAATCCCTGAAGAGAGTTACGAATAGAGTGTAGGGGGATAAAGCAAAACTTTAAGAACATTTCTGCCCTCCTTCATAATTCTTACAACTCTTAACAACCTGTGATTTTGATCAGTATCTTCAAGACAAAAGGCAAAGTTCCCTTTTCTGTTCATTCTCCAGCATTTGGTAACAGTTCAGTACTTGCAGCTGAAGAACATATGCCATTTTTAAAGCCTATCGCAATGTCATTTTTCTCCCCACACTGCAATAGTTTGTTTTCTCCAGCTCCTTCTGCGGATGAGTGGGAAAGGTTGGACAGCAATAGTTAGTATAGGTAGTGGCATAACCCACTGTCACCCCAGCATAGCTTGAGGTTCATGGGGCACCATTCCAGACACAGGACTTTGAGACCTACCAGTTTCATGCTGCTCAATGAATGATTTAATTCACAGTAACTGCAACGTCTAAAACAGTCTTCCCTAACCCAAGTGGAATTAATAATTGGACACAGACGTATTCCCCCAGCTGCACAATTCCTACAAAAGCACTATTTAAAACTAATGGGTCAAAGTCATTCTCAGTGTAATTCCACTGAAACTGATGGTATGAATCAATCTGAAATTCAGTAAGTGGTGCCTAAACCCTTTCCAGCTATGGGCATCAACGTCTGTGATGTGGTACAGTAAGTGGGAAATAGAGGCAGCAACGAGAGTGTAAGAGCAGAAAGTCTAAATGAGGAAAATCTAAGCCTGATCAGCATTTTTCTTTGTGGTCTAGGAGGGTTTGTCACACATATATTACACATATATATTATAATTGCATATATACAATGCAATTATACTGTTGCGCATAAACATTTGGAGGAATTTTTGCTTCATCTCAAAGGTTTCCAAAATGCAAACCTGGGAAATATTACAGATACATCAGGCAGATTGGGAGCCACCTTAGTTTTCAAAACCATTGCAAATGCCTTTATGAAACAGATACTTTTTTTTGGCTAGATTAGATCAAGAGACATAACAGAGATGTAGAAATATTAGATAATCAGAGTGCATTTCAAATAACAAACATTTCATTACCTCTGCTCTAGCACCTGTGCTCATTGACAATATTTAGTTTGTTAGGAACTAAGTGCATTTTACTCTGATGGCACCTAGTCCATGCACTGACACGATGGGCACATGGATGAGAAAAATGAAGTGGTTTTAACCACTAAAATGCTGCTCCAGTGAGAAAAACAACTGAAGCTCTAGAGAGTGTCGAGATTTGTGATTCACGCCCAGGGACTGTCACAAGTTAAGCAGCAAATGACCGCAGGAGAGATGGTGGGGACTAAGGGGAGATGGTGGGGACTTAGAGAGAGCTTTTTCTCAGAGTCATGCCACATGTGAGGCCAAGAAATCGCAGCAGCAATTCTCTGATGAGGTAATAGAGTCACTAATCACTTATGATCACTAAAAATCTGCCAGCTTTCATAAGACTGGAGCTGGCAAAGAGATTTAGGATTTCAGTGTAATTACATTCTACCTGCTTAGATTACTCTGCATTTTCAATATTATGGAGTATGATATTTCTGCAAATTGCTGGGTATTAATTTTAGGAACAATAAGGAGAGCTACTCAGTGACAGATGACTGTCAGTTGTCACTTATAAGTTGAGGATAATGCTTGTACCTACAGCTAGGCAAATACTGCAGGATATTTTAAAAATTATATTTCAATTAATCATTGTAGGAGCAATCGTCTGTTCTTAGAAAGAAAGAAATAAAGAAACATGTAGTTGTTCAGGTATACGTCAAGTGGATATTTATACTATTCTTTTGAAATTTATTTCTTTTCCTGCTTATAAAAGTTTTCATTGTCCAACCAGGCAAATTAAGTGCCCTGTTGCACAACAGGAAAAAAGATAACACCAAACACTTAGACACAGTTTTAAATAGAGAGTTTGCTGGTAAGTAGATGATTAAAAAAATTCTCAACATGTTCATTGAAGAATTATGAGCAAAAAAGAGAACCATAAAAAACAATATGCAAAAGACTACATTTGTCCAAAAAAAATCGCAACAAGATTTGCACACTTGTTTCCAAGAATGATCTTGCTCTGCTTATAAAGACTGTAGGGATCCTATGGGATCAAAGATATTACGTAAGTCTGAGGATTTGAATTAGAATTAAAATTCTAAGACTTCTTGTTTCAAGTGCTGCAATGTCTCAGTGACAGCACTAAGTAGAAAATCTGCCTCACACAAAGACTCGAAGGGCCCTCCCACAACAGTGTCACATAGAAACAGAGCATTATTTCTCACCATTATGTTTGCTGTCTGGAATCTTGCCACAGGGAACTGGGTAGACTTGTCATTGCCTTAGCTTTGACCTTAGTAACGAAAGTCATTGATCTCACATACATGCTTAGTCCTACCAATCAGTCAACTGAACCAGCAGCACGCAAGCTACTGGACCAGTTTGGAGTTCCAAGCCTACACAGCTGCTCCGTTGGATCTTTTTCCACGTTTTTCATAAAATGATCATAAAATTGACCTGATTTGGAGCTTTCCTGTGCTGAATACTCATTTAAGCATTTTAAGCTAAGCCATACCATTACATTACACTTTGTGTCAAATGAACCAGGGCCTCGGTTCAAACAAACATGACCAGCTGTGTGTAGTTCTACCTTGAGGCTGACCATTTTCATAAGGTTTGTGAAGGCAGATGAAGCACTGTGGTTTGAACTATTTCTTTCTTTTGCAGACTTTTGGGTTTTATGTAATCTACAGTGAAACACCAAGAAAAGCTGAGTCCTGGATGGAACACCTACAAGCAGAAACTGGAAAATAGTGCCTTTGAGCAAAACACAAGTTTGTTCTGGTGCATTCAGAACCTACACATAGGTCGGTCTTTTACTTGGGACTCCTCTTTGAAGAAATGGAAGCAAAGTCCCAAGCCTACACACTCCATAGTGTTGCCTTTTTCCAACTTCCATTATTTCTTAGCTTTGGCTTCTATCTTCAAGGCTGGTATACACAGCATCATGGACTATTCCCTCTGGGCATTTGAAAGTGGAATAGTTAACTGTGTAGGTAGGTTGGTAGTAGATAGGTAGATAGGTTGACACAGTAGTCAAGATATGCTTGAGAAAATAGGGAAGGAGAAGAATAAAAACAGCCCAGGACACTTGCCTCAGAGACATATCATGGCTGTAAACCCCTCAGTTTCCAGTGAATGTAGATCTCTGCCAAGTGTCTGCTTAAATGTTTGGTCCCATAATCTAGGCCTACCTTGAAAAGAGTTTGCTGTTAGGAAAACTTTATATCATCCAACTGCCTTGTTCCTTCTAGTCTTTTCTTTTGCTGCTTCAGTCAAAGTTGTTTTTCATTTAAATGTGGTAAACATAACAAGCCTTTTCATGAAATGTTAGAGGTCAAGTACACTCCCCATTTTATTTAGTATATATTTCTTTACTTCATTTAAAAGAACAATAGCAAAACCGCAAACTGAAACCAAATATCATCAAGCACTGAAAACAAAAGGGCGCTTATGGGATTGGAGTGCTGGAAAAAAAAAACATTTTATTTCCCAAAGCATTCAGAAAAGCACATTTGATCTTCTTATTTCATTCTTTGGTGCCTGATATTTCAGCCGTCCATCCTGGGTTTAATTCTGTGTGGTCCTACCAGCAAATCTGGGGTCTGTTCCTGACTGTACTGCTCACTTACTGTGTGACATGGATTAAAGCACATATCCTTGTGGTGCCTAAAGACACGTGAATTTAAAATGGCTGCAGAGGTGTATTTAAGAATACAGCTTGATGCCAAAAGGCTTACACATAAACTCCTTCTACTCATAGTACCTAAATGGGAGATGGAGTGGATCCACTTTGTCTCAATTATAATTTTTTGGGTTTCGTGAAGATGCAAGGTATGGTCTGGGATTGTCCAATGCAAGTTACTCTGCATCCACCCTTAGATGTTGGAGCAAGAGCTGCCCGGACTATAAGCACCACTTCTGTGGATTCTCCATCAGAGGAGTCCCCACTCCTACTGTGCACGGAAGGCAGAAGGCAACCCCACTGGCATCAAGCTCCTTACAGTATCACAGTTACTCTAAGATATTCTACTCACTCTTTCTTGCTTCCTCCATCTTCAATGCCTGAGCTCCGACCTGCATTTTGATTAAGTAAGTACTTTACTGGGAGTTCCTTCGCCTTAACCTTCCTCATTTCCACACTGTAAGTATCATTTTTGGGTGTCTCCTCAATATTTCTATTTCCAGACTTATCATCTCACACTTCCAACTATTTCTTTTAAACAGTAATTCTAAATAAAATAAAAAATACAGACCCCAGGAGGGGAAAATAAAGAGAAATCCAACCTCCTACACCACTAATTCCTGTCCTTTTCTATTTTCGTACTTCGTAAGAGCTCTCATGTCTGTACTCTGTGTTCTGTCTTGTGTTTTGTCCACTCTAAGTCTAAATATGGCATATTTATTTGTTTGAATTTTGTTGTGTGAATATTTTTGGTAATACTTTTTAATTTAATTTTTATCTTTTTACAGCCCCCAGTTCTGGAATGTCCTTTGGAACTATTTCTGTGGGAAGGACTGCTGGACTGCACTGTTCTCTCACATCACAAACCTCCAGCAGATATAGCTACTCCATAAATCAATAAAACAAATAAATAAGATGAAAGAGTTTTTACTATCATAACTGTTAATTAGCATGATTTACCTTGTTTGATGTTCTATAGTTTTAATTTGTGATGACTTACATGCATTCCTATATTTATATATTCAAGAAAGGGACATTTATAAGTTTCTGCCTTTTTGTACTTTTTAATAAAAAGACATCAATTCATAAAATTCCGTATTTCAAATGTTAAAATACCTTCATTTAAAAAAATACATTTTTATGCTTTATAACAGAAGTACATCTTTAAAAAATAGAAGCATTTTAATTATCCAGTATGTTCATCTATAATTAGCCCTAGAGGCAATGGGAACATTAAAAGGAAGACATTAAATCTAAGTAAGTCAATTTCGGTAGTTTGCTGGGTGCACATGTAAGTTATATCCACAGAATCAAGAATCAACCAAACTTTCTGAGTTAATGATGAGGTGGAATTATTCAGCATCATCAGAGTCGTAACTGTGAACCATTTCTATGTCCTTGTTCGGGTACTGTTTGGTGTACACCATTGGAGGAAGGAGCTTTAAATTTGTCTTGGAGGGGTAAGCTTAAATAACGAGGAAAGATGAACTGCTTCTAGATAAGTCGCAGTGGAGAGATACTAGAGAGCATCAGGGATAGCAAGCCCTTCAGAGAAGAAATAACAGAGAAGAATAATAGAGGAGGGTTTGTCTGGCCCAGTAAAACAAAGACAGAGAGGGATTGTAATTACTGGCTAGAAATATAAAAGGAGCTAGAAGGCCTGTAGGGGGAGAAGAGGTATCTGAGCAAAGGGACAGAACAATAAACCAATTTTAAGAGGCACTGAGGACACTGAAGCTACATCGTTAAAGTATATTTTTAACCATTCAAGCACTTAAGTTTTTAACCCTGTTTCCAGTAAAGAAAAGTAGCTCTGAAAAGTGAATTATTTTTGAGCTGGACCATGGTCAATTATGTGGAGTATTACATGTAACACAGTTGCTTGCAATAGCAGAGGGCTGGGCTGTTGGGCCAACATTTCTATAGACTCAGTGTCTCCAAAAACCTCATAGCTAATGATGAGAAAAGATGGGGAATTGAGTGAAGAAACATCTGAGGAGTGAAATCAGATGCTAACAACCAGCTCCTTCTCTCTTATACTCAAATGTTTCCCATTTAGACCTTTCCATAGATGACCGCTGTGAAAAAAAGGAGGAAAAAGATCCCTCATTCAGCCTGGTAATCACAAATTAAGACCAAGAGGACCAATAGCATCACCTTAGTATTCTGCTCTAAAAATATTGTAGTATGCCACTGCTATTTTCCAGTAGCTTCAGTGCCACATTCATGGCGAAACAGTGTTTGTTTAATTTTTACCTGCCAGTTCTGCTGTTTGTCAACTCTGAGTGTGCATATGGTCAAGAGAAGAAAGACCCTAGAGTTTGAGTAACCAACAGGAAAGGAAAGCCAAAGTTATCAAGCAAGGGGGTGCCAACTATTCACGTAGGATACTGGCACATGCCAGGAGTTATCCTGTAATAAGTGCTGAGTCTGGAAAGATGCTTTCTCATGGGAAAGGAGTTGCCTGCAAAGAAATGTCAGCAATAGTGACTGAGGCATCTGTCGAATCATTTCCAGGAAGAAGGAGAAAAGGCACCCAAAGATTATAGGTCCATTGTTTCCAAGGGAAAAAAGAGACGAGGAGAAAAAAATGGACACTAATACATTTTGTTAATGCTCTAAGAAGTTATATCTTCATTTTTGATAACCTAATTTCCTAAGGAAATGAAATGCAGTAATATGTGTTAGGAGTTCCTGAATCTGGTAGCCCAACAAAGGCAAGGCTGTCACAACTCCATGTCTCCAAGTCCAGCCAGTAGTAAGACTGAGCATGTATTCCCATTAGGCACACACGCATACATATGCAAAATACACATATACATGCATATACACACATACACATATATACTGATGGCTGACAGATCACACAGACAGCAGGAGCTGTCTCTCAGACCCTCTGGTCTCTTCAGTATCCTGCCCAGGCTTATGGTCACTCCAATACTAGGCCTGACATACACACCCACAAAATGTGGGCACTCTCCACTTTCTCCAGTTACCAGCACCAGAGACAAATGAGACCTTGTATCTCGTGGTGTCCTTTCCAGTGGCTGGCACTTAGGCCGCCATACACACATGTACACACAGAATAGAGAGCCCCTTCCTCAGGAAAATAGTCAGGAATAGACTTTACTGAGAAGACGGGACAGTGTGGTGACCAGGAACAGGGCACGGCCAGATGAGTGTACTGACCAGCAACCTGTTTACATGTGACAGCTGCTTTTATAATCTTTTCTATCTGTTTTCCTGCACTAGTTACCAAAGATCCCAAACCACCCTGATCCCTCCTTTTCCCAGACCTTGGTTTCTCCCCATCCCAAAAATGCTCTTCCTGGCATCCCATGATGAGTCTCACACCCCTCTAGTCCCTTCAGTCTGTAAGGTGACCAGGGAGAACATGTCCCATTGACTCATCTGGTGAGTCTCACATCTGGAAAATGGGGCTGATTGTCCCCCTGCAACAGCCCTGGGAATAGCTGGGTCAGGGTGCACCGTTGGCTCTGCTCAGGTTTTGGGAGTTCTCCACACATCATTTGTTCCGCTGTGGCCTGCATGTCTGTGACTCTATGTCTTTGTGCATCTGCTTTTCCTTTCTGCCCTTTCCCCTTCCCCTCCAAACACAAGTCTTTTAAACCAAAGACTAAATCTCAGCCATATTTTTCAGAGGACCACAGATCTCAAAAATGCCAAGTCCTGAAACATTTGTAAAAATGAGCTGTTGGACAGCAGAAAGAGACCCTATTAGTTCTTCACTCAGGGGAAGGATGGATCATGAGTGCAGCCTTTGTTAGCTACAAGAAAATCCACACCAGGGACCAAACTTAAGATACAAACCTATGGGAAAGTGGACTGTGTTAACTGCACTATAAATAGAATAAATTTGAGCAACAGTTAGAGGCTCCTTGACAGATTGGAACATTTTGTGCTGTATGAATGAAGTTAGGAACTCTGGAGCCAATATTGCTATAGTAAGAAGCTTTTTTCCTTGCAACTAGAAATAAGAAACATAGATAATATGATAAATAGCACATTGACTGGGAACCTCATTGCTTGGGAAGCCTGTGATTACAGCAAGAAAAGCACAAAAGCTATAACTGTAAATGGGATAAAATAAATTTGTGTGTGTGTGTGTGTGTAATAATATTAAAGTAAACCTAGACAGATCTAATAAAAATATTGAACACTGAGAAGAGAATTAGTAACTTAGTCTGGTAACATTTTGCATGTGGGCTTCAATGTCACATAATAGCCCAAATAGCACATCTCTTACTTTATTTGAATCCACATAAAGCAAGTATTGCTTTTAAAACTTAAATTCTGAAATAGTTAGTCTAATACTTTAGTATCCCTTTCAGTTTGTGTAAAATTATGCCTGTGTGTATTTCTGTATGCATTGATAAGTATTAAAACGTACTGTTTTAATTGATGTGCCATCTATGCATTTCCTTATTTGTTCCATTCACACTGTTTGGAAAGATTGAAGGGAAAGTACAGAATGGCAAGATACTGGGTTCTTGTTATGTGATGATTTTCCCTGAAGAAGCAAGAATTGCCACAGCAAGCAGGATTACAGTAACAGAGGCATTTAGAGTTGATTTCAGGAAGGGTGTGTACAGGTATGCTTTTATGAATTTGATTTCAATGGGACAAGTTCATGTGCAGGATTATATTGGATTCAAAGCAGTACTTGCATATCCTCATATTTCAGTGTTACAAAACTCCCACAGATCATTTCCTACTACACAGCCCTGATAAAAACAGCTAAATATGGTTGGAATGTAACAGATGAGAAGAGTTGTTTTTCAAGGCTGCTTGCTATAGGTTAAGTGGGAGAACAGCAGTTTTTCATTTATTCCTCTGTAGAGCTTCAGTGAAGAATTCCAGGGAAGGATATAGATTTAGCAACAAACAGATGAAGTGGTTGGGATGTCTTGGTCTAATGATATTTTTCATGATTTTTTAAAAAATGGAGGAATTTATTCCAGATCCTTATCCAAACATTTATTTGTTTAAGCAGTTTCCACAGTAATTGGCCGTTGCAAACACCCAGAATCTTATAGGGCTGGCATAATGGGCCTGCTCTTCGTTTATAAAAATAAATCACAACTTAGATGTCACTTTGCAGTTCCATGTAGGGAACTGATAGCCAGCTGGAGAATCTTAACAATATGGTAGTTTACTTTTTTTTTTTCATACAGTGGCAATGAAATTTGTTTTCAAGGTTGACCAAAACCCCAAGACAACATAATAGCATCAAGACGGGTTAGCACAAGCCAATACTTTGGGTTCTCGTTGTTTCCAGTGTGGAAAATGGCTTTTGGTGAACTGTACATCACAGAACTCTTCAAATTACATACACACATACACAGATGCCATATAGTTGGATATCCTTCCAATGTAAGGTTATTCCCTGCTGTTAATTTCCTGAAGTTGTATGAGCATCTTCCCCAAAACTGGCAACAGGCACCAGCTAGAGCATCCTGGAAGACAAGGATTTCCACTTTTATTAACATCTTAGAGGCTTCAGCATTTGTTTTGTCCTGCTGTTTTTGGAAGAAAAAGCACACTGGAATAAAAATTGTACTGGAACAAGATCTTCCCTTCTTAGGAGAAATTAGAAAGACCAGCCCTACCATTGCAGTATGTATTGAGGGACAGACAGCACAACTGTGCCACTGAGGGAGACTAAGGTTCAGACCCCTGCTTTGTCTCCTTTGGCCACCTGGATGACTGCTGTGGCCTCTGGGCAACAAAATCAGCCTATTGGCCTCATTAATAGACTTTAAATTATTTATATACTAGCAAAACCAATGTCAACCAAAACAAACAGCCTATGTTGAAGTAGTAATTTCCAAACCTACTGAAATACCTCCACAACCACAATAATTAGTAGTTGCTCACAACAGGACCACGGAACCCATGAACCCTATATTTGTGCAAACTTCATCCAATGCACTAAAAGCTAGTTAAAAATTAAACAACTCTTTTGCACCAGGATGAACATTTTAATAACAGATAAAGGATAGGAACATCCACTATTGACAGAACATTTTTCACTGAATAATAGTTCTATTTCTGAGCTGACAGAGAAGATTTTGCAGGGAAGCACATCTTTAAAATGTGTATCTGGAAAACTGATATTTGTTATTCTATTAGATACTAAAACACACTGACCTGATGCAGATACTGGTTTTATAGCTCATTACAATCTTGTTGCCCACATGCCAACCTCTCTCTATGTCACATACATAGCAAAATGACCCTATCCTCCAAAGAAATTAGCTACTCTTTTTCATCTCAATTCAGCTAAATTATCAGTCCAAATGGAATAATTTAAGACCTTTTAAAACCTATATTTAGCTTTAAGTTTCATGCTTTGACAGATCCAATTATATGGGTTTTTTTTTTTTCAGTAGCTTGTTTCTTTTTTCCAGCTATAACTGCTGGACTAAGAAGGTACTATATTCCCTATTACATTTGCTTCTGTTTCTCCTCAGAGTATTAGTTACAACGTTCCTACTATTAAGTTGTATTCTTCAAGTTTCTTTTCAATTTCTGATTGTTAGCAACGAAAGTGAAATCTAGTGTTCAAAGCAGATTATGCTATATCATCTTCCTCAAAGGGTCTTGCAAAGCTCTCCCATTGCTGTTAGCAGTTGCTGTCATGTTTAAGATACAAGAAAATGCCACATAACCTGTCATCTATGTAATTCTTGTGTATTTGGCTAACTAAAATGGTCCAAAAAACCAATTAAAGCCATCTGCCATTCTGTTGCTGCTCCAAAGATGCTGTTCTCAGTTGTCTCTCCTCTTCTTGCTGCATGTAACATGCTATTGCTCGGAAGGCACCCAGTCAACACCCTATTTTGACACAAAGGGAAATCTGCAAGACAGACTGGAAATAGTAGGTCTGTGGATTTTAGAGAGGTGAATGGGAAGGAATCCACCAGAAAGGACTGGCATAAGGAATGCAAAACATGCAGTTTTGCTTATTTTGACCTATAATTCAGGAGCAGAGGGAAAGCAGTAGAATTAAAAGTCAGTAAATTTAAAACTGATAAAAGGGAAGGGATATTTCAGCCAAAGTCCAATTCAACTACCTTTTATCTGTATCTATTTTGCACAGCTAAAAAGAGTAAAAACCAATAACAGAATACTACATTCTTTTCATGTTAGAAAGTATAACTGAATATACCCCAGAAGTAGCTATCTTGAGTAAAAATGTATCACACTTATAAAGCTACTTTAAAGCTTACTAAAGCTTACTAAGCCAGTTATTAATAGAATCGTTCAATTTTAAAATACTAATGAATACGTATTTAAATATATATATTGCACAGTTTATAGTCACTATAAAGGGAGAACTCTAAATCTAATATAACCTTTAAAGTCACTTGTTTCTGGACATAAAATGTTCAGAATAATGAACAGTCAGAATAACAATCAGTCAAGATAATGACGGTTTACATGCACTTATGTGCATGTAAATGGGAATACTGTGTGTGAGGAAACAGAGGATTAGGACCCATTCACTTTAAAAATATTTAAAAGATAAAAAATTATGATTTTAAACAATGGTAAAAAAATCACTCGCTCTCTAGTGTAGTTGAGATAAAAAAGTAGGCTGCCATAGACTTTAAGAGGTCATCCAGTCCATTCTCCTCCCCTAGGCAGGGTTACATGTAAGCAAACTTCAGTCTCGTAACTCATCTGGCAAATGTTTGTCTAAATCGCTCTTTAAATCTCCAGTGAAAGACTCCACAGCTTCCTGAAGCAAGCTAATCCAACAGTTCACTATCTTGCCATTAAAAAGCTTTTTTTGCTAATGTCCACCCTAATTCTGCTGAGGCAATTCAAATACATCATGTCTTGTCCTGTTCATAGTGGCTATTATCATGTCTCTCCACATTCTTCCCTTCCCTAGACTAAACAAACCCAACTCTTTTGATCTTTTCTCACAAGTCGTGTTTTCTGGACTTCTGATAATTCTTGCTGTTCATCTCTGGTTTCTTGCCAATTGGTACAGATATTTCTCGAACTGTTATCTGCCGTGAGCTGGACACAGTATCCCAGACGAGGCTTCATTCATATGGTGAAGAAGTATTACTTCCCACACCTTATATAGCACACCCCCATTTATACAGCCTGTACAAGGATTCCTTTTGTGCAGCAGGATAAATCTGCTGACTCACATTCAAATTCCCTTTTGTAGATCTGCTCCCTACTCAGTTGTTCCACACCTTGTGTTTGTCCCCTTGACTGTTCCTATCAAGGTACAGATATTATTTTTCCTCGTATTTGTCTTCTAATTGGGGCATTTCTTTGAACCCTTGAATTAAAAAAAAGGGCAATTTCTGACTTCAAAGGATGAGATGCTCCAATCCAGAAGAGGAATTGTACATAGGTTTATAATGATGGCAAGACAGGGAAAAAAATATTGCCATATAAAATTAGATGCCGTTTCACTACTGTCCTGGTTTCAGCTGGGATAGAGTTAATTTTCGTCTTAGTAGCTGGTACAGTGCTGTGTTTTGGATTTAGTGTGAGAATAATGTTGATAACACGACTGATGTTTTAGTTGTTGCTAAGTAGCGCTTATCTTAAGCCAAGGATTTTTCAGTTTCCCATGCTCTGCTAGCAAGCAGGTGCACAAGAAGCTGGGAGGGATCATCGCCGGGACAGTTGACCTGAACTAGCCAAAGGGGTATTCCATACCATAGAACGTCATACCCAGTATATAAACAGGAGAGAGTTGGCCGGGAGGTGAGGATCGCTGCTTGGGCATGGGTGGTGAGCAATTGCATTGTGCATCACTTGTCTTTTCTTGGGTGTTATTTCTTTTTTTTGTTGTATTCCTTTTTATTATAATTATTACTATTATTTTATTATTATTATTCTTAGTTAGTAGTCTATTTTATTTTACTTTAGTTATTAAACTGTTCTTATCTCAACCCACGAGTTTTACTTTTTTTTCCTTTCCTCCTCCCCACCCCACTGGGAGGGGGTAGGGGGAAGCGGCTGCGTGGTGCTTAGTTGCTGGCTGGGGTTAAACCACGACAACTACTCCACAGTTATCAATCATTAACACAGTCTCTAATCTCTTATTATAAATGGTGACAGTTAAGTGACCTCTGGTACAAATTACTTCATTCTGGCAACATCTGAATTTTGACTTAAAAGGAATCAATAACTTCTTACTTATCATTCATAAATGAAAAAAAAAAAGTATGTGATCATTAAGCAAATGAATGAATAGAAGGACTTCAGAGAAAGGTGAACGAATGTGCGGGATTTCCAGTCTTGTCTAGAAAATTCAGGAAAAGAACTGCATTTTCTTCACTTCCTGTTAAGTTTTTAGAGTAAAAGTTTCCATTCTCTTCAAATAAAACAATGAGAAAAAGTCCGTATCTACAAAGAAATACTTCAGTTACAAGTCATCTTCTTTCCTAGGAACATGAATTGTTCCATGATCAGCAGAAAGCCTGAAGGTTGATTCCCTGGAGCTCCAGGTTTTGTGGTTGAGCTCTCCTCTGAATAACAAATTCTGGCCAAAGCTTGTTTCATGACTAGAGCGCTAACATTGCCTTGCTGCTCTGTTGCCACTCTGGTTTCTGATATTATATTTGAGCTTCTGCTCCAGGTTTTCTCTCAGTAAAGACTGCTTTGGATCTTCTTCTGTCCCAACCACCAATTTATTGAAATTTGCAGTTTAGTGTCTCTGAAAACTGAAGTTATCTGTCACATCTAGCTGAAATTGGAAAAGGGTTTCAAGATTATGAATAGAGAGGACAATAACAGACATCAAAACTGGCTGTTAACATCAGTCTTATTTCCATAGGAAATCATGCTAGAAAGTCTGCTGCTGTCTATGCGCTATCACGTGTCTTCCTACAAAATACAAACTGCTTTGTTCAGGCTTCCTAGAAATCAATGGGACCAAAAAGAAGGTCTTGCTATAAAAGAAGCTTTTTGAGGATCTGGGTGTGAGACAAAACCAAGGAAAAGGCTCCCGTTGGCCAGAGAGAGTTTGGGTAAAACTCATACGAACAGTGAGACAAGGGGTAAAATGAAAACTGAAATTTCATGCTTAATTGCAGCTGGCATCAGTGAAATCCCCTCTCCTAATTCACTCTGCAGCAACAGCAAAGACATTATAATGACACTATCATTTAAATACCAGTGATAATAACGCAGAAGAACAGACACGTTAGAATTTGAGCTGGCCAAAGCTTTTAGATTTTCCATTTTAAATAATTTACACATTTCTGTTACTTTCCCCTCTTCATTTAGAGCTATTGGGAACTCTCAGGTGTCAAAAGCAAACTGTGGAAAAACTGTGGAAAATGCTAAGAAAATTTATGAGATCTCAGCCTAGATGTTTTCTATGGTCATGTATCTGAAAA
This sequence comes from Gymnogyps californianus, assembly GCF_018139145.2. Taxonomy (NCBI): domain Eukaryota; kingdom Metazoa; phylum Chordata; class Aves; order Accipitriformes; family Cathartidae; genus Gymnogyps; species Gymnogyps californianus. Next base: position 136,316,686 of record NC_059471.1, read on the forward strand.
GTGAAGCAATAGCCTGCTTGTCAATTTTCAGTTTGGATGAATTTTCTTTTTCAAAAAGTAAACAAAATCCAGTCATCCTCTCCTCCCTTCCAAACCAAAGAACTGACAGGGTCATAATCACATATATTTCCACTTAAACATTTATTTCTGAGGAAAAGGATTTTTTAAAAGAGAGAAAGAGGAAATAAACTAGCAAAAGTATCTCTGATCTGTTTTGAATTTGATCATTAAATTGATAATTTTTCCTACCTTCTTGCTTTTCCAAGGTCCCCTCTGTCTTTCCTTCGGAAATTCCTTGCATTGTTTCAACAGCAGTTCCTAGTTCATTAATTCAGGCTTAGGCATCCAGTTCTTTTAAAACAAGGTTCCCTCAATCATTTTCTGGTCATGCAAGTAACCTTCTTCTCAAATAGTATTTTTTTTTCTCTCAAAAGCAAATCCACCAGTATTATATTTCCCTATCAGAGAACAAATATAAGAATTACAAATTCTTCCTTCTTCCCCCCCCACAACAGCCCATTGATTTCATGCACACTTTCCCAGAAAATCCAGCAGCTTCACATTCTCCCTGCCCCCAAATCCATCAGGTTTCCCATTCCCACAGTCTACTCCGGCCCCTCTGAACACACCATGCTTCTTATTCCCAAGGACTCAATAAACAGCCCAGAAGTGGGGTGTCTTCTCTGGCAGCTCTTCCGTATAACAGCACCAGCATGACAGTGGCAGCAGATGGGCTGCCTTGCAAGTCTCTGCTAACAGCACGACGTGACAAACCAGTCTTCCTGTGAGGCTCTAATTTTTGGCTGGTTGGCAGGCTAGGAAGTGGGAGAATCCGACCTCCCTCGCTTCTGTACATTAGACAGGAAACAAAAGCCTTCCCCTCCCTCACTGATTTCGGAGAGAGACAGGCTTAAGACCTTCACATTGTGCAGACAACATAGACTGCCCCATCCTCCTTTACTGAGCTGGAGAAGGTAAATGCTTCCCGCTGATACATCACCTGCCTTCCCATGGCATGCCAGAAAGATGATTCCTGCTGTGTACACCTGCCTCTCTTGCTTCCAAACCACAGAAAACGGGCAGATTGCTGTTCCCTTGCCGCAGCGATGAGCAAAGTATAGTGTGTGTGTGTGTGTATGTGTGTGTGTGTGTGGTAAAGCTCTTCAAAACTTTTGGAGACACTCTGAAAATAATAGTAATTTCTATCATGATACCTTGACTGTAAGTAATTAGTGAATTTCCAAGTATTCTATTTCTTTGAGATGTTTGCTTCTTGGATTTATTAGGTTCAGCCCTCTAAACATTTACAAATATTTTCATGTTACTAGTGTTATTATATGGAAATCGGTTCAGGCAAGTTCACGCAAGGCAAAGAGAATAGGTGTTAGGAAATTTGACTGCAAAAATCAAGGTTATTATAATGAAAGAGAAGCTCTTTCATTTACCCGCGCAGCAGAAACAAAATGAAGATCATCATTTGCAATGATACTTTGGGGAACAACTCCCAAAAGCTGTCGTTTAATACCCTTTCAAAGTAATTAAATTACTTATTATTTGATCATTCAAATATGGCATATGGAAATCCGTAATAAACCCAGGGTGCTGTATTCTGTTAATAAACATAACTTAATTAGCATTTTCATCACAGTAACACTAAATACTTAAAACATGAAAAATTATTTTATTAGAGTAATATCCTAAAATAAAAATAATTGATTTCTCACAATAGCTTATCTATTACAAATACCAATTTGCTCTCTTCTTTCTCTGCTTTGGAAACACACCCCAGTTCTGATAAACTGACAGACCATAGAATAGTTACAAGCTAATCCTTGCAGACTGAAAACTCCCAAGATTTCTTGTTCCCCTCCTCCTTTGCAAGAATTAAAGACTTCCTCTTTCACATGGCAAATCTCCTTTTCCCACATATTTGCTGTCAGAGCTGTGTGTCACTAAGCCTTTTTTTACCTTACAGATCCGAATTCTTCCTGTTCTTTTTTTTGACTGAAATCTGTATGTACAGGCAATAGGAGTAGTAAGAATACACATACTCTTCCTCTTCCTGTCCTCCTCTTTCAAGGCACCCGTCTCTCCAATGTCCAGAGGTAGTTGGTTCCTTTCCTTACATCCAGCACCATACAGAAGACAACTAACAGCCTTATGTTTGTAAGTTCATATATACTCTGCATATGTACAGGAGAAATGCTGTGATCCCTGTCAGATCACTCATCCATGTCACCTCTTCCTCCATGGACCATTTACCTCTATTGCTTCCTTGCTGCTATCCCAAGGGAGAACAAACAGCAAAGAGGTTAGTTGTGGAGGCAGCACATATGTGGAAAACTGTGAGGTGGGGAGTGTTCTGCCTCGATGGAGGAAGTACAGGAAAACCAGCATTATCCCTAGTTTTACATTACTTGATATCTGCTAGAAACCCCCTTGGTTCATCAGTTGACACCTCCTTGCGTCAGTGAGACTTAAAACTGTAACAGTCCACCTTCCACATGAAATCCATCTGCAAATGTTAGTGTTTCTGCATGAACATAGCTCAACAGTTTACTTATAATAGTTCCCATCCTTTTCCCTTGGAAAAATATTCTCATGTGTTACCACTCCCGCCACACATTCATAGTTCTCCAACTGCAACCTTTAAGAATCTGATTAAGTACAGATCTATATAGCTACGTTATATGTGGATTCAAAACTCCCCTGTAAAATTGATCAGTGTTTGTAATGGGTTTGCAAATGCTTCTGTCAAATCAGTCGTATCCTGACTTTCATGGTGTGAAAAGTACAGTAATTATTTGGTCCATTACCCATCTCTGTTATCTTTGGTGAGATGAAGCTGGATGGAAGTCGAAAGCTTGCACCTTCTGTAGCTAACCTAAAGAGAGAAAGAAGAGTCCTTCCAATGCAGCTTTCTGAATGGGAGTCAGTAAGGGAGTGTCAAACGTGGCACCTCAGGCAGGAGATGTCACCCTAGCTGATTCTAAATGCCAGTCTTAATGTGGAATCAGCCTTGCCTTGAGGCTTTTTTCCAGGCTGCTACTCACCTCTTCAGTAATACTTTTGAAGAGGCTTGACCTGGTGTTGAGACCGCACTTCTTTCAGAATGGGTCATCATGTCCAAGCTGACAATGGATTTTGCTGTAAGAAATTGCCTCGTGTCCCACATTCTGCATTAAGATCCTCACAGCTGGCAGCTTTAGAGCACCTCAAACCTGCTTCTGGCTGCTCTGCCACACCAGAGCTGCTCTGTGGATGTGTCCTGCTACGTGCAAAACATGCTCTATGAACTGTGAGTGAACTCACTCGTGATATAAAGATGTTGGCAGGGAAAATCTTCAGTTGCTCTTTTTAAAGTGCTATGGCTGTGCCAGAGCTGGAGCCTTAGGATGGACCACACAGTTTAATCTGTCTTTGAAATGTTTGCTTTTAGCCCAGTTGTTTCTTATTAGAAAGCACTTTCATTTCTTCTTGTCATTCATCAGCACTTTTGTTTGAACACAGTGTTTAATAGTACACTATGACCATCAACTTAAGACATCAACTTTTTTTCTATTAAAAAAAAATAAAATCCTTCTGTGTTGAAAATAAATGGTATGATGTCTGAATCTTGAGGATACATTTGTAAAAGGAGCATTTTGTTTTACCTATTTTTATGTGCTAAAAATGCATGCACCCTGATTTACAACATATATATTTATACAATTGTGTAAGTAAGCAGACTCAAACACTAACTTACAGACCTCTACAGTGAGGGTTTAATGGTAAGTGTACTCCCTAGCACACTTTTGGCTCAGGCCAGCTGTCCTTGGTGTGGTTCAGGGAAGGTCATAGCCCAAAAACTGCATCCAATAGGCACTTCAGATGCAGCCACCCTGTTTCAGGGAGGAAGAAAGTTTAGGCACATGGACACAGAGCCAGGCCATGGCACTCGGCCTGTGAGCCGAGTCTGGGACACCAGTTTGGGGCTGTTTTATTTAGTAGTACAGATGAAATCTACATCCTATGCAACGTGTTTTTGTATCTCTCCTGTGAAAAATAACATATTGAAATAGGTGACTTTTTAACTAAAGAACCAATTTAAAACACATAAGTTATTCATGCTTTCCTGCTCTGTTCTTCTGGCAAATTGCACATTAGAAAGGAGCAAGAAATTATGAAAATATCATTTTTGGGTGAACAGCTGGCAAGGGAAACCCTTACTAGCTTTAAAAACAGAAAACAGAAAAGTTTTTTTTATACTAGTATTAGAAACCAAAAATGGTCAAATAAAAGTAATCTGGTTATTCAATTATTATTTTTTCCAATTAAAAAAAAATCCCTTGATAACAGGCTGTTATATGCAAATTGTAATTCAGGACAGATCCCCCTGCTAATTATTGATGATATTTTCCCCGTTACTTTTTTGACTCCAGTTATTCCAATATTGAATGGAATCCAAGACTATGCAGTTAATGTTCAATTGGCTACTTTTTTCCTCTGCTCGCTTTCAGAGATATTTTTTGCAAAAGGCTTTAGCAATGTCATCAATCCACTGCATTTTGGGAGAATGTGGGCCGAGTTCTGCACTGGTTTACACACTGCAGAACACAGAGTCCATTGATATTGGTCAGGTTACACAAGATCGCATGGAGCAGAATTCAGAACCACTATATTCTTATTGCATGTTATCTATTAGTCTGCTTAATGTCCAGAGAAAGAGATTTTTTTTGCTCTAGAACAGTTTTGTCTAACTGGATAATTAAGTTTTACCTTCAGATTTTTTATAATGAAAATTCTTTCTTGTATACAATATAAGAATGCTAGAGAATCAATGGTAGTATTAAGTAATATTTTGGTGTGGGTTTGTTTGTTTGTTTGTTTGTTTGTCTTTGAAAGCACTTCAGACAAAACCTTTTGAATACAAGGCATGACTGTATGTGCAGCATTTTCTGCAAGAACGAACTTTGGAGAAAGAATACACCTGAGTCAAACTGCTTGGGTGGCAGGAAAGTCCTTTGGAAATGTGGTAATGACAATTTGTGAGTGCTAAGCTTTCTTTTTTCTCCAGCTTTGTTGCTTGGTCTAATAAAAACATTATCTGTCCCTGCAAGGTTTGCTTCAATTAAAGTACTGATATCACTATAAAAGCAGAGTTGATATATACTGCATACTTTAACTAAAGACTGTCATTGGCAAATGAATATGATGGCTGAGGTGAAAATAATTTAGACTTAACTTAAACTATCCAGTGTCTAAGATTTTGAACCACTAATGGTTTTAAAATAAAAAAGTCAGTTAGTCCTACAAATATGTCAGGCAGTGGTCAGAATTTCTACTTTTGGTTTTGATAGGAAACAAATCTGGCACCATTCCTGGAGATGCAGAATGCAGCTTTATCATCATTAGAAATAGGGTATTCAAGTGATAATGAACTACTCGTAAACACATCAAGAATGCATTAAGGACTGAGACAGCTTTTGGTGTTCCTGTGCTCATACCTACTTGTATATGTTTTTATGGCTTTGCTTGAAGGTTTCCCATGATACCTAGTTATGCATTAAGATGTATGACGAGTTTAAGTAAAGGAGCTTTACCTTTGGGCTTCATCTGGAAAATCAACTGGAAAAGAATAAAATTCCAGGATGTCATAAAATTCTCTAGCGACAGTGAAATTTTGAACTCCTCCGAGGATGGTTTGTGTGTCATCAAAACCTGTATCAGCCTAGATCAGTGCATCAATGTATACATACAGGTATATCTGGGCACCTCTTGTTATCACTAGAACCAAGAAAAACCGTTCAGATTTTCAGCCCCTGCTGCATAGTGAGGAATATATGTTTTCTACATTGAAGTGTAACTTGTCTATTACTCAGTTTAACTAACAACCCAGGCAAAAAAACTTTGTTAAGTGATTTATCAATTAGCCAGGACATTTATTGCCTAAAAAAATAAAACAACCCAAAACCCAGTATTAGGACAATGCCAGTAATTCAGGACTTTTTACCAGACAGGCAGGGTCTGATGAAATAAGTTTGAATTTCAGTAGGCGTCCTTCTGCGATAACAGTGTTTGGGTGTCCTTCAGGTTCTGCTATAAATTTAGGTTTGGAGGCTTCCCCTTTTTTAAAGAAAGATAGAGCAAGCCTGGGCCTGTTCTTAACCCTCTGCTAGATCTCTTTTCCCTCACGGACACACAAATTGAAGTATAGGAGTTCTCAGATCAGTTGTTATATCTGCATTCGCTGTGGCTTTCTCCTCAATCTCAGTGCTTCATATGTAAATCAAAGGGTCATCTTCACATACAATGACTGCTACCTTCTGCTGACTGGTCCATAGGAGAACAGAGCATTGAGAACAGAGCACTGACTCTATCACTATTCCCTCTCTCCTTTTCCAATAAAAATTCATGGAGGAATAAAGCAAATAGTGGATGCACTCCTAAGACTTACCACTTTGACTTTTATATGGGCTGCCTGTTTTGTGGGATCTCCTCAGTCACTACAGATCTGCATGAAAATCAAGAAGCATTTAACATGGTGAAAGCAAACTGGTTGGCTGCTGCTGTTTGTCCTCCACCATTTCCCTACCTCCTGCTTCACTCTTGTGGCACAGGTCTTCCATTTACTGCTTTGTTGGGATTATGCTTTCTCAATCATATGTCTCAAGCATCAATTTCACATACCAGATCCCTAAAGGTGCTTGATGAGATAATGTATATCCACTTCATGGGTTGCTCTCCAAGTGGTATGTATCTTCACTAATTCAGGTCTCAAAAGTGAGCCAAGAATCCTACAGACATATAGGCCTTACTCCAACTGTTGTCAAATTAGTAAGGACTTATGTGGATGAGGATCAGGCCACTTTTCAAACTAGTGCATAGATTGAGGAGATTATAATCTAAAGATATAATTCAGAAAAGATTTAAAACTGTGCTTCATTTTATGCATGTAGGCAGTCTCAAAGAAATCAGTGGGATTATTCATGTGCATAAAGTTAAATACACCCATAAATCTCTGTGAAGCTATGACCCAAGGGTGCAGTCTTGCATTTATCTTCAATATGGATTTTAGTACTAGAGGCACTATCACTGATGACTTAAATATGCTCATACATAGTAGTATCTCATATTCATGGCTGCATGTATCTGGTTGATCAGGTCCTTAGATAATATGTGGAGTGGAAGAAAAGAGAGAAAATTTTTTTTTACTCAGTCTGCTCATTTTTAGTATTGTAACCCCAACCATCTTTAAATACTGCTCTTTCCTTGCATTTTAGCTCTGAAAAGACAGAAAATATTCCTTAATACTAAGTTAACGTGTTTCTTCATTCTTCATCAGCACTCCTGATTCTACCACCCATGGTTCTTAACTTTAGTTTATAATTAGATTATTAGCAATAAATTGGTCTCCCCCTTACCCATGTTTGGACTAGATCATATTTGATTCTTTTATTATGGCTGGTTTAGTGTTCCTTTTCCTGCAGGAATTTCCTTTCCCTTTACCTTGGCAAGTATGATCTACTCTCATGTAACTGCTTTATTTTTGACCCTTTGACACTCACTGATGTATATTCAAGCATCTTCAATTAAATATAACTAGGCTAAACAGAGGGCTGACCTCATATTTTTACAGCTGTATCACAATTCCTTCTCCCCGAGGATTTCAGATTGTATTTGTTACTATTCATCACTTCTCATTAAAGATACATCAGAAAAATCTTTTTTATACTTATTGTGGGTCTCCTGAAGTCTACACTCATCTGCCCTAAAATTCTAAAATTTCCACTATGTTTATTAACTCTACCCATCTTCAAAGAATTAACTGGATTCTGATCGCCCTCCTTTGAAGGACTGTTATCTCAAAATTTTCTGTCGTCTTCAACACTCTAATTCTGTAAATCTGAAAGATAATTTTTCCTAATGAGCTACTCCATTAATACTGATTCTCCACTCTGCCATTGAGCCTTAACACAGTATAGCTCTACAGGCTTCAGTAAAATCGCGCTGATATGGAAACATCGTAAAAGTAGAGGAAGAGACCATGTCAATTTAAATTATATGGTTTGAAACCATGATTCTGGTTTTCCTTCATGAGTTCCACGAAAAATGACATGTATTAACTAACAGCAGTAGAATTATATTGGTCCGATACCTGTATAAGATCAGAATCAATCCTTACATAATATGATCAGACAGATGGAAGCTGGAAAAAATGCAATCATTCAAATTTACAATTATCCGCCAATGATTGTATATTGCTCTGAAAAACAGGTAGCAGCTGTAACCTGAATTTAACCAGTTAATAGACCCCTATATATGTTTGGGCATATAGTGTCCACAATGCTTTAATACAATGACATATTCTTTTTTGAGTTAGCTAAGTTTGACTTTGATAACATTACGCACCACTTTTAGCTAATCCTTCCATCCACCAGTCACATTCTGGGTTTCCTCTAGCAAGGAGGCTGTTAGCTATTCTCTCCCGTGAAGCCTGTCCTTGCACTGCATACGCTGTATTGCAACAACTTGGGGTTGTTGCACTATAAGGTTGATAGAACATGTTCTAAAATCAGCCTACAGGCTTGCATTTTCCTGATACCTCCTATCTACAGGCACGTTGATGAAGACTGACCTACCCAGCAATGGTTTCCTAAGGCACAGACTCCAGTATAAAACAAAACTCTTTGGATGGTCTACTGCCTTCCGTGCTGCTTGTTTTGGCTCACCTGGGGCTCAGCCAAGGGCCCCTGTCATGCCCAGTCTGTTTCAGCTCTTCAGCATTCATTTCAGCTACTACACAGTCCACATGTCATTCAGGAGAAGCCATGATAAAAAGGCTGCTAAAGCGCAAGTTTGGATGATAAATGCCCAGAAGAAACAGGCTAGAAACAACACTTATAGCAAGCCTATGTAAGAGTGTTCCCAGACAGACCACTGTCATGGTAACGGGATGGTTCAAGGAGATGTGCTATGTTCACTGGTTCTGGGCCATAATCAAACCCCTTAGGATCAACATGCCACATGGAGAAGTGATCTACACCCATCCTGGACTCTATATAGATGCTTCGCTAGAGGTTTTGCCTTTAGACTGGAGGCATCTAAATGGGTGGACCCTGACTACCTGTTCTGCAGGGCAGCAAGACCCCCTCTCCCTGTGCAGTCAGCAGACAGGAACGGTCACAGCACTTGGGTTAGGAATGGACAGTGGGCAGGCTGGATGCAGTGCCTACGTATCTTCACTGACTATACCCAGACACGGCGTAGTTCATGGCCTCCTCCCACACAGGCCACCCCTGCAGCCCCCTGGTACAGACACCCTGCCTGATGCAGGACCCAATGCCCACCTTATACACATTTCAGGGTGGCTTTGCTTCAGTGATCTCTAGCCTGGTCCCATGGGTTGAATTTGTAGCTGGCATGCATTAGGTGTGCTCCTGGACTTCTCCTTCCAAGCTCATTTCATCCAAAGGAAATACGCTTCATGTGCTCAGAGAAAACCCTGTGATACAAACCACAGCATGGTATTAAATTTACTGAGACCAAGTATCTCTGGTGCTACTGACCATAATCTGACCTGGAAAAGGCAGGTGCACCTAGAAATCAGAAGATGCCTGTCTTCCTACTGAATGTTTCAGATGCCCAAATTATTGCTAGCTGTGAAGAATAGTATTCCTTTCTGATTTAAAAAAAGAAAAAATAACCAAGGAAAAAAGAGAGAGAGAAATTGAACAAACTGATCAGTGACAAAACCTCCAACCCTTTACAAATGCACAATTAAGTCTGGCAATTCAAATCACACAGTTCAGCAAAACTCAAGCCCACAAAACCTAGGAAATTAGGACTGATGGTACACAGCTGCAATTTTGCAGTTCCCAAACAGCCTTCTAAAATGCTCAAATGCATGTACTCTCCCTCAGTCTTGGTATTGCCCAAACAGCTCGGCAGATGACCACAAAGAAGGGACCTAGTATGCAGCACCTTCACCATGCTAAAGCAAAACTGGTGTTTGAAAGAAACGCAATAAGCTGCATTTGCTGTACGCTTTGAGCACATGCTTAAATAAGAGCTCCTTACCTACTCCATTTTATCACCCTTTAATGCAGGTTTCCATCTTTACTTGCTCACAGCTGACAGTATCCCTGGTAAAATAACCCCAGGCATCACTACTGAAATGAACACCAACATAGCATCAAAACGCAGTAAGCTGAACCTCTTGAAGTACTCATGCACCTGTTGCTTTTCATTCAGTAGCAGTGAAGGGTTGCTAGACATGACCCCAGATAACCTTCCCTCACAATCCAAGCACTGTCAAGGTTTTGCAGCTAATGCCTCCCTTCACCATCACTCCCTTTACATTTAACGGAGTGAATGCAACTGGGTTATATGTAGATAGTTTTTAGTAGGAATTGATAGCTTCTAAATCAGAAGAACAGAGTTATCGTTCATGGAATGGTTCATGGATATAACATTGCACTCCCTTGTTTTCAGGAACCCTAATTTGAATTACCCTAGCTGTTAAGTCCTTAAATTAGTACGAAAAGAAAGAGGGAGAGAGTGAGTTTATTTACTTCTTAGGAGAAAAAACTTCTTAGGAGAAAGAAAGACTGTGGAAGAGACACTAGGATTTAGGAGAAGGTACCTTACTGCTTGGTTCTGCTGTAGTGTTTTTGTAGTTTGCATCACTTACCTTCATCAAGTCACCCAGACCTTCAGGGTCACCACGACTTATCTTCTCCCTGTTTGTTATGCCTGCTGCTGACAAGAAAATATAATTTCCAACACTAGCAATCAGTCCATGGTTTAAAATTTGTTTCAGAATCTCAATGAAGTTTTAATCTGACAAAACAAAATCTCTGAAAACTCTCAAGTAAGAAACAGTCCAATGTTTCACTTGGTTAATGCCAAGTGCTTGTTTCTGAAAATAATCAGTAGAATCACATTAAGAACTGCATTCACCTCACGTAACTTCAGACATATAGGTATGGCATTTAGGGCACACTGGCTGCCAATACTTGTTCTGCAGCTGATGAGAGGATAGCTAAAGAGGTAGCTTATCCCATTTTCCTGGGATGAATTAATACATTCCTGGAGGTTCTGCTTCTTTAACCACAAGGGGTGCCTAAATATCTAGCATTGACTGGATACCTGTAAGACGCCAATGTGAAATAATGTACAATCCACACCAAGAGAACTTTAAAACCTCATGCAATGAAACATAACTAGAAACTGAAACCCCCAAATTTTGACATCATGTAAAGGAACAGGAAAATTGAGGGGTTTTGTCTAGATTTGAAATGCCATGTACTTATTTTTTTGAAAAATAAATGCTGCATCTTCTTCAGTCAGGCTGCCAGAAAAGGGTTTGACATTTTTTGGCCAGTTCTAGTTATAGCCATGTGTGCTGGCTTGACAAAGGTCTCTGGTCTTTTCATGCTCAGCATTTGAAGGTGCCTAGTCCCAGGAGGGCTATTGTTCAGCAGGGTTTGTAGGGCACTCTGGTCAGCCAGACAATGATAAATAATTTACAAGCTGTGGACTTACAGATTTTATAAGTTCCATGAGAATAAAGTTTACAACATGCAGAAGCTTACAAGCACTGAAGAAACCACTTCCTATGCTCTGTATGGACTCTATCACGTGATTTTTTTTTTACTGCTAAAATGTTACATACTAGACTTCTTAAGCTCTTAAGGACACATATTATTATATCCATATTATTTTCATCTTCTCTTTCTCTCCAAGTGTCTAATAATATTTAGTGTTCCACAGTGGAATGCAAATTTTACTTTTTAATTTGCTAATAAATTTCAAAAAGTGTCTTCCATTTGTCAGAGAAAATTTCTATAGCTTTAAAATACTCCTGAAGTTTTATGTCATTGCTTCTTTAAGCAATTTTCAGATGCTGTGATGAGCCAGGGAGGCAGATGCCTAGCAATTTCAGAAAAAAATCTCACATTGTGCAAACTTTTCTGACTCACTGTCTTATTAGACTGAAGTTGAGGTTTAATGTGGTCTGCTTCTCTTTGTGATGCCAGCTGTATTACTGTTTTAACTGACTACTTCATAAAACTATCTAGCACCAATGTCCTATGAATCATTAACAATGATGTTGTTTGCAAGAGGACTTTCATCTTCCTCATGTTTTGCTGTAGTAAATTTCCACTTTAACACAAGCCACAACTACATCCTTAAGTGGACATTCATTACCCTTAAGCTGAGTGGAGATATCTGCAAACAGAGCTTAGTGTTTGCACTTGTTAGCTATTAACATTTAATAGGTTCTGACAACATGTTCAGCCAAGTGCAAGACAGAACTGAAGACAGCCCTTTGACTCCTAGTGATTAAAAAAAAAGTGACAGTAGTAGCATGTCAATTCAGACAGCTAGAGACAGAACCTGGAGTTACAAGTACCTATGGTCTTTATTCAAATACTGATTCTGTAGGTGACAGGATCCTGCCAGAAGCATAGACAATAAAACCCCTACAGAGATCACTACTTTTGTGGATACTTTTTTATAGCTCCAAAATGTGAGCAATAGTGTGAGTAAATCTCTTTGATAGCACAGAGGAGGAAAACTGGAATAGGAGCATAACAGGAGTAGAGAACTCCGTGGCCATGTAGGAAGTGATCCACTGAATTACTGGTTCTGAGGTGGCTACATTCATGTTTCATAGATGCTTGGGCTGCCAGCTGTGATTGATGGCTACTTATGAACCACACATAGAGTAAGCTATGAGTGTGGGCTTTTCATCTAAAGCTTTGTCTGATGGCTGAAGTCACAGCCATCATAGATAGCTGCTATTGTGTTTTGGCCTACATTGTTTGGCCTGTCTTTTGCCTGAATCATACCATCCTTTCATTTTACCCTACTGACTGGATTGTAACAAAACACCCATCTTCAACAAGCCTGGTAAAGGCTGAGTGCTCCCATTCTTAACTCTGAAGAAAGATCCTGAACAGTGAAGAGAAGAGATGGTGAGAAGAGAAATTGGATATGGCAAGTAAGGGAAATTGTGTTGAGGCCACAGCAATTCTATATTTTTGAAATGTTAGCATGTCTTAACAGAGAACAAAGGATAACATAATGGCAGGTAGCTTAAAGCAATGGCGGAGCTTTGCAATAATTTTCCAGACATTTCTGCAATTTCAAAAATAAAACATGAAATACAAGCAAATCTGTAACTGGTTAAAAATAGTTTCTCCCATTTATTTTTCTGAACTTGAAAAATCAGTCAAAATTTAGATAATTTGAAAAATTTTACTAGCTTTCACCAGTACTCTTATTGATGTCCTTATTATTTGTATTACAGCACTAGATAGGAGTTCAAATTATGGACCAGACCACACTGTGTAAATGCAGCCCTACCCTAGTCCTATTGTTTATGTATAATACAAGAGAAAACATCACTCAATAAAAACAGGGTGCCACAAGGAAGCAATGCAGCAATGCTGATTAGTGTAGCAGACAGATCAGCGTGTCAATCACTAACTTCACTGTAAGCATCACAGCAAAGGAGAAGCTAAAAGTGGAATGTGAAGAAACGTGGCAAGGTTTTGCTAGAGGTAACTCCACCAAAAGGGAGGAAAGTTTGAGAGAAGGGTTAGGGATGACTGTCAGCCAAATTTGATTAATGATTTGTAGAGACTGGCATAAAGGAGAGATGGAAGAGTCAGCACCTACAAGAAAATAAGAAAAGAGAGTCTGAATGGGAATAGGGCACAAAATGCACTGAAAAAAATAAAATCAGCACCTTACTTAGAAAGACAGTAGATGAAAACAAAGAAACAACATTCTGAGAACTTCTTCTGGGGATTGAGGCACTCCAGAAAAGAACAAAACCAAGCTTTCCTACAACTCATTCCCCAAAGAAAACCAAGCAGCTTATTGCTGTGACACACGGGATAAACAAATGACCCAGCAAAGTATGTGCACTCAGTAGTTAGTGCAATACAAAGGCCTGTTTTGCCTTAACCAAATGCATTTACAGAGGGGAGCATTTGTCACTTCTGAGAGAAGTTCTGGGAGGAGTATCTGATAGCAACCATTTCTTTAAGTTGGATAGCATCTTCCAGGTGCTCCTAGCAGAACCAGACATATGACTGTACAGTCTCTCCAAACACAGGCTGTGAGATGTTTTTTCATAACGTCAAGGGGCAAAAAGGAGCACAGGCAACGTACTACCGAGCTCAGTTTGCTAAGTGGGCCAACAGAGGGATAGGCTGCATCAGGAAAAGCTTTACACACAAACACACACACAGTTACACTTAACTGAGACCTTCCCCAATCACCGCTCCAGTGAGATTGCACTGTCAAGCCTGAGGAAAAAGTGACACTTCCTCTGACTGGTCTCAGTCTTGGGATCTTGGATGGTGGCTTGACCCCAATGTGCGGTTCCACCTTCACCTTCACCTTCACCTTCACCACTGCTTCTATTCAGTGTCAGACATCTAGGTAACGATGTCCCCCTCCCCCCAGTCGCTATCACCTAATATGTTTTATTAGTCTAGCTGATTTAAAAGAGTCATTAGAGAAACCCCCATATATTTTAACTTGTTTTCTGAGTAGAGCCTTCCTTCTAGGCCTTGCTAGAAAAGTTGATAGTCCCTCTAATTTTAAGAGTCACTCCACAGTTGCAACACCATGAACAAATGAACAAACTGACAGGCAACACTTAGAAGAATCCCTCAAACTCAAAGTAAAGGCCCTGACAATCTCTCTCTAGTAACCCAGAAAGAGGAATATGAAAACTGAAATTTTCAATATACCAAACCTCAGAGAGAATAAAGATTAACCCTGCATGATGGGATATTGTGTATGGTACTGCTGTATTATCCACAGCCACGCAATCTCTTGGCCTGCTCACATTTTACTACTTCACCTTTCCCCTCCAACTGTCCTTAGCTCCATCTCCTTCTGTTCCTGCCTTTTCAGAGGCAAGGAACCTTTCTGAATAGCTTCCTGTACTCGTCCTCTTTGGCAAGCCATTTCAACTTTACTTTTCCTTAAGGTCCTGAATGTGCAGAACTATTTTTAAGCCCGTTGTTCAGTGGGATTTAGAGAAGTGTGACTCTTCAGTATGTTGGATTCATCAGGAATGAATAGAAAATGTATCTGAAAGAAGAACCTAAGCCAAACATGTCTACTTTACTTCAAACAAGAAGTAGTACACCTCAGAGTTACAAACCATTGTTTGGAACTAAACAGATTCTCCGGTCACGACGTCAATTAAGATCATTAAAAGAACCTTGGAAATTTCTTGCATCACTGGCAATTTCCATGTGTTCTTCAGAAGAGGGGAGCACAGAAAGGATAAAAAAATTGTTTAGTTCTAAACAGACTTTTTATTTAAAAAGATTAGCTGAAAAACATTCTTCTGATGTGTTTCTCAAATGTTGCATAAATTAATATATTTCAGGTGAAAACAATACAGATAACTAACACCTGTGATCTGCCTCTTATTCCATGGAACTATTTTGGTGAATATTTATTAATGAAGTATATATTTGCTGATGTGAATACTTCATAAGTACTTCATGAGTGGCCATAAAGCAAATCAAGCTAGACATACTTTTTCTACTTATTAAAAAAACAAACAAAAAAACCCCAGCTCATTTTTCAGCTAAAAGTTTTGGTAAAAAGAAATGCTACTTCTTTACTCTATGCTACTATTAAATGAAGGGAATATTTTAAATCTTTCTTTCTGAAAACCTTTTAAAACCTGTTGTCATATTTCAGAATTTTCTTATGAAGGCCTCAACATTTTTACGTCTCTCTCCAAAATAATAATAATAAAAAAAGACATAAAATTGTAGAAAGAAAAATTTGAATTTAAAATATTTCTAAAAGTCTCTTAAAACTTCCACATAGAAAGGTCTGTGTCTGTCAAAATTTTAATTTGAGGTGCACTTTTCAGCCAGGCACATTTCTATTCATATAAACCTTGTGTGCTGTATGTTGACTTGTATGTAACCTGAAGGATGGGGTGTCAGATTTAGCTTTAACATTCAAACGGACTCTGTGTAATGGCCTTCTTTCATGCTGTTTTCTTGTCTAAGGTTTCTATTCTGAATTTGAATAAGCATGCTCAGGTTCCTTCTTATAAATATAATAAAGAAACAATAATAACTGTACTTTCTGAGATTAAAAGAATTCAGACAAACCTGTAGGATGGGATGGATTCTTTAACTTATTGTAAGTTTCAGCACTGACCATTCTCTGTAGGCTAGGACAGGTATAGGATTAACTTCAGTGGCACTACTTTTAATTTAAAACAGTGGGAAAACAAAGTCAGGTATATGTGTGCAATGACTCACCACAGGTATTATAATGCATTATCCTGCACTCTGCTTGTTAGGTCAACAGAGTGGCTATTGGCTTTTTAATGTGTCCTCTCACATTAAACTGTGGTGTGACTATAATCTGTTTCTATTGTGAATGTCCCGTGGCTTTGCCCTGAAGGAAATTTAGCTCGCTGCCATAGACAGTAAGCCTGAGTCTCCTTGATTCTTTTTTTCCCCAGATAATTAGAGAAAAATAGAACCTTTTCTTTTTTCTCACTAGTTTCTTATGGCTTGCAGTCAGATTTGGTGTCAGTGTTTAAAAAGGGGAAAATTGTACTTTAAAACCTGGTGCTACAACTTTTGTACATATGAGTAGACTGATGTTCATGCAGAAATGAGCACTGAGCCCTGCTCAGCCTGAATAGTTGGCTGGGAGTAGTTAAACGGAGAAAGAGAACGGGATACTGACTCTGTACACATAGCGAAATCTCTTTGGTAAACTTCATTTACCTGGTGAAGGGCAGAAGGAGTACTTGCATGAGTAAAGGCTACAGTACATAGACTACAAGTTATATACAAAACATAGGAAAGAAAATAAGAGGAACCTGTTAGATAGTAAGACCTGAAAAACTCTTTTTTTAATCTACACAGAGACTCAACTTGGCCATTTCTTCTAACTCTTCTGAAACCAGCCTCATGTGCATGAAAAGCTACATGAAGACATGTGTGAGGAAAGGAAGCTCTGTTTCTCTGTGAAGACAGATGGGTCCAGGACAATGACAAAGCAGTGACTGAGTCAGCGCACAGTGTGTAGCAGCAAGGAAGGGGACAGCCTGGATTCCCAGACGTATCGCAGGACGGTGTCCTCAGCCTCCAGGCATCTAGACTGGCCTCAGCCGATGACTGCAGTCTACAAATAGGATCATCATACTGTTAGCTTGAATGCTTATATATAATATATTGAGATTAAAATGTTTCCTTGACTACAAAGTGTATGCTTCAATTTGCACAATTGCCCAGATTAAAACTCTTTTGTTACAAACACTTGTTTTCATATTTTCACTTCTTCCTGGGGCAAACCTGTTTAGGATTAACTCTTCTTGGAAAATCTCTATGTGCAGTTTAAGCGTAACCAATTTTGAGTTCATTGTGTGAAAAGAAAAACTTTGGCTGCAATACTGTATATAGCCTGACAAATTTTTACTCTGATAACTACAAGAACATTGAATGTGGAAATATGGAACTGAACTTGCTTATAGTTCTCAGAGGGGTGGTCTGTATTTGTAACCAAACTGGAAAAAAACACTGCCTAGGGATTACAAAGTTCTGACTGTTTAAGAGCGATGTACCGGGTAGTTACAGCAGGAAATGTTATTAAGTTTGAGATTTTGCATTGGAAAGGCCATTAACAAGAGGCATTTCTATTCAGCTGAATGAAAGATGTGGGGATGGTCTGAGGAGGACCTTCTTGGGCTTGCATGTGTGAGGATCCAGGAGCCGAAAGCAGAATTTGGGGGCCAGAGTGTTTATCCAGTGAACTAAACGTGACATAACAGTGGCACACACATTATACCCAACAAGAACTGAAACTTCTTTCCCATGGCAAAATAATCTGCCCACTCTAATAAGTAATGGGGGGCAGAGAGGGAGAGGGGAGGAATCCAGATGCTCACAGACAGATCTCAAAGAAGAGTTTTTCAACATTGTGAAACACTGTATGCTCCAGAAATCACCCAAGGCACTAGAAAAAGAAAACTGTTTCTCGATCCACTTTGGGAAGTGAAACTGGCCATTTAACAAAGGACCAGGCCTAAGCTGCCAGAGCTTTGAGATAAAGGACATGCTACTCTAAAGTACTAAATTGTAGATAGGAGCTGGCATATGCCAAAACAGATTAACTGGTCCACTCTTTCTTGTCCGGAAAGGCTGGAAGCCCTTGGTGTTTCCTCTGGCTGCCCCAATGCTTGTTTGTGTTCAGAATGACCCTTAGGACACGCCAAGGTCAGGCAACCTGCTGGAGAGGGTGCTTCTGCGAACCAGTAGTCTTGTCTTTCTGTAAAAGTAGCTACAACCTTTGCTCACTCAACAAATCCAACTGCCAGTGTATAAGTAAGGGCAAAACAGCCGATTACACACCATAAATGTATGAAGTTTAACAGCATCACATCACTTCTGAATTTGGAACTGCTTAGAGCTGCTAGCAGCCCTTTTCCATGTTCCCTAGGCACAGTGATGTTGGAGTTGCTTCTTAAAGTTTTAAGTAAATGTTTTCTTTCTTTTGTTGGTCAAAATAAAAACAGGGCGAGAGTGCAGCCAAAGCTAACAACAAGGTCTTTGTGAGCTCAGTTTACACTGTACTTGCTTTTTGCAATTGAGAAGAGCTGTACACCTTACCTAGAAAGCTTGCCTAGGAAGAAAGGTTTCTAAGAATAGTGTTCCCTTGCAGGTTCCTCAGACAAGGCTGGCTGCAGTTTTCCCTGTGGGATGTAAAATAAGCTTAGGCATTGCTAAACAAATAGGACTAACAGTGCTGTGCGTTGCATCGTGTGTCTAGTAAGATTTCTCTTCTTCAAAGTTCAGAGGCTGGATTCTGATTCAGAAGTCAATGGAAAAATGCCACTGATGTCCGCAAATGCAAGCAAATTCTACCTAAAGAGCAAATGAGTTGCTCTAGTTGTATGTGAAAAATTCTAGTCAGCAACAAAATGAATATATTCCAAGGACAATAGCAGCAAATATCAATTCAGTGATTTAAGACAATAAGGAAACCTGTGTGTCAATCACAACAAATACAATATGTCTGAGGGGAAAAATTACTTTCATCAGTTAAAAAAGGACAATTGGATGACAAAAATTCTGCTAGTTGGAGGTGACAATGGTGCACATGAAGTTTGAAGTAATAATATGCTTTAATCACTTCTCTGATTCTTTATTTTGTCATTTCAGTTTGGATTGGGTGTGTGAGTCAAGTTTCTAATATTGACAGCTTTATAAACTCACTTGACATAAATCAACATAGCCTTACTAACTTCCAAGCAGCAAAGCTGATTTACATGAACCAAGGTGCTGGCCTAGACTTTTTTAATGCGTTCACATAACTTTATTCCTGCACATCTCCAGTTTTTGACTGCCTGCTTGTGTTACATACACAATAGCTTTCAAGCCCCCCCAAAAAGGTTTATTGAAAGTACCATGGAAAGCTTTATTAACTTCGAGCTTGAATTTGAAAATGTTAATCACAGACTACCCAAACAAAATCAGTGGAACTACATCAATTTAGAGCAGTGAAAAATCTGACAAGCAGTGACCTCTTTCTTAAAAACATTCCAATTTTTTTTTTCCATTGAAAGGTCTCTTTGGTTTCTGTTTCTACTTCTTCCTTTAAATATAAATTCTCTGAGGACTGCATAGTAGAGAACTCTGTTGTGTTACAGAGATTGAACTTCTTCTTCTTTTCTTCTTTTTTTATTTAAAGTACAAAGGCTGAAGTGCTAAACTTTATGAGGCCTATAATAGGTCCTTGGCCTGAAAAATAGTAAGGAATAAAAATAATTAATAATCATCTAATACCAAGCACTTATGTCATGCCTTTCATCTGAGGAAGTCAAACCACTTTATAAACAGCAATGAATTAATAGAGGAATGTTTTGCCACAGGCAAAAAAGCGAAACAAGAAACCATCCCTCTGCTCCCTGCTGCCTCCTGAACTCCACAAAGGCAATAATTCTGTGAGTGAAAATTATACTGCTTTTTAGAGCTTATTTCTTAGCACTTCTGGAAACTTGGATCGTGCTGTTCCTCTACACAAAGTCTCTCAGTATGCAAGGAGCCACGTGGCAGGACCGGTTCAAGTAAATGTCAGGCCTCTGTAATTTTCTTTTCCTAGTGTTTCTGCTGTGCCATCGAGTACCAAGGAAGGAGGTACAAATCACTGATACATTGATTTGTTACTCGTTTGCTCCTTTTTTGCTCTTAGTTGCATATGGGTGAAAAGAACCATTTCATGCTTATGAAAGAATGAGGAGCAATTGAAGAAAGTCCAGAGTAGAGCAGTAAGAACTGGATGCCTAAAAGACATGACCTGTGAGCAAAGACCAAAAGACCTGGGGGTGTTCTTCCTAGTGGGGAGTAAGGGCAATCACGGCAGCAGCCTTCAGGTGTAAAAAGGTTACTGTGAAGAAGAAAGACATAACCTGTTCTCCCTGGGCATTGTAACTAGGATGAAAAATAATGGACTTCAAATACAGCAAAGGTGGAACACTGTCAAAACAATGATGAGCTGTATGACAGCTAAGCCCTGGAATAGAGTACATTTATTGTGAAGTTTCAATTATGGGAAGTTCTTCAGATTAGACAAATATCTCTTGTGTGGTGTTGCTGGCATTGCTGATCTGGCCTTTGAGCAGGGGAATGGCTCAGGTGGCCTCTTGAAGACTCTTCCAGGCCCTGCTTTCTAAGAATCAGCTTTTAGGACAATAGTGAGTTTTGCTTCCAGGGTCAGATTCAACACAAGGACTCTAGAGGCTGTAATCCTCCAATTTCACAGTGCTGAAGTAAAGTGGATGAGAATTAGAAGCTAAGTCATTAGACAGAGGTTTGGGGAGATCTGCACCTTTTCCTTATGAAAGTGCTTAGAAACACCAGAAGCACTTTTTAAAACGTTGAATGAGGTTATATTTAATTATAAAGCAGAACAGTGCCTAAGTTTTTTGAAACAGACAAGGTTTTTAGTTGATAGTTTAACAGAAATGCTCTGAACATATTGTGTCTATGCACATTCCAGGAAACAGTCAATCCATAGAGCCTTCAGCATGTTTTGTCCGGTATCCTGGCAAAAACAAACAAGTCAAACCTAGGGACGTGTACCAGACTCATGTAAAAATGCTTCCTTCTTGCATAATCATGAAAAGAAATCCACCAGTTTCACAGAAGCGTGACCATATTGCTCTTAGTTCAGTGAAAGTCAAGTGAGTTTTGCCTACTTACACCCTCCATATCTAGCGAGGCTCTTTTAGGGGTAGACAATGATCATCTTGGTAATGCTAGATAGTGAAACTTTAGGTGTAGTTTTCGCTTGAGACAATATATACCTAAAGCATTGCAGGCAGCTAATCACACTGTTAGAGTTTTCTCAGGTGGTTCTCTTAAAAACAAATATCAAAATTATGCCTAATAAGCCATTTAGACTCTGCTGAAGCTGAGGGGGAGGGATATACCGTCTCTTCATTGTATCTGATCTGTGTTAGATATGCCACACAATTTAGAAAAGAAGAACAAAGGGAACAGTACAGGGAGGGAAAATGGCGAGAGATGCTGGACATAGCAAAAAAGCTGTTACTGTTTAGCTAAATGGGAAAGAAGTAGGACATGATATCATGCTACTTGCGTAAATATACAGGATTCAATATACTGATGGACTCCAGTCCTTTTCCTCCAGTCTGCTTAGAGAAGGGCAATGTGGCAAGAGGTTAACTGAAATTTGTCACTGCAGAGTTTGTGTGTGCTTAACCTGTCAGGGACCAAGAGAGTCAAATGCCTTGTGTACCCTGCATAGAATGGGGTGTTCAAGTACCAGTTATTTCCCCCTAAGCTCTCTGCCTAACTAAGGGACAGAATAACACTTTTCCAAAGAACAGTTTGGAGAATATAAGACAGACAGTTGATCTGAATCATCCTCGGGGGGAGTCTTTTTCTTTTTAGTGATTATAGAAGAAGTCTGAGCTGGCTAGCTTCCTATTTTAAACATCTGAACGAGGGAAATGCCCTAAGTATAAAAACTTCATCTGTGTGGCTGTAAGCATGAAATATCACGAACAAATTTGCTACTGTATAATTAGAAGAATTAGCTAGATACAAACATGACTTTTTGCTCCCAGATTTGATGAGAAGTTTTTTGCCTCCGCAAGCTTGGGACACCAAGCTGCTCGCAATGCATGGAACCAGGGCTACAGTAACGTACTTGTGTTTTAGGGGGTTTCCAGTCCCAAAATCAGGCTTGCTCCTTTTGAAGTCTTTTATCAGCTCATAAAAGCAAGAGGAATTTAAAGCTGCATTTTCAAAATCTTTTACCCTGTTCAGAAAGCTACATGTGCTTTCTTATTTGTGACTTTGTGCTATGGTGCTTGCCATACACAGACACTTGGGAAACTCCAGATGCAAACCTCAGTGGTATAGAATTTTTTCTGCTCACATGTGAGGAGTAAGGCCCCGATCCTCTCACTCAAATACACTAGCTCCTAACATATCAACTAAAGAAGAACCTGTTTAGACACTGACAGCTCATAGACTGCAAAATGCTAATGAAATGTTCCCATTCAAAAACAAATTGCATACATTTTACCTAAATAATTTCCATCTTATGTAGTTTCTCAGCACATAGTTTCTTCCTTTGAGTGATTCTAAGAACTACTCGATTGTGATTTCTAGCACCTTTTATTTCCAATGCACGCATCCCAGCACTTCCTACCAGCCCAGAGATGTTTTCAGAACTGCTTAAAAGTCCTTCTAATTATGCTGACACATCCACATTTTCAACAGAAACCTATTTTTTATTTTCTCTACTGTTGCATGCCTTACACTAGATATGTTTGAGCCCAGCTGTCAAGACTAAGACATGCATTCAAGACTGCCATTTATTTCCATGAGAATAAAGGGTAGAGTTAATAAGGGAGTTGCTCATGGAAATTAACAAAACGTTCCTTTTTCAATATTTAGGGGATTTTCATTTTGTGTCAAAAGTGCATGACAAAAATTTGTCTTGGCAGGCATGGCAAGAACCCCACATAACCTGAGCCTGAAGATGAATTTATCTCTACCTTTTCCTTTGAGTGGCCATGCTGAAAACAGTAAGAGGATTTTCAGATCTAAACTTCAGTGTTATCAGAATACATAACTAGTACAGAGTCACTTTTTAAATAGAACAGAAAACTCTCTAGATAAGACAAAATCAAAATTTAGAAGTGAATAAATAAAACTCCCTTGGCCAACTGACCAGTTCTTTGTGAGGCAGATTCTTCCCCTTGGACTTGTTCTCAGACCAGCAGATATTAGTAACTTCCTTAGTTTCCATAAACTCTTCTCCATTCCCTAGAAAGTCTGTGCCTTTTGACCACCCCTGAGGTTAGACTGTCCGCTGGTCCCTGCCTTTCTCAGGTGTTTCCCAGCTTTTTCCTCCTGTCCCTGGCGCTATAGATGACTTCCAGCCATAGACGTGTCATGCCTCTCATCAAGGTTGCAAATTCCTCTCCTCTCCTCTGATGCTGAGCGCAGTAGCTAAGATAAGGTGAGCAAAGTCATCTTCCTACCTCCTGCCATAGTCTGTCAACACAGCAGTCATACATCAAATGGGTGAACACAGAAATAAAACAGATACCATTTCACAAGAAACAAAACCCAGGTTTTGTGTAATACTGCTTATCAGAATCCCCACATTGCTGTTTGTTGGGGTGATTGTTGAGTATATGATTTATTTAGAGAAAACTTCCCACTAGTCCTAGTTAAAAGCACTCAGTTCCCTGCCATTGTGGTACAAAGGTGGGAATGGCTGAAGCCCCAAACACATCGTGATACATTTTGGAAAATGTTGGCTAAATAACCCCATACAGAAATCACCTCTAGCATTTAAGAGGGCAGTGTCTTCAGCACTTTCAATTATAATATTCAGGAAATGAAATGGGAATTGAATGTAGTGTTGAATATCACAAAAAATAATCATCCAACAGAAGGTCCACATTTAATTAATGCTGGGCGGGGAGAGGTTTAGGCACTTTTTTGAACATAAAAGTCAACCTAATTGTATTTGTTCAGAAGGCAGGATGGAGAATTAGTTTGGTTTATGAGTAATATGGGCTATCTCCAAAGGATTAAGTGTGCAGAGCTGGATGTTTTACCTCTGCATGTCGTGAGAAAGGATCCTGAGAAGGGCAGTGAAAAAGCCCTCAGACTTTCTGGGAACCTCCCTAAACAAGTCAACACGTGACTATAGTTACGTGTCTGAAATGTCATCCATTACCCAAGGGTCGACACACCTGAACAAGACCTGTCCATCAGTACTGTAACTAGCCTGTAGTGAAGTTTTTTTCTGATGCTGTTTTCTTCCAGATGAGCAGAACAATGTTTGTTCTATTCAACATTCAGCTAATTGGGGGGCCATCTTCTGTTGACATAAGAGCAGTCCTCCGCAAAGTAGGGGAGTGGAGTTCTCTGCTTTCAATTTGTATTTCTCACAAATGCTTCTCAGTCATCAGTTTAAAGGTGCATTCTGTCCCATTTTCAGAATTATCCTTGTCTTTTACCGAATGCATGTTCAGTGTGGACAGAAACCATCCATGAGCCAGACACATGTATGACCAGGAGTCTCTAGAGTCTTGTTCCCTCCTGGAATTGCACATCCGGAACCCTATAAATCTCTGTACAATTACAGAGCTTTAAGAGAACAGGAAAAACACATTCCTGCCACTGCTTATAACCTAAATAGTGCCCTTTTCTGAGCTTGTGTGGGTTTGAGTCTCTTATGCTGAGGCAGATCTTGGAGACAAGTCTTTGGCTTCCTGGGTCAATGTGCTACTCACCTGTCCATAAAAAGCAAACCCCATACCACTGCCTTTGGCTGATATAACATTTTGAGAAGGGGACATCCACTCCTGTCAGTGTTTGGAAATGTGGGGTGAATGTGGGGTGTGGGATCCACACTGCATGTTAACTGGACCTTAGTAGTGCTCTGATAGGGGCTGGGTCCAGGATGTGGCAACTCTAGCTCCATGCAGATCAACCATATGTGTTGGGGGTGTTAAGGAGATTCACACGATTTCACATCTGGACACCTGCACCCTAAGCTTAGGGTAGTTGTGTTTCATCACAGCCAGATGAGGTTAGACAAACACACAAATGTATCCCTGCTGATATCACCTTTGTAAGCACAGAATATTTCAGTGGTATTTTCCAGCAAATTTATTCCTCCTTCTAGCTCTGTGCCCCAAAAACACTCCTGATGCCATAGAAAGATAATTTCATTCTGCCATCAATAAGATTTGCTTGGGTTTTTTTTCTTTCAAGAGTACCAAAGCCTACTAATCAGGAAGCTTTGTTCATCTCTCCCTCAAGCAGTGAACAGAGGTCAGATTTGAAGTAGAATATGTTGAGTACAAGATAGCTGTCATTGAAAGACAGCCTTAACATCACCCAGACAGCCAGGATCTTGAACTGACTAAAGATAAAAAGACATTTTACCTCCTCTGCAAATCTTCTTTAAGTCTCTTACTCAGCAAAGCACTGAAGCACGCCAGCGTTGCACTTGATCCCATTGACTTCACTGAGATTATTCAGGTGCTTAACACTATGCACATGGTTGAGTACTTTGCTGG
The DNA here is from genome assembly GCF_018139145.2 of Gymnogyps californianus. NCBI lineage: Eukaryota > Metazoa > Chordata > Aves > Accipitriformes > Cathartidae > Gymnogyps > Gymnogyps californianus. The sequence goes on from NC_059471.1 coordinate 136,342,316, forward strand.
ATTGACGCTTAATTGCTCTTAAGCATTTCAAGAGCTCGCAAAACCATGTTCTGAACTGGTGGGGAATAGAGTGTACAAATATCTTCTTTTCCATGATAGCAAAAGTAAAAAGCTTCATAAATAAATCATGGTGTCCCTGAATAATTTCTCCAAGTTAGTTTCATGGGTTATGAATGGTCCTGTAAAACTAGCTGACTTCCTGGTTTTGTGCTGAGGAAAAAAAAAATTAAAAATTCAATTTTGTTTTCCTCAACCTCAAATGATTTTTTAAAATTTTCTCCCTTCTTCCTAAAAGCCCTGAAACTTGTTTACTTTAGTTAACTGTCGTGGTTTAAGCCCAGTTGGCAACTAAGCACCACACAGCCGCTTGCTCGCTCCCCGCCTCAGTGGGATGGAGGAGAGAATCAGAAGAGTAAAAGTGAGAAAACTTGTGGGTTGAGATAAAGACAGTTTAATAAGTAAAGCTAAAGCTGTGAGCACAAGCAAAACAAAAGAAGGAATTCCTTCACCACTTTCCATCGGCAGGCAGGTGTTCAGCCATCTCCAGGAAAGCAGGGCTCCATCACGTGTAATGGTTACTTGGGAAGACAAACGCCATCACTCCGAATGTCCCCCCCTGCCTTCTTCTTCTCCCAGCTTTATATGCTGAGCATGATGTCATATGGTATGGAATATCCCTTTTGGTTAGTTGGGGTCAGCTGTCCCAGCTGTGTCCCCTCCCAACTTCTTGTGCACCCCCAGCCTCCTCGCTGGTGGGGTGGTGTGAGGAGCAGAAAAGGCCTTGACTCTGTGTAAGCACTGCTTAGCAATAACTAAAACATCCCTGTGTTATCAACACTGTTTTCAGCACAAATCCAAATCATATCCCCATATAAGCTCCTATGAAGAAAATTAACTCTATCCCAGCCAAAACCAGCACAATTAACCTAAGCTGCTCTGTTAATCCTGAAGTAAATGATTTGGCTTCCAGTTTGGATATTTAACCATTTACAGGCTGAATTAAATTCAATTTTGAATGAAAAAGCCTCTCAAAAAGCCAAAATGTTTTCTATTAAAAAAAAATCCCAGCAACAGACATTTTTTAAAATGTATTTAATTTTCTTCACTGGAAACTAATTATTATGTATTACAAATATTCTTCCCCATATATGTAGATATTTACAAGAACAGAGGCCCTCTTTTTAAGGTTTTGCTTTTGTCACTGTTTGGATGGCTTTTAGAATTCCATCTGCCACTTCAATCTCTGCAATAAAATTAAAACTTTTCTTTTGTGTAATTATTATGAGATTATTACCTATCATTAATGGACATTCAGATTATAATTGTTTTCTTATGAATTTACATTGGCATTTTTCAAACTATAGAATTACTCAATCTGCAAAATGCCATTAGTACTACAGATACAGGACATGTTTTTTCAGTTTTTTGCTCACTCAGGTGGTCTCGCTGAAGTTAGAAGGGACTGCTCATATAAATAAAATTTCACAGCACCTGGCTTTTATGTGTAAGGCACATATAAAATGGTATATTAATGGAAAGAATAGGGAGGTTATTTGAGAAGGAAGGGGAGGACTGGTAATAAGGCTGATCTATTAGAGTTTTTAGGCAATGCCTAACCATGCAATAGTGAGCAAGGCTTTCATAGTTTTCCTCTAGTGGCAATGAATTAGATCATTTCAATATAAATGAAGAGATACAGAATTTCTTATGCAGTTACCTTGACAGGAGAACGGGTTAAATAAAGTCTAAAAAGTAAAGAATTTTTCAATGTTTTGTCCATGTTTGTCAGAGTTTTTAAAACCACTGGTTTTCATTTTAAACTGAACAAATATTAGTACATGCTTTAGGAAGTCTAGTTTGTCCAGTGTTTAAGTACATTTTTATCCTTGATATTTAAAATGTAGTTTTCTATAAGAGATGTGAAAAAACAAAGCTTTTGAAAATGTCTTAAAATTTTGGTTGGGTCTGTTTTTCCAGTTCTGTCATACTCCACTGAAAATAAAGTTGTGAAAAAATAGGCTCGTAGAACCATAAAATGGTTTGGGTTGGATGGCACCTTTAAAGATCACCTAATCCAACACCCCTGCCATGGGCTGGGACATCTACCACTAGAACAGGTTGCTCAAAGGCCTGTCCTACCTAACCTTGAAGACTTCCAACGATGGGACATCCACAACTTCTCTGGGCAACCTGTTACAGTGTCTCACCACCCTCACCATAAAAAATTTCTTCCTTATGTCCAATCTAAATGTATCCTCTTTCAGTTTAAAACTGTTGCCCCGGTCCTGTCTTTCCTATAAGCCCCCTTTAAGTACTGAAAGGCTGCAATAAGGTCTCTCCAGAGCCTTCTCTTCTCCAGGCTGAACAACCCCAACTCTCTCAGCCATTCTTCCTAGGAGAGGTGTTCCAGCCCTCTGACCATTTTTATGGCCCTCCTCTGGACCCACTCTAACAGGTCTATGTCTTTCTTGTAGTGAGGACCCCAGAACTAGATGCAGTACTCCAGGTGGGGTCTCATGAGAGCAGAGTAGATCAGGAGAATCACATCCCTTGACCTGCTGGCCATGCCTCTTTTTCTGAAGCCCAGGATACAGTCGGCTTTCTGGGCTGCAAGTGCACATTGCCAGCTCATGTCCAAGTTTTCATCCACCAGTATCCCCAAGTCCTTCTCCATAGGGCTGCTCTCAATCCCTTCATCCCCCAGCCTGTATTGACATAGGGGATTGCCCTGACCAAGGTGCAGGACCTTGCACTTGGCCTTGATGAACTTTATGAGGTTCACATGGGCCCACTCCTCAAGCCTGTCAAGGCCCCTCTGCATGACATCACTTCCCTCAAGTGTATCAACTGCACCATTCAACTTGGTGTCATCTGCAAATTTGCTGAGGGTGCACTTGATCCCGCTATCTCTGTCACTGATGAAGATATTGAATGTATGCATTGCTCTCCCCGAGATCATTCTCCATAGTCAAATAGTTACAGGAATCCTTATTGTATTGTATAAACCTTCTGTCTATATCTTGCTCTCTCATGTGCATGCGTACGTATACACACATGCACACAGATACAATACTCAAGGGAATATATAGAGATATGAATAGAACCTCACTCTCTTTGTCAGATGTTTTTTAGATTTTGTATCAAGTCCTGTAAATGCATTGCGTACTTCAACTGCGTGTAATGTCTTACAGATCTTTTATAGTTTCATGAAAGAGTCAAGAGGCATGTGGGTACAGGAAGTTACCAGCAAAGTCACTAGCAGATGTGCTGTGCAGTAGGTTCACAAATGATCCAGAAGTGAGAAGGTTGACTGGGAGAAATGTTGCAATGAAATTTTGATAAATGGAAAATAATGTACATAGGAAAAATTATATTCAGGATTCATAAATCAAGGTAGGTTCTTACTTGGTGTGACCGGTATCCCCTGCTCCTGACCCCAGGTAAGATACCTGGGTGACACGGAGGGCATTATCTTGAAAGCATCAGAGAGCACTGAGAAGGAAAGAGAAATCTTTATCATGCCACTGTATATGCATCTGATATACTGTGCACAGTTCAGGTCACTGCACCTCAGGAGGAACTCCACAAGGAGTAGGACAGATCTGGACAAGGCTGGCAAGGGTGGTCAGAGAAACGAAATGGCTTCCACGCATGTAAAGACTGAACAGACTACAGCTCTTCAGCTTGGAAAACAGATGTCAGAAGGGAGCTATGATTGATATCTATAAAGTAACGAATGAAGTAAATAAGATGACTGAGGAATGATCTTTCTTTATTTCTTGTAGAACAAGAACTCGGGAATACCAGAGGCAGGATTCAAATGAAAAATAGGAAATGCTTTTGCACGCAATACACAATCAAATTACGGAATTCTTTATCACAGAAAGTTATGTACACCAAATATTTAGACACACTTAAAAAGGTACAAGAGAAATTCCTGGAGGCTAGGCAGATATTAAACACCATCTTACAGATACAACCTCCAGATCTGGAAGTTTTTGTTTATGACTGTAAAATAATACAGCATCTCAGAGTACTGTGTGTGATTGTGTATGATACTGAGTACTGTGTACAGATTGCTGTACACATCCCTGTACTTAAACTCTTTCCCTGTATATTGGGCCAGATAATTCTTTGGTCTCCCCTAGCACATCGTATCTCATGTTTCATTAATATCTGTCATCTAATGTCCATTAGCCAAAATACAACTTCTGGGCTTAAGTGATGCTTGAAGACTGATTACCTAGTTTTAGAGAGAGTATATTTTATTTGTGCAGGAATAACCTATATCCTTTCATAGATTTAAATTAATCTTTCAAAAATTCCATGAAACCTTGTATGAAAATATCTTATCAGGTAAATCCTCCTTTCTGATCATGTATGTCTGATCATGTATTCTGTCGTCAGAGGATTTTTAGAGCAGGTTAAATAATCATGTAATAGAAGGACCACTAATATATTATTATTGTAAGATAAAGTTGTGATTCAGGAAATTGCTTCCTCCATAGATAAATTTACTATTAACAGCGATACACGAGAAATTAAGTCTACCATTTTATGGGCTATGCCTCAGACAGTTAGCAAAAGAAAAGTCATTGCCATGGCAAACCATTAAAAAAAAAAAAAATAGCCAGGAATGTCTCAAACAATTACATTGTAAACTGAAGTCAGTTCAGAAGAAATTGCCTAGTATTATCATCTGAAAAAAACCTCAAAATAATCATGTTCCAGACTGAACAGGAACTCAGTTTTCTGCATGATTGTACTTTGATAAGTGATGTGGCTGATGCTCAGCATCACTTTCTTTTATAAGACCCAAGATAGGTGTAAAAGTAAGGAATCTAGTAAAAGTATTGCAGCTTCTGATTTAGAGGTATATGTTCTGCTATTTTCAGTATCATTGTACAGAAATGGGGCCACCACATAATTAAAGACAATAAATCTGTCTGGGAAAACAAACAGCCTGGGCTTGCCTAAACAGAACTAGAACTAGGTCTCCTGACAAATTGGGATCTAAGGAGGATCTTCAGCAGGTTCATTATGTGCCTGCAAAAATGCTGTTCTAGACAGCTGCAGGCACAAAACTACATGTGCAAAAATGGAAGGAAAATTAAGAAGCCTTTAAAAATAAAAATAAAGAAGCTGAGACCGGCTCAGGCCATTTGATGCTCCTAGCATTGTACAAATCGTTTTGAACAAGACCTATATTAGTACGGGGAATCTTTGCTGGCATAAAACCAGCATCTTGCAGCTGTGCCAGAAAGAAAAGAGATGTTTGAGGGAGAGGACAGGCATAGGAAGAATTTGGTTGCATGTCACATTCTAGGTTATATGACATGTTTTGACAGCAATTCCCCAGATGACCTCCGAAGTCAGAGTGAGTTAGAGCTGGCCAAATGAGTTAGGAATAAGAAATAAGGCAACAGAAGATGCTTACGTAAAAACTGATTCAGATTTCAAGCCAAACCAAGCCCCTTTATAAAGTGCTTAAAATGTAATTGGAAGTCACAAGAAAATAAAAACATGCCAAGAAGCAATATACAAAAAGAAAAAGGAATTTAACTTTTTTTAATGATTTGAATATAATTAGTGTTATAAACTATTTGCCAGGCTCCAGTAATTATTCAGGGAATGTCACCTCCATTAACATTTATTCCTTTAGTTTGTGAAAGACACATCAAAGCATAACATGTCAAATCTAGCAGATACGTCCATTTTGCACATGCAAAATGTACAAAGCCTTGTGAGCACTTGCACAATGATTTATTTTTACTCATACAAGTAATCCTAAGGAGTTTGAGGGAATTACTTTAGGGAGTAAAGTTAAGCCCTGTGTGTTTGGATGGGAGAGGAAAGTTTTAAACATCCTGCACATAAGGTATGATACCATTGCTTATAGCAATCTTCAGGAAAATCAGTAATTTCAATCTTTTTTTCTTAATGTATTCCAGCTGCACAGCATTTTGACATATTTACAAAGCTGCAATTAGGTTCCTTTTTTGGTTGCTGGAACCTCAGTATACAAATGTACCAGAGACAAACTGGATGGAGTTCAGAGGGAAAAAACATTGATCAAGGGGCTGGAGGAACTGACACATAGTGAAGAGATAGATAGCTTAAGTAAAAGCTGACTAAGGCAGAGGGAATGGCTGCCCGAAAACACAGAATTTACCAAACAGGGAATGAAGCATAATTCAAGATGCTATAATGGAGGAGAATATTCCACAGAAACAGAAGTCAGTTAGGTTTTCTATTGCTTTGACTGTGTTATCCAGAGATATCAAAGGTCTTCCAGAGACACACAGTGGATAAATACTTGTTTCCCAATTTTTGGTGAAATTTCCTTACAAACAAACTTGCAATGATGTGTCATTTAATTAAGAAGTGAAGCCTGTTATTTTCTTTGTGGCTATTGAAAAATCTGTTTTAACAACTGAATTTCAGATAATTTTATCTTTTTTCTCTCTGTTTTATATTTTTCCACTTGCAGCCTGGATCAAAAAATTGCATTTGGGGAGACAAAAAACTAAAACAGCAGAAAATTTAAGCTATTTTTTCTTCAGGTTAAACAGAAATTAGTAAAAATGTCAATTTAAACATACACACTCACACACAAAGAAAAATAGGAAGTATAGAAAAGCACCAGAAATTATATAACAAAACCAATTTTGTACTCCTTTCAGTATAATACTTTTGGTTTCAATGAGATTTTCACTTTCCAGTTTTTGTATATTCAATTTTTGCTCTGCCCCTGACCTGATAGAAGCACAGAGTTGCACAGCTGTGATGCTACTGGAGCAGGCCAAGAGCAGGTTCCGGCTTTTTAGTCATAATCTGCTCCCAAGTCTCCATCAGCTGTGATGGGAAAAGGACTCAGCACATCATTGATTACCCTGCACGCTGAGCTATATATAATTCCTTCCCAACATGTTAGGGAAAGAGAAGCAAAGCTTTGCCTGTACCATATTCCACATGACGTCCAATATCTAGGAAGTGATATAGTAGGTCAGCTGGATCCATTTTCCTTCCCACACTACACTGCCCAGCAAGCAGTGAGGAAAGAGTAAAATACAAGGAGACTGTAGTCACCACATTCAGTGGATGTCTGATATCAGTATCTGACTTGATTTATGCAGACTAGTGCTGTATCTCCTCCCGACCATCAGCAGAAGTGGCTACACCAGCAAGCAGAGTCACTAAAACTGCCATAGGAAACCATGATTTGATTCTGTTATGAGGTGTAGGCCTGTAAGATCAATTCACTGTTCAATATTTTTGAAAATTATTTGTTCCCTGAAAAATGTGGTCCAGTAATAACTCAGACAACAGCATGCAGAACAAAATTAAAAGCAGAAAAGGCAATTTAGGTCTAAAAAACCAAAATATTTTATTAACAGAGATGTCTGCCTTTTGCTTAGAATAGGGGTTGTGAAGCAGTGATTTTATTGTTTCGAAGCACGTAAAGCTTCTTCTTTAAAATGCAATTTATAGGGAACAACCCAATGTATCTCCAATACAGTATTCTCAGCCTCTCTCCACCCTCAGCCCCCCTCTCCCCATGGCTAAGTGCATCTTTACAGCTCTAGAAGAACATTGGCTGTTATGTGGTAGGTGATAAGGGTAATGGAAAAATCAAAGCCTGATACCTGCCCAGAGGGTACAGAAGTGACACTGGCCAAAAAGTTCCTCCAGCTGCAGACAAGCAATTCAAGCCTGTAGGAATTCCTCGCTGTGACTGAACATCAGGATTGAACTCTTCCCTGAGTAGCACCTTCCACAAGCCACTAGCTCGATGGTATGGCAGTTTCATTACAGCTTTGCAGTGTTTACAGAGTATTTAATTACTTTCCTACACCCCGTCCCTGTTTTAAGGTTTGTTTATTTGTGTCTCTATTTCTAATTTGTGTCTCTATTTCTAATTTGTGTCTGTATTTCTATTTCTAATAGGGATTTCAGTTTCAAAATGGGCTTGAAGCCAGAGATGTAAATGGAGGGCACTATTTATTGCTTCCTGAAAGATGACATGGGGCAGAGGGGAGGAGAAGAGGAGAGCACAGAAGGAGAGAGGAGGAGGGGTAACATGTAAGAAAAAATGTGTTCTTAAGATTCAGGCTAATTGAACACACCAACAGAAGAAGATAGATGATCCTCCTGGGCAATTAGCAGACTAAGCAATATTAATAAAAGAGTCTCTTAGAGGAGACCTTCAACAGAGATAAAATGGCTCAGGTGGAGGAGCTGAAAAGAAGAGCTCTGGAGAGTGATGTGGGAGGGAAGTGAGATGCACAGAGCAGCCATTAAATCAAAAATAGCTAGATTTGCAGCATAAGAGCTAAGTAAAGAGAAAGGTGGTGCTTGACAGACAGGGTGAACTTTCTGAACATTACAAGGATGTCATTTAGGAGGGCTTAACCTTCCTAGAGATGAACAGTTTCCAACATGCTGGGCCAAGATACAATGATAATGGTAGATTCAGAGTCAGCAATGGGTCTCTTTACTAAGCAGTTCTTCCAATAGCATTTATGCCTGCCTGCAGCCCACTGGCTGCTGGCACAAATGACCTGTCCTACAAGAAAAAAGAGGTCAGAGATTGACAGCTAACTTCTGTACTAGTTTTTCATCTGGTTTTTTTGTTGTTTTTTTTTTTAACACTGAATTCTCTTTCTTTAGAACCATAGGACAGAGGATTGAAAGGCATTTTCCAGGGTCATTGAGCCCTAACTACTGCAGTTTCCGGGAACATCATACAATCTCGGTAACAAACCCATGGAACTCTACTTTAAAAACAGCTTGGATTATTGCCTCACTTCCCCTTTGCTCCTGCTGAATGGCTGTTGCAAGAACCTCTGCTCTTGAAAACTTAGGAATGCTTATCAAATTTCCAGCCTAGATGTATTCCTGTCTAGGTTATACCCATTTGTTCTTGTGCCAATGTTTTCCTTTAGTTTAATCACTCTTCTCCCTCCCTGGTGTTTACTTAATTGCTTTTATCTGCTTGATTTAAGAGCTTGTTATGAAGTGGTTTTAACTGTCTTCTAGTTTGTTTCTAAGTAGACTGTACAATGCCCCAAGGGGTTTGGCAGGGGCTTTCTGTTGTCATAATTCTCTGATTATTCTTAATCCCGTGAGCCATTCCTCTATCAGGGATGGTTTTGAGGTAATTAGAAACAGCACCATCATGGTGTCACTGCTTGCACCAGGTTACTAAACCAAGAATATTAACCAAAACCCAGTCCCATTTACAGCTGTGAAAATTCAGAATGCAGACTCTTTGGGGTCTATGGGGTCCCATCAAAATGATGCTAAGACATTTTTCAATTTAGAGCAACTGAACTACGTCTTGGTCCAAGGAATAATTGGACACTGTTCAAATGGCTAGGAATATTATTCAAATATGACTGGGGTCTAAGTAAAATGTTAGCTTTCAACAGATACTCTCAGAAATAAAAATTACAATGTTGATAATATTCCTGCAACTGTTTAAACATTTATATAAATAAATATACTCTTAGATCTCGTAGTATGTACAAGAATCCCCTGCTTATTTCTCTCTCCAATATATTGCCATTTCTTTACCAAGCAGGCTTTGTACCAGAAGATAAATACTGTCCCTCCTATTCACCCACATTTTGAAATGTAATTCCTACAGCTAAATGGAGATGACTGTCTTTTATGCTGTGAGTACCTAAACCAACAGCAGCTCAATGGAAGTGTTCTACATGTGGAAAGCATCACACCAGTAATGTGTCTGCAAGACTGATGTCTTGCACTGAATTGTTAGAGCAGTTCCCCGCACAGTAAGTCCCTGGTTGCCTCCCCTTTGCTGGGACCCTGCAGCCTGACTGCGCTCAGCTAGGCAGTATGAGCAAGTGAGAGATAGCTGTAAGCTTTCCATGTACCTGTTTTGCTACTTCTGAGCCAGCAGACAGCATATGTATTTGATTTATTTAATGAATGGAAGTCTAATTATAAAGCAGAGGAAATCACTGAGGCATGAATTTATGGGCTCCCTGAGATCACCTCACGTTGACAGGAATTAGTGGTGGGAGTTAATGTTGTGGCGGCAGCAAAGATATAAGGAAGAAGGTGTATACCTGCAGGCTTTCCGTGACTCCTGGGTGGAGGAGGGACAGGGCTGAGGATGTGCCAGCAACAGAAGAGGCTCAGTTGGCAATGGCTTCAAGCAAGTATCTCCTTGAGTCCAGGATATTATGACAAGTGAAATATGGAGACTTGGATAAAAAGTCCAGCATGTTCTGACAACAGCCTGTCCCACTGTTTGGATATAACATGAAAAACTGAGTCATAAAGGACTGAAGCTATACAGTGCAACTTTGTGCCCATTTTTGGCTACATCTTGAATTACAAAAATTACAATGACTTCTTAGAAAGGAAAGCCTTGCCTTTCTGCCAATACGCTGTAATATTCCTGGAAGGGAGCCAATGTGTCAATTTAAGTACCCTCTCAAAGTGTGAGGGACTGTGATATTTCCAAGTCACAATGCCAGCTAGAGCCCTTCTGGAATGTGTGCCAAAGTCTTTCCACCGAGAAGAATGCCTCGCATTAAGCGTGTCATCCCTGGGCTGGCCCTCAGCTCCCTCCCTGCCTCTGGAGTCTCAGCTTTAACCTTCATTCCTGTATCCTGTTTCTCAGCCCCATGGAAAAAAAATGCCGTGGAAACACCCCCCATCCTCCTTTTACACTTTAATGCAAAATGAAAAATTCTCATGGCTGGCTGTTGAACAAGAACAAGGCAATCCTGCATGGGGAATTTTAATGCCACATTTTTTTCATAACCTGGATGCTGCTAAGTGTATGCAGATTGTACTCATCAGTACAGCTTATAATTTGTAGGTGTCTAAGGACCCAGCCCTGCAGCGGCGTTCATGACTATGCAAAGGTCCAGATTTGAGCTGCCCCGGTGGAAAGCAGCAGAAGTTTTGTCTAGGTACAACTTATTTCAGAAAGACTTTCTAAGACAGCATACCTCTGTCCACAAGGGCATCTCCAGACTTGTGTTACTTCCATTGATACATCAGGTATTTAGAAATCCAGCTAACCATCATGCACTTGTAGTTTAATGGAAATAAAAAGACAGCACATTTTAAGGCCTGACTGATTGAAACTCAAGCCTTTAGAAGGATATAATTAGATATATTTCCAAATGAAACCAAAATTTTTATGAGGTCAAACTGCCAACAATTGATGATTTCTGATTTGGACATAAAGAAATTTAATGTACTTTCTATGATTTTTTAAATACAGCAAGATATTAGTTTGCGCCTTGACTTCTTTGGGCCTCAAATATTTTCCATTTTTTCAAAAACATTGGAAACAAGGGGGGGGGGGGTGTCAGAATAAAAGGAAAGAAACCACAAAAGAAACATCTCCTTGTAAGTACAAAGCAAGGAGATTTTACACTTTTTCTGTAAAAAGAGGAATGGCAATTGCCCTTCCAGATAGCAGAGATGTAAAGATGGAAAGGTACAAAGAAAAGAAGCAAAACCAACCAAATCAAACCACTATCACAACTGATTTTTCTACAGTCTCTCAATACCCAAGCTGATCCTTGGCCACTGTCATTACAGGCACTGCTGATTTCCCTGATTTCAGTTTCAGTTTCCCTGACATTCTGGGTGTCTGTTACAGTAAAAAGATGAATTTGAGAAAGTCTTCATTCACAATTAATTTTAAGTAACTTTCTACAGTACTAGAGTGGGGAAAAAACCAAACTAGTCTAAAGAATTAAAAGACAATGACTAAAAACAATAGGCTTTTAAAAGTATAGATTTTAACTCAGTTTACAATTTAGGGAGGGAGATTTTTAATATTTTTCTTTGACAGTGCTGTAAGATCAGTAATTACAGAAGAGAAGAAAACCTTAATCATTTTTTATCTAGATCTTTCTTTTTAAACCAGATTTGGGCAGGAAATTATTTTTCCATCCCTACACATCAGTGTAAAAAAATAACTAAACAAAAAAAAAAAGCCCCAAACCCTGCTTGGTATTAGGGGAGAAGTTGTTCGTATTTTTATTGATTAAGGTGAACTGCATTACTCACTAGCTTCAATTTAGGATAGTCACCTGAAAAACAGGAGACCCCGATATGAACTCTGCTTCTTCCAGACTCCAGGAGGGTCCCCTAACTAATGGGCTATTGGCTGTATTGCATGTTTTGATTGTTTTGATTGCATTCCTGTTATAGCCTTAAAGATAGTCACCAGTAAACTGCTTTTTTAACTATAAAAATTGAAATGTTCATCGTATCTCGCCATTCTAGGCTTTGGCAATGATATTGTAAAGAACTCCTGTTTGAAAGTAGAGTATACAGTTGTAGGATCAAGGTTTCTAGCATACATAAAGAAATAACATCTGTTTCATTAGGCAGTTTCAGCAGTCTTGCTGCCAGAACATCATAGATTTGAAAAAAATTACAGGATATCACAACTGAATAGCAATGGGAAATTCACAGGAACTTCACATTGGTGTGAAATTATTAGATAGGTAGAAGTCTTCTAGGAAAACGGGACTAATAATCCTAATCTTGTAAAAAGTAACAGTTTAATGACCCATTTTCCCCCCGGGAGGCCCACATACACATTGTGACATAAAGTGCTTATTTTCAGCTTGAGTGTACATGTTCTGAGGTCTGAAAGATGAGACCCACCATGGTCAACACCGTGATATTTTACCCCATACTTGGCCATCATTTTAGCATCATTCCCAAGGGGTTATTACCACTTACAACTGATATACCTTGTTCTTTAGTGGTTTCGTTTTTTTGCTTTTGCTTTAAAAAAAAAGTTTTGAGAGAGAAAGAATTACGTACCCTGGGGCTCCAATACCATTATAGATGCACAACGTAAAGGCAGAGGTTATTTAGGCAAGATGAGGAAAGACACAGTTCTTGCTTCATTCCCAAGTTCCAAACCTTGAATCCTGGTCAGCTAAGTCCCGTCTGGAAATGCTGTGGTGGGGAAAAGGGGTCTTTGTAGATCTAATCAGTCATTTTTCTCCTCAGATCTATTTTTTATAATATGGGGATGAAATCTAATTCTGTACTGAGTTTTGCACATACAGCCCAGAAGAACTGATTTCAGGTGTTATGTAAACGATTAACAATTCTAAATCTCATTTAAACACACACATACCATATACACACTGTCACATAGCTCACGTATTCAGAGAACTCACAGCATTTCTGCCACCTCTGTTGAAAGAGCTGTGAAATCCAGGCAACTTGCATTGGGTTTTTCTTTTTTGTTTTGTTATTCAGTCCATCACTTTTCTTTTACAATTAACATGGAAATACTAACTTTTCTCCCTAGTTAGATCTTTGGAGGGGTTTTTTTTGTTTGTTTTTAGGTTTGTTTTTTTTTTTAATTAAGAGATACAGTAAAGGAGATCCTCCACTGCTGTAAATCAGGATAGTGCCAGTGATTTAAACAGATGGTCTTTTGAGACTGACTAAGGATCTAATGTTCAGGGTATGTGTTCTCTTTTAGCTGGATATGGGGTAAATTAACACAACTAGATTTCTGTAATTGCTTAATCTCACAGAAAGATAACAGATCAGGCTGAGAAAGAATACATATATATATCTAAGAAAGAATACATATATACATATATATAATTTAATCCGTATATACATATATATAATTTAATTGTAATCTATATGTAATAAATATATTTATTTTAAATAAAGATAATAAATAACAATATAAATGCACTATTAATACATTTACATTTATTAATATTTGAATTTAGTTATTAATGATATTTACATTTATAAATATTCATATTTAATGTATTTACATCAAGGAAGTTGCTTATTTGCTAGGTTTTTTAGGACTTAGAAAACCGGAATTTAGGCCAACTTTATAGCTGGGAGAAGCTAGCCAGAATAACACAGATCAAAATTTGGAAACCCACATGGGCACAACAGGCTGACCATGAACAACCTTGGAGTGTCTTTTGTCACACTTTCCTCAGCCATAATTTGTGATCAAGTAATAAAACCGAAAAAAAGTATGTGTTGTCAATTAGCAGTCTTTGCTTAGAGAGAAAAAAGCCTTCCCTAATGGCTAAAACTTGGCTTCTTCTTCCTAAGGGAAAAACTGGTGGGGACTCACTCCTCACACATAACCCAGTCTCAGGATTAAAGCCTCTACAGACGAGGGGCTGGGACAGTCTTTTCTTTGCAAGTGAGAGGAGCAAGTTGCTTGGAGAATCCACAGAGAAACTCTGAGTCCATTTCCCATACATTTTCTTTGCTCCTACACTATCTTTCACCTTCGGCTGTCATAGACATCTCGCAGTCCCTCCAGAGAGGGTCGAGCTCTCTTCTCAGTTATGCTGGTGAAAATCCAGAGACTGTTTTGGAAGTATCCTGGGTTTTAATCTTTGTTTGGCTTTGGCTACCGTGCGAGCTGATCCCATAATACACTGAGTCCTGCTATTAAAATTCAAGGTCTTGGTAGTGATTTTACGCGTGCTACTTTTTCACTACTGCAAACCCACTGGTTTAATTGAGCTTGTTACTGATTTACATCTGCAAGGGACATTTACACGGCCAGAGCGGCAGCTGAATGAAGTGACCTCCACAGAGGACTGGGCCTGTGGTTTGTTTATGAGAAACCGATACGGGGCTGAAAAGCTGGAGTGGTGATTACACAAACCGCTTGCCTGCTTCAGCTCCGTCCTGTGTGCCAACAACAACAGTGTAACGCACTTTCGGAATCAAACCTGCTCATGAAAGCTGGGGATGAATGGAGGCAGCAGTCAATGAGCAGGACTCCTGCCAGCTTCCAGCCAGTGCGGGCGTTTTGTTCCTTTTTAGTTCACTCGGTAGCCAGATTACTCTTGTCTCTGGTATTGGGTGCAATTCAGAGGTGCCGCAGGAAACCAACGGGAACATTTTGAGAGCTTTGGCACCGTCCCCACTGGCAGCAGAAACCATCCACTCAGTGTTATATCCTTCCTTTGCCCACCCCCATGACGTTTCCCAACTCCTCCCAGCTCCTAATTTAATTTTACCACTGAATAACATACTGCAGTTTATTCAACTACGTCTTCATTTTTAAAATTGGAATGCTTGCATTTCCTTACTTGTACCTATTAATGAACTTGAGACACAGTTATTGTGGGGGGAAGAGTCAGGAATAAAAATAGTATAGATAGTATATACAGATAGAATTAAGCATATATACTTTTATAAGTGTATATAGATATATTTGCTTTAATAACGAGAGAGAGAGAGAGAGATGTATACATCTAAGCATATAAGCTGCTTATAAGTACTGTCTAGAGAGATGAACGTTTTAAAATACATAAATGCTTGTTGAGGACCATACAACATTTAGTTCTTCATCACTGAAAGGTGTGATAGAAATGGAAATGAACCTTTGAAAATCACTGGGTAATTTATATGCTATACTGCTCACCACTAAAAGAAGACAGAAGTCATTACAGTAACAATGAAAAGGAGTTCAGAGGTCAGCATGTTGGAAAAGCAAAGATGATAAAGGATGATAAAGGCTGGATCCTCACCTGCAATAAATCAATACGCCTTTGAATGAATCAACAGAGCTTCTTTAATTCCCTGCTCTTCCTGTGAAGTAATTAAGTGTTTCTTTGTAAAAATTTTCCAATGCATTTAGGGGGGGAAAGGTTAGCCAGTTTTCTATTTAGAGAACACAAACAAAAAGGTGTAAATTTTATTGTTATAAATTCTTGTAGCTCCACTGAAGCAAAAGAAACAGCTGCTTACACCTGCTGTTGATCTAACACAGCTTAGCACCTTTCTAAAACATCTTCTAATGTCTCCAAGCACTCACTTGAGGTTTTGTCATTTTGTTTTAGTTAGATAGGGGAAAAAAACCCTCTAGAAAGATAAAGGGAAAGGCTTAAAGGAATGGAATGCAAAGATCTGTGGGCTAAGAGGAAAAAAAACAAATTAAATTAAGTTTTAAGCAAAGACAAAAAAGGCAAATACTAAAATTTAACTTGTGAATATATATGAAAACTATTCAGAAATTGCAAAATGCTTTAAGTTTAAAACTCCCTAAATTTTGGAACTGCTCCTAAAAAGGGATAAAAATAAATATATATGGAGAAATACATCAGAATTACTATGATTTGTAACATTTTAAGAGAGTATATGATTTTATAAAGGTGGTATTAATAAGATTTGCTTTACATTTTTACAAAGAGGCAAAACACTACTCACCATCTCTCATACACATAACTAGAAACTAAAGGCAGATAAATAGCATTTATTATGCTTTAAAGACTGTTCAAAACTGAAATTCATGTGCTAATATTGCAAAAAATGTTTGTCCTACATTGAGATACAAATCCAAAATACCGCTTTTTTATATATATTTGTCATTTAACTTTCTGACCAAATAGAAATAGTCCCGAGCAAACTATTTGGGAACATATTTCTTTTCAGCTTTGTTCAACACAATCTCCCTTCACTCAAGATCTCCTTAGGATTCGTAGGAACTGTATTTTAAAGTTTTCCTGTCACCATTCTTTTGTAGTCTTGGGTTGAATGCTGTTTCTTGAGGTACACTTTGCTCCTCTGATGTCTGTGACCGACATTTTTTAGGCCTCGGGATTAAATGAGATCCATCGTGCAATGAGTTTAGCCTGCACAGGAAACCAGTATTATGAGATAACCTGAACTGCAGCTCCCAACAATATTGTGGAAGAAAGGGAGAGCCTGATCAGTGCGAAACTACCCCAAAAGAAACAATTCTGCTTGAAAAATATTTTAGCGTCACTAATATCAACCTAAAAGGAGTTTCTTACTTTCCCCCCTCCCCCTCCAGTGAACAACCAAAAAGTTTGTGGAAAACTCTAACTTCCTTCGTAAAAAGAAATACAGCGGTTTTCATAGAAACTCAGACAAGCAGTCCAAGGCAGGAGTCCAGTTTACACTGTGGTCACTTCTGTATCACTCTGGTAATGAAGAGGAGATACATATAACATGAGCAAGAAATTACCTTGGGTTCACCAGTTTTATTCATTTTGTTTTCAGCTGGATGTAAAGCAATTTTATTCTCAGTGGGTTTTAAACCCTTTGACACTCACTTTGGGCGATAAAGAGAGTTTCTGAACTGCCTAAAACCTGATAAAGGGACCATTTTACCTCTCTGTTGGTCACAAAGCAGTTAAAGAATCAGTATACATATTCAATGTTCACAAAGCTGGAAGACTTTCATAATCATATCTAGTAGAAGAAAAAGGCCTTTTTCTTTATGTCTTTCTTCCAACAACCCAGACCAAAAGCAAGGACATTTCTCAGCAGAACAGCCACCCGCCAGCAAGGGATCACAATGTTTATCCACCTCCCTGGGGGCTGAAGTGTGCTTTTCCGCTCTTGTTATGTTAACCCCTAACACCAAATGTTAGTCTTGCCTGCCTTGTGTATGACATTGGCAGGCACAGGGGAGTTACAAAAAAAAAAAGATTATTTTGGCTCTTCACAGCAAAAAAACGAAGATGGACCATTTGTGCATACTTTCAGATGCTGTCCTGTGATTGCTAAATATTTTCTGGCTGTGTTCTCTCAGTCATATCCATCCGTAATACAGGAGGTCCAGTACTTAATCCATGTTTGCAAAGTTGTGGATGTTTTGTTTGAATCTTAGATTTGAAGTGCGCAGGAAGAGACTTGCCATTACCGTTCTGCTCTCTTACAAGGAGGCTAGGTCAGAACAATCATTGTATAAGCCAGAAAACCCCAACTCCACTTCGGTAGAAGTTATTAACAAAATATTCAGGATGAGATTTCCTGCGTCATTTGTACTGCACTATGCCAGAACAGAGTCGTCAAAGGGTGTTAAGGTTTTAATGCAAGCTGTGTGGAAATCTATTAATCAAAATACAATTTTTGCAATAAATACATAAATATAAGGTAAGTATTGCAGTAACATGTCATTTTCCAATCCTTCAGCTTAAAATACTCACTGAACATTTTTTGAATAGCTGATCCAGATTGATCTTACTGATAACTTGGTTTTTAAGTAGACTTTGAGATTCCTTTCAAGTACAAAAGTTTCAAAACCAAAATTATCTTTTAAGTAGAGATTTCAGTACTTTTTTTTAATCAGACCTAAACCTACATTTTTTCCTCAGATAAAATGTTAATAAAATGGTTTGGTTGTTTTTGGGTTTTTTCCCCACAGAAACAAAACTGTTGTATATTTTTGTTAAAATACAGTGACAAAGTGAACATCTCATTTGAGATCTTGGAAACGTTCAGTACCAGCACCAACTGTTCGTAATAATCTGGGACTAGTGGCAAAGGACTATGTTTTCATGTCAGAGCTAGACTCTGGGTGCATTTTTGAGTATAGACGATAACTATTCAATTGTAGTGTTTAATAACTGGCCTGAGTAGGCAGTAGTGTGAAATAACTGCAAAAGTGATTGTGCCTCAGGCCATTGTAGAAGAAGCAGAGTCATGTCTTATCACCTTCCTCTGCCTGTTGACATGATTTTGTAGCCTCAGTGTGCATAAATTATCTTTGTTTCTCTGAATTCCTCTAACTGCAGTTATTCTTGTGCTTTTCAGTACTATTTACTTCAACAAGCTATTCCATTCACTTGTCTTCTTGTTTGCCTCTCACCTCCTACACACTATCACTGTACCTCCCTTTTTTCACACAAAATCCAGAATCAGTCTTATGAAAGGGTAGATGACGTGTTAAGCACTTGGTTGGGACCATAGAATGTGTGTTATACACACAACCCCGTGCATGCAGAGCATAAGGAGGTGAAATTGTCCATACATAGGGGTCAGTGATAGCAGCCTGCACATTGAAGAACAGTTGCAATGATAGACAAGCACTTTAGAAAGAAATCACTGTAGATCACACAGTATTGGCGTATCCAGCTCATCTCTGTTGGGAGATGAAAAAGAGCCATGAACTGAAAAACATCCAGGAGATTTTAGTCCAAGGCACCAATTATATGCAAGCTGAAATTCATAAGCACAGTGTGCACCATACAGACACCCTAAAAACACAGACCATACCACCCCACCAGGCATCTGGGCAGTAAGGACCTCTCTGTTGTCATGCAGTAGTACAACTTCTTAATAAACTCACACTTAAACGCAAATCCCAATCTTTGAATGTTTTTTATATCTTCCTTTCACAGGGACAGCATGATTATGCTAAATCTGTGCATCCCACACAGCCATACACGAGACTGTGACACAAGCATTAATTGCTAACCAAGCTCCACAACAGTAGGGGGTGTTTTAACAGCACAAGCCATTTATGTGTGAGCAGGGACATGTCTACTGCCTTTTAATAAGTAACCCAAGGATAATTCCATAGAAGTTTTGAATGTTCTTCATTTTATTAAGCTGATTCAGAATATCATCCCTGGGAAAAACACAGTGAAGCATGGAAATTGCCTTAAACAACTTGAGATGGGACTGCAACAGAAATGACATGTGGCATTTCTCTCAGTGTGGAGTAAGACATGTTGCATGGTTATTTTTTTCCAAGTGAAACAATTACAACTTGCTGTAGGTATCACATCACAGGATGAAAGCTGGGGGGGGGGGGCTAGGAAATGTGTTGGTCCTAGCTGGGCATTTTTAGGAGGATTTTCTGAAATTTACTCACTTGCTCAGTCAGAACCCAGATCTGTTACCATTTTAGATACAGTACAACATCCGTTCCTTTCTTGAGATATTTCAAAAAATAGAAGTCTTACACAGAAGAAGGGAGAAGGTTGCAAAAAGTTAAGGGAACATACAGGGAAGGTATCAAGATGATGAAGAAAGTGAGCTAATCACTGAGGATGTGGAGTTTGGTATGGACAAATTTAAACGTGTGATTATTTGTTTAAAATTCTGGGCCTAGCCCAGTATAGTCATATTTCCATAAAGAAATCAGGGACTCCTGGAGTTTTGCTTTATTTGGGGTTGATGGGAGCCAAAATATTTGTCTTTATCAGCTGCGTTCTCACTGCAGCACCGACTAGTGCCTTGCTGCAAGAATAATCTCTAATTTCAGAAGAACTAGCCATGCAAAAAAGTTTTATTTGCTCTCAGGATAAAAATTTCATCTTATTCACTTCATAATGTTTAGGCAGAGACCATGATAATTAAGAGAAAGCCAAGATGCACACTTAGAGTATAAATAGTGTCATGAAAACTGTCCTTAATACCTTTAGATTGCAACTACTTACACACATTTCAAGCCATTATACAACATAATGACGTCTTGCTTTATATTAAAAGGAAAGCCTGCAGGGATAGAGTCTGTCTGTAACAAACACCACTGGCTACTGAGAGAAGCCATCCATACTGGGGAATTACCTTCATCAGGACCTTCTCAGCAAGGAGAAAAAGGACTGAATTAAACACTAAAGCAAATATGAAAATCAAACACAGCATGTGTATTACAGAGAACATACATGCAATAACCTCATAACAGTTGTAAAGCCCCATGAAGTTTCCTATTGTTACTTGTGTGACCAAGCTTGCATGACTCATGCATTAGGCTTTGCCAGGCATGGACAATTGTGTGACCATGCCCATCTTGCTGTAATAAACACTCTCTGTTGCCCTCTGCTCAACACGTGGTTTCTTCATTTTCCTTCCTTGCAGGGCATTAACCTCAGTTGCTATTCTGGTCCTCTTGGTGCTTGATAAAGAAGTGACTCAACTACAGAACTAGAATGAGACACATGACTGACAACAAAACATGTGAGTAGGAACCTTTTATACAATCACAGGTGTGGGTTAAACATCAATGATATTTGGGAAGAGAGATTTGCCATGACCATGTAGCAGAACAGTATTTGGCATGAGCTGCCTGAGAGGGCAGAGAGAAAAGAACTTAAACTTAAATTCAGGTATGGACAGCCTGAAGCACAATCAGTCTCAACTGTCAGTAGTACTATTCAATCAAAAGAACATGCTGGATTTTTCTGTTCAGCCTCTTTTTTTCCCCCTCCTCCTATGATGAGAGATGGGACAAAAGCCTAGCAAAGACATGCCATGAAGTCTTCAGACTGAGAAGAAATTATAATTTTAAAATCTTCTCTGCCTTCACTTTTTTCCTTATTCCCCCGATTCCTTATAGGCTGAATTTTTCCTTCCTCTCCTTCCAAATAAAAGTGGGGAAGGATGGATTCTGGGTGAAAAACGTTTGTCCGTTTACTTGGTTAAAAAAGAGACACATGGCAATGAAAAAAAGGTATACTCTTTCTTTGACTTGAGATCAAAAAAGGCTCTGAGCATGCAAAAAACCCTGCTGCCTGTTCACACAGTTCCTAAGGAGTAGTCCTGACTGTAAGTGTAGTGCATCCTTGATCAGCTATCTTCATGGGTGCCTCTCACACTGCACGCAGACCACCAGCACATACCTTGCCTGAGCTCAGTACTGCATGATGCCTCCAGGCTCTGGTCCTTGGAGCCCCACATGTTCCAGGGGGGAATTTGTGGCTATACCAGAAGCTGCCTTTGCAAGCTTGCTTTCCATACAGAGAGCCTATCTGAGCTTGAAAGCAGGCTCTGGACTTGTGTGTTTCCACTCAAGCCCATGCCACTTGCTCAATCGGGACTCTTCCAAACCTTAACAAATTCATGTTGGGGTCCTGCTCCTACAGTGCATGGAAGACCCTGTTGGTCATGGAAGACCAGTGCATGAAATCACTGCTTACATCTAATACTAATAAACTGAGCATTCCTGGGCACTGAGGCCAACAGGCATGGAGCAGCCCATGTCCATGCTGATGACCTGCCTACAAGAGGGTAGGGGCATGCAGATGGGCCTGGAATGGTCCAGCTGCCAGACCTGCCTGGCAGCTGCTGGGGAGACCACTGTTTGAAACAGTTCCAGTTCAAGCCAGGGACTTCCTAACGGTTCACTAGTTCACAGACAATCACAGTGAGCTTAAACTTAATACTATAGACAGATGCATTAAATGTTTTGTCTATAGACCCTGAAAGAGTATTTAGGCAGCTAGATGAGTGTACTGCCTAAGTTTGGGAAATATCCTATTTTTTTAAAAAAGATAGGCTAGGATCAACAGAAAGCATAGTTTGGCCCAGAATTGTTTAAAACCCCTTGCCTGTACATCTGCATTAGCTCAAATGGGACTTTCAGTTTTAGGCTGCCTGAAAGGCGATCCATGCCATGTTTGCTACCCTGCCCCTCCTCCAGCAGATGTGATTTCACACTAAGCTTTTAGAGAATTAGAATGCAGAAGCTCAGCCAAATGGGCATCAGCATCCATCAGATAAAAAGTTTGAATAAAAATTGCTTTAATTCAAATAAAAGTGCCTTATAAGGTCAGAACACACAAATACTAACTACAGGGTATACAATCTAGTGCTGAGAAATGTCCCACTGACTTCAAAGGCCGACTTCTGCTGTGAAACACACCTCGTCAGCTGTACTTTGAATCAAGACGTTTTCTATTCTAGTAAACATAATCTTAGAATAAAAAAAAGAGCCTTAACTAAATTATTTTATGAAAAATGTCATTGCCCAATTGTATTTCCATCATTACACTAACTTTTGTTGCTCCTTGCAAGTGAGTGAGCAAGGCTGGGGAGCAGTTCTTTTCACAGAGTGTTTTACTATTTTACCTTCCTTTCTTTGCTTTGCATTATTTTCTATTTCTTCCAGTAGGGGAAACTGACAAATGAGAAGAACACTTATATTTCACACTAAGATTAGGAATGTAAACACAAAAGTCAGGTCACATTTCCCTGTGGCTGGAGTATTATCAGATGTATTGTGTGGAACTGCCTTTCATTTCAGTGATGGGTTACCTGCTTGAATTTAACAGACACAGCTGATGCCATGTTGGCAAATCAGCAATGCTTTGAGGCTCTTCACTTTGGAACTGCTTGACTTAGTGGTAGATATTTGTATTTTTATTTTTTATTTTGAAAAAATATATTTGTCTTCTCCTTTTCCTTCATTCTCTTTCAACTTGCTTCAGATAGTATAGTTCCACTGGACCTCAAAGATACAGAAGCATCAGTCCAGGAGAGAAAAACGGTACTGAGGGAGTACTGAGGTATCTCCCTTCTGGGGAAATTTTAGTGTGTACTAGTGTTTTAGTAAGCAACTCTGCTGTGTGTAGCAGTCAATTCCCCCAGTGATAAAGTCCTTAGTGTCCCAAACCAAGTAA
Source organism: Gymnogyps californianus (assembly GCF_018139145.2). NCBI lineage: Eukaryota > Metazoa > Chordata > Aves > Accipitriformes > Cathartidae > Gymnogyps > Gymnogyps californianus. Next base: position 136,365,493 of record NC_059471.1, read on the forward strand.
CCCCAGCCAGCAGCTAAGCACCATGCAGCCGTTCCCTCACTACCTCCCCCCGCTCCCAGGGTGATGGGGAGGAGAATCAGGAAAGAAGGCAGAACTCATGAGTTGAGAAAAGAATGGTTTCATAACTAAAATAAAATATAATACTAACAGTAATAACAATGAATAATAATAATAATAATAATAATAATAATAATAATTGTAATGAAAAGGAATATAACAAAAAAAAGAAGAGGGGAAAAAAAGGAAAAAAAAACAGTGATGCACAATGCAGTTGCTCACTACCAATGCCTGAGCAGTGATCCGCCCCTCCCGGCCAGCTCCCCCCTGTTTATATACTGGGCATGATGTTCTATGGTATGGAATATCCCTCTGGATAGTGCAGGTCAGCTGCCCTGGCTATGCTCCCTCTCAGCTTCTTGCACACCTGCTTGCTGGCAGAGCATGGGAAACTGAAAAGTCCTTAACTTAAGACCAGCGCTACTTAGCAACAACTAAAACATCCGTGTGTTATCAACATTATTCTCTGAATCCAAAACACAGCACTGTACCAGCTACTAAGACGAAAATTAACTCTATCCCAGCCAAAACCAGGACACCAAGGCATATGGATACCTAAAAGAAACTTCCTGAATGATTTCACTGGGGAGTTTTCTTCAAAAGCTAGGTCAGAGCACTAAGTACATGATGTTCCAGAAAATATTTGTTTTCAAAGATGATGTAAGTCATACAGTCATGAGAAAGATGGGCTGAGAGAGACTACCTAGACCTCCCCTTGCCCCAGTGCATGATCAGTTACAGCCTTGTGGGTCCTGACAGATTTTGTTACCCTGTTGGTGTGTACCTTCAATGAGACAGACATCACAGCAGCCCCAGGCAACCAGTTCTGGAGCTTGGGCTCTCCAGTTTTTCCTCATGTCTAACTTGAACCTGTCTTGCTGCAACTTATTAATTCTTGTCCCAGTCATTCAGGATGCGAGCTGGTCTCTTCTACGCAGAAGCTTTTTATGAACTTGAAGTATTCAATCATAGCACCTCGCAAGTTCTCTCTTCTTTAGTAAGCAATGCCAATTTTTCATTTTTTGTCATGTGTTATGTTTTAAACTATATTACACATTTAATCATTGCTTCTGTCATTTTCCAGGTCTTCTCTGACTTGAACTTGTTCACAACTGGATCCTACATCCCAGCTGATGTCTTACAAGAGTAATTTATGTACCTTGCAGGCTAGGCACCTCTTTATATGTCCCAGTGTGGAATTTATCTTCCTTGCAAAAGAATGGTGCTGTGAATCCAAATATCTTCTTCCTCATCTAGGATCATTAAAAACTGAAGGTACCTCTTCCCAGTTCCAGCATAAGTACTGAAAACAAACTTCTTCATGTAGCTTTGACTTTTTTTCTTAGCATTTATGTCAGTAAGAAAAGACTTTTTTACAGATAGTCATGTGAGTTCTCTTCAACTAATTTGGTAATCATAACAAATGAGTAGTGGCTAAAAGTATGCCTATTGTTACAAGGAAGATTTTTTTCTTTCCCAAAATGGTGCCTATCATCAACTAACCTTGTTCTGCTGCAACAATTCTTAATTATTCCTGCAATAAAGACTGTCTCTGGAAAAATTAGATACCATCAGAAAAAGGCAAATATTACGTAAGTCCAAAATATGTGCTAAACTGATAAGTGATGTAACACATCAGTATAGTAGAGAGGTTTGTAATGATCCATAGCTCTATTGCCAAAACATAGCTATATATTGGCAAGTGTAAGTGCCCTCTTGTATATTACTTAATATATAGCTTTATTTTGATACAGGAATACAGATCCCTACATTTCATTAAACAGGGAAACTTTGAAATGAAAAATATGTGTAAAACACTTAAAACTATGTTGTGTGTGTGTAAAATATTTCACATGAGCAAGTGCTAGTAGTTGTACTTAGGCACAAAAGTCTGTTACATATTATTTTAATTAATACTATATTTATAATCCCATTTAATCTCACTTTGCTAATTCTCAGTCACGAAAATAGGTTTACAGGTGAACTACATAAAAGCTAACTTTCTGAAGTGTATTGCTTTTAGGAATAGATCTGAAGAGCAATGGCTTTCAGGGTGTGACCCTAATTCATGGTTATTGCCCTGCATATTTTCCATTCTACCTCTTGGCATGTCTACAGCTCTGGGTACATGTTTTTCACTGTGTCATCTTTGATCTACCATGTTAATTGTTCTGAGCTGTTGTAATTATTTTAAGAATTTATCAGATTATTTTTTAATGAAAGAGGAAAAACTGCAGAAGACAACTTTCCAAGAAATGTGTATCAGAACCAGATCTGACCTCGTTTGTGAATCTTGCTTGGAGTTTCTTTTTAATACTTCTGATTTCTCTAGCCTGGGTGTAAGACTGTAAGGAAAACTCAAATGTGAGCATACATGATGGTTCAAGTTCAGCACTAACGCAAGTGTATGGAAGGTCAATGTCAATGAGGTTTCAGCAATTCTTTCAGCTCTGAAATAGCACCACTGGTATTCTTAAAATAAGATTTAAATAATGTTTCAATAAATAATTTCTAAAATAACTTATTCTTTCCCACCATCATTTCCACCAGTTAAAGAAAACCATGCTTGGATTCATTTTTATTTTTAACAAAATATTACAACACATGCCAAGGAAAAATCTTTCCTAGAGATGTTGTCAGACCCTTTTTTAAATTCTGGAAACTCAAACAAAAGCGATTTTGACATTTGAAAGGCGAACAGCCTCCTATATTGAAGATCTTAGACAAAATGTTCGGAGCTAATCTTCTGCTTCCATTTCTTCTTCTTTGTCTTTAATTCAAAGCTGTCATCTCATAGATGGAGGACCATATGGCTGGAGCGCACTTCCATCGCAGGTAAGTCTTGTTTGTCGATGCATATCAAAACCATCACGGGAACAGCACAAACTGGCTGAAGCGCATGTGATGTCCCTGCAGGCATTCCACCTTTCAGTATCTATTCGGGACTTCAACCACAAAGTGGAGCTGTTGCAAAAGCTAACGGTTAACGGGGAAAACCAACTCCCTGCTTTTATAATGACCCAAGGCATGTATTAAACCCAATGAAATTTTCATCCATTTACGTACTCACATGCACGTCTTCTCTATACATATTCAGTTTTTTAACATCAAACGCAATTACAGTGGTATCTGTTCATAGGTAGAGAAAAATACACATCTTCAAAGTATATAAAATGTTACATATTTTGAAGTCTGATCAAGTGCCTAATTAATCAGATCAATGTCTAGTAATTATTCCAATTAAAATCCCCAGAATTTAAAGATGACTTTCTACAGCATGCTTTGAGCAATATTTCAAATTCTTCAAGACAGAACAGAGACTTGTTCAAAGTAACAATTTTTTTTTGCCATGTGAGAACCTCAGATCCAAGGGTGACATGCAAAATAAGGTGACCATTTGGGAGCTTTATTGTTTCTCATAAAAAATTCAGAAACATATTTAAAATGTAAAAAAAATCCACTTGTCCTAAGGGTAAGCATTAAAAAAAACACCCACCCCCAGAATAACAGATGAAGATGTAAAAATATCTAGAAAAAAACAGCTTCAGAGCAACAGAAACGTCTTTAGAGGAAAGGTTGGAAAACTACAAGGACCAAACTTGTCTCCATTTTCTATAGCTGTGAAAACACCCTGTCTACAATGCTTTTTACAGTGCACACATATTTGGCAAGATTAAGGTGTCACATCTCAAATTACAAGGCGTCTGATTGCCCACAGACCCAGACACAAGTACAGGGCAGAACCCCTCAACTTGTGCAAACTGCCTGGCTCTGATAGGTTTGCCTCCCGTCAGAGGTAGGCAGCCCCTTTGCCTAGGACATTTACTTGTAGCCTACTTATTTTCCTTCTTTTTTTGCTGGGCTAGCTGCAAATGCAAAGTTCCCGGGCTAGGGCTGTGTTCAGATGCTTAACCCTTTGCCTACCTTTGGAGGAGCATTCACCAGCCACAGAAAAATTTTTTATTCCTAGCACTGTTTGTCTACTTCAAGAGATTAAAAGCTGAGTCACATTTTAGGCATTTCTCAGATCTGACTACAGTGCTGGGGCTGGGGGGCGACACAGGATTTAATTCTGATTCCCTCCTGTTAGCTGAAAAAGCTCTAAAAAGGATGGAAACAGCATTCAGCCAAATGGTGAAGACAAAAAGGCTCTAGAGTTATTCAAGGTTTGAGTGGTTTTTTGATTGGCAGAGCAGTAAGTTTCAGTAGAGAATTCTTCGGAGGCAATGGTGGAAGACGACTCTTTCCTTCTCCATCTGGGTAGTTAGAGGTAATAAGCGACTCAGGCAGAATTTATGAGACAGATACAATTTGTAGAGTTCAGAGTTCCCTAAATAGGATTATTTTATGGTTGAAAAAAGTCAGATGAAGGACAACCACAACAAACAACACCGACTGTATTTCAGTCCACAGTGGAAAATATTTCAATAAAACTGTGACAACTATCTAGGTAGATTAAAATGTCTTAAAGAAGATGATACAATGCTGTGACAGCACGAGAGGGCTAATCATCCTTACACAAGAAGGGGAAAGAGGAAAAATTCCTTGGTTAAATAACAAAAGAAAAAACTTCATGAGCTACTAAGGGAAGTATTCTTTAAGGAAACAATCTCGTGACTCTTAAGATTTGAAGTGTTGTATCGTATCTTATATGACCATGTTCTTATGGTTATGACTTGTTCAATTATGCTTAAATCAAATAGAAAAGAAAGATGACTTAAGCATGTAAATTTAGAGGGAGACTTAGAGGCATGCAGCTAAATTTATCAGCCATCTCTGTGAGCAATCACTCTAAATAAAAAGTTTGGAAAGCAGTCGCTGCTGGTTGCTGATGAACTTTCCATGTTTTTGGCACTCGCCATCCTTTACTTAATGGACTAATCTGCAAATCAAAACAGGAGGAATATCTGGACACAAATCCATCCTAAGGTCTGTTCTTAACACTGGATATTTCTCCCAACACTTATTTTTGTGTCACGGGGGGTGACTTGGTTGACAGAAATGCTGACCAAAGAAATGAATTTGTCTAAGATTTGGAAGTAATAAAAAAAATAAAATAAAAAAGAGGAGCCAGAGGGAGAGAGCAGAGGCTTATGGCATTCTAGTTCTGTGTCTCAATTTCACCTGTTTTACATGTCCTATAATGACTTCTGAATATGGGTAAGAATAGCAACACATGCTGGCAGTTTGACCAAAGGGTGTGCGTGTGCATGTGTGTGAGTGTGCATGTGGGAGACAGAGAGAGTATGGGGAAAGGGGGGGGGGGGGGGGGGGGGGGGGGGGGGGGGGGGGGGAGGGGAGTGAATAGACCATTAGAGTGCAAACACAGAGACATTCCTGCAATAAAATACTTGTCTTCTGAGAATCGCAGTCCGGAAGAGATGGTTATGATTTAACAAAAGAATCCTCTAAAATGTTCCCTGGTGCTAATACTGTTCTTAATAATATGAAAAGATTTTGCCAGGAAGAGGAATAAAACCGTCAATAGGATTAAAAAAAAGAAAATAGGCACATGATGGTTTTTTTAGAGCACACAGGGGAAAAAATGACCTTTACGACGGTGTTGTCATTTTCAAAAAAATGACTCATTCTCTGAAATTCCCCAACCAGGCAAGGTTATTATAAATAGTAGGTAGGGAAAGCAGAGCGTGGCAATAAAGGGGTTAATCTGCAGAGCACAGAGCCATCTGGCTGAGCTGGTTTGTTATAATCGAGCAGATTATGTTCACGGGACTCAGAGTTTAAGGCTCCTCTCCCATACAGCAACTCTGCGCAACCCAAGCAGACCAACTTTGGGACTTTGAATGAACATATTTACATCCACCTTTCTCTTCATGTCGACTTTTCTGGAAACATTCACACGGATGCCATGGTTACTCCTACCACGGTAAGGGAAATTTGACGTTTTCTAATGGGGTCCTAAGAGGGCGGGGAGGGGAGGGGGGGAGAGGGGTCCTTTAAAGAAGTATAATGGGGAGGAGGGGGGGTCTTGTAAGCAGTAGATCTGTCCCAAATGTTGCCTTTCCCATTGTGCCTCCTCCTCCCCCCACCCCTACTTGCCCTATAGCTTGCTTTAGTCCTGAGGTTCCTCTCTCCTTCTGCTCTGCACACTGTTGTTCAGGTCCCTGGCAAGAAAACAGCAGAGGAGAAATGTGAGGTGCTAAAGGAATCTGATTTAAAAGGCAAAAGCAAAGGAGACTCTTGGTTTTATTTTAAGAGGGAAACCAGTAACTTCAGATACAACAAAAGGGCTTGCAAATCTTGAACGTGGATTGCAAGAACCAGCCTCAGCATACATAGCATGCTTGCCCTCAGGGAAAGTTAAAGCCCGTGACAAGCAAAGTCAAAATTCCCAATTTCTAGACCTCGCCTGTCTCAGGTAACTAACTTCACTGGAGCTTTTTTTTTGTGTGTGCCAGACACTGGAAACCCTATTCATGACCTTTGAATCAATCCCATTTACTCAAACCCAAACACTAAATTCTCTGGGAGGAACTGGAGATCAAAAGATTCCCTGCACATCTGTGTCTAGGTGAAAAAGAGACACTCACTCTGTGCTAGGATGGCAGGAAAACTATTCTTACGCTGCAATTTCCAGCGTTTGGTAAGTGCCTTCTAGGAAAGCAACACACAACTAATCAACACAGACTCACATACAGAGAGCAAAATAGAAAGCTGTTTCTCATCTAAACAGCTGAAATGCAGCTTAAAGCGTCAGTTACTGGCGAGTCCTTATGGAGACACCAAACTGCTATTAGCCAAGAGGGGAAAAAGTCCTTGAATGGTTTAGATAGTTTTCTGATCAGTTCTTAATCCTTCATTAAAATAAACGGGAAAGCTCTGTGTTGGTCTTATCTCTTGAACTATAAATATGCAGTATCCGGAGAGATGGATATTTTGGATTGAATAGGGCTGCTATGCGCACATTCTCTGGTTCCTATATGGCAAAACCAGTTATTTAGAGATGACTCTGTGTGTGTGAGGGGGGTTGCTTCCCCCCTCTCCTTTTTAAATTGACAGGGATGTGTGCTATATGGTCCAGTCAATTGTTCTGAGCTACAACCTTTCAGAAAGCACTCTTTGCTCTTAGGCTCGTGTGATTTGTTGCATGAGGAGTGCAAATGGTATGTAAAGTTTGCCTTTACATTGTGCCTTCAGGAAAACACCCAGACAAATAGAAGAGACATTCTCAGGCACAGAAATACCTGATCTGTGCAAGCCTGTAAGTGGAGGAGTGGTGCAAGAAACACCTATAAATAAGATGTAAGAAAAAGGAAAATCTAATATTAAAAAAAAGAAAAACTCACTTTGTGGCAAGGCAGACAAAAGCAGTAGAGAATGGAAGAGAGTTCGGCATGGTTCCAGCTGCTAGTAGTAAAAAGACTGATCTTAGATACACGTGTCAGTACCAGGAGCTCTGTGTGTGAGCACAGTGGGGGAGGAAAACTAGGCATGATTGCAGGTGGTGGTCCCAAAATATGGGGAGAAGAGGATGTACCAGCAGACCCAGGAGGGGAGTGCTTTGTGTAGAAGGGTGCTATATGTTGAGGTATGTAATACATGTAGGTTTAGAATTTTTTTTTTTTTCCCAGGGAAAGAAAAACTAAATGGTACATAGAAAGATAGATACAAGGAATTTGGAGGGAAAGTGTTATATACCGAAAATAAACTGCTATGATGTAATAAGTGTTGTGTATTGGGGTAATACGGTTAGGTGAGCCATGCAAAGGTGGTCAGCTTAAAGGGGGAACTGCTGCAGGTCAACTGGAAAAAAAGGATCTTTGTGGGCGGAAAAAAGGTTAGGAGCTCAGAAGGGGAAGTAACACTTGAGAGGGATGGGAAAAGGTGCAGACTGGAGGCTGGATGAGGATATGAAAGGGACATACAAGGATGCTAGGGTCTGCAAGGGGGAGGTAGGGTATGGAGTGGGAGTGGAGGGAGAAAGGTGACAGCACAGGGCACAAAGGATGTTTGGAGGAGGAAGAAAAATGTGAACTATTGTCTATTTGGAGAAAGGTATGGAAAATAATCAGCTACATGATGCTTTGGGGGGGGCGTCTAAAGGAGACACCTTTGATTCTGTCAAGAAATAGATATGAGGACGTATTTGCGAGGAAGGTGTTAGAGTATGAAAGGGAAGGCTTGCGTGGTGATGGAAACACATGCCGAGAAGAGGAATGCAGAGGAAAAATGAGCTGGATGGAGATAGGTTGAGGTGATGGGAAAAGTGTATAGGGACCCATAAAGGTATGTGAGGGGGTAGTTGCTCAGAGAAATTTCAGAGGAGGTTGGAAGCCTGCTGGAGTATGCTGCCTGGTTGCAAGGGAGAGACAAAACTAGGGAAAAAGCCATGTGAAAGTGCTGTGGGGAAATGCAAGATAGTGGAAATCATGAGGGCAGGGTGATCTGTGACAGGAACATAAAGATGTGGCAGGTCTTGAGAAGCACGAGAATGGGGAAAAAATGAGGAATGTAGGAGGCATTAGGATGAAATTAAGAGCCAGTTCTTCTGTAAAGATGCCTAGGCAAAAGGTGGTTTAGAGGAGGTATAGGGCAAGAGAGCACAGGGTGAGAGGAAATTTAGTTTTGTATTGCTTCGTAGGCAGAGAAAGTAGTGCAAAGGTGCAGGAGTGGCTTGACCAGCAGAAACAGAGGATGACTCCTTACTGGGTAGTTGAGATAACATAGGGGAACAACAGGCAGTATGTTACAGTGGAAGTAGTTGAGGAAAATAATGGAAAGTAAGGAACAATGTGAGGGGTGTGGGAGGAGGAGAACACATACACAAACAAAAAGGAGTGACTGTGTTAAGAGAGACATTAAAAATGTGCTTATATCTCTGTGGTAGGTACTGGCTAAATGAAGCAGCAAGAGGGAATGGAACAAATGTGCTAGCAGAGAAACGACTAAAGATATAAAGGGGTGGGAGGAGAAGGAATGGGAGGGATAACTACCTGGAGGGCCGTATAAGCCACATGGCTGTACTAAGGTCAAAAGTAAAGTGTGAAGTGTGTGGGGAGACAAGTGGAGTTAGGAGATATAGGGCATGAAGTGGAAGTGAACAGGAATGACAGTTCATGTTACGAGGGGTGAGAAGCTGAGTGTAAGTTGACACACGATGGTGTGTAAGCAAGGAAGGTACCTGCCAGTTGTGCCTGCTTGTAAGGGCTGTGGAAGGGAAGGTGAAAGGACTGAAAATTTGTGTCTGATAAAAGAGAGTTGTACACACAGCATGCTCAAAGTAAATGAAGGAAGTACAAGTAAGGATTGCAGACCTGGGTGTGGGGCCTGGGAGAAGGAAAACAGCTTATGGGGGAGGGAAGAGTGACGAGGAGTGGGAAAAAGTTTATGATGGCTTAAACCATCTGTAGTTATCTGCCTCTTAGTTTAAGAGAGGCTGTCTAAGTGTGCAAGGGGCCGTACATGCATATATAGCAGCATGAGAGCAGGTTGGGAGTTAAGTGCAAGGGGAGAGCAAGTAGGAGACACAGGTAAATGCATATAGTCAGTGACGATAGGTGCATGGATATATGAGATGCTGGTTTTGTGTGCAGGTCAGGGACAGCTGTGTTCAGTGAGTGCTGTGCTTACATGACTGGCAGAGTTGTAGAGGGAGGCGTGTGATGAGAACGATCCAGCCGGTCTGCAGGAAGAAGCTGAAATCCTTGAGGGGCATGTAAGAGTCCTGGATTGCTGTAAGGGACATATGTCTGTGTGGAAGTTACAAATGTGCGCCCAGGAAGCCATGCTGATGTATAAGGTGGCTATCGGAAGCCGACTAGAGAATCACGTGTCCACTATGTTTGTCACACAACTCTCCGTGTAGAAATAAGTAAGTTATGTAAGACACACAACAGAGGTGAGTTTCACGAGTGCTAAGAAGCAATATTTGCATTGAGAAGGAGGATAGGGAAAGATGACTAACTGAGAAAATGGTTTGGTGCATGGGTAGCAATAGGACTGAATGTGCGCTAGATGTGCTTGCCTTCTGCATGACATGCGCAGCAGGCAGACTCTCCCTTAGAGATTTTGCAGGCTTTTTCTAAAGAACTACTGAATAATCCTGAGAAAATCCCAGGATGTCTAACTAAAATATTTACACCAGCTTCATTTGGAGACATATCAATGCACCTTATTTGCATGCCTTAAAACTTCAGTATACTACTGCTCGCACAAAATGGCAGAGGCATTCCTCTAGGACCAGTTAACAGGGCTACTAGGTAGTTAACAGGGCTGTTGGATGAACAACCATTGGGTTGAAGTACACACAGGGAGTACAGATGTCAGTCAAAGGAAACAAGAAAGTACTAGCTTTCTCCATGGCTTGAAGCAGTACTGGAGTAATGTGCAGCTGGTTGAAGGTTGAAAACATAGGATACATCTTGGGTGTGAGAGAGAAACACTAACAATATCTTTCCCTTCAAAACAATCACATATATTGACAACATCTGCTCTTCAAATCTCTTCTACAAACTTCTTCAAATTGTCCAGCTTGCCTAGGGCTTTGGTGTCTTCTTAAGCACTGTCCTACACTGGGTAGGAAAGTGCTCATTTCCATCCCTAGCTGATCAGAAGATTGTGAGTGATCCTGTGAGACTTGCACTGGGAGAAGACAATCTGATCACATTGAACCGCTAGGCTTGAAGGCTGAAGCCTCTGGGCCCAGACCTTATGTAGCATCAGTCACATGAAAGTTCATGGATCCCTTTCCAGTTTATTGCAGGGATCAATTCCTGCCAAAAAAATAAGTGGCCTGTAAAATTCTTCACTAATAGGCAGTTAGTGCTTGTGCAGCCATGGGCTGCGTTGGGAACCCATTGTCCTACTTTATGCGCTGGTTTCCCACTGAAGAGTCCAATTCAGGCTCTCCAGCTGGGTCATTTTTCCTGGCGGTGCTTGGAGCTGGCTGTAGTCAGCGGAAAGCCCCTTTCTCCTCTGGTGGCGGTGAGCTTCCCACCATGGCAGGTTGCAGGCGGTGGGGACAGTGAAGCGGTTGTCCATGAGGGGGAGACGCGTGACCGCAGCCAGAGGTCCCGGCCGCTGGGATTCACCTGGGCTGAAGCCACAGACCGCAGCCTGCTCAGTCCACTGCCACCAGTGCGGCCCAGGACAATGCCCTGGCCTCCGACCGCTCCGCTTCCTCCCTGCCTAACCGCTGAGAAAATAAAAAGCAAACGGTGGCATCAACCTGCCAGCTGGCCGGGAAAAGAGAAAGGGACTGATGGGTACAATTAGTGCTGGATTATTGCAGGAAGGAGATCAAAGCATGAGCGACCAAACTGTGTTCAAGTGCGAAGAACATGGGGTATTTGTGCCCGCCTGGACTCCTTTGTAGCCATGACACAGCCAGAGAAATGTGTTTGCAAGGGCTGGAACATCTGGGTGTCCCTGCAGATGTTTGCTGGTGTGGGGCCATGTGTGTGTCTCCTTGTGGTGACTAGGAGCAGACAGTGGAAAGAAGTGGTGTGTGGGTAGGGATGACAGAGGTGGATGGCAGCTGTTTCTGTGTGGGAGACAGCCATCCCTGTTTGTACATCTGTCGGTGGGGGATGTGGGGATAAGTCGCTTTCTGAGGGGACAGATGGGATGTGCGTGTGAAAAGAGAAGTGGTAAGGGTGGATATGGAGTAGTTTCAAGGTTGTGAAATGAGTGCTACAGGGAATATACAGAGCTATGTTCCTGATTGTATCATGAGCCTTAAGTCCATAGGGGAAGGGGACTCTTCCACAGAAAGCCTCAAGGAAGATTATACTTCCCAAGGCATTAAAAACACACCCAGGCATCCAGTTCAGTTAAGACTCTCCTCCTCTCCTTCACATGGTACAAGCATCTTGCTGCGTGAGCAAGCTACACAAGGTGGCCCTTTCCTTCAGGGCAGCAAGCATTTGGAAAGATCAGAACAAGACCATATACTCTTCCCTCTCTTATCTTTCTCTACCTCTCTCTCCTCTCCACCTCTTCACACACATGCAGAAACGTCTTTCCCAATTCGGCTTCTAAGTTTGTGTTTGAAATTTCCCTCTGCAGAAATGTGTGATAAAGATATGTGTGAATGAGGACACTGGTGTGTTGGGGAAGCTTGTGTGTCTGTACATGTTGAAACAAAGTTCATTGGTAGTCATCTGGAGCTCAGAGAAGTAATGTGTTGTTTGCATTTCAACGCACATGGAAAGGATAGCAGGTAATTCCACATTTCCATCAGGCAGTGCTGGGAAACCAGCGTGCGTGACTCATTGCCACTCTGCCTGTACTTTAGAGGGAGTCACCGCCTGCCTAGCCATGTAAATTTACAGATTCTATAGAACAAAGTCCATTTGTGTTATCTATTACAAACCTGTATCAGAGGTGATGAAAACATTCTTGGCGGATTGCATCCTATAGGATAAGATTTGCAGCACTCCTCCAACATTTTCTGTGCTTCAGCTGCGCGTGTTGCCCATAATGGAATAAAGCAATAAATGTGCTTCTTCTCAGTTGCTCTTTCACACCTTCCAGCAATAAATTCCTTTATTTTGGGTTTGTCCCTGCTATAGATTTTACATGTTTTATCTTACATTAGCTGAGTTAGCATGTGAGAAAGTGTTAATCTAGTTAACTCAGAAATATATATTTCTAGGCTATGCCCTACAAAAATTCACCCACATTTGCCAGAAGTCTAAATCGATATCGCCAGAGGTAACTGGCAGTTAACTGGAGAGTTACAGAAGGAAGAAGTACATCGTACTCTACATGAATGTTTAAAGGCTCGTCTACGCTCAGAAGTGAATTCAGGTTGTGAGTGTGAAATTTAAATCCAACAGCTGCTTATGAATAGCTCTGTGGTTAGACAAGTTCTAAGATAGCATCCTCTCCTGTGGCTTCTGCCTCAGCCAGGAGCTGGACAAGCACCCTCGCAAGACGAAAGCAGCTTTTGTCCCCTTGAGAGATGGGATTTGGACAGTATTTGGTTTCTGCTCCAAACCAATATCAGATGTTATGGCTTTTAGCTATGAAATACAGATGTCATAAATCTGATGGAGGCATTTAACCAGTTTTCCTGGTATGCTGTATTTGAGGTAAACTTGTAGTACCACTAGATGCAGAGATCTGTGATGAGCTTGGTTTCAGAAATACTAAATGATAATGATAAAACCGATGCCTTAGGGGAATAAAATAGATAATGTATAGTCAGCTGAGTCAAAAAAATGTTCCTTAGATGCAAAGGTTACAGTGGAAATATTTAAGAAATGCTTTGGAAGAATGTCAAAACATGTCTCTGTGTGTCCTCTCTCTGCCATTCCCCACACTTCCCTACCCACTCTAGCATGTAAGCAGTATGCACAAAACCAAACTGCAAGGTAGCAGTAAAAATAAAGTCCAGTGACACCATCTTAGAAAATGAGAAACTTGACCCTGCTCTGGATTAGGTAACAAAACTATGGTCATTAAGAGGGATATGTCATTTCATGTGCTGGGGGTCTTTCCTGGATTTGTACATTCAAAAGTTAGAAAAGATTTATTCAGTTCATTGTTTTCAGCTCCTGTGATAAGTACAAAACTATTTCCTCCACTCATTTCTCAAACAATTTGCAGTCTTATTTTACATGACCAACTTTCCAAATGGATGATGCAGATAACTTCATAACATAAAAAAAATCTTCCTGAAAAGATAGGTTTTCTTTGCTGTTTATTGATACTTGCATGTTCTCCCACATGCATCTCCCCCAACATCTTGAGCAACTTTCCTTCCTTGTTACTGTTTACTAAATATATTCCTCATATACTTGACATGAACTGTCCTTTGTTTAATCCCATTCTTTGTTTTACAGAGTGTATATGATTTCTTTTTTCTTTAAGCTTTTTCTTCTATTTTTTTTAATTATGCTTTCTTCAGTTTTCTGCTTTCACTCAATTTCATCCACATCTTTGTGGCACTAGAACGTCCAGGAATAAAGGTGATGTTCCAAAAACAGGAGACCTCTTTCATCTCTTTGTCTGCCTTCTGTAATTATACCGACTTTTTGCACTCTCTAGTTCTTTCTTCTCTGTCTCTCTTCTACTATAAAAGAACTTCTATGTAATAAATCCAGCACTAATTTATTGTTTAAATCATGGCTAGCTAATTTTCAATATTATGCCTTTCCAACTTCCTCCCTGACATTTAATATAGGTGCTTTGAATTGATTTTCCCTAGACCTATTATCTTAGGCTTTTCGCTTCTGAGTCTCTTATTTTCCACCCATTTTTCTAACGACTCTCTGCCCTTCTATGTAACAAATTTTTTTCCATCCTTTCCATCCTCTCTATCCATTTGCAGCCCATTCCTTCTCTACTGTTCTATTTTTCTGCAGCTTTACCTCTTAATGCTTTCAGACTGCTCAATGACATGACTGAAAAGAGTGGTAGGTCACCAGACACTACCCCAGCCTCGATAGTCATCATTTACCAGCCTCTTGTTTTATGGCTTACATCCAGTTTTCAGGCAAGGTTTGTTTTGCAGAGTAGATGGGAGACACGTATAAGCTCAATGTACATATGTGCGGGGATGATGCATGCATGCGTGTGCGCAAATGGAAGAGGAGGGGTCAATATGTGACTGCGCTGTGAGAACACCGCATCCTATTTCTTTGTCCTCTTTCTGGCCTTCCTAGCACTGTCCTTGCCCTCCCTTTAGGCCATGTAAGACTGCCATATAATTGCTCTTTGTTGCACTGACCAGCTTATTGCCCCTCCTGGAATTTTTCTACAAACTTGTGCCTGCTTTCCTGTCAGGGAGTCAGACATCTTGTCATCACATTGGCGTGCTGAGTAACTCCTTTTCCACCTCAGCTCTGCCACTCACACAAGCAGTATCTGTTCACAGGCCGGGCTCTCTCACGGTGCTCCCACCTCATCCTTCCTGACCACCGTGGACCCCACCCACTTGCCCTCTACTTTCAGTTCTCTCTTAAGCACCTATTTCTTTTGTAACACAGGGAAAACAGCTGACTTAGACTGGAAGAAGTGAGAACCCTCAAGACTTTGGACAAAATAAACTTATTTTTCAAAATAAATAAGGAAAAGAAATTTTCATCTGATGAGCAATGCATGTTATTAAAACATCTCCTCTTCACAGGGACTACCTAGCAGCTTCTTCAGACATATACAAAGTTGAAAGCAGCTGTAGTTAAAAACTCCTTGGCATTAGTACTGATGAGGGCTATCAAATTTTTGAACCTGATGGCCCTAAGGCCCAGAAAGCACGATTTTCAAAAACAGAGTTGACACTTCTTTTCAGAAGTGAATGGAAGTAGTAGCATCAATAGTATTAGAAGCAAAAATAATCCAATACTACGAGGACCTGAAAGTCCTACAAACTAGAATTCTTTTAAATATTCTTGTCCTTGTAAATAAGAATATGAATATTTCTACTTTACAAGTCTGTGTGTTAAAGAAGAGTCACGCTTTCTGCTCGAGCGTGTGTGGTGAGTACCACCATCTGCCAAACACAGCCCTCAGTTCTTCTGTGTGGCACCTGCACATAAGGCAGCCTACATGAAGCAGGCTTTGCATGCCACTGCTTGACACCATATCCTGGCCCTGCTTTATTTATTAGTACAGGTGCCATCTGAAAGTCAGCCCTGGAGAGACTGTGTACTGGTGGTATCGAGTGGCTGGTATAGTCTGGCTGCTTCTGTTAGTAGGCGTGATTTTCAACACACAATTTTATGGAGTAAAAATCTTTCTGAGAGATGGCAAACATCTCACTATATCAGAACACCTTTAGGAAGTATTGCCTTAATATGTGTTTCCTCCTGGATGGGCTCTATATGTACTTAGAAAAAACATTGAATCAATTTATTAATAAAAAAGCTATTCATGAAGCAATCTGGACAGAGACTTTATTTTTCTGCTGAGAGGTTGCATTTTCTGTATTCAAACTGCCTTTACAAGTTTCAAACACTCAAGAACAATGTTTAGGTTTTGTGTTGAAAGAGTAACAATTACAGGCTCTGAGAAAAGCAAAACAATCTAAATACTACTACAAGATGAGTTTGGGGGTTTTGTTTTTTTTTTTAACAAAACAAACCAAAAACAAACAAAAGCTTCATGGAGTTAAATGTTGCCCTGGGAAGCTAAAGCTGCTTTTCACATCTGCTAGGATAGGGAGTGGTCTCTCTTGGAAGAGTTTGCATTTTGGGGAAACAGATATGTTTTTAAAGTCCAGTGAAATATTCTGATTTTTCTCATTTTTTCTGTCTTTCCTCTACTAGGAAATCTTCCTGTTCATTTTGTTTTTTTCTCATAGTTTGTTCTCATTTGCCTCATTCCTCTGATATAAAAGCTGGTGACTTTTCAGTGTTTGCTGTCCTTTGAACCACCATTAAGCAAATCTGATTGGTTTAGTTGTTCTTTGGTGAGTTCATTTGTTTACCTTAATCTTTCTCTGTGTCTCTGATGCAGATTGTGCCTTTATTGACTCAAATAGTTAGTTTTTTTAAAAACCATGGATGCACATCCAAAGCATTTTAGTGTGTTGAATCATAGAAATCAGGGGAAGAGAATATGCCTATATTAGATGACTGGTATACTTGATCGGAAAAATCCTAGCAAATCCATTTCTTTGCTGGAATTTGCCAGTTCCTCAGAAACAAACCATTCCCATGTTTGTTCTACTAAATCTCAACTACGTCCCCCTGGACACCAAAGTTTAAAAACCTGGCAGACTTCCCCCTTGCTCAAAACCCTGCCTCCTTGTTGACCCATCTGTTGGCTGCTAGAGACACCAGTCATCCACAGACAAGGAAACTGGTACTTGCAGCTACAAGGCAAAACAAGTGAAACCTGTTGACCTGGAGCAACCAAGGGTATGATACTGTCACCTACAGGGGACTCTGAAAGCTGCTGGGCTTGGGAGGTCAAGTGGAATACCTCAGAACTGGAGAATTAAAACCAACAAAATCCATCTCCTAGTATGTTCTAATATCTTCTAATATCATCTGTGATCCTAAGATCCCAGCCAGCCAGATAGCATATTCTTCAAAGCTCTGTCATGTCTAATTTTAAATTCATCAAGTAGCTGGGCTTCCATCACTCCACTTAAAATCTTCATACCATCCCCCATCCAACTTGAGTGCCACTCATTACTATTGTACTGAGTGCTTTTCCATGTAAAAGTTGTTAACAACAACACAGTCCTGGGTGGCAGTAGGATGGCTGACAAGAGATGATTTTAGAGTAGAAGTTTGGTTTCAATTTTATTTTTTAATTAGTTAACTTCTAGTGGTCATTTTATATGATGGTATTCTTTGAGGAATAAGTGAAAATAAAGGGTATAATTGTTGAAAATAACAGAAATATTTTAATAAATAATCTGTTCTTGGAGAGCAGCTCTTTTTCAAGAGAAAGGCTTAGCAGCATCTCCCAAGGATAACTGACTTATGTCTATAGCCTGGCAACAACCTGGACAGAGATCCAGAAAGTAACTTTATACAAATTGGCATGCCTACACAATACAGCACCTTGCACAAGGAGAGTCTCCTGATCCTCCAATCAATTAGCAAAACTGCGCCAGGATAATTAGCCTTATTTCTTCGTGGATGGCATTGCAAAGCTCTCCAGAAACAAATTGCCCAAAGACACTCTGTAGATTGGTGATAAGACATCCCCATGTGTAAAGAGGCTCAGGTGGAGCAGAAGAGACAGCACTTTACGAGCCAGCACCCTGCTGTGCCTGTAGCACGAGCACAGGCTGTGCCATGCAGAAGACAGTCACTTGCTCTGCCATGTCCCTGCAAATGCGCTGAGGCTCCTCTCAGGTATTCCGACTGTTTGGTGGGGCACGTGAATTAAGCTACAGCCTTTTTCCAGTTCCCTCAGCACAACATGCTCTTTTAGGATGACTGGAGTCAGAAATCTTCTCGGTCCTCTAAGGGAACTGTGCCAAATCATTGGCAAGAGAAAGGTACAGACAGCTTCTTGCTATTTAAGATACTCAAATGTGTGCACACATGAGTACCACAGCCTTCCTTCAGCCAGATCCATAAATTTGATTATTTTAATTTTTATTCATAAATATCCCTAGAGACTTGTTTACTCTAATTGCTTTCTGAATTTTCTCTAGATTAACTGATATTTTTTAGTAACACATGGAAACTTATAGACTACAAAATACATCCAAAATTATTTCCTGGTTACCTGGCAGATTTCCATTGATGGATTTCACTTTAGTTTTTTCTGTCTTTTCCCATCCATCAGCTTCTATCATCCTCCTGCTGAATTTTCTTGAATAGTCAGTTGCTAGCTCTGGAGATAACTAGCTTAACAGAGGCCTAATTCTGACCCCACTTACATGGAAGAAGCCTAATGGACTCCCAGGGAATAAGTTCATCTTGAGGCAGTGAAAATTTAGACCAGAGTCTAGACCTGAGAACTCACCAGAGAAACTATTGCAAATAACTAGGGAAATGAGAGTGGTTGTTTCTGCACAAAAACTTTTCTTAATGTGGAAACAGTTTTCCAAATCTGAACTAGCAAAATTTCATCTGAAATTCTGCTCTGACCTGTCTACTGCTAGATGGCATAAAATGTTATCTAATCACAAGTCTGATACCACTCTTCTTTGCTTGCTTGCTTGCTTGTTTTATTTCCTCTTTTTGCAAATATGTGCTGATGTGATGACTCCGGCTCGTTCAATTTTTCCATCCGTGACTTTCATCCAGATGAATTATCTCAAGCAAAACCTGAAAAATGAAACCCTGCGTTTTATTTTGATCTGAGGCAAATAATTGTAGGTGCCATCACCAGCCTTCCACAGGAACGTGGCCCAGAATAAAGGACTTGAAAAGAATCTCAAAGATTCTTCTAAAAGCCATGAAATGTTTTAGCGATTTCATTTTTTCCTTCCTTTTTCTTACTGAAAAGGAACAGATGGGAACAGAAGTAAACTCCACCATCTGGAAAGACTGAAAGATTAGTATGAAAAAGGCCAGGTATCAAGTTTGTTCAGCACCAGCCCATCTTTGCCAATTATCAACATCAAAACCTAGTCTCAACAAGGGCTAAAGGATGCTAAAGATAAATGATTTTGGAAAGCCATTTTTTCAGTATCTTTTTGTCATCTAGTTGTTCAACTGTCTTGAAAACTACACAGTTATGCACAGAAACACAAAAGAAATTCATTTGAAGTTTTACCTCATATCACAGGAAATTCTCTGCCTTGATCTTTCCTATACTACATTTAACATTGCACTCTGGATTCCAGTTAAAGCCCATTAACTGTGTCACAATTTAAGATCTTTTAATATTATGCTAATTAGAATTTATTTATGGGTAATTTGGACCTTTTTCTTGCAAGAATTTGAAATGGAAATATAGCACCTGTAAATCTTTGGGTGGGAAATCAGAAGCCTAAAATCCATCATAGCTCTGTTCAATTTCTGGATGGTGTCTGATCCACTGACTTTTCTGCTTTAGATATTGGAAATTGCATGTGTATATGTAATACATATATATATGTGTGTGTACATGTACACATATATGTATATATATGCATATATATATGTGCACTGACTGTACATAGAACAAGACTGAAGATGTCCTACTCCTTATCTGAGTAGATTACCTATTTGTTTTTTTACATTTCAGTTATGAGAATTCACAATGCCTTTGGTTTTAATCTTATGATTACATAAGCAGGTATTCTTGCTTTAAACTTTCCACTGAAGGACATTTGAGCAAATAATATATCTTCTGCATACTAATGAGACTGGTAATACAGACCCCCAAAAATACAAATAAACAACCTATGTCAACCTTGGCCCAGATCTAAGTTCTAGGAAATCACCATCATTGGTGATGTGAATTTCATTTTTTAAAGCTTTTTTTGTTTGTGTTTTGATCTTCCTACACTCCTTTGAGGTAAACATATCTCTGTCTGCATCTCTGTCTCATGTTTTCCACTTGTGTGTACCCACTTCTCTTAAAAACATAAATACAGTATATCTTAACTTAAATTTAGGGACAACCTTGGAATAAAACACTGTCATATAACACCATAACATTCCTTGATGCTTTCCCAGCATTTCAAGTTTCACTTTAACTTGGGCACAAGAGCAAACTCTATAAGTCAGAAAGTTTTAGTTTGGATTCAAGGTAATGTTCCAGCTAATATATGTAAAAAGCTAGTCAACAGTTGCAACCAATACTTCTTCTTTTCTTCAACCATGCAGAATGCATACACACTGAGTTTCTTGGTAAATACCCTCAGTCCTGTTCTGCCATCTTTTGCCAAACAATTTTACTTCTTAGTTGCAAAACAATTCTTTCCAAAAGCTGGAGCTGCATAAGCTGGTACTTTTTCCATGCATAATGCAATCCTTTATGCTTCTTCTACAAGTTGCCTCTGATTGCCTTTTGTCAATTTTTGCTTGTAGTCCTCGATTTTCTCCTGTGTCTGCATGTTCCTGTGGGTTTGTGGTTTGGTAACCCAATCAGCTGTGGCCTTCTCTTGCTTTTCCCTCCAAAGCATGCAATTTGTTTTGTTTCTGCTGTGCAACCTGGCAATTTTTCAATTTTTCATAGCTTCCTCCCCCCCCAAACATACATCAGGAGTTTGTAATATTTTTTCTTTCTCATTTTGACACCTTTGTTCCCCGTCACCATCTAAGCAGATAGGGTCCACAAGCTCCCCTGAAATTGCTTGTTTGATTGAAAAAGTCTTAAACACGTTGTGTAAAAAAAGTTTTGTCCCCATTTTTTTTCTTTATATGTTGCTGATACCTTTCAAAATTTCTTTACCACAGTCTAGTAACTGCCTTGCTCTTCCTCTCTTAATGCCATGAAGCAAATCTAGGCTCTTTGACCAAGCCCCCAAGACATAAAAGACAATTATTGTTGCTCATGTTCTTTTTCAATAGCATTCCTTATCTTTGTGAGAAGGCAAATTCTTGTTTGAATCTCTTCTGCTTGACTTCAGGAACGGTGAGGCTCTTTGAGGACCTTTGACATCTCTATTTTCTCATCTTCTTTCTGCTCTTGATAGTCTACATATACTCTTCTTTTTCTCATTTTTCTCCTGTTACAATGCACTGTGCCTTGATGATGATTAGACAGAACTCAGACAGAAAAAGGAATTAAGGGAAAAGGCATCTCTGCATCCCTCTCTCAGAGAGACAGAAATTGAAACTATCTTTTAATGGTTAAAATCAGATTTTTTTCGAAATTGTTTAGAGGCACAGAAAAAGAATGGCTGTATCAGACTTCCGAACTACATCTCCAGTAGTGCACCACATAAGCCTACAGTCATGATTCTCCACAACAGTTTGATCTGAGAGCTATTGGAGATGTTATCCTTATAGGGCTCAGCCCAGAAGGAAGAACTATGTGAATAAAACTGCTACGATAGAATGTTGTACACAGAGAATTGCTGCATAATTTGCTATTGAGTTTAGGGAAACAAAATGTGTTGAGTTTGTTAAGAAAATATAAAGGAAATATCTCACTTGATGCAAATCACATGGAGTGAAATGTTTACTGTTAGCTTTTAAGGTTTAATGGTGACAATGACAAAAATATTGCCAAATCATAACTATCTGATGGAGAACATACATTGTACAGAAAGCACGTTTTACATGAGCTCAATGAGAAATTTTCAACCAGTTCCATTTCTAGTATTGCTGACTGCACCTGGCTACCAAGCCTTCACCCTTAGTGCATAGTTTTCGATCTGTATTAATCTGCAATTTGATTTGAAAGAAACAGGCAAAACCACACCACATCATTGCCATGCAGCGTGGTTGTATTGCTGCAAATAGTATGTTTGCTCTAGTTGTGGTGGACAGTCAATGAGCTTCTCAAAGTCAAACTCATAAACTCATCTCCTATAAATGTCACCTGTGCTATTTTCTTTGGTGATGGGGGGCAGATAATAGAGGGGATGGAAAATTCCCCCCTCTCGTTGCTCTTGCATTGAAGAGTGCTGTAGATGATGCTGGCATCAGCTATATCATCACTGTGTTATCTCACCATATTTAGAACACATGGAGACAATCTGGTGGTGAAAACAGCAATGATTGGTCTAAATTAGTGTTTCCCTCATTGTTGGCACTGCTAGAATCACTTCCTCTCTCCCCTACGTTAGGACTCTTTTGTGCTTTTCAAGAAAATGAGCTTCTTTCTGAGAGATTTAACTGTCTCTGGAATCACTGATGCCATTTCAGTATAAAGTGAAAGAACAAAGCCAAAGCAAATGTCTGCCAATTTCGACCCTTAAAAGTTGCTTTCAGTTAAAATCGAAACAGTTAACAGTAAGGTTATTTTAATTCTTTCTTTTCTTTTCTTTTTTTTTTTTTTTGAGGGAAAGGCTGTGAACATTGTCATGAGATTAATATCAATAGCACACTGATGCGACATCACAATTTACATCAGAAATCCTAAAAGTACAGTTCTAAGAATGAATGTAAAAAATGCATCTTTCACAATTCCTCTCCAACTGAAGGGGTGTTCCCAATTGTGATTCTTTCTTTTACTCATTTATAACTTCCTTTATTTCTTGGTAGAACCAAATTTTAAAGAGCGTACCTCCTGCATTTACAAGGGTGATTGCAATCATGGTTTTTTAGCAGACACAGTTCCTACTGGTACTCCCATCTTTGTTTGCTTCTCAGCCATTTCCACATTTCATTTATGTCCCTAATTTCATATTTCATCTAAGAATGCAAGCAAGTGAAAGATTTTATGCATGTGGACACCTCCTCATCTAGAAGGGAAAGAAGCTTGCTAGGTTTTAAACTCAGTGTCCCACTACAACATGTATTAGAGAAGTGGAATTTGCAATTATAAAAGCAAGCTGCAAAATTTAGACTATGGCTTACTGACAAAAACAAAGAAACACCCTTTGCAAAATGATTCTAACCAATTATATGGAAAGACACCTCTCAGGAGCATAGACTTGATACTTCCAGCTGTCCTGAATTAATTTATATTTAAATTTATATTCTGAATACATGACCTTGATGTTATTCAACAGCTTTCAAAACAAAAGACGTGTTGAACTTCATCAGATTATTTAACTGTTTTGTTTACTTGCCTTCCCATTTCATGAAAGGCTTTTAGTAACACTGACCTTTGCTGTGTTCCCTCCTAGATGTCATTGTTCATACAAATTTAGTATAATGGTTATGCCTTCACTACAGAATTAGAATAATTTATCCACAATCAAAATTGTGTCAACTTTTCTTCAAACTTGTTCTTGGCAATATCTAATTCCCATAGAGTCAAAGTTCTTGTTCATGCAAAAAAAAAAGCCTAAACTGTGAATCTAAAGCAAGCTATGAATTTACCAGCATGTCCATGTGTGCATAATCTGATTCTGGTATAAGAGTGTCTGGTTTTGAGTTTAACATAAATTATTTTCCAAGTAACAATGACTAAACCAAAACAAGTTGTTTGTTGGCAGTTACATGAATGAAGCCTGGTTTCTTACGAACTTTTGCCCTGTGCCTGTACTCCTTCCCTGCGCTTCACTCCCTTTCATTCTGCAATATCTCAGCTTCCTCCTACTCTCCTGCTCTCACCTCCCTGTCCTGTAAGCACCTACACAGTGTTTTATCTCTTTTCCATGTTCTTTGACTACTAGCTTGGCAGGAGTCAGCGTGTGCTTTAGCTATATGAGAGCACTGCCTATGCTAATGCACAGCCTAAAAGCTACTGAGCTTGCAACATTTTGCTCTTTGAGTGAGACAGTCACTAACCTGAGTGTCCTCTTCTACCAATTATCATGAAACTTGTAGGAACTTAGTATTTTTGAAAATTTTGCACGTCTAGTAGATTTGGTTAAAATAAACTTGCAAATTTAGAAATTACTGGGAGGGATTAGCAGGCAATGTGATCATGCAAAATTTTTTCCTTAATAAAACAGGCTAAAAAGGCACAGTGGGAGTGCATAGGGGGAGTTGGAGGGTAAAACAATACCTATACTGCTAAAGAATATTTCTGTTCCACTAAATATCTTTATGCTTATTTTGTGATTAAACATAATTTTTAACAATTATTTAGGAGCAACTGGGGGTCAGTCCAGACTGTCTCTGTGTTGGGAAATTCTGGAAAAGCAGTCACCTCCTAATTCTTTTTTGTTTTCTGATGGTTACTTGCCCCAAAATAATTCAAAGATGTTCACAAACAAGGCCAATCTGTTCTTCTGTTTCATTTTATTTATTGTACATCACAGTACTGGAAGCACTCGTTCACAGCCTAGACCAAGAGCTTCAGTGCTGACAGCCCAGTTCGTACAGATGTCTTATTTAGTGCCTCTGTAAACCCAGCAAATTCAAAGGTCTATAGTGGTGCTGGGTATTGCTCTGGGTCCTGGTACTGGAAAAGATACGCACTTGTCTGACTTCCTGATCCATACAGCTGTTTCAGAGGGATCAGCAGTCCCTGAGAGTTCATAATCACACTATTGGAGAAAACTGGGACCAAAGCTTTCAGGCTCTTTCACCCACAACAAGTAGGAACTTGCACTAGCACACAGCTTTAAGGTGGTAAATTCCTTTTATCACATGATTGTAGAAGGGCATGCATCTGAAAAATGCAACCCTTCTCACTGTGCATGGGTATGCATTTTTTCCCAATTGTATGCATCCCAAAGAAAAAGGTACTACCTGAGGGGCAGCACATTGTATCATATTATAGTGTGGGATCTTGTCATGGGACTTTATCTGTCAAACAAACACCAGCTAAGTATCCCATATAACTGGGCGAGAGTCTTCAAGTCATGGGCTGAAGACACCAGTTGGTAGACAGTTAGTGTTCACCACAGAAGTCCCAGATTCTTTAAAAACAATTGGATCACCTGGTTCCTGTGTTTTTAAATCCTTAAGTTCTACTAGTATGAACTCACTGGGATATGTATTTTCATGTTGAAGTCTTGCATTACAAGTATTTCGGGGTGGGAATTTGTCAGGCAGTGATCTGCCAATGTCGTATCCACACAAACACATTCACATCCAAACCAGTTTGAATGAATGCTTTAAGGAAGATTTCATGAGCTGTAATTAGTAATGCATTGCTAGAACCTAGCTGTAATTAGTAATGCATTGCTAGAACCTAGGTACTGCATGTTTTAGTACTCTTCCATTGGATCTTATTAGTAACGCATTGCTAAAACCTAGCACAGCCTTCTGTCATTCATTGTCAGTCAGTCAGTCAGTCAGCCAGCCAGCCAGCCAGCCAGCCAGCCAGCCAGTCACTCTTGTTTCTTTTATTCTTTGGGGCAGGTTGATTTCTTTTCTTTATACTTTTCCATTAATTTGTTATATACTCAGGTCTTGAGGTATAAGCTGATTCACTCAGATGAACCGAAAATTTTTGAGTGATTTCAGTTGGAACAGACTTCATCTTTCATGTATCAGTTGCAAAGCTGTCTTTGGCCTCCATCTCTAAAGCTCTACAAACATAATTTCTGTGGACTCATTGATATGACCCTTCTTGCTTTTTAGATATAAAAATGCCATTTATATTGACCTGTGTAGTTTCAGGTTATAGGCGATGCATCTACTTTAAAAAAAAAAAATTAAATTAACAAGTACAGTCTGAGAGAATAGAAACATTTTTTCTTGAACAGAAAAAAAAATGCCTATCAAAATCATTTTGCCAGTATTCAGTACTCCTTTTTGTTTTGCTTTCCATAATCATTCCTTCAAGTTCATTCACTTTTAAAGGAATTTTGGACTTTGAGCCCAGAGTATTTATTGCAAATTTGTAAAAATGAGTATCTGCATGGAGACTTCTTGAAACTGGAGTGTCTGTTGGAGAGGACGGGACAAACCCATTCCATACGTGAGTGATGCATCTAGCAACACAGCCTGACATTTAAGCAGTATGTATACAGCCAAAGCAAGGAATAGGGTGAGCAGGGCCGTCACTTCAGAGAGGCACCAAAAGGGACGCATGCTAGAGCTGTTGCCCTTCTCCAAGAGGAGGGCCTGCAGATCTCTGGGGATGCAGGAGTCTTTGCTGGCAGCAGCTGGAAGAAGCCCAAAGAAGAGGGAAGGGAGGGCAAAGGGTTGCCAAAACAGGCTCCAAAGTGTCTTGCTGTGACTCTGACCAAGTGTTTACAGCAAACTGTCCAGGAATGAGTTCCAGCTCAAAAAAAGCAGTCACTTAGTGGAGGTTATTTGGCATGCCTGCCCGAATAACAAATACACTGGGGTGTCGTAATCCACGTAAACCCAGTTCTCAAAGGCTGAAGTTCACCCCTTACAGAAAGTCAGTGATGGGTACTTCCACCACATTGATCACACTTATCGTATATTATTCCAAGAGCTTAGTCTGAGCCCAGTCTCCTTACTAGTCTTCCAACAGAAGAAAAAAGGGAAATTCATTGAATATATTCCTTTTTTGGACATATTCATGGAGTTCTCCACACCTTAATGTTCTATCCAGTGATACCTGGGCCATGTGTGGTGGTGCCAGCAGTATCCAAATTTGTGCAAATACCCGTGAAACATGGCTTGTTATGCATAGTTTGGCAGTTTGATGTAGGTAGTCTGCCAAAACAAGACAGGAACCTTATCAGAAGGAGACAGGAAATTCTCAAGCAAATTTGGGAGTTGACTTTTGAGTTAGGAGTGTTGACAAGCACAGATCCCTCTGTCTGGCAATTATCAATTCTTCCCCTTATAGCTGCAGAGCAAATCCAAGTGTCTTCAGATTTTGGCTGGGCAGGAGGTGTGTTCAAGGCTCGGTTCTCCAGAGCCATTCTAGTTCTGCAGTTCTGGTTCTGACTTTGGTCCAAAAGTGTAAGGGTCACATTCCCATGCTCCAGAAATAGCAGAGCAGCATCTGTTGCTCATGAAAGATTTCCACCCAACATGGTAGAAATTTCAAAGCATATCTGACAAGATTGCGACATTGTCAAATCAGAATATAAATTCAACACTAGACTACATTTAATCCAGATCCAAAACACTGCCTAGGAAGTATTAGAGGTGCTGCTGCGAGTCAGTAGGCTGTTTTCCCTCTCAGGTATCTGTGGGGTTTTTTTGTCTTTTTCTCATCCATGCATCACTTGGCTCTGCCAGATAACTAAGTAGCTGTGATCAGCTCTAGTCGTGAGGGTACTCATGTCTTTGTGTTAGTATCTTGTATGATTGCTTCAGCACCAGACAATACAGTCAGACGCTAGTAGGAGTATGATCAGACACAAGGTGAATGACAGTTTTTCTTGAAGTGGAAAACTTACTCGATTTTCCACTAAATTATTCTGTCCCTATCGGCAGTTTGTTATTTCCACAGACTTGGCTCATAAATATTGGATGTCTGCCTAGCTGGGAAATTGCATTTCCATTTTCAACACCTGCTATGTGCTAGACTTCTATGAGAGGGCTAGCTAGTTTTCTGCAAGGATGGGATACTTACAGTTAATATTGTTACCCGTGACTATTGTTAAAAAGTGGTTAATGCTCATCCCAGTTTTATCTTTCCTGCAAGATGACTTCAGTTTGCTATTAATTTTGAAGTATGTTTGGGATTCTTACTTGACTTTTGTTGTTCTTACGATGTAACCACGTAACCATATCTCATGCAGACATAAAAGATTCTATGCTCTTCCTTATAAACCTAGGCTATGATTTTCTTGGCCGATATCTCCCTCCACACCCAGTCTTTCACAGTGTGTTTGTTAGTGGCTGTTTAGCAAGATGCAAGCATTTGCATTTCACTGCGCTGTATGTATAGAGGCTGCAGAGAATTCAGCAGATCTTGTGAGGTGTTATGTAAACACCGGACATTTTTGATAATTGCAATTATACACAGTTGCACACAATTATTCATGGAAGCTCTGAAACCATTGTTACATATTTTGTTGACCAGATCTCAGTAACTATTTAGTAAGACAGACAGATTCAGGGCTAAATCTATTCTCTGTCAGGCTGGCAAACCTGGATTTCTGCCCATACACAGCATGGGTACAGAATCTTGGGCTGTTGTTACACAACGATGCATAAATATGTAAATGCTCAACTGTTTCCCCCCAGCCTTGCCAGAGCACACTGAAGTACAGTGTCCCCTTAGTGCTATACACCATGGACATATCCTTCTCTGCCTCCTACTTACCTTTACCCTAAGGCTGAGACCTGCAAGGGCAACACAGGGGCATTCCTTCACAGTCTCAGCAGCCTCGTCTTGATGAACAGATACACACAGGCGTGTATTATATCATTAGCATGGCAGATCAGTGCATACCTTGTAGCCTAATGCAGCCTAAAATGCTGTTTTCATTTCCCATAGTTTAGGAAATCCAGCAAAGTTAAACTGGTTGTTTTGGTTAGGTTTTCTTAGGATCTGTTATCTTTTGCTTCCCAGTGAGTTTATAAAGACAGTGACTTAAGAAATAGACATTTATGCATAACTTGAAATAACATACCACAGCATCTCTGTGCAAGTTGTTTCATCTATTAACCATAAATTTGCAAACACATTCTCATGCATGAGACACACTTCTCTCTCCTCTTGCAGCAGCCCTAGAGTTCTCAAAAAGAAAAAGATCCAGTCAAGAAAATCACATAGACTCATAAATGGGCATGAAGAGATCACCATTCTCTTGCTCACAGACCCTTCCCTGTAAATAAATATCTGTTTATCTATCCTGTTCTCAGTGGCCTCCAGTGATGAAAACCGTGCATATTTTCTAAGCAATCTGTTGCTGTGCTGTAGCGTCCATAGCTGTGAGAAGGACATTCTGTGCCTGTCTGATCCTTCAGCCAAGCAGTACTGATTTTTCTTCACTGTCATGTAAGAGGGTCAAAAATCTGTTCTGGCAATTTGAGCTCATCATCAGTGGGGGAAACCTACATGGCGAGATCTGGAAAATATGAACTATGACTTCTCTCATGTAAAATACCTTGTCAATGCCATATACATATGCCATTGAATCATAAAGCAAGAAGATTAGATACAGGCTGCTAGTTGCAATCTCACTGGGTTTCCTTTGCATAGACAGGGAGGGACAAATTCACTTCTGAATGTCTTAAGAGCCATTTGAGATGCCTGAAACATCCATGCAAAGCTTGCCCTAGTTTATCAAAGAAAGACCCATGCCCTTCTAGAGCAGTGTGCCTTATTGGAGGCTATGCAGAATTCCTTTGGGCATGCCAAATGGAAACAGACACCAGTGGGTGCGCACCTGAGTAAAGCCCTTAGCTCCCTGTGACAGTTACAAGGCAAATGGTCTTACTAAACTGTCTCCTGTGTTGAGAGGCTTCTGGAAATATCTACACTGATTATCATGTTTTCTTAGCTCATATCTTATTTTTTTCCTCATGAAACAGCCACTAAGAAACACAGGTACAAGTACAGGTCTTAGTCTGTAGCCAGGTTATATTAGTAACAGGATTTGGCTGGAAAGATAACACAAGTTTGCTGGACAGGTCATTGATATCTCTTTCTGCATCTTATGATCTCTTACTCTCAATTGCAACATTCAGCTTCATCCTCAGGTACGTGCTTGAGGTTCTTCTCCATTTCTTAATGCTTTGGTAGTGTTAGTACCAACAGCACTGTGCAAAGCCTCACCTGCTAGTTCTTTCAGTTGCATCATGTAGGCAAGGTTCCTCATCCATATGGTACAACTGTGGAAAATAGAGACACAGAGTTAAAATGACTGATGAGCACAGTGGCAGGAGACTCCTGTACTTAATGGATTTGTTGCTACAGCCTTCAAGTATGGGTTTAGCTTACAGCTGGCGGTAGAATAAAGATGAAAATGCAATTTCCTGCCTCCCAGACTGAGTGAAATACACCTGGGAATGAACAAGACTAGGAACACAATTGTCTGGAGTTCTTGAAATGGAGGCTGGGTGGCATGTAAGTTTTGCTGTGGTGCTTTCTGTGGGAGCACATTTGTCTGCTGTGTTCATTCCTCTGGACTATGCTAAAGGTTATCACTGTTCTAGTTTTAATACTAGTTTCAAACATTTACGCATTAATCAGCAGAGATATGGCACTGAACTTTTCCTTGGGACTTCTGCATATTTACTGTCTTGCATGACATATGTATATATCATTACTGGATGTTGATAAGAACAAACAAGAAGGAAATATTTAACAGACGCAAACAAGCACTATACTTAGCATATGATTTATAAGTTTAAAATGGAGTCCAAATGCTAGTGGTGGGAGACTTGTAAACTGCATATGCAGTATTATGTTCTGCATCACCACTTAAAAATGAAAAATCAAACATTACTTCCATTTATTTAAGCTACAATGAATACCTTCAGTGCTTTATGAATTACTGAGATGTGCTTTCATGCCAAACTAAAAGCAAAAAATGAAAAACCCAAACACCTACAAGAAAACTCAAGTTTCTCCACTTTACAAGACTTTTCAAGTCAGAGATCAACATGTGCTTATGCCATCACAGTGTAGTCTGGCCCAAGACAAGACAAAACAAAGCATTGCAAAGTACATAAAAGTGAATTAATTCACTGGGAAAATCCTTTGCAGGTCACTCCTGGAAGGCAAAGAAAGTGATCTCCATTTTCAGCCCTCTCCAAAATAATCACTTAGCAGCTTTTCAGAAGGTCTGGTCAAGTGGTCTCAGTAGGAGATGGAACCAATGGAAACACCTTCCAGTGTCAGACTTCCCTCTATGACAGCTAAAAATGGGTTTTTTAATGCAGAATAGTAGTGAAGGAGAGGAAAGGGAGCTTTCATATAGGAAGAAAGCATAAACAGAGGGAACATTCCTTCAGAGAAAGCAAAGCAAAGCTCCATAGACCAGTTAATGGAGAGATTCCTAAGGACTTTGGTGGACTCTGGAGTTATACTGAACTTCTGATGTTTCATGGACAGGCTGCTGGCATGTGGGTAGTAGGGATACAGTCCTGTCCGCCTTATTCCAGAAATAACACAAGCAGTTGATCGCAGACCTATGGGGTCATGCCCTGCTTATCCCATGGAAAAAATTAGGTAGGCTTTTGTGGTGGTGACAGTTTTCTTCCTCTCTTCCCTTCACAATGATTGTGAACTGAAAAGCAGGCACACAAAGCAAGACAAGACTTCTGAGGCAGATAGAAATCAAGAGGTAGAACAAGCTACGCTAGCTGGTGAAGTTATGGTGCTTGGGGAGACATGAAGCATTGCTGAGATGGAGTGTTTACAGAAAAAATCCCACAGCTCATATTTGTATTATGTATTTATAAATTCCTGGAACTCAATTTTATAGGGTTTTTGATTAATGGCTGCACTGCAGTTCAGCTCCAAGCCTATTGAACTTACTGTACTGGAACTGAGCAAGACATACACTAGCCAAATATGAACGCTACTACTGGACTGTGATTTAAAGATGGTTCATTGCTCAAAGGCATTGCTGTGGAGGCTCTGCTTATTGTACATGTAGAGATGAAAGCTAAAGGAGGGCCTCTCAGAAGCCTTCTTAAAATCAGAGTCAGGTATGTATTTGTTTCGGATACCTCCATGGCAGAAGCGGTGAAGAACAACGAAAAATGCTGTGATTTCCCCATTACTTTTACAATAAAGTGGGTGCAGCTCTTGTTGGTGTACGGATTCTCCTAATTATATATTTATGTCACTTCAATCACAGTATCTTCCAGGAGCATGGCCAAATGCTCGATTTTCTTATGCTGGTGGTGTATGCCAAGTGTTCCCACACTGTGGTATTTGACATTAGTGCTGTTTCTCCCACACTTCAAAGAAGACATCTGTGGTTATGGCTGGCAAATGCCGACTTAATTGTTGATTATCATAATAATATAGTAAAAGCAGTCTCATTCTGTTGAGGTGGGAGTCACTTCATTAAATACAGTCCTTATGGCTATTACAATTTGTGAGGAGAAACTTGATGCCTGTAATCTCTTGATGTGCCAACTGGAGTCAAATGAAGGCAATGTAAGGAAAAAAAAACCTGGATGAGAAATCTGCAGATTTGCCAATGTTGAGAGAAACTTCTACAGTCTCTTCGGTTGTGGTCTTCCCAGACAATGCAGCCTTTGGCTGTAAGATGTAATCGCTTTAGAAGGTGCAAACTTTGTTCAATCCCAGAGCCGCTATGCGAGAACAGGATCACTGGGATATTTCACCTACCCTCTTACAATCACTTCTTGTGAAAAATAAAACAGAAGATTGATAATCGTTGTTGATAATACAGATCTTTAGAAAACACAAGGAACATTTGCACTCCCTTTGAAAACATAGGAGCTAAGGCAACTAAATCTGTTTCATCTCACTTCTTTCTAAGTATAGCATAAAGATGAAGCTGCATGTGAAATTTGGAAACACTCAGACTCTCTCTATTAAGAGAATAGTCTCTTCTTCCATATGCTGTGTAACAACAACAGCAAAAAGCAGCCCACCCCCCTACATACAGAGTAAATCCTGGAAAACTGAATTTGCAGGTAAAAATTAATACTGAAGAATAGTTTCTAAGAAAGATTTTCTCCTTTAGTAGTTTGGCTTTGTGTTTTTGAAAACACAAAACAGTTGCAATGATGCTGCCTTATTAAATAGCCCCAGTCCAAAAAAATGAAAAGGTATAGAGTTGCTGAAATTCATTTAATTACAATTTTGCAGCATAATGGGCTTGACATGAAGACAAGGCTTAGTCTGTTTTTAATGAAAATGTTACTAGTTGTTATGATTGCTTGCATTTGGATGAATGTCCTGTATTGTTAAGTCTAAAATATTATACATAGGTAATTAGCATGATCTATTTACAGCAGAATTACATCTTTTTTTGTTTTGTTTGTACTGGGTTTCTTCAGTATTCATCTTCAATTAACTTCATTTTTACTTAGCTCTTCTTATTTTCTTTGAGCTCTGCAAAGCATAGTGGCTGTCTTTTCTTACTCAGGGCACTATTTTGAAAGATAACTGTGTGGAGTGACTTGTGTGTTTCTTTTTAAAGAAAACTTTCCTTTGTGTCTGTTGAAGTCCTTGGTTTCCAGATGGTTCAAATACAAAGCAGCATTTTTCTTGTTGTGCCACACTGTCTCTTGCACTGCTGTGATGTTTTAGTCACAACTAATGGCTGTCAAGCAAATGAGACTCTGATTTGTTATTTCAGAAGTCCCTGCTGCATGATTTAAGGGTGTGAAGTGGGTCAGCCATCAGTCAGACATTGCAGCAGACGGTCAAGCTCCAATAGGAGTGACAGACAGTCATAAAGTTGCCATTTTAATGGGAGAATACTGGGGAAAAAAGTTACAGTCTGAGTATGTTACTCTGGCGAAAAAAAAGTGGTGCTTCAAAGAGGAAAGGCAAAGACATCAAGAGTGTGTTCATATATCTATAGACTGTCAAGATTTTAGAGTCAGATGCATTCCCAGGCTTACCAGGCTTTCAGAGTAGGAATGATGTGAGATAGTGTGAGTGTATTTGAAAGTACCAGAAGTTAGAGTTGAGCCTAAGGATTTGGACGAATGTGGTATGCAGAAGACCATTCACACTGGATAGTTAACTTACTCACAAACTGGTGATCCATGCCGTCTTGGATGTAGTCATGTCTGCAAGTATCAGGGACCAAAAGGGTGGAGGAGCCATGAGTGACCTCACTCTTCAACTCCCAGAATTAACATCTCTTTGACAGAGTACTTAGATGAACGATGTAAAGAGATGACAGCCCCCACTGTTTGGTATAGCTGTGGGCATAGTGGATTTAGTGGATAAACTCTGGTCTCCAGTATCTTGACATATTGTATTACTGAAAATACGAAGGATTAGGGAATACCAGAGGGATCATGTGTTTTCATCCTGACTCATTAAGTAATTTTGAGTAAGTATTCCCAAAGGTTTCCCCAGTGTTTCTCACAGCTTTATCAGTCCAATACCATCTCACCAAAAGGAGACAGACAGACTCCCACTGACTTCTTTTGGAGCTGGATTGGTCCTGAAATGTGCTGCATACAGTATATACAGCTATTTGCTTAGAAGCCTGAAAATAGCTAAAAACATATTAACAAAGTGCATGGATACTCATTAATTGGAATTCTTTTTGCATAAATTGTATTCATTTTATGGTTCATGTTTCTGGCTGTCAGATTATAAACCAATCACCAATACAAAAGGCATAAAAGATTAAGAAAAGCACAGGATCACAGTCTCTGGTTATGTCATATAGCCTGTGTGAAAGGAGAACAAGGACAGTCTGCCTTTGGGACCAGTGAAACTATGACCACTTAACACTATTCATACTTGTAATTCACTTCTGTATGTCCATTTTTTAGGGTGATACATTTTTTTTTTTCACTAACATACTTTAGCAACTATAAGCCACTTTTATGCTTTCTCGTGTGAATTTAGTGTGAAAATTGGAGGAAAGGACTTTCTGAAACATATTGCAGTGATTCTACACACTAACCAAGAAACATATTTGTTTTTTGCAGAATAAAATTATCAGCAGAAGGTAGTTCTACACAAACTTCACGTGCTAAATCTCATAGAGCTACAGTTTATCTGTGTAGGGAGTATCATACCGGATTCTAGTTTTTATCAATTCCGCATTCCAGGAAAGCTGCGTCTTTGTCAGACAACACAGTAGTAGGACTTGTCCAGATGGTAGATGCAGAGAGTAGAGGCAGAGCACTCATCTCATTAATACTCCTCGAATATCTATACTGTCTAAAAATGTTGAGCCATTTTTCAAAGGCCATCAAAGGACAGGGGCTCTAAAGTTATTGTCACTTCCCAGAGTGTTACAGAGCTCTTTGGTAATCCGTTCTGAGATCTGCAAAGGCACCAAAACACTTTTGGCAACTGAAGGAGTGAGCACCTTTAGACAAGTTTGAAAATCCTACCCATGATGCTGGTTTTCCCTCTTTGTTTCCAGAGGTGATGACTCACTGAAAGGAATTGAACACGTTTATGTTTTGTCTTGACCTCACATTTTGGCTAAGTTATCACTGTGAGGTTTCACTATGTGTAGGAGGTGCAGATCCACAAGAAAGCTTCACTGATATTACTGTGATCACCACAAACATTTTCTCATCGATAACAAAAAGGGTCAATACACATTGTTTCCAGTGCTTACACATGGTCATGTAAACACTTATGGAGAATTAAAACGGTCACATTTTGATTTAGCTGAAATTGATTCTACATGGCCTTCTACATGTAAAACCAAATAAGGATCTGTGATCAAAAAGTAGTGTCTGGATAACTTTTATTAGCAAAATCAGTATTGGTGTTTACAGAAACAAGCCCAAATACATGCTCTACCATACCATCAGCAAAACCCACTGTTAGTATCCCTCTGGAGGTGAGGGGTGAGTGGGTTCACACCTTTCCCAAGCACTGTTAAGCTACCCACAGACCACCTGATCACTGTCTACATCAATCGTGAGTCTACCAGGTCTGCATCTAGCAATATCATTTACAGCTATGTTCACACAAACCTTTATTACAGATATTCTGCAGCTACGAAAATAGTGGCAAGAAATAACCTAGCTTTCCCTAGGTTTTATTTTTAGTTTTTGTGACACAGATGAGTGAAATGCGCAGTTGAGACAAATATCTAAATATATTTTTGCCCATACATGAATAAATCCAGGAAGCCTTGGGTATAAGAGCTGTCTTCACCTCTCACAGCAGCTCCCACAACAAATATAGTCTCTCAGTTTTTACAGTGTACTCAACAGTATCATTGAGAGAAAGCTAATTAGTACTATCATTCCCATTTCACAGGTAGAAAAGTAGCTTTAGAAAGCTACATTCTTCTTTCACTTCAGAACAAATAAATGCACTCTAGCTACCCAAGGTCAAAACTACAATGAAGGCGAAACAAACAAACAAACAACTTTAACTGTGCTAGTAAGAGTCAACTTCAGCAAATACATCTGAGACTAAAACTAACATGTTTTGCCTTTACTGCTATAACATTGTGGCAGCTACTGTTCATCAGTAACGCTACAGTAAAAAAATGAAGTTAATTTTAGCAGCGTAAACAAGTCCTTAATTTCTTTCCCAAACTTATAAAGGCAATTCCCAGGGGAGTTAGGAACTGAACACAGGTTAGTGACCTTAACCACCGGACACTCCTTTCTGACTAGTTGAACACTGAGAAGAAATCCTGCAAAATTTCTGGGAACTGTCAGCTTTCAGTTGGCCTCAGCAGTACTTGAAGTCATGAGCATTTGGAAAGCCACAAATATAGTCTGCACGATGCTGAAGCCTAGTTCTGATAAGACTGTAGATGTTTGTAACATTTTTCTAAAACTGTATGAAAAATCAGATTTTAAATTTATTGTACATTATTCAGTTGGTTATGGTAGATTTTTAATTATTATTGTTATTGCAATAACATCTGGAGGCCTTCATCAGAATCTGGCCTCACTGCCCCAAGACTGTGTAAGATGCAACTTTTCTGAGTTACAGTGAATGAGACCCCGCAGACTTCATCATGTAAGGGGAGAGGAAGTGGGGACATGCTTCTGGCATCTGGGGCTGGCAGGCAACCAAGATGCTCTGGGATTGTCCGATGGGCACATGTCCAGTCAGGAGAAGGGCCATAGCACGAGGCTGCAGCTGAAAATAAAATCTTCTCGTAAGGCTGCTTTCACACGCAACCCCATGAGGTGAAATACTCAGCTGCAACGCAGGCACATGACGTTTCTCCTGCTCCGTGACCTCAGTTAATCCAGCTTGTAGGTTCACAGGGCAGGAGAGAGGCCACAGCGGTGTTTGATAAAGACAGGAGGTTTAGCCTTCCCTGCTCGGGAGTGATAGGAGCCTCACGCTTAGTGCTCAAGAACTGACAGTTCACGTACAGGCATGAAGTAAGACATCAATCTCCATCCCACAAAGCTCAGAATCCGACAGAAAAAATTTAACACGTGGCTTAAGAAAACAAGACAGGGGAGGGGAAAGGTTGACAAGAGAAGGGGGTATATTTATGTGTGTAGCTGGGTGCTCAATTCACAGACATGCCCTCAGGCAGTCTATACCAGCAAACACAGCAGTAAGCCATACTTGTAAATATATATTTTTGCTTACTCAAACTGTAAACAGTGATGACAGCTGGGAGAAGAGCAAAGATGGGTAGGAGGGAGGAGAAGAGAGATTTTTTTAAAAATTTCTCATGAAGAAATAAATTTGCCAATCTCAGAACTGGTGAAAAAGTGCACTGGCATCAAACCATAAAACAATTCCTGCAAGACACATGCTGACAATCAAGCTTTGTTGCTTTTTTTCACTGAATGATATCACTTCACAAAGCACTGGAACATTTTCAGTTAAGGACCAGATCCTCACAGTGATGCAAACCAGAGTAATGACACTAGTCAGTGACGCTATACTACAGAAGATCTGGCCATCTAGGCAAAATTCAGATGCCTGTATTGTCAGACAAAAAGGACTTCCAAGGCTTTTAAATACTTGTCCCTCACATCCTTTGGATAATATTGTTAGTTCCTATGATTCCACTGTAATGATATTATCCTTCAGGTCATTGACTTGCTAGTATCTAGCAATCAGATGAGATTCTCACTTTGTAACAACCACACCATACATCTTAGTCTTTCCAAATTCCTGGAAAGGTTATGAATCAGAAAAGTTAAATCAATTAAATTAAAACCATGTGGAAGGAAAGCGTATTCACTTCAAACAGTTAAACAATTTGTGTTTCTAAACATATTTTTTTGTTTGTTTACTTCTTTTAAAGTTCAAGTCAAGCAAGCTGTTTTGATCTGTTGAACTCAAAATATTTTCAGATGGTCAACTTTTAAACTTTTTGACATTGACTCACGTTTTTTCTTGCCAAATTAATGACTTTTAACTCTTTGAGACTCCCTCAGCTTTTGGGATTCCTCTTCTCAATTTTAAATAGTACTTCAAACCCCATTTTGTTTCATCTTTGTAACTGAAACATGCTCCAGTGATTTAAAGCATTTTTGATGCAATCCCAAGATTTAGCTTTAAGAAGTTGTTACCACTTGCTTTGTTTATTTGTTCTATGTGTTTAATCTTGTTTCCTTCTCTATGTACAATTCTACTCAATATAGGTTCCTACACTCCCTTCATCAGCAGAGTATGTGACTGCACTTTGATTTGGTGGGATTTTTTAGAATTTTATTTCAAATGCATATTCTACTTTTCTTTATGTTAAAGAAGACTGGTCAGTGAAGTAAGCTTTTTTCTGGGCTTAAACAGGGTCCTGCAGTCTACACAGAAAAGTTAGAATTGCAGTAGACATTTCTATTTAGTGTGAAGAGAGGATTTCTCAGCCCTTCATGAAGGGCTTTGAATCAAATGTCCCATAGAAACAAATCAAGGTAGTGATAAAGAACAGAAATACCCAAGAAGCAATTTGTGCAGGTTCTGATCATTACACAACTCAAGCTGGAATGAAAGTGCTCAATCAAAGCACAGGGTCTCCGTACCACGGCATGCTGAGTTCAAAACTGAGATCCTGACACAAACTTTGGCTTCTCGATCTTTATTTATGCCAGAGAGCCAATTTGCACTCAAATGCAAGACGTGCTATTCCTGAACAGTACAGAATTGGTGCATCTGAAATCATGTTTGAGGGGATGTCAGACTGCAGCGCTCTCACTACTAGAAAAATTCCAATACAAGTAACTAAGATCCTAACACCAATTTCTTCTGTACACCTTAAATAACACAATCTCAGCTTTGCAGAGCTCTAAGTGACTATACAGCAGCTCACGAACTGGAGTAGAGGTATAAACTTCAATTGTTCCCTGCTAATTTGCTTAATTTTCTGCATTCAAAGCCTGGCCTCCTTTGCCCACCTGGGCTAAAGTTTTCAGGAACTTCTCTGGAGTCAGAAAGTACCTGCTTAACAACATGGGAAGAGGGGCCTATGTTTTGCAGCTCCTATCCCTCCCTCTGGAAGCTGTTGTGCAGAGATGGCAGAGAGGAACGCTTTCTACCATTACTCAGGATTATTGGTGGAGTAGACATCAGGAGGAACTGGGGCAGTGGCAGAGAGAATGAAATAACAGTTGTGTGCTACAGAGACCCAGAGGCTACAACGATAATGGGGCAAAAACCAGAAGTGTTTCTCCATGTCTTAGCAACACATAGCCCATCTCACCCAATTTCTGGCAATCACTGTAATACGTGAGGCTTATGTAGTGATACAGTCTGTGTGTCTGTTCATAAGTCCATCCCAATAAGTTTTGAACTTGGCCACTGTTGAGAGAGGTTCTTAAGGTGTTTGGCTTTTACGAAGGTCACGGAAACAGATGGCCAGAGAGAAAAGATGGGAGTGCTATGTTAGTGCTCCCACTGAGGAAAGTCTAGCCAAGAGACAGAAATTTGGAGACTTCTCGTACCAGACAATCCACACAGCATAAAAAGTTAAGAACATCTGAACTGCTGCAGGAGTTTCAGTTGCAGTTTGACTTTTTAGGAGACCAAAGAATCCAACCATAAGACACCAAGCTATGGTAAAACAAGCTTCATTATTGGTACTACTCAAGGAAGTGTACTACTGCAGACTGATTTAGCCATCAAGAGCTCAACGTGCAATATCTCAGCAGGTCCAAACCCAGAAGCTGCTCTGGCTACTGCTTACATTGGCTCATTTCAGTCCAGCTCTCTGTTACACCACAGACCTCCTGCAGGCCTCGGGCAGGTCAGCTTGTCTCTGTCAGACAGTTTTTCACCTGCAAAACAGGAATAATTGGAGCACAGTTCAGCTTCATGGGAACATCATGAAAGTAAATACCGTAAAGATACTAAATCACAAGTTTTATAAAGTTCAGGAGAACAGAAGGGGTTGTCTAAAGCCACAATTCTGCCAGTTGTCTCTGCCAACAAAGCTCTTGTGGCGGGTTGACCCTGGCTAGATGCCAGGTGCCCACCCAAGCCGCTCTATCACTCCCGCTCCTCAGCTGGACAGGGGGAGAAAATATAACGAAAGGCTCATGGGTCGAGATAAGGACAGGGAGATCACTCACCAATTACTGTCACAGGCAAAACAGACTCGACTTGGGGAAAAAATTAGTTTAATTTATTGCTAGTCAAATTAGAGCAGGATAATGAGAAATAAAACCAAATCTTAAAACACCTTCCCCCCACCCCTCCCTTCTTCCCAGGCTTAACTTTACTCCTGATTTTCTCTACCTCCTCCCCCCCCGAGCGGCGCAGGGGGACGGGAAGGGGGGTTTGGGTCAGTTCATCACACGTTGTTTCTGCCGCTCCTTCCTCCTCGGGGGGAGGACTCCTCACACTCTTCCCCTGCTCCAGCGTGGGGTCCCTCTCGCAGGAGACCTCGCAGTCCTTCACGAACTTCTCCAATGTGAGTCCTTCCCACGGGCTACAGTTCTTCACAAACTGCTCCAGCGTGGGTCCCATCCACAGGGTGCAGTCCTTCAGGAACAGACTGCTCCAGCGTGGGTCCCCCGTGGGTCACAAGTCCTGCCAGCAAACCTGCTTCAGCATGGGCTCCTCTCTCCACGGGGCCACGGGTCCGTAGGTCCTGCCAGGAGCCTGCTCCAGCGCGGGCTTCCCAGGGGGTCACAGCGTCCTTCAGGCATCCACCTGCTCTGGCGTGGGGTCCTCCACGGGCTGCAGGTGGATATCTGCTCCACCATGGACCTCCATGGGCTGCAGGGGGACAGCCTGCCTCACCATGGTCTTCACCAGGGCTGCAGGGGAATCTCTCTCTCTGCTCCGGCACCTGGAGCACCTCCTCCCCCTCCTTCTTCACTGACCTTGGTGTCTGCGGAGTTGTTTCTCTCACATCTTCTCACTCTGCTCTCTCTCGCTGCAACTGCAACTCCCCTGTAACTTTTTTTGCTTTTCTTAAATATGTTATCCCAGAGGCGCTACCACTGTTGCTGATTGGCTTGGCCTTGGCAAGCGGCGGGTCCGTCTTGGAACCCGCTAGCATTAACTTTATCAGACATAGGGGAAGCTTCTAGCAGCTTCTCGCAGAAGCCACCCCTGTAGCCCCCCCCCGCTACCAAAACCTTGCCACGCAAACCCAATACAGCTCTCTAAATGGGATGACAGCACATGACAAGAAAAGGGATTTAGCTACCA
This sequence comes from Gymnogyps californianus, assembly GCF_018139145.2. NCBI lineage: Eukaryota > Metazoa > Chordata > Aves > Accipitriformes > Cathartidae > Gymnogyps > Gymnogyps californianus. The sequence goes on from NC_059471.1 coordinate 136,406,533, forward strand.
ACAGAGCCATGCCCTTTCCCAAGCATAAGCTATACAACACAAGGATTTTGCAGCAGCATGTCTGTGTCAGCGCTGTGCAGGTAGAGCTAGTTTGACAGACATTTTTATTTTAAAAAACAAAAGGAAAAACTCTAGTGTAGATCTGGCCTGGGCCTACAGATGAGTTGCCAGGTTGACTCCATCAGTCCAGTAGTCCTTGTAGGCAAAAACCACCAGAGGCACGATCATGTATAGATATAGCTACCTTTCACAAGCAAAGCAGACTAAAGGAGTAAAAATCCATTTTTTGCTGGGACAGATTCAGGGAGTCTTCTGCCCATATGGTTGTGTCAAAGGCAAGAAGTAGTGCAGTCCCTGACTGATCCTGCTATAAAACAGTGCATCTTTGAGATACGCTCGCTCAAAATTTCATAGCTGAACTGGTGCAACTTTTCTATGTGGTCCATTTTAAAACTGTTTCTTTGATCTTTTTTCCACCAGTAGAACAAGCACAAGCCAAACTGATAGCAAGCAGACTAACCCACTGAAAAGACATTGCATCAGGATTATAGATTTGAATATTTTAAGAATGTGAATATTGGGAGAACAGAATCAGAAAGAGAGGGGGCCCCTCTTTTGTCATTCGTGCTTGGTTTGCACAAGTTTAATTGTATCAGCTGTGGTGGAGTTTCCCCCAGTCTAAACTGGTGTTAGAGAAAGAGACGAAGCACAGGGAACATCAAGAGTCCACAGTGAGAATTTTTGAATTAGCTAGTGAACTGAACAGTCTGGACAATTTTTAAGTGCATACATTTCTTACACAGAAGCCTGATGGGAAGGCGTAAAGAAAATAATGCTTATGAAGATGCTAAATGCAATTTATTCCAAGAAAAAAGTATCAAAGGAAGTACTCTTCCAGGAAGAAATTTATGTTTTATGCAAAGCATAGAAAAATACTTGGTAAGCCACTGTTAACAAAAAAAATTCTCTTTGGCATCTACTCCAGAGAATAGCAACCAAGAAAAAAGAAGATAATAAGCTTCTGTGTTGCATTACTTTAAAAATTCACTCGAACGAAAGCAAGTAGTATAATAATGAACTGAGTCAGAGAGCACTGTTCAATTAGATGTAGAATTTAAGGCAGTTTATAATAGCAACACTTACAAAGAAAGACTTGGTTGGGCTTATTGTTATGGAAAGGGGAAAAAAGTTGTGGTGAGTTAAACGACATTTATAAAATAGGAGGGTCTGATCAAACTGATCCAGATTAGTCCTCCACAGCAGTAAGACCTTAAAATTAGGTCATGGGGATGAAAGGAGAATTTAGTCTAAACTATTTCATACAAAGGCTATGTGACATATGGAACATGTTACCCTAAAGAGTAACTAAAGCAAGAAGCATGAATATTTTCAAGAAAGAAAATGACAGGAAACTGCATAAGGAAATTTCCAACCATGAAAGTTTCAAAAGGAATACAACTCCTATTTATTTATGTATTTCTTTAGGGTAGTCAACCATTATCTGCGTTCTGAAGGGAAATTATGATAAGCATTATTTCTTCTTCTTTCCCCCTTCCTAGCTGTGGTGTTTGTGGGATTTTGTTTGTTTTGTTTTCATTAGAAGGGCTGCAATTTTGCCTTCCCAGAACACAAAGGACAAGAGCTAATAAAATGTTAATGGCTACGTATTTTCTTTCAATATGCAATGGTTTAAAATCTTCATTCTTTGTATTCTCTTTTGCTTTCACTAGGAGTTTTATGAGTGTGAAGATTCTTTAGTACAAAATGGACACTTTACTTCTTTTTACATATCTGGAAAAGCTTCATGTCCTGAAAATGTTCTCATGGCTTAATCTGTCTAGAATTAGACACCAGCAAGCAATCACCAGAACAAGCCACGGGACAATTTGTGATAGTACTGCTGGTCCTATCCTGCTGTACTTGAGTTCCTTGAACAAGTTCTTACTCAGCCTCCCTGCTAGGTATCTCAGATACTGTCTCCTGCATTACACATTGGGCTAAAGAGGTACAGTGCTTTTTTGATTACTGTATATCTAGCACCAACCTGTAACATAATGTTTTAAGACAAATGCAAGGACTGAACTAAGTAGAAAAAGAGAAAAGCTGAAAACAGGCCAAAATTGCAACCTCTCATCTGAACCCTTTCAGCCTGTAGGAAAAACCAGATTTCAATCACAGCCTCAGAATGGCTAATTCACAGTGGTGCAGATTTAGCTCACCTAACACAAAGCATACCATTTAGACAACTCAGCACAGACAGGAAGGATCGATATTTGCCTTCAGTGTGCACATTGGAAAGGATTTAAAGTTAACCCTCAGTGATGTAAGGGGTTTAAATCCCTTAATGCAACTGTGGGGTTTTGGAACTGAAATTGAAGGAAAATATTGAAAATTAATCCAGAACTTTAATTTCAAATCTTGAACCTAAGACCTTATTGTAGTATGAAAATTTCTCTTTAGTTAGAAACAAATAAAAGAAAATTGAGAGACCATTGTCTTTATACTGTGAATAAAACTCTCTTTTCCACTGCCAAAAACTGCAGGTTAGGAAGAAGGCAGTGAAATTACAATATATTTTTTGTGGAATGATACTTGCATTTTAAGGTATTTCTTTCATTAGAGTGTAGACAAACTAGCCGCCTTTCTTGCAGTAATGTTATTTTCTTCCTTTCACATAGCTGTAGACCATCTGAACCAGCAAAACAGATGACTCCAAGTTTCACAGCATAGACTCATATTTTCCCCAAACTTAAGGGAAAGGAAAGAATTTGGAGAAATGACGATCTTAGTTTCAGCTTGTTCATAGAACACAGAAAAGAGGACAAGAAGATAGTTTGGTTTTACCACCTTGTTGTTCAGAAATTTCCATATGCTTCCTTCCTTCACTTTTGTTACAGTTCTGACATGGAAAGATCTTCTAAACATAGAGTCACATTTTCTTCTAACTTGTACCAAGGTAAATCTGAAGTAGCACCACTCAAGTCAATAGAGTTATTTAACTTAATCAGAATACTCAACATTGTTTCTTAAATTCCTCCAATTTATTTGGAATCATGTTGATTGTGAGCATTAACACCTGACCCATTCCCTATTGGATTTCCTCATAACAGCTTACCAGTACTGACATTAGCTTAATAGAAAACTGAGCCAGGTCAGACACTATGCCAGATTATGACCTCAGTTATATGCAACTCAGTCTACAGTTGCCTGCTTTCTGCATGACCAAAAGCAGAATTTGGCCTTGAGCTTTAATTTTTAAGAGTTGCATATACACAATTGTCTCCAAGCATAATACTATTTAATAATTTCAAATGGGAATAAATGTTCTTTGCAATTTTCCTTAATTTCTAGCAGTTCCAAAATACGTGTCTTACCTTTTCTAAATAACTCTAGCACAGTATTTTGCTTGTAAATCCAACCTCAAGTGCACATGCACTTGAGTCCCATACTCCTGATGATCTGAATCCCCCAGTCTTGACCTGCCAGGTTCTCTTCTGCTTTCCACTCACCTATATCTTAATCGAAGCTATACTGAAAGTTTGAAATCACAAACTGTACACCCATATGTATGCTAACAAGAAAGAGGCCTTCATGACATGGTCAAGGAAGACACTTCTGAGGCTTTCAGCCTAGAGATGTAGGTTTAGGGTGAGATGATGGGAGCATGGGACAGAAAAGAGGTATGTGTGTACTTTTGCCTTTTTCTGGGAGGGCACAGGAGATACTCCTGAGTATGTTTAGGCTTCCCATCAGTGCTTGCCACAGGAAAAGTGGCCTTCCATTGGAAAAGCCCTTTACTCCTGCTTGTAGCTCAGCAAAGCTCTTTGTGTTCCCATTGTCAAAGAGGCCTGAGAACTTATTATCCCCTTTACATCCAGTTATCCCAAGATGTTAACTGACCTCTCACCTTTAGTAAAGAGTTTCCCCATATGTTTGCCTCCCAAAAGTTCCTAAGGATGTGATTGCTTTGTTTTGTTTTTGCAATGGGCTCCCTTCCATATTTTCTAGCAATAGACTGAGATCAGGTTAGGAAGATGCTGGTCTTTCACAGGTTTCAGTGAACATGCTCCCCCATTTTCTAGCACTGGTAAAATCCTGTATCATTTTAACACGGGCCTTTAACTCAGAATCTGTACAGAATACACTTGCTAGGTTAAACTCACCACACATTGCCAGGGCCAGTACCTAGTCAGACAGCAATATAAGAGGGAGGGAGGAGTGTCCCTCCCTCTCCCCCCAGCTTTGCTCCCATGACTGTTCCAAGTTCAGCTTGCTCAGTGCAACTCTGCCTGCAGCAAGGCTGCTCACCCAATACTCCCTGCTGAGAGGAAGTGGGTGGAGAGGGGGTGTTAAGATGACAGAAGTGCAGAGAGCCCAAGCTTCACCCCACTCCACTTCCTCGCTAGCCAAAGTAGCTGGCTGGGAGCATGGGAGAGTAAACTGCTCCATGATAAAAAAAAAAAAAAGGATGAAGTAATTGACTCTTGTAGCAGAGCAAAGGGAGTGCATGTGGTGGTGGAGGGAAGATAGGGAGGAACTGTGACTGACTCAATATATTCTGTACTCTGCTCCTGGGGAGATGCAGCTGTGCATCTCCCCTTGTACAGGCTCCACTGTAAAGTTACACTGTCGTCCAAAGTAAGCATCCCTAATTCTCCCACTTCCTGAAGCACAACAGCATTTGGCTCCTTTTTAATCAGGGATTTCTACTGTGCAAATTGAAGTCTAGGACCAGGCTTTTCCTATGTGCAGAATTAAAAATCTCTCCCTTGATTGTTTTGTTGGTTCCTGGGGAAAACTACTGAACTGTTGCAGCCGATTTACATTGGCCTGCTCCTTTTTTAAGGCTGACTCCAAGTTATTCTTAATTCCTCAAGGCACCTGAGAACTTCTGCATGAGCCAGCCATGGACACCTTTGGCAATGTTTTCCACATCCTTTTCCCTCCCTCTGCTTGCTTCCCAGTTACTTCTGACTTCACTAGAGTAAGGACTGTTTCCCTTTTCTACCACTTCAATAAGAAGAAATATGGCATGGAAGTACTTCTGATTTTGGCCAGCTGACTCAATGGACTTTCGTTGGGGCCAGCAGAGTGTTGGGAAGAACCTGAAGGAAGAGGCTGGCCCAGTGGGTAGAACCAACCACAGCCTAGACCTCATGAGAGGAAGGTCTGAACGCCCGCTCTCCCATTTTCTTCTCACATGACCTTGGGCTCACATGACCTTGAAAAAGTCACATAACCTGTCTGGGCTTTAGTCTCCAAAATGTAAAACAACAGTAAAAGCACTTGGTCACCAAAGCCATTCTTAATTACAAAAAAAAGCTTCATACTGCAGCATTGCCATGCCTGCAGCAAGACTGCCAGCAGCCTTCTCTTACCTTCTGTTAGCTCTCATGCACTCACAGCATCCACTCTTGCAGTGAGGGTTGTGTGTTCAAGCATGATTTCTTGCCTCTAACAGCAGTGAACACCTGATCTCTTACAAAAGGAGTAAACTCCTGCAGCAGCATCTCCATAGCTCGTATCTAACCTGCGAGTCAGTTATCCAATGATGTAACTAACCTTTGTGGTGATCAGATGTCAGTAGGATTCTTTCATGAAATGTATAAAGTGTGCATATGACAAGAGGTGAACAAGTGTTAAAAAAATTACTGTTTCTGTTCCTAGTTCCCATACCCTGAGAGTTACTTTATTCCTGCCCTTCTATAGATAAATTTTTCATAATCAGAATTTCTTCAGTAAGAAGAAATTTTCTAAAAAGACATACTAGTTATTGACAGTATAAGGAGAAGCAAGGCCAGCTGCTGTACATCATCTCATTTGTCTCCTTCCCACGCCCAGTTTAAAACCTTGCTTTTCTATCACATATCTGGAGATCATATGCCTGGCGAGAGACAGCATGCGTTAAAGTACTCCCAGTTCTAAAATTCTTCTTTCAAAGATTTTTGGCAAGGAGGAGGGGGGAGGCATTGTGTATCAACAGCAAAATGGCATCTGGATCGAAAGATAAGAAAAACCACCGTGGTTTCAAAAAACCAAGGCAGTTTTCAGATGAGTTTTGGACCTGGCAGAGGTGCAGAGCCTGCATTAGTGCAATAGGAGAACACAGAGATCGTGCTTTGACTTTGGAAGGGAGGGCTCAATTCTGCAGATTAGCAGACACTTTGGATGCAGTTTAGCAGAGCATTCAACCATGAGCTTAACGCGTGAGCAATCTACATTTCAGTGGGGCGACTCACGAGCTTAAAAATCGTACACTCTGCTAGACTGGGACCAGAATACTCTTACCAGCCTTGAGCATTAACCCCTAAATATAGTCGAACTCACAGCAAAGTGTTAACAGAGAATTAAAATTAGAAAACTTCTGTGTCTCAAGGAGAACTGTGTACTGGAAATTTTATCTACATGAACATTGATGAACTAGGGGACTCACAAGCAAAGTTCCACTTCAGGCAAATTTTTACAAGGAAAAAAATGCAGGGTAGCTAGATTTACCAGAACAGTCTTTACCCTCAGGGCAGGCCTACATGTAAACAATTTTCTATAAAGTAATGCCAATTAGTAGAATGACTTTTTTCTCTAAATGGGTGATGGCTTTTTTAAAGATTCAGACGCAATGGAAAAAGCACAAATCTTTCATGGGCACACATATTTGAGAGCTCTTCTCCATAAGAAGGATTCAGGGGTCTCAGTGTGCTGCTGGGAGCAGTTCTAGGAGAGACATCATGATTTCACAGTGTAAAACTGAGCAAGGCTGTTGAGAGAGGTGATCTCTTATATGAGGCCAGCTTATTTAGCTTGTCAGAACAGACAAGCTTTTAGGCATACAAGCTCTTTTTAATCTAAAAGCTTACATTTTCTGCAAAGAGGCAAACTTCTAACCTTACATTTCCCCCCAAAACACTTACTTGTATTTTATCAGAAATACAAGACTCCTTTTCTCTGAGAATGACTTTAAAAATATAATTTTAAGCTGGTTGCGAGCAAGCTACTGCACCTGTGCAAAGACTATGGAAAAGGTATCGATTATGTACTGCAATGCTGATTTCTCACTACAGTCCTGATGAAAACAATTCAGTTGCATGCTACATGTATGATAAAATAGGGATCAAATATCAACTGTCTCTAGTCACATTGTCATTGTCCCCCACCCCTTACTGTGCAAAAGCTTTGTCCAATTCATGCGGAATTCAGTGAGGTCCTATTGGTGGTTTTAAAGTATTTGGATCAGGCCTGGAGTCCTGTTTTTGAGAACTCTGCATCAGATAACTTGCACCTGCAAGTCTAACAAGACTTTGCTATTTGGAAGTTTGTGAACCTTTGAGGAAAGGGGAGAGGCAATTCAGAAAGCAAACTTTGATTCACGAAGTGGCCATGGATGTATTTCTGTACAGCTTTAGGCCATGGATGTATTTCTGTACAGCTTTAAAGAAACCTGGAGTCATGGGCTTTTGCAAAGCAAACACAGGTGCAGTTTTGGATGAAATGAAATGGGGCTTCCCCACCAAGCCTCTTGCGCCATGGCTCACCACAATCCCAGTCCCATGGAGCACACCCGGGGTGGCAATGCATTGCAGGTGGAGGCACAGCAAGGCTCATACCCAGTGCCTGGGAGAAACTCTCAAGCAGCAGTGCTGTTCCTTCTAAGCAAACGATACCTTAAAAATTTGACTGGGCCTCGTAAGAGGCAGTGTTGCCCTAACACCGTTCCTACTCTCAAGGCAAACATTTGTCTTCAAGGGTCACAATAGAGCTGTCAGAAAACCAAAGAAATGCTTTTTTTCCCAACAGAAATATCTCAAGTTAACTTCAGGATTTTTTAAATTCTAACCAAACAAAAGCACATTTCATTTCTAACTAGCATTCCCTATTACCATATTTCTGTTTCCTTGTGGGTATGAGTTCTGTTTGTACCCATAAACTAGGTTTAGGGATGCAATATTTTTCATACTGAGGCTCTAACATTTTTCAAGCTTTAACCTTTGTTTTCTTCTGTTTGCTTGCTTGATTTCACTGTTTTCCTTACTTCATAAAAGAAAAAAAGAAATTGGAAGGTATTAAAGAAGATGGCAGAGGAAGTTTTCAGTTTCTAAACCAAAAGAAAATAGAAACCCTTTTGTTTTCAATGTAAAATCTAGCAAAATAATGATCTTGAAATTCACAGTTTGAAACAGTTTTCCTCTTGAGTTTCCTAACATAAGAAAAAACTAAAAAACAGTGTTTTAAAAATCTCTCAGGTTTTTTTCTATGAAATTTTTTTCTTACAAAATGAGTTGTCCAGTGGGAATGTAAATGTAAAAACACATGAGACCATCCTATATCACAGGGTCTCTAGAAGGCTGCTCTTTCATAGCCTAGCAGGAGAGGGACAAAACTTGATAATCTGAGAGGTGCTCCCCTTTCTCCTCCTGCTACCAAGTTAGACAAAACCCACCTCTGGCATTTAAAAATAGAACGAGAGCAATCTGTTATAAATGTTGACCAATGCACCTTAACCCTTTCCATGGCTTCCCTTGCTCTTTCCAGAAGGTTACACCAAATATAGTCATGCCTCTGATATATCCAGAGGCCAGGCTTGAACCCCCCAGAGTTGTGGGGAGGTGAAAGAAGTTTCATCTGGAAGACTGCTCTTGACTTTAATTATGGAGAGCTTAAGCCCTCAAAGCAGCTCTCTGATGAAAATAAGAGGAACTGCAACTATTACTTGACTTTAACACAAAGCAATTAACCAGCCCTGGTTGAGCCAAAGTAGGTCCAGGTTGACCTGAAAGGTTAATGGATCTTCAAACTGTTTTAAAAAAAGACTTAGATGAAGTTTCAGGGCTGCAACGAAACATGAAACCAGGCCTCTTTGGTGTGGCTTTGGGCTTGTTACAAACATCTTGCAGAGCTTGAAAACTGCTTTTGATGATCAGCCTAACTTCCCTTTCCTTAGTTTAATCCCATTTTTCCTGATTGCACTCCTTTGCCCCACCCTAAAGTGAATGTTCTCTTTCACCAATGCTTACGCTTTCCAGATCTTTGCACTGGCTTTTCTGTCATGCCCTTTCTGTCAGCTCAGAGCAAAGGCTTGCACATTCAAAGCAATTTCTTCAAAGGTCAGTTATACAACCTTTCTAGTAATTTTTGCTGCTCTTTCTTTCCTAATTTTCTTTTCGTATGACGGTACCTTCCAACTTTCAAGCAGCTTTCCCGATTTTTCTACTAAGCTACAAAAAGCAGCAATTCCTTCCTAGCTCTGCAATGCAATGCCTCAGTATTTGCATTTATTAAATACTGTGCCTTTCCAAAGTTTTAGATCATTCCTGGGTCTGATCAAGTATTGCTCCTTTCTAAATTTCTTTTCCCCTCTGTATATCATTGCTCAATACCACTATTCCCGCAGCACACTAGCTTGTAATTTCTACTTTGACTTTCATTTTGTAATTTTCTGCCAATATTTTATGTCTCCATCTCCCCAGCAGAGATTGTATTTCTCTTTGGTCACTGCTGTTTGCATCACTTCCAAATTCAGCTGCAAATTTAATTTGTTTGCTGCTTGGCCCTGACGCTATTAACAAACAGTAACAAAAAGATTAACACACAAACAGTTTATCAGCTTAAATTATCCACTACTATGATTTAGTTCTGGTGCTTTCTATTCTTCTGTTTACAAATGACTTCTCAAAAAAAAAAAAAAAAGAGGCAAGCGCAAAGCTCCTGGCAAATCTTCTGTTTTTTGTAAAATTAGCACAGGTCTAGTCAAGTCATTGGAATTTATTGATTTAGCTAAGGATATGACCTTTAGATTTCTTTTACTTTGGACAGTTTTCAGAGCTACACAGTGAATAATATGTAGAAATACTTCAGCTTTTGTGCAAATTGTTTACCCAACTATGGCTTTAATTCTTTGTCATGACTAAGATGCAGCTGACTGCTCATCTCAGATGGCATTGTTTTTATTTCCTTGCATTTCATGCTTGTCATTGATCAATCAAACTTCCATACAGCATTACAGATGGATTTTCCTGATCCAGCCAGTGCAACATGAAAACCCCAACTTGCAGCAGAATACCTATATGACCTTGCAAACATCATCTGTCTTCTGTGTATTCCAGTTTCTGCTCTTTAAAATGGGAACAATGGCAGCCCTCCTACTTTGTCGGTATTAACTGAGATAAATGCTTACGGAGTGCTCAAATATCAGTGATGTGAGAACAGCAAAAGAGAACAGAGGATGATTTACTCTGAGAACATGTATGGAAATACATTTGTTAAGATGCCTCGTTACTCTCAAAACAGACAGGCATCTCCCACGCAGCATGCAGGGCACCATACGGCAATGTTATTGTGCCTTGTGTGGAGAGAGGAAATCTTTACTTTTGCTCTCTTAGTAGGGCAACAACAGCCAGCTCTTTGAGGGAGAAAGCAAAGGATGTCAGGGTATATAACTAGGGTAATAAAACCCCAACACCATTCCATAGAGTTCCTTACTTTGCAGATGTAGAAAGTAATGAAGAGAGATTTTGACGTGACCAAACTCTTCCAACAAATCAGAGAAATCAGGATCCCAGCCTCCCAAACCTTTGTTCTGACCTTCTCAATAGACAGATTAATTAGTCAACTGGTTAATGCAAAATTATACCACGGCAGTTGGGGCAGACACAGACAGGTGTAAATATCATGTCACAAAAATGTCACTGAGGAAAGGAATTAAAACAGAAAAAGACCTAGTTGTGACTGAGAAAAGCCTGCCTACTTCTGTAGTTGATTATAGACCTGGGGATGTAGCTAGTACGGTTGATATTGTACCGGACATTATTAATAGTCGAGTCCCTCGGTGGGACTGCTAGAGGATGCTGGGGAGTGTCAAATGCCTCCAGGGGGGTCTCAAGTGCCCTGAACTCCAGACGATGTCGGTGGCGGGGGAGGAAGGTGCAGGGCCAAAACCTAACAGAATTAACTTTGCACAAGGTGTGAGAAGCAGCTGCTGTTCCAAGTAGTGAGGTAAGCACTGAGGAACTGCTCCTGACCTTTCTTTTGGAAATGGGCAGGTATGTGTAAGGCGATCACATTTTGATCTCCAAAAAGATATATTTGTGGAAAGATCAAATGTAGACACACATGCCGTTGCAATCAGCTGTGTCTGAAATGAACTGATACTGCTGTGGTTCTACACAGTGCATTTAACTCTTCAGAAAACAGATTGCTCCTTGCAGCAGATGTACTATCACAAAACTGTCCCTCAGAAAGATGTCACCAGTCGGGAAAGCTTTCCTCAATGACTAGTAGGGTCATGGTCACAATGGTAATCATAAATAGTATTGTAGACTGGTTCGAAGTGCAGATGAGTTTTTCATACTTGGGTGAAGAGCTGTCTTGCTGTGCTTTGCTCAGCCAGTCATTTAAAGAGGAAAAGGAAATGTCAATGACTCAGTAGGCTGAACTCCATTTCCATAAGAGATTAGGTATATACCATTCACTGGAGGCTATTGGGGCTCAGCGCTCAGATGTGTCTTCTCTTTTGAAAATGGCCTTGAGTAATGCATGATTAAAAGCAACTGACCTGCTGCAGAGATTAAGAAACTTTGATGGCCTCGTCCTCAGATACAGTGTGTAGCTGCACTCCCCAGCCCATCTGCAAGAGGAATGTATTACTTTCAAATTCCTTCACTCTAACTTACAGTTTGGTTGGCCCTGAGGATGGGAGGGTTAACACTTAAAGCTGCCATAACTCAGTCCCACTTGATTTTGTCTCTGAATTCTTCAGCTTCTTAGTGGGTCTGGCTCTTGTGAAAGCTTTAGCTTCAATCCGTATGTGTTGAAATTTCCGTATCTTGAGAAGTGGAAATGTTCAGGAGGGTCATAGCATCTCTAGGGGCATTCAGCGCTCCACAGCAATCTACCTTAATAAATCCTTCTACAGGCACATATTGTACAAATAGTCGATTACTGTTCTGAAATACAGTGCAAATTTTCATATGCAATTATATCATACTCCCATCTTTCTGAATATTCAGAATGCAGTGATATTTTTCTTGTTCTGTACCTTTTCACTGTCCCCCTAAGCACAGTGGAGGAGGGCTGCATTTCTTCTCAACATAGTTATTAGGATGAGGGAATCAACAGGGCATTCTGCTACTTGTTGCTTTCTGTGAGTTTGTGAAAACCGTGCTTAGCAAGCAATGAGAATAATTACACTGTCATCTTTGGCAAAAGCCTGAGTAAGCTGTCAGCCACCACAAATGATCATTAGTTGCTCAGTCTGAAGAACAAAAGCTGCTCTTAAATTTTTCAGAAAGTGCCAAATACTTCAAGCTGACTTACATAAATCATGTCGGGTATTACAATGCTGAATGTAAAATTCACCAGTCACTCTTCCTTCTATTCCAGTTCCTCTTAGCAATGACTTAAAAGTAAATACTTAGGCAGTATCTCACAGTATTAGGATTTCGTTATTTTCACAGAACTTATTAAATGACACTTCGCTCTTCAGCTGTGCAGACTGTTCAGAGACTGATTAAAATAAAGCAATACAGATTTTTTTTTAAATCACCACAAACAAAAAAAACTAAACAAAGCTTTCCAACACTATATGTAAAGTGTGGATTCTGAAAAGAGCAGAAAGTGATTTGCCAGAGTTTATTGGGGATTTAATTTATTGATAGAAGAAATAGGTAAGCTTATTTACTTCTCCTAAATTTAGGCCTTCCCTGAGACACCTAGATTAGACAGCATTAATAATCTGCTAACACCGCAGTGATAGGCAGGAATACAAACCATTACAATAGAATAAAACTAAACTACAGTTGAAAGATCAAACAACTTTGCAATGCATGAACTTTTCTTTTCTATGGTGTTTGCTTCTACCCACTGTGCCACAAATGTCAGCAATCTCCAAGTCAAACTTGTTTGGTGCAAATTAAGAGCCGACTCTGTATTACCAGGATATACCATTTTTCCTACCATGCTGTGATATGTGCTCCCACAAATCCTCTGGACCATTCGTAATGCCTAATTGTCACTTAGTTCTCCTCCTTGTTCCTTTAAGGATCTTCTTTGCTTCTGTTGCCATGTTTGCAATCACTTTTGAAAGCCAGGGTAGTATCTCTGAATAAGGGGGCACCACCACTATGCAAAGGGACAAACTCGAAGACACTAATATGTCTTCCTACCTCGATGTCCAGTGCTTTTCCAAATTGCACATAGCAGAGTGTTTCCTGAGCACATTTAAAGGCTGATTTGAGAGCCATGTGCTCCCTGCCCCCCTTTTAATTACCTCTAGCAAGAGCTTAAAGCATCAAAGGTGTGTCCCAAGATCTAGAAGGGCACACAGAATAGCACAGCACAATAGAAGAGCTGGTCCAAAGCTTCTCAGCAGCTCAGGAAAAACAGCTTTCTGGAATATGTCAGCAGCAAATAATTTGCCAAGCACAAATCAAACTACAAGTCAAATTTCAGAGTAGTTTAACAACCTTCCCACCAAATCCACAAGATATTTTACGTTAGGTTCAGAAAAATACTTTTAAACATTTTTTTCCGTTAACGGGGTTCCTCCATAGACAAGAAAAATAGCTTATTTGAACTGCTTTAATTCTGTGGTCCCTAGCCCTTCCTTTTTGTGTGCAACATGACATTAAAGAGAGTCTGCAGGAACTCCAGTCTTACTTTTCCCACCTCATCACCTGCTCCAACTTGTGTATTTTGCTAGTGCCACTTAGTTTTGAAACTAAGCAGACCAGTGATTACATACAACCGCATGTTGGCATGAATAATGCTTTCAGCTTTTGAGCTGAGCATTGTCAGAGCTTTCCTCACCATCCTATGGACTTGTGTGTCATGCTGCGTGTGGGTTAGCTCTTCTGAGTGCTGTAAGAAATCTGCTGAATGACATCTGTTTTATAATATTTTTACTGTTTTTAAAAGCGTATAATTTACTGAAGGAAGACCAAATTGCACAGGAAGAGGTCTTTTATACAGCACCGTCTGGGCTCTGAGATCCATCTACATTAAGTTAGTATTTATTTAGGTATGACAGTAATCGTATGGTAACTGAAAATCTTAGATTTTTTTTTTCCCAAAGCATAACATTGCTGCAAGCAACAGTCTAGATTTAGGTGAACTCATACTGTGACAAACTGAGAATGGAGAAAACACATTTCTTGTCCATAAAAGGACAGATCACACATCCACAGAGGGTAGCTCTGATTCTGCTACAGTTCCAAACTATGAAGTGGGGACTCACTGTTGCTAAAAGGAGTTTTACTTAGAGTGGATAGAGGATCCTCCAGTAAAACTTTTTTCTTTTTTTTTCTTTGCCTTCTTAAACAGAAAATTGTTTGCCCTTTTAAACAGAAAATGGTGGGGTTTTGTAGTGGAAAAATTTTCTGTTCAAGAGGTCTGATATTTCCACAATTTCTTCTGAGAAAAACACAGAGTACACAGAGTGTCACCAGCAGGTCGAGGGAGGGGATCCTTCCCCTCAACTCAGCACTGGTGAGGTCACATCTGGAGTGCTGTGTCTGGTTCTGGGCTCCCCAGTACAGGACAGACATGGACATACAGGAGCGAGTCCATGAAGCTGATTAAAGGACTAGGGCATCTGTCATATGAGGAGAGGACAAGAGAGCTGGGGCTGTTCAGCCTGGAGAAGGCTCAAGGGGATCTTTTTGAAGTATAGACATACCTGATGGGAGGGAATAAAAAGAGTGGAGCCAGGCTCTTCTCGGGGATGTCCCATGAAAGGACAAGAGACAATGGGCATAAACTGAGATATAGGAAATACTACCGAAACATGAGATTTTTTTTTTTTTTAGTGTGAGGCAGGTGAAACACAGGAACAGGTTGCCTAGAGGGGTTGTGGAGTCTCCATCCATGGAAATATTCAAAACCTGACTGGGCACAGCCCTGTGCAAGCTGCTCTAGCTGACCCTGCTTTGAGCAGTGAGATTGGACTAGATGATCTCCTGAGGATCCTTCCAACTCCATCTGTTCCGTGTTTTGTAACTCTGTGCCTTCATCCCAGAATGCTAGTGGTCTGACACGTGGCAGATGTGTTTGCAGTGCAGGAGAATCAAGTTCAAGACTGTTCTGAGTCACTTGAAGCAGTACTACAGCCAGGGCTTACCGCATGGTATGAGAGTGCTCTAACATGAGTTTAATATTTTCTCCTTCAATCCACTACTTGTGCAACAATTTTATAAAATAGGTGTGCTTCGAAGTGAATAGTTTGCTTCCATGATTTAGTATTTTACATTGAAAATTAATTTCATTTAAATATAAGTGCAAATACAAAATATACAGGTATCCACAAGGAAAAAAACACCTCCTTGGATGCTCACAGTTCTCAACTACACAAACAGGATGACAGAAAGATTTAAAAAGAAATGACAAATGAGCTTCTAGAAGATGTTCAGAAGCTAGAATTACAAGGACACTATGGGAATCCATATAGAGCAGTGCATGGCCAAAGTACAGTACAGAGAAGAAGCACACTTTTAGGTCTAGTTTTCAAAATCTTGATCTTGAGTTCATTCTGATTTTTTTGAACAAGATTCTTCCATTTCGGGGGTGGGGTGGGAGGGGAAGGGGGGTGTCCTCCATCTGTCCTTGAAAATTTCTGACTACTGTCAGTTTTGTTCCACTTCATATAAATGTAATGAAGGAACTTCAGTAACAACAACAAAAAAACCAGGCCCCAACCCTGCAAACAACTGGTACAAAATGGTCTGTGGATCCATCTGAATTTCCCACTTGTACTACAGAAACCTAACCATTGCTTTCTGAAGTTCAAAATATGAGAAACCCCACTTTGCTGCATGACTGCATCCTTTTCCTTCAAGAATACTTTCCTTTATAGCACCAGAGAGAGAAAGAGCTATTGAAACACGGTATTTATTTCCCAGTGTATGATGATGCTTTTAGGGTGAAGTTAAACACAACCCATTTGATGAAAAGCAATTTGATGGATCCAAGAGATCTCAACACACAAAACTTCACAACACTTAGCAAAGTCAGAACGTCTTCATTTTACACCATTAGATAGTCTGCTACTCTGCATAATCTTGCAATTTTGAAACTAAACCACTCTGTAGAATAGACTCTGTGAAAGTAACTTGGCCTCTCTCTGCTGCTGAGCCTGAACATACTATCCCAAGAGCTACCTACCTCTGTAGAGAAAGGATCTAACTGACATATATGCCACTATGCGTGGAAAGAGGAAAAGTAAGGTCATCCTGAGAAGTGCATGAAATATAGATGAAAAACTGAAAAAAAAGTCAAAAACCAGTTGTGCTCATTATAAATTATAACAAAACAGTATCTTCAAAGAAACACATAGCCTATCTGTATCTATAAAGTGCAGATGTTATAAAAACAAATCCAAATTTTCATGGTTACAGCCTCTAGTAAACTTCCCTATTTAATGTTTTTTATGTTGACTGTCTGTTTCTTTGCAGATCTTACAGGTGAACAAGGTGATGTCCATCTTGTTTTATGTGATATTTCTCACCTATCTTCGTGGCATCCAGTCTACCAACATGGATCAAAGGAGTTTGCCAGAAGATTCAATAAATTCTCTTATTATTAAACTCATTCAGGCAGACATTTTGAAAAACAAGCTTTCTAAGCAGATGGTAGATATCAAGGAAAACTATCAAAACACAGTGCAGAAAGCAGACACTCAGCAAGACATGGATGGAGCTGAAAATGTGAAATCAGACTTCCAGCCGGTTATCTCAATGGATACAGACCTCTTAAGGCAGCAGAGACGCTACAACTCTCCCCGAGTCCTCTTGAGTGACAACACGCCGCTGGAACCGCCGCCGCTGTACCTCATGGAGGATTATATTGGAAATTCGGTGGTGGTGAACAGAACCTCCCGGCGGAAAAGGTACGCGGAGCACAAGAGCCACCGAGGGGAATATTCCGTTTGTGACAGTGAAAGTTTATGGGTCACGGACAAATCGTCTGCAATTGACATTAGAGGACACCAGGTAACTGTTCTTGGAGAAATTAAAACAGGCAACTCTCCAGTTAAGCAATACTTTTATGAAACGAGGTGTAAAGAAGCCAAGCCTGTAAAAAACGGCTGCCGCGGCATTGATGACAAGCACTGGAACTCCCAATGCAAGACATCCCAAACTTATGTTAGAGCACTGACTTCAGAAAACAATAAACTGGTAGGCTGGAGATGGATAAGAATAGACACCTCTTGTGTGTGTGCATTGTCAAGGAAAATAGGAAGAACATAAATCTGCATCTCTTTGCTATATAAATTATTACTTTAAATTATATGATATGCATGTAGCATATAAATGTTTATATTGTTTTATATATTATAAGTTGACCTTATTTATTAAACTTCAGCAAATGTACAGTATATAAGCTTTCTCTCTCAATAAACAAGAGCAAAGGGTGTGTGCCTCTGCTGTGGGCAACTCCGGGTTTTTTTAGACTATGTTTGTGACACTGCTTGTCGGCAGCATACCGTAACCTTACTGTAAAATCTGTGTAAAATCAGTATTTTTCATTCAGTATTGTCAAGCCAGTGACTGTCATTTAGTAAACTTGTTAAAAATCAGATCAATGTCAAGAGTTGTGTACATATTTATATTCCCTGCTCTATACATTCACATTTAATTAGATGCAGTGTTGACTCCTCACCGCCAAAACAAAAATGGACCAAATTACATGTTGTAGCCTGCAGATGATGTCAACGTTACAGACATCAGGTAGCCATAAAATACAATTTCTGTGTATTATGCCAGTTTTGCCAGTGAAATGACCATTTTCCCTCTGTTAGCATTTCAGAATGACTGCTAATAATCCAGCAACTTTTGTTTGTGTATTTGAAGCACATTTGTTTTGCAACTGTTTCTAATGCTGCCAGTTCATCATAGAAAAAATATGAAAAAAATCTGAAATATTTGTGGCAGAAGCTTACTGAAGCCAAGAACCAATCTAAATGGATCATTAATATAATACATAAGAGATGATTTCTTCACAATTCGCTATTTATTGTGATCAGCCTCTTCCTCCTCACATGAATCAAATATCTTCTGCTTGCATTGTTGGATCATTCCTCTCTGTCTGAGTTTTTAAATTAGAAACAAAGCTGGTGGTGTCTTAACCTTAAAAGAGCCCTTGGCTTACAAATTGTAGTAAAGAAAGATATGATATCCTGGTGTGGATATCAAAGCCACACACCCATACGAAGCTGTTCTTCTCCTCAGCAATCCATTCTCCATTTTTCACAGGGAGAAAAATGTGTAGAACTGCTCAACAAACTTGGTACCTTTCATAGGGACATGAAATAATAGATCTTTTTGAGCAGTATGGTGACTAAAATACAGGTATTCCACAGTTATAAAGAAGTTCTTCAATTATACAGGTGAGTTGTTACTTAGGACAAATGTACTAGCATATATCTACTTCAGACTTTTCTTTGTATTGTCATGTAGCTCCACTGGGGACAGTAATAATTACACTACTTGAAGAGATGGTCTATTATACATTAGCTGTATAATGCCCTGGATGGGCTCCCACTCCCATAAAAGTAAATGAGAGTCTTGTAATGGCTATCAACAGAATTAAGATTGGACTGCATATGTTATCTGTGTCTAGCTAGATCTTAACACACAGTCAGAGCTGAAAAATGCCAGCCATTCAAAAAGCATTACAGCTGTAGTGGTCGTCTTAGGTTTTTACACTACGGCTTTCACTGTTGTAGTGTGTTCAGCATCACAAATGCAAATGAGATCAGAGCACTGAAAACCGAGGCTGTAGGATGCCTTTGTTCATACAGCTTTCACTACTGGAGAACCAACTTCAAATCTGCAACAGGTCATCAAAGGCAGCAAATTGTGTGGTCTCTCCTAATCCCTTACAGAGAGCGTTACACATCATAAAATCACTGGAGAACCGGACAGGTCGCTCATGAGGCCAAGCACTGGAATAGCAGTGCCTCTAAAAGCCAGGTTGGAGCGTGTAGGTATAATTCTGCAGGGGAGGCCATAAACAAAGGTTTTGAGAACCATCTCAATTTTCAACATGAAACCAGGGTATTTACCTCACAGAAAATATCATCACCTCACAGTACTAAATCCTAACTTTGCTTCAAGCAATAATAACTTCAGAGGTTCAATACCAAGGCAACCGTTAAAATGAAAGAAAGGATGTAATGTAACAAGGAACTCGGTATCTAATAGATCTGACTAGAATTTTTCCAGCGTTCTCCTTCCTTGGCAAACATTTAAAAAAAAAATCCTCAACAAAGCTTTTGCTATTTTTACTAGTAGGAAAGTTTAAGTTTCAACTAAATTTTTCTGCTTGGGGGCACAAGCATTTTTTTTGGAGTCCCACCCCACTGAAATTTTTTGCAAGTTAAAAGCCTAATTTTACACCCTGAATTCCCAAATAAAGATCATTTTCAGATGCTGTGAGTAATTGAGAGCAGATATTGTCATGGATCATTAACTTTCGAGATCTCCATGCTTCAGTATGCCAGATAGATCTATCTCTGTATGAGAAGAGGAAGTAAGAAGACTAACTTAGCTTGGTTAAATCCCATTAATCAGAAACTACCTTGTTCCTACAGTGTGAATGCCACGCTTGTTTACATCACTGCAAATCCAGAGAAATTCTATTGAAGACAGGTGAGAAAATGTAGGTTTACAGCAATATAAACAACATTAGAGTTGTTCCTAATGCCTTTATTTCTGCTCACTGAAAATCAAGGGAGGTTCATTCTTTATAGGTTCAAAGAAAACAATTTGTCATTTTCCACTGTAAATCCAGTAACAGGAACTGGTCTTTGACTCTTAACTTTACCAATGCACCAAATATTTTACAAGCGGCCAGCAAAAATGTATCAGAGTAAATACAATGCCTGCCATCTGAAACACATTAAACAAGAAAGAAGCATGGTGCGTAAGGTTATTAGATCGGCTGCCTCTTTCCCACCACAATATAACAATGAACGGAAGTGTTACCCTCTGGATCTGATCCAGTTTCCACTAAAGTCAATGGAAAAATTCTCACCTTCTCCAGTGCAAGCTGGATCAGGCCCTGAGCGAAGAAAAACCTGCAGATCTCAACCAGAGAGCGGAGCAATCACACACATCAGTTATGCGTTCTTGTAAATCCTGTGTACACATAAGATGCTGTATAATTTTGTAACAAGTTTGTAAACAAAGGCTGTAATAAATTTGTTAAGGCCTAATTGTGTTTTCACTGTAGCTGGGGATGGTTTTATTGTCAACTTCGGTCATGGCACAATGAATTCAAAGTTCCTATCCAACTTTTCTGTATGTGTGTTAAGTAATTAAGCTAAATATTCAGCTCCAATGCTAGTTTAATTTAAGTATTCTAAAACTCGCTCCCATTAGGCAGCTCAGATGCTCTGTCAATATTGTTTTGCCAATAGATCTTTATAAACACACATTTTATTTAGCTTTTCTCCCAAACAACTGAATGCTATTCTGAAACTGCCTGTCTGTGTCAAACTGTATTTTCTCCATTTTTTCCCTAGTTTTTTTACAGTCCATTTAGTAACAGTAAAAAATGCTCCACTGAGGTTTTGGGAAACCATCTGCATTTATTTTATCACCTTTGAACATGTGTTCAGGAATGAAGTCTGTGCAGCGAGTTTACTGCTACCAAGAGATTTGTGCGGCTGCACCAGGAAGAAACTTTGACTGGACTATACAGAGTGTGTGCTCAAAACCACTCTGCTCATACTCTGTTATTTCAATGCTTTAGCAATCAGAGTCTTTTGCTCAGCTATACATTGTGTATCTGCAGATAATACCAAACAGGAAACAAGTCTGATTGGGAGTTCCAAAATTAAAAATTTAATGATAATGACCTGCTATTTCTGACCTTTCAGCAAACGCATTTCGCAGTGAAGTAAAGTGCATAGCCATCCATTTAATTTAACAGAAACATTGTGACAAAATCAATGGGATTCTGTGTTCTCCACACTTGGTACGCCTATGTAATTTATCATGCATGTCGTGGGGGGGCCGAGGGAGGAGGAGGAGGAAGAGGAGGAGGAGGAGGAGGAGGAGGAGAGGATAATAGGCACTACAGCTTGTAAGAAGTAAAAGGCTGTGCTCCGGGTTGGAGCATTTTAAAGCGTGGAGGGGTTGTTTTCTGAAATGCTTTGCCTGTATTTTGTTACAGCAGATGGCAGAATGACGACGCAAGCACAGATGTGGTGTAAAAAAGTCAAGCAATATAAGGATAACAAAAACTTTCCTGGGAAAGTCAGCCATTCGCTACCACTGTAGGTCTGTGCAGTTCTGTGCAGGTTATTGCAGAGCTCAGCAATGACATTCCCAGTTAAATTATTTAACTAATCTCTGTGTCAAAAAATGTATTTTTTCCTGAAACTTATTACATTCATGAGCTGGATAATTTTCTGTTTGTTTTTTTTTTTTTTTTTCCTTTTTGTAATTGTTAGCTGCTTTGGTACCTCTGATGAACAGCAAATGGTAATGCTTTCCATGGAGGTCCCCAAATGTAGATTTCTCCTTTGTTTTACTGCTGAGCTTTGAAGCCAGCAGCAGCTGAAAGCCATACTTTCATTACGGAACTGGCTTTTTGATGTCACGACCTCATGTTTCTGGACATTTTGATCACAGGGTCCTATTTTGGAGCCATTAGCCAAACGATTAGGTGAGATCATGACCAGGCTGCTGTAATCATGCTTGAGAAGCGGCTGTGTACACAGTGGCCAAGGAGCAAAAAGAGAGTGAGGCAGCCCTACACCATCTTCACATCCACCTTCCCAAATCCCCCTCTGCTTTCAGTCTTGAGCTGCAAGTTGCATGATCAAGGGCTGCATAATCAAGGGTTGCTTCCTCCAGGTCCAAGGGCTGAGATGCCTAGTAGACCTTTAACAGAAGGACAGTTTCTCAGTTTGCATTTTTTGCCTGCACAGAAGTGTGCCTTATGTGAATCTGGATGGACCTTCTGTAAAAAGGTGCTGTGGTTGCAGCATGTCAGTTGTCCCCTCTCTAAAACACAGCATGTTGTTACTATCTACCAGTGTCACAGAGAGGAGAGAGCATCATTGATAGACCAGCTCCATTATTTGTAAATTACATTGAGACCATTTGACAGAAAAGACTAATGTGTCCCGGGGAGGCTGCTAAAGAAGAAGGTAGGATGTTCCTTTTCTCTAAGCAAAAATATTTCCATGGAGGGTGGGAGAAAAGGAAAGTAAGTGCTGAAAAAAACAGGGAGTCATAGCTGTTGGGTGGCAAACATCTTACAGAGATTTAGGAAAACAAGGGAGAGAAATTGTTCAACCATAACCTCAGATGAAAGGCTCTTTCCTGCTATGATAAGGATTAAAGAAATACCATTAGATTACAGAAAAGAAAATTTCTTATTAAAGAAATACCATCTGAAACATGAATTCAAAAGGAAAATGAACCTCTATTAATTGGGGTCAATCCCACTGTGTTGATTAGGAATTAGCTATGCTCACTGGGCACAGATGATGAAGTCTTGCTCTCAGTTAGCCCTATGCAGCCCCTGTTGTCAGCACTTAGGACTATGAAGCTGTTAAGTGAGGGCAGAATTTGACTCAGAAGGTATTAAATCCAAATTGAATACATAAGGGGGACCCTAAGTTGAAAGCATCATCCACCACACAAAACAAGCCAAGGTTTTAACATTAGTGTCATAAAAATTGTTCATTACTTTGTCTAGTTCCAGGGATTTAAGTTTCAAAATAAGTTTTGAACTGTCTGATATGATGAGTACATGACCAATACATGACCAGTACATGTATATTTAGCAGCAATTTACAAGAGAAAAAAAACCTGTAAATGGAAGTATGTAGTAAAATACTGTGTTTAGCACTGTAAATAACTTCTGTTGATTCCTATTTATGTTCTCAGTGTATGAGAAAGGAATTTTAATACAAATCTTGGTTTTGTTTTACACATGGTATTTTGTATAATAAGCACCTCAACTTTCTGCTTGTAGATATTTGCGGTGTGCAATCTTTGTGGATAATGGAGCAGAAATATGGCTCTGAAGTTGCTGGGCAATGTAAAAGTTTAAGTCCCCAATTTGTACAGTAGATAGTTAAACCAAAAGTGTGCAAGTGACAGAATCTGCTTCTCAGGCTCAGAGGTTAAATATGTTTTAAAATATCAAATGGCAGCTTTTGTCAAGTTACTACAAATACCTTGAGTCAGATTCAGATATGACACAGCCCACTGCTCATATGGAGCATAATTTTTTAAATCTTTGTTATTGCACAAATCTACTAAATGTGATTCCCATTAAGTTCAGAAAATATAAATTTGCTCATTTTTACACTGCTGACAGAGCATGAACCATAACCCCAATATATGAGCCAAATCACAGGTCAGAGCATGATCCCTGAACTTACGTCCTGAGGAAAAAACTTCCAGGAAGGACATTTTTCTGTTCTGCAGAGAGTGAGAGCTCAGCTGCCACAGTCACAGTGTCTATGCCATGATATCACAAGGACCTATGTTTGAAGTCTTGAGGAGGTAGGAACTGGCCGACTGGAGAGCTGAAGGGTAGAAGAGTTGGGACAGGTGGGGCAATAATTATTACACTGGTTCCTTGACAATTAGACCCCTCAAACACATAAAATAGACTGTACAGCCATAATGATCCTCCTGATCTCTGGATCCGACTCAGAGGCACATATCCCCTAGGTCAATAATCTTGGCCATCTTGGATTCCTGAGACCTGGCATCAGGACATGGTACTTGTCCTAGGCAGGGGTAAAGGTGAAAAAAACCCCTTCTCCCACCATAATGATAACAGCAATTATGCAAAAGGGAGTTCTCATGGGAAGAGTTTTGTCTCAAACTCCCATGGTTTTTTGTTGGGTTTTTTTTTTTTTCCCCACAGAAATGGAAGATATGGGTTCTTGAGAAAGGCCTGCTGCATGTAGTTTTCTCAGAGGCATATGAGGACACTGGAGAACAGAAGTTAGAAAGAGGAAAATTCTCCTTTAGTAGAGTCATTCAGTGATCTATCTTCCCTTCATGTTTCCTCTTACCATGTTGGTGGTTCACTAAAAAAATATGTGGTGAAGTCTTCTGATGTAGATCCTGCTGCGGGGAGCATTTATATGTGAGTGGAAAAGAAGAGCACCGCAGTACCATGACTGGATTGAGGAGAGGGGCTCAGCAGTCTCTGCGGCTCCTTCCTCTCTTTTTCTAAATGCCATGGAGATTGGGGTGTGTCAGTGGCACAAAAATGCAGAGCAATAACAGTATAGCTGCACAACACACTTCCCCATTCACAACAGCCAGGCAAAGAGAGCACGAGGCCAACTCTGTTATCTCACAGGCTGATCCTGGGACAAGTCCTTCATCTCCTCCCATGGAATCTTTGAAGAGAAGGACCCACACTGCCGTTTCATGAATCAAGTTTAAGAAATATCAAGGCAATCCTGCAATGGTTTGGACCTGGTTCACACAAAGTGAAAGACTAAACAGGAAGGCAAAAGCGGGTGGGGGTTTTTTAGCAATATTTACTCTTGAACAGTTTCACTTGCATCCCGAATGTACAGAAAAAGCCAATCTGAATAGTGGAAAGTGTTTAAGTTATCCATATAGTTTTAGGGGGAACCACCACACATACAACTAATAAATACTTAACTCTATTCTGATCTCATGCAGGTTTAATGTCTGACTTCAGTAGGATTAGTCCCAGTTTTTACTGATACAATAAAGCTTGGAATTTGCCTGTGACATTTAAAGCAGGTGGTGAGCTCTGTACTTGATCAG
Source organism: Gymnogyps californianus (assembly GCF_018139145.2). Classification (NCBI taxonomy): domain Eukaryota; kingdom Metazoa; phylum Chordata; class Aves; order Accipitriformes; family Cathartidae; genus Gymnogyps; species Gymnogyps californianus. Next base: position 136,431,300 of record NC_059471.1, read on the forward strand.
ACTCAATTTCTGTATACCACATAGCTGCTGCCTGTGTAGCTACATGATGAATACCAATTGAACCATTTAATGTGATAGATTACAGGGCGCCTACAATTCTATGCTGTAGCAGCTTTAAACTACATCTGCCCTGCATGGAGGGATATTGTTGTCAGATTTCTGATTGATTCAGTGCAGCTCACCAGGTAAACCGAGGGGCTTTCCATGGCACCAGCTAAATAGTCTCCCCTGAGAACCACCATGCATAGCATTCAAAATTAACTTTACTTCTTGCTTCAGATGTAACTTCATTGGGCCTTGTTTTGCTTGAAGAAATGATGAGAAGGAAGTAAAAGTTAGATTTGCAGGTACTGGCATTCAGAATTAAATTCTGAAATCTGTAACTATTGTCAACACAAGAAACACTGGAAAATTAAGATAGCATGTACACACTATAAGCTCAGTGAAGATGCTCTTGTTCAGAAAGAAAACTGCTTTAGACAACAGCAATCTAATCTCAGCTAAGACAAAGAGCCCAGTCCTGCTGAACAGAGGTGCCCACCTGAGTTTCTTTTTAATTCACTGGAAACTTCACATTTTGGCTGTCCCAAGCATTTTTCAGTAAGCAAATACTGAGTATAATTAACATGATAACTTTTACTACATTAGAAACACTCCAGAACTACAATCCGAAATAAACAGAAATGATTCATTCTGGGTAAGTATCACATCCTGAATTTTGTAGCCTTTGCCAGCTTTCGGTAATGACTCGATTTGCAAGCTAGGGCATACAGCTTGACTTTGTGGGCTTGGAAAACTTCTTTGAGATTTTTCTCTTCATCTGTTTTTCCATAAAGCCTTCATAAATGCCAAAGATTTTACAATCTCTAAACATAATCTGAAGTGTCCACTTCTGTCAGCCCTAAGGTCATCCATTATTCCATGAAGTGTTTACTAAATATTCCATGACCCCAAGCAATGACCTACGCAGTGGGAACAATGCAGGCTCCATAAGTGAAGAAATACAGCTCAGGAGGTAAGAATACAGTAAATAACACAAAAGCTGATACCAAGATATTCACTGGAAAGCCAAAACTGGAGTTTAACAAGGACAACAATAGGAGAGAGAAGCAGAAGCTGAAAAAAAAATCCAAAAGTTTGTAATAAGAAATAAGAAAAAAAGATCAAAGATTGCTTTGATAATAGCAATATTTCTTTTTTTTTTTTTCTCATAGGGTTCATCCCTCTCTGACTACTGCCTTGTAAAATCCATTCCTTTCCCATGAAAGTAAAATATAATAGCTTGAGCTGAAATTCTGCTGTCAGGGAGATTTTTGTGCTTAAAACATTTAGTGAATCTCTGCTAATAATCTCTGTGGGCATGGTTTATAGATTCATTCTTCAAAGAAATACACAGTCAGGATTTACTGAGAGCCAGTTCCATAGCTCGGGCTGCATTTAAGTGAATTTAGTTCACTCAGCCTGCTTGCATAGGTCTTGATCCAAAATAGCCCTTAAGCATATGCCCAATTTTAAAGAGAAGAATAGCTGTCTTGAAGTTGGTAAGATTAACCCTGTGCTTAAAGCTAAGTGCATGGACAAATGTTTTTATGGACAAGGGTAATAATAAGGTTCCTTAGTGATTTTATTACGGGAAATAATAGTGATTCACTAAAAAAACAAACAGAACATGAATATGACCAAGCGTAGTAGTTCCCATCCCATAAATTTTGCTTAAAATTCCTGGGAAAAAAAAGCACAACAGGTAATCTGTAAATATTTAAGACCTGATCCAAGGTCCATGGAAGTTTGTAAAAAGCTCCAAAAATTTCCAGTGGGTCCTGAATTATGTGCTTAATAATTGAAGAACCATGATCAGTAAAATGCCATGGCTTTATAGGATAAAGAAAAGAACACACCAAATAAAACTGATCATTTATTTTTTTAAATCAAAGAACAAAATTAGCAGATAAAGTAATATCTAGAGTGCAGTAAAGCATTTGGCAGTACTTCACAAATTCTTACTTGAAAAAGTCATTCAAATAGACTTGGATATGAATGCAGTCACCTGGACGGGGAGCTGGGGAAAGGAGTATGAATTACATGCAAAGATAACTGGAAATGTGCTGAACCAGGGGAAGAAGTCATTCAGTGGGTAATTGCGGAAACAGCTTTAGACCTGGGGTGAAATTATCAAGACCACCTTAGGGACTTAGGTGCCCACATCACATGTTTGAAGGCAAATTGGACAATTCCCTTCAAATGAGGGGTTTAACAGCAGCACTTTCTAAAAGATGTTGAGGAAACAGAAAAGAAAATGTTTTGGGTAATAGTTTGAGATTACTTTCTCCTTGCCTAGTGACTCTTATTTATATTGCTGCTTATAAGGCTGCTACAACTGCAGATGAATATTCTAATCACATGCCCAAAGAAACTTCCCTGCATTTCTCTGAATTTATCCCTCCTACCATTAATATACCCTACCCAAGACTTAAGTGAGTTGCTACAATGAGGTCCTACGCCCTTTCGAGTCCCTGGTAGATGGCTCCAGCAATTTATGGAAGATTTAAAGCAAACACACGGAAAGCTGAGGGATTCCTCCAGCATAAGACTGCTTATCTAGAATTTGGACTAAAAGGCTCCTTGTCATAGAAGCAACGTTTCTTCTCCCTACATAGTAAGAGACCTAAGAGCAGGGTCACCCCAAGCAAGGATGAGCACTTTTGCCTGTTTTGCTGAATGTACGGCTTCTCATACTGTTTTGTTGAATGTACATTGTATACAAAAGGGAAGAAACTAAGCATCATCCACTTACTTACAAATGGAGTGTCTTATATGCAAAACAGGTCCTATTTTCTTGCCTTTCCACTTCTGTTCATAGCTGGGCTCAGCATTGCCTTAAACTCAGAGTCCAAAAAATTTATTGCTCCCTCTATTGGAAGTGATTGTTGCTATAACTTGTGTGGCAGAGAGTGGGTGGGACACAGATCTGCAGTTTGGCCACCCCAGTTCACATTCATGAGCACTTTGCATCAAGGTGCCTGACTAGGTGCTGTGGGACCAAGGCACATGCATCCCTTCTAGAGGGAAGAGGGTCAGGCTTAAAGTGGCCTGACAAAGTAAGATATCAGTTGTGCAACATGATTGCCCCCACCCCTTCTCCCAGTTTCACACATATGGGAGAAGTTTTACGAAAGTGATAAAGTAAAGGTAGTGGTCCTTAAATCTAGATCCACGGCTATCACTAACGGGAACCTTGGCAAACACGTCCTAGAAACAAGCAGCGGTGTGCCACCATTTGCACTAAAAATAGCGATGTCAGCCTCCTGTCTTGCTGGCAGTGCGTGCCATGCAGACGATCAGTGCAGACTTACTTCTGTGCCCAGTTCTTGCTCAGCCACAGTTCTTGATGGCTACTGGAAGAGGAACGTATGACCTGCTCTTTAGGAGCAGAAAGGCAAGTACTTGTTAATGGGGCACTTTGGAGATCTCCTCCCCACCCAGTGCAAAATACTCCAGCACAGACGCTACTTCATTGGCAGCAGATGGAAGAAACAGGCAAGGAGACTTTTCAAACATTGAACACAGAATTTGGTTAGGGCCATGACAAGAGATCCTGGGAGATTCATGGTTCTTATCAGCAGAGAGACTAGATACTGGGAGAAATGGATGAACAAACATTCACCCTCTTCTGTCTCATGTGATCGGACTAGTACTCCAGATGCTTAAACTTCATGTGGGATAATGAAAGTACTTGGGCTATTTCCTTTCACCATCTTCCTGTGTGGGTCCTTCCTGCATTTTTTACTTAAATACTGTTTAATGTCATCCTCGTTGTCAGGATAGATGAGCATCTTTCACTGTGGAGATCCAGAGGTGTTAAAAGAAAAGGACTAATAGCCATCACTGAAGCTGACAAACCGCTTGTCCTGGTTTCGGCTGGGATAGAGTTAATTGTCTTAGTAGCTGGTACAGTGCTGTGTTTTGGATTTTGTGTGAGAATAATGCTGATAACATGCTGATGTGTTAGTTGTTGCTAAGTAGCGGTTATCTTAAGTTAAGGATTTTTCAGTTTCCCGTGCTCTGCCAGCAAGCAGGTGTACAAGAAGCTGGGAGGGAGCATAGCCAGGGCAGCTGACCTGAACTAGCCAAAGGGATATTTCATACCATGGAACGTCATGCCCAGTATATAAACAGGGGGAGTTGGCCGGGAGGGGCGGATCGCTGCTCGGGCATCGGTGAGCAGTGGTGAGCAATTGCATCGTGCATCACTGTTCCCCCTCCCCCCCTTTCTTTTTTTGTTATATTCCTTTTCTTTACTATTATTATTATTATAATATCTCATTATTGTTATTGATAGTATTATATTTTACTTTAGTTATTAAACTGTTCTTATCTCAACCCATGAGTTTTACCTTCTTTCCCAATTCTTCTCCCCATCCCACTGGGAGTGGGGCGGGGAGTAAGGGAACGGCTGCGTGGTGCTTAGCTGCTGGCTGGGGTTAAACCATGACACTGCTGGTAAGATAGCACTAACACTTGCTTTCACATCTCTCCTCCCTCCACAGTTAATTTCTGGTTCTGGATGGAAGTGTCTGTGTTTCCTGGCTGCCTTGGAGGGGCTGGGCAACCGTCACAACTAATACAGGGAAGTCTGTGAGGTTATATGCCATGTAAAGAAAAGGTTACCATCTCGGACACAAGAAACAACTGATTCTCTAAAAAAAGCCAACCAATTCTAAATGAAAGTTGAGCTATAGGGTGCTACTCAGGGTAAACCAGATTGCTGTTCCTTTCTTTCCTAATTAGTTCTCCAGATTAATTTATTAGTCTGTCACACACATGTGAGGGACTCTAAGGAAAGGTGGCCAAAACCAGACTGTGAGATGAATTATTTGGCCAGCTGGAAACAGCTTGTATGCTGCAGGCTGACCATCCCAGTCTTAGGGAGTGATGGATTCCATCAAAAACCTAAAAAGAGGGACAAAATGAGGATATATTCCTTTTCTGTCAGGATCACAACCTCATTTGCAGACCACTTTGCTTGTTTTCTGGCCCAATGTGCACCGACAGATTAAAATTAGGAACTATGTATGAGGAGAAAGGGGATTTGGCTAATTGAGAGAGATTTTTGGCACTGTCAGAGTCAAATGCTCAAAACCCATGAATCTAGCCCATAAAGAAATTTGTTTTCTCTTAAAATAATGAAAGATATAATAGTTCATCACAGGTAAATATACATTTATGTACTTATTGATTCCCTTTTGCCCTTGGTGCTAGACTGACTATGAGATGGCTGTCTTTTTTTTTTTCTTTTTTACAGACCTACTGTGCTCTGCAATTCCAGAAGCCTCCCATGGGCTGGAAGACTTGTCCCTAGCACGATTTACCTACAAATCCCAGCTAGGTAAAGGAAAGTGGCAGAGACTGAGAAGCACAAGACCAGCATTTTGACTTAAGATGTTCTGTGAAGAGGAAGTCCCAGGTGTTTTCAGCACAAGTGTGAGCTCTGAAAATAAAGTTAAAGCTGTCAACACTGAGCGAAAATGAAAGGGGTCATGCAACAGCGTATGTAGGAGATGGAAATCCCAGGGCAAGCAGCTTCAAAGAGTGAAAAAAGAGCGGGAGAGAGAGGGAGGGTGGGAGAGAGCAAGGGAGGAAGAGACAACTTCTTTGGACATTTGGCAATGGGGACAAAATGCCAGTCCTCAAATAAAAATGTGCAGTTTACAATAGAGATGACGAATTGGGTACAAGACAATCAACCATTTCTGGGCTGGGCAGGGGACAGCATAAACTAGCAAGAAGATTGACTAAGGTTAAGGAACAGTTGAGGCCAAGAAACTGAAGGCCACCCACGCAGATCAAATGGGAAAGCGCTAATGGGAAAGACATTTTGCAAGTTAAAAATATAACCGATTCCTTAATCTGGGAACACAGAGCTGTAAAATAACAGCTGTACAGCAAGGCAGAACAAAGTTTTCTTTGGTGGTTGAATGAAAGGTGGTTCAATGGAAAGACACCGTCTGCTTTATCAGAAATAGGCCCTGCCAGGCCTTCAGCCAGGACAGCTTCGTGTGGAGAAAGGCATGGTCGCATTCCTCCAAGATGGCAACACAGCTCTGTCCCACAGGCCAGCGCAGCAGTCTTCAAAGTAACAATGAAATATTAGACGTTTTAAAAGGATTTCCCACTATATTGATGTTGTTCCCATAACACGAGCCAAGGAGTAGGAAGGCAGCACATCAAAACACATTTGCATGCACTTGGAAACAGGCATCTCTTCTGTACCAGATAATGCTTTCTACTGCCTGTAAAGGCAACATTTGGACTGTGAGTCCGTGGAAAAATCTTCCTATGGCACCTGCACCAAAGGCAGGATGCTGAGAAAGCAGCCTCCATTGCCGATGGTGTTTGAATTAATTAACAAAACCCACGGGCATGTCGAGATCTGTAGGGATGAACACTCCGGTTCTGCCCCAGCATTCAGCCTGACCACTTCCACTGCTACGAGGACACCACCTGGCCCTACAGTTTAGGATTGTTATGATGGTAGTCACTGACCCAATGTAGAGCATAGACATGAAATATACTATGATTCAAAGTAATTGCGTAGCACTCGTGCACTTCAGTTCACAAGTACAACTGATGCAATGCAGGCAAGATGTTGTTACGGCTGTTGCAAGGAGTTAATTATTCATTTGTCAGTGGCACCTCTGCTTGAGAGTGAGCACTGATAACACTCAAAGCACCACAGAAGAACCACAGGTCACAAGATGCAGGAGACTGCAAGCTCAGGAGCTGAAAACACTCTTTGCACTTCCCAACCATCACATTTTGTAACAGCACAGGACACAGTCACTGATACTGTCTGCCTCTCCACACTCTTCTTTCTGCCAGCTCAGTATTACCCACTATTACAGCTCTTAAATTTTTCTTTCAAGCTGCGGTACATGACAAATGCAAAACAGTGACAACTTCTATAGTTTTTTATCTTACAGTCTTATCAGCTCTTCCAAAATCCCCTGCAAAGCTTGGAAGAGTCACAAAGCAGAAAAAAACCATCATCTTGCAGCATACCGACTGACTGCTTTATGACATAGTACCTACTACTCACATAGTCCCCTGGGATAAGGTTTTGGCATGCCGGAAGAGAAGGGTAGCTTGCTGAGCTTACTTACGAATTTCCTGCAGACTAACTGCATTCATACAAGAAGATAGTGTAGATCCCTTGCTGCTTCATCAAACATTAATTTGTAGACAAGCCTGTCAGTTCTTTCTATTAAAACTTCTGATTTGTGATGGAAATTAGGCTTCCAAATTTAGTTCCTTATCTTTGCAAATACTATTCTTTATTATTCCAAAGTTATTATTCCAATATCCTTATTATTCCTGTATTCTTATTATCCCAGTATTATTCCATATTACTCTTCAGGAGCTAGTTCTAAAGCATTCAGTGGCATCCAGATTTTTAGCTGACATAATATGATGTATATCAAGGGTGGAAACATTTACTGATACTATTTGGTGAATCAATGCATGATAGAGATCTGAGAACGGCATCCATTGACACGTTTGAGACGTAGCATATCTTTTAGCTACCGTGCCTGTTACCACCTTCAGCTGCTACATCTGCCTTTTATTTTAAAATCCAAGAATACTGCAAAATGAAATTTACTTATGCAATAAACAGGGCACCTGTCTTGCACCTGTTTTAAGTATTTACCAATGACAGTGAAGCACTGAGCTGCCTGAGCTAGAGAGAAAAACAAAAATATTACTTAAAATTGCAAGGGAAAGAGCCTACGGAAGACTGCTTAATCAATGTAATCTGGCAAAGTGCTGCATACTGGAACAGACCCTGCTCTTCAGTACTGGCTAAAGAATAGAGACAATTTTTCAAGGCTATGGACATTCTTTTAATACCAGCAAATGATGTGTTACAGCATTTTCACCATGATCAAACACAAAAGAAAAGTCAGACTTACCGCTGGATGAACCTTTTTCAATCACATGTGTGAGATGCAGGGATAAGAAGGAGAGGGCTGTGGAAAAGCATAACAGGTACTAACCGGTTAGGAGGCAGAACAGGCACCCAGCAGTCAGCAGTTGCAAAATGGCTACAGTAAGACTGGAGCAGTTCGGCTCTGTAAAACTTAAAGGGCCAGATTTATACAAGGGCACTGGGGGAAAACCCTGTGTAAGAGCATAATTCTCCACTGGGAGAAGACAGGCCCCAGTCCTGGAAATATTTAAGCATGTCCTTAACTCTAAGCATATGAGTACTCCTATTGACTTCAGTCTGTGTATTCCTGTACAAACAATTAAGCATGTGTATAAAAGTCTGCAGGACTGTGTTTACTGACATACAAAAAGTTACCCAGGAAGGCGATGCTCTAGCATAGTGCTTGTTACAGCTTTATCACAAAAGGAGTGGGGTATGGTCACAGTTACTTCCCCCTCTGGTGAGTTATTCTGATCACTGGATAGTGTTAAGATACATTCTAGGAGTCCAGAAAGAAAAAAAAAAAAAATTAAAATGTGCCCTAAAAAATCTCAAACTGTTGCAACAAACATTGCTCATATTTTCATTGCTCTCACTCTAATATTTCTATTTTATTCAGTGTAATACCCATAATAGGCCCCCGTCTAATTGCAACAATTCAGAAGCACTTTGGACTGGTCGAAGTAAGTGAAAGTAACCTTAGTTACTGATTTACAACTCCCCTGTCCCCTATAACTGAACCACAGAGATGCAGTCAATAGAGTATCATATTTTTGAAGTGAGAGCAGAAACACTCCAATGATAGAGCACAGGTATCTTTGTAGGCTTACCATTGGCAAAGTGATCTTATGCATACTCGTGCTCTGCTTCAATTTTCTGCTCTTTATCAAAGGAATTATAACATTTTCCTCACCTGCAGCATTCAGTGACTTTCGTGATTGATAAGCATTTTAAGTGTTAGCACTTACTCTTACAATGACCTAGATGGGAAGGAGACTTTAAAAGCAGAAGACACCAAAGCAGTATCAAAGGGTTTCAAAGGAGGGCTCCCTCTTATCCTTGCTGCCCAAGATCATCACAGCATGGCTGCACAGGACAGTGAGAGCCTATACAGTGTGCCCAGGCCTTTGTGCACTGCAAAGACACCCTAGACAACATATCTGAGGTTTCCTTTCAGGCATGCCATGTGACATCATGACTTTGGGACAGTCAGTAGGGTATTTCTGCAGTTATGTGATATGAATAGGCAACAAAAGTTGAACTCAGGCATGCTCTGAAGTGACTGTTCCGTATGGCCACAGGGATGCAGCTATTGGGTGGCTGATGGGATTTATTTGCTTATATTGAATAAGATAAGCAGTTAAATGTTGACAGAATTGAAACCCTAGTTTTTTGCATATTTTTCTCTATGATTAGAAGCTAATCTTAGCAGTTTTCCAATGTCATCATTTTCCTTCTGTCACTGAGTTTACTCTATACTCTGCTGAGGTTTCCACAAATATGAAGTCAACATTAGAGTCTATTGGAGATATTTTGCTTCGTAAAACTTCATTAAATTCATATCACCAAATAAAATCCTGTATATGCAATAACTGACTTGCACAGAACCCATAAACCACTCATCTTTGATTGCCTCCAGACTTAAGAGGCTATGACCTTCTCAAACATCTTAGCACCAGAGGAATTGCTTTGCAAGTTTCATTTACTACAGTATGTTTCTGGAAAAGTGGTGAGTTTTTCCCCACTAATTGAAATGTCCTGAAATGTTGAGAGACTCGTTCTGCTCTTACTTACACCACTAATTTTTATTATTTCACAGTCATCTCAATGAGGGTGATACCAGACTCCAGTTCCCGATGCTTAGTCCCAGTAGTTCCCACTTCACATTTGGTGTAGCTGTGTGGATTGTAGCTTTTTTACAGTGTGTCATTAGCATGATTGATTACATGTTATTAACATGTCATGAAAACTTGCCAGATGTAACTTAAAATTGGATTCTTAATGAATATCTGGGCCTGAATCTGCTTTTTCTTATACTTTGTTCACTCTGGAGCAGCAACTCTGAAGGCAATGTGCATTGGAGTGAGATTAGAAGGGATCCGTGGGCTGAATCCTACACCCAAGAACAACTTTGAAGATATCAGGGTGGGGTGACAGACATTGAACACGTGGCAATTGGACCCTTAATTTTGCTTTTAATATTACATAATGCAAGCATTACTAATAGGGTAAGACTTCATGTATTCTGTAATCAATTAATGAGGTTAGGTTTATCATCTCAAGACTTTTTCATAATAGAAATTCAAAGGCAATCACTTAAGAGGACTTCTGTATACCCTGCCATTAAAACAAAGGTTCCTTGTAAGGCATTGATACAGGTGGGAAGAATTTACGATACAGGGATAAGAAATTAGACAGGAAAATTTCCAATGATTATTTTAAATGTCTCTGGGTGAGGTAGCAGATAAACAGGGCTAAGGAACTTCAGAGAGTTTTCAAACTTTTGCTTTCTGAGCCAGACCGCCCTTTCCAGAGGCGTACTCCTAAAAAATTAGGTACCAAAAGATTTATTAGCTGGAGAGGGAAAAAGTTTTAAAATATTTTTCTTCATTGCTTTAACATGAAGCAACTCAGATTGTGTGTCCCTATAGACATGAGGGCAGAATAAGATTATTCCATGATACAACTATGCTTTGATACAAGAAGTCGCCTTATAGCTTGCTATAAAGTTTGGTTTAATTGTTTAAAAGCTGGATTTGTGCTCCCTTGAATATATGTAGACATAAGAATTTGGTTAAGTAAGCATGTACTTTTTTACTGTATTGGAGCTTAAAAATTCATCTTTTGCTGTATCAAATGCTATCATATCCCACATTAGATGCTTATACCACACATATATACTGATGCCTGGTGTGCAACTTCCTGCAGCCAGGGATCTGTCAGGCAATGCTCTACACAAAATGGAAGTGCTATTTAGTATACAATTGTCTGGTAGTCATTTTAGATTATGTGAAATTGCCTCTTCACTGTTATTATTTCCAAAAGTAAAAAAGGTTTCTGTAAACACTGTTGGCTGAAAAGCAATGTGATAAGGAAGAACATAAAGTAGTTGGCAGCAGAAACCTATTATATTTGCAAAAGGAAAAGTGAGGAAGAGAAAGAGGCAGCCCTGATGGAGAAAAAAAGAGAGACTATAGAAGAGATTTCCTGTCTAGTGAAGACAATAGGCACTTGCTTGAGAAAGCAGAGCGGACCAGACAACAGCAGGAGAAATGTTTCCAGTGGTTCTTACAGAATTGGAACACAGAGTTTTCTTTGGCAAATGAATTAGCTGCAAGAGCCAAATGTCTTTAGAAACAGCTTATCCTCTGGTAGCTGTCTTTTGCTTAAACTCTCTAAAAAAGCATCCGTAAAGCACTGTGAAGCATGAAGCCATTCCAAATGCAATCAGTTAGATAAGGCAGCGTCCATTCCGACTTAGCCACTTGTTCTAACAAACTTAGTAACTCAGAGCTCTGTGGAGAAGAAACTTCAGGCTGCCTGCTGCACGGCAGGACGTCATGGATTAGGTTCTTACACACAGGCCAAGTGGTTTAGCAAGAACTCAGCCAAGATGCAAAGACCAAAGGGAAAAGCCTGCTCTTAGGTCTGCAGGGCTGATCTCAGACCCCCACATCTATGAAATCAGAGCAGGTCTACCGCTGTACATTTTCTCTCCTGTCTGCATTCCTGGGAGAAAGCACCGAGTGGAGAAACAGCGGCTGCTTGCAAGGAGTTTACCCGCTTGTTTTCTGTATCTGATGTTTGATGGGAGGAGGGAAGAGGCTGAGGGACAAGAAACATTAGTCTCTAGCCTTCCACAAGAAAGAGCTTTTCTTCCAGGGCATACATCAAAGTTCCCAGATAGTCGCATTTTAAGTTCATTCCTTACAGGGCCATGATCTGACAGAAGAGGAAAGTCTCCGGGGATACACTGGCTCAAGAGGAAATTAATGACTGGCATGCAGCTTATACACTGCTGGTTATGTCCTTGTTTGTCAGCTACCAGCACTACAGGCAATTAGGGAAATTCAAGTCCAGTTGAAGCCTGGGTACTGGTTGCCAGCTTGGCATTAGCCTCCCTGCTGTCAGGTCTTAGTTGACAAAAAGTACCAGTTTTTGAGTGACTCAAGCATTTTATCTCTTATATGTTTTATATAAATGATGAAAGGCAACCGAAACAAAAAAAAAAAATTGCTAGAATGTCTTTATTATTACTGAAATGGACTTGGGGTCAGGGTCATGTATTCTATTTAATTCAGTGCTGAAGTATAATTTCAAGAACATAAGTGGAAAAAAAGGAAGAGTCATCTGAACCAAGATCCTCAGGCTCCACTTATATGAAAACTTACACATGTGCTTAACTACACACAGTGCAAAAACAGTATATGGCGACACTGTTTGCAGGTTTAAAATGATGTCTAGAGATTTTGTAGGATTAGACCCCTCATTTGCTACTTGAAATGGAACTTCTGTAAAAATGCTTCCTATGTTGATGCATAAAATATATTTTTAAAATTGTGAGGAATCCTACAGTCCCCTAATGAGTAGAAAAAGTCTTTTCATAACAGATGGGCAATAAATAATAATTTCCTTATTTTCACATGTATTATACATTTCTCTGAAATGGAGAAGTATGAAATTAATTCTCCTTTTTAAGTTAATATTTTACATATGTTTTATTTCCCCTCTTTTGTCTTAGCATTGTCCATCTCTATGATAAGAAATTTTTTCAAATATGAGGCACAATGATTTATGCTCTCTTTAAAGATGGAAATACAGGAAGTTTGTTATTTATTGTGAGGGGGCTAGGAACTCACCTGGATTTTATTTATTTATTTATTTAAATTTAGGCATGCCTAGCATTTCATGGGAAAGAGACAATGGTATCCCTGTCAGACAGGGCAGGGAGCTAGCTCAGGATAAAAGGACTGCCCCCCTCACCACACCTCAGAAGACCATGTTTCTGCCTTCTCAGCATGTGCACAGTTATCAGAACAGAAGATGTGTTCCCACTTTGCATATTCTAACTTTCACCACTTCAGTTTGATTCCTTTTCCCCTTTGCCCAGGGGACTTATAAAACAATCATGACACTAATCATACATAACTATTGTTTTTGGATACCTCTATTTCCAAGCCATGACACTGTTTTGGTAGATATTACAGCGTAATTGGAACGACTCCCCTGTAACATCGTTGTGGTCAGATTTATTTATTCAGCACAGAGAGTGAGTGTTCAGCTCCTTCTTACCGTGCACAGAACTGCCAAAACCATTCCAAAAATAACAGAGGTCAAAAGCACCTATATATGCTTCACTCTTAAGGTGAAAATACTCTGTAAAGGCTTTCAATCAGTGTTCTGCTTAATATCCTGTATGTTCTGCCTCTTGGAAGTCAAAACAAGTATTTAGGCCTGAAAAGAAACAACCGAGTATGCACATCTTGGATCACTGGCCCAGTTCCAGGTAATGTGGAAGTCAATGGAAAGACTCTCCTTGGCTTCAGTAAGGTATGGGTCAAGATGCAAGCCAAGAAGGAGCACAAAGGATTGCCATTACAGTTCCTCTCTTCTGATGGCCAAGCTTCAGAGATGATAAGAGGAGTTCTGCAGGGCTTTTGGCTTTCCTACTCAATTAAAGAGTCTATATTTGGCAATGGAAAATAGCCCTATTTAGAGCATTTTGTAAACAATGTTAGTTATAGGCAATTTTTTCCACTGCCTATATATAGTTATCTGAAGCACTTTTATGTTCAGGTCAAGAGAAAAAAAGTTATTTAATCTGACTTAGGTTTAATGCCACATTGAACTGCTTTAATTCACCATTGAGAAGCAGTTGTACTCCATGAGCAGCTTTAATGTGCGTGTTCCTACAGTATTGTTAGGAGCATATCTAATTTACCAAGATCAGATTATCTATCAGTAGTCAGCAAACCTAAAAGTGTAGCCCCAGGCACAGTCAGAGACCACAATTGAAATACACGTAATTCCACATCCCAAATGAGCCGGATACAGCTTCAAGGCATAATGATTCTCAGTTAGGTAAGGCATCACAGGAACACCCAGACAGGCTGTAAGCATATAGGGCATCCACGTGGTCACAGGGTTCAGCTTAGAGTATGTGATGCTCCTCGCTGCTCCTTTGGACCTTGCTTGTACATACACAACCAGTGAGAACATTGATACTTCTTGCAAGAAGAGATATACCTTGATCTGTGTAAAGATGCTAGATTTAGTGTTTTTAATGAAAAATGTTACTCCTAAAGCAGATTTCAAAGGAATTTTCTGTATTCCATTGTCATGACTACTGGGTGGTTAATCAAAGGTATTTGAATTATTGCTCTTTTCTCTTTAGTCACATCAAACAGGAGCTGGTATTTTCATTGTCTGAACAATCAGTCAGTCAATGTTTATTAGTAGTACCTTAGGCCTCAGAATCCGAACTAAAATCCAGGGTACAAGGCACTCCACAAACATAAAAGCCTGATATATTAAATGGAAAAGACTCAAGGTGGCAGGAAAGTAACAAAATGTTTCCACATCATTATATTGAATCATGAAACTCATTCTTGTAGGATATCACTGAGGTAAAAACCATAGATGTATTCATATAAGAAAACTATTCATGGAGGCTGGCCCTATTGACAGATATTTAGCGCAATGGTTTAGATGCCTGTTCTGGGTCATGATGTCTCCAGAAGCAGGGAAAATGTTTGTCTCTCTTACATCTCCCAAAATATTCACTGAGCCACCACTCAGTATGGGCCACTGGTCTAGATAGGGAGTTTTTTGGGGTTTAGAGCAGTCAGACTTATGTTCAACAGACAGTGGTAAGTGAAATGTTTGAAGACACCGGGAAGCTTAGCAGCAGACCCAGCTACAGAACCACAGCCTCCAAAATTCCACTGTTTTTCTTTTTTAAAAATCTGGTATTATCCAAAGGTGAGTGCATCCAGGGCTTTGGGAATCTTTTATGGATGACTAATAGTTCTCCATTTGGTTACCTTACTGAATTATGCTAGTATTTGATGGTTCAGATACAGAGAGTCGGAATTAACCTTGTCCTCTCTCTTATGCGAAAATACACAGAGAAGTCCTTTTCAGTCAATATGTGACTTGTTTTCTTTGACCCAACAGGAAATATTTCATGTGAAGTATCAGGAAAAAAGGGAAGGCAGAGAAGAAATAGAGCCACAAAACCACCATGGGAAGGTACACATCTGCTTAGTTTTCATCCAGTATCCCATGAAGTACATACAGCTTTCAACCAGCATGTGAAAACAAGGGTTCATTACTCCTCTTCCCACCCCAAAAGCATCTCACAGGAAGGGCCATACCCATTACATTACAGAGTAATGGAGAGAGGAGGCAGTGAAGGGAAAACATTGTTCCTTTTCTTAATTCTGTATAAATATTTAGGAGAACAGTTATTTACGCAAAACAGATTGTTGTGAGCAACAGAGAGTCACAGCATTTTTGCCTGATTGTAGCCCAAAGCAGTAGGGTGTTTTGGCTGCCATCCTGAGGGATGTAGGTGGGGAATATCTCTTGAAGCAGAGAGTTTAATGATTTTTTAAAAACTTTACTTTGGGCAAATGCCCCAGGTGCTAAAAACACCATAGCAGCTTCCCAGCAGCAAAAGGCAATTGAATTCCTGTTCTTCTCCTGCACCTATTCTGCTTTTCAAGCCAAGTTTTTTGAGAGTTTCTGATGCTGAGTCTCTTTGGTGAACTGCACCTGAATTTGCTGAGTACTTCAGGGATTATGGAATTGCATTTTTCACTACACTGGCTATGCTCAGGAACAAAACCCCAGTCATTTGGAGACTTCTATTAAAAAGTTAATTGCATTAACAGAAGAATATTTGCTAAGGTAGCCAGTAAAGTAATAATTTCATCTACAGTGGCCTATGATGCCAGTAACCTCTCCTCCTCACATGCCAAAGTCCAGTTGTGGCAAACACTTTCAAGGAGAATTTCAAGATGTTTTTGTTTCTTTCTAATTCATCTCTGTGTGTTTGCTCTGGGCATTGCTTGTGTAGGAGATGTCAGGATTTGCTATTTCCTCTCTTGCCTAACTCTGCAGTGAGTTTAAGGTTTACTTAAGGACACACTGACCAGTTAGAAAAGATTGTTTGAGTTAAATTTTGTCAAGGTGCCCAGAGTCTTTCAGAGCAGTGGATGCTGGGAGGGGGAGAAAGAGAGGAACACATTATTTACGCATGCACTCACAGCTCATTTCTGCTGTGCCTCCCCTCAGTCTTTCATGTCTGAAATGGGCACACACTCACGGCATGTCTTTCCTGGAGTTAACTCAGATGCTTGGCATGTGAGGCTTTAAGATGGGCAATTAGCTTGGACTGATAACACTATTGAACTGTGAAGCATGTACGCACATGGAGGATCACACCATCAGTTATAATGATCTGTAATTTATCCCATCTGTGAATGCATACCCTACTTCTCTGCACCCTGCCAGTGCAGGTTGTTCTTGAGAACTACCCATTGCTCCCATACCTGAACTATCCAATGTTCCTGTACTTGCCTACCCCTTAGGGATGAGAGATGTTTTGTATGAACTTCCATCTATGCTGCAACATCAAACAATCAGAGCAGACTGTTGCCTGATATTGCAGACACATTCGTCCACATTGAAACTCCAGATCAGCAAGTTTTAAATATAATAATAGTCACATCAATGGGAATAACAGAATTACAGTACTGTCCCTTGCGTGAGCTGGTGTCGAAAAAGTAAAGGCAATCAAACTACAGTTTCTTGTAAAAAAGGCTGGGTAAGAACCTCTGGCCACCTGGAAGAGACAATAATGAATCCTCTTGAAATCCTGGCCATGCAGTGCTTTGAGGCAAGGGGGAGATGTCTACCCCAGTCATCAAGGACAGACTAGCACTCCAGAAAGGGTGCTGTCCTGGCTCTGTGAACATTTCCTCACTGAGAGTGCCAGCTCAAGTAGATTGCTCCTTCTTGTGCCACCAACAGATGTCTGTAGGCCTGCCAAGTGAGGTGGGCAGGGGAGCTCACCTGTTAAGTTTAAAAATTTTTTAAACAGCCCTGCTCAGTGTTGCAGTCCAGTTAGCCATGCAACTGCACAACCAGCACCTGAAAGGAGAGGAATTGCTTGAGTCAGCACTGCTGCCAGAAAAAATCTCAGTGGAGTCATGGCCAGGAAGAAAAGTGCCTTGGAGACCACATTTCTAATGAACTTACTCTCTTCTGGGAACAGTGAAAGAGAGTTCTGCGTCAGTGTCTTATAAAGTATAGTACTCAGCCCTGTTTACATGCAACTAGTTCTCCAGTCCATTCCTTTAATGTCTTGTTCTCACTCACCCTTTCATCCTAGGGAAGAAATTTAAGTTGCACAGACTCTGCCTTTTCTCTCTGAAGAAGACCTCTGCATTCATACAGAGGTCCTATGTCATTCTCTTTTCTCCTATGTCCCGTCCATGTCCACAGGATCTTCACACAAGAACTATATGGCACTTTGTATTCACTAAGGAAACAAGTCAGCACAGGGAACAAAATTTCATTCCTTCTTTCTAGAAATCGTAGTGGAAACGCTTCAGATTACGACTTCTATCTCATGCCTCCAATGGGTGAAAAGCAGCAGTAATGAGAGGACCAAACTGGGAAATGGGGGACTGAATTTCTAATACAGCAGTGACAAGATGGTTGACCTCGACCCAGTCATGTTTCACCCCATATCTCAGTTCCCCACCTGTGAAGTGGGAATAGGATGATGTACAATTGAGAAGCACCATGTTAGCACTGGGCATTGCTACATGAATACTGAGAACGGAGCCTAGTGGGCTTCATCAACTGATTCCTTGGAAGCCAATTCCCCCCGAAAGAAGACACCAAGAGAGACAAGAAACTCCTGCTACCCTTAATCAGGCACTTCAGTGACACTAAGAAATCCTTATACACTAAGAAGGGCTGCAGCTTTGGACAGGTTTTAAAAAAAGATAAAAGCAGACACAGCCGCATGGAAACACAAATGACATCCGTTCAGAATTATCTCTGCCCCTTTTATCCTCGTAAGAAGCCAAGCTGAACTCCAACCTTTGGATTCTCTCGAGGCATTAGCTTTTCATTATGAATGAATGGCTGATCACATTATGACAGACAAATGATCGGCAGCAGGAGGGTTTACCAACATACCGTGCACTCCCACAGTCACTGAGGGGGAAGTCTAATGAGCAAATAACCTGCTGCAACTTTCTACATATTTCCTGTAATTGAGAACTCTTCTGTACTTCGTCTGGAATGCAGATGCCTGTCAGTCACGGGGTCATAAATAGGATTAGAGGCTGTTTCTGGAAAGGTAGGCAACTAGCTTTAGATGCTCAGTTGAAAATACAGATGTTTTCTGGCTGCATGGCTGTTAGGTGGTGGTATCTCCAAGTTTGTTTAAGCAGGCTTGGCTACTAACTCTTCCCTGAGGCCCTAGTCTTGCAACTGGTGCAGATCCCTACTAAGAGTGCAGATCCCTACTAATTTTTGCCTATGCAATCAGTTGCAAGATCCAAGCATTAAAAACTCTGTTTAGAGATACACAGCATAGAACTGACTCTCCAGCCTCTATCAAAATGATGTCCAACATCTAATGGGCACTGAGACCTTTTTTCTGTTAAGAGATTTGTTTCAGACCATTGCACGAAAAGGATTTAAAGTATAATCTTCCCATAAGGAGAATCCCTGAGTAACTTCCTTAAGTTACCATGAGAAACCTGATAAAATAATATAGTCTTCTGAGAACTTTAACCTCCATCCCAATTATAGCTGCTATGTGTAACAGAAATGTCTGAATAATTAATATTTACCAATATTTAGTCAGATTTTTTTGTGGCACTGGCCAATACATTTATTTCACCACTACAGTTACAAGAAGCAAATATTTCAAGAAAAGAAAGTTGTTTACCAAAAAAAGTGGGTGTTTTGGTTTGGGGTTTTGTGTGTGTGTGTTGTTTGGGTTTTTTTTTAATGCAATGTCTTATTACCAGCTGAATTGCTTGTGCAGACTGTGAAACTTGTATAACTTTCGTCAAAGTAACATGACCACTTATGGTAACTCACAGGCTCTGCCTTACAGCTTTGCTGTTCTTCTGTTTGTTCCTTCACTTCCATATCTATATTAGAACTTATTTCTCTTGTCAGTAGAAGCTATTTCTCATGTCAGTAAATATTCTTATTTTAGGAATGTTACAAAAGAGCCTTAAGATCCCAACCAGGATCAGGGCTGGTGAGCCACTTCATAAGCATGCAGAAACAATCCTTGCCCCGAAAAACACTTCAAATCTCAAAAGCCAGGATACAAAAAGTATAGGATGAGAGCTACTGCAGTGAAGCAACTTCCTCAAGGTCACACAGGAGATCAGTGACCAGACCAGGAATAAAACCTGCACCTCCCACGCCTCTCTGCTGTGCTCTGTTTTTCTTTAGTAGAAAGGAGTCAGTGTTGAAGCTTATTGGTTTCATCCAAGGCAAATTCCACTGGCTCTCACCATAATGAACGTAGGGAGAGGGGTTATATCCACTTTAATCAGTCTACCAAAGCTTACAGAACCCTTGCATGGAATGCAGCTGAGTACAAAACCCTCCCATTTCAGCAGCTTATTCAGGATATGCAAACCAGATGGAAGTCTATGTATTACATGATTAAACGTACTCTAGATCAGAAAGGAGCAATCACCAAAATCATCCAAAGCAATGATATGAGAGAGGTCATTGTCTTCCGTTCATCTATGTTAAGGTCACAAAAGCCTCCACAGAGATAAGGGCATGTGGTCAGTGCCCTGAAAGGCTGACACACTAATTACAGACAGAACAAAGGGGCCAGAGGATAAAGCACAAGCTAGGGTAAAGGAATGACGCGGAGTGATAGGATAAGGCCACAAGGTTATTCAGCAGAGACATGCTCAACAAGGCTGCCCGTGTCTCCTGGTAGCGTTGGGTTGATCCTAGTGCAGACAAGGTTCTGCCTTTTTGGGGATATCATTGTGAAGTGACCATATCCAAATGCACTCTTTTGTCACAGGACACAGAAGAAGGTTTCAGAGGAATAGTTCATTCTGCTGAACAGTATTCCCGTGTTCTGAGATCATTGTCTATCTCTAAGTCATAGCCGATCTCTCTCTCTCTCACACACAGATACATACTGCATTTACAGTAAAAAAGATGTTCTACCTAACTGCCAGCCCTGCTTGTGGATTTTATTTCCAGGCAGCATATCACCCTCAGCACAAATTCATATTTTTCAGGTAAAACACACTTAACAAGAATGTTGAGTTGGCAGCTGAGAGGAGGTGGGTATGACCATAAAACCCTTGCATTTTCCCGTACTACATTTTACATTATGAAACATAAAACTATCCAAATTTTGGAATCTGAAACATTTTGATGATTTTTATCTTGAAACAAAAAAAGAGACTGACATGCTTGCAAGTTTTTCTCCTCACACTGGCTTTTTCGGATTTTTGATATAGCATCATTCAAACTGCCATGAAGAATGGCTATATTTTGTCCTGTAGCTAAGTTAAAAATTCTGTCAAGGATGCACCAGTCAGAGCAAACCTAGTTCAGTTTAATGTGATGTTTCTCTCTCTTCCCCTAGCATTACATTTGCCTCAGTAACATCCTGCAGCAATGAATTCCGCTTGTCATGCACACTTGTGCAGGCAAAAGGGAATCTTAAATTAGTACAGGACATAAAGTACTTCATACTAAGGGACTTTAACCACTGGTCTCCTAGGTGTTTCCAGCACACCACTAACAGCAGTGAGGTCTAGGACATGTCCATGAATTATTTTTATGTTGCCAAGAGCAGAATGGGATTGACACTTAGATACCTCAAGCAGTTAATCAGAGGCTTTGAGACATGCCACAAGATGGGCAGCAGACCAGGACCAGCCCCAGCTTCATGTTTATGACTCCATAACATGTTCCACTGTTTATGGAGTATAAGACTACAAGCTTTCCTCCCTTTATTCTTTCCCTCAGCTTTCTGTGTCAAATGTCACAGATTTTTCATCATCCGTGCCTGTGCACCACCCAGCTCACATCCATACTGAACTACTTTGACTGAAATCCCATAGGCATGTACATACCCTCAAGCTTCTCAAACATCCACTCTCCTCCTGGGGTGGCTGTTACCTGAGGTGAAGTACTTGGGCAATCATTGAAATTCCTCCTTCCATCTCTGCTGCAAAGCTGTATTTGCTGCGGCAGAATCAGCCCTGCAGAGAAACAGCACTCACCATCCCCATACATTTCACATCCCCTGTGGCATCAGGCCTGGAAAACCCAGTTTTCCAGGGCTTTTATCCTTTTTGCTTCCTCCCAGCTCCCTCATCTTCCTCCCTTTCCTCTCTTCCTATGGCAGAAGCAGCCATTCTGTAACTTCTCACCTGTAAGGCAGTAAAATTTGGTTTTGGGCAACATTGCCAAGAAGTCCTCAGCTGACTCAGACAGCACTGTGCAGATAGAAAATTGGGCAAAAAGAGGAGAGCAACAACTTGATTCAGTTGCCTTACGTACTTGTCTCTCTCCATTTGAGCTCTTCAAGCATAGCCCAGCTCACTCCCATCTGTCTTTATGGAAAGGCACAGGTCTCCCACAGGACTTGTGACAAATCAGACAGCCCCATAAGGATGTTTCCAATAGCCCAGGACATCTCCAGGCAGTAGAGCTTGATTGTATGGGGGCAAGTGAATTGATCCTCAAGTGAGCCTCCTCATTTCTCATAACAGCTAGGTGTGAACCTGTGCTTCCTATGCCAATGTCTCAGTCATAAACCACTGGGCAAAACAGGAGCCCTGGAGTAAGGCTCCTTTTGAAGAGATGCTTTATTTATTTGTGTCAGGTAGACAATGGAAATCTAATGACTCAACCACCAAGAGGGATGGGCCAAGGTAGAAAAGATGGTCATGGTCACCAAAGTTGTGTCATGAAAGTATATGAAGGAAAATAAGAGGACAAAGGGAAAATTAATAATTTATATATTTGAATAGGAACAGCACCCAGGGGCAATGCAGCTCTTTCAGCAGTCCTGCATGTGTGTTCATGAACTATCTGTACCAAGAGACTGGCAAATAGTAAACACATTAAATCTCCAAAGGACTGAAGGTAACATAGACCTCACTGTGTTTCCTGGCCTCCAGGCAACACATTTTCAAAACGAAAAGTGTTGCCTGATGCCAGCCTTGCCTGACTGTAGACTGAGTTAGAAGCCCGTTAATCTCTTTCACAAGGCTTTCCTGAGCGTGGGCGTGCACCCTGAAAGTGGATGACTGACGTGTTTTGAACTTTCCTACCTGCGAACACCAAAACATGTACTACCCCTCCAGAGGCAACTGGGATATCAATGATGTTAGGACTGATGCTCAAGAGCAGCACGAAGGTCTTCAGGGAGCAGACTGAGGCATTCGGAAGGGTATTAGGTGAAGCATGCTCTCTGTCATATCAGGGACATGGAGAAAATGTGTCCATCATTAGACTCATCAATGGGCAGTAATCAGTTTGGGGCTGTATAATTATTTTGAAAGGGCTTTATAATTATTTTGGAGAATAATTCTCCCCTCCAGAGGAAAAGTCCATCCAAAAATCACAGAGCAGCCCAACCACTATATGCCATTTTTCAAATTACCAAAGGAAAGGAAAAACAGTGAAGAAATATCATAGACTGATCCTGTTATCCTATGGCTTCTTTCTAGTCTCTGTAGCTAGGGAAAACACACTCTTACTACATTAAAGAAGCACACTGCTTGTGCTGCCAGTGCAAAATGTGGCTAATATTAAAGGACTGTTTCCCTAAGAAAGACAGTTGGGGCCCCTACCTCAGCCTCTTACCCTCTAGCAAGCTCTAGCAAGCTCTCTGATTTGCACCACTGTTCCTTAATAAACACACTGTCAGCACCGAGCTGACATGGTCTGTTGATCCTAATATCTATGTGTTTCCATTCAGAGCTGGCTGGGTACCTCTGCCCAGCACTGCACCATATGCTTGTACCTACAGTTTCCTGTGAGGAAAAAAACTATGTATTTTTTTTATCTGTGCCCATTGCTTCTTGGTTGTAAATTCACAGCAAGGACTTTGTTTGGTTGTGAGCACAACATACTCCTAGGCTAAGATCACTGCTGCCAGAGAACAAGTAAAAAATTGTCCCAAAAATGGATATGTGGAATATCACTCAGGGATCTCCACTTCCTTGACACTAAGATATAAACACTGAAGGCTTTTAAAACAAGTAGTTTTGGAGGAGGCTGAATGAGCTCGTGAGAGATAAAGTGAGCTGATAGAAAGCATGATATTCTACAGACATGCGCTTTATAGAAGGGTGTAGAGAGGTTAAAGGTTCCTGACAATCCAAAACCTAAGATCATTCTAACTGTCCACTTGGTAGGGGATTCTTTTGACCATTTAAAAAAATAATATAAATGGACAGAGGAAGATACTAAGTTCTCCATGCCTTACATCTAAGGTAGCACATTTTGCACAGCACTCACAAAATTTTCATTTCTAGAACTGCGGTGGATATACAGTATAAGCACTCTCAAGTGGATGAAAATTGGATGAAGTACCGCAAGTGATGGGCAAAAAATATATCTGGCACTGTTTCAAGCTGAGAAGAAGCATGTAATTAGCTACCAGAAAGGAATCAGTGTTCAACTACGGCTTGCTAATTTTCTGATTAATTAAATATAACACACATTAGTATTATCTGTACACTTAGCATGCAGTTAGATTTTGATCTTGGCTACAGGGTTTCCCACATCTGTACCACTGCCTTTTCTTTTCTTTTTCTCCCTGCTGGCTGCCTGCACTGATAGCTGGTAAATTTAGAGGTGAACAGCTCAAAAGATCCAGGCAGTTCTGTGCCATCCTGCCTTCAGCCCTTATAATACTTTTCTCAAAATCCACAGAGGTGGCTTTCCTTCCTACTGCCATGAAGTGCCTTACTAAATTAGGAGCCAAAGCCCATATTCTTTTATGCAAATGGACAGTCAAAAGCGTGCTCTGTCTGGGTGTTTTGCCTGAGTCCCGATGCATCTGTTCCCCATTTTTATACACATCTTTATCACTATAGCTCTGTTCTGATTTTACCAGTGACTGTCGCATATTCTAGCCACCTGGCACCTGTTTTCCTCCTTAGTTTCAACTTGGGTCACTTTACACAGCCATAATCTGCATGTATCTGGGGGAGGCTGGTGCTTGTGGGCGGCTGGGAGGACAAGACTGTAACTCAGGAGGAGAAAATCTTGCAGTTGTTTGAAGGATGGAAGGGCAGGCCTTTATCCTGCATCAAAGAGGATGGCTTTGAATGGAAACTCAACTTCTCATTTTAAATATTCCTTTGAACTGGGGAATGACACACATAGCCTGTTCCTAAGAATAGCATTCTTTTATATTTTTTTTTTTTTTACTTCTGAAGAAATCTATTTCTGCTCAAGTATGGTATATCCTTCACTTTTAGTATTGAATATTATTTATATCAGAAATTCAGATTCAGGAAAGAAAAGATGGAATTGATCTCATTGAAATGGATTCCTAGATGAATACCTCTACTGACTTATTTTACCCCCTTCATTTCAGCTCTGTGTTGAAGGTAATATCCTCATTGTCTTTGCTTACTGCCCTTTGGTTCACACTGCAATATGGTCTCACAGCACAAAAACAGGATTACTTTTGGAGGAAACTAACCTGGAAGAAGCATCCAGAACTATACCTGAAGGGCTCCAGCCATGAATAGACTTCAGTCCGGAGAACCAGACTGGAAGTAGTCTGAAGGAACCCACCTCTCAAATGTGTGTAACGTGGACATCTGGGCTACAGCACTCACTGCTTCTCTCTACTAATCTGCTTCTATGGTCTGTAGTGCTTGCTCATGTAGGCGTAGGCAGTGTGACCCCCCCATTCTTACACCATTTTAACATATTCCTAACATCACAAACTTAATAAAATATCTAAGGGTTTTGCATGGCTTAATCAGTAGCTTATGGAATCGGATTCAAATTTGCAATAAGAAGTCACACATAGGCTGTAGCAAGACATGAGAAATTTCTGACCACAGAAGAAAAATGCTGAAAACGGCCTAGCTAGAAAAGTTTCCAATGGAAATGACTAGATCAAAATGCTAGTACCAATGAAATCTACGTATGATAACAGCATTCAAATGCTTTAAGCATGTTTTTATTATTACAAAATTGGCCAGCTTTTGTGGTATCTGAGTGTACTGAATGACCACATGGTCAAAATCTTGAAACTACAGTTTGTAATAAATTATCATCCCCTTCACGACCATCTATGCGTAAGTGATGCCTATTTTTTCTCATCACTCTCGTATATTTTAAGAAAATATGATGGTTAATTGAAAATAGATATTTTTTCCATATGGCCTGGAACAAAGTTTTGGGTAAACAGAATACTGAACCGTCTGGAAACAACAGATGGCAGTGTTTTAAAGATGAAGAGATGAAAGCGTGGATAACCAGTGCTGAATGTCAGTAGTAACATACAATGGAGGCAGTACACTTACATCTGGGAATTTAGCACTACCATAAGTCTATGGGATGGATAGGTGGTCGAAGTAGAGACTTTTTTTAAAATGAAAAGGAGGAAAGTGAGCTATCTGTCGTATTCCAGCAGCCAGACACACAGTCTCCTTGCATTTAATTTCATTAGTATCACTTATGACTGTAAATAATGTTCCCAGATCAATTGGCAGATGCAGAAAAGTTTATACTACCAATGCAAAGGCTTAACCTGTTTCTATTATCTATTTACTTAAAATCCTGGGAGAAGCATTCAAAAGAAGACAGGAATGGGAAATGTAAAAGGAACATAAAAAGGTTCAAATGCATGTAATAACTATGGTATGTAATAAATAAATAACCTACGCCGTCCTTTTACATGTACCACAATCGGGCATTTGTCCGTAACTAATTACCACGTAATATAATACATTTACCATGTATTTAGCCATGATTAAAAGGCCTATTTCCTTGACACATTGAGATGAGTGTTGATGCGAGTAATGCCACACATGGCAACAGGAGAGTTGGTCCCAATTTTTACAGCAATTTATGCTAATGTTGAAAGGAGATCCCAAGCCAGCTCAAGGGCTGACTGGAATAACACTTCCTTCCCTCACTATAATGCTCAGCACCATTTCTGAATCATTTTTTGTGGGATATGTAACAATTTACAGAGAAACTTCTAAGGCAGAGAAGGAAACAATCCACCTTTTACATTTCTCTCTGATAATTTGTATTTATTTTTGGAGATGGGAGAAATAGAGGGTGCGGGGGAAACAGAAACAGGTCAAACTAAGGGATCTGAGATGAGGAAAAGAGAGTCATTTGGTTTAAATCTTCTTACTTGCATTTACAACAGTAGACTTCTTTCAGTTGCCCCAGGCTAAGGATCTGACCTATACTACGCTTTCTGTCAAGAATACCAGAGTATTAATGTATACTTAGTATACATGTGTAGAAATGATAGCTTGAAAAATAGAGCTAAGTCCTCTAAGACTATGTCAAGAGGAGTAGGGAGGAGGGAAAAATAACATTGCCGTTTGCTCTCAAAACTTCTATGTGTAGAGCCTAAGATGGGACACTACTGTCATGCTTACAGCAGAGGCAATGTCAAAAATCAGATATTGGACTTGCTTGTATGTAGAGGTTAGGCTTCTCCAGGCAAAAGCCCATTCAACAAGCAGTGCTGTCCCCAAAGTGCCACATACAACACCCCTGGCAGCCCACCTGCAAATGTCCAGTTCTGCTGGTGCAGATAATACTCTCCAACTCCATTTCTCAGATGCACCGACATCAAGATTCTGGGGA
Source organism: Gymnogyps californianus (assembly GCF_018139145.2). Classification (NCBI taxonomy): domain Eukaryota; kingdom Metazoa; phylum Chordata; class Aves; order Accipitriformes; family Cathartidae; genus Gymnogyps; species Gymnogyps californianus. The sequence goes on from NC_059471.1 coordinate 136,458,178, forward strand.
TAACACAAGGCAGATGTGCAAAGGGGAAGGAAAAAAAAAACTTTTGTGTCTTTTTGTGCTTTCTTCATCTCGGTAATGTGGGATAGCTCTGTTTCTGCCTCAGCTGAGAAGGGCTGGACACAAAATATCCTTTTGAGCCTTGTCTTTCTGGGCAGAGGCAGAAACAGAGCTATCGTGCATTACTGGTATTTCTATTCGCATTTTATTATTTAGGCCTCACCTTCAGTTTTGAGACCCAATTCCTTCCTCTGTCTCTATGAACAGACTGTTAAAATACAGCCCATCACTCTCATAGCTGGATGCTTGAGTTAAGCCACAGCAGGAGATCTGTTCTCACTCTTATTTTAAGTACAGAATGACTTTTTGAGAATGTGCAAGTTTGTGCAGTTTTGGTTTTATGTAATAGTCATATGATTATCATTAATACATTTCAGTGTTCACATTAAGAGAAATTGTCTTAAAATGCAATATGTCTTATACATACTTTTTGTCCAGTAGAGCTAAGATTTTGAAGATGTTTTAACTGGGTTTTTTTCATTAGCATTCTTGGATTTCTTTTATATTTAACAGTAATTTTTTAATTTCCTGAACTTGAAATGCATGGCTTTTTTGATCTTTACAGTGTTTTTATAATGCCTTTTGTTCATGTGTTGCTGGTATAGGCTCCCAAACTTCCTCCCAGCTTCATGTAGCTTTGTGTCTGGGAATCACACAAGCCACGAATCTGCACAAACACATACTAAAAAAACATCCTTCCTGAACAGTAGTGTTGTTAGGAAATTCAGTAACAGTACAGATTTACTGTTAGTAGCAAACTGTACTGTGGATAGAAGTAAATTTTGTGTTTTAATAGAAACTTGTGTCTGAGCACAATGCTGTATTGAAGCCTGTTCTGCATTTAATGTTCACCAGGGGCCACACAGGCATTTTGCACACTTATATCTTACCTTCACTTTGTGTTTTGTTTTATCTCATTTATAGATAGTTGTTCTTCAAATTTAACTGAAGTTACCCTGGGTTTACGCAGAAAGGGAGCAGGAACAGATGGGGACTGTGTCTCAGCAGTGGCAGAGAGCATGGGATCTGGATTTTCTTATTGGATTTTTGAGTGAGAGTCTCCTCTCACCTCTGCTTTGTTTATGCGGTTGATTTATGCCAGCTTCTGAGAGAGGAGAACAGGTGGTCACTAAAAAGGGGTGTCTGGTCTTCATATCCATGATGCTGTACTGAGAAACCATGCATTGCCTTCAGCATATGCACTTTTTAAGCCGTTTACTAGCTGTTGGAATGAAACCCATTAGGCTTTAGGCAAACCTTGTTTGCAACATCATAAGGGCAGAGGATCCAATGGGCTGCCTGGATGGCTTGAAGAGCAATACTGTGACTAATAGATTTCCTCAGGATCACATTAGAGATGTTAATTGCATCTCTCTTTAAAATGAAGAGAAAAATCCTCCAGCAAATGTAGTCTTGACAGGAGAGCTGAAACATCTAAAATTTTTGCCAAGAATCAAAGAGCCTTTTCCTCTTTCAATCAGGTGAAATCAGGTGTGAGCCCCTTGGAGTCAAAGGATTTACACCAGCAACAAAGGAAGGTAATTGTAAGATAAAGCAGGCCCGAAACATCAGGATTTACAGGTATTACTGCTCAAATTACACTTAGACTTTGCATTAGCATCAACTATATCTCCTTTTATCCACTAATTGTGTAATATATTCGAAAGAGCAACCAGATTGGTTTCATCTGTTACAAGTTGTATGGGCCAAACCCCAGGAAAATATTTCCCTTGGCTCATCCCAAGAAAAACATTCACACATGCTGTTTATTTTGATATTCTCAAATACTACTTTTATCTTATGTTTTAGCTAGATATTCCTTTAAACTTGCTCTTGTGATTCCTTGTCCCTTTGGTATCTCTTAATTAGACATGATGACTAATTCAGAAGGAATTATTTATTTAACAAATCCCACCCTTTCCTATCACAAACAATCTACAAGCAAAACACTTTTTTTTTTTTCCAAGTTGGTATTAATTAAAAATTATTTACAGACATTCAGAGTAGAATTCTTGTTCAGTAGCTTTCCCCTTGTGCTTCTTGAAGATGTGCCATCAGTGCCCTCCTAGGATGTTCTCTGCAAGACAGTGATGCCCTAATGACTGACATGGGTAACTATGAGACAACTTGGAATGGAAAAGGTTTATGTCCAGACATAGACTCTTCTACAAATATAGACTAATTAATAGTATCAGGCAGCTCTCTGTTCTTCACTCAGATCTCTTGCTCACTGTTTTGCTTTCCCAGTCCAGGACAGAAGGTATGGTCCTGTACAGCTTGGGAAGGTCTCCATGCAGTTGTTTGTCGTTGCAGTGGCAGCCAACAGCTGTAAAATGCTACGTGAGCACAGTCTCCTGTCTCCCTGGCTCTCTTCCTTCCCTGATACACTGGCTCTCATCGCTCAGATGTCTTCGACTTTTACTGAAGGGAAAGGGGGAGGGAAGAGAGTGGAGAGGAGAGCTATGTTTACTTCTTCATATCAGTTGTCCACACTCCTCATGTTGCCCCTGCGATATATGAATGCGCATGAGTGCGTATCTGCATACGCACCTGCAGTGTGGCCTAGTATGTGGGAACATCCCTATACCTTTCCATTTACTTTCTTGTACACCCTGCTCCAAACGCAGCCAGAGGGGAGAACAGACCTCTCAGTTGTGTCTGTGCTCCTGGCAGATATGTGCTGGAAGACCACATCGAACCTTGAGTTCACACCTGAGTAAAGGGTTATTTTGTAGGAGACAAGGGAGTCATTGCCTTTTCCCCAGGGTTTTGAACCTGATGAAGAAATTGGTAGAAAAGCCGACTTTTTTTAATCAAAAGGAAGAGAAAATAGGAAACCGTACAAACCTGCTGGGGTTACCTGCAGCAGAAAGAACCACTGCTGTCTATAACCCACTACAGGCACAGAGTCTCCTATGCTAGAGCTGATGCAAGCCTGACTTCACATGTACCTACGTCAATGCGTCCATATAGTCACAAATCACAGCTGAGTACCTTGAAGCTGAGGCAGCCCCAGAAGCATGTCACTGAAAGGAGATGACAAAAGGCTCCCCACAGCACCCCTGACACCCGCACGTGTTTGCTGCTGGCCCTGGGATGGAAGCCCCAGCACAGGAGCCACATTTCCACTACTCGCATGCTCCACCTGAATCACCGGTCGCAGCCTGGCCAGCCATGACTTCGAGGCAGCCTTGCAGTCAAGCACTAGCACCAGCATCTCTTCCCATTCAGGCCCTCCTGTCTGACAAGCATGGGCAGGCAAAAAGTCTCTGTTCAAAAACGCCTTTTAAAAAAGGAGGCGGTTTTAAAGTTTAGCATCTTTGCAATATTTTTCTTGTTTTTTTTTTTTCCTAGATGATTTTTTAAGGAAATTAACCACATTTTTTTAATGTAGTTTTCAGAATAGCTTGTTCAGCTCAATTTTGGCAAAGAAACTCGGGAAACTGCGGAGAGATGAAGCTGGAAAGTGCGGTCAAGCTGACCATTGCTGTCAAAAGACTTCTGTGGAAATTGCGTGGAAAATACCTGCCTGTGGGGATGATCACACAGGGCTTGGAGATGATCACATAGGGCTGAGTCTCAGTTTTAGGAGTTAGGGAAGAAGCAAGAAGAAGAGGGGCTGACTTCCCCCGAGCCTGGAAGAGGAAGGAGACTCTCCTCCTCACTGTAAGCAGGGGAAGGAGCTGCTCTCGCGTATGTTCTCCTTTCCCTTAAGCTGGGTGTCACAGACTTCCTGGGCTGGTGACGGGACACAGGCCTTGCGGATGTTGCTGGCCGGCTGCCAGAGGCTTCTGTGATAAATAGGTCCGATTAAAAAAAAACCATCACTGATACGAGTGAGAGCTCTTCGCATTCATTTTCACCAAAACAAGTGTTTTGTTTGTTTTTTTTTTTCTAGAAGATCTTAACTTGGGGGAAGGAAAAGAAAAAAAAAAAAAGAACAGTCATTTCATCCCAAATGAAGAGCTTGGCGTTATTTTGGCTCCCGAGGTGCTGTGGTGTCTCCCAGTAGCTGCAGCTCAGCTGGCTTGCACCTGTGTGGGGCCTCCGGCCACCTTTCCTGCAGCATGTGATGCTCACTGCGATGCATGACCCGTTCGTTTGTAAACAAGGTAACATACAGCACATACAGAGTCAGGAGAGGCAGTGGAAAATAAGAGGCTGAAGATCGTATGGGATATGTAAACCTTGTCTCATTTAATACTTCTTCACAGCATTAGCTTTTGTTGAAGGATTAAGCTGTCCTAATCTCCGCTAAAGCCAAGAGAATAACAAGCCAGTTATCATTAATCTATTTTCTTGGCTTTGGAGAAAATCCCAAGTGGTCATTTTTCTTCATCTACTAAGCCAATTCCAAGGAAAAACTCCTGTCAGTGTCAGTTATGTGAAAAGTATTTCTGACTGAACTTGAACCCATGGAATAGCTTTCGAAGTGCTTTCTCCTCTGATGGTTTGAGGTGTGTTTTATGAATGTGTGTGCATTTCATGTCCTGCCTCATGAACATGTCCACCTCCTTTGAGTATCGTAGGTATGTGGCATTGTTTTCCTTCTGCTTTCTTGCTCCATCTACTGGAACCAGTTCTACATGGCTTTTGAATGAACAAATCATATGATGAGTATATTTATTTATTCTTGTTAAAAAACCCCAAAACCTCTTAATCCAGTCTTTACAGTTGATTTATTTTAGTTTTATAATGAAGTGCACATTTTGTAAACTAAATCTCACCCCTTTTCAGGCTCTTAATCAGAGCCCTGACAGTAAGAATATTCTTCTAGATCTAAATGTCCTCATAGGTTCACATTCTTACTGACCTTCAGTGTTTCCAAACTCTTAAGAAAATATGTTGTTGTTTCTCAAAAGATTAGATGTAGCAAAACAACAACAAGAAGTAAAAACCCTCTCCCAGCATCAACAGAAGGATATTTTGTGGAATTACCTGAGATTTGAAATGTACCAGTCATTTGTAACTGCCTTTTTAAAAATGATAATTAAAAAAAAAGCTTCAGAACAGATGGAAAAGAGGCTAAAACACTAGATGCCAGAGGAAAGTTTACACCACACCTGTAAGATTCAAGATAACTTTATTGTCACATTTGTTTGTCCCTTATTTAAAGAAGTGGCTACTGGAAAAGTTTTTGGAAAATAATCCTGTTAAGAATTGGCTAGTTAGGATAGGGCTAACTTTCTGTTTAAGTGCTGGGTAGAAAATGTTAGAAGTTCTCTCTGTATTTGTGCAGTTAAAACCTCCACAGTTTTTGTCTTGAATTTCTGCTGTCTTTTGTGCATAAAATGCAGCAGAGTAGTCAGGAATCACTCAATAAACAGACTTTACCTTGTGGGTCAGATTCAGGTAGCGCTGTGATTTCAACTTGTAATTTCCCTTTAAGCGGAGAACAGTTTGTTCCCCTACCTATGAATTTCAAGTGAAACTGTTAAAACTTGTGAAATACCAGTATTTTTGTCAAAGCCTATCTAGCATTAGCATTAGTAGTCAATGAAAGAATAGCAATTTATACTGAATGGACCAAGACATTTTATGCAGTAAAATTTAGAAACACTGGCACTAGTGAGTCTTTTCCTCTGATCCTGTTATGGTCGTCGGAGCTCCAGCAAAGGATGAGGCTAATGGACTGGAATATGATAAGTTCTGAAACGCGTGTGTCTACCAACAAACATTGTGCAGAGACCTTTATTCGAACAAGAACAGCATTATTCTCACAGCTTCATGGGGTTGTTCTCCTGCTCCCCCAGTTCCACCTCCCTAACTAGCTTCTTTCTAGTTTTAAAGGCACGACTTTCATTCTCAGAACAGTCTTTCCCAAAAATCCATGGTTCAGCTAGAGGGCTGCAATAGCCTTTCCAAGTTGATGGATCACATTGCTTCCCTGTATATTCTCTCCCTGAACTTACTGAAATCAAACACTACAGCATGGGATAACAGGCACTCTGTCACCAGAAGTTGTGTATCATCTTACATAAACTACATAGATTTAACTAGATTATGGATCAATATTCTCAGATTCTTACCTATATTATGTTATTTATAACAGTATCATGTACTACCTCCTCTTTTGTCAGAATACCATCAATAAAATAATTCTTCTTTCAATTCCTTATATATTTAAATTCAAGGATCATAGTTTTCAAAAGTGAGTCATAGTTGTGTCTGCCTTAAATCCATGCCACATGGAAGCACAGAGTGATAACTGTTCTGAAAATCAAGTTTACTAAAGCCAGCCCTAACAAGACATCAGTATGAATGTAGACAAAATTGCTAGTCAGTTTTGAAGAGTGATCCCATCTCAGGAAAATGCAGGGCCAAATCCCAAACTGCTGTCTGCCCACATTTTCCATAGCATTGACATAGTGGGACTCATTGAAGAGCATAGCAATGGAAGAGTTTGCTGTGAATGCACATTTTTTCACTGCTGTCCCATTTCTCTACCTAACTGGTTGAAAGCTCTACACAGAGCTGCACAGAAGAAACATTCTCTGATCAAGGGGATACTGAAGCCAAAAGAAAGACTTCCACTGATTCCAGTGAGGTTTGAATCTGGGGATCTTGTCTCAGGCGGACATATTAGAGACAGACTTAATATAATCCTGTGATAGTAATCATTTTGCTTATTAAAACTGTATCTGTAGAACTAGGACATCAGTGAGAATAGCTTAGAAAACACTGTATGTGTGAGTAGAAGAGTCATTGTTAGTGACTTTCTTAAGAATCAGGAAAAGTAAAGGTGCAGGATTGTGCTGACAAGCAGACTGAAAATACACATAAATAAAAAGATTTCATTATATCATTATGTATGAATAAAGCGTGTTATCGGGATTTGTTATGGAATCTAATTAATTTTAACAATTCCATTGGTGGTGTGAAAGAGGCAGTAAGGCAGCCTGTTAATTAACACAGTGATTAATAATTTAATAATCAATTAATATTTGAGTGCATTTGCAGATGATGGGTAAAGGATGGGAACCGTAGGGCGTATTCAGAGTTTTGGTAGTGCTGAGGGATTTAGGAAGGGTTGAAACACATTTAGAAAATAACTAAAGCAGAATCTTCCTCGAGAAGGTTGCATATAGGGCATACAGAATCTATACTCATTTTCTTGCTAAAAATATTCTTCAGCCTCCATTGTCTGTGGGCCTTTCAGATGAACCATGTACCAATGTCCTTTACAATGTATGAACTGGGAGTTCAGGTGTACATCCTCCTCCTCTCTCCGTACCTCTAAGTGCAATAAAGGCACTTTCTACTGGTATATCTGAAAATCTTGTGTTACTGGACACATGAGATGTCTTAACCAGTATATGGTGTGGAGGAATTTGCCTACAAGAATAGGTCACAAACAAAGCTGGTTTATATTTTCTTCTCAGAAAATATAAGAAAGAGAAATTCTTTTTCTCTAAAAAAAAGAATTAGACCAGACGGGGAATAGGAAGACCATCTGTGCCTAATTAAAGGGTGAGACTGCGTAACAGCAACAGATGTTATATTATTGTAGTCAGAAGAGTTTATTGCTAACAGTGGTAAATATTGTGCATGTTGAGTTGGATATTTCCAAGCAATAATTTAACAGACATACTTCCACATAGGCTACCCTTTTCTTCCTGGACTACATTTCATTAGTTTTGAGTGTCATGAAAGGTCAAATTGCAGAAGAGGTCTAGGTAGCAATATTTTCTACATACTGAGAATGCTGAGGACTGAAAAGCCAATGATACCCATCACAAAAAAGGCATCTAGTGCTGATGATTAAAAAAAATGGGCAAGTCTGCATGAAGAAGACATGATAGAAAGGGCTAACATTCCTGCATCTTCACTCAGTTCCTGAAAGCCCTCTTTAAAACTAGAGATAGCCACCGTGAGAGGGTTCCTCTGGCGGCGTGGATCGGATGGATTCTGTAACTGATGACGTTTAAGCATAGCATGACTTAGGAGCAGGGAGGCCCTTCAATCTGGGTCAATTTCTTCTCCTGAATAACTTCTGAAAGCTGTTTGAAACTACCCTGCACCAGTAGTCCAAAGGAGAAGCTGTGATAAATGGAGCAGCAAACTCTTTCAGTTGCCATGAGCTTCTGCTGGCCACAGAGAGGCGGACACACCTTATGCTGCCTGATAATTACAAGGTCACATCCAATTATATCTGTGTTAAGGCTTTATACAAGCCTCATTCCTCCCTTTTGTTACTTCCTATTTGCACTGTTCTGATTAGATGTGCAATTACATACATTCCTATTAATGCGACTCCACATGAAGCCTGTAGATTTGGTGGTTTGTGACTAGGTGTAGTACTCAGTGTGGTATTAGCTACTCACACACAAAGCCATGTGGATTTTCGTTTGTTTGCTTGTTTGTTTTAATTGGGGTTTTCACTTACTTTATAGTTGGAACAGTCCAAAGGGCTATGAAATTCTGAACTACATGTGCAGAAACATCTATGCAATTTCTTCTCTGCTTACTTTTTTCCTTTCTTTTGCAGAGATTTTAGCTCATTTTCATTGCTAAAGCAAGGAGTGACAATAGCTCACAGGTTTTATTACCTTTGTGTTTCTACTTGCATCCCTGTTCTCTTCTTCCCTAGAGAGAGCTTTCCATGCATGTCTCTTGAAACCGTCATTCTCTGCTTATGAGACACAAGTTATGGTAAGAGGGTGCTTTGTAGGTAGACTTACAAGTATCATGCTGATAAAAAGGGATCAGATAAAGTCTTGCTTTGTCCGAAAGAGATAAGTTAGAGACTGGGAATGAATGAATGCCCGATCAGTGATCTACAATTACAGGAGCTGATGGGAAGCAGTGTCAGCAGTATCCAGAGGTTGCCATAGAAATGTAACAAAGGATGCAATCCTCAGGGACTGCACCCGAGTCAAGTACCAAATGCACAGGAATTCTCAGTGAATGAAACTCTCAAGTTTAAGAGAAAAATAGAAACCATATCACAGCTAAAGATAATTGAGCTGTCTGTCCTGTTTGTGATATCATGGCAGATCCCATCTGGACCTCAGCCATGATTGCTGCTATGCCACTTTCCCAGCCTTGTTTGGGTGAAATATATAAACCTCAGGAGAACTTTCAGAGCATCAGTGTATGTCTGCCAACTTCTCTAGTTCCTTTTGCTAGGAAATCTAGAAACGTGTTATCATTTTTGGACCATAGCAAGCATTTCAGTTGCTTGTTATGGAAATTCCGTGTAATAACATCCTAATGCATTCAACTTTGGGATAGCATTTTTCTGACCATTTTTGAGTGACTCACAGTTTTTAAAAAGACAAGAGGGTATTTCCTGGGTAGAGGGAGGGTGTACAAAAATGGTTCTATTTTAAGAGCAGCCTTAACTCTGAATAATCTTCATCAAACAGGCCACTGGAAAAGAGGGTGCCATGCAACCTGTAAGCCTCTTTCTAAACCCATTTCTTCATGCACTCCCACATACCTGGAAAAAGAAAGGGAGCATTATGATAATCTAAAGGTTTGGCAGGATTGATATTTCTACTGTTTGGAAACATAACATTTCTCCCCATCAGAGGCATTTTGGAGTGAAGAAAATTGATTGTATTTCAATCAGCTAGAGTAATAAACAACAAACATAAATAGTTCCAAACCCCCAAATCCACCACCAGAATACCTTCTAGTGTAAATGAGGGAATAGATGTCACTAATATTGACTGCCTTCGTATATTAGACCATGGAATCCCCAACAGGGCTTGTTGGTCTTTTGAAAGTAAAATGAGACACCTTGTTTTTGAGGACATACAGTGCCCTCATTTAAATGTTAATCTTAGAGGGGGGAAACCAAGGTTTATGTCTCAGCCCTGTCACAGATTTCCAGCAGGGAGCCAAATTCTTCAAAAAGATATTCATTCCAGCACCTAGCAAAATTAAAACAAAACAAAACAAGCATGATCAATTGGGAATCTAGCAGTCGCTAACTCTTTCAGTGATCTAAACATCTGACTCGAGGGGTTAGGTCCTGGTCTTCTGCAACCTACAGCCCAAGTGCACAATCTAAAAGGCAGACACTGGGGCTCCCGCTGCAGCGCAGGGAAGGAGACCGGCATCCTCTGAGGTGATTCATCTGCCCATCTCAGACAGCAGTGTGGAGATGGGATGAGTAGCTGGCTGGTGGTGCCTTTCTCTCTCTGGTGACTGGAGAGGGAACCTACCTAAATTTTGATAGCTATGTTTTGGTCATACAAATCCCATCATCTGAGCCTCCCCAAGATGCAATAATATGACTTTTAGGCCTGACAAGGATGTAGTTCACATGACCACAGGTGACTGTGAGGTATTTATACTAAGAAACAGCTTAAACTGTATTTAAGACGACTATTTTCCTATAGTTTTCATATCTATCATCTCAATCAATTAGAATCAATAGTTCATACACAGTACATTGTGTTAGGAGCTCTTCAAATAGCTCTTTTTAGATATGGGAGAAACATTGTAATACTACAAATTTTTGCACATTTACAAGCTGTATTTGTAGTCTTGAGCGTAAAATTGAGATCTGGGCAATACCTCTAGCAAATTGTTATTAATTTAAAAAAAACAGTTTCAGAAGTGGGAAGAACTCTCTCTGAATTCATTTCAAATTCAGCAAATGAGTTTTGACAGGGGAAAAAGAAGAAAACATTTGGAGAAGTCAGACTTTTTTTTCAACAAAGTTAAATGTTTGCAATTTTATTCAAGTTGACGTTATCATTTCAAATTTGGTCTGCTATATAGAAGGGATAAATAACCCCAAATTAAATTTAAAAAATGAAACTCCAAAATGAAACTTTTAATTTCAGCCCACCCTGAAACACTTCTCCCATTTTCATTTCCTTTAGTTTAGGAACTGAATTTAAAAAAACCCAATTATTTTCACATCTCTCTTTAGATTACCAAAAGTTCTCATAGAAAAAAATCTTTTCATCTAAGAGAACAATGAAATTCTTAGGCTTCAGAAATATATAAAATACCATTATAATGTTAAAGAGCAATCACATTGTATACAATGCCTGAAACTGAAGCACTTCTTTTAGTTCGTGTTTTTGATAGTTTTGAAAGCATTGTTGAGAAGACAAAATGAGAAGAAAATCTTTTATCCAGACTCTGAATTTCAAGTCAGGTTAGAGACAGAATCTACAGTAAAAGAAACAGATTTTTTAAGAAAGTTTTATTTTCTTTCATAGCAGAATAAAGTTATTCATTAAATGCTTGTAGAGGAAAGCTTGATTAGTGAATATGTTTATCATCCAATGAAATGCAGTTCTGCAAAATATTTTACTTTACAGTAAATGCACAACAGCAGCAATTTTTGTTACTTTACGCGCAATGTACATGAAAAAGCCACATGATTTACAGGGCTTGATTCCATTCTCACTCGTCAGCTTCACACTGGTGTTGGTTTAGTGGCGCGATTCCTCTTGATACTGGCTGAATTCCCAGTCTAAGTGAGAGGAGAATCAAACATGCAGGGTTTTTTTTGTTCAGGACAATGAATAACAATGAGCTTCCCTGGTTCTAGCAGCTTTACTTAATTCTGATGCATATGTTGTGGCCACTCTGCTCATTAGCACATGCATTCAAGCTCCTGCTAAGCAAAACACAATATATCTGTAGATGAAAGTGCTCAGTGATTTTCATTCCTTCTGTTCCCACAGCTCTGTGCCCTTAACAACAGCCCTGCATGCTCTACAGAGACAGCACCAAGTGGCAGTGTAAGTTAGGAAGGCACAGACTCCTTGAGACTCCACATGTTTATAAACCATCCGCTGGCAGCTACAAGCCGTGAGACCATGCGTTGTGCGCCCTTCACCATGGTTGGTCAGATCTGCCAAAAGATAGATACTAGAGCAGGAGTGTCCCTTCTATTCCCCGTGCCCCACAGGGTGTCTGCAGGAAGAGGGATGATTGTGGTCCTACCGCAGAGACTGCATGAACGAGGAGAATTCCTGTGTGCCTACGCAACTCACATGCATCACAAGGACCAGCTACAGCCACAATATAGCCCTTACCTTGCACTGATAAAGTCTGAAAATGCTGCAGCCCAGATAGCGTATAAAATGTGATGGAGACCTTTGCATATGGAGTTTCTAAGGAAGCAAAAGAAACCTCCTTTTTGCTCCCTGACTCTTGGTTGACTGTCTCGCCCTCCCTTGCTCCGGGTTCAGAATCATGTCACACAGTAAACAGGTATTGGAGAGGTAAGCATAGTACGTTACCCTTCCCTAAGGAGTCACACTTCTGTGTGCTGTGAGCGAAAGGAGGCAAAGCTGCCTTTCTGACTTCGGTTAAACTGACAGAAGCTGGCAGCCCGGATCCTTTCACCTTTGGTCCCACTTTTGTGTTTCTGCTTGTCACGTGTGATAAAGCTTTCAATCAGCTTCAGTTTTTCATGCTCTTCCTTCAGGAAGAAGTCAACAAGCACACTCTTCTCCTTTTTGATCTGTTCACTGATGTCCTTGGGGATGTCAGGAATCATCCAGTCAACGAGAACACTGAGGAACATCACCAAGTTCTGCAAACACAGCAACAGATGTGAAGCAAGTATGAAAAATCCAAAATACTCGCACTAGAGCAAAACCAAACCCTTGCTATAGCTATGAGGCAGGTATTAAACACATTTTGCTGACGGTGTGTAGTATTAAGCAGTTGAGTAAGGCCTTAGATCAAGAAACAGCTCACGTTTGTGCACAACTGCCCCTCAGTGGAGAGGCTGAATTAAACATATTCTTCAGTTAGTTAGGTTTGAAACGGGAAAGGACTTGGATTCATCAAATGATTCATGGCCTAAGTAGCTAAAACAGCCTTATTCTTTACAGGTGTCCAAAGGTGCTCAGTTCTCAACATCAAATCCATTGAGACTGAGTTCAGAATCCATTACTATAAGGACAACATCAGTGAAAGCATCCTCCAATACAATCGTACCCATGTGTTTCCAATGTGGCCTGAGCAGACAGCAGACAACTTTCATGGTCATTCTGTCCTCAAATCCTTCTGTCTGCTGACAAGCAGGATTTTTTTACACTACCGCAACATGCAAGCCACAACCCTGAACCTCAAGTCTCAAGGTCATTACAGGTGATGCTCATAACACAGAGGCAGGAAGCAGACTGGGCAAAAAGTTTTGCTTGTTTGTGAATTTATAGATAAATTATGCTTTCGGGTTTATATTATCATGATAATGCTTTGAAAACTGCTGTGTTGTTCAATGTCTCAAAATGTGTGAGAAAGTTTGCTGACAAGGCTACTAGCATGAACCCTGCATCCCCATCTGAGACAATGGAGCTAATTAACCAGGGAATGTACTCTGGCAGAAGAGAAGGCAGGCTATTTGAAGCCCAGCATAACCAGTTGGTTTCAAATGTTTCGCAGCCAGTGGTGGAAAGTTACTGAAGACAGAGCAAAGAAGCAGAAGAGGGCAATATAAAACAGGCAAGACTCAGAGTCACACTTAGAAATATTTGGCAGGTGAGGAGAAAAGACAGACAGATTTCAGTAATGAGAGGTGGGCCCAATTTGACTGTGAAGGGAACCCAGATCATGGAGGAGAGCAAAAGACCTCTGCCATTTGGAAGGCAAGCCATGATAGCTAATCCCTTGCCAATGAAATATCCACACTGAGGAGAATTTGCTCCATTTACTTGTAGAAAGTAGCAAAAGACCTTGGAGGATTTATTAGTTCTGTTTATTTCTTGCTTTGGGTAAAGAACAGCATTTAACAAGCCTACATAGCATTTATGTGCTTTTTACAAGTGGTGCCCCTGAGAGTATAAAAGCTGGCAGAGTCCACTTAACTGAAACGTTCAAGAGTCTGGGGTATTTTGGGGGTCACTGCTAGTGCCAGGGGCTACTGCAGGCTGTGGGGCTTCCCTTCCACAAAAGGAGAGGAAACATCTGCTAAGGAAGTGTGCCACAGTGCTCCGAAGGGAGAACCTGTGCTGCAGCCCACTGACACCTCAGCAGGCTGGGTGCAAGCACATCAGGCTGGGTATCTGCAAACTGAAAAACTCTATTGGACGTGGGCTTCTTTGGCACATGCATTTCAATCCATTTATTATGATATTTCTGTGACTGAAATTGCAGCAACTCAACAGACTTACCTGAAATAGAATAACAAAAGCCAAGCGAGCAGATAAGACCGCCCAGTGCTGTTTAGAAAACTCATACTGATTTTGGGACCAAGGCGGTTCTCTGTAGTCTTTGAACCTGTCGGTGAAGACAGCTCAGTTATCACACAGTTCCAGTAATCTCTTCCTGCACCAATTGCTTTGATTAACATGATTTTCCAATCACAAAACCTAAAGAATCAAATCCTCCAGATGTTCCTACTTCAACCCTTATTATGAAATACAACTCCAGAATTAGAGCTGGACTATGTCCACTGAGTTTAGCAAGCTTAGTCTGGTTTTCACAGTTGTAACCAAAATCAGAACATTGTTCTAATGTTGGAAATTTCCAGATTTTCCAGGATTTATGAATGTCCCCTTTTTTTTGTTAACGTTAAATTGATCTCAGTGTACAGTGTTGAAATTAAAGTACAGAGATAGTCCAAGGCATTTTCAGACTAAAGGAGACAAGCCTGCGTTCACCTCACCTAAACCTTGATTAATTTAGGGAATAATTCAGCCCACGTAAAATCTGACTCACACTTTGGTGGTTCCTGTCTTTGCATTAACGACAGGGGGAGCCATGGGAAAGGCACTTCCTAAATTAACTGTCTAGCCTTAGACAGGATAAAACAGAGCCTTAGTGGTTTGGTGTAAAGACTAATGCTTTTAGTATTATCATCAATCATTTGGAAGTAAACAACAGGCTAATAAAAGTCACATATGCTCCTAAATTGGAAAGTTTTGCAAATAGCAGGAAACACAGAAAGCAATAAGAAACACAGACAGGAAACACAATGAGAATAATCTGGGGAAATGGAAAATAATTAAAAATAAAACAATTGAAGGATCTTTGAAAGGATAGAGTTTGAAAGAAAATGCAATGAAAATAGCCTGGAGCTTACAGTGGCCAGCGAGTTAGCACAAGTTTGAAATATGGCAGCAGGACAGTATGATTTGTGGATGTATAAACAAAAGGCATGATGGTGCTGGGGGGTATTAGCCCTTCTCTGATCAGCTCAGGTAAAGCCACACCTGGAATGCTGCATTCAGCCATTCATCTGTGGGGATTTCAGAGGGAAAAAAAGGAAAAAAAAAAAAAAATAGAAAAAGATAGCAACAAATTGAAGGCCGTTCAGCAAAACAATCCAGGGGCTGAGGAGACTGACTCACCAGAAAAGATTAAAGAAGAGCACATGTATTGCTCCACTTTGGTAAGTAACAGCCACAGTTGGACATGATAACCATGCACAAATTGTGCCCTTAGGACTGAAAGGGATAATTTAGTGCTGTTCACAGTGTTTGACTAGGAGTAATGGGATGAAATTAAGAAAGGGAAAATCTGTTTTGAATACCACAAAACCCTTCCTGACAGTAAGATTCATTAGACTGTGGAAAAGCCTCCATTGGGGGATAATGGAGAAGGTTCATATATAAAATCTGTCAGCTTCAGTTTGCAGGTGCGCTTACCAAAATTACCTTCAGGTTCTATCCACATGGTTTTGCATGTTAAATTACATGTTTACAATCCACACACCCCCTACTTCCCACCCCCCCCCACCCCCCCCCCCAATCCCCCAAGAAATTCAGTCTGAAATGCTGGATGTAATTCTGTGCTGCACTTTCTGGAGACAAAGGACACAAGGTACAACCCATGATGGGGAGAGGGAGGAGGGAGAGGAGGAGAAAACAACTTTAAATTGGGGGCTGTATTAATTTATGGAAGCACTGTCTGGGCTGTGTTAGACCCTGGATTGTTTGTTTTGTTCAGTGGTGCGTGCACAGCAGCCGAGCTCTCCGTCCTGTCTTACATGGGATTTCTGTTTGGTCCTATGCTGTGCCTGCACTGTAAGATTCCCTCTCTGGTACCTTTCTGTACAATGTGGACTCCTGTGCGTTGCTCAGATCTGTGTACGAGGGCTGCAGTGAGCGCCAGAGTCAGTTCCCTTGAATTTAATCTGCTTCAACATCAAAGACAAGGAAAACCACTGAGTTTGTTGTGGATTTTGCCTAGCACTATAAATCAATCCCAGCCTTGAAACAGAGCCCAGGTTCACCTGGAAGGGTCACCCGCTGTGGTGGGTTTTCCATTTAATGTACTCTGAGCTTCACAAACTATGTAAGTGTTGCAGGACATCGACCCCATGGAAATTTCACCTGGCTCAGCTGGAAATCACACTGCTTATGATGCCTGAATCTACATTCAACAGAACACTAGCAAATCATTTATGGTGAAGGGAGATGTTACCAGAGCTACAGACAAGGTAGCTGGGCCTCCTCCCCACCTCCCTTTTTAATTATTCTATGGCGCGTGGGACTTGAAAGTGCAATAACCTGGCCTTTTCTAACCACTATATTCTACAGGTAGTTTCTTTTTGAAGAAGACTATCTTTTCCCTCACCTCTTCAATTCTTCATTCTTAAAATTTCTGATTCAGCAGGTATGCTAGGAACAGCAAATGACTGGTGCTGCAAAGACTATTGTGTTTCAAAAATAGCAAACAACTTTAATTCCACTGAAAAAGGACAAGAATATGAAGTAGTCAATGTGGTTTAAGAATAGAGCACAGAAAAGTTCTGAGGAAAAAAGAAAAATGCACACTGAAAGTAGAGAAATGTTGGGGAAGCAAGGATGGATGGAGAGGATGAGACAAGACTTAGACAAAACTGAACTGAAGCCAGATCTAAGAGAAATATGCTAGTATATTTCACAAGTATATTGTGTGGGGAAAAAGAAAGACTGGTAGAAAAAATAAAAATGCGTACGTACATGGAACTGCAAATCAGTCTAGATAAACTGATCTGTTTAATTTCCTTTTACAGCTGGTCTTTAACAAGAAATTGAAGAAAACATGACCGAATCACAAGGAAGTAGTGCTTCAGCAATGCAGGAGTATATAAGAATTGTTCAAGGAAAAACATTAGAATCCACCACTGATCACTGGGTGTAGATGAGATGATGAATCCCAGGGCATTAAGAAAATTAATTCATTCAAAGACACTTTATAAATTTGCTGAATATTGGAGCAGACTTACGTTAACGGAAAAGTCCCTGTAATGACTCTGTATCTGCTGCTTTCTTCTTTTCAGTGTGATCAGCATGCCTTCATGTACTCCATTCTCATACCAGATTATAAAGATTAAAAGGGCTAAACCAATAAAAATGTCACGTAATTTAGCAAAGTTTGCTTTTAATTTGCCTTCAGCTACATAAATGTCGTTTTGCTCTGAAAAAAATCATTACAACTAATGCTATGCATCAGAATGGCGTTACAGCAATGTTTATTTGGAAGCAGTGCCAAAGAGTTCACAGCATTGTAGAAAATGCTGCTCAAAATATTCAAAGGATGTTTGGTGGGAGAGTTGTTTCTGGCTTGTTATGGTTATTTTTAAGATACCTTAATCTCTGGCAATGCCCGTAAGGAGCAAAATGCAGGCTTATTGTAACCACATTTATCTCCAGAGGTCACAGAAATCTAAGAATAAGAGAGGTCAGCTTGTTCCCAACACATTTGCCAGAAACAGAAAAACAGATTTTATTTCCACTTAAGGGACAGTGTTTGTTGCCCGTCTCTTGGGACACAAGCTAGATACCCCATATTTTATCACAGTGATAGTTCTGTCCAAAGCTGAGATTTTGATAAGATTCAAATGAGGCGGGTGATAATGAGAAACAGTGAATGTGGATGCTGACATCTTTTTCTAATTGTTTCCTGGTAATGGAACAGAAATACTCTCATAGTTGTTTCTCATTCAGACTAGTACATGGTCAAACATTTAGTATATACTTCTTGTTTGCAATCAATTTTTTTTTTTTCCTCAGTGGCATAGACTTCATATTATCAGGCAGGGACCACTTTTATACCTAGTGTGGATCATTCCTTTCTCCTTGAATTCTGGCTCTGTTGAATTCATGCTAATCTGAGGAGTGCATTTCATCACTGTCGTTAATGCACACATTTCCAAATACACCGACAGTCATACACCATAAATAGAGGCCAGTGACTGAGACCAGGTAAATAGTAGCAAAGTGAAAGTAGCAAAGTAACCGTGAAGTAGGAGATCCATATGGACCTAGATGCTTGTTGAAGGAAAACACAGGCTAATTTGGGGATACAAATTAAAAAATGCTAGGAACTGAGAGCAGAAAAGCATTTCACAGACTTAGAAGTCTATCAGAAAGTACAGAGATGCTGCATACTCTCACATGTAACATTTTACGAAGAAATAGCTCCTAGCAACATACGGAAATGAGCTCACAGGGAACAACATTTTGAGAAAAGAAAGAGGGCAGGCCCCAGGTTTAAGGTACTGTCATGATTTGACCCCAGCCAGCAAATAAGCATCATGCAGCCGTTCACCCCTCCCCCCTCCCAGTGGGATGGGGAGGAGGATCAGGAAAAAAAAGTAAAACTCGTGGGTTGAGATAAGAACAGTTTAATGATGAAAGTAAAATAAAATGTAATACTAACTAATAATAATATAATCATAATAATTGTAATGAAAAGGGATATAACAAAAAAAGAGAAATAAAACCCAAGAAAAGACAAGTGATGCACAATGCAATTGCTCACCACCTGCTGATGGATGCCAGAGCAGTGATCTGCCCCTCCCGGCCAGCTCCCCCCTGTTTATATACTGGGCATGACGTTCCATGGTATGGAATACCCCTTTGGCTAGTTCAGGTCAGCTGCCCCGGCTCTGCTCCCTCCCAGCTTCTTGCACACCTGCTTGCTGGCAGAGCATGGGAAACTGAAAAGTCCTAAACCTAAGCGCTACTTAGCAACAATTAAACATCAGAGTGTTATCAACAGTATTCTCACACTAAATCCAAAACACAGCACTGTACCAGCTACTAAGACAATTAACTCTATCCCAGCCAAAACCAGGACAGGTGCTTTACCCTGTCTGCCACAAGCAAAGCAGCAGGTAGAGCACAGCATGCAGCTTTAAACACTGGAGAGCTATTTTTTCCTTTCTGTCTGCCCTCAACTCTCGTCTGATTGCCTCCCAAGAGGCAGCAGAGATTCCTTTAACAAAGTTCCTGAAACCGGGACATGGCTGTGCTGAGTTATATGCTCTTTCTTTACCTGCTTAACAGTTAGGAGACTTATCTGTGGACTCATCTAGCCTCTGTTGTAGTCAAGGTAAGAAGGTAGGTATGTCCCAAAGGCAATCCCAAGAGCAGTGCCTGAGTTAGAGGGCCAGATTTCTCTCTGCGTTTACTCTGCTTCCAGTGAAGGAACTGAGATAGATACGTAATTTTTGTGGGTTATAGTTGGGTGGGATAAATACCCTGCTTAAAATCAGTGGGATCCTAAGTATGACTAAAGTTTGCTTGCACAGGAGCAAGAGATAAACATGTGCAAACTACATTGAATAATGCCAACTTTAAAATTTCTTTCTTGAAAATGATTACATTACAATATTTAATGTATTCTCTAAGATGGGTATTGATTTGTAGGCCTCATTGAAGAACTTCCATCCACCCCTTCTCAAGCTATTTGAGGAAAACATCTTATTCCCTAATAAAATCAGAATTAAAAAACCCCCTGATTTCATGGGAGATAGTTGTGTAGTCTACATTTAGAAATGTGCAGTCATTTAGAAGCAAGGGGAGGTTTTTGACTACTTCAGGAACCTAGCTAGAATACGATCCCTTAAATAATCAGTGAAAAGAAGTGAACTGTTCTGAAGAACAATTTACAGTACCTGTTAGAAGCATAATCACAAAGTTAATTTCTCTCTTTGCTTTTAAGTGGTTGCTTGTTTCTAAATTAATTTATTTTTAGAAAGGTAAAATCAGCAAATATTTAAAATTAATTGAGTTTTGTGGTTTGGGTTTTTTTTAATCAAAATGTTTGATTTATTTGAAATATTTTCTCTCCCCAGCTTTAACATGAAGACAAAGATTTTGGTAGGACAAAAATGTGCATCCTAACTAGCTTTAGTTGCAAGCCTTCTATGTCACGCTGAGAGCTGTTCTTGCAGATTTATAGAAGAGACTAATAGTCATAACTTAACAGTAACCCTATAAAGAATTTCCAGCTGCCTTAGCTATCTCTATCTACTCTGTAAATACAATTTCTTTAAGAAACTCTGAATGTCAGATATGCAGAGATGTAGGGATCATTGGAACTAATAATGAAGAAATCTAGCTGTATTTTGAATACAGTTTTATCAAGGACAATGAATTCAAGTGAATGGGAGGAAAGAAGACGACAGAATTCTGAAGGTCTAACCAGAAAACACTACTTGATATTTACAGTTTCTACAATACTAGCAGTATTTTCTGCCAGTATCTGAGTATTCAATAAACCAGTATTGCAAGAAAAGGCCAATCTGATGCTAGATGGTATGTGAATGTCACCTGTAAGATTTGTCTCATCGTTCTGCTCTGCTTGGTAACTGATTTTGTGCCCTTGCTTTGACATTGACGCTGAGAGAATATGGTGATAGATTTTCGAGAATCCCACCTTTGGCACCTTAGCCAAAATTTGTTCTCAGAGTAAAACCACACAATGAAAGCGTGAGAGTGAAGACCTGAGTTTGAGAAAGGAGACTGGGAAAGACAGAGGTGAAACTAGGTTTAGAACCAGGACAGGTTCACAGTGTCAGCTATCAGGAGTACTAGATTCAAAAACCTTGCCATGCATCAGAAAAAGACAGCGACGATATGCAAATATATTATGCATCAAAACAAGGGAGGACAATTAAAGACCTGTGTGTAGTAAAAACCATATAAATGAAGGCTCTCCTTCCAAAGAAAATGTAAGAGCAAGTTTTGTGATGATTTCTTGCCATGGCAGAGGCTAAGCACAGTGTGATTTCAAGGGAGTCCAAAAGGAAGGTGAGGCAGGCTGTTGAATATAGCACTGACCCAAGGAGCTCAGTTTTGAACAGCCTTGGGTTGTACTGCTTTAAAACAGCTCTTTGAATTTCTGTATATTTTTATAAAAAAGCAAGGTTACTTTGAGAGCCTTGGAACCATGTTAGTGATTTCTCATGCAAACTGGAACTACTCCATAGGTATCTGCACAACAGGAGCAGTGGACTAGACTTTTTGGACATATGTTAAAGGAAGTCGAGCCTTGTTTCCCCAGTCTGAAAAGACTAATCTGAAATATAAGACATGTAGATGGGGAACAATGCAGGTTTTAAGGATGGGCAGAATCTATTGAAAACTCAGATCTCATCAAATAAACACTGAAATTAATAAAGAAAAAGAAAGCCTGGTTCTAATCAGTGGGTGTCCATTTTAAAATCTCATTGTTTTTAATTAAAGTTATGTCTTTCAATAAAGAAAGGATTTTTTCATTTTAGTAAGTCTGCCTAAATTGTTTATTTTGCCTTTTAATGCACTGGAAAAAACCCTTTTAAGAACCTTCTAACATAGTGAGAAAATTCTAAAAGCTGTACTCTTAAAACCACCTTTTTAAAGGCACAAATATTATCAGTTCCCACTTGGAAAAATTTTGTCTGACAAAAGACCCAAAGAAATTACTTTGACTATGCAAACTGTCATTAGAAGTACTTTACCTGCAGAATAAAACATCCTGTGCAAACGGGGAGTTTTCTGGCTGTGTTCCAGCCTTGAGGTGACTGACATTGAAGTATGAGAGCGTGTGATTGATGAAGCCATGCATGGTTCCATTTTGACTGTATGCATATTGATACATAAGGCGTGGAATGAAATCAGATGTGACAGCAATTACAAAAGCCTGAGAGACGAGAAAAACCCAACCAAACAACAGCGTCGTGAATCTATGTCTAACGTGTTTCAGATTAAGTTAATTCAGGTGATAATTTTCACGTTCAAGTAAGTCTAGAGTGGTGATGAAGTGAGAATTAAATGGCCAGACTTGGTATAGAACGTATACTTATATAAATGCACAGTAACCTGCTCTGTCTCTCCAGGGGAAGGTTGTAGTTAGGGAAGTGGAATATTTCTTAGAGCATAGACTAGCAAAAGCAATTAACGTTCTGTACGTTTTCATCCCTGGAGCCATTAGGAGGTTTATCACTAGTTTTAAAAACTACAACAAGACATAAGAGCTAGCTGGTATAATTTGGAGTATAATTTGGCGTAGTTACAGAGTGTTATCTGAGATAAACCAGTTGAGTGTAGGGTAGTCATCCTCCATTTTCCCCTCTGTATCAGGATTTACACATCTGACATCGATGGATCTCATGCTGATATAAAACTAGTATAATTGTGAAGTGAGTCAGAAACAGAAGTATCTAGATCATATCAATAAGAATTCATTAGATTCATTTAAAACTACATTTTGCTAAATAGTTCTTCTGCATCAATATTATTCAGATGGAGAAGCAGAACTGGGCATTCAGTATTTTTTTAAAATTGGGTATGCACATATTTACATTTCTGTCAAGAAAAAGTAGCTAACTGATATTTTAATGGAATCCTCAGGAAATAAAGATGTTCAGAGTTTGTTTGACACAGAAAATAATCGAGGATCATAAATCTGCAAAGTGTATTCAGATAAAACCAAGAGGCTGCAGAGTTTTGCTCATCCAGCACAAATCAGTGCTGGAAACCTGAAATGTATGCCTGACAGCAAAATTATGGGTATGTGCAGGGCTGCACAGATTTCGTACCTTAAATCCTGGAAACTGCCAAGCCATAAGTGAACAATGCTCCACCCAAGTCAAACAACACTGCTCCTCTGGAGGCATTATAGTTCTCCCAGTTGTAATGATAGCTTACATACTGCTATAGAGTGCTGTTGTGCTGGAAGCTATTGTACTAGATAAATTGCATAACACCTCTGCACAAGTTTCCCCTTCAGTAGTGACAATCATCTGCCTTTCTAAAGTGCTTTGATATCTTCGATATTTTACAGCTGGACTCGATGATCTTAAAGGTCTTTTCCAACCTAAATGATTCTATGATTCTATGATCTGTGGGTCAAAACCCCACTAGATAGTATTATTATTAAACTCCTAGGGCACGAGTGTTTTTTATCTTAAAGCATATACAGGAAAATTTTACTTAAGGAATACATGTAGAACAATAAACATAATATATCTGTATACAAGACATGTATTATGTTCATGTAATCATTCTTGTTCTTTGAAAGAATATATTTTTCCATTAAGATTTTGTAGCTTGGGGAGCGTGTAACTGAACTAAAAAAAAAAGCTACTCCTTCTTAGAGAAATACTCTGTGGGAGAAATTATGTTTAGGGATATAACCATACCTGTATGTATCAGAACAAATGCTAATGCTATCTAGTTAAGGACTTTCTGCTCCTAGAATCTAGGATGTTATATTTACATCCTTTTTATTCATACCAACAGTTATACTAGCAGAGTAACAGAAATAGGCATGGGTGTGAATGAGAAGTAGATCTTTATAAATTATCTGGAGTGTTGCCTACTTACAACCCCTTCATTGGTTGTTCTTATACGAATTAGTCTTCCTATCCTACATAACACAAGGACAGAGAGAATGAGATGAGTGAATGCTCCTCTCATTTGTAATTAAATCATGTTTTACACTTCCACAAGAATGAACTGGATAATTTAGATTTTATTTTATTTTATAACAATTGAGAAAATTAGAATTCACTTTTAAATTATGTTGGAGGGACAACATAAGCTCCCAAGATCATGGTTAGAAACTGGTGTAACCAAATACTTACATTAATGATAACTGAAAGCTTTCCAATACCACTCAAAATGTTATACCAAATTCCTGTAAGTGAAAATTAGAACTTATTAATGGATGTACTATCATTTTTCTTCTTTCTTATTGAATTTTTGGTGTTATCTTCACTGTAATGTTTTTTCGTTACATACCTATATCTTTTGCTCTTACTGTGTCTGGCCTCCTCAGTTCAGTAACAAACTTTTTTGCATCAAGCCGGACTTCGATGACGTTGTTCAGAAGAGCAAAGAGAGGTGCCAGAGGGAAGGAGGCAACAAAGAGTGTGACAAAGCCAAACTGGATAACTGGAAAAGAAATATGCAATGTTTTTTGATATCTTCTGAAGGGAGCTGGTAAATGCAACTGACAGCAAATCATTGATGAGCTTTGTGCATTACAAAACCCACAAAACTCCACTTCACAATTTGGTCCCAGTAATAAATACCACAAAGCAAGGCTATGAAAGAGAGAAAGGTTTGTCACTATGCTTTATGAATGTTTCTAATAATGCTTCTAGTCTCTAGCACAAGGACAAGGCAAAGTAAATAATAAATTTAATAAAGGACAAAGGGTTCAGGGTGTATTCTTCTGCATTTATAGATAATTAACTGATTAAGACTGTGCTGTTCTTCCCTGTCCTTTTGCCTGTAAGGAAAATGATACACAAGCAAGCACGAGGAGAAAATCTACAAGGTATCACTGTTTCTTCCCAGCTTCCTTTGGAAAACTTGGTGGCAATCTCTCAAGAGCAGGAACAGAATAAGTATCTTTATGGGTGCACGAGCCTGAGTTGTCATATAGCATTTTCATCCCTCCTTATGTCACTTATGCCACTCCAAAGTTAGAAATCTTCCTCTTTAAGATCTAGTAAAGGAGAATGCTCGTCACTTTTTTTTTCTGGGTTTGCAATTTGAGTAAAGTAGTTTGGGAGAAAGAAAGCACTAGTCCACTGGTCCTAAAGAACAAGTAGTATTGCAATGAACCACAGACCTCCTGGGTTCTCCATGCTTGCTAGAACAGATACACAGCTAATAAGCCTGGCTTCTTCCACAGTGGAAAAAACCCAACCAACCAACCAACCAAAGAAAACCCTCTCACTTTGAAGTGGATGGCACATTTTGTATCATCTTGTTCCCAGTAGTAGACTACTAGCACCACAGAGTTCAACTCAGCACCCATAGTATACTGATATAAACAAAAAGACCACAACGTTTTCTGAGTGAATTATGCCTCTTTTCTAGGGCATAGCATGACCTGTCTTCATGCAAACAAATTGTCTTCTAAGCAGCTAAAGAACCCGTGTCACCCTGCAAAAGCACAATGCTGACACAACTGTGTTTTTCTGACAAGTCTCAGTGCTCTAGAGATGCTTGAAATAATGTAGTAGAAAACCAAGTCTCTCCAAGCAAACTTCTTCAGTTTTTGGGTGGGAAGAGTATCCTTAATTCCCCCTTCTTTCAGTGGCACTTCAGGATCTACGTCATCTGGGTAAATCTCATTTGGGTACAGTTAGAGTCTGAAACAGGTTAACTTTTTTTTTTTTTCTCCGAGGTGCTGAGGAGTTAACAAATTGCCTAAAAGGCTGTGTCCTCCATGGAAAGTGGGAGGCATCAGTGGTGAATGTTACTCATGAGACTGGATCATTTCCTTGTAAAAATGCTACATTATTTTAAAGTAATACTTCAGGGAAGAGAGAGAGGTTTATTACCCCAGAAAACTAATGAGGAGTAGAAGAGGAAAGAGACCAAAAAGCATGCTGCCCAAATGCAAAGGCAGTAATCCCAGTAAGATTAAACTAATAAATCTAGCTGTGATACACTTCAGAATTAAATAAATAGTAGTATAGAAAAAGGGTTGGTGTGTATGAGGCCCTGTTTACTGTGGCTTCTTTTTCGGCAAATCCTCATATAAGTTCTCTCTCTATTACGGGAAGAATCTGTTGCAGTTTTTTGTGAAAATCAGGTGTTTACGTAGCACAACTGTTTACTTTAAAATCATTTCCTTAGGCACTGTTGTCACAGCCTAAAACTAACAGATAAAACAGCTTTCTACAGGATCTTCTCTTGCATGCATCTTTTTTTTGCGTGCAGATTGCAAGTCTTCTGACTGACATTCCCACTTTTCTCTTCTCAGTGACAATATATTTGCACAGTAAAGTATTATCTCTGTATTATATATATGGCCTTTTGATTTTCATTCTCATTGTTTTGCTTTGAGATAAAGACTATATCCTAATATACAGTAAGATGGAGCTTTTTCAAAGCATACAAACATCCTATCCTTGAAATCATACTTTCCTGAATATTTTATGTTCAGAGTCAGGAAAAGGAATTAACAAGGAAATAAAAACAGATGTTAGAGTAATGTCCCCAAAAAACTGTGAAATGCTTAGAAAAATACATAGCACCAAAATATGCCTTATTTGGTTTTAAGTGAATTTAGCAGGAATAGAGCTGGGAGGATTCTGTTTAAAAAAAAAAAAAAAAAAAAAAGAGGTATTTCCAATGCTTTAAGTATAAACCACACACGCATTTGCTTTGATGTTGTTTGCAGCCCCTTTATTCATTGCCTGGGAAAATGCAGTTTAGTTTTTTTTCAAGTTCATGAAAGAATGTTCAAGGTATGCAAAGGACTTCTGGACAATTGTGTGAATATGTCTTCATAGAAAACTCTACACCAGAAGTGTTTGTGTGGCCATCTTGAAATCTCTTCAATTTTCTAGCCTCCTTTTTATGAAAGTGTGAATGATGCAAAAAGCAGGCAAAAAAACCCAAAAACAAAACCAAGCACACCATAATTTAGATGGTCCTGTGTAGTAAACTAGCAAACAATCATTCAAAACAAGAAGTCTGTGGACAGTCTCAGCAATTTAAAGGTAGTTTTTTAGTTCGGTCAGTATTTGTAGATACAAATATGTCAACAAAGCTTCATGGATTAAAAAGAGAAGAATCCCTGCCGTACAGTTCAGGTCCCAGAAGCAATCTAGTCGCAGCATCCTGGAGTTCTGTGGACACCTGTCCAGTCACAGTGGAAACATTTACAATACTTTTAGGGCACTCACAAAGACTGTTCCGTCAAGGACAGCTGATGCCAAGATATTCCATTTTTGGCTGGAGGACTCGATGGCAACCCTGGAATACCCTTTTTACGTTCACACTTACGCCACAAGGTCTCCATACAAAGCTCTTTTAGTGTTCATGTGCAACCCTGTGACCCCACATAGGATCCCTACCTGACTTGGGTGATTATTCTCCTGTGCTTTGAGGCAAAAGGCTAAAGAGACCTGTGCCAGGAGTTGGACCTCTGGACATCCAGCCTCTTTCATAGCTTTCTTACTTGCCTGGTAGGCCAGCCTGGAGACAACACAGATGAACACCACCCAGCCTCATGGCACAAGCTAGTGAACAAAATGATTGAAGGTTGTGTATAAGGGGAAGTCAAGGACATGGGAAATAACACCTTCTCCTGGGGCATCAAAGCAGGAGACTAGATGTGCTGTCAGTGACACAGACTCTATTTCTGATGAGAGAAAAAAGCCAAACCACATACTATTGGTCCTCAGGACAAGTCACCTTTACTGTCTGACTTAAGCAGGAAAGAGGCAAAGGCCTCAGAGCCAGCCCATGAGGTTCTCAATACCTGATGCCACATCTGCAACATCTCATCCAGGCTTAGGCTGGCTGGACAAAAACTATAAAAGACAAACATCATCAAGAGAAGTCTTTCAGACCACAGCACTTCTCAGAAGTCCACTTTTCACAGAAGCTGTTCCTCTGTGCACAGGGCCTGAACAGAACCCAACCCCAACAAAGACATAGCACCTGCTGTTCCTCTAATTCTGGCCTTCAGATTATGATTAAGAGCACAGATCAAGGCTTTTAAGTTATGGATCTATAGAGTGCTGGCTAGTGGTCTTGCGTAAGGGATACAGAATTAGTCCCCAGCATAAAACCTTCCACAGTGAATGTCATTTAGGTTCTACCAGATTCACACACTGAGTAGTGTGAGTAACTAGTATTTTTTACATCAAAATCTAACCTAAGAGAAGGTAATTTTTTACAGTTCTGTTGCTTTTTTTCTTACTTCTGTATCAGTAATATCTGTCACAGGATCATGTGTTACTGGAAGTAAACAATGGAAGAATCACTCCTGTGCTAAGTGACTTTCCAAGTCCTAAGAAGAAACTTTTCAATATACAGCCAAGCCTGGCTGCAAAACTAAGGAAAAGGTGTAATTTACTTCTCTTTGGTAATAAATGTGTGCAACAAGCCTACACACAACAGGCTGAGTTGGTATTTTCAAATCCATCCTCATTATAGAGATTATAGAAAAATGCAGGTTTCTTTTCAATGATCCCTTTTTTTTTTTTATCTTTTGCTGCCTCACACGTCGTCTTTTTGATGGCTTTTCCTGCTTTAGGGGAAATTCTTCCAAACCTCTAAGATTAATCATTACGGTAGTCGGTAGCTACAGACATTGGATCTGATCATTTTCTTCTTAAAATTCAAAAGGGAGTTTTGCCATTGATTTTTAACAGAAGTTGGATGATGAAACTCTTTATTATTATTATTTCTCTTTGAGAAAAAATGTTTTCAATTAATTGCCACATGAACCTTGGACTCTTAGAGGGGTTAGACTGGAGAAGGGAAGACTGAATGAAACAAGAATCTGAAAGTCATTGCTGAAGTCAGTTTCTTCTCAAGAAAACAGTAGTGGTATAAATTTCACACGTTCACATGCATCATTTAGCTGGTTTTGGAGCCAATTTAATAAAGTTTGTTTCATTAGCAATATTTATTGCTACTCTAAACATCAGTTTCTTGCCAACTCCTATCACTGCAGGCTAGTTACACATGTTGCAAACTTGCTACCAGCTGGATGAGGAAATTGCTATACATGCTACCTACTTTGGGAATGCATGTGGTCTGGTATATTGGGCTGGGTCAAAAGTCATTGCACAGTTTTAGAAACAGGAAATACTAATGACAAATTTGACACATGTTAACAATGACAATTTATGTTTCAGAATTCCTTGAGCAAAATTTTCTGATCACTCAGGAACATTAAGAGTGTCTCTGCTGAAGAGTGTCTGCTAAAAAATACAAATATGTATCAGTTAATAATATCAAAACAAACAGTCATCAGAAATTTCACTGGTGCAAATCAAAACTATGTGCAGACATGCTATTGACTGACAAGGCCTGTTCAAGAAAGAAGTTCAGCACAGTCCACTGACTGAAATCAGATTCAGAGTTCAGCTCTCTGAAAAAATAACCCACAAAAGCTTTCCCCAAAGGAAAACTTATCGTTTATTTGCCATGGTGAAGTGTTGGCTTCTTCCTCCCACACTACCGGTATCTGTAAAATGCCACTGAAGTCAATGGAAGTCTGCCTGACTTGTAGACTTTGGGTTTTATCTCTTATGTTTTCTCTTTTTTTAGATTTATATATGACTTTTACCTTAAAACTAAATCATAGAATCATAGAATAGTTTGGGTTGGAAGGGACCTTTAAAGGTCATCTAGTTCAACCCCCCTGCAATGAGCAGGGACATCTTCAAGTAGATCAGGTTGCTCAGAGCCCTGTCCAACCTGACCTTGAATGTTTCCAGGGATGGGGCATCTACCACCTCTCTGGGCAACCTGTTCCAGTGTTTCACCACCCTCATTGTAAAAAATTTCTTCCTTATATCTAATTTAAATCTACCCTCTTTTAGTTTAAAACCATTACCACTTGTCCTATTGCAACAGGCCCTGCTAAAAAGTTTGTCCCCATCTTTCTTATAAGCCCCCTTTATGTACTGAAAGGCTGCAATAAGGTCTCCCTGGAGCCTTCTTTTCTCCAGGCTAAACAACCCCAACTCTCTCAGCCTTTTCTCATAGGAGAGGTGTTCCATCCCTCTGATAATTTTTGTGGCCCTCCTCTGGACCCGCTCCAACAGGTCCGTGTGTTTCCTGTGCTGAGTATTCCAGAGCTGGACACAGTACTCCAGGTGGGGTCTCACCAGAGCGGTGTAGAGGGGCAGAATCACCTCCCTTGACCTGCCGGCCACACTTCTTTTGACACAGCCCAGGATACGACTGGCCTTCTGGGCTGCGAGCACACGTTGCCAGTTCACGTCCAGCTTTTCATCCACCAGTACCCCCAAGTCCTTCTCTGCAGGGCTGCTCTCAATCCCTTCATCCTCCAGCCTGTATTGATACTGGGGGTTGCTGCGACCCGGGTGCAGGACTTGCACTTGGCCTTGTTGAACTTCATGAGGTTCAAATGGGCCCACTTCTCGAGCTTGTCCAGGTCCCTCTGGATAGCATCCCGTCCCTCAGGCGTGTCAACTGCACCACTCAGCTTGCTGTCGTTTGCAAACTTGCTGAGGGTACACTCGATCCCACTGTCTATGTCATTGATGAAGATATTAAACAGTACTGGTCCCAGTACAGACCCCTGAGGGACACCAGTCATCACTGATCTCCATCTGGACATTGAGCCATTGACCACTACCCTCCGGATGCGACCATCCAAGCAATTCGTCATCACCGAACAGTCCGCCCATCAAATCCGTATCTCTCCAATTTAGAGAGAAGGATGTTGTGGGGGATCATGTCAAAGGCCTTACAGAAGTCCAGATAGATGACATCTGTAGCTCTTCTCTTGTCCACTGATGTAGTTACTCCATCATTGAAGGCCACTAGGTTGGTCAAGCAGGACTTGCCCTTGGTGAAGCCATGCTGGCTGTCTTGAATCACCTCCCTGTCCTCCATGTGCCTTAGCATAGCTTCTAGGAGGATCTGTTCCATGATCTCCCCAGGCACAGAGGTGAGGCTGACAGGTCAGTAGTTCCCAGGGTCCTCCTTTCTACCCTTTTTAAAAATGGGTGCATTGTTTCCCTTTTTCCAGTCACCAGGGACTTCACCTGGCTGCCATGACTTTTCAAATATCATGGAGAATGGTTTGGCAACTACATCAGCCAATTCCCTCAGGACTCTGCGATGCATCTCATCAGGTCCTATAGACTTATGTATGTTCAGGTTCCTCAGGTGGTCACGAACCTGGTCTTCTCTTACAGTGGAAGGGACTTTGCTCCCCCAGTCCCCATCTTGTGCTCCTTCCACTCAAGAGGTGTGGGAAGAGAGGTCTCCAGTGAAGACTGAGGCAAAAAAGTCATTGAGTACCTCAGCCTTCTCCTTGTCCGTTGTTACTGGTTTGCCAGTCTTGCTCATCAGGGGGTCTACTCTTTCTTTGACGTTCTTTTTCTAGCTGACATACCTGTAGAAGCCCTTCTTATTATTCTTTGCATCCCTTGCCAAGTTCAGCTCCAGCTGCACCTTGGCCTTCCTGACCCCATCCCTACACAACCAGACAGCATCCCTATACTCTTCCCAGGATACCTGTCCCTGCTTCCACTGCCTGTGGAATTTGCTTCTTGCCCTTTCGTTTGACCAGCAGGTCTCAACTCAGCCATCTCGGTCTCTTGCCTTCCTTTCCCGATTTCTTAAACCTGGCGATCGAGAGCTCTTGCGCTCTATGGAAAGCATCCTTAAAGATCTGCCAGCTCTGTTCTGCCCCCTTGTCCCTGAGGGCAGATTCCCAGGGGGTCCTATTAACTAATTCCTTGAACAGCTGGAATTTTGCTTTCCTAACATTTAGGGTCCTGACTTTACCCTTTGCCTGACCCATATTCCTCAGGACCACGAACTCCACCAGTGCATGACCACTGTAGCCCAGGCTGTCTCCAATCTTGACGTCACCAATTAGCTCACTTGCATTGGTGACCGACAGGTCCAGGATCGCATCCCCTCTGGTAGGGCTGTCTGTTACCTGGCTTAAGAAGCTATCCTCAATGCATTCCAGGAGTCTCCTGGATTGCCTACAGCTCACTGTGCTACTTTTCCAGCAGATGTCAGGGTGGTTGAAGTCCCCCAGCAGGAAGAGAGCCTGTGAGTGCAACGCCTACTGTAGCTGGAGTAAGAAGGCTTTGTTAATAGGCTCCCCTTGATCGGGTGGCCTGTAGTAGACACCAACCACAAGGTTCCCTTTGTTGTCTTGGTCTCTAATTCTTACCCATAAGCTTTCAACCTGCTCATGGCTATTCTTCAGAGACAGCTGTTCACGCTCTATCCATTTCTTGATGTAGAGGGCAACACCTCCCCCCGCTTCCTCACCTGTCCCTTCTGAACAGCCTGTAGCCATCAACAGCCGCACTCTAGTCATGGGATTTGTCCCACCAATGGGACAAATTGGCATTTCAGTAATGGCAACTAGGTCATAGCTTTCTAGCAGCACGGTGGCTTCCAGCTCCTCCTGTTTGTTGCCCATGCTGCACACAGTGGTGTAGAGGCACTTCAGCTGGGCTGTCGGCTGTGTCACCTTCTTAAAGGAACACCCCTTAATTCCTTTGAAGTATTTCACTGGTGTTTCCCTCTTGGTTCCTATTACCTCAGGAGCCCCTGGCTCATCTCCGTAAGACTTCAAGTGTGTAAGACTCCAGTGTAGCCAGCATGCCTCAGAGCAACAGGCTGAGGGACCCTGCACCCTGTCCCTAGCACCCTGTCCCTCTAACCTTGGTGTGTCATCCCACAGCTTGTCACAGCAAGCCTGATATTATCCCACTCCCCCTTCAAGTCTAGTTTAAAGCTCTGTGAATGAGCCCTGCTAGCTCGTGAGCAAAGACCCTCTTCCCCCTTTGAGAAAGGTGAATCCCATCTGATGCCAGCAGGCCCAGTGCCGTGTAGGCCATCCCATTAACAAAAACCGCAAAATTGTGGTGGTGACACCAGCCACGGAGCCATGTATTAATAGACTGAGTCCATCTGTTTCTTCCAATGTTACTGCCTGCAACTGCAAGGATAGAGGAAAAAATAACCTGCACTCCAGATTCCCTTATCAACTGTCCCAAGGCCTTGAAGTCTCTTTTGATCACCCTTGGACTACACGTTGTGGTTTCATCGCCACCCACATGGAAGAGCAGTAATGGGCAATAGTCCGAGGGCCATACGAGGCTAGGAAGTTTCCTAGTGATGTCCTTAACCCGGGCCCCAGGGAGGCAGTAGACTTCCCTAAGAGGAGGGTCTGTCCGGCATATTAGACCCTCTGTTCCCCTCAGAAGGGAGTCGCCTACAACTATAACCCATCTTTTCTTCCTCGTGGAGGTGGTCGTGATATGGGGGGTAGGCCTTTCTGACCTTGGCAACACCTCTGGCGTAGATGGACCATCATTCACATCATCCATTGACTGGTCTTCCACATCCAGAGATGCATACCCGTTGTAAAGAGACATCTGGGAAGGTGAGGTGGGCAAGGAGAGTGTTCGCCTGCTGCCCCAAGCATGGACTTGCCTAAATGCCTTGGTCTTGATGCTTGCTCTATGTTACATCAAAGTCACGTAGTTGATTTTGCTGGACCTGCTCCTAGTTAGTTGTTTCATTTTCATAACTAACAACTCTTGAAACACAACTTTGTGCAAGAGTCAGAATCCATGAAACCATCATTCCTACCACTCGCTGCCCTGAATTTGCTTGCAGTGTCCACACTGCAGCTGTTGACTCTCTGTCAATCAGTTCAGAACCATTGTAGCACAGTTCTTCAAGAAAACTTGCATTGCAGTTTCTTAATAGGAGATTTTATCTAAGAAAAGCAAACAATGTTTTGCCTCATATTTCCCAGCTCTGTCCTAGCTACCTATTTCATTATCTTTTTAAAGCCTTGGTGTAAGAAAAAGCTTGAGTCCTTATTTAGGGCCAGGAAACATCCTAGTGTCACAAGTTGTTAGCCCAAAGCCTCAACATATCACCTTTCCTGTCTAAAAAAAGGCAAAATTACAAGTAGCCGTACTTCTCTGGGTATGTCTTCCTGGGGCAGAGAGAGCTTTCAGCAAACTCATGGGTTTGTGAATGAGGAGGAGGGACATGAAGTCAATAGGCCAGCAGAAAGTATCATTTCCCTTTCCCATGACATCTAGTGGAAATGATGAGAAAGGTTCCTACAGACAGATACATTTGCTTTGGGTTGTAGATCCCTCCTGGGGTGGTGGGGAAGGCATGGTGGTACAGGTGCTGACTCGGGGACAGCTGGAAGTGGGAATCCTGAGGAAAAGGATCACCAAGCAACTGATTCAACTTAGGGTGATATTGAACATCCTAGTCTAACAGAACCTATATTTACATTTAAAGAGCTAAACAACTCTAGGAGGCCTTGTAAAATGTATGAACTGAAAGGTAACATTCCCGGGGCACTTAAACACAGGCTAGCTCTAAGACAGAGATGGCTGTAGCCTGAGTGAGTGAGAGAAACTTGGATTGTTCTTCTCTTGCCAACTTTTCCCTCTTCCATGTTTGTGGTTCTTTGTGCTTACTGTTAATAGATCAATCGTGATTAGAGGCACCAGCTCAGTGTTCCCATTAGCCATCACACTGCCTCTTGTTTTAATGGTGCTAGTGGCTTTGCAGACATGTACTAGAGTGACTGCCATTTTGCAGAATCAAACTCCAGTGAACAAAGGCAGAACCACATTTCCCAACATGAAAATACAGGAGATGATTAAAAAAACCCCAGTAAATCTCACTATTTCTACTAACTTAGCTAGACTTAAACAAAGGGGGGTGGGGGGGGGTGGAAGAGAAGCCTCTCCAAGGCTTTAGGCTTCCTAGTATAAGAAATCAGAACAAAAGGAAATACCAGCAGCTTTGAAATGGCCATTCCAAAGTTGAAATGGGATAGTTATCATCAAAAACTCCTTTACCTGTAGCATATCGCACTGCAAAACACATCCTGAGATGGCTTCAAACACTATCCCTCAGACAAGTGGTGCCTCACCAGGGCTAATCTGCTTCATAAGGGAATACAAAGAGAATATATGATTTGCCGCATGGGGAGTGGGCCAGACTCCAGGTTTCCATCAGAAAGGGCACATGTCAACTCTTTTGATAGAAATTAGTAGAAGAGACTCTATATGAGTACAAAAGGCAAGGACTGCCTGTGATTAGGGTACAGCCTAGCGAATGGCAGACCCGGAGTCAAGAGTCTCAGCTTGGTCAGAGGCTTTCTGCGTAGTCTTAAAGATGTCACCCATCCTTAAAAGCAGGAGCATCCTGGCAGGACAAACCTGAATGTAGTGAATATTCACACACGGATACATAATCTGTCAATGCCTGTTTCTGCACGAAACCCCATCATCATCTGGATGGAGGAACCCAAAGGCTACAGTAAGCCCAGTCTACAGTTTCTTATTCAGCTGCTTCATTCCTGGTTGAGCAGATAGCCACTGATACCAGTGGGAGCTTGCCTGAGTAAATCAGTGTGAAAATTAAGAACTAAGTTCTGAAACAGCGGTCAGATTTTTCTCTTCTCCTTAATATCATACCTCTTCTTACATCCCAGTCATTCTGCCTTTTTAAGCCATTCTGGAAAAAAAAAAAATTCCTCTGCACTTAATGCATTGTTTCCCTTTCCTCCCCCTGTCAAATCAAATTTAGAAAAACAGGTAAACAAGCTGTGTAACTGCCTCTTGCCTCACTATTTCAGCTTGATGCCCTTCACAAGAATCCCAGCTGACAGGTTCAGTGCTGAGCTGCACAAAGTGCTTCCTGTTGGCGTGGGTGGTCTGAGTCACTCCGCAGTGAATCTGACAGCTGAGTGCAGTGATATGGACTCGGGGCAACAAGCAGGCTGGGGAGGTGCAGCTTGGGTTTCATTTGCTGCACATTTGTCTTGAATCCCACGGGCAGGGCATAGCTTGTTGTGGCACACTACAAGGCTCAGTGAGCTAGCCTCTTCACTTGAGGAGCTAACTCTCCTATTGTAAACAAATGTTTAGATTAGTAATTCATCCACTCATTTGCAGGGCATCTATCTAATTATCCCTGAATGACTGCAGGATGAGGCACTCAACATCGTTTATAATCTAGGCACAAGAGACTAATCTAAAATACAGGCTTAGAGTCCACTGATTTATAACATCAGTAGCTTAGACCCTGATACTGTAAGTTATTCCAACAAGGCAGAACTTTGCATCTAAGTGGTGTCCTTATCAATGAATCAGGGGTGATCTCCTACATAGATGTCTCACATCAGGGTGATGGCATCATCTCAGATGCAATGGGAGTTTGCCACAGGTAACAGAGAGTGGAAAGAGTTTCCTCCCACCTGGACGCTTTGCATTAGGTCTGACTACAATTAGGAGAAAGCACCAGTAGATAATGTTTGGACGGGGGGATATTCTAGTTCATAACACACTCAAGGCTCCATCCTGCTTCTGTATCAGTCAGCCACACGTCTTGGTTATCACAGAGCGTACTCAGCAGTCTCTGGCCCATTATAACTGGGAAGAAGTCTGGCTCCTCCTTACCCTGCCAGTGGCTTTTGCTGTAATTAGCCATTCATGCTGCAACCGATCGCGTGCTCTAGCTCCCAGAATGACTAAGATCAACTAACACAGATGTGCAAGGACAAGAAATTAAATATTTATAAACAGTTGTATTTATTCTGTTTATTACCAATAACTAAAGGTCCTTGTCCTTAGAGAGAACTAACTAACCAGGAAATTTTGGATGTTAAAGTGCAGACATTTCTGAGTTATTCCTGAGCATAAAAACATATGAAAATGTTTACAAGGGGAAATATCTATATTTTTTCACCATTGTTTAACTCAAAAATTGCAAAGAAGTTTGCTTAAAGTTTCCAGGAGGAAAAATCATCTTGGGTCGAAGTAATGCGTGGAAAAAATCAATCCTAAAGGAGACTTTTTCAACAAAGTATCATCATGTGCAGAAGGGGATAAGGTAGTAGAGGCTGCAACACATAGCCAGATCCTAAGGTGAGTTGAAACAATTGAGAGGGAGATGATGGCAGGTGAGGGCTTCTTTATGTCAACTTAATGGCATCACAGAGGGCAGGGTTCAGATCCATAAACATATCCATAAAAGAGATCCCCAAATCTGCCATTATATAAAATACCTCATATACACTTACATATTTATATATTTACATAAATCCACCATTATATAAAATCCCATATGTTCATTTATAAATATATTATAAATTATATCTATAAACCAATATAGCTATTTCTCTCTATATAGATAAACCACACATGGTATTCACTTTTTTTGTTGTAAAATGCATTCTCTTTCAGATGTTTTGAGAATAGTGGCTTGTTAAAACAGGAGTTGTCACATACAATATTTAACAGATGTCTGGTTTTAGATAACATGCCATTGACAAGCTGTGGTTCTCTCCTGAATACTTTTATGCCCTAAAGCTTGGGTTTGCCTACATTATTTCTCTTCTTCCTCTTCCCTCACCCATACCATTCCCCTCTTCTCCTTCCCTGCCTCTCCAGGGTCTACTCATGAGGCAGCTACAGGGCTGAGGGGTACACGGCAATTTTCATTTGCATCTGGTGTGAAGAACCTGGCCTCTGACTTACTCCCTAGCATCCCTGTGTGCTGCTTCCTCTCAGGTTCATTTCCCTGAGGACAGCTGAAGCTGGATTGTGTCCCAGGGCTGCAAGACTGAGTTATTTGGTGATTATTTGCACCTCTGTCCTCCTGGGTTCTGTTGAGTCATAGGGATACTCCTTGGAGTTTATAACAAACACACTATAGAATGAGAAAGAAGGCATGTATATATTTCACTTTGGAATTCTCTATCAGATGCTTGATATTTGTCCTTGGCTAATTCATCTGTAGTGTATTCCTTTATCCCAGTGTTTGACCTTCTCCTGCTGGAGCAGTGGATGAGTGTAAGTGGAGGCATGGAGATGAATGTGATCAAACGATCTCAGTGAAAGCTGAGAGGAGGCAACAGAGGATTCCTTACAAAGCAGAATTATACCAAAAATGCCTAGTTGTTGGGTTTGCTCTCTGTATCCATTTATACAGGCCAGATACTGTACTCAGAATTTCAAACATATTTTCATAAGTATCAGAGCAACTTTGGACAACGGAGTTACATTTTCTCTTGAGCAAAGTGCAATCAAGATGCCAAAGGGACCAGACTTCCAAATTATAACTACTGAGGACAATGGCACAGTGCCAAACATGTTAAAATGAAAATAAATTATTAATTATATTTTATTTGAACAAACTCAGTGCTTCAAAGTTTCTTTCTTGACTCGTACCTTCCAGATAGCACAAAACACTCTAATGCTACATCTCAAATGACTTACAGTGGTCACACTCACCTCAGATCCTAAATCAGAGAGTCTTTTAATGATATGCAAATGATGGCTCAAGTCACTAAGATGTCAGCAATCCACACTTGCAGATAATAAAAAGTGCATACAGTTTCTCTCTGATAGACATTGCATCTTGAGAGAGGCATTTCTGTGAAGCAGCAGAGCCAGCTCCTGGATCCCACGTAGGATGGAATCAGGAACTGCTGTCTCCCTGACATGATGGTGTGGTTACCGAATACATAACTGGTGGTATCTTGTCACTTCAAGAAAGAATTGCTCCCAGTTCCACCTGGGTTTCCACCAACATACTTATCTTCTCTAGTGTGGAAAAGCAAACTGTGGAGCAACCTTGAAAAAGTGCTGATCTCTGCCATAGTTTAGCAGCAATTTAAGTAATCGTGAAAAACAGCAAGCACATATGAACACATAGATGATATACACATGGTGGGCACCAGCTTTACAAAATTAGAATACTATTGACTTTAATAGAGTTGCTCCTACTTTACATGGGTTTGAAAGATGACCAAATGTCTGGCAGTGCACACCACTAGTGACATCAGTCGCTCCAGCAGCGTGATGCATGCAGAGGAAGTACGCATATGCTATTTAAAAAACTAGAGAATGTGCTGGTTAAAGAAATGGTATGAAAGGTGGGAGACTGAGAAATAATTCCCAAGTGTGCCCTAGATTTCCTTAGAAAGTGCAGACAACTCAATACCTGCATGCCACAACTCTCCATAAGTAAAATAGGAATAACAATTCTCCGTTCCACTGTCTCTTTCAGCTGACCTAGAAGTTCTTATAGGCTGAAGGTTCTATTCTGTTGTATATGCGTGTGGATTTTAATTTAAGCATAGCTGGGAATGCTGTATATGTGATTCAACATTATGTAACATTCAGTCATGAACTAAGTAATCTAAAAAGATATTCCTACAGTTTTCTATTGTAAAGGGTAATTTACTTCTATGAGAAAATACACATTTATATTTTGGAATCTACATATTTTTACTACATTGGAAACATTAATGAGCAATTTTATTTTCAGGAGGAGTTAGACCAGATGGTTGTGCTGCCATTGAGAAGGACCTTAACAGGCTGGAGAAATGGTCCAAGAGGAATCTCACAAAGTTCAGCAGAGGAAAACGCAAAGTCTTGCACCTGCAGAGGAATAACTCCAATCACCAGTAGACACTAGGAACTGACTAGCTGGGAAGCAACTTTACAAAAAAGGGCCTGGGCATCCTGGTGAACAGCACGTTGAACATGAACGAGCAATGTGCCATAGCTACAAAGAAGGCCAATAGCCTTCTGGGGTGCATTAGGAAGACCATTGCCAGCAGGTCAAGAGAGGGGATCCTTCCCCTCTACTCAGCACTACTGTGACCACACCTGGAGTGCTCTTTCCAGTTCTATGCTCCCCAGGAGAAGAAAGACATGGACATACTGAAGGGAATCCAGTGAAGACCCACTAAGATGATTAAGGGATTGGAGGAACTGAAGTACAAGGAGAATCTGAGAGAGCTGGGATTGTTGTACCACAAGAAGAGAAGGGTCAGGGGGTTCTTACCAATGTGTTCAAATACCTCTTGGGTGGATTAAAGAATACAGAGCTAGACTCTTCTCAAGGGTGCCCAGTGAAAGGACAAGAGGCAACAGGCACAAACTGAAATATAGGAAATGCAATTTAAACATAAGAAAAAACTTTTTTACTGTAAGGGTGATCAAATACTGGAACAGGTTGCACGGAGAGGTTGTAGAGTCTCCACCCCTGGAAATATTCCAAACCCAGCTGGACAACTGGACAAGTCCCTGAGCAACCTGCTCTAGCTGACCCTGTTTTGAGCGGAGGCTTAGACTAGATGATCTCCAGAGGTCCCTTCCAACCTTAGCTATTCTGTGATTCTGTGGCTGGATGATTTCTATGCACTTTTCTCAGCTGGGAACACTGGACTCTCACAGTGTAAGTATTAACAGATACTAGGACTCATCATTATTGCTATGCTGGTAATGTGGTAGTCTCATTGCCCTGTTGTCTTGCATGTAATTTCTGCAAACTACAAATGTTTTGCGTTTTTTCCCCCTTTATCATGCCAATTTATGACATACAGTCATATTATATATGGTGATTGGTCCTGTGTAAAGCTATGGTTATTGCAGAAAGGGAAAGGGAATTCAGAAAACTTACTCATTTCCATGTATTCTGGAGTCAGCCCAGTGAAAGGTTCCAAGATGTAGTCAAGATCCCATTGCTGAGGGTCCTTTGATTTGTTGGTGTCCATTTCTTTTGGCTCAGTTCTTTCATCCTTCAGCTTCCTGAAGAGCTTCTTTAGCTTCCTGAGGAACAAAAGTTCAGATTAAACCAAGTCTTTTTTTTTTCCCTACAAGATTTGACCCAAGTTTTTGCGCAGCAACACAAAATGTATATCACATTACTTTGGTGCCCCATAGGCTTAGTTTACACCATCCTCTGAAGTTCTGTTGCTGCTTATTGCCAGGCGATGGGCTGCTGGGAGCAGCTGTCCCTGTGTTCCTGTGTCGAGAGGAAAGTTACAACAGCATAATGCTGTTAAAATGGAGTTGAACCCAGTACTTTTAAACAATTGTTTCTCTCTAGGTACATGTTGAATGGGCATCTTCCTGAAGCTCAAACACCTTGGATCTAAATAATATTAGTAATAAGTAATACTCTCAAAAACAGCACACTGAGCATCTCTCCCTTAAGAAAGAAAGAAAGAAAGAAAGAAAAAAAGTACCAGAAGGTAAAGTGATACCTTCATACCACATATCTAGCATAGGTGCACTTTTCTCTCACCATGAAACTTGGGAACTTCCAATATAGTAAACTTTTAAGGTCAAAATTACTGCACATATTGCCAAACAAAAAGGGTGCAAGAATGTACTGATTCCTAAACCTGGTGGACTTGTGAACGTTTTAGCAGAAAAACTGCCTGTTGTTCAAAGCAAAAGGAAATGAGCACCTCTGCTAATAAATCTGCAGCACCAAAAAAAGAAGTGTCTCCAAGAGTCTGATAGGTCCAAAGCCATTTAGGACTCTAAAAATGAATATTATTGACTTAAAGACAGCCCTGTGACCACTAGAAAACACCTGCAGCTCTTTAGGTTTCAGTGCTCTCTTGTCACAAGCACACATACCTGAGTTTATCTAAATAGACAAAAAAAGATGTTGCTTGTGGAACGTTAAAGGGGAAGCACTCTTTTGTTTAACCAAAATGATGCTATAAATAATAAAAATAATAAAATATGTACCTGTGACATGTTAAGTATAAGCAATGTCTTAATTTTACTAATGGCCTTTCATCCCAGAGAAATGCAATTCCCTTGCTTCTACCTAACATGCAAACAGGGTTCAAACTAACGGAGAGAATCAGATTAATGAGAGAGTTTCAGCAAGGTCAGCAGAATTTGATCTCAGAGAGGTGTATCATTCCTGTCCTACATAAACAGAAATCCTACCTTAGTCACTTTGGATCCAGTAACAAATTATCGCTAGAAAAGTGTCACTTGGGATATATGCAGTAACGGCCTCTTCAGTACTCCACAATGCAGCCCATACTGGAACTCACTGGGGAAGAACTGGAACTCACTGGAACTTCTCTGCAAGTTTGTTCCCAAGCTACTGGAAACTACAGAATTCTATAACTACTAACGTCAAAATTGAAACATTTATTGAATGCTTATGTGAAAAATATATATTTCTGAAGTAATTTTTTTTCCTGAGAGTTTACTGATGATGTATAAGGCAAAGTATGCAGATCTATGTAGACCCTGAAAAACTTACTTCACCAGGAGTACAACTGTATAATCTTCCTTCAGAGATTTCTCATAAAAGTTGTAGAGGTTCTGAACTTTCCTTCAGATATGCCACAGTGTGTAGAAAGGTGGAACACTGAGCTAGCACACAACCACT
This sequence comes from Gymnogyps californianus, assembly GCF_018139145.2. Classification (NCBI taxonomy): domain Eukaryota; kingdom Metazoa; phylum Chordata; class Aves; order Accipitriformes; family Cathartidae; genus Gymnogyps; species Gymnogyps californianus. The sequence goes on from NC_059471.1 coordinate 136,500,105, forward strand.
GTTATGGTGAGACTTGGAAATTCCCAATTTCTGTCAGGAAATATTTCTGCTACCTGAAAAGTATACATCTTGCAAGACCAACTGTGCTGGTGAGTTTTCACTGCCTCTGAAGCAGAAAAGCAAAACCGTTTCCTACCATTTCTTGAGTAAATACAGATCCGTTATGTCTCCCAGCTCCCATAGATCAGAAGAGGTTGTATCAGAGGTTCTCATTTTGACCACGTTTTACAATAACATCATCCCTTTTGGCCAGACTATAAATTACTCACATAGCTGAGCAATTATTTGTGCAAGTATTTCTTTGGACCCCAGTAGGAACAGTAGTATCAATCACTGTCCCACTGAGATGGGGATACGAATTTCACAACACTGACAAATACATGAATTTCATAAGCAGTATAATCCCAGAGTAAAATGAATCCATCTCTAAAAGAAAAGTATTCCCAATGCCCCCCACAGATGACATTTTAAATGCATATGTATCAATATCTTCATGCTATTTTACACATTGAGAAATTCCCATGGAAAAATGCAATAGAATTAGATATTTCTTCAAAGTTAAGGAAGCGAAATACATTGAATTAGCAGAAAACATCAAGATTTATACTTATTGTGTGTCTTCATTTTGCAGATGAAATTTATCTTTCATAAATATGCACGACATTATTTTATAGTTCTTCACATATGTGCCATATGAGTGAAAATCCAGATTAATTCCAGTGATGTTTTGCCAGTATTATAAGCAGGGCTCTCCCATAAACTTTTCCCCCACAGCTTGTGATAAATCCTTTGAACTAGAGGTGTGTGGCCTGGAGACAGGAGTATATGGGGAAATGGTAGAGGTTTTCATTTGTACCTCCAGTTAAGCAGAACCACTTTCTCAGACCCTAACTTAAGTAGCAGGGCAAGGCTAGCTGGCAAATACACTAAAGGCTTTGCTGGGTAGGTTTATTGCTTTGTTCTTGAATATACACTGAGCCACACAGGAACACTGTGTCACCACATAGCACAAAGCTCTATAGCAGCCTGGAAATGACCACAGTGGCTGCAGAATTTCTACATCAACCAGTGTTTACAGGACCCATTCAATTTCATTACCAGTACGGAGGAAATGGGGATTGGCAGACACTCTTAAAATAGATCTAGATTGCATCAGGCCCTGTCAGTCCCAGGATCACAAAGCTGCGAATATCAACAGATCAACTCCAGCTTTTGTTCCAGGTGCAGCTAAGGTGTAGCTCATAAGTCTGATGGTAACATCCTCAGTACTTTGGCAATACCCAGATATATTGGGGCTAATCAAATACTTTTGGTACCTAGAACATTCCGTTGACACAGTTTTAATAAAAGGATGGGGAGATCTAAAATACTTCACAAGAAAGAATTAGATGGATCCTTACAAAGACATTTACCTTCTACATCATGCAAACTCAGCCATTTCAAGACACTAAAATTTCCTTTCCCCCTTCTGCTTTTATGGCAATCAAGGGAACTTGTCTGTGACAGAGGTGATGTAGTATTCAGAGGGTAGGAGACTGGGGGCAGGGTTTAAAACAATCAAAGAATTCCCAGGATGCTCTTCCAGCATATCCCAATTAATTTCCTAATGTGAGGGACTCTCAGAGGACAGTGAACAATAAGTTCAAGACAGTGCTGATTTCTGTTCCAATAAAATGATATGAGCTATAAATGTCCCTCACATTTCTGTGGGCAGATGAGATTGAAGAGCATCTCGCTGTCAGTGTGCAGCAGCTTAGATAAAATTTGGGTGTGTTTAGATTTGAAGTCTGTGCATGTGTGATCTAATCCTCTGGTTATAGCACCACAGAGTCGAGTTATGGAGTTTAATGAATAGACATAACTCCGCTGAGAACCCAGTAACTAAAACAATAGTTGTTGTTTTTAATGTTTATTTGGGAATACACTAAATCCAGGGCTCAGTTACTCGGAATAATTTTTAATTTTTCATCTGGCTATCTATAAGCCAGGCATGAGGAGTGGCACTTTTAACCATTTTGAGTCAAGCTTTGAAGAATGTTCTTATTTTTATTTTTATGTAATTTTTAAAGGATCAACCAACTGAAAGCAAGCCAAACTAATTCTTTCGATTTTTCCACAAAAAATGTACCTTTGTGTCATATCCAAGCATGGGAAGTTTGAAACCAAGCAGAAATGTGTCAGAAAGTTAAAGGAACAGAGAACAGGTATTTGCACAGTGTTATTCTCCAGCTATACAGCAGTAGGGCAATGAAATGAGTTTTGCAGAAATCTATAGCTGCACATATGATTGTGTTATTAAAACTGAGTAAGCTTTTTAAATGCACTTTTGTGAAACCTGTTTTTTAATTACTCAGATCAACATTTTTAAACAAAGTTGACAGACAGTAATAATCAAGAGCTACTTCAGCTTCTGATTTCTGCATGCCAGGCAGCCCCACCAGTGAGAAAGAGATAGGTTTTCCCATTCAGGAGGAGTCTCCGAGAAGCTTTGTGCTGAAGAGGCACAAGCAGCAAAGTTTCATGACCCCACTAATAGCCATATGAATCTGGACAAACAGAAAAAACTGTAGAACTGTAGAATAGCCATTATTTCTGGTCCTTTTGCCAGTGAACACCAAAAAGCAAGATACCTTCTTAAGGAGGCTGAATAGCATGAAAGAAGAATGGATGTAGGCTCAGGGAGAAAGAAAATGAAGAACAGATTTTTGTCAGAAGGCTATATCTAGAGCAGTTAAAAATGATGCTGCAGTTTCTCACAAGGGATTGGCACCAAACTGTTGTGTTAGATAAGAGGTGGGAACATGGTTTAATTATGCTGTTCATAATTCCTAATATAACCAATAAGCATCGCATTAGGCAAGGTAATCAGCATCTGAAGAGAGCATAAAATCACTACAGGAAAATGTCCCACCTCTGAAAAACCCACAAGCTTTTGAGAAAAAAGATGAGGAAAAGAATAGAGAAATCAAAACCAAAGTGATCCTGGCTGGGCTGCAAGCACATGGTGCACTTACACGAAGCGTTCTTTTAAAAAAACAGACAGATGACTCAACAGTTGCTCCATTTATACGGTAAAAAGGAGTAGCAGTACTTGGGGGATCTAGGGGAAGACATGATGATGACTTGGGAAAAATGAGAAATTTGTGGAGTGAGACAGAGTGGAATGTATAGAGGCTGGAGAGGCAGGGCAGCTGGGGGGCAGGTTGAAATAGGACAGATGCAGGAAAATTATTTTGTTGGCACAAGTCTTCGTGTTTTTAGTGGCCGTGCAGTCCTCATGATGCATCTCCACCAGAGCTTGCCAGAAAGATTGGAACTCAGGATCAGTTTATCAATTTCTCAAGACTCTCAGTTAACAAATGCCCTTGGGTATTGCAAAGGCAGATCACCTGTGACAGTCACCAAGAACTGGATTTCTTATTGCAAGGCAGTACTTGCTAGAACAGAGGTGCAAACAGAGACTCTACATGAAAAGACAGAAAACCCCTAGAATCCAACTGCCAGGGATGAATGATTATTTGTATCAGGTGGTTTTTAAGGCTGTCCTTCCAGTTGATGCTTTTTCCTTTGTAGCATGACAGAAAAGGGTATAGGGAGAAAGCTAGACAAAAAAGACTATTAGGTTGAGTAGCTGGAGCACTGGTGTCTAGAGAAAAGGAAGTGCAGTGACTCAGACTCTTGTGTCCTTGCCTGTAATTTTGTTTGCTGCTTTGGGAAAGGAGCACTGAAGGTCCAGGCTTTTCTTCAGTCATATTCCTACGGTCTGTTCACATAAGGAGAGACCTTCTCATATTCACAGGTAGGGGGTACAAGAAAGAGGCAGGGGGAGAATGAAAGGACTTTAATCTCTCATTCTGTTCCACAAATTTATGGTATAGTCATGCTTCCTTGGCACGCTCAGACCTCCTGGATTCTATGGGAATTTCAGTTGTGTCTGGGGTTTATTGATTTCTCAAACAGAATGTCCTGGTTTTGGCTGGGATAGAGTTAATTTTCTTCCTAGTAGCTGGTATAATGTTGTGTTTTGGATTTAGTAGGAAAATAATGTTGATAACACACTAATGTTTTTAGTTGTTGCGAAGTAGTGTTTATACTAAGTCAAGGATTTTTCAGCTTCTTATGCCCAGCCAGCAAGAAGGCTGGAGGGCACAAGAAGTTGGGAGGGGACACAGCCAGGACAGCTGACCCAAACTGGCCAAAGGGATATTCCATACCATATGATGTCATGCCCAGTACATAAACTGGGGGGAGTTCACAGGGAGGGGCGTATCGCTGCTCAGGCACTGACTGAGCATCGGTCAGCGGGTGGTGAGCAATTGCATTGTGCATCTTTTGTCTTTCTTGGGTTATATTTCACTCTCTTTTTGTTATCTTCCTTTTCATTAATTTTTTATTGTTATTATTATTATTATATTTTATTTTTTATTTCAATTATTAAACTGTTCTTATCTCAACCCACGAGTTTTGCTTGTTATTGATTCTCCTCCCCATCCCACCGGGGGGGAGGAGTGAGTGAGCAGCTGCATGATGCCTAGTTGCTGGCTGGGGTTAAACCATGACACAGAAGAAAACAACAACCAAAAACAAGAAAGAAAAAAAAAAAGGCAAAAAAAAATTATTAAAGGTGAAAAGCAACATAAAAGATAATAGCTATGAAAGGGTGTCTTTAAATTGATTTTATTAACTCTTGGTATTCTCATCCAGCATAGTTAGGTGCATTTTGAAGTAAGTGATGGAAACTGATGTTGAATAAAAAGGCCAAAATCATAGCCCCACTAAACTCAATGGGAGTTTTGCCATTGACTTCAATAGGGCCAGGATTTCACCATAACGATTTATCACCAAGGTCAAAGACAGAGAGTAATAAAATAACCACACGGATTTTTTTCAATAAGTTCAGAAGAACAGAACTGAAGAAAAGGAGTCTTAAAGGAACTCTAGTTTAAGGCTCTCAAGCCCTGCATCCTTTTAGGGTCAATTCCTGTGGCAACAATAAAAGAATTGTGATATGTGACACATCTGAGTGAACTGTGGCATATTTACATCTGTTAAACTAGTGAATTCCAGCCCCACAGAACACACATTTCAATTCAAGAAGGGTTACTTTTCCATATTTCAAATGTTGTTGCATTTACCTAGCTGTTTTGATATTCTTGGGTGCAGAAATTGAAAAAGAAATCACAGAAAGATTTAGAAGACTGGCAAGTCACATCTGTTGTAGCTGTGCAGCAATTTCTCCAGAAAAGTTGAAGGAAAAAGGAAGGATGTGTCCCAATGACCCCAAACAATGCAGGGCTGCCATCTGAAGTTTTAATCCATAACTCCTCAGCCAGCACTAACCGTGGATAAGCCAGAACGAAGTCATTGAATGATGGTTCCCAATTGTGGCAACATTTGGGGCACTAGAGACATAACGGATGGCTGTTGCTTATAAACTCAGTCTATCATCTACTTAGTAGTATTTTTTTGAGGGAAAGAGACAGCAAATGGGAGTAAGGCTTTGTGATCTTCTGCAAAGCAATTAAAATGCCTTGGGTTTTATGGTGAATAAAATCAAAAAGTTTTCTGAAGATAATCCTGAAATCCCGAGATTTCAATAATGAAGAAAACTCTTTTATCTGGGTCATCATATAACTTAGCAGAGAGATACTTCCATGTTACAGACATATAGAGGACAGTTCCAGATTCTGAAGAACAAATCACCATTAATGATAGTCCCTTCTTCCTCTCCATATGGGTAAGGTTGATTGCAGCACTTGTACTCTGCCCTCAGTGAAAATACAGGGAGCCAATGGAAGAATCTATATTATTCACTCTGACTCTCATTCCCTCCAAAGAGGCATAAGACAAGGGGGAGAAAAAAATGCAGCTGCTGAAACTGGAGATAGAAAAGATTGATATATCTTTCTGCCACAGGATTGTTCATCACAGTGCGTAGCCTGTGCAAAAGTAGACACCGGAAAATAGAACAAGGGCCCGATGAAGACAGAGATATCCTGGGAAGGAAAATAAAAAACTTATCAGTAGAAAAAGGATGATCTAACAGAGGAGATGAGCTGACTGTAAGAGATTACCAAGGAAAACAGGTAGTAGAACAGAGAGAATAGGATACAGTAGGAAGCCAGATGAGAAGGCTGGAGGGCAGAGAGCGAGGGTATGTTTATCTATACATCTGTCACATCTCCTAACAGCATGTATAAACGTAGTAGATTATGTGTGAGACACAGACATGCCAGAACTACTACTTGTGCAACACATGCATGTTTGCAGTCCCTTTTGATCTGGATTTACATGTGTCCAGCAGACCTATGCACAGCCCTCTGAAAATCTGATCGATCAGTACTCAAAGTGTGTCTGTGTGCCTGTGTATGTGGGGCAGATGAGGTAGAACAGAGTATCATTAAGGTTCTAGTCCAAACCAGTAGAGTGGTCCATGCAGAAATAGAAGGCTAACTGATGTAATTAACTTAAGTGTTCAGTAAAGCACCATGCTTCTCCTGGTGCAAACAGGTCCAGTGAGAAGGACCGAGCCCTACAGACAGACACGTGATTCTCTTGAGAATGCAGACAAGCAAAGGAAAACCAGATGTGCCTATTTCAGGATGACAAGATAGCATTGTGACTAAAATGAGGTATTTCTCTGGGAACGAGAGGATGAAAGTACGTTTGTTTTTAAACAGTTATTCAGTTTTAAAAATTGAGGCCACCATAGATTGTTGGCAGAAGGGTGGGGAAGCAGAAATGAGGGAGAAAAATGGGATTAAATTGTCACATTCTTGCACCAAGAGTTGTCGTGAGGGAATTGAGAAATAATTTGACAGGAACTTTCTGTTTGGACTGGATTACCATCTGCTTTCATGAGTCAAAAATAATAAGTACAGTATTTCTAACATCATAAAATCCCCATTAAAAAAGTCCAGTAGCAGTAAGTTTTTGGAAGATGGGGAAAAAATCACACCAGGTTTACACTGAGAAAGCTTTAAGCCTTCAACATGTCAGATATTTTGGGAATGATTTACCACTCTTTTCTCAAAATAAACTGTAAACTCAATGAGATGTAGACAGAAAACAGACCTTCTTATTGAACTTTGACACAAGAATAATGAAACCATCCATAACCCACATTTGATTTGTTTGGGAAATTTTTTTTCTCTCTATTTAAATTACTTCCAAAAAAAAGTTCTCGCTAGGAAAAGGGAGGAAAAGGGCTCATTTTAAAAATATTTCATAACCTTTTAAGCATCACTCATCTTGGTTTCTAGTTAGCATCTTCAAGGCCTTCCTTAGGGATGTGATCCAAAAGCTACTGACACCAGAGTTGAAAGATTCTGACTAACTTCAGTGGAGTTGAGGCTTGCATCTAAGCCAGACTCTTCATCTAATACAACATTTCACAGACCACTGCCACCAGCAAGGATGATTCAGTTAACAGAAACAAGAGCAAACCTCCCAAGAGGCAGGAGCAGGACATTCTCAGTGGATTCTCAGTGCCTGAAGACCCCCTTGACACTGGAGACAGACCAAGAGAGATTTCTTGCTGTATTTGGAGGAGAGGACACTGTGCACTAAGCATCCTGTGGTAGACAGCCACTGAGCAGTGTGTCAGCATCTCTCCTATACTCTAGCTCCTGCATCATTCAGTGACATACTGACATACAGGCACCTTAGAAATATGTGGACTTCATCTGTAGACCCATAAAATAGTCATAGATCAAGTAACACATTTTAACATCTTTTATGAGCTATTGCTTTTCTCCACGCCATCTCTCCTCCACTTTATACTAATTTGTATTCAATACTGCTACTCTGAAACCTTCTCTAAAACTTCCCAAGAGATCTATCATACCTTGCCTGTTTTCCCAGGTTTCTAAAATTAATTTAGATCAATTATTTAATATATTCAATCACTTTCTTTAAGCCATTTACTGCAGATATAGCCAATTATTCAACATAAAATACAGCCAGATCATTTTATCACAACCAAAAATGTGATTTATCATCACATTCAATTAGAACCCACTGAAGGCAGTGGCAAAAGTCCCATTCAGCTGAATAAGGATCAAGCCTTTAATTTACTGTGTCACAGGAATAACGCATGGTAATGGAGAAGGCTGGGATACATACGGGATTCCAATTTCAAACAGATTGTTTTGAATCAGTTGTTTTCCAAGCATAATGATGCTCAGCTGAATACAGAGTTCCATCAAACAGCCTCCTGGAGCACACTGTAATTAAACAAAACCATAGAGTGTGAAGGGATTAAGAGAATTAATTTAAAAGTACCCACTTGGGAGAGCTACCGATGTCTATATGTGCCCATCACCCCTGCCACCAATTTGCGCAGGAGCACGGGGCTCATTGATCATTGCAATTCTATGCTTAACAAGGTATTTCATCTCCACTCATAAAACTGCATTATGGAAAACATGCAGAGCTCTGAAAGAACTTACTGTACCCTGGGGCTACTATATTTCCTTTTAAAATATTTACTATATAATCAATGTAATAAACATAATGCAGTGTCACCAATAGTCTTCCAACCTGATATCTCCCAAGGGGGAAGAAAGTCTTCAATATTGCAAAGACTTATGTGTAAGCTTTATTGTAAAACCTTGAGTACGTCTATTGATTTTCAAGGGAATACCCACAGCAGTTAAAAGGAATTTTGGAACAACAAAAAAATGTTTACAGGTTTAGCACGAAATAGCTATAGCTTTTTAGGCTATTAAAATTGCTAGGCTTCTAGTGATCTACAGAATGAGAAGCCAGATTCAAGTTCTGGCTCTGCCATAGATTTCCCATGGGCCTCAGTCAAATCATGTAATATTTGTGCCTTAGTGCCCAGTTGTAAAGCATAGAAATGGTGAAGCTTCACCTAGGAAAGACCACGAAGTACTCAAAACTGCAGAAAGAAAGAACATACAGGTGCCTCAGATGGAAAATTTGCATTTTGTCTATTTATGTTCAAGATTTAACATTTTGTTTTAACATTTTTTCTATTTTTCCCTTGTTGTCTAGACTCCACTGAAATACACTGTACACATATCTGTTTTTGTTAAGGATTTTTTTGTTTGAATTTCGTATGTACTTACCTCTTCCATTCGATAGCCGTCAAACACATATACATAATGACCAGGACGGCCAACAAATCTGAAAGCAAGAACAATATTTGAAATAAAATAAAAATAGGAAAAAAGTTAACTTTAACAACATAACCATTCATATTAGCCAAAATATTTCAGAACTAGCTACTTCAACATGAATTTTAAAAGTCTCGACATCTATTCAACTTCAATTATATAAAATTATTTCAAAGTAGTAGGCCTCTACAAATGTTTTTCTACTACATCTTGATGAAATAATTTTAATAAAATATTTTTCTGTACTAAAAAATAATAATAATCTCCCTCTTTTGATTAGAGATCACAAACAAAACTGGGAACACATATCCTAACTCACATTCTCTTGTATCTGAATAATGCCCTGAATGGAGTTATTTACACATCTATACACAGTCAAGGCTCTTCTGACTACACAGGGAAAAACAGTGAGATTGACTTTATTATAACCATACGACACAAAAATATGGTTAAAAAAGAAAGAAATTGGTGATATTTTTCATTAATGTCTTTCTTACAATATTTACAACTGCTGGTAAAATGTATCATTAATTCTTAAATCAATGATGATGAATAGGATTAGTGAAGAGTATAGATTAACAAACTTTACAGCCCCCAAAAGGAACAGAAAAATGGTATAAAACAGAATCCAGAGGATGTTTTAAATATTTTTGCCAAAGTTTTAGCAAACAATCATTTTAAGCTTCCCATTCAAAAGCATGTGTTATACTGTGGATAACTGGGTCCCAAAAGACAACGATCCTGAACCTATAGGAAGTCACACTTATTTAGCAGGACAGCTGAATTAGCTTTTTGGTCAATCAGTTCATTTGCCAAAACATGCAACTTTCAGTTGACTATAACTATTTCTTAATTTAACTTGATACGGGCTAATAGTGCAAAATGTTGAGAAAGTAATAGAGAAAGTAGTTCCATAATTTCAAATGAAACAGGAAAATCCTTCTTTGCTAAATGATGCTTCAAGAAAAAATTGCTAAAATGTGGAAAGTGAAGACCTGTAAGCAATACCATTCACTCATAAATGCAAGATCATTTTTTAACTAATAGGAATTATTTTCTGAGGTGTGGATTATTTTTAGAAATAAAACTAAAATGGTTGCATTTCAGAACAATGCTCTACTTAGAAGAGAGACAGGACAGTACTCAACATCATGCCCTGCCATCAAAAGCAAACTTTAGACAACACTGTTTATGATATTTTTTCATAGCTGGTGAAGGTGGACAGTCCCAGACTTAGTTAGGTAGCCTTTTGTGCCCATTTTTAAACACAGATCCACTAATATAGGTGTATACATATACACATAAATATCTATATACATAAATGTCTATATGTACAGGACATTTATCCTACCTTCCTTTAAAAAATGCAACATAAAAAATTGGTGCATAAGAATTCACAAACTTCAGTAGGAATGCCTTCAAAATCAGTCTCTCCTCAAAGGTTTTCTCTGTTTTTGGTACCTCTGGAGGAGGGGAAAAAAAGTAAACCAGAGAAATCAATTAGTAAATATGTAAACATCCCTGATATTCGCAAATACAACACCAACCTGCAAACTTCGAGCTCATACTGTTTTTTCTTTTCTACTTTTAATTTGTACCAATGGACACTAGCTCTGTCACTCACTCCTGATTTCCAGAGAGTCTTTCCAAATTTCCAGATGGAAATTGAAGAATCTTTGACAGAAACATTAATAATGACAACATAATGAACTTGATTCTCTGATAGGCGTCTGACAGCTTATCCCAAGTTGCTCATAGCTGTCTATCCAATACTCTGGTGGCAAAAAAACCCAACAGATCCTGACACCTGGTCTGGACCTGACAATACATTACTTCTTTTCCAGTCTCTTTCATTGCCTTGCTGAGAGACCTGGGCAGACCACATCACCTTCCTCTGCTTCAGGCCACATCTGTGCAGTCTTAGCACAGACCTCCTCTGTCATTTACTCTGACATCTATTATATTATTAACTATATAATATCATTAAATACATTTTATTAACATAAGGTATATATTATTATTAATAATAATAGAAATAATTATTATATATTTACATGGCTCTACTAGCTCTCTGGAGCTTGAAGAAAAAAATAATTGGCTCTTGATATTCAATTGCATAAAGCTAAAACAGTATAAATGGCTTTAATTTATATAAGCATATACATATTAACATACGTATGTCAGTTACACAACTGAAATAACAAAGCATTAATATTCTTAGTTCATGAATGATGAAAGCAAAGTACAAAGACTTTCATCCAGAAAAAACACCTTAAAAGCCTTCTTAACTTTGTGTGCACAAAGCTTTTTTATATAATGAGATTGTTAATGTGCTTAACACTAAACACAAGAATAAGTATCTTTCTGAACAAGGCATTAAGTGAATTGTTAATTGCCATGCAAAATAAATGCACATTTTTGGTAACGCTTCTCCATTCACTATACATATTCTACATTTCTAGACTTCTTTAGATAACTTGTAAAAATGTGTCTTAAATATTTTCAGTATTCATTACTCTGTTCCCAGATTTATTTTCAATTTCTATGGAAATTTTCTAGTAACAGAACACAAAGGTATAAGACAGAGGCTTTTCAAATTGACAGTAGGATCCTCTTTTAAAGATTCTATATGGGTTAAATTCTTGTATTGCCATGCTCATCCTGAGTTGTTAACTAGTGTGAGAGCAGATAATTTTATTGTGGTATGTTCTTGACTGAATTTCTGTAGCACAACAGAAATGTGAAATAATAAGGTAGATCCAGAGCTCTGGCCTTAAGAACTTCATTAAAAATACTGCTGTACTTGTACAGTTTTGTTTTGGGGCACAGTTTGGGCATTTTGGTTACTTTGGGTTTTTTTCTTAAAAAAGAAGCATGATATTTATTTGAGCACTAAAGGAATAGCAAAACTCTAATGAGTCTGTACTGCCCAGCTTTATTTGTGATACTTTCAACCATATTTTCATAAAAGGTCAATACACAATCTGGTGAGCCCTAAGCCATCATTCACCTATACATATAGAAAAGCTTAATTAAACCTTCAAAGGATTTGAACAATTTGTAGATGACCCCATATACTGGATAGATCCTCAGGACAACAGCTCAGGGCAACAGGAATATCAAATAACAGCAGTACAGCTTTTAATTTGAGGGAGAAAAATCCTAGCCTTTGCCTTATGGAGAACTCCCACAAAAATGAGCTCAGCCTCTGGATGAAAATTTGCACACCATATATGGTTTCAGAGACTCTCTCAGCACTTCACTCCCTCCCCACACTCAGATATACTATACCATACCAATAGAGGCATGCATAGAATTTGTCCTCTAGCTAGTGGAGTCTGCTACACAAGAAATGCATCCAGCCAGAATAGATGCATTACTAAGAGAGAAAACTTTCAAAAAAAAAAAAGATACACTCATAATATATGGTTGGTTGTGCAGCATGTTACACCAAAATTGGGCAGCTGAAACTTTCCAGGTAGAGAATGAGCTGAGATATCTGGGGCATGGGCCTTAGCTCACTGAAGGAATTGCTGCCTTTATAAGGCACAAAGTCAAGTAGTTTTGATTTTGTCCCCATTTGAGTGGTTCTTCCTTGACCTAAGGGAAGTTACAAGTGATCAAATGAATTGTAAGTCAAGTCTGACACCACTTGATTATTGAAGATGACATCTTCGGTCTGAGAATACCAGGATATAATCTGCACTTTGGCTGATCTGATCTGTGGTGAGGGGGCATCAGTGCCCTGCTTTGCTGGATCCACAAGAGGTGCATGGAGTCCTAGTGCATCTTGTACGAGCTCTCTGTATTGATCACAACAATATTATTACTTTTTTTCCCCCAAGCACTGATTCAGCACGTATTGAGGCAGATGCATTACTTTCATCCTACGAAGAATGCAATTGCTATCAGTGGCACTATTCTTGTGCTTACAGATGCACTTAATTTTTCACTTGAGCAAAGATTCAAGTGTGATTGGGGTTGGAATAGAAACCTATGCTGTCAAGAGCTGTGCCTCCAGCCCAACAAGTGTGTTCCTCAGGTTGTCGATTAACTGCAGTGTGAAAAGAGAATTGAGTATGTTTTGCGCTGCTCAGCAAAATGGAAGTTCACAAGGTAAGGAGCATTTATCAGCATGAATGAATTGTAATTTTTTTTAACATTGTGATTACAGTTGGCATCTGAGCCTAGCACTGGAGAAAGCTGCCTGAATGAACTTTCTAACTCATGTAATTTGTAGCACTAGAGATTACTCAGACCGGATCCTTCTTAAACAAAATATCTGATGGTTAATTAGGAATGCCGCCTAAATAAAGATAGCAGGATTAGAATTAAATGCAAAGTGACAGGGGGAGAATAATCAGCAAGTAAGAAATTCTTCTTTCTTTCACAATTCAGAGTGGTGCATGTTTCAAAGGGACAGATTTTCCTTCTGTGCTTCCCCCAGAGAGGCAATGGCAGTGGCTTGCACTTCCCAACTTTTGCCAAGAAACTGCCAGAGAGAAGCCTCACCTTCATCTCTTCCTACTCTTTCCACACAGCAGTGTCATGCCTTAACAGTTGTGCCCTTTCTTACCTGGGCAGGTGCAGTGGACAGAATTGATCAGGTCACACACAGTTAGCAGCTTGTCAGTTATATGAAAGCTGAAAATCTGGGTACAATTTTGGCCTGGACAGTAAGCCTGAGCTTCCTTATGCCGCTAGAACAGAGTTCGTTTGTGTAACCCTGCTACTTTCTGCCCAAAGCTGGTTCCAAACAGAAACAAACAAATTAACCCCATATAGTGGCATTTTGTGAAAATGAATTGCTTTGTCTTAATTTCTTTCAAATACTTTACAAATTTAATCTAAACTATCAGGCTTTCCTTACTGGTAAAACCACAGGACCATATTTCAAAAATTCAGGATTGGACCTCTATTATGACAACTACAAAACTTCAGTTTATGGCGTTCTTCAGAAAATAAGACTAAAGTAGACATTTTCACTCGTGACTTTGAAAGTGTCTTGAGAAAGTGAGAATAAGAAGCACAAGTCTTAAGAGTTCCTAAGGTTTTAATCTGAAGTCTGCTAGTTCCAGCCAGCTTCACATCACTGTAGGTTTTACAGGGAGGGAATCTGCAATTTTGAATGATTGAGTCAGGCTCCAATTATCAAAAAGTTTCTAATTTGGATGCCTAAGTTTAGATGCCCAAAATTGACAGGTAGAGCATTTGCTACAGTTAAAGGCATCTGTGGTTGCTGATTGATTTTCAGTGTTTTGAATAATTTACTTTATGTTCCTAGACTTCGAAGCATTTAGAATTAGAAGTGACGTATAAAAATGTGGGAAACAATATTTGGTGACAGCTATAAGAATCTCATGTTAGGGCCCTATCAGCAAACATCTTTGGCCTGACGTATATAACAAAACAAAACTGTAGCCTAAACGCCTATAATAGTCAAAGGACTGACTTGCCTTTAAAAGACTTAAATACATTATCAGGCTTGTAACAATACGACGACATTAAAAAAAAAAAATCCAACCCCTAACTGAAATAGATATTATTATAAAAAAATTCAGCCCAGACATGCCCCTATAATGGCAAAAAAATCCTTTAAGTGGTAAGGACCTGGTAAAAATCACATCAGCAAAATAACATGATAAGCATTTGCCAATGTAGCTTTGCCAGAGACAGCAACATCTTTGAAACAAACCAATGACTTTCAGTAAACAAAGCTCCTAGAGGTAAAGATATATATCAAAATACATACCAGGTCAAAAATTCTCAACCAGCTCTAGATAAGTGGATCTTGGCACAGAGCCAGCGCAATGCAGAAATACCAGCTGAGATCCTGGAAATAGCACAGCTACGTTAACATGGTATTGTGGCCAGGCTAATTAGTCCTATTAGTGGCACACTGCATGTTGCGGCTTAGACCCCTAGTTCACAGAGGCATGTCTGAGCATCTTACCCCATAGGCCTGAATATTTTCACTGGCACTCTTCAGTGGGAAATATTCCTATTAGACCCTCCTTGCATATTCTCGTGTTAATACATGTAATGTACTAATGAGGAATATGGTGAGATAGTTTTACCAATTTCTGTCAGCCATTTGGCAACAGCTCCATAAATTTCATCAAGTATAAGTATCACAACGAGGTTAATGATGACAGCAGTTGCGGTCACAGTCACTCGAACATTTGACCTGGTTGTCTCATTTGCACTGAATGACAAAGCTGCTGCTGTGGTAATTCGGTATACAATCACACCAAACACTGCTGAAAACGTCAGCATAATCTGCAAAGAAACGTACAGATAGATTAGTTCAAGTTTGATACTAGCATTTAAATAGAAGCTTTGACTGATATGTTGGGTTTGTTCCATGAATTGGCATTGTGTGGTTATTTTTTAGAGCAACACAGTAATATGAGGATAATCAAATTAAAATATGAGAATTCAAAACTCTCTAACAGGGACATAACAAAGAAAATGGATGCAGAACTCTGAACTGGCACAACAATTCCTGAAGATGTGCATGTCCTCTCTGATTAAAGCTCCACACATTATTCATGCAGTACTCGTTAAACTCGGGTAGTTCGGGTTCAAATGCAGGTATTAAGCAAGGTCTTTTATCCAGCAATATGTTCAGATGGCTTGGACTGAAGGGCCTACCTGTATGTGCAGTCAAGTAAACGGGCTTTACTGCCTGAAACAGCTTCACCTCTGCACAGCGGAAGTGGCACCTTACTCTCCAGTTGTGTTTGTTCAACTATTGCCACAAATTAAATAAATAAATAAATAAACAAACAACTAACTAAATACATAAATAAATGTTTCCCTTGTTATTATTAATATTCTTTTCAGACTGACCTAAACAGGGTTACTAGGGCTTCACTTTACATTTCTGTCCCAGAAGTCAGTTGGTATCCTGGCATCCTTCATGGGCTGGCTTTGACCCATGAGATGAGGGAAGTCAGCCCTGCTACTTAAGGTCAAGTTCCCACAAGAAGAATTTGAATTTCACAAGGCTGTAGTATTCTGGTTTCAAAAAAAACCCCACCCCACAATGAAAAAAATCAATAAAATAACAATAAAAAATAGCAAATTTTCATAGCCATGGCAGGAAAGGGGGAGAGGGTACATTTTTCTCTTTCTTTTTTGCCTTTGGCAAGAATTCCAATGTACATTCATTATTTTAGGTAAAACATCTTGCGATCCTCAGATGAAAGAGACTACCTAAATGTGAAAGATTAGACTATCGCAATTATTTCAATGGGCCTAGAGGCCCAGATTCACAACACAGGTTTAAGGAAATTTAACAGTTCATTTTAATGACTCAGCAATAGTTTATTGAATTCCTGTATACAGAGGAAGGTTGCCTCATGAAAAAGTACTATTGCAAAAGAACCAGAACAAGAATCAGAGCTATATTAAAGGTTGAAGATGAAAACTGAGCACATTTTGTTTTAATGGAGAACTAGTAAACATACTGAAAAATAATGATTTGGAGAAACTCCTGGAGATATCAGATGAAATTCACAAATAAATTTTGTGAGAAAATAGTAATAAAATGTTAGATCTAGTAAAACACCTAATTTTCACTTTTTAAAGTAATGTTTCATTAATTTTAAATGAAATGCAGGTGAATGATGAGTTTTTGCTTCATGCTAATATTTTTCATTCAAATACTGGTCTAAAGAAAAAAGTCTAAACATAAAACACTTTAAATGAAAATGTTTCAAATGGCATAAAATATTATTTCCTTTCCTTTTGTAGTTTTCATTGTGTTGAGAAAACAGTTCTAATTTTTCTGCCTATTTTTCTCTTTTTTCTTTTGACTTACCTACCAAACATGCAGACAAAAATCTGATTCATGTCAAACTATCTGCTCAGCTCTTACTATGACAGAAGTGGTGCAGGAACACAAAGATCAGAACTTTTTCCTAACTTACCCATTGCAGAAGCAATCACTACAGTAGAGAGTAATATCCTCAATAAAGAGAGAAAACAAAACAGCACCACTTGGCAGTAATCTAATTCACCTTCCACCTCTACACAGTCACCTTAAGCTCTTTTCTTTTCCTTAGTTTGCGTCACAGATTCCTTCCTCTTAATCACCTTCCAAATACTCTTTTTCTGTTTCTTTCCTATGTGGATTTCTTTGAAATTTTTACTATGGTGGTGGACAAGGTGCAAAGTAAACTTGCATGCATCATGCTGGAGATGATGAGCTCTCTGGGCCTCCATAGGCACCTATCTCCATCACAAGCTTCCACTTAGAAATGATACCTTAACAGTACAGGAAGAAGAGTCATCAAGGACAGTCATCACTAAATAGAGAAAGAGGAAATTTCAGGTCATGGAAGTTGAATAGCAAACTCTTAAACCTAACCAAAGGATTTAAGGAATCCATAGCAATGAGGAAGATTACTGGAGGATGAGATACTATCAGAGGCTTGCACTATTGTGGCCTTTTCAATTCATGCAGTGCGATAGCAAGATATACAAAAAATATGTTTTATTTGTTTAAAGAACAAAGATATTTGTTTTGCAAAAGCACGAGGGCTTCAGAAACTCCTCAGTTGCCCAGCTGTTTTTAAACATCTGCTTAGACACAGATGGAAAAACATTCCTTTAGGAGTCTTCATTATCTGTGCATCCAGCAACAAGAGAAAACTGAGGAGGGCTTGTAGGACTGCACGGCAACTGAGAGCATAGCTCTCACTCCCCAGATGCTCACTGAGAGGGAATGATTCCTGTATCTTCACAGCATTTCTCCCATTCCTGAAAATACCTCTTTTGCCCAAATTCCAGATCAGACAGTCACCTTTTGTTCAGGTGCCTACTTTGGGTTTTGTTGTCATTGCCAACATTTCATCTGGCCAGTTCTATCCCCTACTATGGCAGACAGTTTCTTCACTGAATATCTAAACTAGTCTGTCAAGAACTGAATTGCTGAGAAACAGATGTGAAAATTGGCTGCAGAAAAGGTCACCTACTGAGCCTGGTATGAATGAAGACAAACAGGAAAGCATACTAGATCTGAGAAGGAAGCTATAGAAGGAACCCCGTGGGCTAGACTGCTACCTTCATCCAAGTAGGATAACAATTTAATGTCCAAATAGTTCTTTGGCTCCCCAGGAGGGCTATTCTAGAGTCAAGTATTATGCCATGTGAGTAAGAATAGGGCAATAGAGTCCAAAAGAAGGAACAGACTGAACTCTTGTGCCATGACACTAATTGGTTTTCTTCCTTCCTCTGACTGAGCCAAACACAATGAACCCAAAGAAAGGCTCCAGTGATGGCATTGCTCCATGCCATCCTGCTCTCTTCCAACAGCTACCAATGTTTTCATCACATACTCAGAAATCTTTGCTGTAACATGTACCTTCTAAATGTGGAGTTTCTAAACTGTGACATATGTTATGACTAATCATACACAAGCCAAACTTGTATATGCCAAGCTGAGCCTAGACCTCCTGCTACCACTGGTCTTACTGGGCAAAAATAAGACTTGTGAATTTCTGTTTTAAAATGCCTGCAAAAGACATTGCTTAAATCAAGGTTGGATCTTCTGCCCCCTCTGCAGTCAAGTGAGGCTTTGTGTACAACAAAAGAACCGTGACCAGATTTTAAAGCATCTGTAAATGCGTAAAATAATCCTTGGAATTATTTGGTGGCGTAAAACACCAAGACTGATTGGGCAAGAGAACCCAACCCAACATTTTTTTCAACTTGCACTTTTAAAGAAACAAACAGCATGCCTAGCATGCCTAGCTTAATAAAGACAGAAGAAAAGCCATAAAGAACAAAAACCACAACACAGTTCTTGAAAGAGGATTCACAGAAGTGAAGTACACAAAAGAAGTACACAAATGAAAAATAAAGAGAAAAGGTTTTACAATAAGAAAGCCATTAGCAGTTTCAAGAATCATCAGGGAAAGTATGCCATGTAAACTGGGGGAAGGACGGACAGAACACAACAGCATCATTCAATAGCAATGTAGACATCTTCATGGAAAATGCCTATGGGTTTGTGCCGTCAGATCCTTTGGGCCTGGAAAAGTTAGTATTAAAAATTCAACAATCACTTCTGCAGCACTAGAAATTGCAGCACATGTGTGTGCATATCTGTGTCTGAGTCTTCCATGTCTGTGTGCTGTAGGTATGCACACGCACACGTAAATTCAAGATTTCATCACGTATTATGTATGTAGTGCTTACAGCTAAAAAAATTAGTCTGTGTGAATAATAACAGAGGTAGAAGAGACCAATTTAGTTTCCTCAGTGCAATTCTATTGCACAAACTGACAGCAAACTTTAGTCTGGTGTTTCCAATCCCTGTTTAACTAATCTAGCAGAAAAAAAAGAAACATCACATACAGTAAAGAGCAGATTGTAATCTCCACGTAGGAAAGCAGAGCTGGCTCTCCCTCATCAAGAGCTGACTTGAATTTCGTGCATGGTTTGTAAGTTGTCTCCTGTAAGTGCTTACATCTGACTAATGCTCAAAATATTCTAAAAAAATCATTGTGGCCACTTCTCCAAATGATGAAAGCCAGCATAGTTCCACTAGTCACTAACAGAAGTTGAAGAATTAGAGCTCCACATTTTATCTTTATAAATCTCTCTGAGATGTTACAGTAAGCAGGGAGTGTAATACATAGGCTATGACTCAGGAAAGCACTTTAAGCTCATGCTTAGGGGAGATTTAAACGTGGTTAAAGTCAAGAGCACATGTAAGCACCTTGTCTGCAAAAGAATGACTTGTAAAAGCTAAATCAGGGCTATATGCTTAGTCATACTCAGTATACTCTGCTTTAAGCAAAGTCACAACTGATGCCAGTTAGAGGTTCTGTCTAAAAAGCAAATGTCTGGTATGGCCTCAGGACGGTAAACTCACTCAAAACGTTGTAAGTACATACATATATATATGAATGACACACCTAATATGTACAGAAAATATACTTAATATACAATACATATATCTTCATAAATATATATGTATTTATAAAAATGCAGACATTAATTTGACTTCAATGTGAATATAAAATGTTTTCGATTGTCAGAAAAAGAAATTAAATCTTCACAGGACATCTGTTGCAGTATAGGCAAATTCCAGTAAATTAGAAATTCACTTAATGTTTTAAAATAATTTAGTCCCCAAGTAAATTTCCCATGTCAGATTCTCCTGTGGTGTAAACTGGCATATTTCATTGCCATTTTATACTGACTCTAGATGTGAATACATGCTTTCATTCAGTAATTTCTGTAACCAGAGGGATAATGGGATCCTTGACAATGTAATTTAAGGTTTGTTAGCCAGGCTTTCCTATTGCTGTTTACAAAGTCTAGCAGCTTGATGATGTGTTTATGGTCTGTTGGAAACTTCACTAGGACAGTGGTGTCCACACTTTACAGTTGGATGACCTGCACAGCTTATTCTTGTTCTCAGGTGAGGATTGTGTACCATGTTCTTCCTTGACTACAGTGTAGTTCATCCCTGAATGTGTGTTGGACAAATACTTCTTAGTAATGGATTTATTTCACCTGTTTGTCACCTGTTCAGTAGGGTCAACATTTCTGAATGTCATTCTGACAGAGCATCCGCAATACTGTGCGCACAAGCAAATACACAGTGGGCTTCCCTTCATCAGATAATGGAGGATGGAGCAGAAACCTTGTGGGAGAGATAGCAGCTAGTAACGAGCTGCTGTCATTACAGCAAGTCATCCAGCCAACAGTCCTCTCATAAGCAGCCTTTGGAAAAAGAGAATAAAGCTGGAGCTAGGCATTGAGCTCTATGAATCTGTCTAGATTCCTAGGACACGTATTTCTCATGAACTGTAGGTTATAACCCTAGCTTTCTTCAGATTTTTAGCGTCTTTGAGAACACTAATTCAGGATTCCACTCAAGATGTTCATTGCAAAATTTCTCACACCTAATAAATGTGCAGAAATGCAGATTATATTACCATAAATAAAATCAATCCAAAGTTTGCTGCATATCCAGGCATACGGTCACCCCATGTCAGCTTCTCCTTTTCATCCTGTGACAAAACACAATGATAAAATAACAGACATTACAGAACTGTACAATAGCAAATATTAGAGTTAGTAAGATCTGTTATTGAAAAATGTTCTCAATTCCCCTACTCCCGTTGTAATTTTGAAGATGATTATAAGATTTAGAACACTGATATTTTAAAGCAGACTTTAATTTGAGAGAAAAGAGGGTAAAAGGGTAAATAAGACATATGGAAAATGTCTGAAAAAATCAGAAAATATCATATGTAACTATGATTTTAGTATTTGAAAAAATGTATTCAGCTCATACTAAATTTCATAATATTAGGAGAAAGCCCTAAGATTCACCCTTTACAGTTAGGCAAAGCAAGATTCAATCATTTATTCTGAATTGTTTCTTGTAAAACTTCAGAAGAATAGTGCTTCAGACAGAAGTCATGAAAAGAATGCTTACTACCACTGAACCCAGATTTTTTGTCTAATGGTTACCTTAGCCAAATGTAGCCCCTAAGATAATTCTTGCAAAGACACCTCAATCCTTCTCCTGGTACGTGGTCTATAGTAGAGAGAAACTACATAGGCAAGCCCCCTGTGTGATCTCTGCTGCCAGCCTTGTTTTCTTCATGTGCAAACAGCATCTCTCCCTTCATTGCATAATTTAAATCAACTGTGATCAGTGAAATCTAGTATGCTTTTACTCTCCCCACAAAAACTCAACTCCATCTCTAGCAACGTGTACATCTAAAGAAGATATTTGAAAATGGATTTATATAAGAAATATGATTCCCTCCTCTCAAAATAGGTTTCTTAAAATAATAATAAGGTCATTACTTTGTTTAAGTTAAACTAAAACTATATAATCAAATTAACTAAGGACACAGAGCCAGCTGCTGTTTGCATTTCTGTGAACCACCATTGCTATCCCATGGACTAGTACTTCACTTACATTGGAGTTAATCCAGAGTTATTCTGAATTTAAATGAATTTAAATTAGATTAGAATTCAGGTCAAAGGTTTCAAATAAACCATTTCTAAGGCACAATTGTCCTCAGATAAAAATAAAAATCTGGGAGTAAAAGGCTTTCCCAAAGTAGCACTAGGAATACAGTATATAATCCAAGTACAGAAATGCAGCAGTGAGTTTTCTCATGGAGTTTACTGGGATGTGGAATTAGACCTAAGACATGATCCTGTCTACACATTTATTGCCATTGTGGTGGTGCATCAAACACTGTGGGAAGTAGTATTACTCAGCATCCCCTCTTCTCAGCTCAGCTGTTCAAACAGACAAGTTAAGCACGTCTCCTTTGGGAGAATGCTGGCAGGACTGGGTCATAGCAAACCCAAGCAGAAGCACAAATAATTTGGCCCAATGTATGCAGTACATAAATACTCCATACAGTACATAAATGGAGTCCATCATTTAGCTGGAAGGCTACTTTAAAAACCATTTCTGTGAAAGCACAGATGCGTTTCATTTCATTTTGGCTTTTACCACTCAGCAATTATACAGGACATAAAGAATGTCTAAGTGATTGTACTCCAAGAAGGCCTGAATGACACCCTGTCTAACAATTTCACCAGGGGAAAAACACTAAAGAAGCAAAACAGCAGAAAGAGTTAATGCTAGCCAAAGCAGTTAAATGAAAGAAGAAAATATTTTATAACCATGTTGAGGTGGAAAGAGAAAATTGTAATTTACACAAAAGGGCCAGGAAGAGGCAAAAATGACCAAGAAAATTAATTCCAAAATGTCTTTAGCAGTAATAATTTTGGAAAATAAGAAATCATAATATCAAGATCAAACTTTCACATATCATGAATCATGCTCGTCAAATCCTGAGTGGCAAAGTGACTCAGTTTTTTCATGTTTTGGGTTTTTTGTTCAATATTTCTGGTGATATAAGACATTTTACTGTATTTTGAAACACCAGCCAGGATTCTGACATGACCTACTGGCTTTCCAAGTCAAGAAAAAAATCATATGCTGGAAGACTCCTGATAACACCTCAGCAACTTACAAAACTAAGAAATCAGGGAATACCTTAAGAAACAGCTGTCCATTATGAAAAAGAAATAGTTATTTGCTCTGTTGGCCCTACCTCTTTTTTTCTTTTTTTTTTTTTTTTTTTTGGTAGTAAAATAGAACTGGATAGTTACAGGAAAGAAGAAGAAAAACTAGGAAAACTGAGCAATGATTGGCATGTACTTTTAGAGATGAATATCAGAAGCTAAGGTATGCCTAAGCCTACATTTTTAGGCATTAAGAGACATTAGGATTAATCCATTTAAGGGTCCCAACTTCAGGAGAGTTTAAGGACTGCAGTTATTAGAGTGTTTGCCCTCTTTAATCTCAGCATGTGCGTTAAGAACGCAGAGGCATCTGGCATCATCGGTCATTTTGGAAGTCCTAGGTTTAGCACCTGAATACTTGTTTTACATAAATCATCACTTTTCAAAAGCAATTTGTGCCTGATTAGTTCAATAAAATAAGTTCCTGGAATAAAGACTTAGAAGCATAAATGATTCTTAAAATTTCAATTTGTTACTGGGAATAACTAAATGAAATATGGACTACCTCAAAAAAAAAAATTACTTTGCTGAACAGCACAAAAATAGTCCTTTCTCTTGTGGTGGGTTGACCTTGGCTGACTGCCAGATGCCCACCCATCCGCTCTCTCTCTCTCCCTCCTCAACAGGATGGGAGGAGAAACTAAGATGAAAAAGCTTGTGGGTTGAGGTAAAGACAGGAAAATAACTTACTGTTTGCTGTCATGGGCAAACCAGACTTGACTTGGGGAAAACTAATTTAATTTATCACTATTTAAAATAGATTTGGATGGTGAGAAATAAAAATAAAACTAAAAACTCCTTCGACTTCACCTCCCTCCCAACTTCTTCCCAGGGCCAAGTTCAGTCCTTCATTCCTGACTCCTCTACATCCCTCCCCAAGTGGTGCAGGAGGATGGAGAATGGTGGGTTATGGGGTCAGTCCATAACAGCTCCTTTCTGCTGCTCCTTCCTCCTTACACTGTTCTCCTGCTCCAGCATCGGTCCTTCCATGGGCTGCAGTCCTTCAGGATAAACCTGCTCCACTGTGGGCTCTCCAGGGGATGCAGTTCCTTCAGGAAATACCCACCTGCTCTGGCACAGGGTCCTCCTCAGGCTACAGGGTGGGTATCTGCTCCGTGGTGGCCCTCTCCATGAGCTGCAGGGAAATACCTGCTCCACTGTGGTCTCTCCAGGGGCTGCAGGGGAGTCTTTACTCGGGCACCTTGAGCACCTCCTCCCCTTCTCCTGCTCTCACCTTGTGCTCGCAGGGCTGTTTCTCACACTTTTCCCCCTCTGTCCTCGCTGCCAGGCAGCATTTTACCCTTTCTTACACATGCTTTCCCAGAGGTGCCACCATCTTGCCAAGGGGCTTGGCTGTGCCCTGCAGTGGGTCCGCTGAAGTGGCCCTGGCCTCTCCTCACAGAAGCCACCCCTGCAGCCACTGCTGTCAGTGCCTGGGCACCAGCACCCAGTACATCTATGGTGTTGGTGTAATGGCATAAGGAAAAACACATTTGCTTTTGAACACGGAACAAGGCAATGCAGGTTGAACAGAGCTCAGTGGAGTGACAGACACTCCAGCAGTGCTTTCCCAGTCTCTTCTTGCAATGAATGACACAAAGGGGGAAATTAGGAAGAGGAGAGATGAGAGGGTGTGCATGGGAAAGGACAAGTGGATAAAGGAAGGAAGAGAAGATCAGCATGCCATCTAATCAGCTTTCTCTTTCATGTGTTTCCTTTAACCTTACATGACTTTGCCATGAGTTTGCCATTCTCTGTAGCACTTAGCCAAAGGGAGATCTGAACAACATGCCTGAGTTGCTATGCCATTACGAGAAGAAAGAAAAAGCTGGATGAAAATATTACTGAGTTATTTAGACAGCATACATGGCACAAATCAAATTCTGAAATTTAAATCAATATAGTAGGCAGCTGAAAGCTACTTTCTGTTATGGTTCTTGCTAAGAAAACCAAATCTGTAAATTCGCTTGGTATTTTCTATCGTACCTGATTCTACTCTCTGGCAATAGTGCCATCTAGCCGCTAAAAGACTGTACTGTGAGGTATCAAGAACACCTTGTCTGCAATCAAAATATTACACTTGCACACTGCAGCAAGTGTGGTTTATGCTAAGTTAGTGGAATTCATTCATAGATTTCTCATAGGATGCAGCACATACCCCATTCTAACCAATAATGTGCATTACAGAACATTGCCTAGATTTTACACAGGGGTAGGAAAGCTTTCCTGAAGGTTGATGAAAACTCAGCCAAGTAGACAGGGAATCTGTCTGGAGCAGTTCAAGACGTGTATGCATTTATTGACATAACAAGATGAAACTGATCATCTGAAGAACAATCTCAATGACAGATATGTTACACTGTAGAATATTCCCCAAGAGAAACTGCATTGCAGGGAAATATATGCACACAGAAAACCTCATGATAGAGACTATATTGTTATGGTGAACAAGACAAACTAAAAGATATATTTTAAAATCTTTCTTTCAGTTCCTTTAAATACAGTGATGTATTTGTAATTGTATTGGAGGAAAAAATAGTTGCTGTTCTGGGTGTAGTGATGCATTCCTGTTTTAATGTTTAATGTGGTGTTGAATGTGTTCCTTGCAGGGATACAATTCTTTCCTATTAGAAAATAAAAAATAAAATTTAAAAACAATCAGAAAAGAAAAAAAAAATTAAGCACCATCTAGGTTTTGCTGGATGGTTTATTTACTTATGAGTTATCTAACATGGCAAAGATCCAACATGTCCAGTTCTGCATCCTTAGGTGGGCCTCTGAGCTGTGGAAACCTGGAAATATACTGCACTTGGACAGCATCAAGTGGCTTTGTGAAAACAGTTCTATGTTTCTCTGTGAATTAAACCACAGCCAGTTTGCTCAAATCACAAGTGTGTCAGTTATTTATTTATATTTTCCCACAAGAGAACACCTCCTCAAAGCAGGTGTTTCTAACCATCAGCCATGCCAGCTCAACCTGCACTTGGGGAGTAAAGCAACATACTTTCTCTCTTCTGCATCCTGCTTTGTAACTCCAGTTCTGAAATTCAGGCTCTTCAGTGCTGTTGCATCTGGGCAACCCCAATGACTTCACTGGACTTGCACAGAGCTGCAATAATTGACGGGAACTTAGTAAAAGATGCTCAGGGAAGAACAGAATTCAAGACCCCTCTCTCGGCTTCCTAAGGTCTTGCACAGCTAGCAACAGCAAAAAGCTGCAAAATTATATTTCTGATGACAAAATCCAGAAGTTCATCTCTAAGTATGCCCGGGAAGCATCAAACAAGTAAATGTAATTTTTATAACTGCACTTTTCTTAGTAGAAACAAAAGCTTTAATTTGTGTAAAAACTATGCTGTCCAAATGAGCATCTAGAAATAAGAATTGTGGTATCAAATACAGCTCTTCTGTATTTGCATAACACACAAAATATTGCATGTGTGCTGCGGGCTCAAGACAAGGAATGAAATGAGCTTCTTGGGAAATAAGTGGTCCCTATAATTTTACTTTGGGCATGAAATAAGATAAAAGCAAGGAGAAAAGGATACTTCAGAGCTATTTGGAAGTTAAAAGAAGTTAAGAGCCAGAAAGAGCCTGCAGCACAGGCAGTTTTGGAAGATAGTCGATTCCAGGGTGGTAACACAAAAGGAGGCACAATCAAGGCACATCAGCATTTCTCAGATCTTGCAGTGGCCTACAGTGGTAATTACAGCTAAGAAACTCTTTGGACAAGTTCATGGGACTGTTCCAGCCTGTATTAGGGACCACTAGCCCTCAAACTTATGAGAGGAAAGACAAAACTGCTGCCACCCTGGGCACCTGCCAATGCCTGTGTCTATCCCAGTCTGAATCTGTCCCTAGGAGTTCCACCTTCACACTCCCACAGAAACTGAAAGAGCTTTTGGTTTAAGACACATTAAAAGAGAGAACAACATTTTCTATTCTTCTCACTTAGAAAGCAGTAAGGGCATTTTAACAGTAAAGATGGCTCTGTTTTGTGAGCAATGTTCTGTTTCAGGCTTGCATATGGAAAACAAACTGCCAAGACTTATTTGGAGCCAGCTGAAGGACTGCAAAACCTTTAATTAAAAACTTTTTGCTGTCTTGGAAACATGCAGAATAGCACAGACACTCCGATAGCTTTCAGTGGAGCTTAATGGACACACTCTAAATCATTTGCAGAAGCAATGCAGAGTATAGAGGTATGAGAAGTGTGTGCAAGGCTCAGTACTAGGATCATGGAAATTAATGGAATTTAAGGCTGAGCAACATTATTGTTGACCATCCAGTCTTGATCTCCTTTGTAACCACAGAACCTCCTTGAGACAATTTTTGCTATAAGGATAAAAAATGTGTTTTAATTAACATTTTTTTTAGAGAAACCTCTAATAACAGCTTGAGCGTTTCTGTGATGAACAGTCAGTCACAAGCCTTATTAGGTCATTCCAATTGCTAATTATCCTAGCTGTTGAAAATGTATGGCTTATTTCCAAGCTCAATTTGCCTATCTATCTGCATCTTCCAGCCTTGGCATTTAGCTGCAACTTTGTCAGTTAAGAGCATCTACTGGCAGATTTTTGGTTTTGGCTGTAGGTTCTTGCAAACTGATCAGGCCACCTCTTGGCTTTTTTGCTAGCTTAGACCACTCACTCAGAATGGGAACAATCAGTCAAGCCCACAGCTGTGCTTCTTCCCCTGCGGTGTGATTGGAAACAAATCTCCCACAGGCTACAGCCCTGACATGGGCCACTCACTTGGCCTTTCACATAAGGCGGCTTATGAAAGCATGTGTGAGTAGCCAAGTCCCTGTGCCTCAAGATACACACATGCACATCCCTTCCACAGGACCAGACATGTGATGTGATGGTTACTGTGTTAGATGAGGGTCATACTTCCAGTCATGGAGCACAAGGAAGCCTGGCGGAAAAGAAGACACCAGCCTTTTCTCTGTCAACAGAGGCACTGGCAGAATGGAGGAAAGGATCCACTAATCCAAGTACTTTCTTGTCCTTATCAGGCTTAACACTTGACATATATATATACACACACTTAAATGTGTGTGTGTGTATGTATATGTATATCAATCACATGCATGCAATGAATACCTTGATAAAAACTAGCTCTGATGATTGTTAAATTAGAACTGAGATATGAGCTACAGTTCATAGATGAAATCTATTATCAAAGTTCTCCAAGGCATGGTGAATGTGGCCATTTGGCCAATGATGCCAGTGCTGCTGGAATAAGGGTAAGCTGCAACATGCCAACTAGATTTCTTACTGATTTTCCCTCTGCAGCAACAGCATGTACCTAGACTATATCAGGAGATAACTATTAGCTGTAGAATATGTAGACAGGTAGGGTCAGAAGATCTCAAAATCACATACACATATGACAATGTTACTGAAAATTCTACCTTCATTTCAAAGATAAAAAATTAATGTTTCTTGCAGTAGTTTCAGGGAAGTATTTCAAGATGCTTCATTCACTTAGAAATAACGATAAAAGGCTGGAGGTCTGCTATCACTGCAATTTAAATTTGTAAAGCTAGACTTGGTTAATTCAATACACTGTAGTTTATTCAGAAATAAAAATGGTTCCTTTCTCTGCTATATTTAAAACTTATTTTGTCTTTGATACTCATCTTAATGCATCCAGTGCATTGTAGCATATTGCAATCATTATTGCGTAAATGGCATTAAGGTGCTTAGTCTTTACATCACTGTTTAAAATCAACTTCTTGATATTTACATATGGTTCAAGTGAAAACTGGCAGCACTTCTTTTTTTACAATGACAGTTTAACATATGGCTTTACAAGCATGAATTATTTATGTAAACTTGAAGCCATTCAGAACATTACCAGAAAAACACTATAATTTACACAAACAATAGGGTTACATCTGTAGTCATAAATATTCATTGTTTATCAATGCTCTCTGTAGATGATTAATAAATCATAATGAGTCTGATCCTGAGAAGGCAAAGGGCCAGATGTACAAATACACTTAGACATCTGGTGGGATTTCCAAAGCAACTGACTGACAGTGGTACACAGGTCTGTCGTAGTAAGGAAGATGGTAGTGGAATGCCACAAATTAAGTTCATGGCATGAAAGGATATCCTGTCACCTGCTCAATTTTTGTTTTTTAGTGCAACTCCTGAACTTTCTCAAAGAAGGTAATGAAATGCCACACATGGCTTTAAAATACGCTTATATAAATATAGTCATGCGTAAGGAAGACAGATTTTGAGCCAGACGTGCCTACTTTAACTTGCGTGATTAGATCAATTTAATATGCTTTGATATTGACTAGACACGGACCTATCAGGCACATTAAACAAAGGGAGAACAAGGTGAGTTTCAAAGAGTGGCTTTAGAAAAAAATCAACTATCAGCAATACTTACTACCTTACATTGTCCTGGAGTTAACTGGATTTTCAACCACTTTGTACCCTGAAATCCAGAGCATCATTACTCTAATAGTCAATCTGGTTTCACACTTTCTTGTGTAAACTGTGAATATCTGATGGAGAAGCTAATGGAATAAGAAATGCAGTACATTTTAAACCAATTTATCCAGTAAAATTTTTCAGCAAAAAAATGACCTTTTACTAGTTCCCATAATTCAGTACGATTTTAATACTGGCAATGATTTTAAAAGTTTCTCTCTGTAAATTATTTTAAGTACTTCTTCTTTGTGTAAGTCCTTTTAAAAGGTGTCGGTTACACAATTCTTTATGTGGGAGTCTCTTAGCAACATTTAATAGTCTTGTTAGTTTTCTGAACTGCATGTATTAGTTCCCTTAATGTGAAGGGAACACAATTAAAAAATTTAACTAAGCATATGATTTCAGTTCTGGATGAGATGCATTTAGTGCTAGACTCTGAGGAAAGATGTCCATTCTATATTGCCTTGAAGCTTGTCTGGCCCAACTCTGGGCCAGCGTCCTAGCTTGAAGAATCTAGGCTGAAACTCTTGCTCCTGTGAAATCAATTGCAAAGTTCCCAGTGACTTCAATGAAGCAGAATCTCACCCCAAGGCTTTGGCATTGTACACTTACAACCAGATTCTCCATTGTCTTACACCACGTGAAGTCACTTATCCCCATACAAAGTGGGAGAAAAAGGCATGCAACACATTTATCAGTTTCTTTTGGTTACAATTTCAAATTTAGTTTACACAAACTGTGGTCACACTGACAGCAGAGGAGAGTGAAGTGGTGTAAATTTTAGTAACATTTTTAAGTTGATAATGAAATGTTTGAGAAGCAGGGAAAGAATTAAAAGGGGATGTGGCTATGCTAGATTCTTTCCCTGACTCCAGAGCATTTATTACCAGCTGTAAAATGTTAAGTAAGTTTGTGTTCTAACATTTGAATATGCTATAAAAAATGACACTTGATTGCAGAACACAATCTACAAAGGCAAACTTTTGCCAATAATATACAGATGACATGCAGAGTTCTGGGTAAACAGTCAACAAATGGAAGACTGGAAGGATGGGGAGGGGTACAAGAGCAAAGCAGCCTTCAGCTCTCTCCATGTCTGCTCCAAAAAGGACACATTTCAGAGGTACAAGAGTCCTGCCCATGCGCGTTCTCCTGCTGAGCCGTTCTACCTAACTGTTTAAAGCCAAACAGTGAAATTTATCGGTATACCATTTCTGCATTATCTCTGACCAATACTAGATATGCATCACCATACCATGAGCACACAAAATGAACAAGGACTGGGAGGTGGGAAACAGGGATACCAGATGTGTTACACTGACAGAAGCAGTATGAGGGGAGCAGGTACTCACAAAGCTTTGCTTCAGTATAGCGGGAGTAATTGTTACCGGCTTCCTCTTCAGTGCAGAAAGAGGCACTTCCAGAGGGAAGAGTCAGAGAGTCCAACCTGGCTCTTGGTCTGAGCCCATGTCTAGAAAGAATATTTCTTTCGGCTGGTTATGGAGAAAGTCTACATTGAGTAGATATCCATAACGAACACACACACACAGCCTCCCCCCAAAACCCAATACAAGAGTACAAGAGTGGAAGAGTATAGAATAGTAAGAAAGAGATGTCAATGAAACACTGGAAGGCAAAGACAGAAATCAGAGATTAATGGAGTTGGAAGAGTAATGAGAGACATACATTATGGTACTGTTAGCATTATCTTTAGATTTTCGAGAGCTGTGATTTCAGGGAATTACAACCATCAGTGTTTGTATCAATTTTTATTTTTCCAAAGTGTAAATTCAATGATAAATCTATTTTTGTAAATTATATACATTTTTGTCATTATAAAATTGGCAGTCACTTCTCATGAAGTACAATACTTCCCAGTGCTCCTAAAGCTGGATTTTCAAACCACCAAATCACAATGCCTGGTCACTTGATTTTTTGATGGTTGTTTTTTTTTCCTTTTTTCAACACAAGGGGGTAGAGATATTAGACCAAAGCTGACTGACAAGCACAGCTTAACTGCTTTCTACTAAGCCAACAACTTCACACAAAGTTGTTTAGATCTCCCAGATCTAAATATAAGATGGAGAGAAAAAGTTCCTAGCACTCTAATTCCAAATCCTTTCTGATTTCCAAACAGGGAAATAATAACTACCTATACACTAGGCTGAATTAGGTAATATTTATTCAAGTTGTATATATGTGCTAAAACTGTATAGAAAACACACAAAGATCTCCAGGGAGCTCTTTCCCACCAGCATCCCTGATAATTCGCCTTTTTTTTTTCTTTAAGAAATAGTTGTGTTGGTAGTTGGCAGTAAAATGTAGATCTATTGAAAGCTGCCTTGAAATGCCCCAGTCGGATTTAATATAAAACAGGCTGGCAAAATTGGAGACAGTGGGAATCAATCTTTCACATTTCTTTCTCTTGAAAATGTTTGTCTGATTCTTTCCTATTGTTAACAAAAATGGAGTAGGTATATCAACAAAATAAATTTCTGTAGTCTCATACTAGAAAAATGTTGGAAGTAGTGGCAATCTGTACATGAAACTGTGCTGTACAGATCAGTATACTGATCTGGTCAGAGATCAGTATACTGATTGTCCTATGTTTAACATAGCATTGACTCTGAAAGTCATGTCAATTGAATTTGCAGATCATACTAAATTAGGAGAGGTTGTGAATAGTGAAGAGGACAGAGACTTAAATAGTGGGCTGTTGAGAAGTCAGAAATACAAACATGAAATAGAATGAGATTCAAGTAGGACAAATTAAAGCTGATACAACTAGGAAAATAATTAGAAACAGCAATAATGTTCAGCAAAGAAAAAAGTGATATTAAATAGATTCTTGGAGAGCAATGAGTTACTGCGTGCAAATGAATCTGCAGAGAATAGAAATGGTGGTAATTTATACTTGGGTCACCCTCACAGGTAGTGAAGAGATGAATGTTTTAAAGCATGCACAATCTGCATGGGAGTAAATTTGACGTACTTGAATTCCGCAGAGTGAACTGAGTGGCATGCAAAAAATCAGCCCTCTAATTCATTGGGTTAAAAAAACCTCTGGCATTCACATATAACGAGGGATGAGCCTGCATTTATGGCAGTTGTTTACACACAGGAGAGAGCAAGAATAGTATGGGTACGTAAATACCATTGGGTGAGCACAGACCTGAGCTGACCTTACCTGTGCTATTTCTAGAACTAGAGAAAGGATCCCCAAGATGACTGGATATGAGGCCACCGAGAGGACCTCTGGAAAGAGTCATGAGTCGAACAGGGTGATTTGGGATGCTCCATTTCCCCTCAGAGACTTGCTGAAAGTCCCCATACCAAGCCGAAGATTTTCTGAACTTCTGGTGTTGTTACAGAAAGTGGACAAGATCCTGTTACTAAGATTATTCATAAACTAGGTCATTTAGCTAAGCTGTGGGAACAAGGACAGAAATACTTAGGAGAAATAGACACCTTCCAATCAGAGGCAAGGCTACAAGGGAGGCCTCTTGTGCAGCATTTTATTGCCATCCACCTTCTGTGGTTTTAGACTAATGAAATGTCTTTTGCATCCTGGGGCATCACCACCCACTGCACTGGCCTGTGCAGAAGACTCAGAGTTCCTACTGCAGAGCATTGAAGAACGTAATACTGCCACGTAGACAATGCTTATCCACATCTCTTCCTATTCTAACACTGTCCCGACTACATTCCAAAGACCACAAAGCATTTACAGTGATATGGAATCTTGCATTTAAACCCTACATTATAACCAAATTTCAACAAAAGTTAAGAAAAAGTGTTTCTTCTGGAAAACAGCTCTCAGCATGAAGTCATTGATGTAGTATTTCCTGAAAGTTCCCAGAAATATGCAGACTGATCCTCTCATTTGCTGCAGCTACTTTGCACTGAACTGCTGGAAGACTTTCAAGGTAGACTCTGTCCAAGGAAAAATTGCAGGGATTTGTTGGGAATCCTCTGTTGACACAAATCTGATATAAAGGCTTGTATTACATGTCCCATTCCTCTGACTACCATATGATATGTGGCTGAAATGAAGGTGACAGATATGGCCTAGGCCACCTACATTGTTGGTTTGTCTTTGGGCGAAGTTTCAACTAAGTAAGTGGCCTGTGATTTGGGCAACCAGACCTCTGACAGGCACTCACTGAAATGTCAGAGCCTCATATTATCATTACATACACACACACACAAAACAGTCATGTTCCCCAATGAGACAAAATAGTACCAAAATAAACACTCTCCCCAAATTGTCTCACTGTGTAGTAGAGTCAAATCTCTGAACTTCCCATTCAACCATGAGTTAATGGGAGGAAAGGCAGTGCAGGGACAGAGAGAACTTGTGTAGAGACCTCACACTTGTATTTCGTTCTACATGCCTGATCTCTTTTAAAAGACAAAGGGCATGTTTGTTTTTCACCCTTGATGATAGAACATGCATTGTTCACTGGTACACCTGCAGAGACAAGGGAAGGAGGAAAAAAGATCTTTGGAATCTAGAAATACTGAGGAATTCTCCATTATTTGCAGTTTTGAAATCAAGACCATATGCTTTTCTATAATTTTCTATTTGTTTTAGTTGGATCAATTGTTATGGATTTGTTGCAGGATTCATTTGGTGAAATTCTATAACTTGGGTAATAGAGGAAATCAGATTATATCAAAATTAAAGCAAAAAAGTATTTTGAATTAAATTTATGTAAAGGAAATAGATGAACAATCTTCGTGTCTATTGCTGATACGGGTAAAAAGTAAGTAGGGGCATAAATTACTACCAGGAAGACTTAGATTGGACATGAAGAAAATCCTTGGAACAGTAAATCCTTCAATCCTTCAAACAGGTATAAGTAAGGTCTGGGACAAGTTCCCTAAGGAGGCTGTGGCATCTTCATTATTGAAGAATTTTAAGAACAGGTTAAGGAAACATCTGGCAAACATGACACTGGGTATAGCTGGTCCTGCTTTGGAGCACAGTGAGAGAACTAGATGTTTTCATGTGTTTCCTTCTAAGCTTAATTCCTGCATTTTTTTTTTCTGTGATGCGTATGACCTTGATGGTCTTAAACTCAGTTAAACTACTGAGAACTTTTTCTATTTCTTTTTCTTGTTCTTCAGAAAAATATCAAATGCTGATAAATCTCATGTGTTTTCCTCAAATTACCAGTAAGAGAAATTAAAAACTGAAGTTGTTACCAGCAGCTACTGATAGGATGTGACTAGAGGTACTATCACACATAAATAAGTGATTCTCTCATCATGTATCCACACACTAACTCATGTGAGCAAATACAACAATCTTAGCACCATTTCAGGGGAACACTGGCCACTGAAGACATGCTCCTTATTAAATGAAAGAGGATATTTATTATATGATGATTATCTCACAGAAATCTATACCCAGAATATGATCAGGAAATTTGGATATACCAGACCAATGACTTCACAGCAGCCAGCGCCTTGGCACAAAGCCAAGGAGCTAGAGAGACAAGCTGAGCCAGCACCTCACAAAGTTAGTTTCACTTGTCCATAGCAGGGCAACCCAACAGAGCTGCTAACCCACACTTTCCCAGCAAAGTCTTCTATCTTCACATGACATAAGTAGCAAACCCAACAGTGGCTTGTCCCTTAACCTTCAACTGGGAAGTGTGACTTCCTGAGTCAACAGACATGTAACTTGTGTCCTTGACACGAACAGGCACAGCAAGGAGAGCTGACCTGCAGACCTTACAGGCAAGCAAATATGCCTTCCAATAAGCCAATATTCTGAATCAATGATCTAAGGCATCCTGTCACTTGATATCAGGCCAAAAACCACAAGTGCTAAGCCTACAAAGTCTTGCAACCTAGACACCTTTCTAACAAAATGATTGCTCAGGGGCCTCAGAGCTCCATGTCCTAAATACAACCATGACTACCCAGAGGGTCAGACCTAGTAATATCAGCCCAACAAGCTACAGTCCATCCAAATCAGCAAGCTCACGTTATCTGGCATGGGCTGAGGGAATAAAGGAAATGTCTGATGTCTCAGACATCAGCTCCTGCTTTAGGAGTTGTGTTTGCTGAGTAAGCTTCCCCTCCTCCTGCTTCTGAGGGAGCTGAATTCTCCCTTCATCCCACAGTTTTTCACTAGTCCATGACTCCTCAGGAACCATAGGACAGAGATGCTGAAGGAGATCATGCTCACCTAGAGGGTTTATGAGCACAAAGCCTTCCCATCAAGCCCCGCAAACTAAACACACACACACACACACACACACATACACGCAAGTCAATGAGTTTCATTAGTGGGCTATGGTTTCAGGTTGGAAATGTATTTCCAACTTTTGGAGCTTATTCTCTGGTCCTTTTGTGCAAGATAATGCAGTATCCTTGCCCCAGATACATCTGATAACTAAAGCTGAAGCTACTACTACAATTAATTCAAGTTCCCTGAAGTGCTGAGGATTATTACGTATTACATGCGCTCTTGCTTTCCTTTTTTGTGAAATTGTGCTACTACCAGTTTACATAGTTCATAGGATTGGCACTGTGCAAAATTCACCAACTACAAATAGATGGACATATTATAATTGCATCACCTATTGCTTAAAATGCATCAATGCCATTTTTCTCATGTTTGTAGAAATGCCTAACTGAACCTATAGGATTATAACAGAACTAAGACTATATATTCATGTGAATAATAGGATGGAATAGTTCCTTCAGAAATAAAGCAATTTCATTTAAGTCCAAATAAGAATGAACAAATTAGCAACAGATTAAGCATCTGGAACCTTTTAAATAATTTGACTAAATGTGCAGGATTATTAAGAAAAGATGTGTTTTCTTCTATTGGGATTTATGTCTAATATTTATTTCACCACAGATGAGCTTCATCAGGCAGCAGGAGAAACAGCCAAAAGAAAACAGTTTGCTTGTTTGCTCAATAAATGAACTATTTGTTCTGTATTTTAAAGAAGGTGAAAACTAACACTGTGCTAGTCCTGCCAGGCATGGATTGTGTGTGGTTGGTCAACTGAACCCTGAAATCTGGTTTACAAAGGTCTGTAAGTGATACAACACTGACAGGTTCAAAAGGAGACTAGGGAGCTCAGTGAACTCAAACTTCCAAGTTCAAATTTCCAACATTGCACTTTGGGGCCTTCAGAGGCCCAGCAAGGAATTTCAGCTCCCACTTTCCTACTACTATCCCAAGACATGGAACCTGACATATCTAAGGTAGACGCTCTTCAGAGAAATTATATGAACACCACCCACATCCACCCCTTTCTCTTTTGCTGAATTATCCTATTGTCAGTACCTCCAGGGATGCCAGGTGGCTACTCTTCATGCAAAACAAGTTATTCAGAGATGCTATTCAGTATGGATTGCCAGTCTTTGGATCCAGAATGTCCTCTGGGGACGAGTGGGTGGGATGTTTCCCCAGCAATTACAAAAGAAGCTCTGTCATAATTTCTAGCCCTGTGGATTTCTACTACTCTAGAAATAACCCAGACACCATAAGGCCCCTTTGTCACAGAACTTCTGGAGTGCACATTTTTCCATTCTTGCCTTATTCTTTAGCAAGACAGATATTTCCTCTGCCCTGCCTCCCGCCAGAAGACTTCTCTGGAATGAGGAGCAGGCATCTATGCCGTGGTGCCTCCCAGAAAACCTCCCGATGACTTTGTCTACATCATTCCTTTCTTAGCATTCTTCTTCTGGTCCCATTTCTCTGTATACACTATGTGGCCTCACATGAAAGAACCTCCAGCACACACCTCACTCTTCCTTATCGAATCCTACTTCATTTGGAGACATCAGCCTCTGCCTCTCTTTGTAAAGGTCTCTGTCTTTGCTCCCTCTTTTGCCCAGTCTTCCTACTCTATTCGCAGAATCGCAGAATGACTGGTTCCACTACAACACACAGGCATTCTATTCCTGCTTTTTTCTCACTGCTCCTCTTCACATGTCCATGTTATTCACTGGCTCTCTTCAAGCATTCATCTTAGACTGGAATCTCTCATTGATAGGGATGGTATTTTGGCATAGAGTTCTGTAAAATATTCTGTTTGTTTCAAAAATGTCTGTTAACATGAATCTTAATGATGGTAGCAAAACTTCCTTTTCTTCTCCTTTAACCTGGGTGAGATCATAAGGATAAGAATAATGAAGAAGATGGATCAGCGAGTCAATCTTAATCTAAAAAAGGAGTCAAAAGATCTGTTCTGAACAGGTGGCAACGAAAAGTTAGGCTTCATAGGCACTTAAGCAACCTTAAAAGGGTAATAAGTGATTTTTCTTTTTTCTCCAATGAAAACTTTATAGTATTTCAGGAAAAGAAAAAAGAAGGAGGGAGATATGTCCCAAATTAGGATGAAAAGCTAAAGTATTTGTTTTTAAAAGTGTTTTTAATTACTGTGAACCAAATGTTTTACGTCAACAACTTAAAATATTTTGGTTTGATCTATTCTATTTTTAAAAACCCTCTAACATAAATTGCATTTTGAAAAAAAAAGTCATTTAATAACAGCAGTAGGAAACTCCTCACTCTATAAAAGTTGAACTAAGATATTTCATTAAAATCAAAACGTGTTCTACAAAAAAATAGCTTCAGTAAACAATATTTTCCAGTGGAGAGGGGTTTCAACTCTACAATTTTTTAGCAGCTCTGCTTTCAATTTTCTTCCAACACAGTACAAACAGGTGTCTACAGAAGGAAAATGTCACAGGGGGATTTGTGGAGTTTTGTGCTCAGTGAATACCCTGCTGTTAATGCTTATCATGCATGTTGTGTGTTGTCATGTCAAATGACTCCTACTGGTAACGGTAAGAATCTACATAGCATATACTTGCTGGGATTGAAGACACAAAAAACTACTTCAGCTCACTTGATCCTGCAAAAAAGGCTTGACAGACCTGCAGTCTGTGCTTTCTTGCATGCAGACATACTGCATTCAACATACTCCACCCGCTTCAACAGCTGCTGATGAAATAACCACTTCAAAAAGCAATGAACTGTGAGGACCACTGCATCCGAGGTGGTTCCTACCTGAACCCTAGGCCAAAACTCACTGGTGCAGCACTATGTCCTCTCATATCTTGTAGCTTTGTGAAAGACTGTCTGGCCCTTGACTAGATCTCCCAAATGTAGAGGTAGTACGGCCCTGAGCTGTATTAATTTTGATGTTTATATCTGGATAGAAAAGCGATGAGACATTATGGAATGCTGTTCAGATGTGTCAATTGCTTCCTGATGCCTGTTTGCCTTGAAGAGACTGTTTGGTAAGCAGAAAATGGGTAAGAAGAAGAGAAGGAAAATTTGCAAAGACTTTCTCCCAAACCGGTGCACGTACAGTGGCAACATACTGAGCAAAAATTCAGCATTTGCAAATACAGACATATTTTCTCAGAAATTTTTTTTCAATTTTTATCAGAATAGAAAAGTAGTCTCTGCACCACCACATTATATGTCCATATTTGTACAAAGAAGCTTGAAAGAAAAACAGCAAAAAGTCTACCTCATGCAATAGTAATGAAAGACAAAGTATTATGTTTTTATCATAACTGTATTAAGAAGAAACATCTTGCCAAATGCTTGTAATTACAGAAAGAGGGAACATACAGTGATAAAGCTGATCTTTAAGTTCTGTGGATTCAAAATTCTATGTCCTATTAAAAATGGTATTGCAAAGGCCCCACTATGGCTGAAATTCATTATCGTGCTCTTGAATAGAGGAGTCCAGTCATGACATTTAAATTCCAAGCTGTAACACTGTTTTGAGAGAACTGGAACTTCTGTGTTTAGCTTCAGTCATTTTAAATTGGTAGCTTTTTCATATAACATGCACTATTTAATAATTCAGCACTCTCATTCTGTTAATGCAAGTTCTAATTGAATTCAGAGACTCCTGAACATTCAGTAGCTCACCCAAGATAAAGTTATGTTCAATGACAATCACTGATACAACTCAAAAGAAGTACATAGGGACAAATCCTTTACCTGCAGGGACCATAAACAGATATGCAGAAAACTCATTTGTGTCACAATCATATTCCTCCCCATGTGTTACAATCCAGAAAAGCAGAAAGACACAGCAATTCATCTGGCTGGTGGTTTCATTCTCTTGCATACTTGGTATCAGATCCTGTTCTGCTACTGTCTGTGGGATTTGGACTACTATTGGATTCCCCACATACAGGAAGATCCATGCTTTGCCTAGTCTCTGTTCACCATTTGGCCATTATATAGAGGGATAGCCACAGAATAATACTACTCATCTCAAAGCATCTCCTTAATTTTTTTTTATGTTTTCATAGTTAGCAGAATCTGTAGCCTAAAGTAACAATTAACCCTCTGAAGAACCTCTGCTGCAGATCTCATACACATCACAATAATTGATACATTTCATGACCTTTTGGAAAGAGCACTGTGAACTATGATATCATACCTCATCTGAAGCAGATCTTTAGTCCATGCTTAATAGTTTGATAACATTTGTATTAATAAAGAAATGTACCCTATGCCTAATGCTTGACATAGGAAACGTGTAGAGTCAGCAAAATGTTAATTGTAATAATAAGTCTCTTTTCACAGTATCAGCTAGTTACTCATCAATCTGCCTAATCATTACACTTCTCAATTGTACTAGATTTGTTTCTGCTTCTTCCGTATAGAACTATGTAAAAGCTGAGCAATAGGCACAAGTCAGAGACTTGAGCTGTTTAACACCTATGCAGAAATATTTACATTAGGCAAAGAAACACACATTGTGCTCGGGCGCAGGAGCAGTCTCCACAGCAGCATCACATACTGGGGAAGAGGCGAGAAACTGATAGAGAGGGATAAGAGGTGTGGCCTTATAAAGAAATGACCATGATACAGAAACTTAAGTATAACGAAGCAAATGCCAGACAGCCACCTTTGAAACGCTCATTCACAGCTCTTATCAGCTACAGGCAAGTGTAGTGTTCACTGAAACAGTTAAACATGGTTTAGAAGAACCTGATACGAAGGCAGCAAGAAAGACCAGCAACTAGTACAGAAATGTAGTATTAGAAAATCCAAATTTTCAAAACTTTCAAGTCCATTTTCCTAAACACTACAAAATTCTGGCGTTATCACTTTTTTGTTTTACTTTCCTTCTGGATTTTGAGTCTTCACTATTTTTCCCATTTTCTTCCTCATCAGGATATCTAAAAGTAACAATTTAACAAAATAACATGATGCTTCTTAGCTATTCACATGACTTCAGGAAACAGGGCTTTTAAAAAGTATTAGATATTCTGAGGTATGTAATAAAACTTCAAGAGTTCATAAACCTGGAAATTTATTGGAGGATTTTGAAGATGCTGATCGTTCATGGACAGAAGATGAGAATATGCTTTGGGTCCCATGTTGCTGCTGACCCAGCAACTCATTTCACCATACTGTCTTTAACAGCGTGTAGTTCATATGAATGCTACAGATCACTTAGCGCTGGCATGTCCAATATACTACCTTCCTTCAAGGCTTGAATCTGGGCTACAACTCTTATAGATGCTGAAGTCCTGGGAATGGAGCCAGGTCACTGGAGTACATCCTTTCCAATCCAAAGTCTGGAATGGAAAACTATTTTCGTGAGCGCGTTTCGTTGTTGTACTGGTGTTACTGGGCTCTATATTTCAATTTGATTTTTGTGTGTATGTTCCAGATGATACTATTAAAAGGCTTCTTTACAAATGACTGAGCCTGACCTAATGAGATGGTCCTCAATGAGACAAACTGCAGGGAAACTGACACAGAGTTCCCTTGTGCTTCAGGAATACAGATGAAGGAATTACAGCTGTCAACTAAAATCAGCGTTGAAGAGCAGGGAAAGTTTCATTCTAGTTTCATTCTCTCACCCTGCATTCACACACTTGGGCAAAACAGAAATTAACTCACAGATTGCTGGAACTCTAGCTCCTTGGACTTCCAGTTCAATACTCAGATTACTACATGCTCCCCTGAGTTATGGACAATGAGAAAAGGCTTCTGACACTTTTCCACAGGTGAGACAAAGGGCGATACCATGCTTCTAAATACACATCAATTTGTTCTGAATATGTTCACCCTTTCTACTTTAATAAAGGAAAATAACACACCAGAAATTCAAATTTTCTTTAACATTCCTTTCCTGATGAAAAAATCTGGGCCATGCGTGCTCTGTTTTCTCTATCTTTCTTCCATTTTGCCAAAGGCTGCTGTCAAAATCCGTGTTATCTTTGTTACTGCAAGAGCCAACTTCTCCAAGTAAAGCATCTACAATTGGTTTACTTTTTCTTTGTGAATATATAACAAAAGAGAATAGAAAATGTCTTCTGGCATTTTGTATGTCATTTTCATGCCAAAACGTACAATTTAGTAATATTAATTTAGTTTTTAAATGCATCAAGGCTTGGGAGGAAATTTGAATTATTCCAACTTATCATAAGCGTAAGTTTGGTTTGGCTAAATGCTGAAACTGGAGCTGAATGCTGTTGAATATGGAGTCAAAGTTGGTCTGTGCCTCTCATGGAGTATTTGAAAGCAGTACTGAAAGTGAAAACATATAATTATAACTAGAATAAAAGATGGTCCTAATTAGAATAAAAGATGGTCCTTGGTTTTTGTTCAAAGCTATTTTATCCTGCTTGGGGAAAAAAAAAAAAAAGAAAAGAAAAAAAAATCATCTTTAGAGCACATGTATGTATATTCTTATGCTGACAGAATGGGCGTTTCTCTATATACCTCTAAAGGCAAAACCTATTTCTGACCATTGAAATTCCATTCCATTGGTTATAAATTAAGAGAAAGAAATAGTGATTCTCCCCCAAGAACAGTGCCATGTGATAAGAGGCAGGGCAAGACCCTCTGGGATAACAGAGGGATGGAACATCAAAATAGCAGTTACCTAAAATAATAGAAACCTCTTAGTGTAACAGTAACTGCAAGGAGCTGCTTAATGGTACTAGAAATCTCTCTAAGTCCCACAGCTCAGATGTGATATTTGTTACGAAATCTTTTGCATATGTATCGTTTTGTATAATACCGAGCAGTCAATGATAATTTTCCTCCCAAATGAGGAGGCACAGCACAGAGAATGCTCTCCAGCAGAATCACTCTTTGCAACAGCCAGATCACGTCAAAGCATAACTTATTCAGGAGGTCCAGGTGCCCTATGGAGATCTAAGTATCGATCTAATGCTGCAGCCACATAAAGCCACTAGCAATATAAAGTGATCAGTAATATGAGACTTTTTTATATGTATAAGAACAGCAGGAATAAAGTTCCACATAAAACAGTGGATTCTCTCTTACAATGAAGTGCAAGATTTCACGACACATATAGTTACTATCAGTGAAAATAAAAAAACCTGTCACTGTCATCAATCATGTTCTACTGTATTTTGTGACATTAATTGATTTAGATTGTATCATTATACTGCAGAAATATAGACATATGCTAATATCTATCGAAGTATATACATACTTCTTGACGTCCATTGATGTGACCAAATAAAACAAAACCCACATTTATTTACAAACAGGTGCTGGTACAAAAAAGACACAAGGGGCTACCACATAGTCAGATAGACTGGGGACTGTGGTCTATTAGCTAAGTGCACTGTTTCTGGTACAAGTAACCAAACGTATTTACTGATTTTATAAGAACAACAGAAAAGCATACCCAACACACAAAATGAAGCACAGTAGTTAGCTAGAAAAATGCAATAAAGAATAAACTCGTGAAGGTTTCTGAGCTAACCCCTTCTGTCAGAACTGCTCATATGATTCAAAATTGATGGAATAATCTTGTATTGGAGGAATCACCTCTGCACAGCGGAGTTATCTGTCTGAGAGAATATGCTTCAGAAAGCTGATTTAGGAAATTATTAGCAATTTGATATGCCTCTGCCTAAGTAATACAGAAAAGTCTGGTTATAAGTGAAGTATTTCAATCTCATACAACTCTCCTTCTACCTTAATTTAATGCATTAAGAAACAATTATTAAAGTGACATAATTTTCCAACTTTTCTGGATTCTATATGACAATCTTGTCCCTATTTAATAGAGAATTACTGACATATCTGTATTTGGCAAATGTCTGCTAATTGGACCCAAATATAAAATGTATCATTAAAACATACCATGTGAATCGGGAACATTTTTTGTGGAGTTTTGGATTGGTAACTGTATAACTTGCTAACTCAACTGGATTTTTATCAGTGAAAGAGCTAATATGGATAATATCAGTTTAATTAAGAAGTAAAAAAATGTTTAATTCAAGCTATTAAAATATTCTACTAACAAGAGATCAAAATTTAAAGCCTTCACTCCCACATGTATAAACAATTCTGGAAATCCAGAATCATGGGGTTTTTTTATTTGTTTTTGACTTTTTATGAAGAAAACTCTCCCCCCAGAACATGAAAACTGAAGAATGCAAGGCATAAAGTGTAAAGTTCATATATGAAAGAAATCTTCATTATTCACTGACAATTTTGTTTTGTTTGGTTTGCTTTCTTTTCTTATACTGCAACATATGCAGCGGGTCAGACTTTTATTTCAGTTCTACATATGTAAATTGAAGGACTTTCAATTAAGCCTTGTGAATTACTCCAGATTTATACTAGTTTAACAGAGATCAAGGTCTTGTTCAGAAATGGTGGCTTATAACAGCCAGGAACAGGCTAGGACAATTACAATTAATGGGACAATTACAGTTTGCATGCACACATATTATCTATGATGATAGGAACCTGCAATTTCAGGAAAGCAAGTATATTCCTCACATAATTCTAACCTTCATACGACATTCAGCAGAGAACTCTGCAGTGAAATGATCATGGTTTGGACAAGCAGAATAAGGCTGATGGCATGCACAAAATGCTTAAGCAGAAACATAAGTATGTGCCTGAATATGTGTAAAATACAAACTCCATTTGCCAGAAGCAGGGATCTGGAGACAACATCTAGATCCAGACCGGCTCGTGTAGGCCTGCTATGACAACAGGAATGGTCTTAAAGTCAAGGAAACAAATGAGTATTTAAAAAAGAGGATCTTCTCCCAGCTCTG
Source organism: Gymnogyps californianus (assembly GCF_018139145.2). Lineage (NCBI taxonomy): Eukaryota > Metazoa > Chordata > Aves > Accipitriformes > Cathartidae > Gymnogyps > Gymnogyps californianus. Next base: position 136,544,854 of record NC_059471.1, read on the forward strand.
AATTGTTATGCAAGGGCCATCTCCTCCTCCAGGTAAAAGACCAGAAAGAGTAGGAATCTCTTGTAGACTGATCCCGCTCTGAACCCCATTAATCATATGTCCAGCCACATTACCAGTGGATGGGATTTTGTGTACATTTTTATACAGTTTTGTATGAAGGATATTTTGACATTTCAAGCACAGGTTAGAAACAAGTGCCACATACTCACAATTTCCCAGAAAAGATGTTCATAGCAACGTGAGTTAAGCACAGTATCAGTCCTAACCTCTGAGTTTCCTTTCTTTCGTTGACTTTAGACAGTCTTTTTGTGTGAGTCTAAGATTTTTTTTTTCCAGTTTAAACAGAGAATGATGCATGTTATTTAAGAAAAGGATTCAGTTGTAACGTCCATATTAAGCAAAGAGGTTCATTCAAGTTGTATTTTAAGCCATCCCTCACCTCTGAATTTACAGCTACATTGTAAAAACCCACACCCTTCTCAGAGTTGGTCGAATGTTTTCAGCCATAATAAAGAAGGCAGTAATTTTTCCTGTTAAATAATAGAATGTAACACTCATTTGGGTGTTACACTTCATAATGACTTGTACAGCACACATAAGGGCAGACTTAAAAGTGCATATCCTCCTACAAACACACACACATGCACAAACATGTTCACGCATGAGCAAATACATATAAGCATGTACTTCTAAAGGTATCCCAATGCTGTTTAGATATGATAGCAAGGCTCTTTTTATATCAGGCTTTTCATGCAGAGTAAAAAAGCATTTCCGTGATGGGAGAATGTTTTTATATTCAATTTCTCCAGTGAGGTCTTTCATATTGTAGCATAGTAAGTGATTTTGCTTGCATCTTCTACTAGTGAAAGACAGGGTATCTAACACTGTAGGCAGTCATGCTCAGCCAGTTATCTGATACGTATTTCCAACAACAAGAAAATCTCAAATAGCAGGCCAGCAGCAGGTTTCCAGAAAGGTGGGAGCTCTGTTCTTGCTGTTTGCAGAAGGCAATGTGAATAAACGCTATTCCTACTCACAAGACAATCAAAGTTGAACAAATAACTGTCATTTTTGTCTTCTCCTTACCTGCTAATGAAAACACAGCTGTAAGATTATCAATAGCCATTTCTATGATAAATTACACTTTGCATGAAAGAGCTTTGGGGTATTAAAATTATTTTTATAGTTGCAATTTGACACTAGACAATTTGTTATGACTTTCATTGCAACAGACAGATCATACTTTTCCTAGATCTGAACTCTGCCTCTCATATTTATATTTCACTCTATATTCCTTCTAAAATTAGTAAGTTTACTCCAGCTACCAGGCATGACATAGTGCAAAAAAGTATTGAATACTTGTCACCTGAGGCTCAGCTCACATTGAAATCATCCATAGACCTTAAGGAGATTAAAAGGAAGTGTTTCCCTCAATGTTAAATGAAAACTTCCTTCTTATAGAAACTTACAGGAAGTAAAAGGCAGATTAAGTCATTAGTGGAATTCCTCCTATTTTCATCTTCATTTCTCTGCTGTTAAATTCACAATAACACAAGTAAATTAGAGCTGTATGAAAGTACACTGTTGTTTCTGAAAATGACATCCTGAAGTTGCACCTGACTACAGATTTGTCATGTTTTGGCTCATTTATACCTTGTCTTTCAATCTTCCTATCATCACCCCTAGCTATAAGCCAAATTCATCCTGTTTTTGCTTCTGCTGCAATTATGACATACATCTCCAGTTCTCATTCTAAGTTTTATGATTTCCATGGCTATAGCCTCCCCAAGTCCCTATACTTTAAATCACAAACAAATCCAAAAAGTTATTTTCAGACATCTCTCCAAACAGGCAGAAACATATTAACAGGTACCATTTTACCAAGAAAGGCTTAAGCAGGTTCCCCAATAATATTGCTTAGTGAAACTCCACTGCTCATGGAGAACATGGGAACACCTATGTAGCTCCACATATTCAAACAGCACCGTACCATCTCCTACAGATCACTGTCATATCAGTAGCATCTTAGCCAGCTGGTCTCCCTTTCAGCCCCCAGTACCTCATATTTTCCACAGGTTTACCCTTCTCTTCCAGCCCACAACACAAGTAACATTCATTAAAATTTAGAAAGGTCTTAACACCTTCCCATAAGCACGGAGTGATCGCTTGTCATGTTATACAAGGTTCCCCTACCATTCCATACAAGAAAACAGATTTTATTTCTTTTTACCAGCCAGTACTGGCTGCAGAATAACACAGAGAAAGTAATTACCTCTTTCTAAGGAAAATCTGACTAAGGAGAGGTGTGCTAGCCAAATCTTAGCAGCAGAGTCATGGAGCAACTCCATAAACCCTATTGCAGATTACCATCAGAGACTACAAGCTCGTGTACAGCTTCAGACTCACCAAGACGAACAGACTTTAGCAGTCCAAAAAAGTATTATGTGCAGCTAGAAGGAAAACAGTCTTTCTTCTCTGCCTTAAATAATAAGGGGAAGAACAACACTGCTTACATCTCCCCATATATCCATAATAGGTAAACTGGAAGCCAGCACAGCACATGGGAAAAAGGCAGAAACTTTTTTTTTAAGAAGATTGGCCCATCTGAGAAGCCTCTTTAAGATACGGCAGCCCTAACTGCAACCTACACATGCCTGCCTGCTTATCAGAAACCTGCTATCCTCAGCTTGCCAGACATGGCAAAAATTAGACGTAATGGATAGTGGTAAAAATCAGCTATACTTTTTCATACTCTTCATGTTGTTGTTAGAGAATGTTAATTTTTAGTTCACTTCAACAAAAAATTGTCCAGACTTCAAACAGAGAGAGATATCCACTTCTGTACATAGACTCCTTTGATATGTCTGTTCATGTCCTCCACAGCAAAAGCAGAACAGCTTTGACACCTTTATTTTATTTAAATACACAAGAAGAGAAAAACCAACACATCAGCAGAGTACCATTCGACTAAGTGATACCAATTTGGTGTTTTTGGCACTGAAAATACTTGAAACTATGCTCACCTCCACTGTTCTTATTTGTGCCACACCACTTAAAAGTGCTGCCAGGATCTGTATCGTAGAACGCTATTTTCCCCAGGATAATCTTTTCTAGATTGACCTGTGTAAATCTACATCTCCTAATACTCAGAGATCGTACTGTAGTCAGTGGGAAGCAATAATACTCCCTTTTCAATATGAAGTAATTCCATGATATAAAATAGTTGGGTTGAACACTAACATGTTACCCAATTTCTTTCATGGTCTTGGCAGGAATATCTGAAAAACACCCCAACCTATATTGACTTAATACCATGTTAATAAATATGGTAGTTTTTGTTGATGAACTGGCAGTTGTCTTCTTGGCTAACTGGCATATAAGGTCTTAGGTAAGAAGCAAGGGCATTTTTGTGAATTCAGTCATAAAACCCTTTCCTAGCCAAAACATTTAGTTAGCTTGGGTTGATATGGCAAATAATTTGGGACCTTTTGGCAAATGTTTACATAAGAAACAAAATCGCCTAGCTTTCTTGCAATCTTCACCATAAGTCTGCCTAGAGTCTGAAGTATTTAACCAAATATATGAAGAAAACATTCAAATTTTAACTTGTAGGGTTATTATGAGACAAAATAAACTTTTGCAGCATATAAATATGCAAGTCAGTTTGCTATGAGTCCATAAAGATATAGCATTTATTTTGCATTGAGATACAAAGAAGATGCATTGGGTCTTCCAGAAGAGAGTAATGTTTTTATATTTTGTAAAGCCATATATTCAGCTTTACTGAATACTAAATATGCATTTAATTATTCGGCCTTAGAATATGGTATAAACCCAGATTACTTTAAATTTCTGGGGCCCTGACATAGTTTTTAAGCATGAATTGTGCAGCTATTCAGTGAGACAATATCAATGCTACAAACATTATCTTGCATTAACACTGCCTAACCTTTCCAACAGCAGAATCATCTAAAGGAGATTCTAGAACAGAAATGGAAAACAAGACTTATTATGACATTAGGCATTACTTGGCTTCTTTTTAGTGTTCACTTGTATGATCTAAATGGAATATGATCCTTACAAATTTGTTCTTAATGTTCACATAAAGAAAAAGGTAATTATGCACTGTAACTCCAAGATAATTCACTGCCAACACATTTTTCACATAAAATCTTTGAAAATACAGACATAAAATACTAATAAGAAGAACTATTCCTTTCCTTCTACTTCTTCTGAAAAATTCTGCATTCTCAGAAACAGCCCTATAAAGGAAGACCATTGAGTAAAAAGCCTACTTAACTAACTTTTAAAGGAAAATCTGAAATCAATACATTTGAAATCAAATGCATATTGATTTTGCCATTTTCCTCTTCAAAAATAAACTAGCTCAGTAAATTACACGAAGCTCTCAAGTCTTGACACAATCCTTATAGACTCACAGATCTAATTCCTTCTATATCTGGCTAATTTTACTGCTGTGATGAATCCCCAGTTAGCAAGATTAGTTCTGGTGGTAAAATCATGCACATGCAAAAGACTTTTGAAAATCTTCAAGTTTTAACGTTCTTTGTTCATAATCTATTTTTGATGAAAATCTGTAACAGTTACAGCAGCTGTACAATCACCATTTCTAACAACCTGACTCAAAGTCAGGTGAAATGAAACAGTACCCCCTCACTTCGATGGACTTTGGCTACAGAGTAATTCCTACTGAACAACTAAGGTAAAGCCTGTGATTTCTACTATATGGACAATGATGGTTTTAATACCCTGAAAATTCTTTATAAATATCTATCTAATTTTAACACTGTAATAAATACAGATGCTGTGTGTCTGCTTTCTGCGATAAAGCTTTCCTTAATGCTCTCTCATGCCAGGACCTTGTCTTGCAAGTTTTCCTTTTGTACCTCTCCCTTTGACTTCAGTAAGGGCTCTGGAGAAAAGAATAGCATAATCAAGCCCTTAATCGAATTTATTAAAATCCTGATGATATACAACCCAATTAAGGAATACCTCTCCATTCCATAAAAGCTTTTTAGATTCACTATAAAATATTTTCTTCCTCACCACATAAAACCTACTGTATGCATCGCTGTCTGTCAGTATGAAGTACTAGCCTTAGAAATGAAAGTAGGATAATTAAATCTACAAGCTATTGCTGATTTAATAATGAAAAGATAATGCTAATTGGCTGAAGAACTTCAGAGCAACTTTCAGTTATACTATTAGCCACATTGTGAAAACCACAGCAATATTGTGATGTGCCAGTTTCTAAAAGTAGGGTCTTCCTTATCTCATTTGGTGGTACAGTACTTCCCTCAAGTGGTAAATGTATTTCTGCCTGTTTTGAAGTTTCCTGTATGATATCAAACAGTAAAAATGCATACCATGTTTCCTAGCCATCTCGCATTCTATGTTATTATAGAGTCAACTTTTTTTTTCCTGCTGGTCTGTGTTGCAACTGCTTTGTTTCAGATGCAAGACCTTTTAATTGTGTCAACCACAGTCCTATACAGTGAACATTATGAGCACATCTCTCTTTCAGATATATATGACACATTTCAAAGCACAACCTCCTTGCTTCTGTTAAGCTGAACCTCACAAGAGGCAGCTCACCAGTTCTGACATGATCCCTAGTCCCATGCCTCAACCCACCTCCTCAACACCATAACTCAAGACTGGATGATCTAGCGAAAATTCTGCAAGTTTGTGATAGAGCTCTGTTTCCAGAAAAAAAAAAAAAAAAAACAAAAGTTGCTTAACGGTTAAGCTCTGCATAGTTAGAAATTTGAGATTTTCTATATCAATATAGTCTACCCTCTTCTCCATAAGCACCTCTCTCACATACAATCTTTTATTTTTCTATGTTTTCAGCCAGACCACTTCTGTACCTTTAAGTACCAATCAGATATGACTCAAAATGTATTTTCTCTCATGGAGATTATTCTGGGTGAAAACATACTTAAATGTTTTCACAAACCCATTTACATACCTCTTAAACTTGTTTCCTCTTGTGGGACTGGGTTTTCCACTGCTTTGTATCCAACAGGACATGTGTAAGGAGAAAAATACTATGAAAATGGTAGCAATGTGCACTTGCTCTACCTATGTATACTTGTAAAAATAGAGGTAAAAGGCAACAGAAAAGTATGCTTCTATGCCCTAGTCTTCTAAGTCCTAATCGTCTAAGCCCTAGTCATCCATACAAAGTCTCCTTCCATAGTTCAATGAGTTTTCTAGAGAAAGACATCTTCTTTTCTCATAATGAATGTAAAATTCTACCAGTAACCTCTATTAGGAGCTCCACCAGGAATTCTCTATCTGGAACTCCACCAATAACTTCCATTCAATAAAACCTTCAATATACTCACACATTACAATTTCTCTATTTCTCTAGAGCTGTTCAGTGTTGTAATCTCCCACACAGCATTGTATCAAATTCAGATAAGTGATTCCTGCCAAACTTCCTTTGTTTCTAAATGTTCTGTTTTCAACATCAGATACCACATAAGTCAGACATAATCTACTTATGGTAAGTTAACGAATTATTTTATTCCTTTTTGCTTTTAACCTCTGTATATTTAATTATTGATAGATTTAAATTTGTTCTGCATCTGGGAATAACACTCAAATAGTGCTCAGATGATGATGGCAGCCTGGGTAACTCCTGACACTCTTATGGTATGTGTGCTTGGGGGGGGGAGGTGAAGAGAGCAGGAAGAGAGAGGTGGTTAACAACTGTATAATATCTCTTAGTTTTGACAGAGTTATTACAACTACTTGTTACGGCATTTGTGACTAGGGATCATGTCATAAAGCTCTTTGAGTTTAGCTTCCTCCTCGGTTGCAGAATTTCCTCCATTAGCAGCCATCTTGTGTTCGCTCCCAATTCAATTTTTTCACAACCAAGGCAAACCATGGCAGAATCTGTATATATCCCACAGTATCTTTATAGTCAAACTGGGCAGATAGGGACTGGGTAAGCAAACAGTAAGGTGGTTGAAAAATGGATTGAATTGCTGGTCAAAGGGTTGGGATCAATAGTATAAAGTCCAACTGGCAGCAGTGTCCTTCAAAGGCTGATATTCAGGCAAATACAGTTTAATATGTTCATTTACAGCCTGGATGTTGGGACTCTTCACAAGTTTGCAGATTATAACAAATTGGATAAAGTGATTCACACCCTGAGGAGCGGGGTTGCTCTTCAGGAAGACCTCAGCAGACTGGAGTAATGAATCAATAGAAACTCATTAATTTCTGCAAACAAAAAAGCAAAATCCTGCACTTGGATGGAATGCAATGGTACAGCCTGTGGTCCAAGTGGTAGAAAGCAGTTTTGCCAAAAAGGATCTGGTGGTCCCTCGGACAACAGTTTGAACACAAGTCAGCAGTGCACCCTTGTTGCAAAGGCAGCCACCCACATAGCGGGCTGTATTAGCAAAAGAAAAGCCAGCAGGTCGAGGAAGTAATTCTCCTGCTCTATTTAGCTCTTCTGAGACTGCATCTAAAAATCTACGTCTGGTTTTGGACTCCTCAGTACAAGAAAGACATTTATATACTGGGACAAGTTGAGCATTAAGCCATCAAGATGGTTATGGGGATATACCTTTTACATAGAAGGAAAGGCCGAAAGAAATGGACTTGTTCAGTCTTAAGAAGCAGAGGCTAAAGATGCTATTGCTGTAGACAACTGCCTAGAAGGAGGGTATAGGGAAGACAGAGCCAGAATCTTCTTGGAGGTGCAGAGTGATAAGTTTAGAAGCAACAGACACAAGTTGCAACAAGGGAAATTCCCATCAGAGATCAGAGAAAAGCTCTTCACAATGAGATCAGTCAAACATTACAGCAGATTCTGCAGAAAGGGCTGGAAATCTCCATCCTTGGAGATTTTCAAAACTTGACTGAACAAGGCCTTGAACAAACTGTTCTAAAGTTGGCCTTGCTTTGAGCAAGGGAGTGAACTGGAAGATTTCCAGAGATCCTGTCTAATCTATATCATCCTACAACTCTGTGATTAATTTTAATACCATAACTGGATTATCTTTAATACCAGCCCTACTGAACAGTGCCCATACTTCTTCACTCCTTTTTCTTCACTGTAGATGTGCACCTACAATTGCTTTGGGGTTTTGCGGGGGTGTGTGTGTCTCTCTTTTTTAAAAATTTCCTTTGCAAAATTTAGCTCAAGCTGGACTTTTGGCAATTCTTGTTTACTCCTGCTCTTTCTGCCTCCCAAGATACAGTTTTCTTTGCTGAACAATCTGTTTTCCTCCACTACTTTTTAGTATTCTTATTGCTTTCAAAATCCTCCTTGAAGGAAAATATTCATTAAGTTATCATCTCAGTGATCTTATTCATTAAATCATATGGAATCCTTCTATACAAATGCTTTCTGTAAGTTTTTATAAATTTAACTTTAAGAAAACTGAAGCCTTGCCCACATTTTAGTCCCTGATCACTTCAGACTAGTTAGTTTTGAAAAGAAGTTTCCTACATTTCTCAGTATTGCTACTAAAATTAAAAACTACAGCTATAGCCTGAGGAAAGTTTAACCTACCATTTAATTTAAGCTAAAACAACTCAGAATTATTTGATTCAACTTTATCAACTTGTTGCTTTAAAAGATTTGCTATAACTAACATAGCCAGTTATTTTCAGTTGTCGATATGAGCTTCAGTGTATGAGATTCTTGTTTGTAAGATACTGGCTTAGAAAAGCAGAGGGACACAAAAGAAGAACCACAAGTAGGGAAGTGATACATACCTAGCCAAGTAAGAAAAAAATGGCAGTTCTGCCAGGTGAACAACAATAGCAACAATCCAATAAGTAAAGATAAGTTAAAAAAAAAAAGAAAGAAAAAAAAAGATTTCTGTAACTTGAATAATTTTAGATGACAGTTAGCATTACTAGCTACTAGTTTATTACAGACAGTAAGTGGTTGCTACAGTTCTTTTCCCACTTAATCTTTTCTTTCCCCAGAATCTGCCTTAGATAATACTGTCATGTTGTGACAAAGAAACCATTGTGCAATGGGTGCCTGGAATGGCATTATTCCTTTTTTTCTGCATATAGACGGCATCCTTTCCCTTTTCCAAAGCATCAGACTATGTATATCCTGATCCTGTCTGTACTTTTGAAGGCATGCATAACCCTTAGGCTGTGCGTTTACCTTTTGCAAAGATGTAATGCCTGGCATCAGGCTGTGGATCATACCAATCCTTTCATAGGGTTACCACAGTTTCTTCCAGAGAAAAATCTTTTTGTGCTGTTGTTTCAAAAATCTGAGCTTATATATTTTCATGAACAAAAAAGAATTCCAGAAACTTTAATTGACAAATCTTGCCAAACTAGTATTTGTTCCTTGATACCATTTTCTACTCTTATCCAGCTAAACAACATTCTAAAGTGCATCATTTATATTTAAAGAAAGCTAAGGAGTAATCCTCAGGCCAGAATTATCCAACCTTTTCCATATGCAAATCACTTCATAATTTAGAACAAAACAGCACCGTACCTCCCTGTCTTTTCACTGGTTTATCCCATAATATTTCTAATGACTATCAATTGGACTCCATAGAAAATCAACATGAGTTCAAGAAAGCAAAAAAAGAATAGCCTGCTCTGATGTTAGGATGATTAAGCCGTTTTGAACATGCTTATGGAATATCATATTTGGGAGACTTTCTATGCAGATGACAGTGCAAGATAAGGCAGAACAGTAAGGTCCTGGTTAAAGATTTTATCAAGCCACTGTGAAGCTGAGCAGCCTTGCTGTTATCATTGGGTTTTGCTGTAAGTTCTAGTTGGTCTGATTTACCTCATTGTAAAATGTTCCTTATTCATTCACTTGACCAAAACGTAAGCAGATTTTTTTTGCAAAATACCAAAAAATCCCTTTCATCCTAGAAGTGTTAGCTAGCACCTGCTTGGCCTGTTTCTTCTGAAGTTAGAGGTCAGCACATGATAAAATATAATAAACCAAAAGTAAAATCTACTAACTCATAATCTCAAAAGAAAAAAAAAAAAACCAAACCAAACAATCAGGTTTATGAGTTTTCTTTCTTCTGTGAATTATTACTTGCCTGCTACTGTGGTGGTGCACTGCTTTGACTGTTCATTACTAGTTCTCCATCAGAAGGTGTTTCAGCACCAATCTCCAGGCTCAAACAGAACAAAAGAAGCAGAGCACAGTAGCTGGGATGAATATTCCTTACACTATCCAGTTAAAAAAACCAAAAGACAATATAAATCCCACTCTCAGGAACCATCAATAAGGCAAATCCACATAGAAGACTGCGTTTTAAATGTGAGGCATTCTTGCTGCAAACATACTCAAGATGTTCAAGTCTCAAGAGCGTAACTACTGAAGTATTTTTTTTAATGTGGATCCTCTTTAGCTGAGTAATCTAAAGCAGCAGATTCTCAGCAGATCTGAGAGAAGGTGCATAATCACAGACAGAAGAAGAGCAGGGAGTAAGAAGTTTTGTGTCACATAGCCTAGATATTTTGATACTGCTGTTGCAGTAGATAGCGTGTCCATCTAGATAGCATGACGTTTCCTGGATTCCTAATCCCCATCTGGGACACAACTCTTAGTGTAAGTTTGACAAGACAAGGGAATGTGTCAGTCCCTAGGTCTTCCCCACTAGTACCTTGCCTTTCCTTCATATCTGCCTCCTGTTTGATAATCCATTTTACTGCTCTGTCTCACCAGAATGATGTACACGGGACCCAGCTGGCTTAGTCATAGCTGCATTCTCTTCTTTAACTCTATTTTCAACTGTTAACCATACTCATTTTGAAAATAATAGGACATTTACCCTGGGGCAGTATTTATAAAAGCAGCTATTCACTTCGATCACTTGCAATTTCTGTCCATCAAACACTCAAAGCAAGAGGTGAAAACAAAAAAAAAATATAGCATGGCAAGTAATGCTAGGCAGCATCTCACATGAGACCCCATAGATTTCTACAGGCTCAGGTGGAGTGTTAGTACTCGCTGCTTGCTCCCTATATTATCTATGGTCAAAGAACACCTCTTCAGGCAGTGCTCCCTAGGTTGTCTCTCAAAGGAAATAACTTACTTTTCTTTTTATGAGGTATCTACAGCAGAGAGACAACATAGCCTTCCTCCCGCCTTTTGTTTCTATAGAGAGGAGCACTCAATCCCATAGGGGAAATAACAGAACCCATTTCTCAGTGGAAATAACAGAACCCTGAAATAGGGCTGAAAGGGATACATTGAGGCTGTCCATGTGAGCTTTGCACATTACACTTACCTATGGGCACAGGAGAGCTGATACTTCATCCCTGGAAATATCCCAACCACCTCTCCCCAATGGCTCTGGAGCCTGGCAGTGATGTGCGTACATCTTCACCTCATAGGGCCATAATCACTGGCCAGACAAAAGAAAGGCCAAAGCACCCTAAAAATGGTCCTACTCCAGTTGTTGCCTCTCAGGTCCAAATTTTTGAGAACAGCTCATTCTTTCAGCCCTTGCAAAAGAAAACTTTAGAGATGCTTTTTGAAAAGGCTCAGCTTGCCAGATTTTCAAAAGTGCTCAACTCCTAACAGTTTTTACTATTCTCAGTGGGAGCTATCGGCTGTTCAGCCCTTTTGAAAACATAGCCATATATAAAATTAAAACGAATTGAATTCAATTTATCCTCTGGCCTGCATTCCTGACAGCTGTGATGAGAGTGTTATACCTCTAGCTTCTAGATCAATGAGCAGCATCCCTCCCTGAGAACAGCCCAAACGTAGACCCTCCCAGACTGTAGGAGAAATGTGCCATCCTCCACAACAGCTCATCTCTTAGCAGCCACCTCTGCTGAATACCTGGGCTCCACCAGCATCAGCAGAGTGCATCTGGTAGTGACTGAAGGTTTCTCTTCCTTATAAAACTGCAGCCAACACACTTGGTTGGCTTGGCAGTGAAATGCTTTGGCATGCTGTATGGACTCCAATTATTTTTCAGCTGAAACAGAGCATAATCCTTAGTGAGTTTCATTGCATACTGCTAAATTATTGCACTGGGCCACTCCTAAAGGCTGTTTCACATTTAGCTTGAGTGCATGCAGAACAGCACCGTGTCTGTACAAAGCTCCGGGAGCAAAATGGGAAACCTGGAGAAACTTGCTTGCTGTAAACTTGGGACTCTCTAGATTTTCAGGGTAGGCTTGCCAGGGTTCATTGTTTAAGTTTCATCTGGCTGGCTGGAGTTTATTTTGCTTGCCTGAAATTTCTGCCTCCTATACTTTTACCAAAAGCCATCCAGGGATTCAGAGCAGTCTCCTAACCTCAATATGGTCATTTTCCCTACAAAACACTTCTGAATGCAGCTGGCTGACCCACTTCCTATTTGAAATGACTTGCCATTAGGTATCATATGAAAGATGATAGCTCTCCTTGCCAACAGCCAGCAGTTTCTCACAATCCTGATGGCTCTGTTGAACAGCTAGGAAGCATGAAAGTGAAGAGCTATGCTAATGACTCGTACTCTTTTGGGCATACCTTCATGTGAATATCAGGTAGAATAGCTGTGTACCACTAACAATTTGACCATCTAAGGCCTTTCTGCCTTGGACTTCTTCTAGAATGTCATAACTGCTTTCTCCATAAAACAAAATATTTGGACAAATAGAAGTGACTCATCACATCAGTCCAGCTAGCACTGTAGGCAATGTAGCTGCACATGCAATTGAAATGCATTTAAACACCACACCCCATTACCTTTGTTTTCCTGCAATGATTGCCCCAAAACTCAGTCATAATTGACTCAAGAGAGGGGCAGCAGGATGTTCAGAATTACTCCAGAGCAAGGGTTTAACTTGTGCTTCTAAGCCCATCAGAAAACCTTAAAACACTTCACTAAGAATTACACAATCTAGCCCTAAATTAAAGACAGTACTACACTGAAATTGGAACCTTCTGTGAGACACAGATTTTGAAAACAATATTTCAATGAAGTGTTTATTTGGCCACTAGCAAGAAACAAGAATGTGAATTAGATATTTGTTTAGAACAGTAATAATGAGCAGATACAATCAGTGCTGTTAAAATTCTCTAGAGAATTAAAAGTTCAGATCTAACAATTCAAGCCTGCACAAACTATTCTAAGATTCCTATTTGTACTGACTGGCCACACTAGGATCTAGCAGAGTAGAAGGAACCAATATGTTACTTAATATTTGGTAATGCCTTAGGGACAAAAAACTTTGGTCAAATATTAAAAATACTTTTGAAATGTTTGGAACTGCAAATAGCTCCACTGGAATTGCAATGGTAGCTTCATTTTTCATCAATGGACAAGCTAGAACTGCATTTTAGAAAAGTCTCATTTCTGCTTTCTCGTTTGCAGCCATTATAAATTTTATGAAACAAAAAAGTTGTATCTCACACTGTTAAAAGACACATGGCAAACACAGACCAGTACCAGCCTATGGTGCAGCAATGGTGAAGAAAGAGTGAAGGTGAACTTATGCTTTGTAGGAATTAGGGAGCAAGAGAAGACTCAGCATATGCATTTTTAAGACAGAGATTGTTCCACATAAGTAGCTTCTATGCTTCTGTCCAATGGAGTACGTCAAAAAGTACGTTAAAGTTGAAAATTTGGACATTCAGAAGTTGGGGATTCCAAAATCTATTCAGAAATTTATAACAGAAAATTCTGTCATGAAGAGTTACTCTTTTATACAGCTGTAAGCTACTGAAAATAGATAAAACTTTACTAGACCCAACATTAGAAATCCCACCTATAACAAATGACTAAAATGAAAATTGTGTGATACTCCAATGGAAAGAAATGAGATGTCTAGAGCTAATACACATACATTTACTATGAGCAGGTTGAATTGTTTTCTGTTGCTTACAGCTTATATTTCCTTGCTCTTCAATGTATAGGTTATGCAATTCCTAGCTATAATTTAATGTTTTTATTTTGAAGACAATAAGTGCTACTCTTAGCTTCAGTGGTTAGTTAGTTTTGACTCCACACAAAAGCAAAGGAAATGGCAGAAACTGTAAACTCTGCTTAGCCAAACTAATACCAAAATCTATATTTCATATACAGAACCTCTTAGATCCAGGGGGTGTTTCATCTTTGCAACCAGTGATGAGTATCTTCTCTATCAACTGCACTGCTTCATGTCAGCATATCCCTGCAGGTCAGTTTTTTATTTAATTTGTATTTAATTCTTACATTTCAATGAGCAGCATGTGAGCAGTCTTCTTAATACATCTGTAATTATAGTCTTTCCACCAGATCCAAGAGAAACTGTAGTAAGTTTTAACACTCCTTCAGTGTTTTCTAAACCAAGACGAAGCATCTAGTTCTTTCTAAACCAGGTTCAGTAATTGTTTATGTATATGCATAAGATTTCAGGCATGCATAACTGCTTGTAAGGCAGAGATTTGTGATGTAGAATGGGAGGGGATGAAGGAACACATCATGCACTCACCAATGAAGAAGTAAATCCAAGATGGAAAGGAAGTATTTATTCCTAGTGACTACATTAGGAATCCCATGTTACCAAAAAATAAAAAACAAAAAGTGTGTGGGAAGAGGTGGAGGAGGGGACAGGCAAGGGAAAAATTACAATCTTTATAACATCAGAGTCACACAACAGAACAGCTCTTAGACAAAGCTCGGTTTCGGCACTATTAATCAAGGTAAAACATATATATTGTTCTGCTGCTGTGACAATGCATCATGGCATGGTGACAAAATCAGCTAACAGGAATTTTTTTGGAGCACAGTCTTCCCCTCTGCCTCACCACCTATGAGTTTCTTTTCTTCCTTACAAAAAACTAGCACAAGGAGATAGGGTGGGAGAATGTTATAGCAAGTTTTATTCACTCTTCACTACTTACACAACTATGGGTTTTGAACAGTTCAGTCTACATTGCTTTTGGCCTTATGTTTCCTAAATGGATAGCAATGAAGTTCTGTAATTGTTCATAATTATTCTTTTCCTCAAAAGCCTGTGATTATTTTTATTCTTTCATGATATCCTTTTCTGTCCTTAGATATTAGCCCTGCTTCTAACTCTGCACCTTAATTGCTCAGGCTGGTAGTGCTCCAGCTCCCATGCAAACCCATTTATACCATCTCTTACCACCTAGTACAAACCTAGAAAAATATACTTTTATTTGATAAAAATCCAAATGTAATTTTTAAATTATGCTTAAATGTACACTTTATTAGTTATTCAATCTTAGCCATTCTGGAAGTTAGCCAAAATGGCAATTGTCTACTTTCTTTCTTCTACAACCTGTTAAAAAATCTAATCAAATTTGTGCTTGACTTCATTTTTCTGATTCAGTGTTTGTCTCTCTGAATCTGCTCTAGATTTTCCATTTCATGAGGAGAAACTAACCAGCAAAAGTGGTCTTAAAAGTCTGTGATATTCCTTGGCTTGGCACTTAGGTGAAAAGGGTCTTAATTTTCATCACCAGTAATTTTTTACTGGAATAAATGAAAGTAGATGAAAACTTGGCTTTTTAATATGGGAGCCTTTCAAATCCTGAAGAACAGAGTGGCAGAACCTGGCCATGCTGTGCTGTTTCCCTAACAGAACAAGCCTGGGGTAGGAATAATTAAGGAACAAATATTTTTGTTGTATCATATCCATTGGGAAACAAAATCTGTCAAGAACAGGACTTATCTACATACTAAAGCTTTAGGTCCTCAGACATTTTTAAAATTATCAGATCACCTGCAAAGTTTCCCACATTCTCTACATTAGCTTTCTTCAAGCAAGTTATTCCCAACGCTATAACACCTTTAAGTCCCTTTAAAGATACAGATGAGGGGAAATACGTGTTTAAGTTCATACAGACAAATTCAGCATGACACCTTTTCCACTACATAGCCTGATATTTTATCTCATTTCACCTGGATGAATCAACAGGTATGCACTTAAACACAGAAAGAAAAAGAAGCCATACCATACACGTAGAAAGACTCAGCTGCATGTTTGTGTGGAATAGCAGACTGAAGGCGAAAAAAGAAATATTGGGATCAGAAGGGACAATGATGATAAAGTGAAAAAAGCCCTATGGTACACCACCTGAAATGCAAACAGTGAAAAAGTAATCACAGAAGTAAATTGGAGAAGACCAAACAGACATGACCTGAGTTCTAATCCCATCTCTTTAACAGGTAGTCCTGCAAACTTTAAAAAACAATGAGATCATCTCCTCTAGTCCTGCAGTGATAACGATATGCAATGAATGAACCCCTTGCTGTTTGCCAGGAACAAGAGTAGGAAGGCTTACAGAGCGTGCAGGACTCCCCCTCTTCAGGTACCCACAGAGAGATGCTCTTCTTTGTCCTTGGACTGAGTAAGCAGCTGCCCTCCTTACTCACAGCACACTGTGTTCTATGTTTGGTTCATTAAAAAAAAGAAAAAAAGGGATGATGGAAAATCATCACATGAAGGACAGCAGAGGAGAATGAGGCATGAAGCACTAAACAGTAGTGGCTGCAAGGCACTGTAGTTGCATTGCCAAATTAACCATTTTAAAATCAGATATTCTTTTTTTCTTTTTAATGAAAATTCTAATAACCATTTTTCCAGTCAGTTCCAGTGAAATATATTGATTTATAACCTATTAAATATGCGATATTCCCCTTGTGGCATAACACTATGTGGGTTTACTGAAGTGCACTACATTTCCCTCCCTTAGGGAATGAATTATATCATTAAAGACAGACTCCAGTTTAGATGGCATGGTTATTAATCTGCCTTTAGTAAACCCACGTTACATTTTGTCCCATTTCTCAAGTACTTCTAGTAAAGCTTGAATTACATTTTCTTTCAAAATGTGCCTATTGTGGTCAAACCAATTTTTCTGCACTTGCTTGGATCATTTCTTTCCTGCATTTCACAGAATTGCACAACAGCTGGAGTTGGAAGGGACCTCTGGAGATCATCTTAGCCCAATACCCTGCTTAAAGCAGGGTCAGTTAGAGCAGGTTTCTCAGGCCTTTGCCCAGTTAGGCTTTAATTATCTCCAGGGATGGAGACTCCACAAACTATCTGGGCACCTTGTTCCAGTGTTTGACCACCCACAGTAAGAGAGTTTTTTCTTATGGAAATGGAACTTCCAACATAAATTTCTTATGTTTAAATGGAACTTCCTGTATTTCAGTTGGTGCCCATTACCTCTTGTCCTTCCACTGGACACTCCTGAGATGAGCCTGGTTCCATCTTCTTTAATCCTCCCATTCAGGTATTTGAACACATTGATAAGATCCCCCCGAGCCTTCTCTTCCTGAGGTTCAACAATCTCAGCTCTCAGCCTCTCAAAGACTGATACAAAGGTATGCCAGATGCTCCAATACTTTAATCAACTTAGTGACTCTTCACTGGACTCACTTCAGTATGCCCATGTTTCTCTTTAGGCAGGTGCAGAACTGGGAACAGCACTCCAGCTGTGGTATCTCCAGGACTGAGTAGAGAGGAAGGATGCTCTCTCTCAATCTGCTGGCAATACACTTCGTAATGCATCCTAGGAGGCTGTGGGCCTTTGCTGCAAGGACACGTTGCTGGCTTATGTTCAGCTTGTTCACTAGAGCACCCAAGTTCTTTTTTAGCAAAGCTGTTTTCCAGTCAGTCATCCCCTAGCCTGTGCTGGTGCAAATTTAAATACAGTTTATACAGCTGATATTCTCCCATTCCCTTTTTCCAACTAGTTTTTCTGCCTTTGTCTCTTGTGTTAAAATCATCATCATACTGGAGAAAAAGTATTGTCTTTGGCAATTAGAATCTCATTTTTACTACATAGATGTGTCAGTTATTTTGTGGGCCGTTTATCAGTATGTTTAAAGACCTTTTAATTGTTTTAGCTGTCTTTTCAAAAGCCTAATTCAGAATTCTTTTTTGCAACTTCTGATTTCAACTGTACAGCTACGAAAATACTTTCTTAATCATTGTGAGCTGTCTTCTAACATCTGATGTCTTTTTTGAGGTGATTAAGCCTAATTATGTCCAGAGTCCTTTCGTATTATTTTTTTCATGCATGCTTTGGTTGCAAACTCACAATAATTTTTAAAACTTTGAAATGTTAAGCCTCTTCCGTGTTCAACTGCCAAAGCTCTTCAGTCCAGCCTACTTCACTAATTGACATCTTTCATTTCTCAAAGATTACCTTATTGCAGTAAAAAACTTTATTTACAGACTATTTTTCTTTTATTGGATATGGCATATTTGCTGTCAGTATTGTTTCCAGAATAGCAGACCATTTCAAGAAACATATCTGAAACAGTTTATCTCGAATTTTGCTGTTTTGCTTCATAATGCCTGGCGCTGTGACTTGCAAGCTTGTAAGGATACTTCCATAAACATCGTGCACTTTGCTTTGTATGTACCAGTTAGTTGACAATGGATCCAGTGAAAAGAAAAATAAAATCAATAATATCTTTATGTTCAATGTTTATAGAAAGAAGAGTTCTTTGAAACTGTTTTAAGTGTTTGCTTTATCTGCAAATTAAGAACATTCATTCCTCATGTCTGGATTTGATAATCTTTCCCCTTTAAATAATGCCCAAGAAGATCACATTAATTTTAATTTTCTTGTTATTCAGCATCAGATTTGTCAAGAGAAAGAAAGTCTCTTTCCATATAAAGAATGATGGTTTGCATAGTGTTTGAAAGATATCCATCAGACAAGCATAAGTAAACACAATAAGCTATTTTAAATAATAATAATTTACAGCAAATAAGAATAGGTTTTCTATGTTAGCAATCATGTGCAAGGATTGATAAGGTAGTGTGTCTTATCATTGACCCAAATCCACTATCCCAAAAGGCCTGGTAAAATCTTGTTGATCTTCCTAGATATGAGTTGCATACACAAGGACAACAAGCAAAATAATAGCAATGATGAGTATTTGTCTCACAACAAATTCAAGTAGAAAAAGGATCTTTACTTACACAGTGTGTTTGGGAACATCTTAAGCCTGAAATTTCAACAGTATGTTGCATTATGAATTGGAGAAACTGGATTAAATTTTTCCTCAGTGTTTTGTTAGATCACTGGCCTTGGTAAAATCACACCTGAAACCAGTAGGAGTCAGTTAACTGAGCCCTTCTAAGGAACTCACAGATAGGCTGGATTTCCTCTACGAGAACTTTAGTTTAGTATACTCTTATCATTATCACCATCCTCAGCTTTAGAGAAGGCAATGGACATACTAAGGCCCCTCTGTACACAGTCCACAGCTAGTCTTCAGGCTACTGAGGAGTCAAACTAGATCCTATCATCAGGAATGAAAGTAGTCATAGGACTGCCTAACCCATGCCATCCAAGAGCTTTCGTTCCTTTCCACTGATTTAAAATTAACAGCACACATTGCAATTTGATCTTCCCTCTCTTGTGAAGATTCTCTGCTTTTGATTTTAGGTTGCTTTAACATTCAGTTAATCAGAGCTGACAACTGACTCTGTGTATTTCAACTTTAAAGTGTAAGTTTTCAGCAAGCTGTCTCTGAACTTAGAACTGGTAGTCAGTGATTGCCCCATAAGTAAAGGTGGAATCTCTTCCTCCTTCGCTGGCATAGCCACTGTACCTTGCTATACTGTCTGTCCTTACTAAGGAAACATAGACAGACATAAAATATAGGTAGTGATGTGAAACTACAAGATGCAAAATGAGGATGGAGAAATAAAGACAAATTTTTGGAGGTGGAGTAGAAGAAAAGAATCTGGGGAAGGAGGAGAATAAGACTAGAAGAGGCCAATATAGGAGCTGTAGAAAACAGGAATTGGTATGAAGGAAGGAAGGAAGGAAAGGCTGAAACCAAGCAGTGAGGTAGTGACAGTAGAGGAGGAAACAGATGCAAGAAATTAATTCACTGGGTGGACCCAGAATTCTGGGAAAAAAAGAAAAAAAAAGTCACCTGACTAAAGAATGGCTTTTGTAATGCATCGACAGGAAGAGAGAACTGAACCTGTATTTTTGATACAGTATTTGTAAAACAAAGTAGTCTGACTGAGATATTAAATATTTTAAAATATTAAAATAGGTTAATTTTTAAAGATCTATTTGCAATGTAAGAGACAAGTATCAACACTTTCAAAATGGTATTTAAGGAGGTATTCCAAGGAATTATATTGCAAGGAATGAGGTCCGACCTATTTTCCAGGCAATTAATCTCAGTAAGAAAATCAAGCACAGAACAGGAAAATCAGGTCCAAAACAGAGTGCAACACTTGGTCCGCTAAATTGCCTATACTTTCTCTAAGCCACAGTAATTTGTTATGCAAGAAAGGATGGCAACTGGTGTGTATGGGTTAGGGAAGATTCCAGACTGATGTTCAAAGGACCATCCCATTTTAAACCCATCAGGATGATCTTCACTGTTGTTTGGGAGGGAGAGGGGTTGGAGGGGAGGGGATTACACAGACTGCCACGCCAGTAAGGTGGCCATTTTAAATGAGACCGATTTTAATCGTAAGATTTTAGCTAAATTTAGCAATTGGGCCAAAGATAGCAGTAAACTTTAAAACTGTTCTTGCACTCTGGCATCAGACAGTTGTAAAAGCTTCGTAACATCCTCCTTTGATTTTCTGGTTTGATTTCATGGAACTTTAAGAATAGAAGAAAACCATGTGGAAGGTTGAATTTTGAATAGTTATGCTTACCGACAAAGAAATAGCTAAAGGCACATACATACCACTCCTTCATCTTTCAGTGGACTCCTTAACGGAAGAGGAGATGCACTAGAGGTTTCTTTTCACTTTAAAAAGGTAATATTCCATCTGTATTTATGTCACTAGCTATGCACCAGTCTCTGAGGCTGTAGTTGGAGTATGCCACTGGAAGTTGTTAAATTAGTCCATGCATCCAAACAAGCTTTACATTTTCACTACATGAACAATAGAGATTGAAAGAAGCAGTGAATCTGGCATCATGTATTAATAACTAAAAGTCTACTCTCGCTAAATTCAGTTGTACAATATCCAGGTGACATCAATAGGAGAAAAAGTTGACTTGAATAACCTGGTAAGAATTCAAGTTTATCTATTACATGAAATACCATGGTGTGAAGGAGCTTCCAAACACAATGCCATCTTATCCCTAAATTAAGTGAATCATGAAAATCAGCAGATCAGCAGGCAAGTGTTTTTCAATTTAGCATGTTAATAGCTGCAAAAGTTGAGCAGTTCAAACTGACTTCTTTAGCTCTTTAAGCTTGGAGTATGTGGAATTTCAATCTTCATGGGATGGATGCCCAAAGGAATTTAATGTAAATGCAGTTTATTTCTTTAAAATTGCAGACAGGATTGCAGTATGCATCAAATAAAATATTCTTGGCAACTAGCTTAACTGACTGTTGTTTCCACAGCCAATTTGTGTAAATTTTGTCCCAAATCTGGGCTTCTGTTTTGACCTTGGAGATTAATAGCATGAAATTTACCCTATAAATATGCTCAACAGAAGGTAAAAAATATACTCCAAGATACAGGAGTTTGTCACCAGCACACAGGAAAGGGAAAATACTCTAGTTTTTCTTAAGTTCAAGTATCTGCATTAAATTAAAACCCAGCAGACTTCTGGAGATTTATTTTTCAACCTGAGACTTTGCTGTAACCCTCTAACCTGTTATTATAGTCTTTGACTGGGTACAATGTGATAGTAAGTCAGCTGCAGTAACTGCAGACTTAAGGACTATACTTTATTACTTACTCAGGCAGAACTCCCATTAATTTCAAGTACTGATAAATAGAACCTGTAGGAATGAATCTTTCCATTCAGTTTAATAGGAGAGAGACCTGCATTACCTTTAATGTTGTCAATAAGAAGCTTAGACCTCAATTCAAAAAAGCACTTAATTGTATCTGTATTCAGGATGCTGAGGCATGTGCTTAACTTTAATCGTATGCTTAAGTCCCAGTTACATGATTAAACAATGCAAGCTATAGTACTGCCCTAGAAAGAACGCTTCCTTGAGCCAAATCTTGGTAAGTAACACAACAAACAACAGCCCTGCCTTCTCTTGTTTCTAGGTTCAAAGCTCTCTTCTGAACAAGACCACTAATTTTTATTTTGGCAGAAAGAGTCTTACGAGCATAAGATACCTTTTCTTAAAATTCTGGCTCTGATCTGCACTGTTCGGCCTCCAACAGTTCAATAAAAAAGCATCCAGTATTCCTAGTTAAACACCATTTTGATGTCTAGACAAAACAATGATTTATTCCTTTAGAAAAGATAAGCAGTGATTTCATTTACCTGTAACTTTGGAGAAGAGGAATGGAAGCTAGAGAAGCAGACTGATGTTATTGCAAGGTTGATCTCTACCATCTCTGGAAGGACACTGAGATCAGGGAAGGGCCCTGACGACTGGAGAAAGAACAATTTTGTATCCATCTTCACAGAAAGGACAAAAGGATAATCAGGGAGTCAGCCTCACTTTGGTCTCTTGGAAAGTGGTTTTGAAACCCATTTCTGAGTACATAAAGAAGTAGGTGATTGCACACAGTCATTATGGATTTACCAAATGTGAATCATGCTGCACCAGCCTGATTGCTTTCTGTGAGAAAATGACTAGACTTGTGGACAAGAGACTTGTCGATGCCATTTGCCTTGACTTCAGCAAAATACAAGTTCAATGGTCTGGCTCAGAGGGTATTAGCTAATGAGTCATACTCTACCTGCAGACCTGTAACAGCTGCAGTACTGCTAGGGTCTATACTAGGACTGCCCTGTTTAACATCTTTAAAGAAGGACCTGGAGGAGGTGATGGAATGTTTGCTCATCAAGTGTGCAGATGACATCAGATTGGGGTCAATATGCTCAAGTACATGGCTACCATCCAGAGGGACCTAGACAGGCTGAAGGAACCAGTCTATACGAACCTCATGAAATTCAACAAGGACAAATCAAAACATGAGCCAGGAGTGTGCCCTGGCAGCAAAGGCCAACACCACCCTAGGCTGTATTAACCAGTGCTTAAACAGTGGATTCAGGGAAGTGATTACCTCTGCTTCTCAGCACTCATTAGCCTGCATCTAAATTATTGTGTCCAGTTTTGGGCCCTCCAGTAGAAAAAAAAAATTGCTCAACTTATGTGAGTCTAGTACAGAGCCCTGGAGAACTTGTCCCATGAAGAGAGGCTGAGGAACAAGGCTTGCTCAGCTTGTTTAAGGAGGTCATCAAGAAGACAGAGCCAGGCTCTTCACGGTGGTGCATGCTGGGACGACGAGAGACAATAGGCATGAGTTGAAACAAGAGAGGTTCAGGCTGGATATAATGAGAAGCTTTTAAACCATGAAGACAGTCAGGCAATGTCTAGAAACGATTTACCATTTCCATCCTTGGAGGTTTTCAAGACCCGACTGGATAATACCCTGAGCAACCTAGTTTGATATCATAGCTGATGCTCTTTTGGGCAGGAGTTTGGACTAGATAAAATCCTGAAGGCCTTTCCAACTTTAATTATTCTAAGACAGTATATTTCTAAGTATTTTCTTTCTTCATATCAAGAGTATTGGAGGAGCTACCTCCTTCTGAAGGCTAACTGGAATATAATTCCAAATACTGGAGCACAGAACTGTGGCTATACATTGGGTTCATTTACTTGATACAAATGAGAAAATCCCGCCTCAGATTTTCAGAGACACAGGGAGCAAGTGGGACATTTTTAGCTGCATTTTTTACACTACTCCATACAAAGATAACCAAATTCCAAGACAAGAATAGGGAAGAGGTTTGAATACACATCATATACCCTATAGTCAAAGAACCCACACATCTAAATAAGAACACACTGAAAGACCATGCCAACAGTCTTTTGAAGACACAAATTCTGCTTATTAATACTCTGGTATAAAAGTGTTCTAACCCAGAACTCAAATAAACATTAAAATAATCGTAATTATAAGATTTACCCTTCAAATGTGACTTGATTCAATTAGCCAACCAAATATTGGTACAGTAAAGAGAATGAGATCTCTCTCTAAGATTATCGTCATAAGTGTCCTCATTCATCTTCAGTCATTCTCAATTTTTTATTTTCAAAAGTTAATGATGCAAGGAATAATTTGAAAAGAAAAAAAGATCAGTTATTACATAGTCCTCTTACTATCACATATGCTTGGAAAGTGAAGTTATTTGTCAAAGTAAAGCAATGAAAGAGGCTGGAAAGACACTGGCCAATTTAAGAAATGCTGGATCAAAATTGGTGTTTTTATCACATTAATAATAAGGTCCAATAAATGCTGAAAAATTATTTTCTCAATATGAGTGATTAAGGAACTCTGGGTTTA
The DNA here is from genome assembly GCF_018139145.2 of Gymnogyps californianus. Taxonomy (NCBI): domain Eukaryota; kingdom Metazoa; phylum Chordata; class Aves; order Accipitriformes; family Cathartidae; genus Gymnogyps; species Gymnogyps californianus. The sequence continues at coordinate 136,569,127 of NC_059471.1, forward strand.
TTCACAGTTCTTTTACAGTTCTGATTGCTCAAATTAGTATTTATGACCAATTACCTTGGTTTCTTCTACAGAGTTACAGCTAATATATAAAAAAATTTTTTTTTTTCTTTAGTTAATCTTATCAAGGACTTGCTTAATAAAGAGGTGAGCTCCAACATCTGAAGTGTTTCTTAGGCCTTGTAGGAGATTTGCTTATGCAAAACTGGGTAAGGAACCAACTAGTAGCGAGAATTACTATTTCATGTTTTGCAATGCTGAAATTTTTAAAATATAAAGTATTCATCAGCAATGTACAACTCTACTTTATATTTACCTGTATCATCCTTACACGAGAGACCTTCCTCTTCAAACCAGCTTGCTTTAATTCAGTTGTTAACTGAAACAATGGTTCAGATGATAGAAATATTTCTTTCTTTTGTTTCAGTTACCAGCTGAATTAACAATTTAAATACCTTATTCTGCCACTTTCATATTTAAAATAAATTAAAGGCAAGATAGAATGCCAGATACTATTATTCCCAGGGTTTGCTCCAAGTAAGGACATGAGCCAAGAGACAAGCCCTTTTTTTCTATAAAGAAAATTTTTCTTGAGAAATATGTAGAATGAGTTATTCAGTCTCCTGCCAAATAGGAAAGATAAGAATATATATGATGTTGCATCATGTTTGCCAGATCAGCTGGACATTCAATGAAAAGGAGTCAGGGCCTGATCCAACTCTCCCAGAAATGACTGGAAGGCTTTCTTTCCATCAGCTCCAATGAGAGCTGGATCTAGCCCCATCTGCATGTTTTCAGGCACAAGACCAATTTTCATTTCCTGACCTGCCTGTATTTCCATTGAGAACATTATTATTGCATAGAGAAACAACTTATCAGAAGATTACAAATATCCAACACCTTTTTAGTTAACATTCTGCAGATACAGTAACTTTACCCTATTTGTTAAATATTTCTGTCCACATCTTCAATGTTATAGCGTATTAAACAAGAACAACAAAAATAATATAAATTGCTTTATTACAAAAATAGCATCTGCCATATTTGCATGAATGTATTATTAGACACATGCATTCATGCATGCATTCATCTCTGCTGCAAGGACAAAGAAGCCTTTTAATGTACATGAATCAAGAAGCTCTACATTGCAAGCCTTTATTTATGTGACTGCAAAGAATCAAATAGTGTTACTGATTATAAGCCAGATCATTGCAGGTTTCCAGAATCAGTTCCTTAGAATTTGTCATTTTTTTAAATGAATGTCATAATTCATAAGGACTGTCTGTTTATGCATTTGCTACCTAATCTGAGGCATTTCATGTAAATGTTTCAACTCCTTTAGCTTTAAATGAATTCTTTTCTGATATAGTAGAACCTTAGGGCATTATTGTAAGAGTAACTTCACACCAATCTTTTGTGAAGTGCTCTGAGGCCTCACAGTTTCTTTCCCACTCTCAAAATAATAAAATATTTATTAAAACAGCCTGAACCACACGGGGTGGTGTAGGCTGAAATTTTGTTCTTTGCTTATTACAGTGGCATGAATACCCTACGTAGTATTTGTATGAAAGCTATATTCTATAACACAAACCCCATTGGGCAAGTAATACATTAGATCTGTAATACTTTCTATTGCCAGTCTCATCAAGCTGATTTGGAATTTGTTGCCTGGGTAGAGTGACTCATATGTTTACTGGCCCTGACAGGTGCTGGGCATCTTCCACACTCATTAAAGTTAATGACTTCAACAGCGGACAGGGAAAACTGTATGTTGAAGTAGGTTTCCTCTTAGTAGGTATTCCCAAGTTATCATTTAAGGGAGTATGTAAGTGGTGTCGATTTTCTTCTGCAATCACAAAACCAGCCCATAACCAAATCCCTGTCCCTTCATTGTAAAAATAACCCAATTAGCTTCACAGGGACTCCTTGTTGGAGTAAGGCAAGAAAAAAAATTGCACTGTACACAGAACTTTCCACATAAAAGCTCAGTTTCTTGCCATAAAACTAGTCACATCCTCACCGGAACAAAGGATTAACATACTGGAAACAAGCCAGTAATTTTATAGAAATATATGCTTTTAAGTAAGCTCTAAATCAGTATTCTCACAATAGCCGCAGCTTTGGCATCATTTCTATCCCAACAAGCCACAGCTGCTGAACTGGAGACTTCTGACTTCATATTAGATACGTAATGAGAAGTTTTAGGCAGTGGTGCCAGAGCCCGTCCTTTGATATCAACACAGCACACTACAGTTGTTGACCAGCTACACCCAGAAGATATGCCTTTAAATTACACTAGTTAGCTAAAAATATTCAGGCGAGAACTTCAGAGAGATTTATGCCATGACATTAGACTGTCAATTAAGATATGATGAGACTGAGACCTCACAGGCATCTGTGTATTCATACAAAACCAAGAAATTGGGAGGACTGAATCTTTAACTACAGAGAGACCTCTACTTTGATGCCTGTCCAGACACTAGATCTGCACTATTAATGTGACAAAGTCCTGTACCCTGGCTTCCACCCAACAAGACAGAAGTACTAAGCCAGAGACCTCACAGAAACCTGTGCCTTAATATTAACCTGCCATGCAAAAGGTCCTGAGCTAATGGTCTTGCAATGAGTATAACATACAGCCATCTGAAGGAGGAAAAAGAAAAGATTAAAACCTCTAAAAATTAGACAGAAGAACTATTGCAGTCTTAAATACTCATCACTTTTAATGTCTAACTTTTCAGGATCTTCCAAAGCAAAATGTACCGGTACATTTCCACATTAAACATAACAATTCAACTAAAGAACTGTCCTTATTCCTCTTCAGCAGGTCTCGCACAAACATTTCTTGCCTTTATAATATCGTAAGACATTGAAGTACAAACCACTGAGCAACACATCTTCCAAACCCAGACTAATGTGCTGTTTGCTGGAAAGAATTTGAGGAAAATCAAATAAGTGACTGCAACAGAATTAGTGAGCAAAATGTTGACTGATGGAAAACTGCTCAGAAGTTTGGAATATATTTCAGTAATTTGGGGAGAGATGGTAGTCAGTAAGTTGCAGGATGAATGCATTTATTAGACATTTACCTTAATCAACCCAAATGAAATGTTCTGCCAGATGAATAACTGTTTGCTCCCTATGAGTAACTGTTTGATGGCAAATGTCAAAGTACTTCAATTTTTAATGAAGTTTAGAAAAGAGATTGAGATGACTCTAGGAAACTTTTCCAGAAAATACTTAAATGACTCAATGAACTAATTTTTTTTTTTTTTTCAAAATTACTTCAGAATTCAATATTAACAAAAATCAGGAGTTTTGCAGTTCAAAATGCCTACATCAATTTCCAAAATAGTATTTTGTCTCCTATAAGGACATTGGAGAAAGTTTGCATACAGATGCCCCAAAAACTTGAAGCAATTATTTTCTTTCTGAGTGCTATTTTTCCGTCCACATTGGCACAAAAAGTAATTGGAGAAAAAATATTCCAGGAAAGCCTTTCACTTCTTGATGTCTGAAAGGAGTTCTTCCCATTTTTATAGTGCTGGATCTTTACACTGTTCCTTATTTTCCACCTATGCTCTTAGCATTTTTCATTGTTTTCTTTTACCTTAAATTAATTTCTAATTTATAATGCTGTGATTTCTGTGTCTCATTTAAGTAAGATAATCATCTAACACTGCCTGATGACTACAAAAGTCTAATATTCTACAGCATCAATCACTGACTTGTTTCCAGATTTCACTTAAGTCAGAAAAAGCTGAACAGCAGCAGCTGCTTTATCCATCTTTTACAGTCTTTGATCCCTCACTTGGAAGGCCTAGAGAACTGTTTAATGTGCAAGGGAAGACCTCCCCATGCTGCTATGTGAGAGTCCCTGCTCATATTGGGCAAGATCCAAAGCCCATTAAAGTAATTGAGAATCTTTCCATTGTCTTCTGTGGAGTTTGGTTGGGCCCATCAGGTGAAAGGCAGTCTCACTGAGATGAAAGATTCACTGGAAACACTTCACAATCTTAATGGTGATCAGCAGAAGAAAGGGATAGTTAAGTTCTTTCATAAGCTGCAAGGCTAAATTTGTTGAACCAAACCTGAGAACTGGAGTATTCTCCAGTTCAGATACTGGTTCTCAATGTTTAAACAAATTAAACTGTTTCTTTCTACCTGGGAACTGGACATGGTTTTGGAGTGCTTTGGCTTTGCTGGCACATGTGGCATGCAGGGAATAAGCAATGGTTAACCAAGCCTAGTGGACAAAGTCTGCAGGGACTTATGAGTGCTTAGGAAATAGACCTCAATCAGCATTTTACAAGAGGAGACTGGGAAAAAAAATGCTTGTTCATAGGTTTGAAATAGCCATAGAAAGTCTAAACACACTTCAATCTAAAAATGATATACCAATTATTATTTTTCCATTTATACTGGAAATGCTATCAAAACTTCACAACTGTGTAACTGTGACATGACTAAAGATGCCAGTGTTACCTATGCAAATGAAATCACTATAATAAAAGCTGTTTTCTTTATTGTCCACAAAGTACTGAAATTCTAGGTCATTGCTATAAGAATTCCTGTGGTGATTATCTTACTAATCATTCATCGCTCTACAGATTAGATCCTGAACCACCTGTCAACCATATTCCTATGCAAATTGCTTTACTGCGCAGGGCTAGCAAAGTGATGACCTCAAAGCCTTTCAATGGCACTGCAGGGCTGCATAACACCAGGCTGCTAGCAAGCAACTTATGAGGCTGATTAAAAGTACCAAAAAGTGCCTTTTGCAAACTATCCATCAGAGACAGACAAAAAGATAAACACAATATAATGAAACACAAATCCAATATAAGTGAAAAAAGTTGCATCTTACTTCATTTGAATTTTCTGTTGTGATGTTTTTATTTTTCAGCTTTTTCTGCAGCAGTTTGGTTTCATACTCTGGTCTGGGATGCTCCTGAAAAAGGAAAAAAATGACCAAATATGTGATTATGATTAAGAGAAAGGGAAAAAAAAAAAGTTCTGGTCACTTATTCAGGATCCAAGCCATCAAGATGATTCAACACCACAGCACCTTTTGGACCAGGGGTTCACTGCCTAGAGGTATGGGATACATTATGGGATGCAAGGCAAGAGCTTTTAGGAATTGCACAGGACTTATGCGATGTTCAGGGGAGGAAGCAAAGGTGGGGGAGAGAGGGATCTAGATCACTTAGGGAGGAACAACTGTGGAAAAACAGAGGGAAGGGGATAAAAAGGGCCAGTCACATGTAAATAGTTTGCTGATCTGTATGGGGGTCTGACCACCAGCAACTGGAGCAAGTGCAGGTGTGAGACTGAGTATGCAAGCACTAGTGATCAAGCTGGAGTAGCTGGCAAGTAGACGAAGTGCCTGGGAGTCAGGGAGGTGTGAGTCTCTAAGGGTGAGACCATGGTGGAGTTAGCTATCAGAGGGACCAGGGGACTCCCAACCAACTGCCAGAGAGACCCCAGGGTCTGGGGGTCTCTAGGAGTGCAACCCACTCTCCTCTGTGTGTGTGTGTGTGGGGGGGGTTGGTTGGCTGCTGGGGGACCAGGGGAATCCCAGCCAACTCTTGGGGGAGGAGGATGTATGTGTGAGTGAGCAACGGGAGAGGGGCTGTAGTGTTACGGGCTTGTACCTCTGGGTGCCAGCAAATGGGGAGACTGGGGCCCAGGGGCAGCTACTGGGCAGACTGAGTGAGCCCAGCTGCTGGGGGGTCCACATTGTACATATGTGCATATACATATTCTCACTAGCAGACCTCCATCCTGCTCAGCTAGGGAGAGCAGGATGAGGCCGTTGTGCTGCCTGTGTTTTTGTGCCTGCTGTGTGTGTCTGTCTGTGTGATCTGTGTGGTTGGCCATGTATATATGCACATATGTGGTGTATATGTGTGCTCTGTGTACGTATGTCTACTGGGAATACATGCTTAGCCTCACTACAGGTTGGACCTGGGGGCATGGAGCTGTGGCTGCCTTGCCTTTCTTGGGCTGTCGGATCTGGCCCAGCTTCCCCTATCAATAGGCTTTCAAGGTTTGCTTACAAATTATATTTTTTCGTTTCCAAATTAGAGCATAAATTAAGCATGGTAGCACAAACTTACCAGGATTTTAAAGAAAGCAGCTCATAAAAAAGACAAATGCCATGTATCTCCTCATTCCCGCCAAGTTCTGAATGCATTCAGAGCCTGGAATTTGGATTTGATGCCTCCCACAAAAAGGCTATTCCTACGGCATTGGTCATACCATCCATCCTTACTATAATCAGAACATATGCTTATCAGCCTAGTCACAAAATCGACTTACTAACACTTTTTAATAAATCTGATAGCTGTGAAGAGAATAAAAAACATTTTTTTAAAAATTAATTAATCCTCATGGACAATAGTACGGGGGCTGCATGGTACTTCAGCAGTCTTCCTTGGGGATACATGTGCTATTTATTTTCTGTTATCTGTAACATTTTCACTACATCAGACACCATCTTGAGCATTCTGTGTTGCACACCAGTATATAGACACAGTGAGACTTCCAATGTATTGTTTATCCTGATCATGAGATTTTCCTGACGCATTGAACAGGTATGTGAGCACACTATCATTTAAATAACTGCCTTAAATGAATATTTCCATATCTTTTTGAACTCTATGAACAAGTCATATGTATGTCTGCCCTAAAGACAGTCCCACAAATGATACATGCATTCTACTGCTCCCAGGGAGTCTGGTACTAACATGGGAGGCTTGAGGGAACTTTTTTCTCTAAAGCTCAAGTACGGCTATGCCTCTGAGACTCTAGCACTACGATGCTATACCAAACAAATATAATGAAACTGCTAGCATCACAGCTTGTTTTACACTTGTAATTTCGTGTACTATTCAAATTAATAAAACATGTTCTAAGGGTGCAAGTGCGACACTCTTTGCGTCACAGAGTTCTTTTACATTACTTATGCCTCACATAAAAATCATTACCACAATGAATGAAGTTCAGGAGTCACTATACCACTCCTTGTCATAAGGGTCACTGTTGTTATTACTTACGAAGTGCTATGAGTGTATGTGGAACTCCAAGATATAATGAGGCACAGGTAATCTCTGACATTACTAAAGTTGATTAGCATCAAAAATGGTGACGAGCAGGATGGGGAAAGGAAAGACAAAGACACAACAATAAGTGTTTAAAGATGCTGTGGTCAATGCACATATCTTGATGTTTTGTCAGTTTTCACCAGCTTATAGATTTGCATTAATTTATATCACGCTGTCATGGTTTAACCCCAGCCAGCGACTAAGCACCACGCAGGTGCTCACTCACTCCCCCCACCCAGTGGGATGGGGGAGAAATTGAAAAAAAGTAAAACTTGTGGGTTGAGATAAAGACAGTTTAATAGGACAGAAAGGAAGAAAATAATAATAATGATAATAATAATAATATGACAATAAGAAGAAGAAGAAAAAGAAGAATTAGAATATACAAAACAAGCGATGCACAATGCAATTTCTCACCACTCATTGACCGATGCCCAGTTAGTTCCCGAGCAGCGATCTGCCCCTCCTGGCCAACTCCGCCCATTTTATATACTGGGCACGATGTCATATGGTATGGAATATTCCTTTGGCCAGTTTGGGTCAGCTGTCCTGGCTGTGTCCCCTCCCAACTTCTTGTGCCCCTCCAGCCTTCTTGCTGGCAGGGCGTGAGAAGTTGAAAAATCCTTGACTTAGTATAAACACTGCTTAGTAACAACTAAAAACATCAGTGTGTTATCAACATTCTTTTCATACTAAATCCAAAATATAACACTATATCAGCTACTAGGAAGAAAATTAACTCTATCCCAGCTGAAACCAGGACACACGCTTCCTTAGATAAGGTTCAGAGGTCAGATGGAAGAAACACCTTAGACTTAAATGAAGAAAGGATGTAGGCATCAGGCATGGATGGCTATATGAGAGGAGACAGCTTGATGAAAGTAAGGAAATTAGATAAATGAAGCTGTAAGAAACTGAGGAGATCTAATCACACTATGGGAGCACCTGCAGAGCTGAACTGGTTTTCTTCCTTTTTTCTTATTTTCTGCTAAGCAAAGCATGCAGGGACACCAGGGGCAGCTGCCAGAGGTCAGAGAAACTTTTGAAAATTGACTTGAAAGGAAACAGGGTGACAAAATAAAATGCCAAGCAAAACATGGTGCTGTAACTTACTTTTTTGCTATTGACAGTTTTGCTTTAAGTGCATATTCTGTTCAAATTTGGTCAAGTTATGTTTAGTTTTCTTAGTAAGACATTTTAATGTCCTTTTAACTGCATTTCATACACCTACCTCTGGATTGGAAAATTAGTTGATCTGTCTTCACTGAATCTGCCAAGCCATCTTACCATTGACTGAACAGACCACAGTGCCTTCTGGAATGCATGTATCTATATATTCTTTTTATGAGTATATTGCATGAAACATTTCTTTACAATACAGATTTAGAGATACTTGATCCTGCTCATATATACATGGATGTGAAGGAACAATTCCACTCTGCTGTAAAAAGAGTGTGATTCAGAATCAATTCTTTGTCTGAAAATGGGAAGAGTTCTACGCTTAGGACAATAAGCTAGAAATAGTTATGATGACTTGAAGAAGGCCAAATGTCCATGTAGGGATAAATATGAATCCCACGATGCTGGAAGTTTGCCAGTACAGCTGCCAGACACTTATTGAAAACCATGTGAGCCAAGGTACTTTGAGGCCAAATGAGTGCTCAGAGTAGAAAACAGTAATTCCCATCCTGAAAACAAAGAGCCAAATCATGAAACTTTTACTCAGACAAAACTCATATTGACGTCAGTGGGAATTTTCCCTGAGAATGGTCTCCAGGATTTGTCTCAAACATACAACGTGTGTATCCACTATACATTGCAAATTAAGGCTGTGTAGGTAATGATCCAGTTTGATAAGAATATATAACGTGAACCGATCTCTTCTTAATTTCTCTTTGATTTAGGAAGAAAGTGATAATGGAATTTTACAAAGCATGCATGACAAACACATCTGGATTGCTAAGAAAAAATAGAACCTTAGAAAATATTCCAGGTTAACAGACCAAAGGAGTTATCAGCAAAAAATAAGCCAACGTACTGCTTCGTTTTTACAGTTTAAGGAAAGTCAAAGAAACACTGCGAATTCATTGAACAGCCTTATCCTAATATGCTGAACACAAGCAGAGAAGCAAAGCAGTACACACTGGTAGGAAGGAAGGTTTCCACAAATGAGAACTGGAATGACCCAGCTGCTGCCCCAAATCAAGATGGAAACTTGGAATGAACAGAACAGAGAGCCCAGCTGTTCTCTGCTGCAAGTGGGTTAATTATTACAAATCAAGGACTAAACCCCTCTATTTCTTATGATGATGACACAGTGGGGGGTGGCGGGGAGAGGTCTGAGGAAGAGATTGTCATTCACACAATGATCTGTTTAGACTGTCCTAGTAATGGGATGCTCATCCAAGGAAAAGTAGTTTTATATCTCAGCACGTATGAAGGGATCACTGGTAAATGTTCACAATCTTTTTAGTCCAGATCATTTGCACAATAAATTTGATTTATGTAAAATTAAAACAAAAGCTTGAATAAGTAATCTAACATTATTACAAGTTTAGGGCTGTTAAAAGACAAAAGCAACTGTACAAGTACATAGGAATTCAGCTATCAAAGGTATTCTAAAGCAACAAAAAACTGAAGTAGTTAAAACAAAAGAACCCATAAGGTATGTTATGGAAATATATTTGCCAGATAGATAGATATCTATAACGTCTTTGTTTGCTCCCACTGAGCAAGAATAGTAGTAGTGCTTTGGAGGATTACCTGCAAAACTAAATTTTGAAATACGGCCTCAGATTTTTAAGTGCCCTTAAGCTAGGACCAAACAACCAAATGCTGCCATTGCACTGTCAAGATATCACCTTTTTGTGGGTAACTGTAGCAGAATATAGCATCATTTATTTTTGTTCATTATTCAATTCATATCCAACCCATTTAAATACTCCTACATTGGTAAGTGGAATTGTGTGAAGCCAGATGTCCCTTGAACTATGGTATTGAAAATTTTGCTTAAAATTATTTATTCTACTGCATGATAAGTCATTGCTGAAACAAATGAGCTGACAAACATAAAGAAGAAACCCAGCTGTAAATTTGCATGCTAGCCCATTAAAATGGGGCATCACCCAGCTTGTCAGTGCAACAACTTCCAGCTTACCTTGTTGCTCTAACTTTGATAAAATATTACCTGGACTCTAGAAAATTTAAAATGTCTGTGCATATCACTGTTATGTTTATTGTTTTCAGTTGTCCTATGGTAGTATTGAGTAGTCACAGTCATGGACTAGGACCCTCACTTTAGCCACTATATAAGCATAGAACCCTTTCTCCAAAGAAATGTTCTTAAAAAATGGATTTTTTCTCCCTTGGGCACTGTTCTTTTTTTTTTGTCTGATAATGTGTAACAGTGGGAACACTTGGCTGTGGAGGCACTCTTTAGGGGAGCATGTTTATGGAATTTTTTCTCTGTCAATATTTAAGATTGAGTGTACTTTGGATGGATTACAGATTTGCAGCTCTCACAAAAAGAAATACCATAAACACTGCAAAATCCTTTAAATTTTATCTAAAATAGCTGTGTCACAAATCATAACATTATGGTCTCAAGATAAAATATCCTACAAATTAGCAAGGTTAGAAATCAACAGTTTCCTCCAACTAAGATAAGGTATTTTTCTTCTAAGCAAGATGAAAATCATGAGACTTGAACTTGTCATTGGTCCAAGGCTATGTATTGCACATTATGCAGCACAGTGATCCCAAGAAACTTGGAGAGAAGTTTAAAAGAGATCACTGATGCACAAAAGAGGCAAACATTTTTTAGATTCATCCTATTACAGCTGATCAGAGGTCATAGATTTTAAATCTGTGATTGAGTGGGCAAGTAGCTGTCAAAGTTGAATGCTAAATCAAACTTACAACATAGTACTTATATCAATCCCATGGATAGAACTACTGCAAATGTCATTAATTTCCCTGTCTTTCCCTTACCAGAGATAGATAAGTGAATATAAGGTAAGAATATTTCTAGCATGCCAGATCTCAAAGTCTCTATCAGTCTCTCCCATTTTAATAAGGATGCCTCATAAATAGCCCAGTTTTTCTGCCACACAGGAAACTCTCTTCCAGGTAATATCAGATCGGATTTTTGTTTATGAAATAGTATTTTCTCAGTACTGGCTATTTATCATATTTCTGAATTTTCATTTCCCTGGAGTTTTCTGCCTTTCAGCCTCTGTTTACCTGGAACCCATGGCTTACAGGCAACCTGGCTTACTAGGTAAAAGCAATGGGACTCTATACAGGATTCTAAGTTACACTTCCTAAAACATCTTAAAGCACATATATCAGAGGCAAACTAACAAAATCTTTATAATATCCAGAATTATCTGGTTCCAGAAGGTGTATATTCTGACCAACCACTGTCTTTCTAAAACTTTGTGAACTTTTCAAGTTGAACCATGTGGTGGGTTGACCCTGGCTAGATGCCAGGTTCCCACCAAAGCCGCTCTATCACTCCTCCTAAGCTGGACAGGGGAGAGAAAATATAACGAAAGGCTCATGGGTCAAAATAAGGACAGGGAGATCACTCACCAATTACCGTCACAGGCAAAACAGACTCGACTTGGGGAAAAAATTAATTTGATTTATTACCAGTCAAATCAGAGTAGGATAATGAGAAATAAAACCAAACCTTAAAAACACCTTCCCCCCACCCCTCCCTTCTTCCTGGGCTTAACTTTACTCTCAAATTCTCTATCTCCTCCCCACCAGCGGCACAAGGGGATGGGGAATGGGGGTTTCGGTCAGTTCATCACAAGTTGTCTCTGCTGCTCCTTCCTCCTCAGGGGAGGACTTCTCATACTCTTCCCCTGCTCCAGCGTGGGGTCCCAACCACGAGAGAGAGTCCTCCACGAACTTCTCCAACGTGAGTCCTTCCCATGGGCTGCAGTTCTTCACGAACTGCTCCAGCGTGTGTCCCTTCCACAGGGTGCAGTCCTTCAGGAACAGACTGCTCCAGCGTGGGTCCCCCACGGGGTCACAGGTCCTGCCAGCAAACCTGCTTCAGTGTGGGCTCCTCTCTCCATGGGGCCACAGGTCCTGCCAGGAGCCTGCTCCAGCATGGGTTTCCCACATGGTCACAGCCTCCTTCGGGCATCCACTTCCTCCAGCATGGGGTCCTCCACGGGCTGCAGGTGGATATCTGCTCCACCGTGGACCTCCATGGGCTGCAGGGGGACAGCCTGCCTCACCATGGTCTTCACCAGGGACTGCAGGGGAATCTCTGCTCCGGCGCCTGGAGCACCTCCCCCCCTCCTTCTTCACTGACCTTGGTGTCTGCGGAGTTGTTTCTCTCACATCTTCTCACTCTGCTCTCTCTCGCTGCAACTGCAACTCCCCTGTAACTTTTTCCTCTTCTTAAATATGCTATCACAGAGGAGCTACAACCGTCGCTGATGGGCTTGGCCTTGGCCAGTGGTGCGTCCGTCTTGGAGCTGGCTGGCCTTGGCTCTATCAGACATAGGGGAAGCTTCTAGCAGCTTTTCACAGAAGCCACCCCTGTAGCTCCCCTGCTACCAAAACCTTGACATGCAAACCCAGTACAAACCATGATGCAGATTAGAGCATTGGCTCCTCTTTAATGTGGAGAAATACATATACTTCAGTGAATCTGAACTAAAAATCTCTTTGACCATAACTATTTGTTCAGTCTTTATTAATTTGTTTCAGCCGTATCAGTGCCTCTTTTAATTGTTTCCCATAAATATCCCAATGACTGGATTTGCAGCCAGGAATGTTCATGAAAACAACTTATTTGAAGCAAACACGAATGTTGAATTTGTAGTCAAAAGCTTTTATACTTGAGGCTGGAGTTTAATGGCTTGAGTTTCACAGCAGCATAAGCCAATCTAAGCCTGGGCTCCCATACTCTCAGACTCAATTTCACCTTGCACTAGCCACACATTTCCACTTCTGCCCTTACACTGACACCAGTACATATGTAGCTGCATGGTATGACCAGGATAAAAACTCCTACACCTCATACCCCTAGCTACCCTTCCGTTGTATCAGCTGTCTGAACTGTTCGCCACTCAGTTGTATGATTGCCAGCATGCATGTAAGAGGAAGAACAAGATTGCATGGCTGGGATAGTAGCACCATGGTAGTGTGGAGTTAGATTGGCTTAAACTACTATGCAGCTGCAATCTATAAATGAAGTTGCATGCTATAGATGAGCTGATTTAATGGCTTACCATTGCTAAAAGGGTCTTCCTAACCCACACATTCTTCTCTTCCCCTGCCCAATGCTCTGATTATACTATATGAAAACTTAACTAATTAATTGGTCCCCTCCACCACAAACACTGTCCACTTTATTTCTGGAATTACTTCTCCACAGGTTTAGTCAGTAGGTTCAGGTGATGGATAAGACACTAGACTTAGTAGCATGAAAGTAGGAGGGGATCTCTACGTAGTGGTATCAGTGAACTATTGAGGCATTTTATGCAGCTTCACCCTGTGAGTCTAGATCTTCCAAAGACTTCAGAGAATAACATGGCCAACACATTAAAAAAAAAGAAAAACAAAACCTAGCCTCTTAATTTTATAAACTGAGGTAAATAAATCCATAGATAATCACCTCAGCAAAACCCATGAATTTTAGAAAAGAGAGAATCACATCCTCCATTAAAGCGAGAGGAAGGGGTTTGATTTTCATCTAGAAACTGTGCCACATAGTTCAGGTGCCTGAATTTACATTTTGGATGCATTTGTTCTGTTAGGTCTAAGGAGACTGGTCGCCCATCTTCTATGGAAGACCCAATGGAATCTGGATGTCTAACTTTCAGGCTCCTTTGAAAATCTCGGCTCAAGATGTCTACCTTAATGCGCTCATATTTGAAAATGCTGTGATAGGCATACACTCAGAGATAGTGAGAATTTCATTATTGTGTAATGAACGGTTAATGGACAAGCTACAGAGCAGAAGCTTTTCACACAAACCTACTCACAAAAATGGCAAAAACTTTCTACACTGCCTAGAAGAAATCTAATCTTGCAGTAGAAGCAGCAGAGTAGGATGGAAGCAGGAAGATGAGACCTAAAAAGAGTCAGTGGTGGTTTACTGATTTGAAGTCAAGATCCAGAATCAAAAGAAGTGCTTATGTTTTCCAAGGGTTAGAATTATTTCTATAGCTCTGACCCAGAGACTTGTGGATGAATCTAGGAAAAAACACACACTTATGTGCTCTTGCAAAGTAATGAATAAAGCAAGGCCATCTGAAACTTGTATCAATAAAACATTGTCTCACACCACATAATCACATATTTGATATAAGTGTAATGTAGGAGAGTTTTTTTAGGCATGAGTTTGCAACAAAGTTGCACTACTCATAAGTGTCCATATGCATGTGAAAATGAAGGAAACTAAACAAAATAAAAAAGCCTAAAGCAAAACTAAAGAATAGGAAACAATTCTGCTGAAATATGATGAGTTCTGAAACTCTGCATTCATTTTAAACAATTGGCAATTTTGGCTGTCACTAAAGAATATCACAAAGTATTGTTCTTAAATTTTAAAAGGCTTTCCCAAATTCAAAAGTACTTTTAGAAATAAATTCCACTGGGTTTAGTACTTCGTGCAGATTGACAGAAGAGCTACTTGTCCTTCCCATCTTATTTTAGTCTTGATTAATCTTCCTGTGTCAATGACACTTCATGGGAAAAATCACAGAATAAATAACAATGACCTAGTAATAAAAGACTTCACAGAATAATAAATGACATTTAGGCCCCTTTATTCTAATTCATTAAAATAACAGTTTCTTTACACATTTCCACATTATTTACATATGCAGTTGGGGATAAAAAAATGGCAGCCTCCATTCAAACACACAAGTAAATGTAAAATGCATTTTAAATTTAAAAGAAAAAGCTTATTTCCTTAAAAAGAAAGTTCTTTCCCTACACAAGAGAATACATAGTGATGTCGTGCTGAGGTTTCTGGAGCAACCACATGAACTAGGACCAGATTCTGATCTCCTTGTTAACACCAATAGCAGGCTAATCCTGGAGGTCGTCAGCATGTCTAATTTACCTAATACTGAATCAGCCCAAGACATCTTCAGTGCACAAGAAAACTGATTTTGTTAGATGCAAAAGAGGAGGGCAGAGGGGAGGAAAAACGGGGCTGAGAAAAAACAATGGTATCTAAGAGACCTTTGTATGAGAGAGCTGGGAGAGGGAGTACTGTGACTTTGGGGGACCTGAAAAAGGCTGACAGGGCTTGGGAGAGGAGAAGGTGCCTCTCCACCTCCTCATACCCATCTCCCTCAGAACACACACTCCCTTGCAGTACAAGATCCCCTACCCTCACTCCATATCTTGCCTGTTCTGCAAGAAGCACGTTGCTGGCAAATCCTGCTTACCCACCTGGATCTCCTGGGTCACTGGGAAGGAGGAGAGGAAGAAGGAAAGGCCTAGAGATGGTCCCTGTTCCTAGAGGGGCAGTGCTGGATAAAGATATGGGATGCAGTAGGTCAAGGCAGAGAACTATTGGAAAGCAGGACTTTCCTCCCTGTTGCTCCTTTCCTCTACCAGTAGCTCCTATTTTCCATCAACCATGCCATGACCATGTCCTGGGCAACAACAGCCACAGTAGAGAGCTGTGCTGCACTGGCTGGAAGAGCCCATTCCAGCTCCTCCTCCATAGCTTCACACTCCAAGCAACTGCCCACCTCTACGCTTACACCAGAGAACATGAAGATGTGAGCCTCCTCTCTGAACTCGGGGGACTGCAGGAGGAAAGAACTTGTGCCACCCCAGATGACCCAGCCTTTGCGTGGCTCATAGCAACATCCTGAGGAAACAAGACCTATCTATAAGGAACCAAACAGCTTTAGGGCTTGTAGACAATTCAGTCCTGGAAAGGACATAGGAGGTCATTATAATGGAAAAAGAATAAAAGAAAGGAAATGAAAGCATGTTGATATGTCTGGTAGAAGAGAAATAAAAGAGGCAAATTAACTAGAGCCCCAGCATATTGTGGCACATCTCTAAATCAACAGTCTTGGAATGAAAAATCTGTAATCATATATCTTTACCAACTTCTTGGCAAGCAAAAGAATTATCACCTGCTTTGGTTCTTACAGTTTACAAATTAAAACATGTTTAAAGTGTGCCTTCATGTGTAATTTTTTAATGGAGCAACAGCTGGTACAAAATAGTTTCCCCTAAGGCCTGAGGGATAACATCCATTTTTCAACATTCCTTCCCCAACTATCCTAATAAAAGTCTGATCCTCCTAAACATGGCACTTAAATCTAACGTTGAAAGGACTTGTTCAGAAGATCAGGGCTATCCTAGGATCATTAAATAATTAGTGTTAACAGGAATTTAATGAAGGTGACAGAAGATTCACTGGAAGGAGTGATGAAACCCAAGAAAAGGTAGTAAAAAAACCATAAAAAGAGATCAAAAATATTTGGAAACATGGGCCCAACAGGAAAATCAGAATAGGTATGGGAAAAATGTGAGAAAATGCATCTGGGGAAAATAACCCAAATTGAACATCTTATTGGCGCAAGAAACCTGAGGATGTAGTGAGGATGAAAAGAGAGATTTGAGACAACACAAAATATTGTAGCTACACATTCCTCTTTTACCATTACTGCTAATTTTTTCCCAAGAGGACTAAGCTGTGAATACACAGTTATTTCATTAGAGTCTGCTTTTCACTCCCCCATTTTTTAAGCAAACAAAAATGTCTTATACTGCCTGTTTTAGTAGACACTATTAGAACTTCAGAAAAGGAGTCTGCTCCTATAATTTGCAAGGTGGAAGACAAGGTGAAAACATCAAATTAATCAGATCACAACAAATTTTGAAAACATAGTAGAGAAGATTGAGTTAAACCATGATTAAGTTAGGAGAGAATGGGATGTATCTGTAAACATATTTAATGTCACCAAGTCTGCTTGCTATTTAATTCTGTCTTACCCAATCTACCTTCCTTATTACTTTATCTTAACTCATTGATAATCCACAGGGTATCTTAAAGTCTTTCCTTAAGGGTTCAATAAAATTTTTTTTAAAGTCATCCAATAGCGAAAGGAGGAACGAGACTTTGGGAATTAAAGTTCGCAAAAAAAGTTTGCAAACGTTTTACAGAGCACAGTATTTTAACTTAAAATTGTAACTTACCAAACGTTTCTAATGAAGACAGACACCTAAGTTCCTCCCTGTTGCACTGAAACAGTATAACAGCATGACTATTTGAACAACAACAAGACCTCCACTTGTTGGCATTTCAGTTAGTGTGGACTTTCTGTCCATTTATTCTTCTGAGTTCTGCTCTAAATTCTAAGATTTCATCTTTTATAATTGCATTTCTATTTCAGTTTACCAACAGGATTGTTGGTAAAATGAGGATAAATCTCTTCCACCCAGAAAACCTAAAGCAGCAACATCCTGGGTCCTAGAAATACAATTTCTGAAGATTCACGGGAGGCCAATAGTTTCTACTCCCCACATCATTAATTAGAGTCCCTCAGTATTTCTTCACCAGTTCCTTCACAAGTAGAAGAGGGTATGGATTCTCCCACCTCTACCGCTGCTTTATTGATGGCTATATCCCTTATTACACAACCTGAAAAACAAACAAATGCACAACCTGTTTGATTGGGTTACACTAACATGCATCTGTGGCATGACACGTTGAGTGCTTACTCATGGTATTTCCAAGGCTCTGTCTGTTTTCATGGTTCTGGTCTGGGTTTGTTTCTTTTCTTTCCCTCTCCCATTTAGTTATCAGTTGCTCAATTGCTTTTCAACACAATTATCTATTTTACAGTTAGTACCCAATGCTACCCATTATTTTTGTGGATTTCACATGTACAAACACAAATCCTGTAAGTCTGTACAGCTGCCAGCTGCAAATATGCATGCAAGCCTTAGGGAGTCTGCTTTCTCAGACTGCCATTGCCAAGATATTTACAAATAAATGGACTAAATTAATCTCTCGTGTGACTCTTTTGAAGCAAAAGATTTGGCCCAGTGTGTTTAAAGAAAGTAATTTTACTGAAAATTTTATAGTCAAGAGTCCACAAAAATTACACTGAAGGCATTTATTTCAATATAATTCTCACAATGTACTTCTCAGCTCTTCAACTTTTATGGTTGTTTTCCTCCCTGTTTTGGTTCCATAACTTCCCTTTCTAAAGAAATTCATAATAATAAATAACTTAACCCCATCTAGTCTTAAAACTGTTAACCCTTCTGAACTTCTTCCTTGTCCCTTTCCTTCTTGCTCTGTGAAGTGATCCTGTGCACTCCACTTTTATTTCTTTCTGGCCTAACCTGATCAAACATAATTTTCCATTTTCCAACATAGTTTTCAACACTTGTAAAGACTTCACCACCACTGAAACATGGTGCTGGTATCTGTCTTACAGACAAATTTATCCTCATCTTTATGAATCTAATGGATAAAAGGTGAACAAAACCTGATCTAACTTGCATTTCTGCTGAAGTACCAAGAGCTGACAGAAGATGATACAGTGCATGGCTTTTTGCTTAAGATGTCAGGTCAAGAGACACATCCATTTTGAGCATTGTTCTTCAAGAAAGAGCTGGATCAACTAGAAAATATCGAGAAGGGAACAAGAATAAGCAGACATCTAGAAAATGATTTAAGAACAAAGACTGAAAGAGCAGAGGCTAGTTCATCTTAAAAAAAAAAGGGTGACAGAGAGATATGATATTATGTTGAATTTTGCTGAAAAGAGGACAGAAGTAATCTCTTCTCCATATCTTTGAAAGAAAGAACAAGAAAAAAATGAACATTTAGCAAGGAGATTTAAGTTAGACACTAGGAAAAGCTTATTAGCAGTATGGATAGATAAGCATTAGAATAGATTGCCTAGGAAGGAAGTGAAATTTCCACTGCTGGATTTGTTTAAGAACAAATTACACAAACATCTTTTCATAATGATTTAAGTAGAGTTGATCCTACCATGCACAAGGGATGGCCCCTCAAGGTCCATTCCAGCCGTATTTTTATGATTCTATGTTCGTAATTCTTCAACTTGTGCTGTGTCTGGCACTCCTTCACTTGTCATAAACAAAGGATTCTTGCTGATCCCACAGTTCCTGTCCACAAACTTTTACCACTTCAGAGCTCTTCATCACAGGACCTCACAAACCTATAGATTCTTTCACAGCATTTTGCTAATATTGAGCTAAACCTTAGGATTTTGTACTGCAAGTGATGAACTTGAAATTCAGTAAAATCTGGTGGGTTCATCAAGTATGCTGCAGAGCCAAGAGTTTGCTCTCCAGCCTCTCAGTTTGTACTGTAATTAGTACAAAATTGCTGTTCTCCCAGGGAGCAGTATGACATTCCACATAGGACAAGCAGTAATTTCTGATGTGCTGATGCACTTGGTTTGCATCACAACTTACAAACTGTGAGTACTGGGCTATACTGTGAGCATCACCCATGTCATAACTGGATAGAGAGTAGCAAAAAAGCTGAGAAACCAGAGGCAAAATAGGGGAGATGATTGTAGTCAAGTCATCAGTGGAAGAATACTTGGGAGGTCTCCCTTATGCTAAAGACACTGCTAAAGGCTGCATTTTGGGATAGTGATGGAAGAAGAGGAATACTGGAGTCTGCTGACCGTTCTCAGGGTTACTTTTTCATTTTATCCAATGATTCTTATCTGAGGAGTAGACAAAAGTGGAGTAACATTATCACCATGCTACATCATGAAGCTGATGATATCTACTTGCTTTTCTTCAAGGTTATTTGCACTCTGTATCCTGTTTAAGCTGAGCTCAAGTAGCAGTGCTGGAAGCTTGTGTGTGGTCTGTTGTTTAAGGAAGTGTGCTGGAACATGAAGAGATGGATTTGAATCCTCCCATCAAACCAAGGTAGGCCTACAACTCACCTTCCAGGAACCTGACCACATTTTATTAAGTCAATGAAGAAAGCAAGGCACACTGAATTGTTCTATACAGGCACTCAGCTCACCATTAACAGTAAAAGAGAATCTAATTGCTGCAATTCTGAATTACTGAATATGACTCTGTTCTAGAGTCACATCAGCATCTATTGCTAGGGGGTATGTAATGGAAGGTCCAAAGCCTACCTGTTCTTAGTATGATATTTACAGCTAGTAACTGCACTCTTTTTAGTCAGAGTTAGAAATTAATCCTCTGGTGAGAGTCAGCAATTTAAACAGACTATAGGCCATGACATGTGAAACAATGCCTAAGAACAGAACTAAAAACAAATCTAGGGACATTATAAATACTAATAAACAAGTATGTCTCACTTTTCGGTCAACTCAGGTACAGGTAGAAGCCCCATGGGCTCATTGCAAAGCACTTAAACATTGTTCTCAAGAAACCAACCCCATTTGTTTTTTGCAACAGCTCTGTGGGTGATTACCTAGAGCTCAGGATGTTGTATGTAAGGCATCATAGATGCAGCACAGACCTGGATGCAAATATTATTTATGTTACCCTGACATGTTACAACCATCGTCACAGAGAATTTTTGTTATACATAATGAAGTAGCATCTATATGACAAAGTATTTATTCTGTATCATTCTGTTACTGCATTCTGTACAATGGCATATGGGCATTCTCGGCAAAGAATGATCTGCTGCTATCTTATAATCCTTTTCAACATTAATTATTAAATTTAGAGTGCTGACCAGTAAGATATAGGTGATGATTTCTTTTAATGATACATTAGTACTCAAAACTGTATCAGTTATAGTCATTTAGAAACACATAGTTATGAACTGCATTGGGTTGGAGAACACTCATGAGAAATCTAAATATCAATGCATATCTTCAGATATAGAATAATTTATACAGTAACTTAGCACAGGGAGAGGAAACTTACTTCTTCTTCCTCCAGTCCAGTTAGATCCCAGAAGTAACTCAATCTCATCTGCAAACGCTTCCATTGTTCAAGGAACATAGTAGCTTTAAAAAAAAAAAAAAAAAAAATTAAAATTATAAATCCAATGCACTATGGTGAATGTTCGTGTTATTTATAAACCTCAACTGATTATGCTAGGTCCTTTATAAATAAGCACTAAGAAACAGACCCAGGCCCAATTTTAAAGAAAGAACACAAGCAAAGCATGGAAACAATAATTACTGTCTTTTTACAAATAAAATACAGAAAGATACAACATGGATTGCCTAAAGGCACTGGTAAGTTCTTGTCAGAGAATGGAACTGAACTCATATCTGCTGATATCCATCCCAAGAACATAATCTCTCAATTTACCATGAGTCATTCTATAATTCACGAGTACAAAGCATATAATGAAACAAAATCTAGGTCTAAATATTAATCTATAACACTCTAACTGGCCAAACAGATTTTGCTGTTTCAGTGTTTCTAATCAGTCAGAAACATGTGAAGAACATAGGTGTAGCCTGCTACTGAAATAAATAATTGATACCTATGTGTAAACTAAGACCCTCAGTAATACGTAGAAAATAATGTTCTTTTGAAATATATTATACTGGTACAGTTGACTGTTTTTGTCCTGCATAGACGTGCTGATTTTGTTCTAAAGGACTGGCCAGTAGTTCAGTCTCTTGCTTTTCCTTTTTCATTAATAAGAAGGAACAGATGTTGTACTGTTGTCTCATATTTACAGTCTCCTGACCTTCCTCTCATAATTGCTCTTTCCTCTAGATAGCCCTTTGCCTAGCTGCTCATGATTTATGGACTTACGGATTTATTAGAAATAGCACTTCTTACTCTTGACTTGTGGACACCTATTTTTGGATGACTATATCAATACTAAACCAGTATATACCAACTAAAAACACCCACTATACCAATAAAAGCTATACCTATAAACAACTGTGGGCACTGTTTTCCATTTTCTTATGCTTCACTTCACCTTTTCAGTTGGTGAAAAGAGGATTGTAAAAACATTGTTAAATTACAGCAGTATTTACATCACTTTGAACATCTTGTAGATAGCTCCACAAGACACACAACAGTGGAGAATTAGATCCAGCTTCCTTTGACTGCATCTACACTTGGTGTAAGCTGTAAGATAACACTGGGAAAAGTTACACTACTATTAAAATAACCTGACTCTTACAAGAGAGAATCTATTCCAACAGTTAGCTGCAAATATTTTCTGCACAGGTATCCTCCCATAAAGTAAGAAATAAATATCATTTAAACACAGGACTGGCAGTACACTGAAAGTAAATCCAGACCTTAAGCAATTAAGTTGCTATCTCTTTTCCTTCCTTACAGAGAAGAGGACATATAAAAGCTATATTTAGCATGTTTTGAAAACTCAAGCGTTTTTAGATATCCTAAATACAAAAACACTTGGTTATTTTATAGGGTGCTATGACCCATTCCATGACTTTTTTCCTGTTATTCAAAAAGTCAGTTCCACACTTAGGTCTGTAAGAACTTATTTGGCTAGATGCAGTAGCTGTTCTGAAATCAGCAAGTTTGCACTGACTTACACTAGCAGAAAAACAATCCCATTATATTCAACTGTTCTTCTAATAAACACATCTAACAGCTGAAATTCAGCATCCCAGAACACTAATGACATTAAGCACAATTAGCCAGGCATTACTCCTTATTTTGTGAATATGGCCATTTGCAGACAGTATTGCTGGAATCACAAAGATACTTGATGAGGCATCAAGATCAGCTAGCAAAAGCATGATTCCTTTCAAGATATTAACCATGTAAGTCATCTGCCTTTTACAGAATGGGAGAAGGCAAGCAGGATGAAAGACTTCTTGTGCCCAACACCGTCATGAAATGAAGCCAGCTCAAATTACCATACTTCGCTCTTTTAAGCATACAATTATAAGTCATGAGACATGCCAGTTTCCACATCACTATACTATATCCTACAAAAAAGCATTCAGGCAACATTTACTCAAGATACTGTGAGGCAAGCTGATTAGGTGTGGGAATGAGAGCTATAATTCAGCAGAATGAGGTCTAGATATAACCAGTACAGTCTCCTAGTAGTAAGGCAGCAAAATTTGGTGTAATCTAATACTTAATAGGCAAGCTGGGCAGAGTTAGTAAAGGATACTTTATTTCACTTTGCTGTTCTTTGTATATGACGGTTGTATTTTCTTGCGCTGACAAGCTCAGTTATCATGGTCCCAAGAACAGACTTTTCCAATCTGTGGGAAATATTTTTTGGAGGGGGGCTACAGCTCAGAAAGAATTTTGTTATTTTTACATGCCTGTTTTTAAAAGCAATGTATATGGAACCTTTTGTTCCTTTCTGTTCCTTTACAGATTCTACTAATTTATCATAGTGCAAGGGTATACCAACATTTTGCTTTGCACATTGCATTGCTGATACTAAAATATAATTGTTTTGGATGAGTCTGCATGGAAATGATCATTT
Organism: Gymnogyps californianus; assembly: GCF_018139145.2. Classification (NCBI taxonomy): domain Eukaryota; kingdom Metazoa; phylum Chordata; class Aves; order Accipitriformes; family Cathartidae; genus Gymnogyps; species Gymnogyps californianus. Next base: position 136,592,668 of record NC_059471.1, read on the forward strand.
GCATGGATGCAAGTTTACACTACAGATTCCCTGTCAGGAAAATACTATTTACCTATAAAAGAGTAAATGAATTGTCATTCATACACATGCTGTCCAAACAGCTATGCTGAAACTTGGACAAACCATTGTATTGCATGCTTCATGGCAGCAGGTAAACTGTGACACCTTATCTGCCAGTCTACTCTGTAATCGGTAGCAATCTGAAGTAGGAAAATAAGTCATTGTGAGAGTCCATAAATTCATCATCTTTTGCCATTTCTCTCAGTCATAGTGCTTACATATTCTCTAACTTCCGCTGAAGGGTTTCCAGGAACTGGTAAACAAAAACTTCTTACTTCCATGATCTGTTCCGTCTGCAAGTTCCTTAAAAACCCTATGCTATCCATACTCAACACCAAGCTACCAATCAGTCATTTCTAAAACAAGCTGTAAAATTTTAATAGGGTTGCAAAGTACAACACACTGATTGCTGAGGGATGGCTATAATACAATAATATATTTGCTCAATTTCATATTAAGAATGAAAATTTCATTTTGTGAACAATGAATAGGGAAATAAAAAATCACTTTACAGTAGCAATAACACCCTTAACTTTCACAATAAACAAGATCTAGAGTGAATGAGGGCATAACACCAGCAATAATACATGCAAGCACAGTACACACAGTTTTCAGGGCAGAGGTGAGGCCAGAAACAATAAGAATAACACTACAATGGATTCATTAGTGTTTATGAAGTGTTTTGATATCCTCAGTGAGGCAGGGTATATTTGCCATTAAAGAAAACCAAGCTTGTTTAAATGGAGTACTTTAGAACATATTATAATTAAAACGATAATAGCCCCATTGTTCTTGGAATCCCATAAAGTTTTGATAAAATTATGTGACTAAATTGTCCCACATGGAAGTGCACTCTGTGCTTAAATTAAACCCTTTCAGCTGCCTGCACCATACCAATCCCCAAATACATTCTGGCCCCAAATTCAGAAGGTGTTAAAGGGACTTGCCATGTCAATAGAAAATGAAGAAAAATGAAGAAAAACATGAAAAATATTAGAAGTGCCATTAAACAAGGCAGTAGAGGGAGAAAGGACACATTTTTCTTCCCTGAACTACCCAAGTCCTCTCCATTTATTCCAAAGCTTGCTGTTGACAGCGGAAAGCCTTGTAATATTGCTTTCTCCAGTCTCAGCACAGACAGCCCCTCACTGGCCTTCTGAGGCTTGCCAGCTTCATAAAGCCATAAGTATCACATTCAATCTAATAGCACTTTATTATATGTAAGGCTACTATATGTTCTACTACTGTGCATCGCAGCTTTCATTTCTGTCAAGAGTCCAAACACTGTTAACATGCAAAGCAATACTCACCCCAGAGAGCCATAAAGATGGAGAAGAAGACTGTGGCGGGGTTATCAAATAAGTGGCTAGCTTGAGCAGTAGCACAAGCAGAGCTGAGGTTCCAGTAATCACAGAACTTGTCACACAGGGGGCACATGGTGAAGGCATTGTGTTGGTCGCACATTTCTTTACTATGAATGACAAGTGCACAAATTCTTAGCGTATTACGACTCAGAAAAGGGGGATGTGCAGTAGTGATATGAAGCAGCACATCATAGCTATTACAAGCTGTTTGCAACATATGTAGCTTGCACTTGCAGAGAACAGAAGCTGTGTGTTTCTTCAAGGCACATTGCCATGTGCTGGAATATTAAAATACTTATAGGCACCTTACCAACAGAAAAACAATGCAATACAGCAACCAATCTAATCACTACACTGTATTAGTGAATTAGTGAAGACTGCATCATTGAAGACTGAGGTTAACCACACTAAAAGAAAACAATTAAAACAGTCAAAGTAGAATTCGCCATGTCTACAGTCAGTTACATGATTTGATACAGATCAGATTTAAATTCATGAAAAAGAATTCTGAAGTGGCCATAAAGGAAATTCTGTGCCCTTGACAAAACACACATTTTTAACACGGTGGCACAAAAATCCACGTCAAATACCATGCTACTTTGTGTATCAGGACTGGCCATGTAAGTCTACATAAAAGCCAGAACCAGCACCCAGGCATGTTGGTTGTTCTGTGTCACAGACAGAATAAATTTGCAACACCATTTGCAAGATATGCTAGGTTTTGGTATAAACTGACATACGTGTACTGAATTTAAAAGACTTACACCAGCCAAGAGTCTCATTCTTAGCAAGGATGTTGTATTTCACATTTACTTTGAGATTCACTTCTACCCTGCATTTTATTTGTGAAGTATTTACAAAAGCAATGGTTGTTTTCCCAGCATAGGGCTTTAACACCAATTCTCATCTGTACCACCATCTGCTATAAAGTTTTGGCTAAGTTCTTCAAGTATGAGCAGTTACTTTAGGCACCCATTCTCATATGTTTTAAGGGTGTTCAGATATTGTGTGCACAGTGGTTTCAGAAAATCAGACACCTTTACATTTCAGGGTTCTCAAGTTTGAATGCTGAATATGGATGTGGTATTCTTGGTCTCCATAGCTCCTTGTTTTTCTAGTAGCGAGTGCTAATCTAATTTTAAAAAATAAAAAAAAAAAGGAAAAAGCCCCCTCCCGCCTAGAAGTAAATCTTATAAAAACTAGAAAGCTTCCACTTCTGCCTCATATATTCAGATGTTAAGTTGTATTTCCTTTCCCTCATTTTACAGCATTTGGTCAGCTGTAACTGTAACTGAACTGAAATGTGAGATACGAGACTTTCTTACAGAGTTTAAAATCTTTACTTTAAAGTTGTTATTTTAATTCTTAGTCTTATTTGCTATGTATTGACTTAGTTTCTAAAAATCTTTAAAAAATCATTATCACTGTCTCTTTAACAAGCCAAACCCTACTTGACACTGCTGACTATGCTTTCAATTTTTTTCATAAGGTTTGTATGTGAAAGACCTTCATACCTGCACAGTCTTACTCAGGTGAACTGAGTAGTGCAAAGCTCAAGTGTCCTTGCCAGGATTGTGAGCTAAAGAAAGACTTGCAACATTGCTTCATTGATAGCTGGCATATTGTGATTATGATTGTTCCTATATCGACCATCATTAAATAGCATTTTTTCTATGACTTCAAATGAAAAAAAGAACTATTCAAACTGTAGTATGAATATGTTTAATATTATATCATTTGAAAGGCATACAGCTGTTTCCAGCTATCATATCGTTAAAGTAATGCTCTCTTCTATTTCAAAAGGCAGTAGAGGGTGCTGCAGATACATTTTAGCCATAAATCTCACTTAAGTTTAAATGTTAGCACAAGCTTTCCCACAGACAAGCACAGCCCATCAAGATTCATTCAGATCAAGCTAAGAAAACAAACCCTGACTGTGATGTGTTGTTATTCATCATTTACCTATCAGCAATAATGTCCTACCGCAGTGATCCACTTTAAAAGTTGCCAATTCATTTGAGAGAATGCAGGAACTGCCACGAGTGTGACCAGCAGTACTAGTAATCCAGTATCCTGTCTCCACCAGAAGTCAGACACAGACAACACAGAGGAAGCGTCCTTTTTTTCATGGAGAAGCAGACATTAACATCACTGTGTCAATTTGGCAGGTTTTGTTTAGTATAACACCCTCAGGACACACAGCACAAAACTCAACATTTTTTTGTAACTGTCAAGAAGGATACTGTGAATACCAAATATACTAAATCTGCTAACTATTGTTCATATTCCTTGTGCAAATAGCCTGATTTTACTAAGAAGAACAAAGTAATCCAAGAGTACTGGGCAGTGTATCATCATTAACTTCAGTGAGTTCTGCACAATGTCTTTCTGGGTGAGCGTAGAGATTTGTGCATTCATAAAAAGCAAATCGATGTCATAAAAAAGAACTTAGAATAATGCAGTAGACTCACTGAACATTTCTGTTTCAGGAGCTGCAACACTGAACAGCCAAATAAATGTGTGTCATTCAAATGTCTTATCCAGTCAATGCATGTGTATTTCTAATGCTCAGAGGGTTGTTAATGATACATCACTGCTCTTCAAATATCTTAAAAGCAATTATTCTCACTAAGGATTACTAACAAAAATCACAGTCTTATAATTTTCAAGTAACAAATTATTGATCACAGAGAAGCTTACCTAGGAATGTCACTCTCAATGGTTATACATCCATAAAGAAATACAATAATCCCGACTACTGAAGCTGGAATGAGGAATTCTGTATATAAACCCAGCCATGCAAAATAAAGTCCTATCTTTTCTCCAAAATACTTTCTGAAAGAGAAGAGAGGAAAAAAAACCCAGCATGTGTCAAGGTTATAATTTTCAAATGTGTTTTACAGCTTCTTAACAATCCCTGAAAGTTAAAATACTAATTGTCAAAGACATGGATGAAAAACCTGAGTATCTTGAAGTCAGTATCACCAAATGAAGGGGGTGATCTGGGCAGTTTGGGATTCTCCATTCTGAGAAGTTAAAGACGGTTCTGTATCATTATAATACATACTTAATATCTGCTCAGGGAAGATTGCGGCTTTTGCATCTCTTAAATGAAGTCAGTGAAATATCCCTCACTTCCATCAAGAGTAGCAGAATTTCAACCAAATGTTTAGCAGAAAACACTGGAAAGGATTCAGCTCCTCAGAAGAGTATCTAGATATGCCATAATTCTTTGCCTCTGTAGTCCTCCTGGATTCAATTGGTGGGAGTCATGGAAATGACATCTGTGGGAACATACTGACAACATCCTCTGATATCTTAAAAGACTAGTAATCTTGAATTGCTGTTAAAGAAGGAAGGTTTAATTGCACACTTAGCACTGCCTTTTCAGAAAGAATAAATAATTTTGACAAATTAATGGTCTCTGGACAGCTGGTTTGAAAAAACAGTTTTTGCTCCGAGGAACAGTTCACTGTAGATGTTGATAAATATGTGCTAGTACTCAGCCCAACATCTTCATGAATCACACTGCAAGAAGTAAACTAAACATAGACGAAACTCACAGATCATTCCGAAGTACTGTTAGGAGTAATTACAAATATTGCAAACCACCAAGAGCTTCAGAGAGCTCAAGAACTAACCATCACTAAAATGAGACTAAATTTAGATAAAAAGCAACACGGTTAGAAACATTTCACAAGCCAGAGAATAAGATAGAGGAATGCTGGACAGAAAGCAGCTATACAGAGAGCACTCAGGGCATGACATTGCATTTGAATCAGTGAGACATACATTCACGCTGTGCTGGTAGAAAGAACAAAAAGAATTTCAAGATAACATGTCTAACAAAAGAAAGACAAGACTTGGTCCTCATGAAGGCTGAGCACAATCCCACTTTGAGATTGATTCTGAACTCACTCATACTAGGAAAGTTTTACCCAAGCTTAGCACCCCAGATTTAAATTATTCCTAGTGAAAATGGTTAAACGAGATTTTTGGAGGCCCAGGATTTCTTGTAACAGATATAATTATATTCTGACAGAATTTAATGACAAACCTCCATGTCTGTAGAGTTCAGCTCAAGTCCATTCAGCAGCATAAGCAAAACTGAAATTTTCTACTCCAGAAGCTAGACCGCAGGGCCAGGCTGTTCCTGCCACAGGAGAGGCAGGGGCAGGAGTGCAACCAAGGCAGAGCGCCATGGTACAACGAGACAAGCCTCCACAGTCGCTTCCAGCTCAGATGAAAGGAGTAAGGGTAGCAACAGTGGGTTTTTTTATTACTACAGTTCCTGCTGTTGTTCTCACATCATCACAGCTGCAGTTAACTTCACATTCCTAGGCTCTCACCTAGGAAAGCGGGCAGTGCGGTCATGCCTAGTTCAGTGTTGCCTTACATGAGTGCCTACATTTGCTTATGTTTAACCAACCTCGCTTAGCCTTTAGGACGAGTACATGCAACCATAAAAGGGAAAACAGAACAAAAGCAGTTTAAGGTGATACACAGACAACATTATCTTCAGTATAAGGGGATGCCATAACTTGGAGAACCAGCACAAAAGCAAGGGAAATTTCAGGAATCTTCTGGGAAAGGAGTACAGCCCCTACACCTGACATTTGCAAGGCTATCATAAGCAACAGACTGTGTAAAGTATCAAACAACATGAGTGAAATCATGACAGAGTGACTCGAATGGCAATAGCTTAATTAATTAGCTGTGTAATTCTCTTTTGTTTCAGAAAGACAACTTGCACAAGTCAGAATGGGAATAGTGTTTGCAGTAACCAGTCTTTAAACAACATATATCAGCTTAGTAACTCTACATTCACACCACAGCGTAGTTTTTAAGCACCTTGGGGCAACGGATTATCACATTTGCACAGAATATAAGGAAATATGATGCTATATGATATAGTATAGTTTATAAAATGATAAACGTAAATATTTATGTTGCAAATATAATCTAAATACTGTGGGACTACCCTGTAACCTGGCACATGCCAGATAATTTTGCAGGTAATTTTTAGGAAGTAGTTTTTCCTTATTTTCACATTTGTTGTTCTTTAATATTTTTTTTAATATGAAGTGAGGGAGGAAATACTTGATTAAAATATAGAAATAATCAGATGTCCTATAGCTTTTCTTCAAGCCTCCTGTGTGAGTCAACATACAGCAGCAATGGCCTTGGACAGAGGGAGGCTCAATTTGCTCTCAAGTTTCCTCCTGATTGGGAAGTGACATACCTTGCATTTGACAGTACGGCAAACATCATTGAACACATCCTAACAACATGGAACAAGAAGGAAGAGAGAGGAATTATTCTAATTATCTGTCTTCTTACTCCTTCCTTATTTGTAGAGTTGGGCAACATGCATAGCTAGTACAGTGCTCCAAATAGGTCAAAGCAGACATGAAAAATAGTCCACAATCTGAGCTGTTCTAAACTGTCTATTGTTTTGACAAAAGGCCACAAATTAGCACAGAAAGTGTTCAAATCCCAGAAGCATTGAAGAGCAGCTGACCAGGGTCAATGCAGTTGAAGCTTATGGCTCATGAGGCTTCCTCTAGAATTTTTAAGCCTTCCAGTGATAAATGCGATCTGTAACCTATAAAGCAAAGGGTTGCTATTTGCATCTATGCCAAGAGGAAGTGAGAAGAGCTCAACAGTGTCCTGGCAGTATGGAAAAAAGCAGTTGCCAAGAAGAAAACTGCACAATGTTCTGTGGCTTAACTGTTTTGAAAAAGAAAAATAATTAAGACTGCTGTGCCCAAGCTCAGTCCATCAATGTGCCAGAAAGTGAAATAATGTAAGGAGAAGCAATGACAGTGCTTGGATGCATGATGATAAATATAAATCTCAGTTTATCAAGCTAGAAAAACACAGCATGTGGACATTTTCCTTCCTTTTTTGACACGTCCCAAGAACTGTTCTCCCATTGCTCTGAATAGAAGTCAAGCCTCTGCAAACACCTGTGACCACCTGTGACAACATCTACTGCAGCCACAGCTGGATTCAGTGATTTTTGGCTCAGACCTTAAGAATATCATGAGGTGGGTTTCTTTCTAGTACCCATCTAAAAATCTCTTAAGAAAGGCACACCGGCATAGTTTTACAAGGTTTGAAATCATTCCACCCCTACTCAAGTCGAGAGTTTCATGTTAGCAAATTGCAATGCTATTTCACTTTGAAAGCAGGATGATGTTTTCTCAAATGGGGACATACTAGCCCCTCTGTATTTTCACACTAAAAGGAAAAAAATTAGAATGATTGTAGTGAATGAAGAGAAAAAAAATGTATTCTTCAAGGGTAGAGTAAGATGTACATCAAGAAAAGGATTTTTTACAAGTTTTTGTATATTTACACCAAGAACTTGGCATCTTCTCTCATTTACATTGGGATAAAGCCAGTCTTACTTTATTATACTCAAGGAATTACTCATGATTTATGCTGGCATGGAAAAAGAGGAGAATTGAGATGAGAGTTTTGCCCTACCTCAGTAGCTAACTCACATCCAGTTCACATCTATCCAGACAAAGCTAAGGACTAATCCTTTCCAAAGTACGCTCATGGATGGCCCACTGCAGAGTGCCGCAAAAAAAGCATGCCCTCTGCATTGCATGAGCTTTATTTCCACATTAGCTGTATTCTAATGTAGAGAAATGTCCCTTTATATACACATATGTAATGAGGACAGCAGTTCTCATCCAAAGCAAGGGGCAAATGGCTTTGATAATGAAGGTATACTGCTCCTGTCAGAAGCAGCAGCCAAGTATTTTGTTCTGTGTGTTAGGGTATACGGTGAAATTTTGTGCCTTTCACTTTGGAAGACTTTTTGAATGCTGGTAAAATGGCCACCTGCCAAACACTAAGTTCTCTTGAGTAAGAATCATGTCTTTAAGGAAAGATTTGGCCAAATCATCCATAACTCCTTCAGAAGCTGAACAAAAGTTGCACCTCAAGCAAATGATCAGAAACAGCATTAAAAAACTACAACAACCACCACTTGTAGAAAGTGTATTCTCTCTCATGGCAGAGTTAGAATAAGAAGTATTGAGGAGCATTGAGAAGGACGCAGTGAAAATGTTTACTCTGCTTTGCCCATGTAACACTTGAACCAGACATCTGCAATGCACTTCTGTCTGTCTGGTTGCCAAACCAACATCAAAAAGAGTAACTGATAATTAAACTCTATGCTTGCACGTTGGTCACAGTGCTTCCATGCCAAGTTGTGCAATTTACAAATAGACTAAGATTTGGGGAAGAGGGGAGAAAGAGAGAAGGAAAAAAACCCTTAGTTTTTGACTCTGTAAAAACAAGTGTGGGATACCTGGAATGCGAATAAAGCATGTGGTGTGTGACACACGCTGGAAAGAACTCTGGAGTCGTTCAGGAACAAAGTTAAAAAAGCAAGGAAAAGATGCTGTGGACACTGAGTCACCTAACTGGGAAATCTGTTCAAAACTCTTCAGTCTTTTAATTTCCACACTCCATTCTAGGCCAGCTGTTATTTCATGTTTGCCACAATTCATTCCGCCACCCCTATGGTGGTGGAATAGTTTCTATGCAATAGTTTCTATGCAAAACTAAACTGATTTACAGCTACTTATTGGGTAGGCTTCCCCCTGTGCAAACGGTCAAACAAGTCACTTACGCCTTCAAAATAAACATATTCACACAGATTGTGGACAAAATTCTGGTGTTTCTACTGTTGGGAGAAAGGACAAGCAGTCCTCTCAAAGTGTAGTTTCATGTCAGAACATCTCTGCTACCAGAGTCAGTTTAAAAACTTTCTTTCCCTCCCCAGGTGTGCGTCCTGTGCTTCCAGCCCAGGTGTGCATTCCCTTTCTGACCCACAGAAAGCCAGTTCACAGTGTAGGCCTATGAACAACTGCGACAGACCAGTGGAGAAAATGGCAACCTGTTGCAGGGGGTCAAGAACACAATTTTGTTCTGAGCTTTGGGCTGTGTCACCAGAAGAAAATCTACCATTAAACCAAAGGTAGAACAATGACTACCCTTACAAACACAGAACTAATTTCTAGCACATACAAAGTTCAGAGCACAGGAGATTCTTCCTTGTTTCTGAGATAATAGTTCCCACCAAACTGAAGTTTCCATCTCAAAACTGTAGACTTATTTCAGAAAGACTGCTGAAGTATAGAGAAAACCCCAGTCACTATAACAGAATCAGGAACAGGACATAACATCTCTGTATACCCCATCATTTCACTCCAGGTAGAGTTGCCTATGTTCAAACTTTTCTGAATTTGTAATTTTTTCTCCACTTGAAAATTTTCTCAGGGCAGGATTCAAGCATTTATTACAACCATCTGGGACACCTGGGTGGAATTACCGCTCAGCAGCAGCACTGAGGCTGCTGTGCATCCAGAGATCCTAGAGATTTCTACCATGTTTTTGCCCGATAGCATATACGCACATATTCTGTCCAGACAGTCCCAAGAAGAAACACATCAGTGCTAAATCCAGATATACAGAGAGTGCACCAAATGGAGCAATATGGAAGCCAAGAAAGGCTCCTGGCAGAAGACAACTCCCCTTGGAACAACTTGCCAAGAGGCTGAAAAACTTTTTTTATTAAAATTTTAAGAGGAGAAAAAAAAAACAACTACAGAACCTCAGCTAAATTGCAATGCAGCTGAGTCTGAGGCAGGAAATAAAAAGTCCATTAGAAAGGCCAACTGGTTCTGTGTACAGAAAACAAAGAAAGGACCCTCTGTCCAAGGTAAGAGCACATGGAGATAAAGATCAAGACTATCCAGTAGAGAGTGATTATAAGGGTGCTTGTGAAAATAGTTGATAAGCCCATGCAAGAACCCTAAATCAAACCCTAAATGCTGAAAGCTAGCTCTAACATTCATGTTTGTGTCCACATCTGCAAACATCCCTCATTCACTTTGGAACACTTGGTACCAGATCAGTAAGACCTGGAAACAAGTTCAGAGCCACAGCCTGGTTTTTGATTTCTATAAAAGACTTCATACCCTGTGCGTTTTCTCCAGCAAGTAATGCACTTGAGTCATCTGCAGTGCTTCTGACTAAGACCATTCACCAAAGACCAACAGAGAAACTACGAATCTGACCCTTTTTGCCTGAAAGTAGAATGAGGCAAGATGCCACAAGAGCCATTTAATCAAGCCCTTTTAGTTAAAGTTCTGGTTTGAAAACATTAGTTAACAAATATTTGCTGTGTCCTCCAATGGTACCTGAAGTCTGGAGCCAAATCTGCCTAAATTACAGATTATACCAGCCACAGATATATTTTCTTCCAAGGCACTGTGAAATATTACTTGTGATCCATTATAGGACAAAAAAACACTGTCAAAATATTGCAGCTCCTTAGAGAACAGAAATTTTGAAATTGACGTAGATGTAGAACTATGTTTTCCCCTAGTCTCTTGGCTCTTAAGAAATAAGTACTATTCAACACAGTGACAGGGTACTGTTTAGGGAGAAGGTGATGCGTGTGGAGGAAGGGAATATTCAAGTTCTCAAATTCTAATGTATTCCAAAACCTGGGAAAAATATCTAGAATAAAAAACACAGAATTTGTGTATTAACTGCAATTTAAAATAGCAAAACATCAAACCTTACCCTGTAAAGAAATAAAACCAGGTTAAGTCTCTCATTGAGCTTCATAGATTCACAAACCTTATTGCTTCCATTCCAAGAAATTGTTAGAATACAGCTGAAAGGGCATAGTTTGTGGTGACGGATTATAAACTGAAAAAAGCCTTTGTTTACTGACTGTAATACAAAGAACAATAGAAGCATAATGAGTAGACATGTAATGTGACTGAGACAGAAATTAAGGCTGACTACCTACCAATTGTATAAGCAAGCAACATGATTCTGGTTAGTCAGAAGCACTGTAACTGCATTCTCCCCTCTGTTATGGGAGAATACAAAGCTTCAGTGTTTCTACAGAGCATTTTTTGATTTGTGCATGGCCTTTGTAAAGTGTCCAGATCCCTATGGTTAAAGAGACCTTTTATCAGAGAGCTAGACACAAAGAGAATGTGATTTGCAGGAACATAAAAATAATAATGTACTCATACATAGCAATTTAGGTGCAGTAATAGCAGTCCTTAACCTTACATAGTGTTTGAAAGTATTAAGTGCCTGGTTACATTATTCTGTTGATGTTTGGATTTGCCTGTCATGTTCTTTGCCTACAAAAGTTCTACATGTCTCTGAGACTGCAGTAGCCACAGCACACCTTACTAAAGAGAGACATTTTCAGCAAGAGTAGCAATACAGTTTGTCCCGTCACTTTGAAGAACTCATGCATAAGACAACCTACGTACACACAGTGTCTCTCTTTAGCTTTCTTTACTTTATTCTCTAGCATACTTTAGCATTCAAAATTGTCAGTAAGCCTCCAAACCTGGCAAATTAAAAATCCACTGCAGGTAGCCTGGCTACCTGAGGCTGAGTCAATACTAATGTAAATCAATAGAGGTTACCTATGAGGAAAGAAGTACAGTTTCACTTCATAAACACCTCAGCACACCAAGTGAGGCTCTATGTAAGAAACAAATAATTCGTTCAGTTATACATATAACATTTTCTCTCATAATAAACTCTACAAGCTCCTACAAATAAGGAGTAACCTATTTAATATGATACAGTGAATCAGCCTTTCTTTTAGACTGACAGGGAGGTTACCTAGTCTTTTTCTTCCTATTTTTTTAACACCTATTATGACTTGCTTTTCTGGCTTTTCTTATTTGCAAATGAGATGTTTGCCCTAGTTTTTACCTTGAACAAATCTGAGGTCACTGATATTTTATCACTTTCCTAATCTTCAGTTTTCACAAGATAATTTGCATGATTTTCAGCATCTAGGTTAACAGATCTTGAAGCTGAAATACTGACTTCTTTTCATAAATAACTTTGATTTATAATAACTAATATTTCATTAAAGCTTTCTTGCTTTTCAAATTAATATAGCTAAGCCTTACTAGAGTCTGAATTCATTTCATGTATTTGCTTTAGTAAGTAAGTGCTTGTAAGTACTTGCACTGTATTACTACTGTCAGATAGACACCATCTAGTGGCTAATACAGATGTATAATTTCCAGTAAAAGACAAGTACAATAAATCCTTTTTTAGTCACAGTACTACTGCACACCTTGAGATAGCAAGGCTTGCCTTTTGTCATTTTGAGACAATAAGGGAGTTACAGAACTTTCTTGTTTAACTAGAATTTAAACTGCTAGTCCTCAAGTCTTCTGAGACTATTACAAATGGAAAGGCAAACAACGCACATTCAAATGCATCCTGTAAGTTAAATGCATGCAAGAGTTTCTGGTTCATCATCTTTCAGACCTTCAGGAATCTCAGGTCCCAGAGATCAGGGGGAAAGGTTTGAGCAAGGAAGATGTAGCCTTGGTGGAAGAGGATCAGGTCAGGGAGTGCTTAAGCAAACTGGACATACATAAGTCCATGGGCCCTGATGGGATGCACCCACAAGTGCTGAGGGAGCTGGCAGATGGCATTGCAAGGCCACTCTCGATGATCTTTGATCAATGATGGCAACTGGGAGAAGTGCCCAAAGATTGGAGGAGAAGAAATGTCACTTCCGTCTTCAAGGGCAAGAAGGAGGACCTAGGGAACTACAGGCTGATCTGCCTCACCTCAATCCCAGGGAAGGTGATGGAGCAGCTAATCCTGGAAACCATTTCCAGGCACATTAAAGATGCGAAAATCATCAGGAGTAGTCAGCATGGCTTCACCAAGGGGAAGTCATGCTTGACTGACTTGATAAACTTCTATCAAGTGACTGGCCTGGTAGATGAGGGGAGAGCAGTGAATATTGTCTATCTGGACTTCAGTAAGGCCTTTGACCCTGTCTCCCATAAGATCCTCATAGAGCAGCTGTTGATGTATGGGCTGGATGAGTAGACAGTGAGGTGCATTGAAAACTGGCTGAATGGCCAGGCCCAGAGGGTGGTAATCAGTGGCACAAAGTCTAGTTGGAGGCCCGTGACTAGCACTGTATGCCAGGGGTCAATACTGGGTCCAGTTCTTTTTAACATCTTCATTAATGATCTGGTTGATGGAGCAGCGTGTAACCTCAGCAAGTTTGCAGATGACACAAAACTGGGAGGAGTGACTGATATGCCAGAGGGTCATGCTCCCATCCAGAGGGACTTCAACAGGCTCAAGAAATTTGCTGACAGGAACGTCATGAAGTTCAACAAGGAGAAGTGCAAGGTCCTGCACCTGGGGAATAACAACCCCATGCACCAGTATTTGCTCAGGGCCACCCAGCTGGAAAGCAGCTTGGCAGAAAAGAACCTGGGGCTCCTGGTGCACACCAGGCTGAACATGAGCCAGCAATGTGCCCTTGCTGCAACAAGGTGAATGGTATCCTTGGCTGCTTTAAACGAAGTATTGCCAGCAGGTCAAGGGAGGTGATCCTTCCCCTCTGCTCAGCACTGGTGAGGCCACAGTGGGAGTACTGTGTCCAGTGCTGGGCTCCTCAGTACAAGAGAGACATGGACATACCGGAGAGAGTCCAATGAAGGGCCACAAGGATGATTAAGGGACTGGAGCACCTCCTCTATGAGGAAAAGCTGAGAGAGATGAGACTGTTTTGCCTGGAGAAGAGAAGGCTCAAGGGGGATCTTATTAATATATGTAAATACCTGAAGGGAGGCTGCAAACAGGACGGAGCCAGGCTCTTTTCAGTTGTGCCTGGTGACAGGACAAGAGGCAATGGGCATGAACTGAAACACAGAAGGTTCCCGCTAAACATCAGGAAACACTTTTTTACTGTGAAGATGACTGAGCACTGGAATAGGTAGCCCAGGGAGGCTGTGGAGTCTCTCTCCTTAGATATACTCACAAAACTTCTAGTCGCAGTCCTGGGAAACTGGCTGTAGATGGCCCTGTTTGAGCAGGGGTTTGGACCAGATGACCTCCAGAGGTCCCTGCCAACCTCAACAATCCTGTGCTTCTGTGATCTTTGAACACTTCAATTGCAACTATTCCACCAAGACAGTAACACACAACAGCAGTAATCACCTGCTCAATGTTGCATTAAAATGTTCATTTTTCTGCTCTCTCTACTGACTGTGGAAGTTCAGAGATTTCCCATGTTGGAAACCTTTATGCAAGGGTTTTCTGGGGGTAACTGTTACATGGTGCCCAGTTCTTAATCTCTTCCTTGTCATCTTGGTTTTGTCCACTGTTAGAGACAGGTTACTGGATCAGACAAAGCTATGGTCTGTCCTAATGTAACTCATGTACAGAGAGAGAGAGGATTCTCATACAAAGCATCTTAATATTGGGGTATACCTTTAAACCAGATGACAAGGGTTGGTCTTAACCGCTGGTAAGTGCTCAAGGAGTCAGAAAAGGACCTCCTCTCACCCCAGCATGCCATAGCCAGAACTTTCTACAGAGATTAAGATGTCAAGAGCAGTTTTACAAGAAAGATAAGCAGAACTGTAACCACCCAAATGCAGCAACTGTTTTCTACTCCCTGAAGTTCCCAGCCATACACACCTTAGATGCCTACAAATATTTGTATGCATGTATATAAAAATGTGCAGGACTTTCTCTTTTGTTTCCAAATGTGGCCTCCCACCTCTAGCTTATGTTCTCCAGTTTAAAAGAACAGTTTCATTTCCCATCTGTCGTGGTTTAAGCCCAGCCAGCAACAAAGCACCATGCAGCCACTCACTCACTTCTCCCCCCGGTGGGATGGCGAGGAGAAAATACAGCAAAAAAAGCTCGTGGGTCGAGACCAGGACAGGGAGGGACCACTCACCAGTTATGGTCACAGGCAGAACAGACTCGATTTGGGGGAAAAATAAACCAGTTTAATCTGTTAACAACCAAATCAGAGTAGAATGATGAGAAATAGAACCATATCTTAAAAACATACCTTCCCTCCACCCTCCTTTCTTCCCGGGCTCAGCTTTGCTCCTGATACCTCCACCTCCTCCCCGCCCCAGCGGCGCAGGGGGCAGGAATGGGGGTTGTGGTCAGTTCATCCCACATTGTTTCTGCCATTCCTTCTACAGGGGGAGGGCTCCTCACACTCTTCTCCGCCTCAGCATGGGGTCCCTCTCACGGGGGTCAGTCCTCCATGAGTTTCTCCAACTCAAGTCCTTTTGCACGCACTGCAGTCCTCTGCAAACTGCTCCAGCGTGGGCTCTCCCGCAGAGTCACGGCTTTTTCTGGGCCCAGACACCTGCTCCAGCGCGGGGTCCTCCACGGGCTGCTGGGGAATCTCTGCTCTGGCGCGCCTCCTCCCTCTCCTCCATCTTCACTGACCTCAGTGTCTGCATGGTTGTTTCTCTCACATCCCACTCCTCTCCTCACTGGAGCTTCTCTTCTTCTGCCATCTTCTTCTTCCTCACCTGCTCTCTTTACCGTAGCTGCTGCTGCTGCTGCTGCTCCTGCTCATGCTACAGCTCCTCCTCCTCTTCCTCCTCTTCTTCTTTTTCTTCTTCCTCCATCTTACTCTCACACCTCACGGGAGTTTTTTCCCCTTCTTAAATACACTATCACAGAGGCGCAACCACTGTTGCTGATGGGCTCGGCCTTGGCCAAAGGCGGGTCTGGGTTGGAGCCAGGGAAGCTTCTAGCAGCTTCTCAGAGGAGCCACCCCTGTAGCCCCTCCCTCACTACACAAACCCAGCACACCATCAAAATACACTGATATCACCTCCAAAGATACCTGTTGGATTGGGACCTATCGCTCAAGTCCATTAAGAAATATAAGTTTCTGGCTGTGAAGTCTAGGCATCATACAGGCACTACAAAACTTAGCCTGAGACAGTTCTGCACACAGATAAAACTGAAATCTAGCTGCCTACAAAACTACACAATCCAAGGGGGAGGCACCAGGAAGTTGCACAGCAACAAATTCAGTCTTCAGAGCCTTGGCTTTGCATAAGTCCTGATGTAGATGTGCACATCTTTTGCTGGATCTAGCTTTTCAAAATCCCACGGAAGGAGTGAGGAATCTGGATGGTAATGAGGATCTTAGTGCTCAGACAGTGACCTGAAGCATAGGAATTATGTTTATCAGAAAATAGGGATCTGGTTCTCCTCACCACTGCAATACAAGCCTACTGGTTTAAAATTCTGTCTCTCATACAAGCACCAATAAATAAGACCAAGCTCTTGCCAGAACAGACAGAGAGAGAACCACTTCCTACAGGACTGGCAAAGTCTATGAAATGCAGAGCTGTAAGTAAATCATCTCACTCCAGTCACAGGCCTGCATCCAGCAGAATAATTCAATACAAATTCTTCAGTGATTTACGCGCCATGAGCAAAAACCCTCTGCTTTGCAATAAACACAGGCTGGAGCACTCATGTAAGCCCTGTGATGAGAAGTTCCAGGGGTGGAGGAGAAACTCCCTACAACTGCAGATGAAAAGTGCTGTCCTAGCATCAAGCATCTAATATGCAGTCCATTTAATGGACATATGACATGATACAAAAGTCCATTCACAAATAAACTAAGGTCATAAGGGGCAATGAGATCACACAGACACTGGAAAGGGGAAAGAATTATAATGATGGAGAAAGTGTTCATTTCTCAACAGCTAGGACTCTGTTCCAGGGTCCCACCTGCTTCTGGCTCCCTCCAGGAAGCTCTCTTCTGTAAAAACTGGCACAAAGGACAACATCAAGGCTGCGTGGATGCTGGCATAGCACTTCCCACTGTACCTAGTGCTTTAACGATGATGAATTGTAAGAAAGAAGTTGAATGTACCCCATGTTGGGAATGAATCTTTGTTGTAGAGTTCCTTGGAACTATAAAAAGATGTTGGACTCAAAGTGCAAAAGGGTTATAGCAAGAAGATATGCTCAGATTATTGCCTCAGGCACATTCTCAGTAGAGGTTTGGAAAGGAGCTAGATGGACCACTGCCAAAGTTACTGGTAGAGCTCATGGGCATTTTTCTACTTAATGCTATATTTGTTCGATTACTGCACTTTCCCAGGCTTAAAGCTGTTTTCTCTTTTTCCTAATAAAGAATTCCTTGCATATAGCCTCAGTATCTTTGTGAATGTTGAAGATATGCCTGCTAAAGGCAGTCAGGGAAGAATTGCATAGTGTTCCCATACTTCTGTATTGGAACTGAGTAATTTAGTTATTTACCACAAAGAACTGTTTTTTACTATCATTATCCACCTGGCATAAGGGGACCCTCTCCAGGTTCCCATGAATCAGTGTGGTCTCTGAATGCTACAGTAATTTACCAGGCTAAGGGGGAAAGCACAACCCTCTAAACACACTGATCGCTAATATCCAAAAAGAAAGCAAGCTCCCTCCTCCCTCAAAGGGAAAGGGAAATCCAAAACATGAGGATTTCCCCCACTGGCACACAGTGAAGAAAAGGGGTTATAAAAGAAAAGAATCAATGGGTAAGCCTGAAACATACTTGGTTTCCACTGAAAAGGCATTTCTGTTAAATAAGGAATCAAACTGGCAGGTAGAGAAAATCTCCTCATTGTAACAGTGGATAGATCCCACGCTATAAGTGATGTCTTACTCAGAAGGTAGTAAATAATCACCTGACCTAGCAGTTGCTTCAGCAGAGAGAAAAGTTCATAACTATTCTCCAGGCATTAGGAACTGGATATTACCCTGCACATCTACCATGGGGGAGTTTTCTTTTCTCTCTGCAGCCTTATGGAAGCTGGTGACAGTCATGTGAGCCTTGCAGAGGGAGGGTGTGAAGGGAGCTCACGGCTCTCAGTCTGCTGGCTGTATATAGGAGGCAGGCCTCACTGTTCCCTGCTTTGAAACCTGGCTTTCAGAAAAGATACAGGTATTTGTTGCAAATCTGGGAAGTGTAAGACTGACCTGATGGGTCAGCCAGCCCACCATGGAGTGGGGCACTGTATATATATATCTCCCAAAATACTAGTCTGGACTGATTAGGCTTAGCTCTGAGGCAAGCATTAGAGAGAGTTGTTCCATCCCTGTGAGATAACCACGTATTACAAGGTTGTTTTCTGCCAAAGTGGTTACATTGCATAAAAAACAAAGATCAGACGTTTGGCTAGGTTAACTAGAGAGTTAACTCTGTCCCAGCCGAAACCAGGACACTAGGTTAATTCACAATAGTAACAGAAGAGTGGCAGGGAAGCAGAGGAATTAAAACATACAGGAGAATCTGCACTTTGAGGATCAATAACCCCAAAGTTATCATCAACAATGATTGAACAACATTTGAGTGTGCCTGTGGAATTAGGGAGGGCACCACAGACCTTCATTTTCAAGTTCTTAGAGTTCTAGACAGTATGTGGAGACAAATGTTCTCTCTTAAGAGATGAAGATGTGGCTACAAAGCATGGTGGTGAAAGCAGCAGTGATTTGCTAACGCATTAAGCAGGATAGATGGCCACAATTAGGGGAATGTTGTACCAGAAATTGATCTTAACCACACTTTTGCCAAGGAAGAAACACTTATCTCTAAAGACAATAAAACCACCATTTCAGCAGAACTCCCCTTTTCTTATCACTCCTTTAAAACTACTCTATCCTAAGTAGGGTAAGCAGATATACTCCTTTTTGGTTTTTGTAGTGAAGATTGATGGAAGAAGAAAAAAGGTAAAAAGGCAAACCAGTAACAACACTTTTGGGGCCTGATTGCTTACATTGAACACTGCACTACACAGGCCCCAAGACAGTGAAAGTGAAGGCAACAGTATCCAGAGCCAAGACAATCAAACTTCGGAACATCATAGGTCTGTCATTGCTTTAAAGACTGCCAGGAAGAGAAAGCTACAGGCTGCTGTGCTTTAGGAAGACAGCATTCATATTCAGGAACAGGGGGGAACTGGTGACTGTTCAGTCAAGAGCAGGTTCAACACGGGCACACTGCAATGATGGGCCAGAATTCATCACACATGAAGTTGAAACAATTTTCCATACCAAAGAAAAACACTGTTAAAAATAGGAAGGAGGAAATATATTAGGTAGACAGTTTGAGTAACAGAAACTCCCAAGTTTTGATTTACATGCTATACACTATAAATAATATTTTGGTTAACACACTTTTCCACTTACTCCTGCAAAAAGAATTATTGTATACACAGTCTTAATCTTTACAATGACCATGTCTTCCCAGTTTTAGGCTTTACAGCAAGATAAGCATAAACAGGCACATGGAGCTTTGAAAGTAATCATGCTATAGATAATGTAGCCTGTTAGTTATTAAGAAGTTCAGTGAAGTTCTAGTAATAGGAAATAGAAATGAAAACATGAAAAACGAGATGGATTAGAAGGAGCTGATGAGCTGGGACCTTTTAGAAGCACTAATATTAAAATAAGCACCACCATAATTAAAAATGAGCTAGCTCTGCTTGACTTCCCTAGGGTGAGGTAATCTTATATTAATAACAAGATAATAAGAGGGGACCTCCCCTCTATGATGATGGTCCCCTATCCAGAATTTCAGTTCATACATGGGTTCCCCTCTGCAGGTGTTTGAAGATGTCCATTAAGAAGATAACTTGCCAGTTTTCCAGGAGTTAAGTAAGCTTTTGTCTCAGAAGAATAACCACCCCTTTGTGATATCAGTAACCTTAGCATACTTACTTCATGTCATTTAGAGCTCCTAAGTGATAAAGGTTGCATTCAACCAGAAATATAATTTATTATAAATTCTTATACTTGCTGTATATTTTCTTGACTTGCTATAACTCATTAGAGGTACACTGCTAAAAGACAAGAGACAGTGGCTGCAAGTTGTACCAAGGAAAATTTGGTCTGGACAGAAGGAAAAATTTCTTCCCCCTGAGAGTGGTGCAGTACTCGAAAGGGTGCTCAGAGAAGCTGTGTGATCTCCATCCTTAGAGATTTCAAAACTCATGAGCAATTTGATCTGGCTTTCAAGTTAGCCCTGCTTTGAGCAGAGGATAGGTCTAAGGACAACCTATTAATTCTAGAATCACATTTTTAAAACTCTGATTAACATACTATAACATTTATTAAAAAATCATAAAACCTGTTTTCTTTACTCAGGTTCATAAAACTCCTAGGGAGTGTCTTCCCTCTCTCTGGATCAACAGTAGTATTACTCCTTAGGAAACTAACAAATACATTAACTGCAAAAATTGCTAAAAACTGGGTTTGAACTCATCTTCATTTGTGAAAAGAACATCATCAAAATAGAAAAAAATCACTGAACCACAAACGTTTTTATAACACCTTTTATATTACATTACAAGGATTGAGAGGAACTACTGTTGATAAGTGCATTCCTACAAGAAAGCTACACTAGAGAAACTCCTCTCTAGTAGAAATCAATACTTAAATTAGGATGAGAAAAAAGTATATTATAACAGACAAACCTCTAGAGCCCTGCACATCCTAGAACAGCAACTTTCCTTCTCTACTTGATAATATATCACTCATGCCTTCCAAGTCTAAGGGTAACTGAAAGAGGAGGTAAACCATTTTCAGTACGTCTAGCCTAAGGTATCTGTTAGCAAATAATTCATAATTTCCCTCTCAAAAAATGTTTATCATGCCCTTCATCTGAGTTGAAAATAGACATATATGAAAGGCAAAAATTGAATTCATATGGCTATATTTAGACATTCATGTGCTTTTGAAAATAAAGCACTGCATTAGCCAGGCTTTGTTTTAAGCAATGTTATTTCATATTTGGATGTGCACTGAGAGACGGGGTGTTATAAAAATTCTACAAATCAACCCTCAATTCACACTGTACTATCTGCATGATCTTCACTACATATTCCCTTGAAGTTTTTAACCGAAATTGTTTTGCTGTAGAATAGAAATAAGTAACACGCACCGTGTTCTCATTTGGTGAAACCCTCCTCACTCACAAATGCATTTCCTAATTTACAAAAAAATTAGCTTTTCCCTGTAGTCCAAAGAGGTACATAAAGCCAGAGCAGAATACTTTTACAGATTAAGACACAGGGGTGAATGGAACTGTCAGCAAATATCGTAATGGTCCTTTATTTGGTTTTATGTTATTAAGAACTTGAAAATATTCTAAGACTGACGATGCAGTTAGCATTCCCTCAGGATGTCAGACCTTAGAAGAGACCTCAGAGAAGCCCCGGTCTATGCCAAGAGTGAGCATAACAAATATGTGGCTCCTAACTTTGGTCTACAATCACCTGGAAACTGGCAACAACTGTAGGGCCAGAAGCAAGGTACTGAGGCACGGGGAATGATTTGTAATAATTCTACAGTGCCATATCTAGTCTTCCAGCATAGGCATTTCAGTTAAAGAATGACTTTCAATTTGCATTCTTACTGAATAAAGGTGAAACAGGAAAAGTTAAAAAGATTTACACTGTTGCAAGTTGTATTAAAAATTAGACTAAAAGGTCTAATTAATTTTGGGATGTGAATATTATTTAAGCAACATACTTCAACAGAGATAATGTATTTGAAAACATCAGTCAGAACAGGCTTTGAGTATAAGGCAAAATAAATGCTGCTTCTTCTGTCCATCAAAGCCTGAATATAAACTTGTTAAGTTACACAGCGCTCCCATAACCAGAAAAAAGTTAAGTATAATCTAACCAATCTAAGAAAGAAGGATCACAGTAAATTATCAAAATCCACAAGTTGTGGCTGATATTTGTCACGGGAATAAGCATCCACATTGAGACTGAGCTCAAATACCCCCCACGCTACAGAAATGCAAAAACCTTTTTCAGTTGCAGAAAGAAAAGGGTGGTAATTCTTCAGGTATATATACTCTAAAGCTCTAACATTACCTAGAAAATAAAAACCACATTTATTTTAGTGGTAACAGTCAAACTTGCAGTCAAGCAAAGTACAGAAGATAAAAGCAAGAAAAATCATCTCTGAGAACAGAGAATCAATTGCACATGTCTGGTCCTTTTTTTCTTTCTCACAGAAGTTTAAACCACAGAATTTCTATGAAATCATATCAGTATAGTGAAACATTACAATGGAGACAGCAAAATACAAATGAAGATGGAGTGTAAGCAGATGTACCTCTATTTTTAATTCAGCTGAGCTGTCAGGTCTGGTAAAACTTGAGAATTCCTCAAGCCAGTCACAGTTTAACTTAACATTTGTAATATTTACTAACAACATACCAGGTGTTGTAATCTTGTTCTGAGTTTACCTATTCCATAAAATAGCCTGGCCTGGAATAACTGGTATTCAAAAAGTACATAAATCCTGCACAAAAACATTAAGGCAGAAAAGAGGAAATTTCAAAGCCTTGCAGAATCTCAATAAGATTTGATAGTCTCACTACCATTTGCCAATTTGAAACATCTTGCTCCCAATAGAGGGCAAATTCTGCTCACATTACAAGTTAATGGTTAAGTCTTTGAAAAACTATATGCAGTATTTCAACTTTAACTTAAAATATAATAAGTACATTTTTAAAAGATTATTGATTATCCATATTACCAACATCAGCTTTTGCAGGTGTAGGGGTATGTACAAGCAGATCATGTAATAAAACCTAGTTGGAGTTTGATTATTCGAAAGATAAATGCTAATGAATGTCATATTTCTTATGTATATAAATTATCCAGAAACAAATTTTGGTTTTTTTTCTATTGTTTGTTAATATCACAGTTCATTTATTCCTAGACAGATATCTTATGTAAGAATATTTCAAGTCAGCAGTTTTCACAAACATTTCCTTTTCTTTACTCAGTATTTATATTATACAACAAAAATTGTTTTGTTTTGTTTTGTTTTGGCTTTCTTGTGGAGATATTGTGGAAATTCCTTAAAAAGCATGGTTGTTTTGTTTTGTCTTATTTTAAGCCCCGCTTCTTCTATGTTTGTAACATCAAAATTCAAAAATATACAAAAAACACTGGGAACACATATGGATGTGTTCAGATGAATAAAACTTGTAAAACCAGGAGTAAAAAAATCAAATCAATTTCCAAACTGTCAAATACTTTCACACTGATCCATGATGTGAACACCAGCTTCTGATTATTCAACAGATTTGTGACCATACTCTCCAATAAAAATTCATCAATGTAAATAGAAATTCCTCTTTTTTGAAAGAATTAATTAATTTTTTTAAAAAATCTGAAGTATGACATTCTTCCAGGAATAAGCACTATACAAAAACAAAAGTACATTATTGTTTAGTGTATTTTTGTTACAGTAAACTATCATCAGAGCTACAGAAAAGCAGTGAGAACATTATTTTTAATGCTCTGATCAATCCAAGATTTCATTTGCTGAAGTAACTGGAAGGAACTTAATTAATCTGCATTAGCTAAGAACCACGTCCCTTAGTGTTTTATACAAGTCCATATTACCTTATGAGGTCAATAGGCTGAAACTTGTAAAATACTCCATATCTTGCCCATTCTCGATACAGGAACTAAATAAAAAAAAAAAAACAAACGGAAAATTAACTTGAAACAAGTGGTCCCATCTGTTTTTACAAATATCTTCTAAGAGTTAAAAATATATGTACCAAAAAAAGCAGTTTCCCATACTTCAATACAAACTTCCAAGTACATTTTTCAGACAGTTACGGAAGACTCCAACGAAGCCAGCAATGCGAGGATGGTGTACACACATCTTTCTCCACATACCTACCCCCTCCCCACCACATTTATTAGATAGTGATGCTAAATAGAAAGGCTCAAAAGGAAAAACAAAAGATGCTGTAGTCTTGTGGAAATCTTTGGAAAGGTGCTTGAAATAATCCTAGTAACAGAGTGAAATTCTTCTATGATGTAATTTATTTAACGTCTGGAATCACACCATAGATAAGTACTGACCAGTGTTTCCAGGTCCAAGGTGAAGTGAACTGAGGTAAGAGTTCAAAACTGGTAAATTGGTATATAAAAACATACCAAGAGGTAATAAATGTGTCAAAACCAGTCTACTCTCCTGCTTAGCTCCTGAGGCTACTATACCCAGTAGAGCCCATATAAAAGCCCCTTCTCTCCCCATGCTGCACATGGACATACAAGTTCACGTGTTTACTGTTGGAAACGCAAATTCACCCACAGCTTACAGACAGCTCAAAGGAAGGCACAGATCCTACAGAAACTTCTTACAATGGGAGGAATGCAGCAGGAACAGTCAGGGATAAAAGGAAATATTTCAGGACCTGTGGTATATTAACCACAATACACTCAACTGCAATAGACAAGATATTTGGGATAGTCTTCCTCATTCCCTCTTTCACTGCTGTGATCTATGTGACACAACTTTGTTGAACTTTCAAAAAGAAAAAAGAAACCTGTGACACTCTTACAAGAGGCTGTAAAGGAAACTGGTAATTATGGTGTGAAAGACATCACACTGTTCTGAAACAAAAGCCAGCTGCTGGATAGAAATTACCATGCAATTAACAATTTGGTAAAAGAGTTAATTTGATAGCAGTACATTTTATAACTGTGTATGAATTCATTAGTAATCCAGAAAGGACATTAAAAATGAAGATTTCCAGAATTATGTGAAGACCAAAGGAAGCTCAGAGGAAACGTCAGCATGATCTTTTGTTAGATGACTGTTCACCATATTTTATCTTCAGAGGAAAATAAAAATCAGGGCAGTCCCATGCAAAAGAGTAAGATTTTCTGTGGAACCACCTGAGTTGTTCATATTCCTTTCACAGTTTTACACTATGAAAGGACTGTAGGCAGTCTAAGACAACACGCTCACTGAAAATTATTTCTTGAAGTAGAGTTCATAAAAAAAAAACCAGAATATGATGATAAATGAAACTAAATTAACCACATCACTATTTATAGATTATAAATCTGTATCATCCAAAAAGACAGGTGTCAATCCTTTTGTCCCTCTCTTCAAAAGAGAAGTGGAGGGGGTCCAGAAAAAGGGTAGCATATGAGAGGTGAGGTCAGCTCCTTTAAAATAAGGCACCATGTCATTCCTAGCAAAATTGGAGTAGTGATGAAACTGTGTTTTGAGAACAAGCTTCTGTGTGGAATATCTGCTGGCTCCAAGAGATGACCTCATACTTCAGTTCCTCCCTTGCTGTGAGCACTAACTGACTGTCCCTCGCCTGTCTCATGGAAATTGTAGTTAATGTGAAGCAATGTTAATTGCTGAGTTAATACCTTGGAGATTTCTATTCTTCTATAAACTTTGGCTGGGATTGGACAATAAGTTTTAAAGCTGCTGGGGAGGAAGACACAAACCAAGAAACACATGCACATGAACACACAACCAGGTACATACAGAGAATATTCTGTGGAGAAGTTAAGTTAAATATGTTTACTTTTTTTCCTTTAACAGAAAAAAAGGAACTCCAAAGATAGTAAAAATCAGTAATTTTAAAACAGTAAGACAGAGATTTTTCAAACTGTGTAATATGTGGAGCTCAACTTAGTTGCAGACTAGATTGCAAACTGTTTAGTTCTATCTGCAAAATAGATGCTCATTAAGCACGGCGCTTTTTTTCCAGTGAATCATAGATTATTGCATGATGGAGTTATGTAAGTATGCAAGAGCTGGAGAGGATGTTAGTAACAAAGTACATATAGTTTTTGCAATTATCAGTAGTTGCATCTGTCAGATGGTCCATTTTGACAGCTAGCAGCATGCTACACCATCTTATGAAGTTAACAGCACAATTAAAATAAGTGTGGAGAAATTTCAGATACTGTAACTGCAGAGTTACCTTGACATATTTTGAGGTTTTCCAATCACGTTTTTCTACTGTTTATAATGCCTCTCCTCCTGCAGATGCTATGTGAAAGAACTAAATAAATATCAAGTGAGCAATTAAGACCTGGATCCTGCAAACATGCACCCGATGAAGTATTATTGTTCAGAATATAGAAACCGGCTTGCAACCATTTAAGTGAACAGAGCTATGCCATTGCATACTCATTAAACATACAGCATAAAGTATTTTCTGTTTATAGATCAGGGAGTAAAACCTACACTGCTGAAGAAATTGGGAATTCAGCAATGAGATTCAAGGAGTGTGGAGTCTTGACATTTAGAATATTGTTCTTACAGAGCACAGTCTTGCAAAATGCTTTGCACTTTTGGAAAGAAATGATGAGACTAGGTTTGATTTTCTTTGGCTTCAACAGCAGTTGAAGAGGATTGCCCTGGCTGCCATATTGATATTTTCATAGGAGTATCTGTGGATACCTATTCAAAATCACCCCTTCCCATTACCCCATAGCATTACCTACAATTTTATTTATTTCCATAAATATTCATACTAATAAATGCATTCACTGAAATATACAAAACAAGCAAGTTAAAGCTATTAAATTCTTAAAACTACTTAAAAGCTGTTTTGAACATAGCTACAGAATGGAATTTGAAGAGCAAAAAGAAGGGTCTTTCTAAAATTACAGTCATTTCAGGAACAGGTTACTATGGCATTACGTCAGACTACAGAATCACACTGGTTATTCTGATTCCAAAAGCCATAGCACTGAAGGTGAGTTTATGGCATGAATATTTTCCATTCACGTGTGTTGCCCACACTAAACCTCAGTCTCAACACTGCAATTTTACAAGATTAAGCTTAATCTGGAAGCTGGAATGTGCTTTCTTTCATGATATTTATTAAATTGAAAGGAATTCTAGGAAGAGTTTTGTAATACAGTTTATCAGCTTCATTTAAAAGCAGTACTTTCTGTAAGTTTATAATAACACTTTCCAATCTGCTTCTAATATTCTAGGGATGTTGTTGTAGTATATGACAACAGTGTATTTCCCAGATAGGTAACAAAGCCCTCATGTATTTCTCAATGTCAAACATATTGCTAGCAATGAAGGGTTACAAGTTGCCAGTGGGCTAGAAGCTTAAAGACAACCAAGTCAGTGTTTATACTCATGGCAAGTTATTACCATGCAGCTGAGCAATAGCTTTCTTAAAAAGATTTTTTCTAGAGCAGAAATCACACTAAAACAGGGAAATTCCTTTACTCCAATCAACAGTCTTTGGAAAAGAGTGGGTTTCATTGACTGCAGATTTCTAGTCCTCATAGGATGTGATAAAAGTATTGTTTCACTGTGCATTTTCTCCAAGGAAATCCTGAAGAGGGTTAATAAGGATTAACCTTTTATGTTATGAACTGGTACATCAACCTTAATTACTTGTGCTGCCTTATTGGCATAAGTACCCTAGACGGGCTCAGTTCATCTTTTTTTGGGCTTATACAACAGACAATTGAAATGGAAGATACAGATAAGTTAAAACGGACAAAATAAAAAGGGGCAGAGAAAAAAAAAAGTTCAAAAATGCCCCCCTTTCCTTTAAACCTGATCGGGGCTTTTCAGGAAATTAAACACTGAGACTATTAGATTCAGATAGAAAACAGATGATGTTATGCATAGAAATATTGCAGCAGATTCAATGGCTAGGCAGCAGAGACATATGTGAATAATCAATGAAGTATTTCTGGAAAGAAGCTTTTATGTTTTTAATACTTAACACTTCATAACTGAGCCTAATAGGCAGAATAAAAAGAGGCAGCACAAAATACAACTAGTAGGGTGAATATTTTTCCAGACACTAGTCCTTTTAGGCCCTCTTCCCCCCTATTCCACAGTACCCAATCTTCCTCCTTTGACTAATGTTCATTTACCTTTCTTCTCTAAAAATTTTGCTAACCTTATGTCAGTAAACTATGTAGCTGACTTTCAGAGTCCATTACTGTATCACTATTATCACTTACTCAGAGAAAATTCTGCAAGTGCAGGGTAGACAATTTCTTCATGAACAAAAAGTTCAAAATAACAGACATAAATATACAAGCTTCTTTATAGTTTGTTTTCCAACTTTGTCTCTTCTGCTTACCAAGGTTCATATACTAAATTAAATTGTACATGGCCATGAAGACATCTAGTGGCTAAACAGTAACACTATTTACCAAAAACTACAAAGAAGATTATGTTTTCAAATTTTTACTAACCCAGCATTGGAGAAATCAAATTTATTTTTATGACCTATGAACTCAGTCTTCATTTCAAATGCTTAAATAATCATCATTTGTGGCAATTACACTCTTGAGAACCACACCGTGTTTTGCCGAATTAATGGCATTTTCTTACCTCTCCTTCAAGCAATAGATGGCACATATACCAACATATAATACCACAGTTAAACACATTTATGAAATAATTTACAAGCCACCAAGAATATATGCAATTTAATTTCTAGTATAGTAAATATTTTAGGCATCCAAGCATTCCCTTTTTTTCTTCATTCTTCCCTCCCCTCCTATCTCTCCCCACATTTTTCCCTCTTCATTTCCTATCCTATTGTTTCTGTATCAAGGAAAAAAAAAAATGAGCAAACATTAGAGAACAATATCGAATGGATCTTAATGGATTACAGTAATTAAATGTTTTTTCTAATTTCTAATAGTAAGCATATGTATTAAAAACAGTCTGAATTCGCATAGTCTTTGATTATGCATCCATTTCTCTTGTGCAGACAGTTGGTGGGTAATATATTTTCAAAAGTCTTTTGATAGCTAGAAACTTTTTATTTACAAAATAATTGGAAGCAGATTTTTAGAAATTGCATGTAATTTAATTGAATGCACAATCAAATGAAAAATACAACTATGTTTTATTCCAGTAACCATTGTTCTATAATACCATCTGGTTATGGAAAGAAAATAATCATGTAAGTTATTTAACAACTTCTGCTTCCTGACAGGTTGCAAAATCTTGTCTGTGCATGCAGAGGGAAACTTGAAGCATTTCAAGATGTAAATATCAAATTAAATTCACTGAAATACTTCATAAGAAGACTTTATAAAAAGTCTTGTGAAAAGTTTTTTACATGCAGAAATACAGGAAAATAAGTAATGCAAAAAATATACACATTTGTAAAAACATTTCTTTGATTGAGCACTGGCTAATGCTTTACAATAACATTTAGTACATTAATTCACATTTATCACATTAAATCTAATATGAAATTTATTTTGCAATGTATTTTACCTTTCTTTCATTCATGTCATCATTTTGGCCTTCATATTCACCCTAGAGAAAGAAAATAATTTAATAACTGATGTAAAACCAGATAAAATTCAATAAAAGATTTCTCAGCTGTTCCTACATTGTTGATTTTACTTTTAGGTCACAACTTGAAATGTACTTATGTAAGAGTTTTCATATTAGAATCACACACTTTTAGAATATATTTTCATTGTCACAGGCAATAAACATTAGTGTCTATGCACTATTGAATGATACCATCAGAGAACTAGATTTTTAATAGTATATACGTACATCATGAAGTGGGTATGCTGCATCATAAACATTGTTTGCTATTAATGTGCCAATACCTAAAAGAAAAAAAATTAAGATGGTCAACAGCTAGGCACAGCTAAACAGAAAAGATTATTACAGATTTCATTTCATGACATTACAAAGGGGACTGAGCTGTATTACTGAAAATATTCAAAATCATGTCAAGATGAGTATATACCAACCTAGAAGTACCTGGCTATGGAAAACATGTTTTCACAGAAAGGCTCATTTCCATATAGTGCTTTTTCTTGAGTGAACTAGTATGGTACAAAGACTGTTTTGACCACTTTCTCATCCTGATAGCAAAGAGGCATGTGACTGAGGAGCAAAGCATCTGGGAAGTCCTTCCTGAAGCTTGACAAAGATCAGAACCATGGATCCCCACTGACACACCCAAACAATAAAAACCCCCACTTTCACAGAAGTTTGTGATTGAAGAAACCCTTACTCTCTATTGACTAATATTAGATCAGGTCTCGTTTTAACTGAAGCAAGTGCTGGGTTTTTTGCCCTTCCTCATATCAATATGTAAGGCCATGCTTCTGAGTTTGAAACAATGCTTCTTTGTTTGCAGGAGTTAAATCAGTTTGTGCTCACCAAATCCACGGTTATGCTGGAAAGCTGCATGCATCAGGACAAAAACTGCTCAGTCCTAAAGACTGCAAACAGGAACTCTGGTGAAAGGTACAGGAAGATACAGGGACATGGCACTGTCACAGTGACCACACACTACAAGCGCTTTAGCAACTGAATCCCCAGCTAATGACTACAGCACCTATAGACATACACACGAGCACTACTGGCTCTCAAGACCTATGACTCTTATAGCCATTCTGTCTACAGCCTCTGCAGGTGAAAACAATTGTTCCATAGATGACAAAGCTAAGATTAGTAGTTTATTCCAGACCTCTTTGCTTTCAATGCCCAGTAAAAAGTAACCAGCTAGTTTGTCTTTAGGGATGAAAAAAATGCCATAGTCAAATTACACAACTATCATTCTGAAATGTTTGGGAAAAACCCTCTGGTCAGAGATGCTAGATAGGCATTACCAATAAATTTCTTCCTTGGTACAAAGACAAATACGCTTAGCACTACATGCATTAATAGAATCAGGAAATCTTCATGTTTGGATAATGTCAAGTCTTCTACTGAAAGCATTCCATGTTTGGAAACTTTACAATGGTTCAGAGTTATGCTAGAAGAAAATATGCCTTCCTTGTATAAAGTCATAGAAGTGGAATCAGATTCAGCCTTACACAGATGTAAAAATCAATAAGTAAATGTGTTTGAAGTGTTATTTTCCTCCTATTATATTATGAAGCATATGTTTATGAAAACCAAAGACTGCTATAAGTACTTCCAATATCACTGTCCTACCTCTTGTGCAAAATAAGCAACGGAATCTTAAAAAAACAGAATAAAACAAGGATGTTTAAAGAAATCTTTTAAACCACTCATGATGAGTGGTTTTAAGTCTTAAGACCAGTGAGATGGGAAAACCTTAGCAACATATGAAGCATAGGACTTTTCGGGGAGGATCTCAGAAGACCAAAACAATTAGTGAATTTAAGTCAAACTTGATGCATAATCATGTTTTGGCTATGGGCCAGAAAGATGAGAAGGACAGGAGGGTTAAAATATTTGTTTCATGTCAAATGGGATCTTGAGCTGACCTGGGCTTGAAGTGGATCAGCCTGTATTTTCACCTTTGAGTAAAAAAAAAAAGCCTGAAAAATCACTACTAGTACTTTGATCTCTAATGATGGCTTTTATTACACTATAAACCAGAACAAGCTATTAAAACAGAGAAAACTTTAAGAGGCAAAAAATACCCATTGGTAAAGTGCTCTTCCCCTTCATACTGTGTCCTTGTAGGACGGATTGTTTCTTTCAAGCTTTGTCTCAGCCCAACAACTTACGAAGTCTTAAGAGTTTCAACAGGTTCTACACAGTCTCTCTGGATTCCTTGGGAAAATGTCAGCTCTGGGGGCTGGCTTTTATGTCAACAGGCTTAGTGTCTCTGCTGCACTTTTGGCTTCTTGTTTTATATACCTTACACTGCCTTGTCTCTAAAATCCTGCACTCTAGAGACATGTACTTGCACAGGATCCACAGCTCCCAGGGAAAGCATGGTCTCCCCAGTCACCAGGAGGGTTCCCTGGCTGCCAGCTGGAGCAATCCAGCAAAATAAAGTAGCATTCATCTCTACTGCCCCACCAGAGCCTTTGAGCAGATCAAAACATAGAACACAGAGCAAACAGTGAACAAAACAGACACCAGCTGAATAATGTTTTAGCAATGAAGAATACCTGACATTTTCTCAACCATCTTTTCATTTTTTTAAAGGCAACAGTGTAATAATCATAAATTTAAATGTTTGCACTGGGCAAAGCCAAATATTTCTGGTTGAAAAAGAGAAAGTATTTTGTTTGGGGTTTTTTTTCATATAATTTGAAAAAAAAAGGTATCTTTATTTCAGGGAAACCTAAATTAATCTATTTTCCACTTCAGCTGCTGTACCAAAGAAATCTGTTACTGCAGGTTCACTACACAAAGTAACACCAAGACTATGCAAGAATCTGTTGCTACAGCACACTTATTCTTTGCAAGTACATTACCCTAGGACATTGTGATCTGCACGTAAGTGGTCAAGCTTACAGAATGACTTCCAGAAAATGCGCCTGACAAGGAGCACTATAACTTCTTTGCCACCAGGGAGATACGTGTCATGATATCACAATGGATGAAAGAAAAGAGTAGAGAAAAGAGAGTAAGTACACCTGTATATGTTCTGAACCTCAAGAAAACAAAAGCTCCAAATATTTCAGGGTTACCCCAAAAGTAACACACAGTATCTTCAAAACAGTCATAGTTAAGTCATATATTTCAGTATGCAGTTCATGGACATAATTTTTAAAGCTGCAGTGATAAAAATAACCTGGAAAGTTGTATTATTCTATTGAAATGACAAGAAAAATCTGCTCCTGGAAGAAATAATACAACATATTGTAGCTGACCTCTGAATTTTCAAAAGCAGATCATATAATAATCAAATCCAATTTTTTAACAACTCATGAAGTGCAAGTTATATGCCAGATCCTGCACCTGTAGAAATGAAAAGCAAGCTCCCATTATCATGTCCTATCCAAACCACGGACCAGAAATTCTGATTTTATTCCTCAGAAAAATCATTTGTTTCAATCTCTATTTTTTGTGAAAATGTGCCAGCATACTTTTGTGTTCTGCTAGAAAAATAAATATTCTGTGAGATACCTAAACAATTCATTTCAAAACAACATATTTAATTATCTTCGCTCCTTCTTACCCATGCTGTTTCTGGCCTTTGTAGATGTGCGCTTCAAAATTTCATGTACCTGTGGAAAAGAACAGTGATATAACACACAAATTGTCTTTTAGCATTATTTTCATCATGGAGCTAGCAATAAAACAGAATTTTAAAATAAGAGGCTTCTGTAGAATTCATTTGCACATACATTTATATCATATGTTTCACTTATGTATAAATGCATGACTTGAGGCCACTAGTTAACACTTAATAGTGCTATGGCAAGTCTTACTAGTGGATTATCTGCCCTAACATTTGTAGGCTAAACCCTGCTGTGTCACATCCTTATAAAAGTATATGAAATACAAGGACTTCAGGTAGAATGAGAATTTTACACTAAAGAAAATCACAACAAAATCTGACTCTGTGAAAAAACATTTAGCTCTCACATTTGGAAGTATAACATCAAGACACACATGAAGTGATCAGTAAGTATGCTATATCTATGAAACCCAAGTGTGTATGGATGAACATTTTATTCTTCAGAAAATAGATTATGTTAGGGAGGAGTTGGCATTGCATATGTAAAGAGAAATCTTGCCACACCAACCCGCTGGAGACCTAGCAGGATCTCAGGAACATGATACAAGGTTTCTCACCAAAGACCGCTGGAGCTAGGAAGTTACTATAGGATTGTAGAGGAGGTCCTTTCATGGAATAAAATCTAGTTAAAGATTAGGAAGCAGGGCTTAATAACAACTTTGAACAATGGAGAGGAGTCAGTAGCAGTGTTTCCCTACATAGCATCTCCTACTCCTGGACCACTGGGCAGCTCCAGAAGGGTATTTCTTACATATTTATGACTGCTTAGTGTTTTGCAGGAGCAGAAAAATGCATAAACTGATTAAATTAGCAAAGTAGTCACCAACACTCACTATTAAAGCAAATCACTTTCAACACAAGAAGTCAAAGATACTTTTGTTTACTTACTATTCGGCTGCGGGTAGCATTGTCAAAAAAGGTGTCTTTATCTTTAATGTTATACCTAAAATGTTGAGAGAAAAAAAAAATCAGTTATATTTTCAGATGTGGTAGTAATAAGCAAGATAACATATAAGATTCTGATTTAGAATTCATTTAGAAACCATAGCAAGTAAGAAAAACAGATGTTTAAAGGAAATATAGATGAAATGGTACAGCATAATAGACTGTGCTACTTAAGACCTAGTCATTCAGAGTTCTACCTGGATTGCAATGATGGTGGGCATAAAAATGCAAAAATATTAACTAACGTAAAATGCCTTTTGGGTAAGGAGAGCTTGTCTATTGTTTACACAAGATGACCTTTTAATCTTTTCCTTATAACATACCCTTAACATTCTGAGGTTATGTTATTAGGTTTCAACTAGCCTAATGCAGATGTTCATTACTCTTTTCCAGGTGACTAACCAGTCAACATTTTACTTGCTTTCAAATAACCATTCCATTGGAATTATGCATTCCCTTAAACCTTAAAATCATCATATGTGAAATTAGCTTCCCAGTTTATTCCTCTCAATCAATTTGACTTGTATTCAGTATTAATTAAAATTGTTAGAGAGGACAGTAAATCATATGGTGGGTTGTTTTATTTATTACTGAATTTTATTTATCAGACATAAATACAAGGAGACACCCATGAGGAAAAAAAGTGTGTTTAATGTCAAACTGGGCCCAGAAGTATTATTCTGAGTGAAAGGGCAGGTGTCAAGAATTCCTTATCTGCATATAATTAGCCAAGTTTTAATCACCATAATAAATCTATCAAGAGGAAAAATATTATCGGATTTCTACTACCTCTTTCTTTTTTCAAAACAGGCAGTAATGTCCTTAACCAAATAATCAGGAATTTGGTGGTAATATTTTTACCATTCAAGCTAAAAACATAGATATTTTATTTGTTGCACTGCTTCCAGTGCCTTATCCAGCAGAAGGAAGTAGAACACTGGCAGAAAGTCTCTGCAACTTAGATTTCTGTTAATCCAATGAAACAGAACTCAGTGCCAATTCATGTTCATTTACTTTAGATCTATTTACTTGGCTTTCAATAAATGTAGTTTTATGCAGACATATGCTTTTATCACTTGGAAATATTATCCAGGAATAATCTGACAACTTGGATATTTCCTCAGGATTTCCAGAAATACTCAATGAATTTCTGAATTTTGATTGAAATACTGGTAGAAAAAATGACAACACTAAAATCATAAGTTATAGATTTCTTCATTGCTCATCACAATTTAAAGTACTCACAAATATATTTTCTCTCTGGAAAACGGGTAAGACAGGCTTTTCATGTTGGTATTTTCTTGTTGTGGCACCTGGGGTTGCAGAGGTTCAGTCAATTTGCACCATATTTCATTTAACTTTTTGAGTATTCCCCCTTCTTCTGTGATTTCATACATCTGAGTAAATAAAATACTGTACATTAGCATGTCACTTCCAAAAATCCACTAAAATGAAAAAAAAAAAAGATAGAATTTGCTATACACATATGTTTAAATCTGTAATTAAAATAAGTGCCTTCTCTGAAGATATATTCCCATACAACAGCAAGCACCTGAATCCATAAGGGTTTCAGTTCCAAAAAGTTCTTGTCCTTCACAAGCTACTTCCAGAAGAAAACTCAGTGCAAAATTGTTAAGACAAGAAACATCCTTACTAACTAAACTAGGAGCTGCAGGGAGATGACAGAAAGGCAGAGTAATTATTTTGACTTTGTAACTGGGAATAGAGGGAGCAGACAAAGCAGGAAGGGCCTTTACCTGCTGCCAATTATACTGCCCCGGCAGAATAAATTATTCCTGGGTAATAATTGCTAGTATGGTCTGACAGCACAGGAACACATGCCATCAGAAGCAAGGATGCCAGGTGCATGGCTATGTTGCAGTTTTAAGTGCAAGGACGTAGCTTTTGCTGATTCAGATTGATATGAAGTGCTAGGGAGCTTCTCAGAGATATGAAGGTATTTTTTCCTGAAACACATACAACCTTGCCAAACATGAGTTTATGTCCTCCTCATAGGACATTCCTTTCAGCCCTTTCACCAGCTTTGTTGCCCTCCTCTGGACGCATTCAAGGACCTCAACATCCTTCTTAAATTGTGGGGCCCAGAACTGCACACAGTACTCAAGCTGAGGCTGCATCAATGCTGTATACAGCGGGATAATCACCTCTTTTGACCGGCTGGTTATACTGTGTTTGATGCACCCCAGGATGCGGTTTGCCCTCTTGGCTGCCAGGGCACACTGCTGACTCATATTGAGCCTGCTGTCAACCAGCACTGCCAGATCCCTTTCTGCAGGACTGTTCTCCAGCTGCTCCTCTCCCAATTTATACTTGTGACTAGCGTTACTGCATCCCAGGTGCAGAACCCAGCATTTGTTCTTGTTGAATTTCATGCTATTGATTATTGCTTGATACTCCAATCTATCTAGATCTTGCCCACTGCAAGGCCTCTTGTCCCTCAAGAGAGGCAACAGCACCTCCCAGTTTAGTATTAACAGCAAACTCGCTAATGGTGAATTCAAGTCCTGCATCCAGATCATTGATAAATACATTGAACAGAACTGGCCATAGAATTGAGCCCTGAGGAACACCGCTGGTGACTGGTCACCACCCAGATGTAGTCCCATTCACTACAACCCTTTGAGCCCTGCCGTTCAACCAGTTCTTCACCCAGCGCACCATGTACCTGCTCATCTCACAGCTGGATAACTTGTCCAGAAAGATACTGTGAAGGACACTATGAAAAGCTTTACTAAAATCCAGAAAAAATTACATCTACTGCCTTCCCATCATCTACTAGGCAGGAAATCTTATCGTAGAAGGATATAAAATTAGTTAGACAGGACTTTCCCTTTGTGAAGCCGTATTGACTGTGCCTGATGATTGCATTGTCCTTTAAATGCCTTTCAATAGCACCTGGTATGATCGTCTCCATAATTATTCCAGGTACTGAGGTTAGACTAACAGGTCTGTAGTTTCCTGGGTCTTTCTTCTCACCCTCCTTGTGAATTATAATAACATTGGCTAGCTTCCAGTCAGCAGGGACCTCCCTAGACTCCCAAGACCTTTGGTAGATGATTGAAAAGGGTCCTGCTGTAACATCTGCTAACTCCTTCAGTACTCTGGGGTGAATCCCATAAGGTCCCATGGACTTATGAACGTTCAGCTGATACATAGACACTTACAAATTCAGCGTCCACAAATGGAAAGTCACTGTTCCCGCAGTTGTGGTCCTCCAACTCAGAGGACGAGGCAGCCTAAGGTCTATCATTAATATTAAAGACTGAGACAAAAAAAGCATTGAAGGCCTCCACTTTTTCTTCATCCCTATTTGTCAGGTGACCATCTTCAACAAGTATTGGTCCAATATTTTCCTTAGACCTCCTTTTGCTGTTAACATACTTTAAAAAGCCTTTTTGTTGTCTGACACAACACTGGCCAGTTTCAACTCTAGCTGAGCTTTGGCCTTTCGTGTTTTCTCCCTGAATATGCAAACCACAGCTCTGTAATCTTCCTGCGAAGCCTGACCTTGCTTCCAGAGATGGTACAATTTCTTTTTCTTCTTGAGCTCCATGAGGAGTTCCCTGTTCAGGCAAGCTGGTCTTCTGCCCCACTTGCTTGACTTACAGCACGCTAGAATTGCCTGCTCCTGTGCTTTTGAAAGATGGTTCTTAAAAACTGACTAGCACTACTAAGCCCTCAAAAGCAGATTCCCAGGGGACACTGCTAACTAGCTCCCTGAGTAGCTTAAATTTTGCTCTCTTGAAATCTAGAGTAACAACTCTGACCTTTTTTCTCATTACACTGAAAATTTTAAACTCAACCATTTTGTGATCACTGTGGCCAAGACATCCACCTACCATCACATCTCTCACAAGTCCTTCTCTATTCACAAATAGCAAGTCTAGGAGGGCATCTTTCCTAGCTGGCTCACTGAATACTTGTGACAAGATATTATCTTCAACATACTTCAGGAATTTCTCAGACTTACTTGTCACAGCAGTATGGTATTCCCAGTTAATGTCTGGCAAGTTGAAATCTCCCATAAGGACAAGGGCTACCGATCCAGAAATTTCTCCTAATCGCCTATAGAATAACTCATCAGTCCTATCATCCTGGCTGGGCAATCAATAGTAGACACCCACAACAACATCTGCTTTGTTTTCCACCCCCCAATCCTCACCCAGAGGCTCTCAACCATATCATCCCTAACATCAAGGACTGTACAGTCAAACTTCTCCCTTACATACAGAATAACTCCTCCACCTCGCCTGCCCTGCCTATCCCTCCTGAACAGCCTGTAGCCCTCCATCCCAGCACTCCAGTCGTGGGACTCATTCCACCAACTCTCACTAATACCAGAGACATCATAGCTCTGGGAATGGACCAATGCTTCCAGTTGGTCCAGTTTGTTTCTCGTACTGTTTGTTTTTCATACTCATATTTGAGTGTGGCCCATTCTCACTCATCAAAAATAACTGTATTGTCATATCCAGAAGTACACATATAGTTAAAATTGCTCAAAAAGTATCTTTTCCCAGCATGTCATTTGTCCTGAAAGATGATTTAAGACTGAACATTTGAAACAAAATTTTTTGCAAGCAATTCATCATGTTTAGAGGTGGATAAATACTTTCCATTGAAAATGCTTTGTTTATCGTCTCATTGGATGTTTGAATAAATAAAAATAGCATCACAGAAAATACCTAATGTGCCTTGAAAACAACCTTTTGTCTCTCTGAACAAAAACAGAATTTTCTTTTTAGTGGTTACTGGCTGAATTTTTCAGTTTGTGTTGCAAAATCCCCAAAATACAAGATTTCAGTTTTTCAAAGTGGATTTTTGTTTTCTTCACAGGAAATTCCTCTTCCAACTGTCTTTAATTGCAAAAAACATAAGACATTGTCCTGGTTTCAGCTAGGACAGAGTTAATTTTTTTCCTAGTAGCTGGTATAGTGCTGTGTTTTGGATTTAGTTGGAAAATACTGTTGATAACACACTGATGTTTTTAGTTGTAGCTAAGTAGTGTTTATACTAAGTCGAGGATTTTTCAGCTTCTCATGCCCAGCCAGCAAGAAGGCTGGAGGGGCACAAGAAGCTGGGAGGGGACACAGCCAGGACAGCTGACCCAAACTGGCCAAAGAGCTATTCCATACCATATGACATCATGCCCAGTATATAAACTGAGGGAGCTGGCTGGGAGGGGTGGATCGCGGCTCAGGAAGTAACTGGGCATCGGTCAACGAGTGGTGAGCAATTGCATTGTGCACCACTTGCTTTGTATAGTTTAATTCTTTTAGTATTACTATTGTCATATTATTATTATCATTATAATTGTTTTTCATTCCTTTCTGTCCTATTAAACTGTCTTTATCTCAACTCACGAGGTTTTTTTTCCTGATTCTCCCCCATCCCAGGGGGGGGGGGAGTAAGCAAGCGGCTGCACGGTGCTTAGCTGCCAGCTGGGGTTAAACCACGACAGACATGAACATAGTTTTCCTGTCATGCTTGCTTTCTGGTAGCGCACTGGTAGCGCTCCATTTCTGCAGTTGAGATAATAGAAAAATAATGTAGTCAACAAGAGTTGTCACCCATCTTCTCCTTAAAAATGTCATATCACTTTTAAGTTATACAAAACAACTTATTACCCTAGGGTGAATTTTCAGGAAAATTGAGATCTGGTTTCCTTGTTGGTAGACATATTTCACTTTGTCTTCTTCTACACACCAAAATAAATTACAAGCACAAACCTGAATACTGCTTTCATAACTGCCTAATCAATGACTGCATGTTCATTTACTCTTTGAATATTTGTCATACTATTCAATAAATTTTGGTTATATGGCAATCTCATCCAACATGAAGTGTGCATAGACCTGATTGGTTCATTGAAATCTGTTGCTTTAAAGGAAAGGATGTTATAAATAATGTATAATATAGCAGTTAAATGAAATAATCTGTCAATATTTTTAAATGTCTTTACTCCAGATGATTCTGTGTCTTTAGGGCCTTATGATATACTGTGCAATTTTTTCTCCCATTCACTGGAGAGAACAAATGTCCGGGGATGCGGAACTGTTTGTGAATGACTAGGGTGGCCATTGGAGACTATCAGCTCCTGGACAGACCTTAACTCAGAACAATATGATGGCAATATTCATCACTTAAAATAGTGTAAAATTTGCTTCAGTGTGTCTGCAAAAAGCTAGGAGGGGAAAATTCCCATGAGGGAAGAAGGAGGGAGAAATGAGTAGGCACTAAAAACGCACAAAAGGAACGAAGCTGGGAAGGGATCACAGAGAGGAGTTGAATATGTAGGTCCATTTCTAGAAAGGGCCTACACATCCATCAATATGCCAGAAAGGACAGAGGTACTGTAGGTTTTCCAAAACCTACTCATTTTCAAATATTGATTAGAAGTAACCAGATTTTTTTCTTCCTGGGATCCAAACACAA
Organism: Gymnogyps californianus; assembly: GCF_018139145.2. NCBI lineage: Eukaryota > Metazoa > Chordata > Aves > Accipitriformes > Cathartidae > Gymnogyps > Gymnogyps californianus. The sequence continues at coordinate 136,633,144 of NC_059471.1, forward strand.
TACAGTAAGAGTATGCAAGATTGGCTTGTCCAAGCTTCTGACAGTGACAGATTGTAACATCATGAGATGTGAACAACACTGAAGCTTTTGCTGGGTGAAAACAATCAGTATGGAAAAAAAAAAAAAACAAACAAAAACCAGACAAACCTGTGGAAGAAAATAAAATCGTGCTGTCCTTTAATTCTAATGACAATGCAATGAAATAAGTGTTCAGTAGTGCAATTGGTGAGTATCACTAACTGAAAGCACAAGGCAGTTGCACTGACTTCAGTGGAGTCGTTAGCCAACATGCTAAATCATTGCAGGACCACAAATTTTGGGATCTGCTACTCAGAATTTACAATGTTTACCAGCAACTCTACTGAAAGCAGACTGTAAAGACTGTAAAGAAGATAGTGAGCCAAAGTTTTAAAGACAATAGGCAAGTCTGAATTCACAAAGTCGTCGATACCACCAAAACAGACTCTCTCTCGGCAGCCCCAGACTTTAGAGTAAGCTTAAGGCAATAATCAGCTATCAGACTATCTCCCATATTGCACCTCACCTTTGAGGAAAGTTCCTTGACAAAAATCCAAATAGCTACTGCCTTCTCAGCTTTCAAAGCCCTCCTTAAAACTCACCTCTGTCATCACTCTTCTGAACGCAGACTGTCAGCCAGCTGCCTCTGTGGCCTTTGAAAACCCCTTTGAAAATCCCATCTTAAATATTACTCTGAATACTAAATCATCTCAAAATAATTAGTAATGTGAAAGAATAAGCCTGACAGTTTATTTGCTCTGATTTTGAAATAAAGTAACTCCATGGGCTTCTATACATTTAACTACCATTCTGATCCCCCCTCCTCCAGTCATACAACTAAGTTGATAGAAGATGGAAGATACTTACCTTTTTAGTGGGCATTTTTATTTTAAGGAGTTCTGCTTCTCGACTAAGTACTTGCCAAGGTGCATGTATACGGACAAAACTCAATCCTTGGCTCTTATTCTGAAACATAAAATAGTGAAAACAATGTATTTCAATATTATTGAACAGAATACAGTAATAAGGTTTCAAGATATCAACTCCAACTAAATCATGCAACTGTTGGCAATCACAGTGAATAACCAACTTCTGTTACAACTGGGCTTAGAAGTGATTTTTCTTTAAAAGTTGACTCTTCTAATGCTCTAAAATCCATTAATCTACTGCCTACAGTGTAGCTGGGTGTGCACCATGAAGACAGAAGGCTACAGTTCCAGATTTTGGAATCATGTGAACCAGAAACCCCCAAGCTACAGCTTTCACACTCAGATATTTTGTAAGTCAGTCAGTCATCTGACTTCATTAGTGGGCTTTTGTGTCCATCTGAACCGACAAATAAAAAACATTTATTCTGCTCTGGGTGGGCTTTGCTTTAGGTTCCCATTTTCAGTTTTGCCCATCTATTTCCTGGACACTTCATCAGATTAGTAGTTCCTTACAGGGGATCAGGCCCAACATTTACTGCAGTTGGAGTAGCAACCCTACACAAAACATTCAAATTTAACTTCTGAAGAGAGACATGAGCCTAATGTTTATGATGTAAATAACTGGTTATGCTGTGCAGAGGCCGAAGACTACACAAGAGGGCCTCTGCACAGCCAGTTTGCTGTGATCTGGGCTGTTGAGGGGTGCTGTCCTGGTAGCACATCTGAGCTACACAAAGGCACTCTAAGATCAGAAAGCACCACCCCTGGCAAAAGCATGAAAATGAGATGTACGCATGTTGATACAGAATTTTCCTCAATGCACACAAATAAATTATATGAGTAGATTATACGGATGAATGCTTACCGTGGAAATTAAGGGAATAAAAGTTGGGAGGGAGATTAGAAAGAGGATATGAGGACATATTTTGGGAAGGACATGGAAGTGGACAGGGGGAGACTTTAAAGGCTTGATTAATGCTAAGATTAATGATCTTTGTGTAGCTGTGTGCATGCTGGGGCTCTGGTGCTAGGGCGTACTGTCACTTTGCATTTTCCCACCCATAAGTGTGTAAGGATCAGGACAGTCCCCTCCCTTCAGGGGAGCATGAACCTCTATTTGCACTCCCTCATATATCCTGAAATTTAGAAGTGAGACAAGAATACTGAAGCAGGGTGTCCAACTTGATGAGAATCATAGCTGGGTTACATGTTGGGCTTAAATGCAAAACTCAGGTGCCCCACCTGTGAGTAGCTGCCTGTTACATGTACAAACAGTTGCATATGTCTAGAGAAAGAATGTTAACGGACATAGCTTAATGTCACTATAATCAACAAGCAGCTTAACTACAGAGCTGGGAACGTAGGCCATATCCATGGAAACGTAGCATCTTCTGTTGGAAATCAACTCCAAGAAAGTTCTCTTTCTCAAAAGCTTTGAGTTAAGAAAAGTTTTAAACAGAAATATGAGTCACAGTCTAAACATATATTTAAATCTAAAGGACTATTGTAGCACATTTACCTCAGAAAAGCCTCTCCTCTCAGCCACAGTGATATTTTTTTGTTTTGCATACAATTTATATCAATTTCCAAATAAAGCTGTATCATACCACATTGACATCAGCATTTTAGAACTGGTATTTAATCTTTTCAAAGTGTATAAATTCTTACAATTTCATGTAAACACCAAACATGCATTTGCTGAATGTTTCATAATGCTTCCTGATTAAAAAAAAATAATAATAATTAGATGGAAATCCTACTATTCTTATTGCAATCATTTTGCTCTTATTCCCCTTATAGCTGCAACATGAACTACAAAGATCACTACATCACTTTCAGCTAACATTTCTTCAGTGGACCGATGTTATTTTAAAGAGCAGAATGAGCTGCAGAATGTCCCTTTCATCAGTCCACTGGGGAAATCAGCTTTAAGAGAAGGAAGTAAAAATTTACTGGGCATCAGCAGATGTTCTGGTAATCATTTGCTGAAAATGTATTAATAACAGATGAGAGTTTAAATTTCAGTGGGTGAAGATCAGGAGGCTGCTTCTCAGCTTTTGGCTAAAATCAAGCGTGTGTCCTCTGTCTGGGGGACTATATTCCACATTGGCAAGAGGAGGGACAGTCTGATCTAATTGGTTGTTTCCAGCTCAGGCTCATATGACTACACAGATTGCAAATAAAATCAGTCAGATAATTCGGGAGAAAAGACCAGATGAAGAATATGACCTTTGTATATTTGAACAAAAATATGTTGGAAAGTTGTGCTGTTCACAAAGTGATATCAGATGCTGAGGAATCAGAGCCTTAAAAATCTTTAAAAGCCTTAAAAATCACCCCATGATAGGAAACTGAGATCATTTTAATAAAGACTAATGCAAAGTAAATAAACCAGGGAAAACAGGACCAGGTGATTCCTGTTGCATGGTAAACAAAGTGCAGAACAATAGACTACTGAATATTTAGCTTGGGATTACTAGAACCATGTTTCCCACATCTTCCTATATTTTTCCAACATTAAAATTAATCAAAGAAATTTAAAATAAATGTTAAATCATCAATCTCATATCATATCTCAAGGGATAAACCATCTACCTAGTTTTCTATTGAGCCACCAACGTAAAAACCTGTACCAGCTGCTCCTCTGGTAAGGCTCCTTTCCCCACTTTTCAAGCCTGCAGTAGTTCCAGTTGTCTGTTTGCATGCCCTTTTTGTCATTATCGTTATGATGACTGGCGAAGATCTGTTCAACTAACTTATTCCCAGAGTGCTTATTGTATTGCAAACATTACCAAAAGTTAGAATTTGTTTTTCTCATTGCCAGAGTGGATTTATAACTGTCTACTGGAGACATACATACACTAAATGGTGTCATTTGGTTAATCACCTGAAATGATCAAGATACATGTGTTCATGTATACAATTTAATATTTGCTCTAATGAAATGCTGTTAATTCTATTTTGAATACTCACAATCACCATTGCTTATTCATTGTACTCTAGATGTATCGCTAAAGCTAACATGTTGTGCTGGCTAATGTTATTTTTGCCTGACCATTTACTTGTTATTTAATACAGCCATCCTTAATCAAGTCCTTTTTCACTTACAGCTGATATCCCACAGGACTTTATTCTTGGCCCTGCATTGTTCTATGTCTATATCACTGCACTCCCTGATTATATTACTCAAATGACTAAGTATTGCTATGCAGATGACAAACAGATTTGTTGCTCTCATGATCCTTTTTTCATCAAATCTATATTCCATATTACAGAGCTCTTCCAATAAGTTTCAAGAGTGGAAGTTTTTCAGTAAGTTGGTTCTGAATTATTCAAGATATATTTATATCTTGGCTTCTTTTCTGTTTTGTAAAGTTGAACTGAGCCTTCCCATTTCAATAGCAAAACTCAGCATTAAAGTCAAATGGAAGAAAATCTGAAGGTCTGGTTTGCTTTTCAATCAGCACATGAAGAAAAATATATCAGCTATTTCTTTTAGTCTATCATGTATTCCTAGTAGTTTAAAGCAGGACTTTAGCAGCAGTCTATACTGCATTTGTTTCTGTCTTATAGTGGAAATGTATAGGTTGAATAAAATTCAAATTTCTCCAAGGAGACTTTTTCTGTCTTTCATGCCTTAACAGTAAAATACATTAGCACCTGCATCAACTGCAAGTCTAAGATTTATTGCAAACTTGTCATCATCAAGGCCATAGCAGAAAAAAATGTATGATAACTATGAAAGCTCTCATATAGATGTGTATAAAGAATGTACTCCTATTGATTATAATTTGACTAGTGAAAAGTCAATAAGTGATTATTCTTTTTAACTAAAAGCTGAATGTTCTGAAACATGGCTAGACAAGCATAATAGCTAGACTAAGCAGAAAAGCTCTGCCTGAAAATTTAGATTTGTCATTGAACTTAGATTTCTACAAAAGTCAGATATCAAGTGAGAATTTTGTCATTCTGTATTTCTCATCCACTTTGACAGTTACAGTTGTCCAACTGTAACATGGACTATTTTTGATCCACTATAACACAATTACCATGCTTTTATTAATCTCTTCCAGTTCACAGTTTCTCAATTCTAGCCCTTGCAGGGACAGGCCACAGATTGAGGAGATGCACCTTGAAGCATTCTTTGTTGCAACAGGAATTTGTGGAGAAGTCCTGCTGCTCCATAAGAGCATGCCATGTAAAAGGTGGAGTACTGCGTGTCCAGCTCCAAGATTTCTCATAGTGCCATTATTTTGTCAGGCCAATTTGACTCCCACCTTACCTCATTCAGACAACCCATTTGTCATGTATCATCAGCCATGTCACCTCAAGATGAAGTGTTCTCAACAGTTTGCTTAGACACCTCTAATATGAGCTAAAGCACGTGATGCTAAAGGCATCATATTTGTCAGTCACAGTCAAGACAACAAAAAAGGCAAAACCAATAATTATACTCTGGGAGAGCCTCAGACTTTTTTGTGGTTAGCATATTGCTCCTAGCCACTCTGCAAATACAAAATTCATTGCTGAATGCTAGATTTGAGTAAGTCTTTCTCATTATTTCCTTATCATGAAATCACTCATCACTCATCCTCTATTAAAGGAATATAGTTATATATAATGTATATATTAAAGGAAATAAGTTATTTTAAAATACTTGTCCAAAGAAATAGATTTCTGCTGTGTATCTTAATAGGAAGAAAAGAGAAACACTGAAGGGTAGAAAGAAGCTGAACAGAAGTGATTAACTACTGTCTAAGGGAGTCCAAGGGAACTGCTAATCTTTCTTATGATTTAAAAAAAATATACATAGGAAATGGAATGGCATAAATTATAAAACCTGAAGCATGTAAACTTCCTTCTTAAAAAGACAAACTATCTGGGCCTTAAATATTTTATCCTTCTGTGATTATTAAATAGACAGAAAAATACCAGACACATAACAGAGAGCAAGTTTCTAATGGCTTCAGTTAATATAATCAGACACTTTTGCTGACATTGGTAATACCAGCCACACTAGGAAAGCAACAACGAGAGAGTTTATGGAGAGGAAAAAAAAAGACAAGTCCTAGTAGCTCAGTAAAAGTAATCATCTTCCCATTTATTCCGTCACCAAATGGATCAGTCACGTCTGCAAATGCAATTGTTCAAAATTAATGTCTACTCTCTTGATACCAGCCCTGGAAATTGAGGCAAATAACAATGTGATGTGATAGTGCAAATAAAATGCAATTTCTTGTTACTATCACAGAACTCCAGTCACATACGTTTTACGAAAGCTGAGCCAAATACTGAGCTGTTGGCCCCCTGCATGGGTAGCATGTGATGGAATGACACAGCATTGCCAGATTCAGACAGCGACTGTGAAAGTGTCTATGTTTTGTGCCAAATGTATTGAATCTCTATCTGTACAAGGATTGGCGTTTTGCTGATCTTAATGTTTTGTATCCAAGATACAAAATCAGTTTATCACAAAGCATGCGTATCAAAGTGTATGGCAGTTACATTATAAAAAGGAAGAGCAATGCAGTAGTCTGAGTGAGACGTCAAGACCTAGAATGTCTTGACATGGAGATGTCAGCCTAGAGCAATTCCCTACTCATGTTATCTATATAATTGTAGGCAAGTAATTTAATTCTTTCTGTCACTGATTAAATGAAGATAATGGAACTTCCCTCTATCAAAAGACATTTGTGAAGATAAATATGTTACAGACTGAGAGGTGCTCAAATAATACAGTAAACAAATAAAAGTGTATGGCTACTGTCTGTAGCCATACTACATATCTTATAATTTCCACATTTTCCTTCAAAAACTGTAGTCCTTTTACCTTTTGCCAAACTTCCCCTTTTCTATTTTCATTATTTCTCTGGGGTACAGATTTACCTTACTGTATAGTGCCTAGCATAATGAGATCCTCATTAATGACTGCAGATTCTCCTGCAACAGTATTACAAATAATTAGCAGCAATCCCTGACAGCTCCAAGGAGTTGTCCCACTCCTGACAGACAACCAGTCACACATAACACAAGTGTAAACATGCAAAGCACTGGCTTATTCACTGATGGCAAAGGTAAACTCCATCTAGTTCAGAGAGTAAGGTTTACTTTTAGCTGCTCAACAATATACGAAGCAGACATGCTCAAGTCCAAATTTCAGACCTTAAGCAAAGCTGCAATTATTTACACATTTTGGTAGTTTGCCTTTCTCTTTCTTCATTTCTACCAACAGCGATGGTGTTAATGTCCTGTTTATTTTACTCTCTTACTCCCACCTCTGAACATAAACAGTTAAAGAATATACTAGTGTGTATAAGCAAGGAACAGAACACCTTAGAATGAAAGATCTGGCCAAAACACTTTAAAAGAAACTATATAACCTTAATTCCTTAGATAAAGCACTGTGGAATGAAACAGTTGACTTTGCACATCCTTTGCAATGTTTCTTCATGGCATTGCTACCTTTCCAACCAAAATCTTCCCACTCATCTATAGACAAAAAGTGTCTCTGAATGGAAGGTGATACAGGAAGCCTAAAAACACAGGCGTGCTTCCCCTGAAGAAGATGGAAATATTTAATGGCACACAGCAGAATGAAAATGAGCTGTTAGAAACTCAAGCACAAATGTAGAATAGATTGTGAAGTCTGCCAAATACAAAAAAGGCACAGACCTCTGCATTACTGCAGTACTCAATGCAGAACCTATATGGAGGTGACTAACAAATATGTCAGGATTGTCATTCATTTTTAATTCTTTCTGAATGCACACCTTGGATTTAAAAATTAGTGCATTTTCCTGGTTATTTTCCAGATATTTATCTATGGCCACTAATTACTACAGCATGAAAAACGTGACTTTCAAATGTAAAGCAAAATCTTCCCTATTTGTTTAGAATAACTTTATCAGCAAATTTCTCCTATGTCAATGACACAGATTTCTTGCTACAAAAGCATATCACAATTTCAGTGCATCTTCTGAGACTGAAGAATACCAGAAACAATAATAAAGTGCAAAATTGAAAAAAAATCCACCCAAATCAGACTTCCTCAAAGAGGAAGGGAGGAGTGTGTCTACTCTACCACCTCCTGTATTTTGGCAGTGTCAATGGAAAAACACGTAATCAGCTGGCCTGGCTACATTCAGTGCCAAATTAGCTAGCTAATAAGCCAATATTCTGTAAAATACATCATATCAAACTTGATTATCAATAATAAAATCAACAAACTTCTTGAGGCCAAAGAGTTAACATTAAAAAGGGCAAAATGTAATTCCTCTTGAGGGAATGAGACACACTAATCTGCACAGAGATTTATACCCTAAACAAATTTCCAGATGAAGCAGCAAGATCATGGAAGTCAATCTTTAGACCAGATAACAGGCATGTTACCAGTAGGGGGATTAATGAAATAGAGACTGAACTCTAGCAGACTCAAGAAAAAAAAAATTGGAGGCAAAAAAAAAAAGTGTGGTTAGGATACCAAAAGGAAAACCAGAGGAATGGCACCTTAAAATATTGCTTCATCACTCAATACTTGATCTGGGATATTAACAAACAAGCATATAAAGGGATGATTCAACTTTGTGTTGAAAGATTTTAAATTTCAATTCATACTTAGGAAAAATACTTTGGAGGGTTTACTTTTCTTTAATTTAAAAGTGTTAACAGATGGTACAAATGTATTTCGTTTACTAAGTATGTTCTCCTAATCTTATGCTACAAGCCTTTTCAGGATGGTGTCTCCCTTTGAGGTCTCTCACCAAAGATCAGTAGCAGTAAAAGGAAGGTTGGCTGTATTTGCAGAGGCTTGATTGGGAGGGGATTAAGATGAAGATAATCAAGGTGGTGTGGTTGGCTTGTTTGCTTGTGGGGAATTCAAAATCTCCCTGGACAGTTTACAGCCTCAGTGTAAACAGGGAGAGAAGGGGAAGAAGCACTGGCAGTCACACAGTAACATCAAGTGACACATTTTGGATAAGGCAACAAGTCCTGGGGTGGATAAATAATTGGTTAAATAATAAATGGTGGATAAATATTGTTAAAAAATAGCAGGAAACTGGGTAGGAGGAGATCCTGCACTGCTGAAAAAAAAGTCACTGAAGAGGTTTTGCAGAGTCAGCACTGTACAACATCATCATAAGTGGCCTGGAAAAAGAGATAAGCAGTGAGAAGACAAACTGCGCTGATGAAGTTTTTCAGGGTAGCAAGGATAAGGGCAGACTGAAAAATTGTAGAAAAGCTTTATAAGAGTAAGAGCCTGAACAATGGCAAATGGCTTTCAATGTAAATAAATATAAAGTAAATATAAAAAAATATAATCTGTGGGTTAAAAACAGTTTCACATATAACATTCTGGGCTCTGAATTGACCTATACCAGTCAGTAATGACATCTTGGGGTTGCAAGAGAAAGTTCCTTGAAAATATCAGCTCAGTATTTTGTAAGAGCCAAGAAGAAAAGCAAACATTATGTTCCATTAGGAAAGGAATAGAGACTAAGAAAAAAATATTATTTAAACAGCAATCCATACCGTATCCACATCTTGAACTCAGTGTGCAGCCCCTGTCTCCTCACCTCCAAAGAGATAAATTAGACCACAAATGGGTTCAGAGGAGGGCAACAACCATCATAAAAGCCTTGCTATGACAGCTATATAGGAATCACTGAGTAGATTGAGACCCTTCATTCTGGAAAAGAGCAATCTTAAGGAAGACATTGTAGAAGTCTATAAAATCATGCGTGATAAGGAGGTGGGGTGTGGATGGACTGCCTACTGTCTCTTTCGGGCCAAGAACTAAAGAGCCTGAGACACAGTAAGCTATTGGGAGCTAGATTCAAAATAAATGAAAGGACACAGGTATTAATGCAGTGGGTAGTACCTCTGTCTTGCCAAAAGACTTTGTGGGTGCAAAAACTGTATGATGTTTCAAGAAGAAACCATACCAGACTTTGGAAGAGAGATCCATGGAAGGTTGCTAGATAGACAAACTACGTCAAGTGGTGGAAATTACCTGAGCTGGAAGTAGCTGTCGTCAGGAGAACATTAGAGTAAAAGTGTCAAAAAAATTTGTACCATTCCTATTTTTTCCTAAACATTTTACCATTGCAACTGTTAGATACACAGTACTGCGTTGATGGACTGTCTCAAAGGACAGGATCATTTTATGGTAATTATGCCAAATCTAACAGGAGGGACTTTAGGCCTTTCTTTCTCCCCAGTATTTGGCCTCCTACTTCCTACTATCATCTCTTCAATTAACTGCATAGCCAAAAAATACACAGTAAGCAATCTAACTGCCCCACCCTTGGACAGATTATAGGCTGCTATGACTCACTATTGTCACAGGGGTCACCTCCATGCCAGTTAAAAAAGCGGCTGGTTCGATGGTGGAGCGGAACCTGACTGATGAAGGTGTCTCGGTAGGTGCTCACACCATGCCTGGGTTCCCTACCATATCACACTCGACAACGCCTCAAGTCTAGAGAGTAATGGGGACTCAAGAGCTGTCATTAGTTCATAATCTCATCACTGAGCAGTTCCTCTGTCTTCAGGTTATGCTACAATCTGGTTATTAGTTTATAATAAATAATACAGATTATGATACAATTGCTTTCCTTCTGATGTTTTAATGAGACTGTCAGGCTAGGCTGTCAGATGATGTAATTTGGCACAGCTACACCAAGTTAACAGAGCTATTTAGATGGGCATCATTAAAGGTTATGACCTGAAAATTGAACACACTCGAGTCTGGACTTATGCAAGTTTATCAGCAAGGGGACAAGATCAAAGTTAATTTGGAAACTGCAAGCACTGACTGAAGGAAGAATAAATCCAGACAAAACTTAACACAAGTAAAAGAATTTAAATTTATTTTATTGTTGAGACTTAAGGGCCAGAAATACTTTCATCTTCACTAATCAACCAAAGGAAAGCTAATGATGCTGTTTTGTTACGTGTCCCAATACTCTGGTTACTTGAGAAAAAAACACTTCTCTTATTGCATAGTACAAGGGAAATTGTTCCGTTCTTGGTAGCTATCAACAGGAATAAGCAGGAGCAAGATTGAAGTACAGCATACTCCATGCCTGCTTTGGAAGGTCATTTCTCTTTTGAACCAAAAGATCTCAGACTGGGTGAGTCAAGATACATCAATGCTCAAAAACTGATTTGAAGTCTACAAAAACTAGTGAGCTATTGTCTATTAGGTGGGATTAGAAAACATGGGATTTAACTTTAGACGGGGAAAGTGGTTGCTGGAAAAGGTCACTATCAGTATATCTCCATTTCCTACATTTTGACACTAAAAAAATCACAAAACTGAGTATAAAAAATAACCTTTCCTGTGTTGACAATGTTACAATTCAAACTTCTTCAAAGCATGTGTTCTTTACGGGAGTTCATCCCATCTCCAGACTATAGTACTTGACTGCGGTTAGTTGCAACGATGATACATTTTTTATTATTGTTACATTGCATTTACAATCCTGGTGCTATTCATTTTAGGTTGTACAGCCAGGTGTGGGGAAGAGCAAAGACAGATTGCAGAAAAGTACAATGGCCTTTCTTATACTTCTTCAGCAAACAGACAAGTAAATTCAGGTAGGAATGTCTCTTTTTCTTCAACTAAACACACAAGGAACCAGACTGCATTTCCAACCACCCAGCATCAGCAGGGGTATAAAAGAGTCACACTGACTCTGGGACTAGTTCCTTGTATCCAAGGACTTCCTAGAAAAACACTTCCCAGCCAGTGAGGCACAAGCATGCTTCAGATGAAGTGTGGAGGCCAAGCTGATAAGCTCTGCTGGATGCTTGCAGGCTCTGCAGATGATTAGAAGGCGGCAACAGCAGCAGCAGCCCTGCAATCTGAGCAAATCATCAAGCAAAGAAAAATAATTGCTTGAAACTTTGCAGCTGAGCCTAACATGAGAAGCTTGGCAAACAGGCTGGGAATCAGTGTCCAAGAAATACCTCGTTCATAGATGGAAAGTGCAGTATTACACTATTTCTGGAGCTCTAAGAGACCCAGCTCTCTCAGCTAATGTAGTACCTAGGCTGGAAATAATATCTTCCCACAGGGGCATGATGATCACTACTGAAATCAGCCAGTAAATGGACAATATTAGATTTTCAGAAATGTTAATTAGCCAGCACTTTCTAGTGATCTCTGTAGAACTTGCTGAATTATCAACAGTTTTGAAAATCAGCTCTCAATACACTCTGTCACTACATCAGGTATCTCTCCCATCTATACTGCTAGTCTCAGCTCCCCAAAAATTATGGTCTAAAAGACAATCACTCAGTAGATATCAGTAGAACAACTATTACAACACACACTGCATTCATCCATCCTAGCAGTACTGCTTTGTACATGCCATAACCTATGTTGGCCAGATTTAGCTCTCATCTCCATCACCATAAATTTGGAATCACTCTGCAGAAAAAAAGAAAAAGGCAGCCGGTCAGGATTTACAAGTGCCAATTTGCTCCTTTATAACACAAAAATTAAAGAGGGATTAGCCATCAGCTATATTGCTTATTTGACCAGCCATCTGTCAGGTAAAAAAAAAAAAAAAAATCAGTTACCAAATCATTGTAACTGAAATGTGAGTTTCAATTTCTATTACAATTCTAAGAATAAACTGTAAGCAAATGTTGGTACTATAACAATGTTTGGTAAAGCTTGACACATTAAAAAGTTGTAGGTTCTCCAATACATTTCACAACAACATTCAACAAAAACATATTTTAGTAAGATTTTATTTTGGGGTTGACATTAAAATATGAAGATTTATGTAGAAAGCTGAACAAATCACTTCTAGAGATGTAAGGGTCATGTGGGCCATTAACTTCCAACTATGAAAAAGATACTTAGCAGATAGAATGTAGAATATGAATATTAACCTGATACAATGCCAAAGATTTTTGTGCCTTGAGGGAAATGAATTAGCAAAGCAAAAATGTAAGATTTGTTATTCCAAACCTGGTGGTATCACACAAATTGAAATTTATGGGAAATCACTACCAGATTTTTGTAATAAGTATGGTGCTATACACTGATAGCAGTAAGTGTATACCTACATCCACATCTTAAAATCCATTTTATGCCTCATTAGAAGTACTCATTTTGCCATTTTCATAAATCTTTTTGCTTGTTTTACATCGGCACACTCAAAGAAAATCACATAGTACCTCTGTCTAGACAGCTTTTTTTTTAAAAAAATATATATATATTGCATCACATTGAACATTTTTGTACCTTTGCTTCGGCATGTTTCTGCCATATTTTTCCTATACTTCTGCCATACTGAATACTATGAGCAAGTACTATTCTTTTCTGATAAAAAAAAGTTCAGAAAAGGGAGGCTGTGTCACAAAGCCACATACACACTATGCTAGGCTGTGACTTAATAATGGGAAGATATCTTCAGCAACAGAATATTCAAAACTTGCATAGCAAAAGCCAGCTACTCTCAGGAGAGTTCTGCGAGGTCTGCCTGTTGCTCAGAGGCTAAGGATGCTCAAGCCAAATCTTTCCCGTAGGTTAGGCACTGCGATCCTTAGATATGTCCTGTAATGCATTTAGTCTCCAATGTATTTCCTTTTATACATCATGATAGCTACTCATGAGTGCTAAGTCAAAGCTTTCTGAAATCAATGGGGAAAAAAAATCTCTTTATACTAATGTTAGTAAGGCCTGCAGAATCTAGCCATCATTTTTAAAGCCCTGATAGAGTCACACACTTAAGCTGGCATCTTAAGTGGGTACTTTAAGAGCATTCACAAACTGAACATTAAGGAAGTCATTCTCATAGCAAAACCTCATATTATGCTAAGTTTTGAGTGCGTCAGTAGGGTATGCTCCTGAGGACTTCAGTGACTGCTTGCTTGAGAAAGAACCTCAGGACACGGTCTCATAACAGAAACTGCTATAGCATTCACTGTCCTCACATGTCTGGTATCGCTGGATAAGTGTTAACATACATGAACAGTTCAGAGGTGATCACACATCAAGTGATATCGTTAACTAAGTTTATCAGAAAGGATATATCAGGATTGAGATCAAAAGAAAAAAGGGGGGGGGTGTTTTGCCTTTTTTTTTTTTTACTTGTTTTGGTAGTTTTGAGTAAACATAGCTATCTCAAGCAAAACTCTGGTCCATTTGCAGGGGGTATCACCAAATCTATCTGTTTAATACTGATCACAAGGTGCTTTTTGTTCTTGGCATGCAGTAGGGAGAGTATTCCGAGATGAGAGACTCAGAGTTATTCTGCAAAAGTGGGAGCAAGAAAAACAAACAAGAAAAAGAAAAAAATAGCAGATTTAAGCAGTAATTGGCAAACAATAAGAAATGAGCAGACTAAGTCATGGCAATAAATTAACTGCATGCTTTGGCTTACTAAAGAAACAATACAGAAAATTGTGTCTCTGTCTTCCATTACTACATATCCTTACTGGCATTTATATTACACCAATATTGCATTTGTGGTCAAGGATAATTTAAATGCATTGTAATATCTTTAACCATAAAGTTCTTTGGTCAGATCAAGATCTCATTTACACAAGTTTGAGGTGATAGCACATATTATTGATTCTTTGTACTCCCACTGCAATTTATCTTGGCTACCCTGTTTTATTTCCTTACACTCAAATGATGATCTTGGTAATACAGGATCCATCTTTTTCTTCTGTGTTTATTCAGAACACACTGGATTCTCATCTGTCATATGCCCCAACAGTAGTATAAATAGCAGTAACCACACAGATCCAGATCTGGTTATATAACTTTTGCACATGATGTTAAAACATTAAAAATTTAACTTTATCATTCACTATTAAAAATATTGAGTGGGGCTTTTGCCAAAAAATTCACACATCAATCACAGATAACTGAACAGATGTTTTGGCTGAAACGGGCTTCAACTGGAACATTCACACATACACAAAATGACCTCTTAATACTGGTAGGATATTACTATTTTAGAGCTTTCTTAAATTTTGTCTCAACAAAGGTCATTAACTAAATATTTGCAACATGTGTTAGCTCTTTTCAAATATTTATAGAGATGGTTTACAAAAAAAAATGCAACTAATTGCAATGCTTCCTTTTGACTAAAAGCACAAACACACATACACAAGTTTATGTAGCTCTGAAAGTCTGAAAAGTGCCTTAATTCCCCTTAAGTCCACACGTTAGTATAGTTGTATATACACACATGCACAGTATACATACACACAGTTTTATATATATACCCAAATTAGAAATCCCTGCTTGAACTTTGACCCTCTAGGGAGACTGCCTTGGCATTCAAACCTTCTCCCCCTGCCCCCACCAAAGGAAAAAGCGACATTTAAGCTTCCCACAGAGCAGTATGCAAATAGAGAGTAGCACTGAGAGTGAGTCCTGAGTAGGAGCATCATGCTTTGGTATTCTCTAAGGCTGCCTCTACTGGTTCCCTCTCTGTGATCTGTCTGAGCACCTCATCTAGCAGGCTCACAACTCACGCAGGCAGTTGGTAGGTTGCCATTTCACATTAATTCAGGCTGGTGTAAGTTACAGAGGTTGTGGTCCCAAATTCCTCCCTGCCCCTAGCCATGTGGTTACACACCCACCTCTCCACCCCCTGAGAGAGTAGTCACATTCATATAACTGGATAGTGAGTTTCTTTAGCCAGATCAGTTCCCTGAAAACTAAATCCTAGTTTTAAAGAGCAATTAATTTTCAACTGGATCCACACTTTGAGTGATCAACTCCTGGCAGCACTGCAAGACAGAGAAATGTGCAAGACACATTGCTCAGGGAAGGAAAGAAGAGGGCAGATTCACAGAATCCCTAACTCAGATCAGCCTGCCCTGTGCCTTCAGGATGCTTGCAAAAATAAAAACAACAGCAAGAAGAAAAACTCTTGCTTGACTCAAATTTAATGTTCAGGTTTTTTTTTTGCTTTTGTCTTTTGATTTTTTAAATATCTGGTTTTGAATAACATTTAGGCAAATCTCTTGAAACAGCATTTTGAAACAGACCAGAAATGCAGTCTATAAAAAAGGATAAAGCAAAGAGTGTATTTTTCTAAAACTTTGGGGTTTCTCCCTCAAATTAATCATTGAATTGGTATGAATCCCCAAATACTTTTGATCAATCATAAATGTATTTTCCATTAAAATCTCAATCCAGTACACTTTGCCTGCCTGTAGTTAACAGGCATACATCAATGTCTAATCATGGCATATTTGCCAAACCCAGCTTTTTAGAGAAAAGTAATATTAAATTTATGGAAATAGTGCACCTTTTGCCATCAGCTGAACAAAACAGATTGGTAAGCAACATTTAATAACTAGAAAATTATAAATAATTTAATTGGTATTGTGCTGGTTTTGGCTGGGATAGTTAATTTTCTTCATAGTAGCTGATATGAGGCTATGTTTTGGATTTGTGCTGAAAACAGTGTTGATATTACAGGGATGTTTTAGTTATTGCTGAGCAGTGCTTACACACAGTCAAGGCCTTTTCTGCCTCTCACACCACCCCACCAGCGAGGAGGCTGGGGGTGCACAAGAAGTTGGGAGGGGACACAGCTGGGACACAGCTGACCCCAACTGACCAAAGGGATGTTCCATACCATATGACATCATGCTCAGCATATAAAGCTGGAGGAAGAAGGAAGGGGGTGACGTTTGGAGTGATGGAGTTTGTCTTGCCAAGTAACTGTTACGCGTGATGGAGCCCTGCTTTCCTGGAGAGGCTGAACACCTGCCTGCTGATGGGAAGTAGTGAATGAATTCTTTCTTTTGCTTTGCTTGTGCGCACGGCTTTTGCTTTACCTGTTAAACTGTCTTTATCTCAACCCATGAGTTTTCTCACTTTTACTCTTCCAATTCTCTCCCCCATCCCAACGTGCGGGGAGTGAGTGAGCGGCTGTGTGGTGCTTAGTTGCCGGCTGGGGTTAAACCATGACAGGTATTTATTTTACGATTAATAACTGAAGTTTTATAATTTATAAAAAGCAGTCTATAATAAATACAGCTGTTACTATTACAGGCAAGTGGCAGAATAAAGACACAAATTCATTGAGAGGAAGAAAAGCTGAAGAAGTAGAGGGTGTCTGCAGGTAAAAAAAAAATCGTGTTAAGAACAGAAGCTGTGGGAAGCACGTTTTCAGTTGTGAGAATTAACTGTAAAGATTAATACAGACATGCTGCTAAGAGACAACTTCCCATTTTTCATTCTCATTCCTCTTCACATGAATGCTTTCATACATTTGAAAACCCGTTTGACAGTGAAAAGAGTTAGCATTCACCTAATTCTCACCTCCACTTTTCTGTTGTTTTCTGTTCAACAATAAAGGACATGAAAACTGGAAACCAGAACTATAAGAAACCCAGACAGTATGCCAGGGAACACAGGGACAGGAGGTCCTGTCCCCACTGATACCCTCAGACCCATGATAACTTTTGGCTAGTTATGTTTTATTCCTGTCTCTATCCTCATGTATTTAACGACTTGGGAGTAATATTTACTTTAATTTACTCCTTCTAAAAGTCTGACATTTCACAGCAGTTTTGTCATTGACACAGAGAAAGACACAGGTATGAATCTTGCCAGATTTTCAGCCTAGCAGTCAGTCTTCACAAGACAAGTGCTACTACTTTAGGGAACCAAAAGGAAGGAAGCTGCAGGAGCAATTCACATGCAGGAGGTAACAGCAGCTCCTCAAGCTTCTGCCATTCCTTGAACAAGGTGATGGGGCTGGGCAGGCAGCTGACAGCCAGGATGAACTTTGTTCTTCAAGGGCCTACTCCTTTATACTGATTATATGAGCACGTATCCGAATACATGCACTCACCTTAGATATGGAGAGTATTAGGCAATATTAATTTACCCTGTCCTGTTTCTGCTTGAAAGAGCACTTAGGTTTGTACTAAGGAAATAGCCTTCTTGCTCTTGCATTTCTTCCACCTTCCCATCTGTTTTCAAGGGTCCAGGTAACAGGAAGATGCCCCCTGCCTCACTTCCTGGATTTGGCTTACAGCTTTTGATGTATAGTTCCTTGGCTTCACTTATTATTGTGATTTTAATTACACTGGAGTGCTCCATAATTATATGCCAATTATCTTCTTTGATAATTACCACTGACACATACAAGTGAAGGAATATGTTTTAGACTTACCTATTAGTTTTTGTGGTACTTAAAATTCTACAACATTAACAAAATTGGTTTTACATTATAATTACATTTACATCTTTTATGAAATAATGGAAATTGAGAATTAATTACAAGGAGCACAGTACATTACTACAGAATAGCTATACTGATATTGGGAGGATTACCAATCACTATATTATAAACTACACCTACTTTTTAATACTAAGATGAGCTGTCTTTAATAACATAATCCAGCAGGTCTCCTGATATGTGGGTTTTGTCCTGCCAGGGAGTGAGTCTGATAATGCTAGTAGAGCATTATGAAGATCTGGAAATTCACAACAATTTACAGCTGGATCTTGGAGCATTTAAAAACATTCTTCGTGATGACTTTTCTGTGAAGAGACTTGCCAGTTGGCGGCCAGATGTGACACAACGCCCCTAAACCAACAAATACTTTCCAGGAGAGTCACTTATGAACCATGGCTCACAGGTGAAAAACAAACTGGGATCCCTTGTGGTGCAAGCTGTGACTTATGTCGTTACCATGGTGCTCTCAAATGCCTCCTGCAACAGATCAGTTGAAAAGTAAAGCAAGTCCACTAATGAGCAAAGTTTGGTGCCTAACTGAAGCTGAGCTTTGCCAGCTTTGGGTGAGCGGTTTCTTAAGGACAGCGTTACTTTAAAACAGGAGAGAATAAGGGAGAAATAAAACTTTGCACAGAAGTCTCTGAGAGATAAGCAGTCGTGAAGTATGAAGTCCTCAAGTACATAACAGTTGCCAGATTTTCACAGAGAAGTGGATGTCTTGGACACTATGACTTCACGTAGGCCTGTGACTGACATTGTAACTGATGGACGGCAGGGAAGGGTGAAGGACTGATGTCACGTAGACCAAAGAAAAGATAGACAGTCATAATGAGGAGTGGCAGGATTGCTACAGGTATAGGATATGAAGAAGAAAGAGCATGATGGACAGAAAGGGAGAATCTTGGAAAGGGCGGTGGTCTGTGGTAGGTAGACAAGCAGTCCTGCAGAAAACTGGTGTGAATGTACAGCGGTGAATACACAGAGGCCAGAAATAGGTAAGCAGGTCAAGCACTGGTGAGGTGCAGCAGTTCCCATGCATTGACTTGTGAAAGCTGAGCGATGCCACTGGAGGTAGAGAGTAAACATTATCCAGTGAACTTGCAGAGACCTGTGACAAGCTTGCCAGAGGTACAGCGCACCTAAGCGTATTGACCTGTCCTGCAAAAGCCTGAAAGTACACCTACATAACAAAGAATATCATATGAAATTTCCTAGGTCCCACTATCCAGAACATGGACAATGAAAGGATGCAGTAGCCTTCCAATGACCTTCCATAGGTACACGATCTTTAGGATGCTACTTCGTCTTGATTACCTAACAGGGTTCGGTGGCAGCTGAACATGTGTAAACGTTAAGAGGCAAGCAAAGAATGATTATTCAAAGCCTGTAAAATGAAGTATGTAATATGAGAGTTGAAAAAAGAGCAGGAAGACCAGAAGTTTTCAAGACAGGCATCAGGGGTTTACAACTTACAAATGAGTGAGGATAATGGGAGATGAGTAAGGCACGAAAGGGATAGAAACTATATTACACATTAATCCAGAAATACTTAAGATGACCTACAGAACCTGCACTGGAGTTGAAAGTTTGTTTCAAAGCATTATGGAAGATGAGTAATCCTTCACGTCGTGTGGCCAGTTTCAATGGGAGCAGAGTTAGGACTCTGAGTGATTTGGAGAAAACTTCTAAGTATAGGATGCGCAGGGATATCCTTCCCCATTTTGAAGGGATTAAGGAAAAATAACAGTAGTTTGAACTAGCACTTTTGGAGGTGCCAGCTTGGAGTTCTGCTTAAGTATTTGCAAGACCTGGAATATATTCTCTGTCTCTGAGATACTAAATTTTCTTTGTATTACTAAATTACTCCAGGTAAACCATGACTGAGTTTGGTGAACATGTAGACAAAGCCTGCAGACAAATTCCCCATCTCCCAGCTGGTAAAGTGATGCCATGACTAAGAGAAGTGCGCTGTGCTGCTCTGGAAGAGAAAGACATTGGTATTCTTCCAGTGTACCAATGTTGGCACTAACCTACAGAAAGTAATGGCCACCTCTACATTTTCAGGATAATGCTTCTAAGTGATGTCTGTGTGTTGCCCCTAGAAAGGTTGCTGTTTCCAAAGATAAGAAGGAATATCAGTCTACATAGCTTCATTTTTTCCCCTAACTACCAGTAGCTCATTCTCTCTCAAATACATTTTGTTCGTTTGCTTTAACATTGGACATCTTATGAAATTCCAAGGTCATCTACCTAACTCCACCTGAAGAAGTTCCTTAAAAGTATAATACATAGGTCTCAATCCTTTTAGTGAATTCAGTCATGCTCTAAAATGATTACAGAGTTCAAGGAATTGAAGGAAGAAGCCAGCAATGAACTGACGAATTAATTCCTAGATGATAGAGCTTGAGTATGGAGCTAAAGCAAACATATCCACCATCTCCATAAACAAAAAAAAAAAAAAAAAAAAGAGAAGAAGCCCACAAAAACAACAATTAAAAATCCATACACCTGTTCAAAATAAATAATTTTGTCCAACTGTTTTGTTTCAGGTGATGAAATCATTGTTACATTAATGTTAACCTGGAATAACTGCACAGAAATCAATATCTAGCTCTTACATGATTTTTTTATTTGGCCTATCACCATGAGCACATACCTGTACACATACGGGAGACTCACTACTGTGCACACAGTTATCAGTCCTGTGTATCAAGAAGAGAATTCACCCCGAAGAGTAAATTTTCCATGCTGTGCATGGGGATTTAGTCACCTAACTCCCATTAACGTTAATGGGAATTGTGCAGCCTGATGCCACTCTGCTAAATTTTTTTTCCTTATTGTTCTATTCAGGCCAAAGTAATTGCTGATCTGGAAAAACAGAAACAAATACATAATACAGTTTTGAATGATTTGCCTTGTCCTATGATGTAAAAGACTTTACAATGACTGGCAAAGATACTTCTAGCTGAAAACAATCTGATTACAACCTTCTATATGGCTTATGTATCACAGTTTCCTTTTTTTCAGGATGTAGGCATTAGAAGAACCATGGTTTATACAGAGAACCAATCTCAGTTTGACTAAGCTGTAGCTGAAGGTCTTTTCTCCTCCAGAAGTCCCGACCTGTGGTATGTTAAATGCTTATCAAGTGAAGCCCCTTTGAGGGACAGTCTGCTACAGCACGTAGCCCAGACCACACTGGAGAGAGGGAAGTGACCTTGGTTTTTGCAGAACCACAAAAGCCCTGCCTTCATCTACATAGACCTGCCAGGTCATTGTGGAAGGGACAGAGGAACTTCTGAGCCGTTGCCTGAAAGCATCATAACACTGTAACAATGCAGATGCCATCACGGTGGCTATGAATTATGACAGTATATTGAATTTTTTCTATTTGTTCTTAAAAATGGAAAAGATAAATGCAACTCTTACCAGATCGAAAAGGCAGCTTCTTGAAACTATTTTTAGAAACATGAAGTGCTGCAGTGTTCCCAAGTACTATACATCCAACTGTCTGCACTGCTAAGAGCAACTAGATGCTCAACATTTTTGAAATTAGAAACAATATTCAGAAGCTGCCGTTCAGGTACCATCAAACATATTCACTCTTACATTGAAGTAAAATATGTCAGGCCTTGTGTGGTTTCAGATTTCTCCTGTTTCCCCTTGAATGACATTGTCACTCTGCAAATCCATTCATTAAAATTGGATCACGCAGGCCAACCCTCACTCCATTTCACTGAAAAAGTTAAGAAGTGAGATAGTATTTGGTTCCATAATGCTACCTCTGGTGAAAGAAATAGGTGGAGTTCTCACATAGCATGGCATTCGCACAGTAACTTTGTGCCATACTTGAAATGGACAGGAAAACTGGAGAAGGGTTCAACTGGAGAAGAGTTGTATTTCTGCTGTTGCCAGTGGCCAAAACAGATCCTTTAACAGCTGGAAAATAACGGAACATCCCCAAGCTACAGAAGCTATAGATGACCCCAGTCACCATCAGCACAGTCCAAATATAAGCAAAAACTAGACTCCTTGTCAGGTCCCATACAAACCCAGCACATAAAGCAGTGAACCACACTCTTCACTGCTCCCTGCACTTATATATATGTATCTTTATATTCCTGTCATCTTGCAGTAAAAGTGGGACAGTTAACTAATCTGTCCCTCTATGACAGCTTCCCCTCACTAAATCTGTGCTCATCCACACAAACTACTACCACCAAGTTGTTGGAGGTCAACCCCTACCTAGAACTTAAGTCTACAAAGGATTTAAGAAACAGTTTGTGTTGAAGAGGACGTTCTGATTTCTAAGGGAAAATTACTTTTTTTTTCTTCTTTAAAAGACCTTTCCACTATCCATGCTTAACAGCTTGAATATAAATTCAGTTTTCATTCCAAAATGCCTCCCTCTCATATATAATATAATATTTTAAAATGTACACACCACAAAATGTCTAGCTGTGCATCTGGAAGGGAGTAATTCCTTCCCTATAGTGGCTCGCTTCCTGGAGAAATATGCTTGCCTTTCTAGTCATAATGTCATGAGCAACAGACCTTTTAATAACTTAAATTTGGACCGAATGACACACACAGCCATTAAAGTCATCAGTAAAGCAAGAAGACCTTAAACGAGTCCAAAACATATGAAAAGAATCCCACAAACCTGAGTCATTATTTACGTTACCTTTCCCTGGATCTGCTAAAGGATAGCAAATTCCACCCCCTCACTCTGCACATATACAAAGAGTTGTTTTTTTCCCGTAAGACAGTCCTATCCTTCAAAGACTAATTTCCATAGTCAGGTATCCCTCAGCCTTTTCTCTGCTGGAATCCGTTCCTGAATCTGAGATGGCAGAAGCTGGTGAATGCCACTTGGAACAGGTGGCACTTGCCACTTGCATTCCCTTGGAACAGGTGCCACTGTACCGTTGGTTGGTTGGTTGAGAGGATTTTTCTTTCCTTTTCATGTTCTTGCAGGGTTTTTTAATTCTTCTCTCTCTCTCTCTCTCCGACATTCCAGTTTTAATTTCTAACTCCTTCTCTATCCTCACCCCCAGCTAAGCCGTTCAAGAGTATTCATTGTTACTTCCATAAAAATGGGCTGGATTTTGCTCTGATTTGTGAGCCGAGAAAAAAATAATGCTGGACTGATGTTTACTATGACAATCCAGAAGCTCTGGACAGTGAAGCCTTTTCCATAGCCAGTTGCATCAGAGGCCAAAACAGAAGTAACAGAGGTGGAAGATCCCTTTCTAAGAAACCATTCACTGCTTCACTTGAAACTGTCCTTTTGCCCTGCAGTGAGAAGGCATGGCACCTCTGGTTTGCTCTCCCTGACTCTGGAAGAGAACGCTATCTCTGCTCACTGGAAGATGTGCCCCACTCTCATCTTCCACAGAGAAAGAAGTGACTCAAGAACAAATCCTATTTCCTATTTTTTCCATCAACATAAGCAAAATCAATTTGTCTCTCCCTGTTGTCCTTGTTTCTCATTTTTTGTCTCTGAGACACAGAGTTTTCAGAGAGAATGTCTTTTAATCTGCTTTCATACAGGCCAAAAAGCATGAGGGAAGAACAGAGAGGCACCTTCTTAGCTCAGATCTTTTATAACAACATAAAACAGTACATAAATGAATGTATATATGTATAAAAGCAACATATTAAAGACAGGGAGCACTTATCTACAGTATTGCATCCACTCTCAGGTAGAATTCTCAACGTTTCTCACTTACGCAAAGGAGTTGCAGCAGAACTCCCTGCTTTCCTTTGCATGAGGTGTGAAATCATGACTAAGAAGCAATGCCTCCAAAAAATAACAAAATCATACAGCAACTATTCAATCAGCAGAAATGCAGAAGTGATCACTCCTTTGGTATCAGAGGTAACTGTAGGGCTGTTTGCTGCTATAGACAAAGTAGGCAGTTGTCTGGGGAAAGCAAAGCAAAGAAAGACTCGTTTCCCCTACAAAAGAATCTCTGAAATTCAGGATTTCTTCTTGTGCCAAAGAATAGGTTGAGATGCATTGGGCAGCAGGTACTGCAGTTGGGGCAGTCCTTACCCAGCACCTGTAGGAGCCGATTCCTCACCCCAATCAACAGCAGCATGATTTCTGTCCTTTGAAAGGTCAGAAAAGCAACAAATCCCAGGACCAAAATCCCCAAACTATCTCATATTTTACTACTTTATTTTCATGAAACTACTATTCAAGCTGCACCAGCCTAAACAGCTTACAGAAATTATCACTACTTCAGCCTCTAAGTCTCCTCTGCAGTCACTCTAGCTACTGCAGCATCATCAGCGCAGTGTGGCATCCCTCAGGGCTTCCTGTATTGCTCTTCAAATTGTCTCCATGGATTTAATTTACAGATTAAAACTTCTGCTGCAAACAAGACCATTGATAATTAAAAAATGTTTTCATGTTCATCTGTGAACAAGCCAAGCAGCTGATTTTGGTTTTTTTTCATCCCCTATCCTACAAGTGTCCAGTTCTCTCCCTGCTATCCCTAGCAGGGATGTATAAGCCATTTCTGTGGGCTTCTCATCTATCTAGCAGTTTGTAGAAATTGAAGTAGTTCCTCCAGCAGGTGACAGAACTCAATACAGGACACAGTGAAATGAAGACACAAATTCGGGCTGTTATGTGCCATTTCTACCAGGCAAGCCTGATAGAAACATCATTATGTAAAAACACATGTAAAAATAGGATGCTTCTTGCCCAGCTCCCATTATAAATATCACCAGAATGTACACCCCAAATCTACCACCATCTGAAATTCGAGATATTGATGCCTCCATTTCCCAACCTGCAGACGATTGATGAGATTTATCATTGCTCGCCCAAGAGCTCTATAAATGTTATTAATAACATACAGGCCCATTTTTGTACATCTCTTCAATTTTCTCTAAATCCCTTGGAAGCCATTTTGACTAAGGTACCTAATAGCCGAGCATTAAGTGTCTGGATGTTAATTAAAATACACAAAGTGAGTCTGTCTCCCCATTCATCTATTCAAGTCGCAACACAATCATTAAAAAACAGGATTCATAGTACGGACTTTTCAGCTTTGACAGCACAGCCATTCTACCTAGCCACCTGTTATCATGGATCGTTATTTTAATACTGATTGAACCACATTTAACTCCCATGGGGCTACTCCAAAATCCTCTCTCAAATGGAGACGTAATTTCGTGTTAAATAGTTAATCAACTTGCCAATATTTTCATCACATCCACTTCAGTATCACTGAAAACCTTGCCTTGCCTGTTCAACTTTAATTTTATAAGAGCTGTGTATTACATTTCAGCCCCATATAAGTAACATACAGGAGCAGAACATGTTTTAGCTAATTAATGCTTCTGTAACTAGAGTCATTGAAAAATAACCATCAAATATTTATATAATTGGTACACTAAGAGGCCCCCAAAGAAGTATTGCCTTGTTCCGAATGCTGTACTAAGGGAGAGTGACATACAAAGTCCAAAGACCTACAGCACAAAAGAACCCAATCTGCTTCCAATACTACGTTACTCTGTATGCATTCTCATTGGCTTTGGGAGGCGTTCATTAACATGGATAAAGGTTTTGGACTCATATTACATTTCCCTATCCTTTTAAAATTAATGTTAGCTACTATTAAGCTTTCATCTGCACTTTAGATTAATAAACATTTTGAGACAACTATAACAACCACATTGAGTACCTGCAAGATGTCTCACGTAATGAGGGCATGAGATGTTTTTCTTGGAATTATCCACAAATCACATTGAAAGATTTTGGAAAAAGACATCATTTTTTCAGGCTCTTAATTACTACTAAATTAAGCAATATCCATAACCTTTTAACTAAAAGTTGAAATATTTTATACCAAAAAAAAATTTTGTCAAGGGAAAAAAGGTCTACGCAAATAAATTAAACTCTTGGCCATTTAAAATAAGATACGTATGACATAAATGTGATGTTAGAGAAAATAGCAGACCCAAGACAATAACTCATATAGCAAGAACATTGATGGCACTGCTCAACAGAAACATCCTCAGCTAGAGATGGGAATAAGAGGAGACAGAGAAAGAAAAAACCGCTCTGCATTGAATAATTTACCATGATATTATTTTGGTTACTCTTGTCCTTTACAGCTGACAGAAGATAAAAGATAAAGCCTTCTCCCACTGGCAAATGAGCAGCACCTTAGTGTGACAAAACAGCGCAATTTAATCCCATAGACAAAGTCTAGCTGCAGCACTATAAGCTTTTCTTTGGTTCAGGTTGGGGGTGGGGGGTTGGTTGGTTGGTTTGGGGGTGGAGGTTGTTTGGGTTTGGGGGGTTTTTTGGAAGGTTTATTTGTTTGGTTTGGTTTTTAGGTTTTTTGTTTGGCTGGTTTTTTTTCCACAAAAATTCAAAAACATGCCTTGGAATATCAAGCAGAAAAAACCAGTCCCAACCACCATCATCAGTAGTGTTGTTATCAACAGTACTGCGTAAGCTGATACATTGAGGACCTTAAGAACTTCCTTGCCTCAAAGTGTAATGTAGCCAACAGAGTTTAATGAAACATCCTTAAAACTATGCTAGCTCTAAAATTCCAGTTAGATGAGCTTCTTGGAGGGTAATTTACACTTGGTTTTAAAATTGTCATCATCTTCCCCTTAAAAGATATTTTCAGCTCCTAAATGCTATTTAGCAAAGTACATTTCATTTCCAGTGTGCTCGAAAGTGATCCTACTTTGTCAGAATGCCAAGGTGCATCTCCAGTGTCTTCTTATTCTATTCCTATTATGCTTTGCCATACATAATACTAATTGAATACAGTACGTGTTGCATTTGCAGTCATTAAAGCAGCAGTACAACTCAAATTTAAGTGAACTATTGGTGCCCCACATCAGGTGAAACACAACAATCAGTTTCCCCAGGAACAAAAAAAAGAAAAAAAAAAATTCAACCCCAAGAACTGCCTGCAATGTCAATGGCATTTATTGCCCTTCCTGGGAATCAAGGTAGAATATTTGAGCGTACTCTTAAGGTGGTCCTATCTCAGGTAATTCTTTGTGTATCCGATGCAAAATTTGGCTTGTGCCACTAGTGTTAAATAGGGTTTATTTGGAGTTGACTGCCATGGCTTTGGCAGCTAGCTCACAAGGGTAAATGTGACCTGCTGGCATTCCTTCACAGTTTACAAAGACATGCCAAAGAATCTGCGTTCTGGCATGGACATCTTGGAAAAAAAGTTTTACTGTACTGTTAACTGTGTTACTTTGAAGCAGAGGAAGCAAATCCTGCAAGTGCTTAACACTATGCAGATTAGCATAAGTGTTTACAAGATCTGTCAACACCAGGCTTATTTTATCTAACTTTGTAGACTGGTCAAACAGGCCAGTCACAGATATAAACATTATTTTTACTCTTAGCAAACTGTGCAAAACAGTAGTTCTGTGTTGCTATGCTGCTGTCATCAGATGTGAATAGGGAGTTTCATCTTCTTCTGTCCTATTTTTTCCACCAAATATCACTTCCACATAACCCTAAATTATGCTAATTCAGTTGTTTTCGTGGCCATAGGCTACACTGGACCACCCGAATGTTTTGATCTGAAGAGAAGACAACCAGCCAAAGAACTCCTTAAACTTGATCTGCCACTTGTGGTCTCTGACACACTCAAAATCAAGATTGAAAGTTGATCGTGGCAGTATTTGTTATAACACATGAAAACATGCTATGGATCAGGTATGACTTTACCAGGGAGCATGGTAAGAAGGTTGTCAAATCTCATTACAACCACCCATCATTATGGGTACTCAATGTCACATTAGAGAGGAAAATGTTGTAACATTCAACTTCATGTGCATTGCCTTCATTGTGCACTTTGTCTTGGACATGCAAAATAATATGACAGTTTAAAAACAGGAAAACAAAAAAAACCCAAGAAGGTTACATTAAAAAAGAACAAAGTTTCTCTGGAGGACAGCAATAAAAAATGATAGAAAGTTATAAGGAAGTTGAAAACTAGTCAAAAATTCCTTCATTCGCAAATAATAACTGGGTGGATATGGACAGGCCGTAATCTTGCCTATTTTCCACATATTCAAAAAGAGTAATACTCCCCTCTCCACGTACAAATTATATATCTTCATTTACTTTCTTGTATCTATTCTTTCTCACAATGAATTGACAATACAAATGAGAAAGGTGTTTGTCCCTAGTTATTCAGCATGTAACAACCATATTAACATCATATGTTAACAAACATATTAACATAATGGAAACTCCCACTTTTTCAAAAAGATACTTGCAGAAATAAAGATTTTTAAATTGTCATGATGTTATTCTGTGTTCTTAGAGATGAATTTCCTAATGTCTAAATAGTTTTAGCCTACAAAAGCATCTTCTAGAGGAACTCCAATATCCTGTGAGGTTAGTAGACTGAGTAGCCTGATGCAAAAGATGCTGTGCTTAGTTCATTTAGGTTAATCAAGCTTACAGTCTTAAGTAGGGTTAACTGAGATCATAGATTAAGCAACTTTCCAGCCACAAGACGACAGATGCCCTTAGAAGTCATTAAATGCTGAATCAGCTGTATTACTCAGTGAATATATCCTTCATGACTCCCACAATATCAGTAAAAAGAGGACAATGGCTTGATCCCTTTTGGGGGGTGGGGGGGTGTTTGGGGTTTTTTGTTGTTGTTCAAGGAATGAGGTTAACAAGAACCAGAACAGCATAGGCCCTATCAAAGATAATTTTTTTAGCTTTATCGCTACGATAAGCCACCTAGAAAGGACAGTGCAGAGATGTTCATTGAAGACCACAGACATAGCAGATGATACCCTTTTGCCCTCTTCCTTTCTATTGCTACTGCTTCAAGTAAAAACTAATGCTCTTTCAGGAAAAAGATTGTGTTCAGGATATCCTATTGTTCTCAAACGAGTATTTGTCTTTGCAAGACCGTGTGCAGGTGACGTAAGTTAGAGAAAGCAAGGCCTGCTCTAACCCAAGGGTCCAAAAGTGGAATCCCTCATACAAGAGCTGCAGCACAGAGGACTGTTTTGAGTTACCTTTGCAGCCAGCCCTCTGAGCAGGAGATCAGACTCATCTTAGGACCTGGTCCAGAACATATGGCAAGAGTGAGATATGTATTAGAGAATATGTGTCAACTTCCAATAATACTATATGAAAAAGATCCACTTGTTATACTAGCACTGAAACAAAAAAACCCAAACATGCATGTTCAGTATAAACCACTAGAAATGTAGTAGTTGAAAGTCCACTGTGTTACATACCAAAAATACAGCATGCTGTGATTAAGACTGTTCTGAGTTTAATGAACCTATAGACAAATATTTTTCCCAGGACTAAAAATCAGAAGTTGTTCTCATATCAGCTCAACATACAATTTTAATCAACATACAAGGCCAGCTGTACACTTCACATGTGCCTGATCAGCACGTTCTATGAAATTCACAGCAAGATAACAGACAGCAGCTTCAGCATGTTTTAACAGGAATTAACTAACAGGAGAAAAAAAAAGAACAGTGAAGTGAGAAAAAGAAAAGGAAATAAAAGCCACATGTCTTGGGCAGAAAAGAAAAAGGATAATGCATAGTCCCTCCCAGTTTCTCAGGAGATTCTGGAGGGAAAAACACTTTCCCCTTTTGATTAGACAGCTTGTGTGTTGAGGGGGCAGGAGTGACTACGTGTATACACATATACAGATAGAGAAGTGATGGGATTGCATTTTTTGTAATTTTCAAAATCAATTCATTTTTCCCATAAAAGAACTGGTCACCAAATAATTTCCTCAGAACTTTCCAGTTCATTTGC
This sequence comes from Gymnogyps californianus, assembly GCF_018139145.2. Taxonomy (NCBI): domain Eukaryota; kingdom Metazoa; phylum Chordata; class Aves; order Accipitriformes; family Cathartidae; genus Gymnogyps; species Gymnogyps californianus. Next base: position 136,663,137 of record NC_059471.1, read on the forward strand.
AAAAAGCCTTTTCCTCTTCAGAAGGAAAACCATGACAAAAAGTTTTTCTTGATCAACTCTCTATGACATCATTTGTTACTTTGTATATTATTTAAGAGTGCACATCATCACTTGGAAGGTGTCCGAACAAGAATTTCAATCCAGCTGGACTTTGGGTAAGTAATGAGTCGAATAATCACATCCAAATCTCCTGCTAGACTTTTCAGGTTCTGATGAAATTCAGAACTGAAAGAAGCCTCCAAAATGAGCTGTTGTCATGGGTTTTATGCAATTTGGTTATAAAAATCATAGCAGTAAGATAGTCATGTGTTAGCAGTATTGAACCTTAACCCCAATGCTTAGCATAAAAGAATCAGGATCTGAGATCACTTTTTTCTGTTCAGTGCAAGGATGGCTCAGCCAGGCTGTGCAGTGAAATACAACCCATAGCCACCTGCAACTCAGCAAACTAAGCAAGGAAAATGTTAAGAGTCAATAGGCCTTTCTATTTCTTTCTATTTGTGCCAGTGATTTAACATGCATATGCTATGCCAAGTCAGCTAGACTCAAATTTTCAGATGCAATCTGCAATTTGGTCCACATTTTGGAAGTGTTAACTGGTTGCACTGAAAGCAATACGAGCTGTAAGTTCTCAGCACCTCTGAAAAGAAGCCCTAAGTTTCTTAAATTTGGTATCAAAAACAATAGAGCACCTAAAACTAGAACCCAGTGGGGACTTCCCTTCAATGGATATAAATATCCGTGGCTTTCAAAGAGGTCCAGAGGGATAGCACAGCACTCAGTGAATCAACATGGGATTTGGAAGACCTGTGCTTAATTGACCAACTGGCTGTAGTCAAGTAACCTAACCACAGCTCCCAGCTGATACAACCATAGCACTATCCAACATCACTCACATGTGGTGAGAATGAATACATTAAAGGCTGGGAGGTTCTCCTGTTGCAGCGTAGGAGCTGTTCATTTTGTGGGTGGAATGAAGAAATGACACAAAACTTACGTATGGCTGGGAAGAAAGCGAAGAGTCGCACTGAAAATCAATGTGTTATTCTGAGGAAATACGAAATATCTTAACAGTGCTTTGTATTCCAGCAGATTACTTAAGAGAGCCTTTCGTCATTTTAACGATATTAAAATGTAAACACTTTTTTTTTGTAAGAAAAGTATGTTCACTGCATGCCATAAGAACATTTAAATAAAGAAATATGTTTTCTACTAAGTAAGATTGAAATTGCTACTCAATAGTGCATTAAACAACAATAACAACCATGTATTTCCTAGGCAGTAAGAACCAAGCAACACAGAAACATCCCCACCATCATCTTCTTGGCTTCACACCATATTTTAGGCATGTACAAAATAGCTTGTACAACACATTTCTGCAGATCCCTAACTGGAGGTTGCCATGGTGGCAGCATTTGACCCAGGGATGTTCAGTACTGAATTACTGTTCAGCCGTAACAAGCTGTCTTCAGGATTAGCTCCTCAAGCTGGCCATGAGACATACCTCCAGGATATCCTACAGTTGCTGCAGCTGCAGAAGTGATGGTGGGGTAGTCAGCGAGGCTGTGTTAGAAAGAAAGCGGCACATATTCTTATTTTTAAGAGATGCATGGGTGTGATTTGCCTCTCAGTTAACATTAACGCAGGGCAGGAATGAAGGCAGGCCGAGCTAGGCCCTAACGCATGGCCACAGCCGGGCTCCTGGCCTCCCCGCCAACAGGGAGAGCAGGCAGCCGTGCTCTGGTCACCCAGTCACCACTGGGCTGCCCCACCAGCACGGCCCAGCCATGGTTACGTCCTGCACATAGCCACCTCTGACACCGAAGTGGCCATTACCCGTTGGGGCACCCGGTACCACACATGAAGAGTAAGTCTCCCCCTCTTACCTCAGGGTCTTTCTCTATCTCCAGCCCCGCTTCCACCAGGTTGCGTTCGTACTCCTCTCGCTGCAGCTGCTTCTCCTCCTCCAGGGCATCCAGCGGGCCAAGCTCGATCACCTCTGCCCCCAGCGGCCTCGGCTGCTCCTGCAGGGCACGCTGGCCACTGTCCTGCCACTGTGGCTCAGCACAGCCCTCCCTGGTCCCTCCATTCGAAACCAGGGCCAAGGAGGCAGATCCATGGGTTGGCTCTGGTGAGCCCACACCGGGCAGGTGCCGAGCAAGGCGTTTTCGGTAGTGGTAGGCTAACACATAGTCGACCTTTCTCTTGCTGTCCCTGAAATGCATGCCACCTGGGGATGCCTTGTCCAGAGCCCCTCCTTGCGTCCCGTCCAGGTAATTGTTTATAATCTGGGAGAGAAACACACAAGTCTCACAGACAAGAAAGCCAAAAAGCCCAAGAAGAAGGTAGGCCTGCGGTCTGTCTCTACAGAAGCCCATAAAGCTGTGCAGAGTCAAAATTGGAGGTCAGCCAGGGGTAGGTACGACCTACAAACATGCACTCTGCAGACCAGATTAAGTCACTCTGACCTCCTCCAACCGTAAACAAATGAGAGTGGCTAAAGATAGCGGCCTTATCCCAACGCATGGGATGGATACCTACCTGATGGGCAGGTACAGAGGCACACACCAACTGTCTGTCTTGCATGTACACAGACCATACAGGAGAAGACACGCGCATTTTGAAATGGGATGGAGAAGTGAGAATAAGGATTACATTACAGATTAGGATATGAGAAAGGATGTGCTGTGGAGCAAAGCTGGGCAGGGGAGGAAAGCAAAAGAAAATGTGTGTGGGAAGAAAGAGAAGAAACTGATCTGAGCTAGAACAGAAGAAATATCCTCAATGTAGTACAAGGGCAAGAAGGGTAGGGCTGGACAGAAATGCTTTGGAAAATACCAGGGATTAGAGAAGATATGCCCCATGGATGGCTAACAATGCTAGCTGACCTGTATTTTAACGTATTATGAAAAGACTATGTGACTGACCAGTATCACTGCAAAAGGAAATAAATTGCTAAAATCATTCAAATCACCTATGTTGTGCTCTGTCACCGCCTCGGACTGTCCCTGCTTCCTTGTCGCCACTCTCCGAACCCTTCTGGGGTGAAGCTGTTCCAGTACTAACCCCCACTATCGCGCCCCAGCCTGGACAGCAATTCTGCGGCACCCATGTTGAACTCTGATACCAAATGTAAGGCATTCACTTTCACTTCTCGTTCACTAACATAGCCCATTTGTTTTCCAAAACTGTTACCAACCACCATTTCCAGCTCAATGTTGTAGCTTAAAACGCTTCACAGAGCTCTCTACAGTGTCATTCATTCGAGTGACACCAGCCCTCCAGTGACTGGGGAACAAGATACAAGCAAACAAGTAGGGTCAACCTGATCCAAAGCAATCAGCCCACAACCTAATTCCAGACATTTATGGTTCCCATAGGTGGCTATACAAGCAAAATCTTGACAGGTGCCAGTTACAGATGTCTTTCTCTCCCTACCTCCCCTTCCATTACATGCACTGGTAGCCCTCATTGCAAAGTTAACCAAGCATGCTGTATGGCAATTTTCTCATTTGTTAACACAACACGAATTTTTGAAGGTATTACATAAATGTGCATATTATTATATACCCCAACATCTCCCAGATTCTTGTTTTTCATTGCTTTGCTTCACTTAGTGGCTTTCAGCCACCATATCACTAAATAAATCTTGGGTTTATATGCATACTACATCCTTCATTCTTTCACGAAATTATCACCAAATAATCTGTTCTGCACATTACACTTATCACACACTTTATGTGTAAAGTGTATATATAGTCCCTTTAGGCATATCTAAACTTACACTCAGCACTACATTCTGGCAGAATATAAAACTGCTTGGGAGACAGCATTTTACTGCAATTCCCCATTCCCTAGTTAGATACATTTTCATGTAGTACTCACAGGCAGTCCATGCAAACCTCCTGGATCCATCTCTGCCACAGTGAAGAAAAACCCGTTGCAGATTTCTAGTCTCCCTTCCAGAGAGTTTCGCGCTATATAGCGCAGAAGTAATGATGTCACCGCCACCAGGGCACTGGCACAACGCAATGCATTAGCTGACTCCAGAGAAGATGAGCTCTAAGCATCCTCTCCTCCCTTACTGGTGAGTGCGGGCAGAAAAGAGAAGCACAAACAAAATGCGGGAGAGGGAACAAGGAGGTTGGAGAACATGAAAAGTCACTAAGAGGTTTTCCTGTTTATTACCATGCATAGCCAGCTGCTGCATCCCAGCCACCTGAGAGAGCACCATAGCAACATTTGATGTTGCTGGAGTTACACAGAATAATAGGATGAGGAGACATAACAATGCCTCTCTCTCCCTCCCTCTCTGTTGACTCTTTTCCTTACTCTTGGCAGCAAAGTGCCATCCCCATTATTATGGGTGTCTATTGCATAGAAAACAAATCAAAATTCCCACAGATTTCAGTAAGGACATTTTCTGGCCCTAAATTTGCACTGCTTTCCTGACCGTGTGATGTTCTGGCACAAGAAGACCTTATTAGGGAGGAACACAAATAAGTTGCAATTTCCAAAATGTCACTGAAGGAAATATCAAGATCTTTCTCTCCTCCCTTCTCACAGCCATTGTAAAAGTCAGAATCAGTGATTTAAATTACCATCTTCAGTCCCACATTCATTGCTTGACATTTCTGAGACAAGTAGCCAGAACACCAAGCAATAAGAAAATGGAAAGATAGGATCAGCATTTCATGACAATTTTATTCTAGTCCTCTAATAGCCAATATATCACTACAAACATATCCCAAGAGGTGTCTCCTCTAACAACAGCTCTGCTCTGAAGACTGCAGCCACGCTACACTTCCACCTTCCAATCCAGGCCACACTAACACCTGGGCACGTGCTGGCCCAGGGTTTGCACAGGGATAGCCAATTTAGTCATCAACCTGCAGATCTTTTGCTACACTAGGGGTGATAGCACCCCCCCTCTTCCTGCTCTGAAGGATTTTGGCTAAAGTAAATAAGAAAAGCTTAATGAGGCTAACTACAGCAGTTAGTTCCTGCTGTACACTAAGAGAGCCTACTGAACTACCTAAGGCTGTAGTATCAGTTTACTTGCGTAGTCACTTTTCCCAGTACAGCATGGATTTGCCTAACACACAGGAGGAGTGCACAGTGCTCTGCTCACCCTGCTTCAAGCCTCTTCCTCATCTCAAACACATTAGAGGTAAGTCAACGAACATAAAATCCTACTTACAGAACTGCTGAAGGACTCCATACAGCTCGGTGCTTCAAAAGCTCCATTGATCCTGCAGCTGTGCAAGGAAGTCCAGTTTTGAGGAACTGTGAGGTATTTGCTGTTGTATCTTGAAAAAGAGTCCCTGGCTGATTTTGCTGTCTTTTGTCCATTCAGAGTTGGGTGTGAGGAGGCTAGAGGAAAGTCTGAGAATGAGAGACAAGTGTTGTTATATAAAGCAGGTTTTGTGCAGGTAGTTTCCTAAAGGAATGGGAAATACTGCCGTTAACAGACACTATTCAACTTCAGATACTGCACTTCAGTAAATGGAGAGGAGTGCATAAAACTGCAGAGGAACAACAGGTACTTACCTGTGTGAACTGCTGGGGAAGGGGGAACAATGATACAACGCTGCACTTAGCTCAGCACTACCCTGGTTGGTCAACAGTATTTGTACTCCTGCACTTCAGTCACGAGGTTAGGAGCTGGAAAGTCTGTGCTTTGCAGCTAGCTAAGCACGCCCCAGGACATGAGCAAACTATGTGTCTTCAGTGACTGTGCCGTGGTTCTCTGGGTGCAGCATTCATGCCAGATGGAAGCCAAATCACCACAAATGAACTGAGTCACATTTGCTTATGGCTTACAACTAGGCCTGAAATGGACTGTGTTTCAGTTCTAGTGTGATGTGAACAAATCTAGTGGCATCAGGTACAGATAGAAACTTCTGGCTAACGGTCATTCTCCACTAAGAACTCTTAACTTTTGGACATGTAATGGTGTGAAATTCTCATAAAGTACATCTAAGTTTATACCTACATGTTTTGGCTTGAGGGACTAATGTCTTGAACCATTTAGTTTTAGATGTGTTCCCCATCTCTTGTATCGACAAATTACATGGTTACAGTGCAGCATAATGGAGGGTCTGGAGGGAATGGGGAGATACATGTCACTCCCTGTTCACCGCCACTGGTAAGCTATATCTCTGCCGAAGAGCAGGGTACGGCAACAACAGAATATGAGAAGAATGCTTGGTCACGTGTAGGAAGTGCAGAAAGTCAATCCCATACAGGCAGTAGCACAGTGAAAAAATGATGATAAAAAGTAACGGGTACAGGAACTTGTTTGACATAAAAATGTTTCATACTCTTTCCCCATCTAGTGGTGCCATAACTGAAATGGGGTTGATTGATCTTTACCCATAGTTTCTTTGAGAAGCTTATTGGGGCGAAAAAATATGGCTTGGTCCTTCAAGCATCAGTGTTTTCTACCAGAGAGAAGACAGAGGTGTAGCAGACCCATCTGCCCACATAGATATCCCTGCTACCGCTAAAGAGACAAAGCACCATGCCTCTCCAGTCAGGATTTTTGTCTTCCCCAGGAAGAAGAAATAACTGGAACATTCATCAGCTCCTGTATATCCAGGGAGACACCACATCCATAGTATCTCTTCTTGCCTTATTACTAGGCAATCCTGGTAATGCTGCAGTTCTCTTCCCCACCTTCACCTTCTGTCTAAGGAAACAAGAAGCTTCAACAGCATAGTATACTTTTCAGTCTGGGAGGAACTGCCCTATGAGATTTGCTGCACTGTGTTATGAGAAAGTGATTTCACCTTTCTCTGCCACAAGAAAGCGCTGGAAAATTTGAGTAGTTTCCTCTGCAAGTTCCTCATGGTGATGGAGACAGGGGAAGAGGGAAGGCAGGAACAGTGTCTCTTACTCAGTGTTCATGTGACTGAAGAGTGTTTCTCCTGCATTGCTGAAACAGCCAACTGGTGGCAGAAATACCTTGCATTACATCTCAAAAGACAGAGCGTTGAAGGAGGTGGCTGTATGCAGGAAACCTATAGAGTTGCGCAGTCACCATCATCATCAAATAATTCAAGGAAAATCTAAAAGGATCCATTCTTACAGATGGTGATAGCAAAACTTCATCTTTCTCTCTTTTTTTGGGGGGGGGGAGGGGCATGTATTGCTAAAATCTGGAAGTCATATTTCCTCCTTATTTAACTGAATCCCTTCTTTTTTTTTCTCAAGAGTCTACAGCAGACACTGTGTCCTACTGCTAATCTTCTATGCCCTCTACAGAGGCTGAATCTACTTACCCACAATTATGTGCTAAGAGAGGAGCCAGTAAAATGTTAAAGAAGGAAATGCGTAGACGTTACCCCTAAATGTTATGATTATTCTAATGTTTCCTATCAATAATAGATTAGGGTCCTGCAGCACTTGAACAGTACAGTAGATTGACTCACCAGTCTTCCTTTCCTGATCTCTCAGGGAGACTCCCACTTGGCTTACTTTAATGAAGCACATAATGATGCCACAAGGGAAACTCCAAGGAAAATAATTAATAAGTGAAGGTTTCATTCCCAAAGGCTACATACAGTGTTTCTCCAGTATTTTCAGACTAAGCCTGGGATATCTCACAAGACCTTTGCACAGTCAATTAAAGACCTTTTTTTCTTCCCAGTCCTTTTAACTGAGCCTAGAAAAAAAATCTGCAGTTCATTTATAATAAAATGATTTCATCTCCATTATGCTTCCCAACCTTCAGAAACTGTGTCACGAACCTGAGGTTAACACTGGTAAGCAGGTGAAGCAGTCAGGGACTTCCAGTCAGGATAAGTTTTTTGATGGAAATGCAATTTCCATGTCTGAATTTGGAAGACTCCTATTCTCCCAAAAGCTTTTCATCTTCCCAAATCAAACTGACTGAACCAAAACGTTTTGTTCTGAATGAGTTCCACATTTGACAGTGTTTGCCTGTGGTACTGCGGTGCCTCAGGGGCTTCTGCTTCAGATGCTGCCTGACCTCATTCTACCCTGTAAGCCTTTACGACATCTGGCCTTACATGTTCTCATTCTATAAATATTCTAGAGGAATTAGTATCAATAGAAACAAGCTGTGTATGTATGTGCATATATAAATATAAATTCTTATACATGCACACATGCATAGCTCTGTTACACACACACACACATGTATATATATCCCCAGAGAACAGCAACAGAGTGAATCTTGAATTCAACCTGGAAAGCAAATGTTCAAGAACTACACTCATTCTAGAAAAATAGCCTGGGAGCCATCCCTCCAGTCAAACTTCTTGAAGTTGTAAATGGCTTCCAAGGACAAGGTACCTCCAGCACAGAGGTCAGTGATCAGCTCTAGTTCCAGTGTGAATTCACAGCCAGTAATCATCTACTTGCTTGCTCAGTCTCTCTGCAATCCTTTGCTTTGGCTTTTTGTAAACTTAAGGGTTGGCTGCATGTGCACCAATTGACCTCACTATCTGAGTTTCCAATTCCTTGTCTGAAGTGCAATGATGAAGAAGATGCACATGCTGCCAAAAGTGGAAGGACCGAGAGGATGTATTAAAGTACCATACTGCTTGTGAAATATGCATTAAGGGAGTCTACCTAATTAGGAGCTCTGTATTAAATCCTGAGTAACAGCCAATTATCCGATCTAAGTGGTCCAGATGGTCAGATTATCATAGGCACAGCTACTTGCAAAATACATTGTAAATGGTTTGGCCACCCAGGGCACATACACTGGCCTGCTTTCATTTATCTTCCTCTCCTTCCGGTTAAGTATCAGAGATGGGCTGCATTTCTGAAAGACACCACAGTCAGAAGTATACCTGTACTCACATAGACTCCTCTGCAAGGCTGTTCAAAACATCTGAAATTTAGGAGCACTGTTTGGCAAACTTATTATTCCTGCCACCCCCCAAGTAGGTATGAAAAAGAACTACTTGAATTTAGTGTTTCTATGTAGCTTGACTTATATATCTCCTTTAAAGAAGTTATGTTTATAAATAAAAAGATGTACCATGGTTATACATGCGTTCTTCAGGTCCCCACTAAGCTAATGACTTCTCAGTTCTGAACATGCACATCTAGAGTTGCTGATTTAAATACAGCCAGTCACACATGTATAAGTATTCAAGTATTTTCATCGCACTGTAGTTTTCTTTTTTAAGCTGCGACCCCTTGTCTCTTCAAAATACCGCTTATTATTTAATATTTCAATTAAAGAGTTTCAGACATGAGGAAATTTATGTTAATTAAATAAGCCTTGATCAAGCTTAAAGGAAACAGGCCACCAGAGGAAATGTCTAGGAATAAATTTTTATATAGGAAATCCATTCTTTATTAAATATTACTTGAAGGAAAAGGTCCAGTAGGTTTCATTAAAGATAATTTAGATTAGTGCAGTGTTCTCAAACTCCTTATTTGAATAAAAGAAGGATAGAGTTTGACCATTAAATTTCAGATACCTGATATTTCCTTCTTCAGGATGGTTTAAGAACTATTTACATGTTTAGTCCCATACTACTTAAATGCTTCTACTAAAAATCAGTCTCATAACTAAACTCAGCATTAGACAGTTCTCTCTGTGAAGACTATTTCTTCTCTGATCATATTCGGGAGGCTGGAAAGGAAAGGGGAAACAGTGTTATGTACAGCCAAATGTAAAGGGACACAACTGAGATACTGATTCCTACCCAAGAGATTCTCCTTGCTGAGTGTCCCGGAGGCTCAGGATGTGGTGTTTCAAACTGAATGCTGGAACAGGGTCCAGACAGGCAGATGCACCCAGACTGTCAAAGGCATTAGCCAGGACTTCTCATAGGTGGTTTTGCCCTTCCCATCTGCAGTCTGAGAGGTACTGTATGAGCACTTAAACTGCAGGCTGCAAATTTGGATCTCTTGTCTCTTGGTGGAAACTCAGTTGTGCGGTAACAGGTAGGAAGTGGCAAACCTGAAAAATGATGTTTTCTGCTTCTAGCTCCATTTCTTGCTCCCTTTGGTTGCATCTTCAATTTCATTCCCCAGGAGGTCTGCTAGCCCAGGGCATATGGTTGGGACAATGTGACGAAGATGGAAAGTAGACAGGGAATTGCGTGGGGCTGTGCTGCCTACCTTAGGCCTTAGCAGGACTGTTCCATCTCTGATCTTGTCTTAAACCTTGTTACTTCCTCCAAGCCACACCTGTACTTCCATGCTTCATACCCTCTAATCTGAAATTTGCTTTAATTTGTACCATGCTGCATTAGAGAGCGTTAGAGACAATCCAAAAAGCCTTGTCTGTCTTTAATTCCTATGATTCTTAAAAGGCACTAATGGTAGTCTTGAAGACCATGGAGGAAATCACACTCTGCTGTAGCTGTGTTGAGTTTGGTGGAGCTGTGCACAAGAAGTAATTCTGAGCTTCTTCCAATATCACCATGCACTTTGAGACTATAATGATTCAGGAAGCTGTTAATATGTGACAAACAGAGTGACTTGTCCATAACCCTCTGGCCCTTTGTGTGAATGCATATTCACTGATTCTTTAAAGTAGGAGTTACTGACACAAAGGATAATAACAATCCTCTTACAGTCATTTTAGGAAAAAGGAGGCCTATGGCCATCTGCTCCACAGGGGAAGGTGAGCCTGGAGCAGAGCGTGATAGGGCACAGCAGTGAGTGACCCTGCTGACAGGGAGCCCAGATGCAGAACAGCAAGTTCGGGTTAGGGTCAGGGTTGGAGACAGTGATCAGGGTCGGACACAGCTCAGTGATTCCCCAGCAAGGCAGCAGTGACAAGGCACATCCGAGGTCAAGCTGGGAAGCAGAGCTTCTAGGTCCAGGTCAGGGCCAAACCTGCAAAGGTCTGAGACTGGGTGTAGACGTAGCTCAGCTGCAATGTAGCACAGGTGGGGGCAAGTGGTAAAGCCTCAGCTTAAAAGCAGTTCCCAAGGGAAAGGAGGACAGGGCCTCACTTCCAGCTTTCTTCACAACAGCTCTAGTCAGTGAAGGAGCTGGCCTTGGACTCGGCCAGCTAAACTCTTTAACGTGACCAACTAAACGCCTAGACGGGGCGATGCACTCTGCGCCCTGAGAGCCTGTCCCTGAACTGCTGCCAGAAACAACAGCATTGCAGCACCTCAAACAGACAGGGGCAGGCAAGAGGGAGCATGGCTCCTTGCTGGCTTTGACTGGCCTGAATAGCTATGGTCACAGGCACAAGTGTAAAAACCTGTGGTTGTGCTCCTCTGGTAGACCCATGTACACAGGAGCCCTCACCTCTGGCATTAGGAGCACTAAGAATGTACCTGAGTTAACAGAGATGCTCACTCACCTCTGGCACAAGCCGTGAGCCAGAGAGTCTCTTAAAGGGTGGAAGACTATGAACCTGAATGGTCAAGAATGAAGGAAACGGAGTAGAGCTGTGGAGATAGATGTGGGAACCACACGGTAAAAAACAAAAACCTGAGCTGCCTTATGAATGGTTGCATTAACTGAAGACTTAATGGAGCTGTATCTATATAATACAACTGTGTGTATAACTTCACAGACTCCCCTCTTTTTTTTTTTTTTTAAATCCTAGTCCAAACGTAAAGATTACAGAAAGTACCTGATTGTTCTGTCATAAAGTATGTATCAGGACCAACTCCAACAGTGAAGGCTCAGGGATAGAAAAAGGACACTGGAATAACTCAACAAAGATCAGCAGTAGGCATTAAATCTAATGGCTGTTTGCACACTGTAGTCTACTATGCAAATAATTTTAGGAAGGGGACTGGATGGGAGAGCACAGAAATAGGATTCAGTAAGCTGCATGATAGTTCGGAGTTCACAGCAGAGCTACAGCCCTAGAAACAATGAGATAACGTGGAAACAACCACAGAGCTTTTGACTATAGCAGTAAAGTAATAGTGACACAGTATTAGTACTGAACATTATTCTAAACTTGTACACTGGGAACTCAAACACAGAAGGTTTTATGCACTAAGCAGATTTGTTCCCTGCATATGGGAACTGAAAGCTCGCTGCTGCACATTGTCTTCTGAAAAAGGATATTGCTCGCTTCCCCCAGTTGCATTGCAATAAGGCAAACGCAGATGGAAACAGCAGAAGTCCAGTACAAGGCATTTGCCTAGTGATTGTCTTTTCCACATGGATCACAACACTGACCCACAGCTGCACTCCTGAGGCTTCAGAAGAAATGAACTCTGCGTGTTTTATCTGTGAACTGTCTGTATGTAACCTGGGCCACAATTTTTTCTTTTTTTTTAATTTGTTTTTATTTTTAAAATGTCCTGAAAGAAGACACAGCAGTCCTTTCAAAGTATTCTTTTCTCTGTTCCCCACCCCCTTCCTACCTATTCGACTTCACAGGCAGCAATTAACAATGAATCGGAGAATAAACTTACCCGGCATGTGTGTTTCCATGTTGCCTGGAGGTTTGGCTGGAAGTTGCATCAATGCTAATAGGATGTGGCTATGCTGATCGTGTGCACAATCTGCTTCTGCACTGGCTTAAGTAGTGAACAGCACTAGCAGCTATTTCCACCCTGGCTTGATCCTGCATTAATCAAACCACAAACTGAAGCTAATTAGCAAGACCTTCTGTTTTGGTGATTACCACCAACGGGGGAAAGAGAGGTAAAAAGGCAAAACTCCCACCATCTGAGAGGCCATGGCAATTGTCTGCTGGAACTTCAGCATCTTGTCTTCATGCTCCATAATGCATCAACAAGCAACGTAACAACAGGCATATTTTGTCCTAAATCCCCAGAAGGCAGTGGAGGGGGAGTGGAGGAGAGAAAGAAAACAAGCTAATGCAAAACCAGGGCTCTACAACTGAGCCAGCTCTGTCCAAAAAAACATTATTCAAGGATTAGACTATCTTGGAGGTGGTTTCTGTGGGGAAGAGTGTCTTTATATCTGCAAAGCTTTACAGTGCTTCCAGGTAAGAGGTAAGTGCAGAAACCTTTTTATAAGGCTCTATCTCAACTACTCAAGTTACCTTACTGCCTGGATGCAGCACTGTCATTCCTGCATGAAATATTCAGGGGATTATCTTGTAATCAACTGTCTAATCAGAACAGGTGATGGATCCTGCTAGCCTTCAACCTTACAATTGAAGCAATGTATTGGGAAGAAAAGTTGTTGTTGACTAATACCATCTGAGAAAGGACTTTTATTTGCAATGATAATTGGAGGGAGGTGTAATTATTTGGAGTTCAAATCTTTCTCTTCTTTTAGGCTATTTATGAGACTACAACAGATTCTCTAGTGTCAGAGGGGGAAATGGATTTATTCAATGACTAAATAAAGTACAGTGTTTCTACTAGCTTGTGAATTAGGATTGCGCACTGTGTCATGATCAGCAAGAATAGCAGTTGTCTATATTACAGAGAGATGTACTGATGCACTGTGGCTAAGCTATCAAAGATACTGAGTTTATACAGCGAGCAGTGTGGCTGTTGTGTCCCAAAACTTGGGCTGTGTGCTGTAAAACTTGCCCTGCAAGGCTAAGAAATACACGTTGCTTTAAACTCTGGACAAATTGTCACTATGTAGTTGCCCTTTTAATGAAACAGCTATAGGCAGACCAAAAAGAATGAGATTAAATTAGAGGACTGTGTTCATCTATTTACTTTGGCTCAACTGAAGTGCCACACGAGGAATTTTATGTGTAACCTACACTAATGTTATAAGCCTGATTTTGCTTAAAAAGGAGAGGGGTCAGGACCCCTGACTCCATCTTGAACAGCTTTATACAGGTCAGTCAAACTTTTCTGCGCTATGATTTACCCCTGACAAAAGGAGAAAAGTAATGATTAGGGTCTTTCATTGTGCATACAGGGAAGACAGGTACATTAAATATTACACAATACTTTTTTAACACTTGCCTTAGTATTCATATAGAATAATGTCTTCAGACAGGAAAAGTTAAATCACCCCACTCTTCTTAGTCCCTCCTTTGGAATGGCATTTCCTAATTTCTAAGTAATGTATCAACAGGTATCAAATACTTGTTCTTCTTACCCTGCTAGTATCTCTTGTTAATCTCAGAACTTCATTTAGAAACTGCCTTCAGTTACAAAACAGGGACCAACCTGGATGCCATAGCTTCTGGACTGACTAATCTAAAAACTATTAGATCACAGACATTAAAAAAAACCCACAAAATTTAAAAAAAAAAGGTGTTCTCAGTTGCCATGTGTAAGCTCTGTAGCAGGGGGGATGCTACTTCATACAGACTTTTGTTTGCACACTAGCCCATGCATACAAGTTTTGAGGCAGTGTGCCTGTAATTTTTTTTGATTGCATAACCACCCCATCCATTTGAACAAATGAATTGCTCTTTGCTTGGTCACTTTACTCAAATGTCCACAGCTGCACAGATCTCAATGTAGTTCATGCTTACGTGGTACAAGGCAATAGCACGATCACGTAGACCTCCTGGTAACTTTTTGCTAACAAAGTGGGATCAGAGAATACTCCAAGGGAAGCACCAGTTGAACTGCTTTTTGCCTTGATGTTTTATAACCAATTAATCTGCTCCCTGGATAGAGAGCAAACCTACTGCTTTGTATACACTTATCTCTGGGAGAGGGGAATGAAAACTTGCTGAAAATTATGCTTTTATACCACATTATATGCTGCACCAACTAAACGCTAAAACAGAAAGGCATACCCACTAATTTTGGAATAGTATAGGAATGTAGAGCCAGGTCCTATAGGGATCCCTGTGGACACAAAGCTCTGCCTGCACAGGTTCAAATTACTACCTCCTATAAGCCATAAGAATGGGTCCGTTACAGGTAATACAGTTAGCTCAGGTAATAAATAATATACACAGGAGGCAATATGATAGGAAGCAATATCCAGCTGGTTAAAATGGAACTGAGTCTGTAGTCTATTTTTAAGGACACTTTCCAATGGAGAAAATCATATCTTGGCATCACTGTGTTTCCTGAGGTACCTGGGTATGGTGTTAGTTGATAACGCAGAGCTGCGACAAATAATACCAATACACCAGATTGTGTTTCACCTGCTGCAGAGGAGTGGTGCTTGCAAGTCTGTAAAAGTTAGCAGAGAGATTAGATGCTTTTAATAATTAAGAAGTTATATAAAACTCCTCCCCAAATCCATTTAACGTACCTGTAAATCTATCCTGTAGCATGCTCAACGATCCAGCCAGTCTTCTGAAGTGGTGGGACATGTTTCGAATCATTGGCGGAAAGGCAAAGACTAAGATAGCTCAAAACCATCAAGACTCATAAGCAGTATGTACAAGTTGAAAAACAATGTTCCTCAAAGCCTGGATTCTGCTGGTGGATGTCAATGGAGCAGTGTGATGTACAGCGCTGTCTGATGTGCTGGCACACTACTACTCTTAGAGTACACAGCTTTCTACGAAGCAGGTACTTGATTATAGGCTTGATTATGTTCTTTACTTCTGCCAAGAAAGAATGCTTCTGAAAATAGCAGAGTTGCACTAAATGAAACTGGGCTGTGTGAAAGGCAATCGAAACCTTCATGGAGGAAGTCTGAGCCCATTGCCTTACTGGCACCACTAGAGCCTTAGATGAAAGACAGCTCTTTTGGGGCAGGCTGGCTGAAAATGTTTGGTTCTCATGCCAACAAGTCAAGGCCAAAAACTTATGTACCTTCTCAGTCTGCTAAGGGAGACATTATAATATTCTCTTCTTGCTCTTTCCTGCTTGTCTGTTTCTATGACAGGATTTTCAAGGAAGAAGCTCCTTCTGGCCTTAAGCACACAGGGCCTTGCCTTAGCTTGGAATATATATGTACTAGCCAGGCCTGAATAATAACATATAGACCATACAGAAGTCCACAGAACTCTATTCTGTAAGAAAAACCAGTAAGTTCTCATGGAATGTATTACGCACCCACTTTAGTCTATACACTGGCATGGGTGCCTGAAAGCAAAATTGCAACCAAGGAAGGTGAAGAAAAGCCACATAGTATGGGACATATTCTTGAACCGGTGTAAAGTCTTAATACAGTTCTGTTTCCTATAACCAAGCAGTTTTCCAATAAATAATCTGGAGCTCCTTAGGAAAAAATACTAATTGCTCTAGTCTGAAAGCCAATGTCTTTATTTCAGTCTGTTTTTCTCTTGAGACATTTAGATGCACAAGATTTTTCTTCTTAATTGAGGTAGAAGTGATAAAAGCAGGAATGCTTGCCTGTTTGTTGGACAGATATGTCCATACACTTTGTTGCTGGTGGAAAATACTAGTTGTGCATGTCTGCTTTTCAGAAGTTCCAGAAAACTGTGGCTCCGTCTCTGCCCCTGTGGATGCTCCTGTGTGTCCTCCCCATGCTGATAAGCTGGTGCCTGACTCATATAATTACCTGATTAGAGGACCTGTCTGCAGTCATGAAGCCTTAGGCTGCAATCCTATCGGCTTTCATGAGCTAAGAAAGGTCAGTCTGGGTGAGATCACTGACGGAAACAAAGGAGCAGTCCAGCGATGGTAAGGGAAAGAGGAAGACATTGCCTTTTACCCCCTACCTCTGGTCCTCTCTGATGTTGCAGGCTGCTGTTCCAGGATTTGCTTATTTGCAGCTTCAGATGAGCTGCTGTGCAGTTGATTACCCGGGTGACCGAAATGCATCTGTCAGGGAGCTTAATATTTGGAGCCAGCTACAACAAGGAACTAGTGCAAGGATGGAGAAAAACTAGTGACAGAGATCTACTGCACTAAGTGGGGCTAGTGCCAATGAAAATCTGGTTTCTCTCCCTGGGGTTATTGTGGTCCCATAGCAGAAGAAAGAGATGCATAGAAGGCCTGCACTTCTCCTAGCACTGTCCAGCAACAGAGGATGTCTTGAATGAGTAATAAGGGAAAAAAGGGCCTACAATTCAACATGTGTTGAATCCACAGCTGAACGGCAAAAGAGAAGAAGCAGGGATCTGCCTGGTTCCTCTCAAAAAGGAATACAACTTGCCTTTTTAGTTGAAAGCACAGAGGGAGTTTTTGTTTGCTCCCAAAGGGAGCCATTCATGCAGATGGGAAGGTGTTTTGACACATTTAATCATGTGACATTGGCATTCATGTGAGGAGCAATAGCTCTTCATCTCAAAACTTTCCTCCCCGTGACCCAGGGGCAATGGTGACAATGTCCTCTGGAATGCCTTCCATTTCTACAGATGCCAGCCTGAAAACTGCACAAGAATAACCTGATTTCTTGACCTTTTCTGCTATGCTTCTCAGGAGCACTCTTACCCTTCAGGACTTCTGTATATGCTTTTCACTTGTTCAAGATCACTTCTGCTAGAGCTGGAGAAACCATGATTTTTTCCACCCATAACCTATTCCTAAGCCTTAGTCATTCCATCACAAACATATGCAAAGTTTGGGGTTGCCTTTTTTTTTTTAAATATACCTCCTATATCTGATTTATGTATATTAATAAAAAAAAGTTAGAGATGTTTAAATACTTCTTGTCTTTCAAAAATGCAAATGGAATGAACAGTTTTCCCTCTCATATTTTTGAGAAATTAGTACTTCCCAGTGAAACTGCTTGACTGGCACTAGATTCCACCAGGATCAACAACCCTCTGCAAAATCTTTGGTCTTCCATGGCCTGACTGGACCACGTGGAATTTAAATCCTGCTAAATTTATCCCTCGCAGCAGTAACTAAATTAAACTTGCCACTGACAATTCTGCATTTGAAAGAACTCTAACTTTTGTAACTAATGCAACAGATGAAGTTCGGGTATCTGGAAATAAGGGAGATTACTGATGAGCTTTCTCTTCAAGTTGGTCTGAGGAAGTGCTGAAGTATATAGGTAAGAGCTGTCCCTCAGCCCCATTCACAAGTACTGAGGACTTGCAGAAGTTACACAGCCTGTCCTCAGCACACAATTTCTTTGCATTCAGCTTCAGGAGGAACATGTATATGCATTGCAGAAAGGTATTTGGTTGCCTGAGCCATGACCAGTATTGTTTGTATACCAAGAACATCACTTTCTTACTATGAAGTCTTATGCTGTAATTACTGTGCTCTGTGACTGAAGGGGAAAAAAAGACCAAAAACCTAAAAGTCCACAGTGTGTCACTAAGGTCTGAAGTGGGGAATGCAAGTGTAATGTCTCTGAAGACAATGCTAAATGCTTTGGGATATGTTCTTTAAGTAGAAGCAACTGTTTCTGTTACTGTGTTGTGGGTTTCCTTTTTTTTTTTTTTTAATAATGTGGATTACTTTCCATGGTGAAGATGAAGGGGAACAATACAATCTGCAATATCTTTTCTATAAACCACCCCAAGAAAAATCAGAAAATGCTCCGTTGTGCTAGTAAGTTTTATTGTTTGCTATGTTGATACAATTAGTTAGGATTCTACTGGATAAAACGGTCTACAGAGAGAAAATAAGGCTTGCACTGTAAAGTTCCTTCATCATAAAACTTGAGATTGAACAACTGGGCTTCTTGGAAATATTCAATCTGTACACTTCCGAGAATAGCATTCACACTGAGAGGCAGAAGGGATGTAATGCTGCACCACCGTTCCATTGGCACACTGGAGGGGAATTGTGACTATGGTTGTTTGAGTGGCGGTACAGCAGCTGCACAGGTCTTCCCATTTCCCTGTCTGAACAGAGTATCTGGTATTGCTTCTGCACTTGCCCTAAATGGAAACAAGAGATACCAGTTTGAACAGTGCCAGACCTCAGTGCAATCAGAATCCAGGTTCTTCCCTTCAAAACATCCATGCACGACTTCGCCTGGAGTTCAGTGCTTTGCTGTAAACCACAAACTCAGAAACAGGTATCTGATTCCAGAGTGTGGGGTGCTGGTCAAAGAGTAATGTCTCATGAGCATAAGTATAGGAAAGGAGAGGTGAAGGAACCGGTCACACAAAAAAAGCCTATAATTTAAAATATCATAGGTGATGTCCAGGGCTATTGTGTTGGCTTCTAAGCACATATGGTCATTGTCTCAGCTGTATGAGATCATGCAGTCAGAAAGTGCTTTAGCACAAATGTTGCAAGCCACACATCCGCTGTTGTCCTGCTGGTTGCTATTTTTCCTTGTTCTACTTGTCTGTCTACTTTACTAATTTAGACCGAGCTGTCAATGCCTGTAGCTATATGCTTTCATGATGTAAGAACAAATGGCCCACATCAAACTCTGTCAGAGTCCATTTTTTTTTTTTGTGCCTCTGTGTTCTTATTTCCGAGATTAATTTTAAAAATTGCATAGCATTATCAGGGAGGACTTCAGAAAAAATGTACTCAATACCAACGATAGCAGGAGTATTTACTTTACTCAATATATGGCCAGATTCACAAAACAAAATCTGTACTTTTGCAGGGGAAACTTCAATACATATGACTTTATGGCTAAAGACCTGATTACCACTGACTTTGTGGACAGAACAAGCAGTCAAGAATTTGTTTTTATTTTTTCTTTAATGAAAAATAAGTGTTTTTGTTGTTGTTCTTAAAGCTTCCACTCTTATTAAGACTTATGTAGCAAATGAAGGTCCTTTGCCAGGTGGCTATCTGAAAAGCCTGGGCATGTATGCTCTTAATACTTTTCCTCCCTGTTCCCCTTCTTTTCCCAGTAGCTACGGGAAAGATAGAGACTCATTTTGCCTACTGCCTTAACTAAAGGGAATATTCAAGGGGCTGGGTGTAACCCATCTTCTTGACAGACATCCTTGTATGCCATAGTTTGGATTATGTACAAGGGTTGTATACAATCCTTGTATGAAACATGGTTATCTCAGATTGAGCAGTTGTCCTGCTATAATCCAGTCTGGGAAGAGAATGTCATCTTTGGTTCCCAATCTTAGAGAGATGGGAACATCCAGAAGGGAAGCTATGTTCCTGTTTCAAATGGAATTTGCTCTATAAGGTGTAAGCAGTGATGGGTAGGAAATTAAACTTTTAATCTGATTATGGAAGAAATGCACAAGACATGCAGAACACAACAGCTTAGTGAGCAGACTAATGGAGGAGTCATAGAGCTTATAGAACACAGAAGTCAAATCATAGCGCTCAAGTTTAAATGTCTGTTAAAGTATCATGCAGCTAAATAACTATTTACACTCTCGCAAATCAACTTCAGAGCCTGAAGAGGGATATGCTTCTGATGGAACCAAGGAAGAGTGGTATGAACAAAGCCTTTATGCCTTAGTGTATGTGTCTTTTTTCATGCTGGCTTGGATAGGGAAAATTCAGGATCACCAAATTACTTTAGGAAATAAGTGCCAATGAGGTTTACACTGTTTGGGTGAATCAATGAGAAGGACAGAAACTGATGTGTCACTTATTGAAGTGAAGCCATAGTGGAGGCAAAGGTTTCCCTTGTGGAAGAGAGAAAGGGGGCAAGGTCAGGTCTTGGGGCTGGGGGGTGCTTTTGTTATTTACCTCACAATGAGAAATAGGCACTTCCTTTTCAGCCATACATCCATTGATATTCCTATACTGCAGTCTGGTACTTACTGGTCGACATTCCACTTCCACACCTACCAAGTTAAAAAAAAAAGAAAAAAAAAGTGTTTGACAGTGCTGACAATTGCTTTTTTTAACTCCCTTCCCCTTATTACTGAAATTGCTGTTAGTGACATGTCATTACTGGTAAGATCCCTAGCATGAGAATTAGGTGTGTCTCCTTAGAGTAATTAATGTAGGGCTGTGTGACTATATCACACTACAGCCCTAAAATTCCACTGGAGAGCAGGATTTCCCTCATGTTTCTTTTCAATTGACTGCTTTGTTTTAAAGTCACCTTGCCACCTAACGTCTGCCTTTTACCTATTGGCTTCTGTGTTAAGATAACTCTCCCTCTAACGATAGCTCAATGGTACATCGGGCAAGCAGGTGCACAGGAAAAAAGATGACACACATGGGAACCCAAATAACCTGATCACAGAAACAGAGCACCCTGACCTGGCTATTCCGGGGGCTGTCACAGGAGACAGATCCCATTGTCTTGGGATGATGCCCTTCAAGATGAGTTAGTGGGAGCAGCTCTCCAGATCACTTTACAGACTGAGGTGGGTCACTGCCTTCAGGACTGTGTGGGGTGGGAGTCCTTATGCGATGGGGATAGGGAAGAACATTTTGGGATTCTACAAGACTTACTTATCATTGGATTTTTAGGGGAGGAACCAAAAGTAGGGGAAGAGAGGGATTAAGGCGGTTTGGTGAGGAACAAGCATGGGAAAATGGATGGATAAAGGCATAAAGGGGGCTGGTTGCATGTTAAACAGCCGCTGGTCCATACTTTTGTCTGATCTTGCCCTACGTTTGATCACTGCAGTCTGTCCTGTCTTCTTACTAAACTCCATTTCTAACTACTTGTCCTGCGTGATGGACTCTCTGTTCTGTGTGGATGTGTGTGTATGGAGGTGTAAGTGCCAGCAACTGGAATTGGACCACAGGTCATGGGGCCCATGAGTCTAGGTTAGCAGGGATGCAGGACCAGTTACTGGACAGATGTGAGTGCCTAAGACCACTAAGGGCCTTCATCCTGATCAGCCAGAGGGGAGATCTGGATGAGAATGTGGGTGCCGTTTGTGTTTGCCAGAGTACTCTGTGTTTCTGTGTGTGTACGTAAAGAATGGGTGTGTGCATGTTGTATACATGTGTTTGTGACTATTATACATGCTCAGCCTCACTGTTGCCTGGACCTGGGGACATGGAGCTGTGGCAGCCTCGCCTCTATCAGGCTCCTACATTTGACAACTTCTAATAGTCCTTGCACGTGTGGTGGATTTTGCAGAAAACTAACGTGGCAAAAAGAAAAACTAGGAAAAAAAAAATTAGAAAACTAATTCTGTGAAAATCTAACTTTGGGTCAATGGGAATTTTTCCATTGTCTTCAGTAAGTCATGAAATACTCTGATACTTGTTTTCCAATACTTTTTGCTCTTAGTGTTAGGTAAATTCTCCCTGGTTTTTTCCATCTAATGAGGAAGCCACACAAGAGGCAGTAGGTCTGGATTTGTTATGTGTGGAGGGTGCAAGCTGAAGGAATCTGCTGATGCCTCTTTGTGAAGTGAGGTTGGTTTGCTATGATCTGTTAACTGCGGTAGTCGACAGTGGCTCCGCTCCTCCGCTTTTGAAGGGAACCTCACCATTGACATGCTCAAATATAGATTAATCCAGAATGTTTTGTTCTGAACACTCTTGTTTGTTTTGGTCCACATCTAAAGACTTATGAAGGAGCTAATGCTTTAAGTGGATATTTTATGCATTGCAAACAACAGTTCTTTGTAGTGTTAATATAGTCCTATGACTCTGTGTAAAGACAGGCTCCTACTTTTACTCATTTCTAGCTAACCAATGGAATTTCTGTATTTCCCAGAATACTGGACTATTTTTTACGTACTACACAACAGCATTTCAGGAAGCTGAAGGAATTCAGCTGGCCAACTGCACAACTAAGTAGATACATAAATTGAAGAGAAATGTATCCATCTTCCTAGCAGCAAACATAGCTTTCAATACCTTTTCCATGGGAATGTTAGTACCAAATTGGCTCTGTGCCTTGCTAAGGCTTTACATTTACTTAAAAAAAAAAAAAAAAAAAAGCAGCTTGAAAAGTGTTTCTGGCTCCAGGGCTGGAACTGCCAGTTCTCTTTTAATGATTTCACCACTTCATTTGATAAAACTTGTCCACCTGGAAGGAATACACAATTGTGTCCGCTCAACTGAAAACCCCAAACAAAATAATTGTCATCAGACTCAACACACCTTCATCACCTTTTTGATCCTGAATTACCGACTTGTTCTTGAGTTACTTTACTACTCTCATTTATTTTTTTTGTAGACTCTGCCTCCTTTGCAAAGGCAAGTGCTTGTAACTTAACAAGACATATGTAATTGAGATCAACAGGGAAAAGAGTTAAGAAGCGGAGATGCCACTTTTTTGTTAAGTGGGAAAATAAGGAACATCCTTTGCAAATAATCAAGTCCTTTGCTAGTACCACAAAAATCTAATGAGAAAATAAGCCTGTTCACTTATGTGCTCCTACGTACTTAAAACCTGGAACAATGCCCTCAGACACACTAATGAACTCCAATTGCCAAGGCATAACATAGAAAGGGAAACTGGCTTCTTAAACAACCTTTGCTCAAAGCCACATAGGACTCTACTGAACCAAAGGCATCACCCTGAACTGTGCTTTGAACTTGAGAGAACAAGTTCTTGGCCCAATTCTTTATGGTACTGAGGTGTCTGAAAGACAAACTCTCTCAAGACCTAGGAAGGCAATGTAACCTATATCTGTCTCTGTGTCCATGAGAAACTGATTATTTTCTTATCTGACTTTTAAGAATAATTAAATTAGTCTGGTTTTACAGTAGCTTTGCCAAACCTTGGTGTTCCTTGTAGAGTATGTAACAGACTGCATGTTGCTACTGAGTGCCCTGGTGGAAAGATATAAATACAGAGGAGAGAGAAAGAGAGTTTGGTATCTAGAAGTATCTGTTTGATTCAAAGCTATGTGTTAATCACCGTCCTTCAATTGCTAACCCATGGTTAGTTGGCTAGATGCAGTGTGTTGGCTTTTTCCTTATGAAGGGTCCTGAATAGAGAAGCGACCAGGAATAGGACTGCACTGTAATACATGACTTCTCAGTTTTGAGCTATATCCAGGCAAACATCAATGGGAATAAGGATTTGAAGGCCCATACAATATGAACAGTTTTAAGCACGTGATATTTCACTTAGATCAGTTTGCTTTTGCTGCTGCAAGGAGGTATCACTTTTAGATCACTGTAACTGTTAAATAAATATATGTATTGAGCTGTGCTCATTTGGAACTGGGTTTCTCCTCTCAATTGCAGTGACAGGCGTTCTCAATTAGTAGAGCCTGCCCACCACCCTGTCTTTTAAATGTTAAAATCTGTTTTTGTTAATAAATAATTTTCAGTATTCCTTACTTGAGGTCTGGTAGATTAACGCTCTCTTAACTAAATTACCTGTTTCAGCCATTTGATGACAGTCTATCTCAACAGCTTTCTGACTTCTATTTCTCAAGCCAGAACTCAGTGATTATACAGACAGACAATGGTTGCAAACTCTCTAGGAGTTAACGTCCTTCATCAGGGGTATTATTACAGCAGTTACTGTGCCAGTATGGTGATGGGCTGCTATGCTGGCCATCTTTTATTTATTAGCACATACATAGAGGGAAAAAAAAAAAAAAAAAAGAGACAACGGAACACAGGCAAGATGTTGATATTCTGACCTTAAAAGAGAATATCAATCTTATTACTTTTTTTTTTATTTTAAATGAGCTACAGGATTATTAATTTTTTGCTTACGAAGGAGAAAACTGAGAAGTTGTCTGTTCACAAAAGCATCAGAGATTCATTTTAGAAATGAGAACCCAACCCTGCAATCCTTCCTCATGTAAGCAAACCCTTGCTACACTCACAGCCTGACTGACATTTGGATTATCTACACAATGATGCATGAAATTAAGAGTTGCAGGACTGACTCCTAAACTGCTGAATTTAAGATGCAGGCTGTTCAATAGGAATGCACCTTTGACAAGCATTTCCCCTACCATTTTTTGGTTATTACATTATCAAAAACCAATCAAAATTACATTACTGCCACCAGGGTTTTTTTGCTAAGTTCATTTTAAGTTGATTGATTATTCATTAAGTGGTTGCCTCACATATTCAGTATCAGGTTATGTGACTTGTCAACTGGTGTGTGCAATACTGTTTCTGTTATCTTTAGATGAACAATAAAATAAAACATTCATAATTAACACCTGCATAAAATGTGGAGAGTATCTATTTCTTTCTAAGCACTTGTGAATACTGTCAAAACATGTGTTCTAGTGGACAAAACATGACAGCAGTATCCCAATCAGAGGGCGGACTTGTTCAATGGTTTCTTTTAACCACATTGCTTACCTCTGTTTCATTAAACTGCATCTTATGCAAAAAGTAGCTCCTTACCCAATAGCTTACAGTGTCTGCAATTTCCATACAAGACTTTTGGCTTATTTACTTACATGTGTCACAGCAGGTATTGCCAATTTTTGCAATTCTGCCCTAAAACAATAAAAAAAACCTTCTGTTTTCGCACAAGTAATACACATTTGTTCTGCTGGAAGAATATAAAGGTATGTTTAAAACAGGTTATTAGGCAAGAAAATTGTATTTCTATATTGTACAAAAATATAAATCTACATTAGTAATCATCTCTTTATCCATTTTACGGTTTTGAACTTGTGATTGTATTTGTTGATAGCTGATTGGAAATAATTGACTATATTAGCAAGTTCAACACCTGAAAATATTGCTTTCACCTTATATTAGGAGATTTCTAAAGTAAGGACACTGAATACAAATAAATTTCTGGGAACCAGAGTGCTAAAGCCAATAGCATTCAAGTCTTATGTCTGTTTAAGAAAGGCAGTTAAACAGTCCCTCTTGATTTTTTTAGCAATATAGATGAAAGCATGCCTATTCCACAACAGCTGAAAATGTACAGGCAAATCGTCATACAATATCACATCTATCAAATAAGTTTTAACGGCCAAAAATTTTATTTTTCTTGTTCCATTACTACCATGTAGAAAATAATTCTCAGAAATACACGTATGGTGGAAAACTACTGAAAACCCATAGTGAAAGGAAAAATGGAGAAATATTTATACTGCAGGGTGATGCCATTGTTGCACTAAACACCTGAACTTACATGCAAAATTTTGGAGGCTTTTTTAATTAAAAACCCAAAACTTTCCATCTGTAACTAGATGAAAACCACTAATTTTATAGGTGAAATAGTTCATTTTTTTGATGGGAGGAGAATAAATGTGATTTGGGAAGTTCTGGTTAAAAAGTAAACTATTCTTCACTGATTTTCAAGGAAGACCTTTAGAATATGATAACAACCCGAAGCCTGTAACATAATCCAGCATTTTTCTAAATCTTTGTTTGCATAACAAAACTGTGTGTGCTATACTGATTTCACAAAGTGAGAAATGCAGTGTAGAAGCTTTATTCTTCCTGCATTATACAAATCAAATCCTCCATTTGCTTGATGTGTAGGTAGAGAGGTTTGGGCACAAGCTTTGTTAAAGATTTCCTGCTTCCTGTCGTGCCCAAGAAAATGGGGACAGGCAGATATAAATACCTGTGTGATGCTAGATGAGCAAAAGCAGGACCCTATATGTGCTACACCGCAACCTGCACTCTGTTCCTCAGTGTATGGCTAATCTCAAATCACAGGAAAGACAGGTGGACATGTTGAGCGGGGTTTTTATTATACTATTATACCAAACAACCGCAAATGTGGAAGTTTGAGCTCTTCCTACAGCATTGTGAAAATTCCTTTCCATAACCTCATACAAGGGTAGAGAAAAAATGTCTTAGCATTTCATATGCAAATTCATAGAAAAAAAAGGGCTGATCTGACTGTTTTCTCAGTTTGTGTAATTATCCACACAGTTTTGCTCTGGATACCAACCTGAAAACATTGTTAGAACAACAATTTTCTTATGTTTGCTGCTTCATATGGAACAGAATTACTGCAAGCTCAGCATCTCCCCTGCAGTATGGTCCCACATAAAACCAGCATTTAAAAATATATAAAATATATAAAATATATATAAAATAAAGAAAACTTAGATTTTTCTGAATTTCATAGAAAGTTCAAATTCAGTTTAGCCAAGGTGCTGGGAGAGGGTTGGGGTTTCCCACCCTAATACACATAAGGTACTTATATACAGAACCATAACAGAGTCTATTAGGAAACCTGGAAACAGGACCCATTTCACTACTTACTCCTTCAGCCAAACATCTTCTGGCATCAAATGGAGGACAGCCAGTGATTCTCCTTTCCCAGATAAATTCCCCTTTCTCATTTACTTTGCAGGAGTGACTATCACAGCCATCCTGAAGTGATTCATTTGGCTGTAAAGATTTAAGGGCTGTTAGCTTTACACAGAAACAACACGGGACAGTAAGTTTTCAGGATACTATACAACTTGACTATTCCTTTACTGATATTTCAATTAAAGTACCATGGTGGTGAAGTTTATAAAACAGGGAAATCTTTAGTAAACAGAATTATTTATCAGCAAAGTCATCATCTTCTATTTACTTCCATAGCCATATTGATTACAGCTCGGTCAAGACTGCCAAAACCTGACCTTTTTCAGCTCTTAACAGGGAAGACATTTCCATTAACTTAAAAGAAAAACTTGTCTAAGAGAGAGAGCTGGGATTTTGGCCTATGAACTGTCTTTTAAAGAGACATATATATGAATATTTAACTTCTGGCTGAGTTGGGAGCTTCTTTAAAAAAATACATAAAACCACTCCTCCACCCAGAATCATAGCATCATTTAGGTTGGAAAAAACCTTTAAGATCATCAAGTCCAACCATAAACCTAACACTGCCAAGTCCATCACTAAACCATGTCCCTAAATGCCACATCTACATGTCTTCTAAATACCTCCAGGGATGGTGACTCAACCACTTCCCTGGGCAGCCTGTTCCAATGCTTGCCAACTCTTTTGGTGAAGAAATTTTTCCTAATATCCAATCTAAACCTCTCCTGGTGCAACTTGAGGCCATTTCCTCTCGTCCTATCACTTGTTACTTGGGAAAAGAGACCAACACCCACCTCGCTACAACCTCCTTTCAGGTAGCTGTAGAGAGTGATAAGGTCTCCCCTGAGCCTCCTTTTCTCCAGACTAAACAACCCCAGTTCCCTCAGCTGCTCCTCATAAGACTTATGCTCTAGACCCTTCAACAGCTTTGTTGCTCTTCCCATACTCTCCCCATCTAAAACTTAGATCAGGAATGGAATAAAATAAAATGTTATATGCTGTTTCTTATGACAAGCTGATGGGTTTTAACCAGAAAAATACCCACTCCTGTTTAAGAACCTATCATGCTGGAGAAATTTTTCAAAATTCACATTTTCAACTTAAATTATCCATTTCTCATTTAAAATGAGAGGTTTTTAATTTCCTCTAAGTAGTTGTTTGAGCTCATATTCCAGTTAAAGTTCCTTAATAATAGTCATGCTTGCAGGTGTATCTAGAATGTCCCTCTAGAATTTTGCACTGTGGTATGAAGTTGCCTTTTTTTCATTTACAAACAACAACAAAAAAAGAACTTTCTTGAGAAACCATTCTGAGATAAAAAAGAAAAGGCACTAGTAATACCATGCTGCCTAACCAAAAAGGAGGAAAAAAAATCACTTTCCTTGGGTTCACCAGAAGTCTGTGCTACATTTACATTTAGTCATAAACAAATAAAAGAAAGAGTTCTTAAAACTTACCTGAAGGTATTTAAGCCTTCCGTCTCTCAGCCTGATGCCACATGAAGTTGGCACACATTTTCCACAGCAAGAGCCAGGGATTTCCTGCCTTCTGTAATTCTAGAAGGTAAAGGACATTTTTCTGGGTTTATTTTGTTTTAAGCATGCTTCCTACACTTATTTGTAGAGGGTTTTTTTTTTTTTTAAATTCAGTGGACAAAGTGATAGCCAGCAAAATGCTTTTTTAAACAGTAGGACTAGACTAGCTTAATCTAATTAGTTGCATACTTCTGATTTCTGTTTTATAAAGGCTGGCATTAATCCTTGTACTGATTTATTATTCAATAGGGAGAAAAGTTTATTTCTAAGTACAAAGCCTCCTGCATCCACTAAATTCAATATTCTTTGACTGTAACAGTTGCAAAGTCAGGTCCACTAAACAACACATGACAGTCAGAGAGGGTAAGAAACTTATTTAAATGTTTTGAGTGACATACAGTTCACATTTGTGGTGTGCAGGAGCTTCTCTGTAAAGCTAACTACACAGTTCAACTTGGAAAAGTAGTTTGAAGTGCTTAAACTAGGAGAAAAGGGCAAGATAACCAGTAAGCAGTGGGCAGGGAAAGGGGAGCATAAGGCTAAGGTGGAAAATTTGGACTATGGAAAAAAAAAGAAAATGACCTGATAAAACAAGAAAGTAAAAAAGAGCATCAGAGAGGGCATGATATAATAAAATGAAAAATGAGAGAAAGAAAGAAAGAAAAGAGGAATAATGGAGCCCCACAAATGGCACAGGAAGGAAAAAACAGTCGCAGGGAAAGGAGCATGGGAGAATGAGCAGCACTAGATGGAGAGGAAGAAAGGTATAGAGTGGGTAATGGAAATTAAAAAAAAAAAAAACAGAAAGGAACTGAGTTAACACATGAAGTGTCCCACAGTAACGTCTCCAGCTGCTATACATAACCAACAGCTGCTTATGATGAGCTGAACTTTTTTAAGACAACAAACACTTTCTGGTTGAGTGAAGGCATGCATGTTATCCATATGTTTTTTATAGAAAAAGAATTTGGGGAGGGTGGGGGGTTACTATTAAATCATTGGAAGAAAACATAGTTCATTGTTATTTAGGTGAACTTGCTCTACTAGCAAAAGTGTGAGCACCTGAAGTAGGTCATAAAATGACCAAAAAAAATGACCCTGATGAGCAGGATATGCTGCAGTTGGCTGCACTTCAATTACCAGTGCATTTACTTTCACAGCTTCAGCATCCAGCAGGTGCTCTTGAGAGAGTATATACTCTTAACTCATGATTTTATCCATTATGAAGGAATTGCTTTTAATCTGGGTATACCATGAAATCAATGACTCTGAGACAGGAAAGATCCCAAGTATGTGTGTGAATCCCACTGGCCTTAGGGGGATGAAGACATTCTGTATCTTATTTGATATTTTTTTCCCCTCAAGCTCCGCAGATTCATTACAATGGCTACAAAGGGATACATACACCTAGACCTGCAACCTCCCTTGGGTAGCTGCACATCTCCTAAACACAAGTTCATAGTGCTTAATAAGCCCAACTGGAAATTACCCTTTCTTCAGGGTTTTTTGTTTAGTCTGTACTTTTGGGTCAGGTGGGGGAAAGGAGCTGTTTGGGAATTGTGTGGGTGGTGAAAGAAGCAGGAGAGGAATGTTCCCCCATTTTTTTACCATGTATTTTAGTGATTCCTCTACCTTTAATTTCTACAGCTGGCTTCTTGCATTGAAAAGCAAGAATTGATGTTTGTGTATTTTTGTGTGGGAATATACATATGCACACATGTTTCTGGCCACAGATTCATTCTAGTGTATCTGGGTTTTTTTCATTGATCTGCCAGATTGTATTTTGTGGAAGTGAGGAAGATGCTCAGCATTGAGCTTGGCCATTTATTTTCCTTTCAGAAGCCTGTGTCTGTAATCATACCTTACAGAAGGGGTGATATTAGCATCCAGAACCACACGAAGTATTCCAGATTCTCCCTTTTGTCACAGGCTACATCCATACCAGCAAATAAAGGGAGTCAAGGCCAGTTTTGTGGCCCTGCAGACAAGTGGAACGCGTATGTATGTCTAAGCTGCATTCTCCCCACAAAACAGGCTGGCCTTGGGTTGTCCTAACCCCTGACTTGTGCCTGGGCATTATTTGGAAGTTTGCTAGTTAGAACAGGCCAGCTGAGACACTGCTGACAATTCTTCAAGATAAGTGGTTGCAGGACATAATTTGAGCCTGCAGTCTCACTCTGTTTAATTTATTAGTGCAGATGAAACCTCAGAAACTTGACTTACTACATTGTCCTTTCCAGTTCTTCTTAGGGAATGAAAACTGGACTTATCCAAAACTCTGTCCCTCTCTTTTGCAGGGACCCTATCAATGTATGCCTCTCCTCGATATCAGCCAGGAATCCCATATGATCATGTTAGAGATGTCGCTTTTTGGTGCAACGGCCACTGCTTGCACAGGCCCTGGGTTTGCTTGGGCCCATTGGGCTCCATCCATTATCCAGGGAAAGGCAGAAGAGGAAGGGGCATTTAAGCCTTTTTCTGTGAAACTTAGCTGCTGGTCTGTGCTCTTCAGACAGGGGGAGATTAAGCCAGCCTCTGCAACTTGCTTAGGTCTCCTTCTACTTGAGGTATTGGTGCTAAAAGAGAAAACTACATGACTGAACAGAACTAGTCCGGCACTTCGGTCACACTGTTGGTCAGTGGAGTAAAAATGGGAGCTATTTGCCTCTGGCTTTCCCAGCCAAGCTCATTCCTTGCAGATGATGGCAGCAAAGCAGCAGCAGAGACTTCAGAAAGGCTAGTGGAACTTATGGGGACAATCACCTCAAATCACCTAAGGCATGGCTGGGAACCAAACAGAAATATTATTGAGCCCGGCTATTAGACAGTTTGCAATAGTCATAGGAAAGCCCTGAAGCATGGAGATCTGGCTGAGCTGCTGGTCCCTGGAGGGACAGTAATACTGTAGGAAAGGAGACACAGCAGTTTCTGTTGTAAATGATTTGCCAAACCTTATTTTGCCCTAAAGGTAAGTAGTCTAAAATACACAATAAAATGTGCCTGTGGATCTGAGTACTATGAAAAGTTACCTTTCCTACACTGTGGATTTAGATCACATTTGGTATATTTCATCTAATTCAGGGAAAGAAGAACACACGGCCATGACTCCTCAGAAAAACTTGAAGAAATGCAACAGGTCCCAGAGTTGTACAGAACATAAATTGGTGTATACGATGAAGAACACAACCTTCTCATCAGACACATTCTTAACCAGAACATCCAGACCACTTGCACTTACTATTGGGCATGGTTCACAGCTTAATTTTGTACATGTCAGACTATATCTCTGAGAAGATGTTGACTGGAGGGAGCAGAAACATGTTGTGCATTGATCCACCATCAGGCGTCTCCATGGCTGAAACATTAGAACCAGTTTGTAAGTCAGTGACTGTCTCTTCAGCAAAACTGAAATAAATGAGCAATTTTATCTAGGTTAAATCTCTTTCTTCAAATCTTGCATTGCAATTCTTTGCAAGAGAAAACAGAAAACTGATGCCTCCACTTTCCAGAGACCCAAATTTTTGCATCTGTAATTCCACAACAAGCAGCATAGCGTGAGGTTATTTTTCAAGTAAGCCCTTTAGAATTCCTTAATCTGCGAAATGGCATTGGCATTTCTTACTTCGTTGCTTACAAAGCTGGCAAGCAAGCAAGAAACCCTTGAAAGTGATGAGGAAGATTTTGTCGTGAGCTATCCTGACTATGTGTTAGGTGGTTGCCACCAGTTCATTTTTCCTGAGTGTAATGCATGGGTTTGCCAACAAGTTTTTATTCTTGAGTCATCACAACCCACAGATCATAGGCAGAAATTACTTGTTATTGTTCTTGTAGTAATCCTGCTTAGAATCTCTAGAGGCCTAAAAGCTTAAAATTGAGAAAGGAGAAAGAAAAGCAAAACCAGCACCAGAATTACTGAGTGAAGAACAGGACTTGTCCATAGTTACAAGCAAATCAGTGGCTGAGCTGGCACACAATTCAAATTCCCTGAGCTCTTCACCAGCACCTTATTTGCTGGATCCCATCACCTTTTCAAAGCTAGCAAAAATGGCATTTAAAATGTAGAGCAAAAATGCCAAACTATTAAATGGGAAACAAAAGGATGTGGAGTTAGTAACTGGATTCCTAGCATTGAAAGGAATTCCAAATACAAAGTCTTTCTGCCTCCCAAGTGCACAGCCTTTCATTTCAACCCCAAAATAACAAACCACTATGGCTGAGGGGACAAAATGGGAGGAGTCTATTCAAGATTTTCACAAAGAACTTCTAAAACCTAATAAACAAAGTAAACAGACACTGAATATTGCTAGATTATAAAAGCTTTGAGTTGTGCTTCAAAAGTCAATGGAATGTCACTGTTCACTTCATTTGGAACTGGAATTTCCCATGCTACATACTATGCATAGCCTCAAATTCCATTTTTTTTTTTTTGTTGCACACTAGTAAACACTCATGGAACAAATGGAGCAAAACTAAGAAGCTAGCCAGAGTAACACTGTAAAGGTAATGTGTTTATGGGTAGTTCAGAGCCAATACTCCGACACATACACTGAAGGACAAATGTTCTGATTAAAGAATTCTAATTACATTGTTACTCTGCACCCCAGCACAACAGAGGTCCTCAGGCCTCAGTGGTTTTCTATAAAGCACCAGCAATAGCAATGACTTTTTTCTTGTTTTGTGGAGGTCTAGCAAAAAGATCCTCCACATACAGCATGATGGAGGTGGTAATAGCAATGGGGAGATCCCTGTCTTTTAACAACTCAGCCTGAGACCTCGACACGGGACTCTTCAGCTTTCTTGGTTTAACCTGTTATAGTGAATATTCGGTCATTAATCTGGAGGGTTAAAAGACCTCAATGGTTGCAGACACGAGGACACACTCATAACATTTTCCTATGGGAGAGGGACGGATAGCAAATGTCATATGAAAGTCCAGACTTCTTGTTTACTCTCAACATTGGAAAGCATTCAGGTACCAAAGTGATAGTTCTAGTACAGACTACATGGCCTCACAAGGGCATTCAATCCACTGACACTAGTATTGCTCTACTGGTTAGTAGCTCCACACAGGCATGTGCACGTACACACAAAAGCCTTGCAAATCCGGGAGATGTCCTCATCATGTTGACCTGTTTCAAAATACGTTAGGGTTTGTTCTGTTTACTATCATAATCATACTTAATTCAGGCCCTCTAGAAGTAAATGCTTATCACAGAATGCCTCAGTAGCTCTAGGCTTTCACATCATGAAGAATTGATATTACAATTGATATCCTCATTGGATCTTCTAATAGTTCTAACATTCCAATTAAATACAAAAAAGATAGATAAAGTTGAGTTTATACTAAAATCACTGTTACAGGCAGGAACATAGGGCTTACTAGAGACATATTGAAACAAAATCCTCACACACAAATGCCTTGAACTTTTGGCGGAAGGTCTTACCTTGATCCAAAGTTTGCATCACAGCTTAGTCCTATGATATTTATTTAATGTATTTAGGGATCAGCATGCAAATGGCTTTAACAATGGCTTTCTGCAAACAAACATAGCTTAACATGACAGAAATGAGTGAAATAATGGATTGATACATCTTTTTCCCTTTATATAATACACCTATCGTGTTTTCTTGGCTAACTTCGAATGAAATGTCAACATCTGCTAACCCAGTGTTAGTCAGTGAAACCAAAATAACCTGCATAAAGCCCAAATGCACTCAGATCTCCTTCAAAAATGCCACTCAGTAAAAGCCTGGGAAAACAGATGAGTGATATAGATAATCCTTTTGGTAAATACAGCCACCTGCTTGGAAGTCTGCAGTTAAAGCCCACAGCATTGTTAAGAACAGCAGGGTGAATGCAATACACCAAATTACTGGAATATAATATTGGTAACCAGATACAAGACAAAAATGTAAAGGGATTAAGGACACAGTCAGTTAACAGAACTGCAGTAAAAGACTCAAAACTTGGAACTATTCAGTGAATGAGTTAATGGAGCAACGTTTTCCCTTGATATAAAATGAAACTTGAAACCTATTCTTAAAGGACCCAGAATAAAGGTTTTGAAATCCAGGAAGTATAAACTTCTGTGGACACCACATCTTCCTTCCTGACCAGAACTCTGGAACAGTCATTGAAGTAGAGAATAGTGTAAGACAAAGCTGTAGTAACGCCAGCTGCTCAAAAGCTTTCAGACATATAGCTAATTAGCTTACAATAAGTCATTAAATGACGCTAGTTTAATTGAAAAGTTCATTAATTTAAGACAAGTTCTAATATAAACTCTAATTTTTTTTTTTTTTAAATCAAAATGGCCACTTTGTTTAGAAATCTTCCAAGATTATATCTCAACTTGAATTTCACACTCTCCATCCTGAGAAAATATTTTGGTAACTGTGTTGTTGAATGCTAACTTCAGTAATGCTTGACATTTGCAACAGCAAGAGCACAGAAGTAACGTAACAGCTGGGGCCTACCTACACCCTCAAATCTTGCACAGGCAGTGTTTGATAAAATGACCAATTGTCAGGAAGAAAAATAACACATTTTAAAAGTTGTATTAAAAGAAAAGAAAAAGAAAAACATTTTAAAGAAAGCTTTTATATATAGCCAGATGGCAAATAAGAATGAGTCAAAATGTAGTTTTGTGTCAGCTGAAACACTTTATGAATTCATTCCAAATTGGGAAAATTGTATTAAGAATTTTTTTCCAATATTGTAGAAGCTGAAATATACTTTATTTTTAAGTCTTCAAAATACAGATACTTCTCATTTTGCCTTTAACATGCCATTTTGTTTCAAAATTTGCTTATGCTTCATTTTAAAGTATTTTAAAATATTTTAAAATACTTGAAAATAGAACAAAGACTTTACTTGACAGGTCAGGTAGACATTTTGTTGGAAGAGAAAAAAATTAGTTGTTCATGAAAAGAACAGCATGCAACTGGAAAGACACCTTCTTTTTGCAACACAGAATATATATATATGCATATCCTATATAACAGAAGGTGGCAGGAGCTGGCAATTACTATACTGCATGACATTCTCTACAAGTATGGTCTTTATAAAATGCTACAACTAATTTTGACAACATAATATAGAGGAGACAAATAGAGGAATCAAAGAGAAAGCAGATTATTTCAGATTTTAGCACTTTAAAAGCCTTCTCCCAGTGTTCTGACAAGAAAGGCAGAGTTGTTCCTTGGATTTAATTCTACAGGGAAGTAATCCGCACACAGAATGATGGATCCTTGATGACAGGGCTTTAGCTCTAACAAACTGATAAACTTATGCCTATCAACTATGAAAAAAATCAAACCCAGAAGAAATAGGTGGAGAAAGGTTCTCTCTGCCACACCTCAAAAGTCCAAAGAAATTTGGGCAAACTTACCTTTTAAATAAATGAAAAAGAAAGACATACGTTGACAATGCAGGAATACATAGGTTAAAACTTAGGTTAAATGACTAAAGAGGACCTGTTTCCCTGGGGGATGATGAGAATATTTAGAGCTCTTTGACACCAGAGGTGCTGCCAGAATATGGATTTAGGGAAACAATGGACAATTGACAGAGCTCTCCAAAGATAAATTCGGCATAAATGAGATCAGATGCTTAACTCCCATCATTCCCACTGTCATGGGCTGGGTTAAACATGTCTTAATCTATCCATTAAATATGCAGTTGAGAAAAAATTTCCTCTGAGGGTATATCAGCAGGGATCTTGAAAGGGGACAGAGGTCAAACAGCGAGGAAGCTCAGCTTTCCTGTTCCTGCTAATAGCCAAGGAGGGATACCCCTCCATCCACACAGGTGGAGCAAGAGTCTCCATCCTCTTTTAATCTGCCTTATCCTCTAGGTAGAATACGGGAAGTTTTTGCTTCCCTGAAGTGGGCAAGGATCATTTCTGAGATTATCCCTCGCAGATAGTTTCCTGTGTGTTTGGTAGCCTGCAAGTCATTACACAACGCAGATTACCACAGTTTCTAAGCACTTTTCTCAAGCATCCTTTCAAGATAAGGAAACATTACTGTCCCCATTTTGCACAGACACTCATTGTCATATAGGAAGACTGTGGCAGGGTCATGAACTGGACCTACACGTGCTGAGCCCCTTGCCATTCCTTTTACCCCAAGGTCTCACTTGCAGAGATTCTGTCTGAACAAAGCTGCCCTGTATGCTTTTGTGTATTCTGGCAAGTTTGTGTTCTTCAAAAGCTCATTCATATATCTAAATATCTTACCATCACAGCAAATAAAAGGAATTGTGTCTTACCCCAATAACAGTGCCATTCAAAGGACAACCATTCAGGGGTACTGAAAAAGAAGATAATATTCCATTTAGCATTAGCATTATCATGACATTACCAAGATTTAATAAACCACAGGTATGCTTTTTTGACTTATTGGAGTTCCAACTGAGGACATTTAGATCCAGTTTCACTGTAAAGACGCATAATTGAGCCTTCTTACATTATACCTTGAAAGATAGCAATTTGCCAGTTACCCTGAATTCCACCTCCAAATATCTCTTGCTGAGCTGTTTTCTAACAAGTACGTGGCACAGTATAAATTTTCCCCTCCAGTTCAAGCCTCGCACTCTCAGAAGATGCACTCAGGTTTTCTGCAAGTTACAGTGCGTATTTCCCCTCCTCTCCCACTACTAGCTCCTCACCCTGTGGTTGTAACTTGTCAGTTAAACATGACTGGGAGACTTCCCAGACTGAGGCCAATTAGCCAAATCTTCTGATTTGGACTTTTGACCCAAGTCTATGCTAGGAAATGGCCACAGCCACAATGCTCAGAGACATGCAGAAGACAGCATGGCTGCATGCAAACTCCCTGTTCATAGCAGGCACTGGGGAGAGTGTTGAACCTTCCTAGGCCGACAGCATCTCAAGACCTCTTTTAAATGCTTAACAATGCAGGCTAGAGCTGTAGAAGTATAGCCTGGTCTGTCTCTCTGAAGCAATGCAAAATAGCTTCAACAGTACGTAGTTCAAGAGGCGACAGCGAACATCAGTTGGAAAGAGAAAGTAATAGCAACAGGTGCTATTGTACTCAATGTCTAAATTATACAGGAGAGCTTCAAAGTAGTACTATACTGGCATAACATGGACTTTTGAAATTGCTGTTGAAAAACAGGAGATCAACACTTGAAGTGATTCATTCTCTAGTGATTCCGTTTCTCATACACAAAACCTTACCACATCTGCAGGAAGGACAGCAGTCTATTATTTGGTCACAGCGTAGTTCAGTTCCCTCTGGACAGTCAGGCACATCCATTTGA
Source organism: Gymnogyps californianus (assembly GCF_018139145.2). Classification (NCBI taxonomy): domain Eukaryota; kingdom Metazoa; phylum Chordata; class Aves; order Accipitriformes; family Cathartidae; genus Gymnogyps; species Gymnogyps californianus. The sequence continues at coordinate 136,700,768 of NC_059471.1, forward strand.
GAGCAAGAAAGATTCTTTTGCTGCACGAAAACCTCATTGTTCACCTGGACACACTCATTGATAATGCAATGGTTGAAGGGGGATCGCCACTCTGTGCCGACCTGATGGGAAATTATAAAAGGATTATAGGCAGCAGTATTTGTGCCACTGGATAGAGGGAAGACCCCCACAGCCAGCATGCTGGTTTGTAAAAAGCACGTTCACTGCATCAGGAACAGTCTGTCACTCAACCGTTCTCCATAAATCCTTACCACAACAATCAGTTTATAGAACAGTCTGCTGCTTGGTGTGTAGAGTATAGGAGTTACAGGAGTATCCTTAAGGTGAAAAATAAAGGGGCAGGTGAAGAATAAAAAGCACTCTTAACTAGATTTAAGTCTACATTTGTTAGCCGGTAGCTGGCTGCACTGTATTGCGCTGTAGCCAAGCTGAACCTGTTTTTGCTGGAACCTGCTGCAAATCAGCTCTACTAAGCCCAAAGGAGGCTTTGGCAATAGGCTCTCGACCTGAAAATACTTGCTAATGTAGAAGAGATCGATTCTGTTGACAGTCCTACTGATTATAATCACCCATGGGTCAGAGAAGGTGGGAACTTCAAAAGCTATTATGGGAAGAGACATCACCACAGGCCAGAAAGAAGATGCTGTCACAGTTCAACGCTGGGAGGAGCTGATCACTGCTTTGAAGCTGTGTGCCTCCACTGTTAACACCCTTTGAATACACTTCAAGAACAGTGAAAGTGAAAATCAGATCCCCAACTCCAGTAAACTCAAACATCTTTGCTCAGAAAGTTAGGGAATACTTTCCTCTCATATGTTAAATACTTAGTTCTTTGTGAATGACAAGAGTTGAAAGACGACACAGCAAGAAAGAGACAGCAGAGTATAAGGATCTATTACTTCATTAGGACAACAGAAATCAGTAAGACATGGTGGGTCATTAAAATAGGCCTTCTGAAGGTTTGTTTTAGGAAGCAGAGAAGAATATTGATCCACATTAAGAAATACCCTTGGTAAAATCAGGGAAGAGGCAGGCTGCAAAATGATACATTAACATTTTTTAAGACAGCAGCAGACTGCCTTTGTAAAAGAAGCAATTAAAAAGTTAATATTAAATATGTGAACAGGAGATGTAGACGAAAATGCAGACACATTATAAAGAACAACACTTAGGGAAGAAAAGATGGGGAGAAGCTCTATTATTTTAAACATATTTAACTTACTGTTCATGCCTTTGTTGAATCCAAAGCTCTGCATAGGATTAAGCAATTTAATGCTACTGGGGCAGGCAAAGGCTTGCCAAGGGTGGTTGGGTTAGGGACAGAACAAACTGAATAGCCTGAAAGAATTAAAAATGTAGGCAAGAAAAGAAACAAATATCCACGTAGCTTTCCAGAGTGGTAGGGTATCTGCAGTGCATTTTACGTGGCTGTTGCATGCACTTACTTCCCGTTGGGTCTTTGAACCCAAAGGGGTTAGGGGTTCCCCTAAAGGAAGAGGTACACTGCTGAAAATAAGCTGTTATTCTGAGCAGAAAATAAGTGTGGCCTGGACTACTGCAGTCTGATCTGACATGCAGCAATCATCTTTAGCAAACAGAGAATAATTCATGTTTCTATCCTCATTTACTTCCTGATATTTCAGTGTGTACCAAATAGGATATGCTATTTGAAAAGGACTGTGAAATTCAAGCAATCCACTACCCCATCTGCCTGCTATCCAGAGAGTAATACAAATTAATTGGCATAATTTAAACAAATAGCCTACAGCCAGAGAAGCATTGTGTCCCATTAACATTCTTTTGAGCTACCATTTGTGAAATTACTAATTTTACACAAAAATATTGCTTCCTTACAGCCCGAAAAGGGTGGGGAGGGTTTGCTTCTTAGAACCAAGTAAGTCACGTGCCCCAAAAAAACATTTTTTTCAAGCGCTGCTTGATGTATAGAAGAAATAGCTCATATCTTCATCACCTTCTTCCGTGGAACACAAAATAATTCCAGGGCACTTCTGCTAGGAGAGGAAGTGTCCACGCCACCGCCACCTCACCTCATGCAAAAGAGGATCTGCATCACCCCGAGACCAGAATAGCTGCTCCTCACAGGCAGTCTTCTGGCATCTCCCACAACACTCCCCTTCTTGGACGATATACTTGTAACCCTGTAGGAGAAAAGAAAAGGACTGACTGATCCAGGAACAGGAGACAAATGAGAAGATTAATCTTAAAAGAAAACACTGGGATAAATGTTTAATGTTAGCAACTTTTTATGGAAAGGGGAGTTTGAAAACAGAACTGTAAGGCCACACACTGCTATTACAAAACAAACAAGTGGTCCACTCAGCTCAGCATCCTGTTAAATGGTTAACATTATCTGTCAGAAAAAATAAATTAAAATGCACACAATATTAAGAGCAGAAATTCTTATCTCATTAGTTCCTGCTTAATATATATTTTGAAGACATATTCACTTCAGCTACATGGACTAACTCTAGGTACTATCCTCACTCCGGTCATGCCAATCAGCTAATGGGCCTTGTGAGGATATCAGCTTCTCTAGTGTGGTATGGAGCACCCCTTCTTGGGGTACAGAAAATGTTGATGGTGCCTAACACTAAAAAAAAAAAAAAAAAAGAAAGAAAGAAATCTGAAATCACCCAGGAACATCTTCCTTTTGCTAGGATCTGCTCAAATACATAATAGCACAAAGATTTGCCACAAGACAGAAAAGAACAACGACATAAACAGGCAGAAATGGAAAGGGAAGAGGTAAAAGAAAAATGCTTTCAGAGGACCCTGAGCTATTTCAACAGCATTAAGCAGCAGTCATTTCCAAATATTAGTTTATTGTATGTGAGCAGTTTCTTTCATGCATTAGCAAATTGTAAAGAGCAAGTCTTTCCAATAATATGGCCCTACAGAGGAGTGCAAAAGGAAAAAGAAGTAAGTCCACTTCTAAGGGTCAGAATTGCCATGTTATTTGGTAGATTTTGAGAGAAAAATATATGTGAATGTTAAGAACCCCATTTAAAAAAGATCGTTACATTAAATCACCTGTTTTTACATATGAGTCATATATAAGAATTTTTCTTTGGTATTTAAAAAATCTTTTTTATATATAGAATACTATTTCACAAAAGAAAATGAAAGGTAAAAATTGTTCTAGTGGCATCTTGGACGTTAATCAGCACTCACAACTCCCCTTCCCACCCCTGAGATTTGAAGGTTAGGATTCAGTCTGAGCACATTCAGACATCTGACTGCCCTGTGCTGAAGCAGAGGGAAGGAGGTGGTCAGACATGTAGTCCAGGGACCAGTTTTGACTGATCATTTCATCTTTTCATCTCCTGAAGCAACTAGCCAAATATTCAAACATTGGAATATCTAAGTGAAAGAAAGCAAGGAGCTTTAATGTAACTAGAAATAATATATTCTACATTTAATAGCTAGGCAGTCTCCAAGGGGCAAAATGTAACTCCGATTTCAATACAGAGTTGAAGGAAAGATGTTTTGTCAAAGAAAATATAGTTCATGTGAAAAATGTCTATGAAAATAAGCACCATTTTATTTTGGTCAACCCCTTTGAAATGAATTGCTGAAGTATTCCCAGCTGCTCCCTCCCTTCATGAATTGTCCTTGATTTGCAATATGAAGCACATTAGCAAACCTCAATAATCAGCAGACTTTCACATGGAAGTGCATTTTGTATAATGTCATAAAATGTAATACCAGAGTTTGACCTAGCTTTGTGGGAAAAGTTGTGCTGTTGAGCATTTCATTTTATATGACTTTTATCTGCTAAAAACGTCTGAAGCATCTGAAGTATTGGATACAACTTTTCATTTGTGTGGCAAACTCAGAGAAGTAAAAATCCATGAGCTGTTTGTGCCCAGAATAAAGCAAAATCCAGCTGCAGGACCCAAATTTCACTAAGTTGGTTTGAACAGAGTCCTCTAAAGTGCAAACAAAAAGGTGCTATGCAGCAGACTCTAGGGGTGATTTGCACCCCTAAGGCACTGACAAAGATGTTGGTTTTGGACAGTTCAACCTGCCTGAGTCGCTCTTTTGGTGCTCAGCGCATTCAAAATCTGGGGGCTCTGACTCCTAAGGGAAAGAAACACAGGAGACCACAGCTCCCGACCGCAGCGCCTGCTGAGCTTCTCCTAACACAGCTCCTGAACCACCATAGACTACAAACCTGTCTCAGAAGACAGTCCTGCAGACTGCAGCAGTCTACGAGCTCCTCAAAAAGCAGAGCATCCATCTGTACTTGAGGAGTAAGGTGGACAGTGATTGCCCGCTGTCACAGATCCTCCACAGCATGAGAAATATTTCACCATCAGAAAATCCCACCTTTTATACCTCACACTATGGAAATTTGGGCCCACAGGAATAAAGAAAGTTTTATTTTATGTTTAATTCTAAAGGTGGTAATATTTAAGGTTACTTCTAAGAAAAGGAAAATGTATTGTGCATTTTGATGTGGTTTTTTATTGTGGGGTTGTTGGGGTTTTTTTCAAGTTAGATGACTCATGTACAAAGAGCATATGCTACCAGGATTATTCCTGAGCTACACAGTCTATGAACATGAACATCTGACAAGTCTCAGATACTGTGCTGTTGAAGGTTAATGTTAGACTTCCTTCATTATTTTTTCATTTTCTAGCGTATAGACACTAGCATATAGAGATGCCAGTGTTTCCCATGGTTTGTTCAAGAATCCACTTATAGTCAATATTCTGCTTGTCCCCTGCTTTTTCTGGGCTGGATCCGCTGCTTTATTCCTCCTCCGTATCTTGCCTTTTTTTTTTTTTTTTTTAAACACAGAGTTCTCAAACAGGGAATTAAAATTCAGAAGAAGCCCTCAGTAACTGTCTGACTGTCCATCACGCTGAGAGGCAGATCACAGTCTACAGGACTATAAAAATCCCCATGCCCCAGGAGGTAAGGGATAAGGCAACACAAGGCACCCCTCGCATTTGAACAGGTGCATGTGGCTGACTTGGGAGTGATAATCAGCAGCTGCAATGGAGAACCTGACAAGTGCTCAGTTATGCTGCCAGATCAGGCTGTTTTATCAAACACAAATGTGGAGATAAAGCTGATCTACTGCACGGAGGGTGAAAGCATACAGATTAAGACATTCTACTTGGGGGGGGGAAATTTTGCACGCTTTTGAACCGGAGCTTGGCTTGCGACAAACAAAAGAGGAATGCAGATTAATTCTGTAGCATTCAGAGAACGCACATTTTTATTTCATCACCTACTCAAGGCTACTGGAGGCATCTGCATAGGCTATGGCTTGGCATATCTGTGCATTCTCTCTTTTGTTCTAGTGTTGCTCAGGATACATAGTTCATCTTTTCACAGGTTTCACAGGTGCTAGGTTTTTGGCCAGAAAACCCTGACAGCTGCCTTTTGCCCACCAAAGCAGGAAAGAAAGAACAGAGATTATTCCTCAACATAGTATTTTTAAGAAGGCTCCAGTATTTGCCTTTTACATATTGAGATGATAGTATATAGAGAGGGTTGGAGGAACCAAAGAGAATGAAAATGGCAACAGTAGACCAAGAAAAACCCAGTAGGACGGATATATATCAACTTGAAATGCTGAAAGCAAAATCTTCAGTGGCGATGAATCAGCACAATTGTAGAGATTTCCCTGGAGCTGCACTCATTTACCCCAGGTGAGGACTTAATTCTCTGTTTGTAAGCCTCTAGAACATTTCCATAATAAACTATGCTTTAAAATGCAAGCAGGATGTTTGAAATTATCTCCTAACAAGACTTTCACAGTTTTTAAATGAGATCCTGCACATCTAATATTCAAACAGCAGCCTTCCTTTTACATTAGTTTCTTTGACCTCCTTAATACACACTATTAAGCCATTTACTACCATGCTTTACATGCTACTTCAAAGGAAAATTTCCGTTTGAAATATTGGAGATTAAAGGCATAGCTTTTGTAGTCAGCATCTATTACAACCATCATTCACTATGCTTTTGCATGTAGGGTGCAAACGTTCTTTATTTTAATTTAATTAATCAAGAGGCTTGAAAATCTAACCTAATTAATTTACACACACTTAGCCAAATGGCTTTGTCTTAAACACTCATCCCAGAAAATTATGCTTCATTCTTCTCATAATCATCTAATACTTTAAATTATCCAATACTTTAAACCACACTCTTTTATATCACTTACAAAGTACCTAACTCCAAGAACATTGACAGAAATTAAGCAAAGCAAGTGCTCCCTTCATATCAGTATATTAGTGATTTTAAGATGTTCTGAAAGCTGTTATCCATTTTATCATCACGATTCTCTGAAGGGATGTAGTCTGATGTACTCTCAGAGAAATAATTTCTGAAGAAGCTCCAGGAGGGAGACACCACTCCTCCTTGTGGCACATGCAATAATTGCAGCAACTACCTGCTTTCTCAAAACTTTGGTAAGAGAAAGATAAAAGAGGACAGAAAAAGTGAGGGGATTCTGCCATATAATGAAGGAAACCCACATCTGGTTTGCAAGTAAGAAGTCTGTATTTGCTGTTAACCTCCTCAGAGAACTGTGGGATTGGTTCATTTAAATGAAACATCCACTTTTTTTCCATAGCATTTCTTTACGTTCTAAAACTACAGATACAAATTGAGTTTGATTTTGCATGCTCAGGAGAACAGTAGCACCGTTCATTCATCAGTGTGAAGGAGCTAGTACATGTGTTATGGTTTTTTTCTCTTTTTGTGTAGCTAGATAAAAAAACTGTAAGCTGTTTTCACAGAAGTCAGATGACACAGTTGACAATGATACTGCACAACTTTAAGACCTGGCAATGGAATTAATAACCATGAGCAGCAGAGAGTTTAAACATCATCTTAGTAATGATCCATGATTAAAGTATGTCTTTAATGTCAATACAACTTTCAATGCCATCTCATATGAACTGAAAAATAAGCTTTAAGGCCAATTCAAACTGGATTACAGAACTTCTGCGATCCTTGATATGTATACCCATTGAATCAGGAATAAGCAAAGGAAAAAAGAAAATCTGAGCTATCCACGTTCTCCAATAGCTACGGTTTTGGTTGTACAACTTTGATAACCATTAAAGGCACAGAAGAAATGGCAGATTCCCAAAAAGAACTAGCATGGTTTCCACCAAGGCTTTTTGTTTGTTTTAAAAAAGCTTTTTGACACTGCAATGCTTAAGGCTGATTTGTCAAGAAACTGTAGCTCTGCATTAATGATACTTTATTAGAATAACAAATTATTGATAAAGTTATGGCTATGAGCCAAAACATAGCCAGATACTTTAGATCTAATATTTCATAATAATTGCCATACTAGAAACAAGTCTCTTCTACAAATGGAAATCGAAGGGATTCTCTTGCAACAGCTGAAAGCTCTCACATCTACCCTCATGGTTTTCACTGCATTGGGCATCCTCAAGCTTTCTCACCAAACTCTACACTTGCAGAAAGAGAACTAGTTAGGTTTGTTGGGTTTTTTAAAATTGATTGGTTTTTTGCTCTGGTCCTAGGGAATTATGCAGCTTTTAAGAAACAGCAGAGGAAAATATTATTAAAAAAAAGTTTATATTTTGTTCACACCTTCTCAAGTGCACACATATATATGCTGTCCAGGCTTGTTCTGATACAGAGGCTGTAAGCTAAATGATATTGAAATACAGTGGTATCAAGGCATTTGAAATTCTTTGAAAACCAAGGCACAATTAGCTTAAAAGAGTTCAGAAAAAAGAATTGCTTTTCAGATATTGGTTTGTTTAACTGAAACATTCATAGTCAAATTTTAATACATAGTTAACTGTTTTAAAATACATATTAGTGTAAATTCAAATGAGAATTTAAAACAAGTCAGACAATGCAGGGTTTCTACAACAACGTTAACTCAGCCATAAGGTGCTGCGCATATATGCTCTAAGCCCAAGGTCAGCCTTTGACTCCAGACACATTATTAATGATGTCTTTCCGAAAGCAAAAAGAACACCTTTAACTTCTCACAGTTGTATATACAAGGTTTGCTAACGAAGAGCTTTCTTCCAAATGGAACTGAACAAAAGCAAGGAGGAAGAAGAGATATCATGTGTTGATTTTTCTTACCCTCTGTTCTGAATTCAACTGCATAAATGGGACTCATTCCAAAAAAAAGGCAGACTTTAAAACCAGTTAAAAGGTTTAGGAAGAATAGTGGGAAACAGGCTGCAAAGATTTGGAGACTTGGTGGAGGAGGGGAATGTACATGACATATTTGTTTGGAGATTCACTGTATTTCCAGCAAGAAGAGAAAAACCTACTCCTGGAGCAGAAAAAAGCAAGTGAATCTGGTCTCACATGCAGCACTAGAAAACCCAGAACATCACAGTAGTATCCCAGTCAGCACAGTGAATCAAGTACAGAAGCAGCACGTGTCCCTCAGTTAAAGAAAGACTTTTGCAGTTATTGCTGTAGTATGCCCTCCTTTGCATTTCCCACTGACAAATTCCAGCTGGTCACCTGTAATGACACCAGGGCAGTCTGCTGAGTCACAGGCCAACATGCAGACTTTTATCAGCTATTGGACCACTGAAAGCACCGATGTTAAAACACACATTTGGAAACACTTGCTGCTTGGTCAACTGTTTGAATTTTGTGTGGGCTAATGCGATATATAGCCTAATATAAGCATTTAAAAAGCAACTTGGAGATTTGAATAGCATTAACTAGCTCATCCTTGCTTCTGCACTGAGGAAAAAAACAAATTGGCTTCTCCTGGGCTTCACTTCATGGTTCAGGGAAGAACAAACCCATGGGGAAAACTCTGGGTCAGCAAAAGACCTGCAGAGAATATTCTGAATCCCAGACAGCCACATCTAGTTGCTCCACATGGACCCCGCGCAGCCTACTGAACTTGCAGATTGTGCACACACCAGACCACGCACTAAGGAGGAGCTGCTTCAAGTCAGATGTGCCTTTTCCTGAATGGAATTGGCTAATACCATCAAGAACAATCTCAATTAATCCATGTATATACTGAAAGCTTTACAAAGAGGTAGCTTCTGATGTTTGCAGCACAACTTCTCTGGCCACATGGCAGTTGGTAAGGGCTGTGGGTTGTCAGCCCTTAGCTGGGCTGGGCAAACTCTTCTGCCATCTGCTTTTTCTGCAGACCCAAGCTGTGTGTTTCCACTGTCCTCACTGACTGACCCATCTATGCTAACCTCATGGAGCAAGGACATGGGAATGCTCAGGATTATGGGTACAAGGTGCTAGATACCAAAGCAAAATGCAACTCTAGGGCATCACATTTAATTTTACAGTGATTTTTTACTTCCTTATTCTCCACATTATGTTAAGGTGAGGAATGTTAGGGATGTAAATTGGGTAGTTTAAAGGAAGTATAAAAAACATTTGAACTTTTGTTTGCACAAATCATGTTATGGTCAAAGTCTTCTAATCTATGACACTGGCAAGTGCTGCTGACTTTTAACCAATTCCTTTGACCCTTCTAGAATTCTTCTACCAATTTTTTGTACCAAGTATCTGTCTCCTCCTGCTTGACCAGCTATGTCAATATAACAAAGCAGCTCATACTTCCTTTGCGGGCTTCCAAAAGTAGACCACATAATTTTATAGCATGTAGCAGATGTCTGAGCATAATAAAGGCCACAGCATGTGGTGTTATTACTGCTATAATGGGCAGAGCTGAGCAATAGACAGATCTGAAATGTTCTCTTCAGAAAGTGAACTTCAGCTAGAACAGTCATGTGAAATCAAACTTCAGACATCATGAGTACTTATTGTGCAAGTGCTGTAAATGATAGACACTTCAGGATGCAGTTCTCCTTTTATTGAAATATAAAATAAACTTGTCACTGATTTCCTTGGCAGCAGGATATGATCCTAAAACAATAACCCTAAAATAAAGTCAGTAATGCTTAGGCCCTCTTAGACTCTATTCCCAAGATAATTCGTTGCTACAACACTTATTTTCTATTTTTCTCTGGTTTCTCTAAACATGCAGGTTTAAAAGTAATCATTTCAGATCTCCATCAGGGCTCTGCTGGCTAATGCACTGGTTTAAATGTTACTCACCCGAGAGCAGAACGTGTCACATGCTTTGTCGTGACACTCCATCATCTGAAGTCCTGTAACATCATCCCTCATACTAGTGCAAGAGCATTCCCTGCAACCATCTTCCCAGGTTGTCCCAATGGGGTAGACAATGTTGTTGTGCACACACACCTATTGAATGCAACAATTAATACATGAAAGAGCGCGCTGCTGCTGTAAGGGCACACTGCTGGCTCCAAAAGGCTGCTTTTTAAGATGTGAAACCTACCATAAATTTTACAGAATATTTTGAACCCAGTATAATGCTACAGGTCTTAAAATTGTGGCCTCTCTGTTGAGGAAAGGAAAATAAGTGCAACCAAAGCTGCTGTTTTATAAAGAATAAATTGGAGAATTTTATCTGCAGTTGGTGGAATTGCCCAGGGTCTGACTCAGTCTCCCTGGAAGTATAATGTGACCCAATATTTAGAGATAATAAACAGTGACTCCTGTAGAAGGAGCTGTGCACGCAAAACTTCTTCCAGCTAAATCAGCTGATCTGAAAAGATCCTACTTTGAGCTACAAGCATTCATTCTCTTGTACCCTTAGGCCATCACAGCTACCACAAAAGTAGTGTCATCTCTTATATTGCACTTTCTATTAGTAAATTTTACAGCATGTTATTAAAGAGATGAACATCATTTATTTTTATAGATATAGCGACTAAGTCACAGAGGCATAAAATGACTTATGCAAGGTCATGAACTACTTTTAGCAACAGAAAATAAAGGCTAGATCTCCTGAGCTGCAAGACAGTGTAACCCTACGTTAAGCTGTTTGTTAGGTAAGGTTGCTTCAATGAAAAGGTTACATTGCCTTGCAACCTCTCCTCTAAGCAACCTTATCTTAAAGGTTAACATAATATAACAACTTAATAAAAGGTTGGCAAAATGAGGAAAAATATATCCTGGTGAAGCTTTAATAGACTCAGGTATTAATTTGGCAAAAATTTAAAAGTAGCAATATAGTTCGTATAAGATACAGTGCCTCCTCAGGCAGAGGCAAAGGTAATCAATGGGCACAAGGAGTTTAGGTCTAAGGTGTCCCAAATATTTCAATAAAGTTAGTACAGGATTGAAAGAATATATAGTAACTGTACTGACCCAAAAGCATGTACCTCTGTTATCCAGAAACAAATAAAAAATTTTAAAATTACCTCTGAAATTCCTAATGCCTGAATGACCTTGAAGTTTCAAATGGTTTTGGTGGTCTTTTTTATATATATATATATATATATATATATATATAAAAAATCTGATTATCTCAAAGTCAGAAAAAATGGGTTGGTTATGTCAGAATAAATGACTGTAATAAAGCAAGCAACAGTGCGATGCAACAGTGTATTTCTCTCAGACACATGTAAATTAAAAATGCCCTGGCATCACTATCTGGTAGTCTCGTGGGTTTGTTAATAACTAGCTACCCACTTACTTTGGTGCTGTCACTCCATGTATAAAAGATACCATCATCTGTGGAAATGACACTTCATTCCCCTTACCTTGCCTGGAACACAGGTGGTAGATACACAGCCGCAGTCATTGGTGAGAGATCTGGATAGATACCCCAGAGGGCAGCTCACTGTTGAGTTCATACAGCTGCAGGTACACTCATATTCATCACAGCACTCGGTCTTCTTAACAGTCAGCTCTCGATGCGGTGGGCAGGAAGGTCTTTGAACTAAGCTGCATGCCTCTCTGTTACACTCTAGCAGAAAAAGGTAGGTACTATGTCAAGCACACGGCATTTCAGAGTGCTGCAACTGAACAAGACAGTTCTCTGGCAGCAAGGCACTAATTGCTAATGCAAACTGTTATAAATCTACTTAAAGACTAAGAAGTAATGCAGATATAAAAGACCCAGGTCAAAGATTGTGCTGCAGGTTCAGGAAAAGTTCCTACCCTGCCAAAAAAATTCTTGTCTCATATACAAGCAAAAAGATTTATAAAATAAGCATAAGGGTCAGAGCACACACGTCCAAGAGCAAAGTGTTTCTCTTTTCCTTAATTCAAAAGTGTATTCAGGAAGTGCCAACAATACCCTTCTTCCAAGTCTGTGAAATCATTAAATGTCCGTTGGCTCCAAAATTAAACCTTTCAGAGGGAAAAAATAATGTCTAAAGGAAATTGTCAGTGTTGGTCAAATGCAATGTTCCAGTGTCACTCCCAGCTAAAAAAAAAAAATCTTACCACATGTGTAATTTGGTCTGCATTCTCCAGGGTTGGTCAGGGTAAGCTGCAGGCCAAACTCACAGACAGGGGCAGGAGGCAAATCACAGGAAACCAGATCACAGACTAAGAAGAGAAATCAAGAGAGTGTTTAAGACCATGCCTGACTAGTTAGTCCTCAAGAAAAGACGCACACGCATGCACGTCCCCATTAAACTTTTTTTCCCTACACTCAGTTGCTATCCTAAAATATGAAGTAAGTTAGAGTTCAGCAGGTCAGAGTTTGTTTTCAAAATAGCTTAGGGAACAGTTCAAGCTTGGGTTATGAGGATTAGGGTTCTACTGTTATATTTAATGTGCAAATATAGACCATGCACAAATAGATACTTGTGAAAAGACCATTCTAATGTCATTTAGACAAAAACAAATTGCTCCATTCCCTTCCTCATCTCTTACAGAAAGAGGGACAAAGTCAAGTTCAAAGTGAATGGAGACTCACATCCTCAGGAGCTGTTTGTGTTTCCACACAGATGACTGTATAGTCATTCAGTAGTTTCAAAAATGGAGCATTGCATTAAATAAAAAAAGGGATTGTATACCTTTGAAGCATCTGGTAAAAATATGGACCAAGAAGATTCCAACAGTTTATGAGAACCTACCACACTCATACTCGGTGCAGCATTGGCCGGGGTCCCTGCGCAGTTGAGGGACTTCACAGGGACCACACTGAACAGCTGGAGTAAGAAGAAAACATCCATAAAACAAGTTTGGATAAGAACTAGAAAACCAGGTAACAAAAACATCAATTCAAGTCCAATCATACTTAGAGCTAAACCGATTTACGTTTGGCAGTAGGGCAAGGTCGGACCGTGCAGTTTACTTTCTTGTTATCAAGACACGTGCAGATCTTGCAAGGCTCATTGGCTGGAATCCATGTTTCCATGTGCTGCATGAAAAAAACCCAGATTGTTAGAAAGAAATCAAATATTCTGGTCACGGGTATGTTAGTGATGGGACTGGGTGAGGGTGAGTAACAATTTGGAAAACCAGAAGACTCTATGCAGGATTGGTTGGTTGCTCCGTTAACAGTAAGAACCTAAGGAGACACATAATTCTGAAATGACTGTAGTGTACCAGTTTAGCAAAAGTTGTAAAGAATGCTTGAATAGGATGAGGAATTACTATTTTTTTAAGCATGAAAAATGCTCAGATGTTATAAATGCAATTGTAGGCTATTGTGAGTAACAGTGGACCCGTGCAACTACATACCATGATTGGATGTTCAGTGGTAATAAGGGAAACAACAATATTTTGGGAAATACATAGAAGTGGCTGCTTTCCCAAATTAGTAGTACATAAACACAGAGAAATAAACAGTGCATATTTTTTAAGAATATGTGGGGTGTCATCACTTGATTTCCCAGTGGACTGAAGACTGGAAAAGCACTCTAGCAACCCCAAATCTGAAACCATCACTGTGGTGATTACATGGAGGTAATAAGCACATTCAGAAACTGCCAGTAAAATGTATCATTATTCAACCACTGCTCCTTCTCATGAGAGAGAGGGAGATCATTGATGTTAAAGATGTAGTTACCTATAAAGAACTATCCACATTTAACACCCATGTGAATAGGGAGGTAAGAGTGAAAAGATGCACTATGGGACGATAACATTAATTTGCACAGTCTATCCAGGTTCTGGGTGAGAACATGTAGAGTAGGTTAGGATGCCACAAAGGGAAAAGGTGTCTTCCAGAAAACTCTGGAGTGCAGTCTAAAAATAACAGTCTGCCAAGGCCTTTAGTAATAAGAAGAAAGGAAGGAAATATCTAAGCATACTGCCACTGTACCCAGAGATATCTATGTATTTTAAGCCATCGCAAGAGTCTGAAAAGACATTTTACTTTCAAAGGTTAACAGCATGGCAAGGATAAGACACCAGACATGCTAGAACAAGCCAATCAGAGGTTTAACAAAGCTTAGGAACCAAATCGTGTAGGGTCAGCTAATCCATAGGAAATCTATTTTAGTCAAAGAAAGCTTGCATCGATGTATCGTTAGTAAAGAACATTATCTCAGAGCTTGGAAAAACAACTCGGAGCCCTCTGCCAGAGCATTCAATGGCCTCAGGATTAAAAAGTCCTGAGAAGGCAGCTGATAGAGAATGCCCACATTTGCAGGTGGTGATGTGAAAAGCATGTGCACATTTCAAGACACAGAGAAAGAGAATCACAACATTTGCTCTAACATTTTCAGCAGCCTTGATTTTCGCACAGGTTTTCTTCAGCATAAGTAGGAGCCTCTTTCTAATACCAGAAGAAATGACAAGAAATAGCACAGTGTTAGTAGAGCTCTATATGGGCATTGGTACTGAGAATACCATAAGCCCAAGCACGATCTGGGGTAGAAAGGAACAGAGGAACGAACACCAGAGGGAAAGAAGAGGGTTAAGGAAATCATAACCCACCACCAGTTGCACTGCCTGTTGTATTGCTCACACAGCTAATCCTGCAATGGTGGAGATGCAAAACGGCTGTGTGAGCTGATCCTCCCCTGCCCTCCACCTCCCCATCCACACAGCAGCTGCATCTAAGCCTTGCTATTGGCATACAGATGAGAGGTTTTCAGAGTTAAAACACCATTAAAGGGCATGCGACAACTCATGAATTTCAGAACTCCTCCAGAAACAAGGAGATATCACTGCAGACGTTATTCCCAAGATGTGCACTGAGCTTTTCTCCACGAGGGCTTGAAACAATCATTTAAATGGAAAATGCACTGCATTGCCTGAGAATTCAGGGATTTAAGGCACACAGATCCTAGACTTTAATCTGCATTTGCAATAACCATTTCATATAGCATCATAACACAATAACTAGAGTTGTCAGGGTCATCAAGAGTTGTGCACAATTGATCTGTGTTTAGGGCAGTGATTATATACATTGCAAGCTTTTTTTTCCTTCAAGAGAAATAATAAGATTTTTTTCTATTCCTTTTATTACAAAAATTACCGGGGCTTTTTTTCCTTCCATTTTACCAACTCTATAAGCACTACACAAATCCAATGATACTGTATTTAAAACAAAGACCCAAAATAGAACACAAAGAAAAAATCGTGGCCATATGTATGGAGGTACTCTAACCTTAAAATAAAAGCTAGTACAAGGTCCATGTGCTCAATCCTTCAGAAAACTCTAACTTTTTGTTTTGAAAAACTTTGTTTGGATAACGCAGTTGTGGAATGAAAGAACACACTTGCCCTGCGTCTTCCCTCTTGCTGCCAAAATCCATAGGGTATATACACCTGAGGAGGGGGCTTAATGCTGTTAGGCTCCTGTACCAGCCCCTTGGCCAGCAGTAGGAAACCCTCAAAATCGTATTGAGTGAATACTTTTTCAGTGCACTGTACTTTGACAGTATCAGCAGGCGGCACTAAGGCACAAGCCATGGCAAAGCGGGGTCCTCGGACCCGTGTGGACCTGTCCTGTGCGAGGGCAGGCTGCGCTGACACAGGCGGGGCTCCCGGCACAGACCTGCAGTCAGTACGACTCTTGCATTGGCGAAGCGGTGCCTGGAACGCTTGCTTCACTAAGTCAAGTGCATTGGTCGCTGGTACCCTATCACCTAAAGGAAGGTGTTCGCTCTGTTAAGTTTGATGCTTTTGTCATTATGTTAATCAATGCAAACAGTATTTAAAAGAGATGTTTCAGCCACAAACAGTTTTTGCTTCCTTTCAGTTTAACTGTAAATGTTTATAACACATTTCTTGCTGAACGAAATGTGAGTCTAAATTTGCATGTGTAAAATTAAGTTATTCAGAGTACATACATTCATTTACTGTTTTAAATCTACCTTTTTTCTTAAAGAATAGACTATCCACACACACATAGAGACTTCTGTTATTTACAGAAGATCTATGTTACAAAAACAATTGTGTCTTTGACAGCAGGTTTGGTGAGTATGATGAGATCATCCAAAAATCTCGTTAAGAATCTAAAGCCCATAAAATACTGAAATTAAAGCACCTTCTTCTTAAAGTCCTGTAACAAAACTGCAGATTTAAGAGGACTGGACAACTTAGGTAAAAATTTCCAGAGTTGAGTAGCTGGGGGTGAAGAGGAACAACCCCTGTTACTTGGAACAGGGGACACAGGGAGGAGCTTGCAAACCTGCTGTGTGATGCCGAAAGGGAAATCGACAGTCTCTTTCACTGCAGTCTGGCACCCAGCACCTGTAGCTCTTCCCAATCCCATTCTGCCACAGAGAGGTCTGACTTAGCCAAGGAAAGTGGATTTTCAGCAAAACTAAAATGATGAATTTCATCAAAGGAATAATTCTCGTCAAAAAAAAAGGATGTAGGCTAATATGACCTGACATAAGGTTGTCTTAGTTTCACTGCTCCCCACCAACTACTGAAAATATTTCAGTAAGCTTTGCAAAGACAATACAATACATTTTAAGTAAGCGTTCCAGATTTATGATTGAATTGTCATTACTGGTAAAAGCCTGCTGAATGGAGGTGTTTATCCTGGTAAATGTTGACTTACACCATCCCTCCTCTCTTCCCTCTAGACCTCCCTCCACACAAATTTGTCATGCATTTCCGGGTCTGTACAGTCCCAGCTGTGAATTTTATATCCATCCCAGCCAATTTCACACTAGGGGAGCTACATGGGGCTAACAGCCGGCCGGTTATGAGGAACTGAGCTAGAAAATAAAGTATCCAAAGGGGAAAATAGTTAGGCTTATAAGACAGATTTACTTGCAAAAGTACAAACCCCAACCACTCACAAAGGTAAGCTGCTAAGTATATTGTTACCTGATGGTGCATGCCATCCTCACTGATGCATTGTGTGCAGACTTCTTCATCAACACAGCTGTCATTAAAAATCACCTGTCTGTCTGGACAGAAGCAGCCTTCTGTGGGATAATCCTTGCAGACACTGAGTTTGGTACTATTCTCACAGTGCTTTATGCAGGCTTTGTGGCAATGATCATATGTCAAATATGTGGGACATTTCATTGCTGAGGAAGACAGAAAAAAACTCTTTAGATAAAGAGATCTGAAATGCAGATAAATGTTTCCATTCACACTTTCTTTAGAATTCTGTTCAGGTTTTGAAAGCCATCATCTGATGAACATATTTTGTCCTCTGCAGCCACTAACATCTTTGAAAATACATTTTTAAAACTAAGAAAATCCACAGTGGAAGGTGATTGAAGGCATATGCTTAAGTTACAGTCCATGCAGAAATCACCAAGCCACATTTTCAGGCCACATGAATCAGCAAAGTATGACTTTCCCTAATAATAATAATACAATGGCTTACATGAGCTGAACATCTTGTCTAACTTTGTTTTCAACACTGGGCAAGAGACGTAAGAATTTAGAACCACCTTTATGTGTATTAGAGAAGCACTGGTAACAGTGCATGGTTAGGAGATATCCAGGACAGACAAAAGTGTTGAACAAAGGGGTTTTTTGACAACCTGATAGGCGGCAGTGTTCCCAAGCAACTAAAGAAAGCTAACAAACAGAACACTTTGGTACTTCAAAACAACCTGCTGGATTTCTGTACCTTATTAACGGAATTAACTGAATCAAGGAAAGTTGCATTCCCCCCTAAGCCAACATATAAAATTTTTACTGATGAGTTCACAACACTGAGGGTATTGTCTCTAAAAGCAAACACAAAATTAAGGCTACAACTATTCAAGAAACCTATGGACACAGCTTCCATACTGTGTACTCCCTTAAGTCTACTTTATTTTTCTCTACAGCTTCAATTAGGAAAAGTGTTTCTTATTTCCCAGTTTGTGACTGCTGTGAGGTTTATAAAACTTTTTTTCAGTCCCCTGACAAAAAACACTGAAAGAAAATTACTGAATGAAGACCTGAGCTCCCAACCAACCAACCATTCATCAGCTGAACTGTCTACACACACCCTTCTTAGCAGCCAAAGGAAACAGAAAAGAAATGTCTTTAACGTTAACCCTTTTCAGTTTCAAGCCATGCTAAATCCAATTATTTCTGGTGTGTTGGAGTCTATGGTTGTATGTGTGGACAACCATCATAGTTCCGCAGATGCAGAGGAACTTGAAAAGCCACAGGAACTTGATGGGGAGTCCAATCCCACCATGAAATGCTTTGGCTGGATTCTGAAAACAGAAAAAGGTCTATCCGAGTAAAATAGGAGAAATCACCTGCTTATAAACTTGTACTAGCAGCTACCTGGACTATACTATGTTTTCCAGAAAAACTCATTTCCGGAAACAGTTCTGTAAACAAAGTGCCTAGAGTAAGCACCAGTGCTTATTGCCTGTGATGGTCTCACATCAGCTCTAATGAATATGTGAAAATACATCCACAGCACCTATTAAGGTAGTGTATCATTTACTTTTTTATTCCAATGTTAGTAAATATACTTAGCACACTGGCTTTCATCTTGCTTACCTACCACTAGCCCTAAAGAAAATCTAGTAAACTTTCTCTGCACAAAATTAGATTAATTTATTTTAGAGTTTAATGCTGATGCCCATCAGCACAGAACCTGGATGGCTCTCAAGCAGAGTGAGTACCAATGCTAAAGCCTCTAATGTACTTCCTGTAACATAGCCCCTTCTCCTTCCTCCTTTTTGGCTGGCATTAAGGAGCCAAGTGTGTGAAAAATGCAATGAAGAACTGTGCCCCAGACTCCAGATATGCTATCAAAAAGCCTGTGTGCCTGTGTAAAATGGCAGTTTTTTCAAGGAAGGAAGAAATGAGGTGGTTATGTTTTGCAAAAGAAATACAAATGAGCTCACATGAATGCCCTTGTTTGAAGTCATGTCTGTCCTTGGGGACATGAGAATGAGATGTGCATAAGCAGTGTCAAGAGATGGGATAAACTCCATCAGTGGCTGGAAAATCATCCTAACCATCCTTTCATCCTACTGGCACAATGACAACCAGGTGATTGTAGAAAGCCACCTTCAGACACATTACTGCCCTTATGCTCCAGAGATTTGGCCAGGTCCTACATGACTTCTTACAGGTAACTCTGCTTTTTGTATGGAAACTTCTGTCAGAGGTATGGAATGTGAGGAGGCATGAAGGACTCCCCACAGTCAGCCTCAGAAACAAGTATTTCAACAAGCCACACTCCTGGCTGGCTACTTCAGTGCTCACTTCAAATGCCTGTTGTCTCTGAATGAAAAGGAAAAGACTGCAGGTACTAGCAAAAGGGGAAAATAAGGCTGAAAACCGAGTAATAGAAGAGTAATTCTTCTGCCAAATTAGTTTCAAAAGAAATCTACCTCAAATACTACCCTGTATGATGCTACTATGATCATGTATTGATACTGTATTCTGTTTGTTGGCTCCATTAAAACATCGCCTTTTCTTTCAAACAGGGAAGAGAATAGTAAAAGAAAAGCTGGGGGAAAAAAAAACCAGTTTCCTGTAAACCTATGATTTCAAAGGGCCATCTGGCACATTTAAGTAGTGACATTTCTTCAGCTGCTTATTTTTCCTTTAAATTACAGTAGCTATTCCTAGTAGATACTGGTTGGGAGAAAATAACCTCTATGAGGATCTATAGAAGGTGCGAGTCCATCAAAATAAAACAAGCCACTCAACAAATTCAGAGTGAAAGATCTAGTGACAGTTTGCACTGGAATTCACTCTGACTTTGTGGCTCAAACAGATAAGACAGGACAGAGCATCCTGGGTTAAAGTACTAAATAAATACTTAGGGGAGGGGTGTTTTTCAAGCCTATGATACATGGAGAAAGGCACACATCCTTTCAGGCGACAATGCCACTCCTTTCTTATCAGTAGCTAGCTCCTGAGGTCACATACTGCTGGCTTGCCTTTTGCCTCACTGTACTGTCACGTGCAGCCAAAAGGACAGCTAAAACCCCAGTGCCGATGAAGCTGGAGTGAATAATGCACCAGGGCTAATAGCTCATCAGCTGCCAGTCAACCTCCCCGCATTGCTCAGGCAGTTTTCTTAAACCTCCCTTAATGGTCTTCTTTTTACCCAAAGGAATATGCTTAGAAGGGTTTTTCCAGTGTTCTTGATAGTGGTTTCAAGGCCACGTTAAACCAACTTAGCTCAGTGCTGCCATCAAAATGGGCAGTCCCCTCTCTTCCTTAATCTCCTCCCTCAGCTGCTCTTTCCTGCTGGCACTTTTTTCCCTTTTACAGCTAGTTTTCACAGCTCACCAAGCAGTATGTGAGGACTACTGCCAGCACAGCAAAAGGAGTGGGAATGCATGGCTGGAGGTGGAAGAGGAAGAGAAAAACTGTCCCAGATCAGCTGAAGGCAGTCGTAAAGCCACCCCCATACTGTTTTCCAAGTCATGGTTTAAATCCTTCAGCTGTTATGGTCCTCACCAGCATGCCTTGCTTACACAGCGAACAACCAGCAGCAGATAATCTCAGTGTATCTCCACTACACAAATCCTTCATTAGCAGAGGTGGTTTAAAGGTTTCTTGTATCCCATTGCTTCTCTCTCCTCCTCCTGACCCTCGTTCTTGCTTCTCTGCCAGATGTCACTGCCCCTCAGTTGAGCAGGCACAGCCTGTTATGCATTTACTTTCTAACCTAGGCCTGCAAAACAACCCAAAGAAAGACAAAACACAAACCCCTCCAACAACCAGAATGGCTCATGAAAAATGTTGTTTTCAAACAAAATATTTTTCCAGGAATCCCTGCAGCTGCTGAGTGCCACTAGCATCCTCCTCAAAGAACCACAGCTTTACTGAGCAGTACCAACTAGCAGTTTGTTTCATACGCCATGCAAGCATCAACTACCTATCTAAACTTAATTCATCTGCAAGCTAGTATTGGCAAGTACCTAGAGGGCATGTCCACATTGCACATAAATGAGCTTAAAGAGCTGCTGAGAAGCACTCATGGAAACATCAGCATATGAAGATTAACAACTGCTACTGCTGCTGCTGCCATTTATCTTCCAAGCATTTCTACTTTCTGAGCAAAATTTGCTGACTGCTACTGTTACTTGAGCTACACAGTTCAAAGCTGACTTGGTCACCTGCACATGAGCTGACATTTCTTTTGTAACTGCAGAATGAATATGTCAGTCCAATCACTATATAAACAATCCTATTTCCAGGTGAATAAAGCTTCCTCTCCACGCAAAGCTGAATTCCAACATGTGTCGATATTAGTAATGCAGTGATTTGTTAGAAATCCTTATGATCTTCACATTAAGATAAAATCCGTACTGCCATTGAAGTGGAAACCCTATTCAGCAGACATTCACTGCAAGGGTGAGCCTGCTCAAGAGGTGCATATTCTATGCCTCAGGGTTACATGGCTATCAGTGGAAGCTACAGGCTGCTGCAACCTAAGTCTACTAAGTGTGGGGTTGGGGGCAGGTATTAAAAAAAAAAAAAAAATCTTCCTCACTGTGCATTCCCACCTTGGAGTACAGTTTCCTTCCATCCATTGACACAAAGCTGGAGTCTACCAGATGCCACTCAACACATCTACCCTCCTGAAAAGGGCCAAGGAAAGCTCAGGCAGTGGAGCTGAACAAGCACAGGATGGAGAACAGGCCCTGTCTTTATCAGATATTCCAGCGAGTATATTCACCCATCCAGGCAGAGCAGTCAGGAAGAACTTCTACTGCTTGAAGTGTCTCAATATGACATGACAAAACCCCAAATCAAACTCTACAAAAATGACAGGGATTCACTGGAGTGGGGGGAGGGAAGCAAGGTATTCCAGAACCATGCCATTGTTACTACACGTGTAGTGGTAGAGTGATTAAGCTGCACTGTCTATTTAGTCATTAATGTAACCTGTATAATGCCCCTGTAATTGGCAATTTTATTTTTGGCAGTTGCACACATGCACCTGCTTGAAAGAAGATGATGCTATTGTTAGGACACTAACGACTGTTTTATGCAACTAGTGTTAAAATGGGCAACTCTTGTCTATCCTTGTACACGCTGTGTAACAAGATGGGAATTTGAAAACTGCAGAGAGTTATTAAGGTACTCCACTGACATTCAGCCTCGGACATTACAATTTGCAAAGTCTGACTGAAGCACTAAATTTGGAAAATGGCTGGCAATATTCTCCCTCTGTTTTCTAGGACTATACTCCAAACAGACTGTGTTGTTTCTTAAAAGATTCAGTCTGCAACAGTAACATGTTCTTCAATAACCTATCCTGTAAAGACATTTAAGACACTAACTGGAGGCTCAGACCAAATTCACATTCACATTCTTGACTTCCTATCCCATCGTTCCCTCAGTCTGAGTTTAAAACATGAACAAAACCAAAACATGTACTGAGTTTTTGTGGTATCATGCCTTTAGGATGCTGGTTCTCCACTTCTGAAATGAAAAGTATCTGGGCAGCAAGAGGGAAAGAAAGTAAGGCAACAAGAACTGACTAAACTGAAGAGGCAGGAGATGCGAAAAACAACCGGGATATTAAGACACTATATGAG
This sequence comes from Gymnogyps californianus, assembly GCF_018139145.2. NCBI lineage: Eukaryota > Metazoa > Chordata > Aves > Accipitriformes > Cathartidae > Gymnogyps > Gymnogyps californianus. The sequence goes on from NC_059471.1 coordinate 136,723,510, forward strand.
GGGCTAGCTGGGAAAGAAAATGCCTACATACATACACATCTCAGATACTTGACTAAACCAGAAACACTGTGAGTGAATATCTGGATGTCTGTAACCATCACTGCAGACAGGCTAACAGGAGAAGTTGTAGCATAAGCCACCTCAAGAGTTACTTATTTGTACTTAATATGTTGCATTTTTGGCAGATCTTTAGGTACACCTCATAATAGGGCTGTCAGGAGAAAAAAAGAAGAAGAAAAAAAAGAAAAAAAACCAGGAAGATAGGGCAGAACTTCTTACGTCTATAAGAATTTAGGGGAGTAGATATACAAAGTGACAACCGTCTGAATATAGCACTAGCATGCTTGTCCTGCTTCTGTTGGGCTCTGGGCAATTTGCAAGACTCACATTCTGGTACACTGCTTTCTCACAGCACAAACTCTTCAACTCCAAAACACAAGCAAAACACAGCCAGAAGGAGAACCGGATTTGTAAAGTAAATTACAGCTGGTTTGATCAGTGTAGCTGGCATGTGCTGGCAAGAAAAGACATCACAGAGAGTGGCCGTTTACACATTTTTCACTGCAGTAGAAACTTAAAATCACACTGGCTCTTCCATCATGGTCTGGAAGGTTTAGGCTTTGGTTGGAATGTGGGGAATTTGTGAAACTATTACAGAGAAAAGTCTTATTTTGTGTCATTATGTGCAGCTACAACAGTGACAGGCTGGGAAGCAGTTCCACTAGTCCAAATTATGAGTTTCCCTGTGTGCCTCATACAGATCCTCCAATGTCTGTACCAAAGCAATGATTTCTGCAGCTAAAACTGCTTGGCAGAATCAGAGCAGATTCTCAGTCCAAACCTGGCCCCACAATGGTTCGGTGGCTGCAGTCAGGTACTGTCACATAGCTGTTTTTACCTGCGCACAGCTTTCACAGTATTTTTATTTCATAGGTTATCCCTTTAGACTTGCATAACTACCTTGCATTTTACTAGTTAACAGTTTACTAAGAAACGCTTTTTCCATAATATGCAACTTAGTGGATGACAAACCAGTTATCAGATCTGCAATACGACTTGTATGGGAAACTTGATCTGGAACTTCTGCCCCATTATACAGCATTCAAAAATTAATATTACACTGACAAGATGGTCATTGTCACCACCACCACCAAGTAAGACAGTTTCTATATCAGTTTTAACATAGAGTAAACCCCTTACGACAAAACTCGGGTGTTCGCCAGTCTATGCAGACCCCGTTTTCCCTGCAGATGTGAGCGTAGGAAGTTATCATCTCGCAGGCTTCATCCTCATAGCAGCTGCTCTCTGCGCAGGCCTCGTAGAACATGTTGGGGGAGATTAACCTGTGGCACTCTGCAAACCGATCGGAGAGCAGAAGGCGGCAGTGGCTTATTACGTGCTCAGAGCATTTGTCTTCTCTCCGGATTTCACAGATCTTCCCTGGCTCTTCCACTGTCCAGTCTTGGATAAACACGCTGCTGTCAGGAGTGACAGAGCCATCACGTAACGTGAAGTCATTGACGTGGTTCTGGTCACACACCCCTAGGAGCGTGAGTAAAAGGAAAAGAAAAAGTCTGAAGACAGTCAGCAATAAAATAAACCTAGAGAAAACAGGCACAGGACAGACAGAGCTGTTTGGGGCCTCTCAGTGAATGCCAAGGGGAAGAGGAATGAATGATATTCCTTGTAGCTATTATCCATAGAGGCATAAAAACCCTGGGTCTCGTTTCCCGTCCCTTATTACAGGAGGTATAGGGTACGCCACAAAGGTATAAGCTATACAATAGATTATGCCATTGAGGATACCATAGAATTAATTCTCCCAGGTAGTAGTAACCCTCACAAACCTTTCACCTTCACTGCAAGCATAGGTCGTGTCTCTCACATAAATGTATACGTAAGAACTGAAATTTAAACCCTCATCCAAAAAAAAAACCCAACTCCTTGAAAAGATAATGTGAAATAAGTAAAACATGAGAGATGTCTAGCCAGTTCTTTCTAAGGTATTACTAGGAGTCAATGAGCTGTTACACTGATGGCCATAGTAGAAAAACTTACATAGATTAGCAATGTACCAACAAAGGGGGATCAGTTCAGCCAGAGAGTTTACAGGTTCAGGGCCATACAAATTACAGTAACATAAATAGCAGTTCAAACCCAAGTAGGAAGCTGTTAAAATTACTAGCTTTCAAACTTACCACAAAGCCCTTGTGTTCCTGAAGAAAAGCTCTTTGAATTAAGTTTAAGAATAAATTCATTGTTTCTTGGAGTAAATGTGAGATTATGTCCAAGATGGGAGAACTTGATTTCATGCATTATTGCTCCATAGACAGTGATTTCAAACAAACTGCTAGAATAGGGGATATGAACCCTTTCACCATTAACAGCCACCTGTTTTCAAAAAGGCAAGATCATCACATCAGTTCTAGCAAGCAGTCAAAATCAACCCAATCTTACAGTTGAAACACATTTTGACTTCACAAATACTTGAAGATCCAGCTGAATCTGAACATAAGAATCAATTTTGCAGGCTGAAACTTTCTATTGAGTCTAAAAATGTACAGAACTAATCGACCTTCATTCTCTGTATTATATGAATAACTCTTTCAACATTTACCCATATGAGTGCTTTCCTTCAGCATCACATATTTACAGACTAGCAATCTAACGCCATGAAGTTAAAATGCTGCCTACAGACCCTGATTATCCATAAACTTCAGTGAAAGTCAAGGCTGTCCATCACCATGCAGAACTGGGTGCAGGTGTTTTGGTCCATCCTATTTTGCTACACGAGTCAGAAGAGATCACCTGTGCAGGCTAGCCAACTCCTGTATGTCTGAGGAACTCAGAGACTGAAAAATGTGTCATATTGAATTTGAATACTTCTCTGCCTATAAAATAGATGTAATGCATACGAAGCTGGCCTTTCGTCTAATGCTGAGGTCCATCTGCATACAAGGTAAGAACCAACTCCCTAGCTCTTCAACTAGCCAGTCATGCATAGATTTGTGAAGAACAGACTGCTCTCCTACGCACCAAATGATAGCATTGTGTAAAGGACCTCTGCCAAAAGAGGAGAATCAGAGTGCAGTATGTCCTGTCTATAATCCCTGCCTTACTGGCAGAAGTGTCAGGGAGACGTTGCCAAATCCCATGTTCTTGACATTGTCACACCAGCACAACGGGGAGAACAAGAGGAGAAACGTGTTTGGCTCGTTAAGTGAACATAGATTGTATCATGAAATTGAAATGAGACATTTGCTCAGAAGCCTAAGAATAGGCTGCCAGGGGAACAGAAATTGGATAAAGGGAACAAATTTGTCTCATAACCTGAATTCTATAGCATGAGCAGACAATGCACAGATCATATCATTGCATTTAGCTTACTGCCATGTCACTGAAGAGCTGAACAGATACATCACGATGTTTCACTTCAATGGAGTCCATACAGTTCATCTTCGGTGTTGCTCTGCACGGTCCTTCATGGAGAAGAACTTCAACGTCATGTTGCATGTCTCGAAATAAGGTGTAGGAGCAATTGCCGGTCAGCTTAAAATTCAGCCCATCGAAAGTGACAATATGTCGAGATGAACTTCCTATACAGACACCTGCAAATCAATTAAAAAAAAAAAAGCCATATAGGCATTTGCTTTTGTTCAGATTAGACTATTTCTTCACAATCGTTATGAGCATGTGGAACCAATTAATTGAGAAAGCTAGGAAGGTAATGAATTGCAAATGCTGCAGCAAATCATCAACAAGAACCTTTGGTAAATACTTCATCATGTGGTTTTTTTGAAGTATCTTTGTCTGGAGCAATAAGTATTACAAAAGATTTGGATAAACTCATAGAAAATCCCTTTGCATGAAATTTACTCACATTGAATGTGATTTATTAATAAATCCTATATGAAAAATAAAAGCAGGGAAAACCCCTTCCCTATTTGTAAAAAGACTGTAACATACTTATTTTTTAATTTTTGCATTGCATTTTTATTATGGTATTGCATTTTATTCTGTACAGTATTACATTTGAAACAAAATAACACTATTTCATTCTTATCAAACGCATGTCACAAGTTGATATCAGGCGACATTTTTTTTTTTTTCAGATGGGAAACAGGAAAAGGGCAGAGAAATAATGTGCATAGGATAAACCAGTGGTCAACTGACAGCTCAGTTTCCTGGTCATTAGGTGATAAACACTTCCCTGTCTTCACACACTGGAAAACAAGGAGGATTATAATCTCACAAGTACCAAAACAAAACCTGAGCAAAAGGATGCTTCTGACTCATGCGTTTTCAAATTTTTTCTTAAAGATAATACAGACAATAAAAGCAATGTCAGCTAAACACGCAGGAAGAAAATTCTCATTGTTAGTAATTCAGCTACTGGGCTTCTATTTGAGATTTGAGAATAATCTGTTTCCCGTTCATTGACCTTCAAACTTAACTTCCCAGGAAAAACAGCAAACAGCAACTTGTGATCCAAAAAAAAAAAAAGGCAAGCCTATCTTGTGTCAGGCACTGAATTGTCAAGAGATACATCCCTTTGGAGCTCTGGAACATCTTCAGATATTTTACTGTACCTGCTTATAAAGTTCACGTAAAAACAACAACGAAACAAGTTAGCAATAAAACAATGTTTCTCAACCTTTTTTTATTCATGGACATCTAAAAAAATTCTCAGGATAATGGGAATCCTTTTAAATTTCTCACAGGTATTCTGTAGCACAAAATGTATTAATGCAATCCATTTAAACATAGTCCAAAAACACCCAATAGCCATGAATTACACGTTGCAAATCATGTCACTATAAAATTTGTAACTAGTTCAGCAAGCAAGCACCTTTATGGTGTAACTCCTGATCTATTCTCTGAACTCAATTATATAACATAAGAAGAATACTTTTTCAAGTAATTCCTCTTTGTAAAAGCATTTGTCATATTGCCCGCACTGTCAAGCAATTGCTTGAAAGTGTGCTTTAGCTCTCTAAATAACTGAATGCTACTTCACTGAATCACGAGAGTCAATTAAGCATGCACTGCCATGCTCCTGCAGCACAGATTGCCTAACCAGCCTCCATCCATAACAACAAAGAGATGCTGAAGCACACTGACCTCCCACTAAGCACCTACTTTGCTATGCCCATCTCTAAAGTTTACTGATTGCTGTGAGTTTCGGCTCTGACTTCAGCACATACGGCATCAGAATCTGCCTTCCCGCCTGCTTTAGTTGACACAGCATCACCCTGGTTTCGCTAAGTAGTCATTGAAACAAGGGTACTTTACCCATGGGTTTTTGATCAGCTGGGTGGGGTTGGGGATTTTTTTATCCCCTCCTTCTCTAACATATGAAAACTACTACTTTTCCCTCACAAGCTGTACCACCTTGGGGAAGAAAAAATTAAATTTTGGGTATCATGGCTCATTAAATTCATAAAGAGTTAAACAATTGTTAGCTCATGTTAAACAGCAGCAATCTCAAGTTAACTATAGGTCTTTTCATGATAATCAGCTAACAGTACAAATGGAAATTTTCATTTCATCCTTTCAGAAATTCTTTATGAAGACATGCTTTGAATGCCAAAAGTAATGCCTTCATGTTGCTATCAATGTACTTAGGATTGAGAAAATTATTATAGATGCACTTTTTATGGGTAGATGTCACTAAGAACATCTTTCAAACATTATAAAATATTTATGATTATTCAACTGAAATCTTTCTGAAGTCAACTGAAACCTTTTTGAAATACTTATATCAAAACAGAAATCTTAGCTTTAAAGGGTTGGATAATCAAATGTGCTTTTAGGAAATGCTAAAGCTTGGGGCGTTAAAATTTTGGATGTCTAACAGTTCAGGGATCAAAATCTAGCTACCCAGCTCAGGTATTTCAAGCAGTGCCTTGAAGAAATTGTTCTTAAAACAGCCAGTTCAGCAGAGGACATTTTAAATTGAGATTATACGTTATAAAGAGAAGGTATATATGGTTCTGATTTACTTTTAAAAAGTAATCATATGACTTTAGACATAAGCCCAATTTTCAGAATTATATTGGGGAGTACAGTCCTCTAAGCTTCATCAAAGCCAAACAGGTTCAGGCTCTGAACAGGATTTAAATGCTATAACACCTACAGGTTCCTGTTTTGGAGATTTCTGCAAATTTTAGCTGTAGTAGCATGCATGACTGGGCTGTAGAAATGCATTCTTTTGTATAGTTACAACCTTTAAGAGTTACTGGAGCTGATCTTTTTGACATTTAATTCAAAATAAACATCTTGACTAATTTTTATGGAAATTGAGCATATGACTATAGTGCATTTCCCACGGAGAGGAGGTAAGGCTCAGTCCCCAAACTCAGGCTGAGGTGTACCAAAAGACCCAGTGGCTGAGCCTACTCCTCGTTCCACCATGAAGTGCTCTTCCCTGTGACAGCTGTGGAACGATGATGCCCTGTGCCACGCTGCATGCAGCCAGGCATCACTGCTGCCTTTATCCTGGACTGCCACCGTTTCACTGTTGTCAGAGCATCTGTGTGGGCACTGAGGCGATCTGGAGGCTCCAGCTTGTTTTTTTGCTTGAAATCATCATTCTTCCTCCCTCAAGTCTTCCCTTCACATATGTGGGATTTTCCTAAAGAATCTCTCTTTTTAATAATTGGATCACCACCCTCAGGGCTGAAGCCCTCCACCCTGTAAATGTGAGTGGGTGCGCTTAATTTCTGTTCCTGTCATCTCAGCCAAGGCACTAATCACGCAGTGTTCACTGTTTCTGCTCAGATACTCAGTGTGAGATTTTATGGAGGCAAGGAGCATTTTTTGTTGTTGTTTCTTTAATACATGTGCTTGATTGAGGTCAGGCCAAACCCTCAAGCCTAGAGGTGGACCAAGAAGACATCACTTGCTTACAGCTTCCCAAGATAAATTTCTATTTTCTTCCATACATCCTCCTTCCCAGTTCACACAGCTTTGGAAATCGAGTGTGAGATTCTCTGATAAAACACTGTAGCTATGCTAATGTAAAAAATAAGCTCTCAGTGGCCCTGAACGTGCAAATAGCATCACACATTCCAGGGATCAGTGAGACACTCACACTCCTAGCTGTTTGTTTAACCAGTGTACAGCGTCAATTCCTCCCACCTCAGTCATCTTTGATGTGTACGACGACTGAGCAGCTCCATTCAGCATTACATTTCTGATAAACATTTCAAATGACGGGGAGGGAGAGGCGTACATGCAAAGATAGATACTCACACGGACACATCCATCGGCAGCCACAAGTTTCTTCAATCTTAACAGCAGGAAGATTGCTGTGACATACTGGTTTTGGCATCCTCTCACAGTTAATTTGGTGACTCTCCAGAACTGTGTAATCTCCTGGAAAGCATGTCACAGTGTGGCACTGGTCCGGTAACGTCCATTTATCACCAGGCTAGATAGGGAGACATGGATATTTAACAATTGAAGAGAACATGGGTGGAGGGGAGAAAAATGCAAAACTTGGCTGCTGCCACAATCCTACAGCTAGCAAGTAAAGTGACACTGACAGCAGTGCTACTCAAATTAGCCTTGGATAATTAAATAATAGAATGCAGTGTATTAAGGACTTCATGAGGATGAGAAAGTTTAAATTAGCAACACTGTAAGAAATAGACTCCGAAATTCCAAGCAAAAGATAATAGTCTAGAACAGGAGATGTCTTGTTACAGCAGAATGAAGTATCTGGTACTCCATCTATTGTTAGCTTAGCCATCCTACAGCATGCATGGATAGCATAGTCAACAAAGAATTCCCCTTAGCTTTTCTTTAAATGTCAAAGTCTTTAGTTTTCATAAGCCATAAAATTATTTTAGAAAGAGCTCTAAGCACAGATGGTCATGGCACAGCAGGAATCAACAATATTTGTTCCAAGCTAGAAAGGCGTAGAACACTCTAGTTATTTTATCCACAACTCCAAAACTTTAAAACAGTTCCTCCCTTCCCGAAGGGAAATTGTTCCTTTACCAGATTAATGTTATTAGATATACATAGTGGTTTTGTAAAATTAAAAATAAAATGTCAAATATATTCTCATCTTCTAAAGCACAGTCTAAATTTTAAGGCGCCAGGATTACATACTACTAAATGACAGAGAAATAGATGCGGTCACAATCTGGAATATCTCAAGATTCATATCTGCAAAAAGCTGAGCTCTCTGGCCCCAGTCCCGCAGAGCTCTAAAGTCCATAAATAGGCTCAATGAATTTCAAAACAGAGTGCTCATCCCTGAGGTCTGCATTCCCAAAAATATCCCCAAATGTGGGAAACAGCCCTTTCCAGACCTGTCTCTACAGAGGTGAGTCCAGAAGCCCTAGTAACAAGTGAGACAGTGGTTCTATGAACTGGATAACATTTCTTGATATTCACAAGCAGAAACATGTGGCAAAGAAAAGATGATTGTTATTGGGCAAGGTCATCTCCCATCCTCTCCTTTTCAGCCTACCCATCATTCCCATGAAAGAGAAGAGCAAAGTGATAAAATACCTAAGTAACCACAACATAATTCACAGACTATTCTTGGCACTAAAGTGCAAACCAAGAACAGTGATGTGAAAGTATTGCTCTATATCTCTGAGCTATGTGATACCGTCAAGTCTAAAAGAGAACTGCCAGATTTGCAGCCATAAAAATTTACATATTAAATACGAGTTAATTTACGGGACCTGCTTTGTATGTTTCAGGACTTTGAGAAGGCAACTTGTCCTGAAAGTGGCTTAATACTTTTCAGGCTTGTGAGCCTAGAGGAAGCTGTGAAAAAAGTAACATGAGGAGCTTTAAGCATGGAAAAAATGTTTAGATAGAAAGAAAGGGAATGGTTTTTAATTATAGTTGTCTCGCCTACAACTCGCTGAACATGGAGCACCTGGAAGGGTACATATACAGCTGTGCAAGTCTGGCAAAGGACCTTCTGGCTTCCATACATATTTAATTGTTTTTATTTCACTCCTTAACAGGACATCTATTGGAAAACATCTAAGAGCTGGACAAGAAAAGCAAAGCACAGGACACTAAAACAAAAATATCAGTTGAAGGATCCAAAAAAGCCAAGAATCCTGATGCAGAGGAAAACACAGGGACTCTGAAGACAAAGAAAGCCTAAATCCCCATTGATATGAAATCGTAGGAGTAAAAATAGGACAGAAAGGAAAGCAAAAGCAGAGGTTACTAAATTGTGAAGGATAAGTCTGCTGAAGCCGATGAGCTTGCCAGCACACCGGAGGAAGCCTCAGACTTCCTCTCTGAGGGAGCTCTGAACCTACAGACCTGGACTTGCACACTCTTTCTCTTACTGTGCATCTGCAGGAGAGAGAGCCACATACCTTGACCAGCTTCATCAGCTGGCACCTTCTAATTTAGTCAGGGTTTTGTTTGTTTGTTTGTTCGTCTCTAAACCAAGTGCTGAACAATACTAGAAAAGTCGTGTTACAGAAACTGCTATTTTAGGAATGTGGTTTTTACCACCATACGTAGACTAGAAATGCAGAAGATCGCTATACAGATCACCTCATGATGAAGTGCTACCATTATAAGACAAGTACCTACACTTCTATTATCACTTTTATGCCTGCTTAAAAGCATCAAAACAAGACTATTGATGAAAATTAACTACATTATAAAAACCTTAATCTATCATAATCATTCACATATTCTGTTAGCTGGAAAGTTCAAATATTAAAACAGTAGTTCTTCACACAGCTTGTATTTAGCACTATTGGAACTCCTTGCCACTGGATATGATAAGTACTAAACACCTACATGGATTCAAAGAATGACTGAACAAATTAATGGACGAGAAAACTATTGAGCACTATCAAACACAAAAAGATGCCACTCGCAGCTCAGGGTGTCCCTGAGTCACAAATTCTTCAAGGCTAGGACAGTTCAGGGATTTTTCGTATATACTTACTTACATTCTTCCCTGACTTCTATTTTTGGCCACATAATACAGGGCGTTGGATGGATTTTTGGCCTGCCCTAGCAGATTTGATCTTCCATCGTTCTGCTACTAACAGTGACCTTAGCTGTGAATCTTCCTTCAACAGTCATTTCCAGGGCAGAGGTAATAACAAAAAAAATGTAACAAATCATATCACTCATGATACTGATAGGATTTACGCTGAGATTTTTGATCCTGAGAACTCTGATTTCCTTGCAAACTGCAAGAGATAAGTTCCCACAGTCTCCAGGTGCATGACAGACATCCTGCTTGGGGAACTGAGCCTTCTGCAGTAACTCTCTGAGTAACGTCTGAAATATTATGGATCCGATGTAAGAGCCTGTGTCTTGTGAATTAGGAAAGAGCCTTGATTCTTCATTCCTGTGGATCTGTGGACTATGCTGGAAGAGGGCAACAGGCCAATGATGGCACGTTACTGCCAGTGAGGCAGCAGAGGAGTTCAGAGTGTGGGTGCTGAACACCAGAGGCAGAATACTTCCACAGTGTCCTGTAGGCACCACAGGTTGCTCAACAGCCTGCTCCAAAAGGCAATGGCTACCATGTTGGCAGTGTCTTCTAAAACCCATTTTTTCTGGCTGACAGAAGAGGTAACACAAAAACCCCCTAGAGGCTACCATTTGAAAGTGTGGTTCATTTTTATACGGACTGGAGCCTGGCCTCTTTTCTTCCAAAAGCATTTTAGCCAGAATGGAAATTGTGCTTTAAGTTTTTCACCAAAAAAATGAAACTTGACATATCTGAAATTCAAATTTAGCATTCCCAGCACTTATCTACATGTACTTGTATCTGCTTCTAGGATCCCAGAGGCCTGGACACATGCAATTCAAATGAATAAACAACAAGAATCTGATTATTTTTTGTTTTTAATTAAGAAAGTTTTTCAAGTTTAGTTCTTGTTTGTTGTTTTTTTCTTAATTAGATTGTCAGCCTCAAAGCCACCAGGTTATACTTAGTGTCTGATCTAGCTAAAGCCTTTCTTTGTTCTGACCAGCTGACTGAGGCCAACCGTGTAAGGCAGCTTTGATATATTTCCTGTGTCTAGACAATTCATAAGCATTTCTTTATTAGCCACATCCTTCCTTACAGTCATGTCTTCACAAGGGAAAAATCAAAGGAATATTTTTAATGCATTGGAAATTCAAGATAAATCCTAGGGTAGAACTCATAACTGACCCCTACTAGAAAACATGTAACAAGCTTATGCTAATATTTTTAAATGCATGAGGTATCATATACACTCAAAAACCTTGGCATTTCACCTGAGATGAAGGAACTGACCCATTTATAACATCTACATCATTCCTTCTTAGAGCGGATCACTTTTGAGAGATCAGACAGGTTTACTAACATTTCTGAACATTGTCTCAGGATTAATAAAAGGTTTTCTGCAAACGAACACTAAGAACTTTGATTTCATTACTTAAGAGATGTTTTTCCCTAGAGAGGTGACTATCACACAATAATTATCTTCCTACAAAATTGTCATAGAACAAGGTATTTGTATTTTTAGCAGAACAAGAGGGTCTGGACAATGATGTTGCCTTCCCCTATACATGCACCTTTATTTTGGCCATGTCTAGCTTTCCCAGAAGTTTTTTCACCAGGATACGTAAATACATTTTTCTTTGTCAGGGAAGACACACACTGCCACAAGTTATGGCTCTGCACTGCCTTCAATAGTATTCAGTACACTGCAAGATCAGGTGTTGTTAGAGGAAGTCTCCTTTGTGTACAAAGTTATCCCATCAGTTCAAAAGCCAACATTTTCCTCCTCCAAAATAATTCTTAATACTTAATATTGTGCAACATTTTTTGTTTCAGATTATCTATGAAGATATTCATGGTCCTGCATGAACTTTGTAACTTGAAATCCAGATGGATGACCCAGCAATACACTTACTTTCTTTTTGTTTCCATCCTCATCTATACATTCTCTGACAGGGTCTGAAAGAGAAACAGACATCTTTTAGCCATCTCACTCCCTTATCCAGCCTTTTAAGTGGTGATCACCAAAATACAGATTGCTTACCTAAAAATGGGACTTGGACTGTAAGAAGTTTTTTTGTGTTAAAATGTGAGAATCCCTACCGGAAGACTGCAGGCATTTGTCCAAAGTGTACAACAGTAAGTCAAAGAATGCATAAACTTTGTTACTGCTAGTATTACCTGACTTCTGCCATAACGTTGGTCCCAAAATACCCTGTCAGCAATAGGTAGGCTGTAACTCTACAGCACTCCTTGTACTAACATACAGCTCTGCCCACATGGTACTTAAAAGAAGATCATGACTTTAGCTCTGAGGCATGGTCCAGCCTTACTTCTGAATCTTGTGATGAATTGAGAATATTTCTGGTAATTAGCAGGTAATGAGAATTTACACACCCATGCACACACACATTTATTAAATGCAGAAAGATGAATACAGCGAGTAACCCCAAGGTAAGATTTGTCAGCAACTAGCATAAGTATGAAAATAGCTGCAATAAGAATACTCAAATTCAGTTTCCTTACATTCAGGCATTACTGTGATGGGCAGTTTTTTATATAATCAGTTAGATGGTCACAAGGCACCCACTGAACTGCAGTTTCTATGTTTATGTGCCCTCATAACACACCCAAAGATACATGGAAAGTAATTTCATATAAGTACTATGGCATGACAACGTGATAAGCACGTGTCTAGGAAAGTAAAACACTGACTAGCAAGCTCTTTATATAATACTACACTATGCTAGCATATATATGCTATATGCTCTGACTTTTCCAGGACAAGTAATGCATTTTGAAAGCATTTAGGAAATCTTTTAAACCTTTTTAATAGTATTATTTTTGGTACACTTCCATACATAGAGTAAGACTCCCTCCGTACAAGAAATCCAACTGTATGAGTCTGGAGGGGAAAATTATACTTTACAGATTGTAAGAAATTTAAATAAAACAAAAAAACCACCCCAAAAAACAAACAAAAACCCCAAAACAACAAAAGAAAAAAAAGATCATTTCCCACCCCATAGCAAAGGCTTTACCATCAGCAAAAGGGAGAGCTAAATTTTTCAGATTTAGGTGTCTAATATAAGATACCTATCATTCAAGTTTTTGAGCATACACTTTGTGCTGTTGGAAAAGCTTTCTTACAAATACAAAGCTTTCACCTCTAGTACCAATAGGTTATAGCACAGATTGCAATAAGAAAATAGTTACTGGCTTCAAATTCCTGCTCCCCATCCTATAACTTGGATCAATGTAATTTAGGGCAAGAAAATCACATATTTTACAGTGTGAAGAGAGGAAATGCATCTTTAAAAGCTTATTTTAAAAGAAAAGAAAGAAAATGGCAGCTGTTTAAATCTAGAAAATGGCAGCTGTTTGATGCTCTGGAGAGAATTTAAAATGCCAGAAGTGATCCCAGTGGAGACTGATCGGATATCTCTAAGCTGGACTGTGCACACTCTGCAACTTCCTCATTCTTAGTGGTACTTGGCTCTGCAAAAAAGTCCACTTATTTCAATGGAGATGTAACTAAGCCCTAGTAATGCTGGTAAAAACCTGTGCAATGACTAACACGATGAGACAGTGGTTTGCAGAGAGGACACGCAGATGCTATTGTAATAGAAATAACAACAATATGAGTAATAAATATCTATATACACAGAGACCAAGGAGGCAAAAGAAGTAAAATACTGGCTAGAGTTGAAGCAAGTTTCCTTAGATGGGGGGCATTGCTATCTACAAATTAATGAATGTTTGTTTAAAATATTTTACACTTTTTTTCCCAGTATTTGTTTTCCTGGAAAAGTTAATTCTTTCTTATTCTTTTTTTTCTTACACTTCAGCTGAATTATTTGTAGACGTACACATAACAATGCTTAGGTCTGTGTAGAAAAATATGTAATTTGAAATCTTTACTCACAACTAACTGGCAACATTTCTGAAGCATGTCCCTATTCATTCATGACAGCTTGAGCTTTCCTGGTGTCCTTCAGTTAATGACCAGCCCTGATTATTAATACGATGATAGGTTGAAAGTTCAGGCCTAAGCAGTTTTAAAAATCTTGCTGAAAGTTGGTTGATTAGAATAGCAGTTGGTTACATGCTGAAAGGGCTCAGATTTTGTTTTACATCTAAGTGATGGTGGTGGTCTAGGTTAGCATTTGTGACGACTGTCGGTGAAACACTAACAAAGGAGCATTGGGTTGACTTCTCAAATCAAGAAAAAAATCATTCTGGTTTTGGCATTTCAATTTTTGGGTTGTGCTCCAGTTACGAGGCTACAACTATATTGGACTTACCCATGCACACTTTTTTGATAAATTCACTATTCAATGTGATCATAGTGGATAAGTCTTCAAAATTCTGAAGCTTCATGATTCTGTTAGCAGCTGATGGCCCAGTCAAAGTCCTTAGTTGCTCTTCATCGTATCTATTCCCAACTCCAATTGGAAACAGGGATACCCCTAGGAAAAGAGAAGAAAAGGTTTTAAACAGGCAATGCACAGGAGAAGGAGGTCTTTGGTGTTGTATTTTTTTCATTTGCTTCTTAAAAAAAAAGAACTGGGAAAAGTTTTTTTCCAACAGTTAATTTTCATGTATTACTTGCATCACTCCCTCTGCATACGCTAAAGGCAATTAAGGGCAGAAATGGTGATGCTTTAATCACAGTGTTAGCTAAGATGAGCTCTATTAGTCCCAAGCATAATAAGATCGTGCATCGTCAACAAAACACAGCTGCAGACTTAATGACAACATCTTCACTTTTTTTCAAATGTAAAAAATCTCAATACGTTGTTTTCTTTCTTCAGTTACATGGCAATTGGATTATTTTCAAACTATTTAATTAAAAAATAATAGTTGATAGTTGTTATTTAGTCCATGTCTTATTCAATAGCTCCCAAAGAAACCTACAAAGAAGTCAATGTTCCTCAGCTGGACACCTGAGGAAGCTGAGGTACAGATATTACAGCCAGAAAACTTGAAAAAACATCATGCAGCACACATTGATAGCAAAAGCATATTCCTGTGTAGGTCAGTGCAGAATCTGATCAAATCCTCTCTCTATTTATTATTATTACAGTGAACCTTTCAAGATTCACTGTACTGCAACAGTATTGAATTTATAATATTAGATCACATTTCTGTCATCTCTGTCCATCCACAGGACCTTGGAAAATGAAATGCCACTAATTTGTGAAGCCTATGGAAGCTGTTCAGCTTAAATTGCAGATTGGTCCTGAATTTACCAGCAATTCAAAGGCACCTTCATCAGGCATGTTTTGTTCAGGCCTGTTTCTTACCAGAACATTATGCATAGTAAATCCTGAACTTAGATGAACGTACCAGTGCCTTAATTTTTCATCCTTTGTTCTAGTGCATTACTTAAAAAGCAACAACTCTGCTTAAAAATAGTGACAGCAAAACGAAATTTACTGTTCATTCTTGCAGAAAGTGCAGCAGCCTCCACAGTGT
The DNA here is from genome assembly GCF_018139145.2 of Gymnogyps californianus. Taxonomy (NCBI): domain Eukaryota; kingdom Metazoa; phylum Chordata; class Aves; order Accipitriformes; family Cathartidae; genus Gymnogyps; species Gymnogyps californianus. The sequence goes on from NC_059471.1 coordinate 136,738,970, forward strand.
CTTCTGATCTCCCCGACACGATGACTATCGCAACCTTTGATGCGCTGGGTCTCCCTCCGTGGGATTCCGACATTGCATTCTGAACTACAAAATCAATGGCTCTTCCTAAGAAGAAATTAAGAGATAAATGAGAGATATGATAGAAAAATCATAGGAGGCTATAAAACTAAATCTTACGTTGTATTAGTAGGTTATACAGTACTGGAAAATACTTATTCTTAAAGGACTTTTAATGCCTGCTTTATTGCCGCTACTTGAAAGATCTCAGCTATTAAGAACCTACCAGTACTAACTATTAATACGTTCCAACACAGGAGGACCATCCTTAGCTCCGCAGTCTCCGAAGTAATGGGAATTTTACTACCTTTCCTTAGCCATGAGGATAAAGTTATGCTCCTCACTTTAGTAGTTACCTTCTCCAGAAGTATTAACATTTCCAGAAGTATTACCATTGCGTTACACAAAAGGAAAGAAGATATTGTAGAAGAATATGTACTTATTTCCCAATTGCAGAACAACAGTGACATCCAGTGGCTATCTGTTCTACAACTTCACACCATCCTGAACTGTACATACAAGTTGCTCAGCTCCCAGAGATCTAGTCCTTCCATAATTTGGTCAACATTTTCTATGGGTGTGAAAAGCATGTCTTGCCTCCCTACTACCAGCAACCTCTCTGAAATCTAGACTTAGACTAACCCATACTATAACTGGGCGATTGTCCTGGTTTCAACTGGGATAGAGTTAATTTTCTTCCTAGTGTCTGGTATAGTATTATGTTTTGGATTTCGTATGAGAGCAATGTTAATAACACACCGATGTTTTTAGTTGTTGCTAAGTAGTGTTTATACTAAGTCAAGGATTTTTCAGCTTCTCATGCCCAGCCAGCAAGAAGGCTGGAGGGACACAAGAAGCTGGGAGGGGACACAGCCAGGACAGCTGACCCAAACTGGCCAAAGGAATATTCCATACCATATGACATCATGCCCAATATATAAAATGGGGGGAGTTGGCCGGGAGGGGTGGATCGCTGCTCGGGAACTAACTGGGCATCAATCGGCAAGTGGTGAGCAATTGCATTGTGCATCACTTGTTTTGTATATTCTAATTCTTTTAGTATTATTATTGTCATTTTATTATTATTATCATTATCATTATTTTCCTCCCTTTCTGTCCTATTAAACCGTCTTTATCTCAACCCATGAGGTTTTTTTTCCCATTCTCTCCCCCATCCCATTGGTTGGGGGGAGTGAGCAAGCGGCTGTGTGGTGCTTAGTTGCTGGCTGGGGTTAAACCACAACAGTGATCCATATTCAAAACAAAACAAAACAAAAAACCAAAAGAACAGACAAAACCCACCAAACCCCACAAAACACATGAAGAAATTCTACCTTAGCTACCAAATCACAAACTGGCTTAAATGGGTAGCTGCTGCCCTTTCATTTAACATCTGTGAACAGTCAGGCAAATTTTTGTTCAAAATCATGACCTCAGCAAGAGAGCACTTTGCTAGTACTTGTATTTAGATATGTATTTGCACAAATATTTATACTGGGACTCATGATATGCAGCTTTCTTAAAAGCTCCTTTGGGCTTGGAATTATCAGGTCAGGAAGTAGAAAAGATACCATGTGACTGATGTGACATTCAGGGCAAACAGTGAAGGTGAATAACAAATACTTGAAAGACTAGTTCCTCTGAGTAATCTGCAATAACTGTGGAGCAGAAATATGTTTGCCTGAGGAATTAACTGAACAATTTTAAATAACAAACACATTTGTAAAACACTGGAAGTCAGATCATAGATAATTCACCAGCACACCCCCAGAATACCTTAGCACACCTGAACACTTTGCACTTCATATCTTCTTTCATTGTGTCACCCACCCCTTTTCACTGGTAGAAGCAAAGATCCTTCTCCCAAGCTGTGGCAAGCATGGACAACCTCTAGGAAGCTCACTCAGCACATTGACTATTGATAACATGGCAACAGCAATTGGATATTCTACAAGGCTTTAATTAGGGTTTCAGGAAGAATTTACCCCTTGGAAAAATCTAGCCCAGAATAGGTATCTAGAAAAAGTCCAATGTTTCCCTTGCCACAGTACTGGTTTGGAGGTGATGTTCCCTTCTCAAATACTGTTGCTTTTCCCATCCTTTCCTGTTGTCTCACACACCTTACAGTCCCTGACTGACAGCCTCGTATCCCCTTCCCACCATATCCAGCCACCTCTTCTTCCCCATTAGTCCATTATCACTATTTCCTTCCCAGAGCCTTAGCTTCATCTTCATGTGTCATCTCTCCACACAAGTGCCCACAACAAATGCCCACAACTAAAGACAAGAGCTGGGACCCACTAGGAACTGCTGCCAGGCCCTGTCAGACCTACTGCAGGAATAGAATCCACATCAATTTCTCCTCCTATAAGCTTCTATCTATCATGTGCCATTACCTCCACTAGCAATCTCCTGTCTAGAGAGGGTCAAATATTTTCCCAAGAGCTAGTTTTCAAATAGAAAGATGCATGTTTGTTTAAATCAAAATGTTTTTTGGAAATGTCAGTTATGATCAGAAGAAAAAAAAAAAAAGAGAGAGAACAATCCACAGAAAGCTTTCAACAGTATTTAAGAACAAAATGGGATGTTTCTCTTCTCTTTCTTGCTATGCAATGATTATCTTTTATTTACTTCTTCCAACCGTGTAGATTCATTTCATTCCTATAATTTGATTTTCATTCCCATTATAATTCTGAATTATATTTTACATACAAAATGAAAACACCTTAGAGTTTCTGTTCAGTGAAAACCTCAAAATCTTGAATATTTTTCTACTTGCAACAAAACATATTTTAAAACATCATTATTAGGTGGGTGATCGTGATTCCATTTCACAAACTACTATTCCTGACCAGAAAAATTAACTAATCCCAGGTATCAACTCATGTCCTATACAGCTGTCTCACAATCATTGCTACAAATGGTTTTGTTGTCCGGTAGTTATTCTATATGTCTGTAGAGGTAGATGTTAGATGCAAAATGGCATGTTAGCTATAAATAACTAAGGGATAAAACAAAATACAGAAAATTCATATGACTATATTCCAGTCCCTGAGATTGCTTCAAGATGGTCACTGTGCCAGAAAATTGACTCATTTCCCTTTTGTCCTACAAATAATTACTAAAAAAGTATTTCAGGTTTTAACTTTCAAATATTTTAGGTTAAACTTTTGCACAGTAAGAATCACAAATGATTTCTCATTCATTTGTGGAAAGTACTTGGAATTTCTGTGTTTGTCTTTTTTTAATGACCCTTTGACTTTTGTGTGGTCGGTGTGGTCACCAGGTGCTCCAGCTCCATTTTTCTTTCTCCCATTAATTCTGAAAATTTTCAGAAACTTCTATACATATCTGTAAACTGGAAAATCCATTATTTTTATAATTTCTAATAAAGAAATCAAGTTCCACTGTAATAGAACCAGGGACTATTTCAAAGTCCCCCCAAAACAATTACCTAATTCAATGCATGGAAATTTTGTTTTAGTGTACTAAAAACTCTTTGGATTTCTCCCCTTTATATTGAAGCCAGTTCTAGAGAAAAGAGCCAGGTGTCTGAAGACATGATCAAATGAACACTTTTGTCCTGCTAGAGGGATTCAGAAAGTCACCATCTCAAGCTGGAAGCTGTCACTTCTCAGCTGTTTGTCTCTACATCTCACCAGGGAGGGAAATACCAAACCCCTCAGAGGCCATAATAAAAAATATTGACTGCTAATAAACCAACCAACATGAACATATTCTTACTACTAGACTGCAACCTAACAGTAATCTGCCACTTTCATACCAATAAAGGAAATTAAAATGTTTACACTGAAATAAATATCACCAAGCACAAGGCTATATTAAGACTGGAAAGAGAGTGCACAGCATCTTGGACATAATTAAACTAGCTTTAAAATGACCAGGTCTGAGCCACACAGGCTTCAGCCTTTGTGAGACCACCTTATGTCTTGTACACCCCTTCAGCGGCTGACATCTGGGCCACTGCTGCTGCTGGCTCCACTCCAGCTTGCTCTGACGTATCTACATACATTGCAAATGTGTCTCTGAGTGCATTAGTGCCGTAGCAAGCTGCTGGCAGAAGGAACAGTCCACCCTCCAGGTGCACCAGCTGGGCATGCTCTCCCAGTCCCCTGCAGTCAGCCCTGCTGCATACCTGGCCATGCAGCTAGCTGCCTTGGGCAACTCACCATGTCTGAAAAACAACCTTTCTAAAAAAGTGCATTGTTTTCAGCCATTTTGGCCCTTCCCTCAGCTCGCTGAAGGTCCAATGCACATCCCTTCCCACAGAAGAAAGACAGTGCAAGTGTGCAGCACGGAGGTGTCAGGGGGCTGGGGCCGGGCCCTTCTGCAGTAGCTAGTTCTTAAATCTGTTTAGTGGTATGGGACCATGCCATCAGCTATTTATTTCAGTGATGGACCCTAGAGAAAATCGAAATGCTAATAGAAAATACCCTAAATCCTGCTCCGTAAAACAACGAAACAATTTTTTTGTCTTTAAAGAAAATCTGACAGTGGCCAAAACATCATTTGGTAGCATTGACAAGCAGTATCATAAAAGCCCCAGTGAAGTGAATGGGAGGTTTGCTATGGGCTTTAAGGGTTACACGTTTTTAAGGATTTTCTCTGTGTGTGCATGTGACCCGAAGCCCGGACTAGCAGCCAACATGTTCGCACATACTGAACATAGGAGTAAATTATGTTAGTCTCATGTATCTTTGTTACAAATGGTTTCTGTTTCTCACATACACAATGTGCTATCAAAAAAAAAAGGCAACAAATGGGCTTTGGAAGCAGTAGGACTTCTATACTGACATGTATTTTAGGCATTAGACATATAACCCATAAGAAATCAAGATGGAAGTCTCAAAGCCAAAAGCCTTCATTGCATACAGGAGAATAACAGAGCTGAGAGCAGTGTGACACACAACAAAAAACCTGCTCCCAAAGGCAGTGGACGTGATGGGGAATGCATGTCTGGTTGTCTGTCCCTGACCTCCTGCCCCTTCTTCTCCTACTGCCTCTTAACACGTTACACTTATGTTGGTCCTGACAGGCATAATGGCCACAATTAATTTTACACATGCAGACACATACTCCCTTCCCAATTCAGAACATCTAAACATTTACCTGGATAACTGAACAAAAAGACCTAGCTTGCAGGAGCACTGAGCCCTCAGCAGCCTTTCAGCTCAGTCAGTAGGGCATTATTGTTAGTCATTGGGCATGTCCAGGGGAAAAAAACCCAAATAAATAAAAAGAAAAAACAAAAAAACATTGATCTATATGGGCTACTTTAGAAAGGGCGGGTCAGTCATTCCAAAGGCTGACACCACAGCACAGCACCTTCTCCCCATCTTTCAGTGCTGACACACTCCTGACTACAATATAGAGTACAAAACAAAATTCATGTTTGGAATAATCATTAAACCAAAACCAACAGAAGATATCCTACAAAGACGGAGGAAAAAATGGAGAAGGGATAGTATCACTGCACAGTCTTCTCCTCTCAGCTAAGACTATGAACATTTGATGCTGAACTTCCGACAGTCAGAAAAGGCTTTGTAAGAACCTTTTTCTGGTTGCCTTGAACAAGACTATTCAATAAAAGCTAATTAGCTGAATGATTTTTTTTATTTTTTTTAAATCACCTGATGCACATTCAAGCCAGACTAGTATTCTATAGTAATAATTCAGAATGGTTCATGTAGAGGTTCCTGCAAGGACTGAAAGCTGATTAAATGGACATAAACAAGCTTTAAGGACAAAAGACAATCTGTTGAGTAGGGTTGGAGGTGTTTACTGGGAGTCTACAGGGAATTACACTAGATTCTGCCTTATTGAATAATTTAATGATTTGGATAAAAGGAGGAAAAACATGTAAAATGGCATGCTAATCTGAATCACAGATACTAGATTGGGAGCAATTATGAACATCATGGAATGAACTGAAAGAGCACAAGGTGCCCTAGAAACATTTGAAATACATCCAAGAAATAAAAAAAAAAGATTCATCCCAGAATAAGCCAATCTGGAGGAAAATAAACCAACTTACAGACATTTAATGGTTTGGTGGATGCCTCAGGGAAAGCAGAAACTTCCTAAAAGCAACCTTTGCAATTATTTTCCTTAATTTTGTCTGAAATGGGGAATAAAATGTAAAGCCCCCGTGAGGGTCTGTGACAGACTGGGGATTCCAGTTAGGCGGAGGTTCCTGCTGGGAACTTGTGAATCAGTGCCTTAAGTGGCCTCAGTGGTTTCACTAACACTTCTGCAACATCTCGACCAAAAAAGAGAAAGTACTACAAGAGGTCTTAATCACTCACAAGTACTGAAAGCTGCCTGGGAAAGAAGCGAAAAAGAAATGGTTCCTCAGCACTTGAAGAGGTATAGAAAAAGCCAACACTATCTGGACTGTGGATAGTCCAGATTGCATCTATTTAACCAAGGACTTGTCTAATCAGGAACAACCCTCCATGACGATAATCCTGAAGCTGGTCTTTATATCTTAGTTTAGGGTCTTGACATTGAATTCTTTTTTTTTTAACTGAAAATAGCAGATTATTTTAATTTTGAAACAAATTAGCTATTGCAAACTGACCCCATAGATGGATGCTTTAAATAGTCAATCCTTAGCACATTGATATTCTGGCATTAACATGTGCCAATTAACAGAAAGGCTGAACTCTTCATGAACAGCACAGATCTGTCAGTCCAACAGCCCACCACCACTGAAAGGAGCAGGCTACGAGGTCCCAAACCCTCTCCTCTGCTTTCCTGGCTCTGCAGGTCACAAATCCTGCATTTCTCTTACCACCAAGGGGTTCTGATGATCCCAGGCTCCACCAGGACCACACTCAACTCACAAACCTTAGAAGAAATGTACTAAAAAAACAAGCAAGCAAACAAAAAAACCTGCCAGGACAGCGAATTAAAATAGCTCAGGGAAGAGACTAGTAGGCGCCCAAAGCTGGCTTCAGAAAGGAGCTGACACCACCAATTCAGAAACAGTAGTGGGGGAGCAAGTGAGGAAGATCTCTGTCTTTCAGTGGATGGGAACCCTCAGATCAGGGCAGCTCCTGGCAAAACCACAGCCTTGGGTGGGTGATGAGGGACAAGATTTTGAAAATACTTCATAGACTGCATCATTCAGGGCAGAGATCTGAATAAAGAAAAGTGCTATGGTGGGCCTTTGCTTCCTAAACCACACGGGGGGGTTAGAAAGGAAACATTTATACCTTCTTAATCACGACAGGCAAAGCTGAATGCTGCTATTCAAATATGTTAATAACTACAGAAAGTTTTAGTAAAAATATTTAAGATTTTTTTCCTAAAGGGCGGGGGGGAACACATTTCTTTCCCTAACAATGCTTTTAATACAGTTGAGCCACATACATCATACTTCCTCCATATTTTGAGTCTGAGGCAGGCAGTGGGCATGGAAAACGTCAGCCTAAATGAGCTACTTTTAGTAAAGGTATAAGCAAGCAAAATCATGTTTTTATAAAGTGTTAAGCAGTATTTACTGTAGGGATTGCTCAATGTGCTCCTTATGACTCTCCTAAATACCCATGAATGCTGAACAGAGGCATGTTTATGTGATTCTCAGTTCTCTTGCATAGATCACTCTTTGAGCTAAATGAAGGCTTATATAGTCAGCTCTTGCTTGCAGTTAGTTTTCTTTTTTTTTCAGTTATTTCTTATGTGAAGTTGTACACAATTTCATGATGTCTGAATATCCCCAGAGCTTCTTCTCAGTAGATTACTTGAGCCAAAATTTGCCTGATGTTATCTTATTGCATAAGCATAGGAAAGCTTTGTGGTATAGACTGCTCTTCTTTGTTCTGCCTATGCCCTCAAATACTCTGTAGTTTTTCATTATTTCTTACTAACAAAATGTATCTCTCTCTTGGAGTTTCCTTATGGTTAAATGAAACAGAAAAGGGAACGCTTTCTGCAGTAAAAGACATTGGCAGCGATAGCAACAGAGCCTACAGTTGCTCTCTGTACATACAGCTTTTTTGACCAAAATACCATGATTTACATCAGCAAAGATTGAATAAGGATTACACAGGATTGTGTTTCTACCACAGGGAAGCCAGGGCAAACGAGAAGAAACAGTGCTGGTCTGATGGTAACGATATTTTTGATAGGTAAATCCTGATGAAGCCCTCCATAGGCTAGAAAAGATTTCCAAGGCTACCCAGGGAACTGCAGCATCCAGATTGAGCCATCTATACTTTTTAAGCAGCCTCTGCGTTTCCAGAGGCCCGAGCACAGACAGAATGACATGAATGACCATGCGTTTCCCATGGATGCTGAGCCTCCTACACAGTCAGCCGAATTCACACACATTACAAGGTGCAGGACAGGACCACCGTGACTTATTTTCATTACTTCATTTGGGAGGAACTACTACTCTATTCCATTTTGGTTCATTATACCACATCCCTCATCGTGGTCTCTGAGCATTTTCCAATGAGACATAAACAAATCACTAACGAGTATGTCATGTGGCTGCCTCTCCCCTTTCATTTCCCAAAGGCCATGTTTTCTCTGTTTATCCTGTAGTTCAGTGTGGCTTACTATACACACTACATGGAAGGCTTCATGAAACTTATCTATTTGTACGTAACAATTTATCCCACAACGAGCCTATAGAAGTCTCATCAGCCATCTGGTATTTTTATTTCTCCAGGCTGAGAAAGCAATCATGGCTAATCCTCCTGCGAACTATGGAAGTCAGGTTTTATTTCTCACTTTTCTGTACCAATAACTCTTTACAGTCTGAAGTAGGCCAAAGACCCTAAAAATCTGTGTACTCCTCAACTCTTATAGGACCCTAATGCTAGGCAGCTGCCAGAGCAAATGTGGTTCCAGTCCAGAAGAATAAAATTCTCAGGGTATCTGGTGAAAGATCAGATATGCTGTAGGAGAATCATTTTTTGCTGAACCCTACAACTGATACATGTGTGTGCACTGAATTTCCACAGACCCAATGGGAAATCTGTGTTATGTTTTAGCACATGAAAATTGAAGTGGACATGTTTTTCAGGATGCAGTTGTCTGGAACAGAAGATGATGTTTCACAAGTAACTCTTCAGCTACGGTGCCGCCTTAGGCAATCCTTGCTCCCTGGCATCATCCTCAGCCTTGTGCCAGCCCAAGTCCTTGTGGGACCACCACGGCAACTTGGATGAGGGAACGGAACCACCCAGAATGTAACTACTGTTTTGCTAAGTTATTTTTCAACCAGATCAGTTACACTGGCTCAGCACAGAGTAACAAACATCTGGCGAGGGCAGCTACTGAAGTCAGCATAAGCAGTTCTGCTGCTAAATGTCTAATCAACTAATTGATGTTGAAAGGTTAATGATCAAAGTCTTTACTTCTTAATTATGTTTTGCTTGCTTGAAAGATAATGAATGCAAATCCTGAGAATTACTTCAAGGCTAAAAAGAAACCAATCGTCTTCTTTCCAATACATTAAGATAAACCTTAGTTCAAGTAACCTACGGATAAATTTTAATAGAAAAAAATGAAAATTGAACCTTTACCAAGAAATGTACACATAGTAAAGATATGAGTGAACTAAAAACTGACAGTCCTACTGCAGAACACTACCACAATAGCACTGACATAAATTGGTGATGGGAGCCAGGCTATATTTAGCATTTCTGGGTTTTTTTCCCCTCTTGTTTGAACATCAACATCCACATAATCACTCACCTAGTCTGGTAGGACCTTGCTCCCTTTGTTGAATTGAGTGCACCATCTCTACAAGCTTTTCAGTCTCTTGAGGCACGTTCCATGAAATTTCTAGATTATTTTCCCTGGCATACTGGAGAACTGACACATGAATTGAAGTATTGCCTGAAGCAGAAAGAAGAAAATAAACATTTTAAGCAGTGCATATGAATGTCTTAAAATAAATCTAATGGATACATCATGGTTGTGTTTTGCATTAAGCACAACTAGACAGTGATTTTCCATCAGAGTGTGAAGGCTGCATTTTCAATCAAAAGATCAAAACTGAACTATTCCCAGGTGAAAAAATATGCAAGTACTGCTGGAAACAGTTGCTTTTCTGTCAGGAATCAGCATGCAGTATTTTACCTCAGATCAATTTGACCATGATTGGAGAATTTCACTTTATTGATCTCCGAATATTATTCCTTTTCCATTTTAAAATTCTCTAAACATCACTTTTTTTATGTGCCCACTGTTTTGCAAGAGTGGTAATTTGATGCCCCATTTGTCTGATGGGCCAAGCTCCCCGGATGACTACATTTCATGCAAATTTCCCTCTGTCATACATCACTTGAGTGACATGCATCAGGCTGCAGCATGGGACATAGTGCACCCAGGGAGCATGACCTGCAAAGGGGAATGAAGAGAAATTCCAAGTTCTGCTATTCTCTGACATCCTGGTTCTGCTTATACAATATGTAACAAGTATGAATAAAACTATTAACAGACAGTTGATACGGATAGTTAATAAATATCAGACTTACAGAACTGAACTGGGCAATACATTGTTGATAATGATTGCCTGTACCTCTCCATGGTCTTAGAAGGACTTCTACTGTATACTGAAGATACTTATGTATATAGCATATTATTCTTTATCAATGCTTTGTAAAACATTTATGAATGAAGTTAATAATAATCGTGATTTCATGTACCCAAACGTTGCAGCCCTATATTGATCCGAATATTGTCTACTCACTACACTTTACAATTTTTCCACGGTCTTCTTAAAGATTTTAAAACAAAGTCTGTAGTGAGGAGTCATTTCACAGCTACATTATTATTGTCCTGTTGTTAATGATGTAATATTTGCTATTACAGGCTTCAAAGATAAGGAAAACAGCTAGGCTAAAATAAATGGTCTGTTGGTTTATTGTTTAGTTTGTGTTTATTTCACTTGGCTTGCTTCTCTATATCATGCATGTACACAATTTTCAGAAATAGACTGTCTTCCATGTACGATCTCTAAAAAATCTAAGTTATTCTAGACATACAGAAATGCTATACTTTTCCTCTGTGAGCTCTCTAATTAGTACAAGTGCTGGTAATCACCTCTTTTGGAAGCACAGGTATAATACAAACATGTCAACACCCAGTGGGAAACACCAGCAGCAACAGCAGTTGCTCCATGGAAATGGTTTAATGCTGAATTGAAAAAGTACAATTCTGATCAAAAAATCGAGGTTTGTTAAACAAATGCTACTGGGAAAACACAGGATCCTGTGCAGCCCCTGCCATGCAGCTGGACTTGGTGCAAGGGCACACGATGTCCTAACTTACTACATTTGCCACGTGGTCCCTTCATGTATGTGCAGGATTATGGCATTCCGCCAGGGTGGCTGCACTGATAATACCTGTGCTGAATGACCTAACTAGAGGTGTATCTCCCATCAGTACATACTCTGCAAGCTCAGTGAGTCTAGCACTCCCAAAAAGTGTCTGTCATCCAACACGGGTCAGGAAACAAATCTTAAAAAGTCAGTTCCAGCACCCTAGGTTAGCCAAAAAGGGCTGGTCAGAACCAGAAATGCCTGTTCCAAAGACCAAAACCTTGCAGTCGGACAAAACCCGAACCAAAAACCCTCTGAATTATCCATTCTTACTTGAACCAGAACTGAACTTGAACTATTATTTTCAAGTCTGTTGAACCTAATCCAGAACTGAACCAAAACCAAACATGTATTTTTGCTTTTCTGCCACAGAATAACAGTTCAGCTAAATCTCCATCCTGTGACAGGGACCTCTTTGCCTGTTTGGCACACACACTTCTTATGTCCAGTACAGTGTGAAGGGAAGTGTTCATCAGAGCTGCTGTCCAAGCTATTCCTCCTGACATGATTCCCTGAATTGGATGTCAAACCTTTATTCACCTGAACCAGAACAGCTTGGTTTGGGAGGAAACTGAACTGCATCTGAACCAAAGGCTTTACTAGCCTGATTTCGCCAATATAAACTTAAATGTTTTTGAGGGATTGGAATGAGTAATTTAAAAATAAAATTTAAAAAACCTATACTGAGAAGCTGTTTTGTCCTGTATAAGCAAAAGAATACAAAATGTCTTTATGTGTTTGAGTTAAAAGACAGATACATACTGATTTCAGCACTTTCAATAAAAGCCCGTACAAAGTTTTTCATTTCCTCGAACTCTGATGCTCCAATATTGGAACTTCCATCCAGAAGAAACATGACGTCCATTGGTTTGTTGCACAGCTCTGAGGGGGGGTGGGGAAAGGTTATTTATACATGATAACCAGAAGTAGCATCTTCTAATCTGTTAGTAGGAGTAGAAAGGGGAAACAAAGCAGGATAATGACCAGTTGAAACAATAAGTGATGCCTTTTTAATGAAAACCTTGAGATTTATATTCAGTGGGATACATGGGTATTTTAATTCCTGCTTTTCTATTAATGCTATTTTACTCTCAGGGGGCTACAACAAAAACAATAGTCAACAAAAAAACCCCAAAACCAACAACAAAAACAAAACCCCAACAACAAACACAAAATACACCCCCTCCAAAAAAAAAAAAAAAAAAAACACAAAAACAATGAAGTCTCTTCAGGAAAGAGGAAGTATAATTTTAACTTGCTTGGTAGGCAGGCAGATGAGAACAACTTTTTTTCTTCTGTCACCCTCCAACCTATCTGAAAGCTACTGTACTGACAAATGGAGCCAAGAACTTCTGAGCCTACAGAAGGCTGGCTGCAGGTCTGTGCTTGGTACTGCTGAACCTCAGCAGCATCCTCAGTTTCCAGTGAAGATAAATGGTCCTTCCTTGGCATTTGGACGACAAGATACCAAATGAGATATGGGAACCCTTCAAATTTCAGTGATGTGAGGGGAAAATGGAGGAGACAGGACAGAGGAAAGAGGAAATTACACAGAAAATACGTCCAACTTTACCTGGAATTTCTGTCCAAAGTTTACGAGAGCAGCATGACTGCAGCACTAATTCAGGTGCTTCTTCAATAAGTGTGTTATAACTATGCAAGATAATTGGGTTATTAGGCTGACTGATCCTTCTGAGCTCTTGGATATTTGCATTGGGGGTTATGCCTATGGGAATAACATTTATGCTCCTGGGAGGTCGTGTGATAACATCAGTGGAAGGACTGGATGACACCATATATACCAAATGAGGAACATCTTGCCTGCCCCCATTCACTAGCGTAAATGTGTGTTTGGAAATATAATCGAGGGCATTCCCAGTGTTGGTAGCCTTCCCTCCTTGGTAGGGTATGCTCCTCACCTTCTCAATAATACTTTCCTTTGACTGTATTTCCCTAAAGGAATACTCCAGAGTGACAGTCTCTGAATACTGCATGACTGTAACATGAATATCTTCCTGTCCTACATTCATTCCTGTGATCACCCTCTCAAGGAACTTCTTGACAATATTGAAATTTTCCTCCCCTACATTGTCAGATCCTTCCACAATAAAAGCAATGTCCAGCCTTTTGCGAGTGGGCTTTTCTGAAAAGGGCGGTGGTGCTGTGAGTCCCCAAGGAGGAAATAAGACACTGGATATTGTTGGAGTGGATGTAGCTTGTAACAGAGAACTTTCTTCAGGTCCAAGATCACATAGACGATCAATGAGGAGATCCCTATTATCCATTAGCTCTAACACGTTGTTCATTAGGAAGGCTCTATTATCTGGTGACTGCTTTTCAATGAACCTGATTTGCTCCACATTAACATACGGTCCAATCCCCACAGGTATTACTGTAATTTTTTTATTCTTCAAAGCTGTGAGGATGTTGCGGAGCTTTCCTGGAGACTTGCTTGCTATAAATAGCACTGCAATTCTGGCAGCATTGGTCCTTTCTGCTTTTCCAAACACATGAAACACAGTGTATTTAAGGACTTCAGCGGCTGACGCTACTTCATCACCTGTGTATTTTATGCTTTGGACAATTTTTCTCATCTGGGACTGTGTTTTGATATCTTTAAGGCCAAGATAGATTGTGGGGCCAGCCCTATACACTAGAATTGACACTCGGATTTTCTTTTGGGAGATGTGGAGTTTCTTCATCATGCCAGTTACGAAAGTCTTCAGCTGTTCAAAGTCCTCCTCTGACAGTTTATTGGAGCCATCCATTAGGAAGGCCAAGTCCATCATCTTGCTGCATGAGTATTCACTGGGCGGTAGTTCAATGTCTTCCTCTGGAATAGGTGTTGTCGGTGTTAGGGTGTTGTCCACTGGTTCACAGGCTACACAGGTTAAGTTCTTCCCTTCACACAGACTACAAAAATCACGAAATTTAACTGTAAAAAATCAACGCTTATAACAACACATCACCCACATATAATAAAAAAAGTCCATATAGAAACAGTTAAATATCTCAAAAACACAACAAAACCAAAACATGATGTGAATTATTTTTTTCCCTGCCCCATTTCCCCACAACTCCCCACAAGGTATTGTACAGCTAAATCCTGTGTGTTCACGCATGTTTGTTTAGATCCAGGAAACATGACGAACTATGATGTGTTTCTCAGAGAAAACTCTCCCTATAACAACCTTTGGCAGAATGTGTAAAATGTGTGTCTGGAAACTGTCTAGAAGCCCACTGAGCTTCAGCAATACAGCTACCTACAAGCCATTGGTGGACTGAACTGGCAGATCTGGTTTGCTTCACAAGGAAGCAAAACATGAGGCAAATTGGAGGCAGCTAACACAAAGTAAAACCCTAGAGTAGGAAAGATGCTTTTAGCTCTGAAATGACTTAGCAGATTCTGTGAGGAGGCTAGGTTTACATAGATTTCAACCTTAGTGAAAATAACAAACAGCCTTTTTTCTACCTCTGAAGTGCACTACTTTCCTTTTCTTTTTCCTGACTTCATTTTGTTTTGAATACAGCTTTGGCACATGTTCATCCTCCTTTTTTTTATGTCTCTGTTATCTTCCTCTTATTTACCATGTCCTCTTTTTCAGTCCCTTTTCTCCTATTAAATGATGTATTATTTCATCTATAGCTGTTATCTCTTTTCAGTCCTATGTCTTCCCTCACCATTTCTACTCACCTCCATTAGTACATTTTTCTCTTCCCCTTTCCATCTCAGCTCCCATTTTTCTTTTTCCCTCATCTCTGCCTTTTCCACTATTCATCCTTCTGTACCGCCATGAGATTTTTCACCTCTGTCACCCTCCACCTTTTAGGAACTTATTTATAATTCATCTCTTTCTATCTTTAGCAAGGCTTTAACACTTCTGCCCTTCTAATTCCTGGTTGCATGATTCTCTTCGCTTATCAGAGCAAAGAACATGACTGTACTCATGCACAGGGTGGTACAGACTCAGTCAATATATTTTCCTTGTCTTACTGGACAGTCCAAGAAACAGAATAGGAAAAGTTTATGAAAGAGCAAGGACCAAAAAATGCTTGTTTTCACTGCCAGAGAAAACCCAGGATATACAAACTAAATGAGTCAATACTGGAAGAAGGTGCCATTTTCCAGGAAAAGACTTCACTTTACTCGTGGCACTTTAGTTTAAGCGCTATGTTCTTTTCAAGCTGCTTTTAGTGTCTTCCTAATTGAAGAATGCACAGCTACGTTTGGCATTAACGTATAGCAACAGAAGATTTATTATTTTAATCCTAATATGAACGAGCCTCTTCTAGTTTCCAATTTCCTTTGGATATTTGCTATAAAATTCATTTTTGTGCAATATTTTCTATTGTTTGTACAGATGGTGTAGGCATCTAAATTAGGTGACAGCTATGCAAAAGGATGTTTCCCTAGTGAGGTAAGTTTTCCTAATGTTCTGAAATCTTTTGTGAGCAGCAGCCAGTGTATCAACATTTAAGATAAATTATTATTAAGGATTACAAAAACTAGGGAACAGAGATTCATTTATGAAGACTCTTTTTCGACCTTTCGATGGAATTCAAGGCTCTTCGTGTATACTGTTAAAAAAAAAATTAATTGATTAGCCTAACAGTCTCATGCCCTGGGTTTATAGCACAGACGTACGCTAGCCCTGGCAACAGGCCAGGAATTCAAAGTTCATACCCATTCAGAGCTTCTGTGAAGTTCAGACCATTTGGAGCTAAGGCGTTAGTCTGGGCTAATAGCTGCTGCAGTTTTACAACTCCGTTTCTATTAAATATGGTCATATTACAAGATGGAAAAATCTCTTGTATTCACAGTGTTATAAGTGACTAGTGAAAGTATCTATCGAGGATCTAGACATCCAGAGAATGCCAAACTTTCAGATACTACAGGCCATGGCACAATATGCCACTGGGCAGTATACAGAATGAAAATCAGTCTCTGCCGCATTGCAGCTGAAGGCCCTCATCCTGCATGGTGCACAGCATTGTGCACCCTGCCATTAATTTCATCGTATTTGGAAATGCATGCATGCAGGATCAGGCCATGGGATATCATCTTAAAATCTTGGGGAAATTGGTTTTCCAATAACAGTACACAATTCCAACTGCTAATAATCTTAGCGAGTTCTAGACTGAGTGCACGTTCAGATTTTGCACTATACGTAGGATTTTTTTAGTACTGGCAGAAAGAAAGAGTCTTATGGCTTTATTGATGTTGAATCACACCTTACACAAAAAGAAGTGGAACATCTGAAGCCAGCAGGGCCACCTACACATGGGAAAAGGCCTTTTTGAAAAGCAATTTATGAATTTTACTTGCTTAAATTCAGCTGACATCCTATAATCCCTACTGTCACTGAAAAAATTCAGCTTCAGATTGTATGTGAAGGATATTGACATAAAAGATGGTTTCCAAGCTTCATCTTCAGTGGTATATTTAAAGTTACATCCAAAAACTTACTCATGTGGATGTGCTTCATCTCTCTCCCTTCACCCTACTCAACAGGCATGCTATCTCACTGCATAAACCCATCATACCAAGACTGACAGCGCTGTGGATCATCTCTGTTCAAAACTATTCTCCTTCCATGCAGGATGTTGACATCTCCAACCGCACACATGGGACAGTCTTCTGGACTGACACAATCCAGGGACAGTTCATCAAGTATTTTCCCTGTTTCAGAACAGCACAGTAGTATAAAGATGCCAATTTTCATGAATTGCAAAACTAATCATTGCATTTACCCTGCTACAAAAAACATAACAAGGGTTCTGAGTTGGGCTCAAATGTTCTGAATACTGTGCTTGTGCTATGGCCACTGCCAGCTTGACACAGAGAAGTATTTCCTTCCTTCATAACCACTTTTATTTAGATATTGGAAGTACTTAACCCAGTCTATAACCTGCAACAGCCAGTACCATACAGAAGGTGAATATACCTTTAGAACAAAGCATTGAAGATGACAGGAGAAAACAGCGTTTTCCTTTTTACCTCTATATTATTTATTTCTCCCAGTATCCCCTACCTCACTCTGATCAGAGATACCAGGGTCTGGAATAGCTATTTTGGGTCTTAAAATACCTTCTTTCTTTGCCTTCAGGTATTCTCACTCTGTCTTTAGGAGCTATTTATTCATGTGAGTTTTCACTCTCCTTTTGGATCTTGCTTGTCTTTCACTCTTTCCCTTTCTGTCTGTCTTTCCTCTCCCCACCCCATATTTCCTATATTTTTTCCTTTCCTCTTTCTACGAAATAGTTGTTGGGAACAGTTAAGCTGAAAGCTCAGGCTCACAGGAGGATGCCTGCTGGGCACTCTCAGGAGCATCAGAGCCTTGGAGGTAGTAAGCAGGTCAAGGCAATGGGTTTCCCCTGCTGCAGTAGTTGTTCTGAAGGAGAGCATTTTATGAGTGTCCAGCTCAAATTCATACCCTACTTTAACCACATAGTCAACAATCTCTGTCGCTACAGAGCCCCTAATCCTCCTATCTTCCTTTCTTATCATCCCGTTTCCATCCTCTCTCATTCTTGCTGGCAGTGTTTCATTCTCCTCTTCTAGGCACCACTTCATGTCCTCCACACACTGTGCTCATTTCACAAACTCAGACCAGGGTGCCTAACCACCTTCCTCCTCATGCAGTAAGAAATTGTGGTGAAAACACATCAGTAAGCCTGTTAAGGAATTAACAACTCCTACATCTAAGTCTTTTGCAATCTCCAGCCTTACAAATCTGTGAGTATTTCTGGACTGTAAACCCTCTTTTCATGCAACAGGAACACTTAGGGGGTTAAAAAAAAAAAAAAAAAAAAAAAAGGCTCTACAGCAATACCTACAAGTACCAGAAGCACAGCAGAAGAAGGTAAGCAACTGCTTAAAGCAAAAGATGGACTTACCTGTAGGACAGTGTACATGGCATCCTTCCACACACTGTAGAGGGCACTCCAAAGGCTGTGGGTGCTGGCACGTTATAGGACAAGCAGGTCCACAGCTATTATATCGCCATTCACATTGATAATCTAATTCTTGTTTATTCAGGTCCTCGCAGCTTTGTGCTATGCAGTGAAAGAATCAGAGGTGAAAAAATCAAACCTGAGTGTATTCACCATGCCTCTCAGAACTATGACACCAAACTTGGTATAAAGTGGACCACATATACATAGAAAAAGGAAGATTTCCATCTTTAAATAAAAATATTTTTTTTTACTACATTATTTTTTTACTACATCCAGGGCAGGCCACTTCTTCACACTTACATCTTTTTTCACATAATGAGATACTTGCTCTAGACCAGAGATATTTGGTTTTGACAAAAACAATTAAAAAACAAACTTTAAGCTTTAATTAATATATATATATATTTTACAGGAACCATTTCTTTCTCTAGATTTGTTTGTACCACAGATTATTATAACCCCTAATTGACGGAATGGTTTTTCCATGTATGGCTCTGAACATAAACAGAAAAGGGAGTGGAAATGTCACTGTGAGCTGCTAGCCCAGCCCCATTAAAGCGAACTTCTCTGGACATCAGTGGGAGCAGAGCTGGATGAGCACAGTCTATCTATCTGAGCCAACAGCTTATTGACTAAAAGCTTGAACCTTTTCACCCAATTATTCCTCATCTACCCTGTACTTACGGCACAGAGATGGTGATCTCCAGTGAACAGCAACACCTTTTTGTGCACAGACATGTGCATAGGCCGCTATAGCATCACAGAAGCAAGCACAGTCCCCAATAGATTCGCAAGCACAAGTGTCATACATGCAAATATCTATGTAGGGCTCAGGATTCACCTACAAAAGAGAAATACGGGGTACAGAACACTCAATGATTCCCTTCATCTCCTTCTTGTAGGCATATTTAGCCTTCAGATGGTTTGGCTGCTCCATTTGCCAAGAGTTGAGGTGCCACATAAATCAGTGCAGATCTTTCTCCTGATGTCAGCACGGACTCAAATTGGGCCGCGTTCTCAAAGTTGCTATAGACATTGCAGTTTATTGTCCCTTAATACTCCCCATATGGAGTAACTTTATATGGGTTTGGGTCCTGTCCCTATACCCTCTTGTGCAGCAGCTTGGGTAGAATGCAATCTGAATGGCGTTACATTAGCTCAGCTCCCCCTCCCCTCAAATCTCAACCCTTGTGCTTGACTTCATGTGCCAGTCTCTGGGCTTTAGAGTAAAATATCACTCAAGCAGAAGTTATTCTATAGCTTACTACTAGGTGGTATCCTGCATTTTCCCATGAAGCATCGGCTACAGTACAGGGTCAGAGATGAGAACGCCAATTAGTCAGCCTCCTCCAAGTCCTGTGTGCTGTCAGCACAACCATACTTTTCCCCTCAGCTATAATCAGTGTCAGCACAGATCATGCAGAATTGAAGAATGTGAAACACATGACACAATACTCACAAGCTTTTTGCATTCTTCAAAGAGATCCCCAGACAAAATGCTGCATGACGTTTCTACCATCACCTGCTTCACTACGTTTCCATTACACAGTGGAGACATCAAGGTCTGTTCCCAGTTGGGCTTAATATTGTAAGAGACAAGCACACATTGCATTAGCCTTGCCTTCAGGACCTCAGGATTCTTCAAATTGAAGAGACTCACTAGCACTAGAAATTTTTCATGACAAAGGAAACAATTGTTTCTTTGAATAAAGTTTCAACCTGTTGTATGACAGGCACAGATCCTGCCACAGCAGAACGCAGAGTAGAGCAGGTCACTTCCTACATTTTCTCCAGCTCTTACTTGTATACAGCAGTTTTAACATAGACATTTTGATGACAGAAGTCCCACTGAACCAAACATCCATCCTGAAAAACGATCATTCACAGCTCTACAGAAGGCCCACGAGACTCACAAATATCATCAGTCTTCAGCAGACAATACCCAAGGCCACTGCTGAATAAGAATGGCTCAGTAGTCTGCCCCTCTCCTGTTTAATTTATCTAAGAACAAGGAGCACTAGTATTGACATGGCATTTATCACGGAGACAGTCTTCAGGTTCTGTCCTGTGCCTCTTACACTGAAACGAGAAGCTGCTCCTTCTCAGTCTTACCCTGCGGTCTTACTCCTCGTTATTGCAACTTCTTCTGTGCTCCAATCAAGTCATATCAAAAAAGTGACGTTCAGCAAGATAATACTGTGGCTGTGTCACACTTGCACATAATTAGTGAACTAACCCAAAAGATTTCATGTGATTAAAAATAAATGCTTCGGTTTATTTTCTGATAATTTAAATCTTTTAAGGAAAGATCTAAAAAAGGCCTTTTTTCCCCCCTCTCTCTGAAAATCTAGATGAATTTTCAAGAGAAAGTTTTCAGCCTTAGAAGCATCATCTGAATGAAATGCTTCATTTTACAAATGTCAAAACAAGTTGTATCAAGTTGTTTCCTCTCGCTTTTTGGTTTGGAAATACTTTCGGCCATAATTATTTGTCAGCTCAAGACAATTTTATTATTCAATTTCATTCTTTCAAAACTCTGTATTTGGAAAAGAGGAAGTATACTCTCATGTGTAGCATAATTAGTACCCCGTGAAATCACCTAATCTCTGGCACCATAGATAACACTTTCAGACAGCAGGTAACCTCCTCAAAATTCAGAAGCAGTGAGAGATGGCAATAAGGTCTTACATTCCCTCCTGTATCTTGCTTTTTCTGTTCAAGCCTCTCCAATCTGAAAATAATAACTGAATGCTCTTTAAAAAAGATCAAGAAGCATATAGAAAGAAATTAACCCATGCATTCAGTTGTTCATAAATGGACAGATTAAGATTTGGGATATAGAAGTTTGGATAGGAAAATACAAAATTTTTACCTGAACTCCCCCTGTCTGAAAATTAGAGCTGTTTTTTTTTAGATTAAGCTCTAAAATGAGATTTCCAGTTACACCTGGATTTCAAGCATCTGGGCTGGCAAACTCTATGAACAGCCTCTACCATACAGATTGGCTATTTTAACATTCATCTGAAGCCAAGCAGTGCAGAGGCCTTAAATAAGTTAATTGATCTTTTATCAGATTTCAAGAAATAATATTATTTGGCAAAAATATGGGGGAAGGAGTTCATTTCTATTTATTTTTATCCTTTCAAACCTCTTTGCCCACTCTTGAGTGATACTGTAACCCGTATTAATTAGTTTTCACAGTTCATTCACAATCACCTTTTCAACATCAGCACAGTATGGATTAACTTTCCAAGAATTCCCAAAGTCAACTGGATCTACTTCAAGATGTTCATTGCTGCTGGTCAAATCATTGTTTTGGATTCCATCAAAATTTCCACACAGACCACACACTTGATCCTTGCAGGGAAAGAAACACAAAATACATAAATCTTACATCTGTAGACTGGCTTAGGGTTTTGTTAAGAAGTCGTCTTAGCCTAGTGCTTTAATGGCACAAGGCTTAAAAACTGAATTATCCCTGGCCTTGCCAAGTTCACTAAAATAGACATAGTCTCTCACAGAGAATGTTTAGCTCCTATTCCCATTCTGCTTAGCTGAAAGTAGGACCATACTATCTCCAAGGACTCCAGGATGCAAGATGACAACTCTTACCAGTGGTGCCTGTTGGCTCTATTTGGAGTATGTCCCTACAATCCCATTTTATTTCTGGAGATGACTGTTGTATCACCATCACTAGTAAATCTGGCTCCTTACACTGGTCTTCTTGAATACAGAAGAAATCACTCAAGGCATAGTTATTCTGAGGCACCACAGCATTCATCCTTTCTGTCATAGCTCATCTCCAATGACCCAGAATTTACCCCTTACAGTTGAACTACCGGAAAGTAAGCAACTCTTATGGTATTACAAAAAAAACCCTTCATTTTCAAGCAAGTGCCTAATACTCCATCGAAATCTATCAGTATGTCTGCGTTAAAAAAATGGTATTCCCCAGAGACAGGGTAAGTGCATTCTTTAGTAAGAATAAGTAGTAAAGCAAAAAAACACTTACTTTGAAATTGCCTTTCAAGATAACTGAGACTCCCATGGCCAGATCCCAGGTCACACTGATGCTTTTGCCCAGTAAAATGATGTAATAACGGCCAGACCTCAGGATTTCTAAATCATTGTCATCTTTAGGAGGTACCTTGATGTTTACCTGAACAAGAAAAACACATTGTGCTATCAACCGTGCCTCTAATTACTATTTCATGTAGGTCACTTTCCCAGTGGGACATGTGCTCATAGGTTAACAGCTATTTTCAAACATACTGTTCTCCAGAGAACAGATAGTTCCCATACACTATAGAAATGCCCTGGAACACTTGCAAAACTGTAAGCAAGGTATGGGTAAGGGACTGATTACAGGCTTGTCTCTACACTGAAAAGTTGCTGTGGATAAATTATTGCCTTAGAAACAACACTTCTGAACAGCAAATTGGGAGACAAGTATGGTATCTCAATCTCATCACATTTCTATAATTTTGAATGTGGCAATGATGTCCCTTGTGCTCCCAGGGTATAACATATACTCACCACAAATGCTGACACACAAAGCAATGACTGCTGAACAGAAGGAGGGCTGATAAAGAGGACAGGGTATACCCAATTAACGATCAATTTAGTATTTGGCCAATGGTTCACTGAATAATTACATTTTATTTTTATTTCATCTTTTTAGGAAACTAACAATTCTGTGCTCCTGAGGCAGGTAGCAACAAAAGGGCTGGCTAGGTTTAAGTGTAATGTGAACTGGGAGAACCACATGGATCAGTGGCCTCTGAAGGACCAGAGCCTGATTCTAAATTCAGGAAGGACTTACTTCCCAACCAGCTACACCAACAGGAAAAATCCTGAGAGATTCCTTTCAGTGTCTCTTCATTTTTCCATCACTTTCACTTCCCTGTGTGCCTCTTTCTCTTTACATCTGGCTGCAAATTCACTGCCTCCAGCTACTAAGAACTTAAGAGATTAATTTAAAATGCTTTCTTTCACACCATAATCCCCTTTCAATGGGAACTCTAATAGGATTATTAACTACTTTTGGAGAGAAAGGTCTGGCATGGCTGTTACTTTGAGCACCATTAATGCATTAACTGAAAACTGCTTAATTGTGGAAGAGGCAGATGAAAACTTTCAATCAGTACAAGTAGTGATTAAAGCAAGGGAGAAAGAGGAGCCCACAAACCATTCACCCACTCCCTATTTTGAGGGCAAAATATTTCATTATCCCAACTATTCTTTCTTGCTCAATTCAGTAAAAGCTCAGCACCATAATTCAATTCTCTTCATCTCTGGGTTATTATCAGAAACATTTATCCCCAGAGAAGACAGTGCACATCCTCCAAGGATCTCCTAAAGAGGGCCTTCAGTGTCTTTAGGGAAGAATATGTTAAAAGATATTGTAGGAACTGGAAGCTTTTTCATCTTCTCCTATGCCCAATGTATTACTATACAGTCTACTCACACTTGGTCACTTAACTTCTAAATATAGCAGTCTCTATCTTTCCAAACTCAGGCAAAAAACAGAGGAGGACAAAGCTGAGCTGGGAGGTTGATCTAAATTACAGAATTTCTATGTTTATGGAGGCTTTTTGCCCAACCATGAAGTCATAAACTTTTGACCTTGCAAACTGGCAGACTTGTTTCAGAAAAGCAAAAATGATTTCACAATATTTTTTTCTTTTTAATGTGAGCCAGAACCGTAACATGCAGACACTTCAATTAAGCCCCCATTTACTTAAAACTAGAAGCTGCTCTCAAAACAATATAATCTTAAAGCAATGCTGCTTGGAAACATTTTAATGGCAAAAAAAGACTTGATTCTCCTGTTTGCTTCTAAGGATTCTTGTGGAAAAAGAGTGTAGGAAGTCATCACTGGGTGGGAATTTGCCTAAGAGTCTTCGTATCAGTTGTTTTTCCTTAATCTCTTGTTTGGTTGCTGTTATGTCTAAGAAAACCTACTCTAGCTATTATTACACTGAGCCTTAAACTCTCTAGAAAGACAGCTAAAAATTCAGTCAAGGTCATGTGGACAGTCTTGTGATACAGACCTAGTTCTTGCAAGGACATACTCTCTCAGGAACCAAACAGCCTCTGTTGCTGGAGTTGCATCCAGCCTAATCACCTCCTGTCTTTTCTGGCCCTTCCTTAGGTGTCCAAACGGAATCACAGCTTTTCTGAAAATCTGTCACTTAAAGAAGCTTTCAGACAAAGCCTGGCTCTGTGGAACGATCCCTGCACTACTATTCACCCGCACCCAGGTAGGGGATTCTTTAGCAGTAGAAATAAAGAATTGGTTGGGCGACCAATGTGTCCTATGTTCATTCCTCCAGCAACCAAAAGCCTACATGGATCATATGCTGTCAAGATGCACTGCACAGACACTATTAATAACGGTCATGTTTTACGTGTTCCTGTCAAGTATCAGTGGCACGCAGCAATTTGCAGGCAATTTGCAGGCTATGCAAAACCTGGTACAGCTCTGTCTGTTAACCCAAAACAAGGCAAATGTAGAGTGGTTTCATGTTTCACTGGGAACATTTTTGCAAATCTCTGGTCCAGATGCCAGTTCAGAGCATAGTACTTCTGAAAACTGAGCAACTGAAACACTATAATCTACTGTAGCTCTGTAATGTTTGAACACACAGACGGTCTTAATTGTTACAGTGCTCAAGGCAAAGAGCTGAACTCTGCCCTTTGGAAAGCTTGTTTCCTGCCGTGGAGGGACATGGGAGGTGGAAATGATTCTTGGTCAATTCTTCAGTGTTTGTTGGTAGGAAAGGGAGAAAAAAAGAAGAATCCAGTCATCTGGATTTTCCATCTGTCAATTTAACAGGGGAAAGGACAGTGATACTTGCTTCTGCAGTATCAACTTGTTTCAGCCACGACTTCTTCTTTTCCTGTGTGCTCAGTCCTTCAGATGGCTAAATTAGGTCTGAAGTTTTACTAGTCATGAGACAGTCACTTTTTAGCTCTTCCTTACACTTAACCTTGCTTGAAATAGACTTAGACCTCCCATGTTTAGAAAGGGCATTCCTCATATGAGCTTGCATTGAACAGCATTCTTATCAGAGATAAATTTATTGGCATCAACCAGAAATACCAAAATGGCATTATACCTCTGGGAGCAAAATGGATAATTATAATCCTGCTAATCTGTTCATTTTATGATCTAATTTTCAAGAACCACTGAGCATGAGGTCATTCATGCCTCATCTTACTAAACAACCTGAAATTCTTTTCCCCAAAAAAGGGAAAGAAAAAGAACAGAAGTGTACGTACGTTTCTATTAAACAACTCTATTTCCCCACTTTCATACAGAATGATAACCCTTTTGGTGCACTTTTCTCCAGTGAAGCCACAGCCTTCATTTGAAATTAGTATCCGGAATGTCCCAGAGTCATCCTTGCAGAAATCCTATCAGATGAAAATATATGAATTAATTCATTAATCCATTAATGTGGAACATTTGAAAAACACACATGGAGGAAAAGGCAGCCTCAAATAATACCCTGTGTAGTCTGTGGCCAGTAGGATATATGTTGGCATGCCAACTGTTCCCATATTAATTTATTTTGTGCTTAGCTTTGATATTCATGTGGTCCACCCCTTAAAGAATGAGGTACACTCTGCCAGTGACACACACACGTGCATATTTTGCAGAGTATTCTTTGGCAGGGAGAATCCATGCTATTACAGTATCTGTGATATTTTAAAGATGTACAATGGGCACAGTGTACATCTTAATACACAGGTATTACCTGATTTAACAGTGAAAACAAGACTCTGCAGCTGTAATGATAAAATAAAAAGATAAACCTAGAAGGTTAGGTTAGAAAGAAGGGTTAGAAAGAAATTCGCCGCACAGTTTTGAGCAAAATGTTTGATGCCCATGTTTTCCAACCTGTACATGAATAATCATTACAACAACATCAACTTATTTCTTGGGGAGCAAGTATGTAGTTTAATGTATGGATTTTCTTTTAAGTCAAATATTTCTGAGATGCATGGAGATTTAGTACTACATTTATATGATTACTCATGACTATCAGGCCTTTTAGGTTTTGGGGTTTTTTTTCAGTATACACCTTTTAAGAAAAAGACCCTGTCTATAGTTCTCTGTGTTTGTCACCTGAGGAAAACAGATCTCATTTTCATTTTAAATAGTTTTGTAGTACTGTATGTTATATAAGGTCCGTAAGACCTTTACACAGAGCTCTCACTAGTGTCAGAGTGATCAGTCTTCTAAGGTAATCCAGCTGGCATCAAGGTGGGAGCATATTTCAAAGACCTAGCCAGAGACAGGTTGATCACACTTTCCTGCCCAAGAACTGCAAGGAGGAATCTGCTTCATGAAAAGGGTCTGTGGGGAAAATAGTAGCCCACCCAAGAAACATATCACTTTTTGTTACTGCAGAAGACTGTTGTTATCAATTAGCAGTGGATCTATCTTGAGTTAGACCAAATTTTCAGAGGAATTCTTCTTTTGCACACACATTTTTAAATACACAATGATTTGCATCTGTAGATGAGCCTTGATCTTATTTAACTCTAAATTTCTGGCTGTTCCCACAAATCACGGGTTGATATTAGCATGCTATGCCTTTATCCACCTCTCCTCTTTGCTGCAAAGAAAATGGATATTGTCAATGTACTCAAAACAGGTTGGTGCATGGAACAGGACAATGACTTTGCCAAAGTGAACACGCAGAGTCTGTGCTCTGGATGCATTTAGAGAAGGTTCACCAAGCACTTCTTGTCTCAGTCAGTCAGACAGTAAGCCATCACTACAGGACAAAAAGGCTAGTGGAGAATGAGGAAAGATTGATTTATGGGTATCTACAATTCCTTGTTAGAGATGAGATTCAGACAGCTCCTCTCTGTACCATGCTGCTATCATATGTTTTATGACTGCCAGCTAGACACATGACAACCTAACTAATTTCTACAGAACACAATGCAATCTTCAAAGTTCTCAAGGCATCTTTGAAGTCATTAATAAGCTCTGCTCTCCTCTACATCTGGCTTACTAATTAAGAATACTTTACTGTGATTTATCCAAACGTTGGACTTCTCTCCCAGTATAAAACACTTTAGACAGCTTTGGTGTCTGACATGTTCTTACCTGAACTAATACATATTGACAGTTTCCTGGAAATTTGTACTTGAATCCATCAAATGTCAAATAATGAGCTGTACCAATAACAGTGCAGGTGCCATCACACATATTTTTGGTGCATTCCCACTTTCGACCATGGCACACACTGTAACAGAGAAAACGAGTCAGTGACAGTTATCGTTATTTCCAACGTATATGATGAGCGAGAGAATGCAAGGTGCTTTAGGCAAAATGAAAGAGCAAAAGTTTCTGCCTCCAGGAGCTCATGATCTGAAGACTCTCCAAAAGACACGCAAGTGGTAATAAGCTACTATTGTGCCTTGTTCTGCTCTTTTTCCTGGGCCTGGGTCAGGGAGTAACCTACTGCAGACCAAACAGAAGCATCGTTTCCCTGTGTGTCTTAACCCAGACATCAACTGCAGCTCTGTGAGGAACCTCTGCAGTTTTCTGTGCTGCTGTCCATCCTCAGGTATGTCCCCAGCAGATCCTCTCTGTGTTTGGCCTTGAGAAGGTACTCTTAGAGGGCTCCTTGCCTGGGCTGCTGGAATCCTTCTCTAGATAGACTTCCATTACTACATTACACTACTGTGCAGCAGATGACAATCTCTCTCATTAACATAAATTAGCATATGTTAACATTGGGTACATAAATCCATATAGTGCATTAACATGTTAAGTGAATAAGGAATATGTTTCCCTTTTTCTTACAAGCTGCATGTAGGAGTATATGCTTTTTGAACTTCCCTATTACAGAGAGTCCTGGACAGAGCCTGCTAGAATATTTCATAATACTATTAGTATTTTATTTTGGATATCCTGCTCTGCTCAGAGGTTCCTTTTAGAAAAACAAATTGATTACCCTCTAAGGACCATTACAGGTTAAACATGAAGTATAATATCAGTAACCCTGTTTTTATTTGCAGTACTGTCCATTTTTCCTCATTGAAGGCCAAAATAGCAGTAAATTTAATATCTAACTGATGCCAAAGGACATGCATTTATTCTAGTGACCAACTTTTGGGACCACGTAACCAGGACTGTAATTCAGTCTACCCAGTGGCTTTTGTTCAGATTATATACTTAAGTATAACACCACCCTTCTCCAAAGAGGTCTCTCTGTTCTTAAATTAAATTCATTCTTCATGATAGTTTATCTGACTTAGCAATTGGAGATATTACCTCACAGTCTGACAAGAACACATATTTGGATAGAAATATTTCTTTTTCTGTACATACATACATATATACATACACCTTCTGAGGAATGTCCTACAGTGTGATACTGTCCCCTGAGGTCTCCTGCGTTGACCAAACCAGAATGTCTGCCCTACAGGAGAATTCAAGTTTGGCGCCATACAAATAGGACTCCAAGCTAAATCTCAGGTTATGTGACAGGAGATGTGAAAAGACGTGACAAGACACCTGATCATGAAAGGAGATACACCAGTGGTTCCCTGCCTGTATAGTTTGCAAGTGATGTTGTCGAAGACACCTTCTAGACTTTCTCACAAGTACAGAATATGCAAGAAAAAAAAGGGGACATCCTGACATGCAGAGCAAAACAAGATGCTGCCTTGTTTTTTCAGGGGGAGGGGAATTCTGAAGAGCAATCAGACAGAGGGTTAAGATCTTGATATCATTATACCCACGTTGCTGTAGCAGCTGTACTGCACTGTCATTATCCTACAAAGCCAGTGATGCCATGGTGAAAGGGACAGTGTTCTTTTTTTTTTGTTTCACTCCTCCTTTTGCACTCTTTTTGCCCTTTGGGGTTTTTTTGTTGTTGTGGTTTTTGGTTTGTTTTAAAAAATAAAACAAAACAGAAAAAAACACATGGTGACTGTCTTCTGAGTGGATATTCAAAATGCAAAGAAAGCCATTTCTCTTATCTTGGTTTCAGTGTAACTATACCAGTGTAACAGACAGAAGAAAAAATAGTAGGGCTCCTAGTCTTCATGGTGACACCAAACCAGCCATATTCAACATCAAACATTATTAAACTTCTGAGAGTTTCCAAGAACATTTGTATCCTTTCATTGCTGTGATACATAATAATCTAAATCTTACGTGGTACCCTGATAAATAAGGCTCAAGGAGGTAAATACCATTATCCTCAAGTTAAAATGAGGGAAAGAGGAAAACTGTGAAACAAAGACAAGAAGAGACTTCAGAGCATCCACCCAGGCCTCTTGCCCTTTTCCAGAGGTATCCTGGAGAACCACAAGCCTTGCTACAGAAGCTGCAGGTATGAAAGGGGATCTTTCCCTTGGCATCCACAGGCTTTTGATCAGTGAAATAAATTGATTTGCTAACTAGCAAGAGACTGAGGAAACAAAATAAAAAACAAGGTCAATGAAGCACAAAATCTGCTCACTCTTTTGTTTGTTATTAATTTGGGGAGTTAGACTAGCATCTGACACCATATCTAATAATCTAATAATAATAATAATTTAAAAATCTAATAAGCAATAGCTTGCTTGAGGTTGGAGAAACATTCATCTACTAAATGCTATATGAATGCAGATGGACACCATCACCGCCCCAGGGATTTTCTAATCAAGCTCTACAAGGCCAGGGAAAGGGGAATTCTATCCCTGCTTTACAGATGTAAAAACTCAGGGATAAAAAACCTGAACTACTTTCCCAAGATCAAATTGCGAACCAAACAAAAACCAGGTACTTAACCGAGTTCTGTAGTAATGCCTTAACCCAAGCATAAGCATTGTTTAATCTTGATAACTCTTCACAGTATAATAAATACTGTGCAATACATTTTCTTCAAAGAATGAAATTTCAGTAACGTGAAACCTATTGCACCCTCTGCTATTAAATCTCTGCTAATAGGTAGAGCAAGACCAAGATTTTGTATATATGTGCATGGACAGATGATCAAGTATGTGGTGTAGCAAAATTCAGATTAGCAAATTTCTGCTGTGTACTGCTTCATAAATGTTATTCCAAAATTTTCACTGAGCTCTACAATGAACCACTAGCTTAGAGTTGGAGACATTCCGTTGTTCATGAATTAGGGTCTCCCATATGTCAAGTCGAATGTAAACGCCAAATCTGACACCTCTGGCTCATATATTGCGTTTGCAGGTGTTCACATCTGGCTAAGAACAAGTGAGAATGAGAACTCCTGCAACAGCAGTACAAAAAGCAAAAACAAAAGAAAAGGAAGATCTGACCTCCAAAATGCAGACTCTCAATTCTTGTTAATTCTCAAAGCAATAGTAATTTCCTATATCACTTTCTAAATGACATTTGACTTGATATTTGCTGAGAACTATCATGAAACTTTTAAAAGTCACATAGTTCAAAAAAGCTCTAGTGACATTTTTGAAGGGACCTTATTTCCAATTTTACTTTCACATTCAAGAAAAATACCTAAAATGAGAGGAAGAACTTTTTATCAATGAGAAAAAGCATGATTTCTAACATTTTCTTGACCCTGATATTGAAAAAATTCTATGTATTAGAGGAAATGTCCCTTACAATGGCATTGCCAGAAACAAAAGGGCAGTTACAAGAATGAAGTAACATGGTTATGACTATTTTAAGATTGAAGATTTTAAGAATAACTGAAAATGAAAAGACTGTACTTGGTTATTTTGAAGAATCTTGCAAATTTCACAACAACGCCTAGGAGTTTTACACCCTACTGTTCTTGTTTCAATAAAATTTTCATTGTGTCTGCTTTTCAGCTGAGTCACTTTTACCTAGATGCAATGTAAGCAGGTTATAGTATATGTATCTATATAAAAATATCAACTTCTCCTCCATCTTCCTCCCTTCAAACCTACTTTTCCCCAGGTCTAATTATAGTACATGATTCACAATGTAATATGTAGCTGGAAAGGAAAAAAATGAAACAAAACACTGGAAGGTCAATATTTCCATATAAAACCATAAAACCTTATATCCAAGTCTAACTTAAACTAGTTAGAAGCAGTCCCACTGGTTTAAAAATACAACACTTGAAATCACTGTTGCTCAGAGATCAATGCACAAAACAAAAACCAAACCAAATGACTCTTTAATGGTGCTGATCCTCTGATCCAACTCCACCCAGTCATACAGAGGGTAACAGAAACACAGCTCCTGGAAGTGCCACAGAGCTGGGCAGGGACATTTCTGGAAAAATGCACGAGAGATTCTGAAGTCTAAGTTCAAAGAGAACACAGTTCCCACACTGCTGGTGGCTGGATGTCCTACACCTTGGACTCTTGGAGCTCTGCAGGAAAGAGCCACCATTCCCTCCACAAGCACACATGGAGAGCAAAGCACCTCCAATGCAGCAAGCATGCTGTGCAGGCAGAAGCCAAGAATTGTCCAGCAGGCAAATGCCCTATACCTTACCCAAGGCTGTGTTGAAGGCTTCCCTCCATGCAAATCTCACAGCCCAGCACTTTCTTTTGAACCTACAAATTCTTTTTCAAGAACCAAACCAAAATAGATAGGGATGTAGGTGAAATACATGGAGCACTTACTCTTTTCTTCTAAGAAGATATCACCAACTCCCTCTTCTTTTTTTCTCTTTTTTTTTTTAAAAAAGATATCAATGGACTGAGCACTCATTTGAGATATAAGAGGTCAACTCTGTTTCTGCCTGATTCTTTAACATTTTCCTGAAGAGCTCCTGTCATATTATAGCTGGCTTGTCACACCCCTTCTGCTGATGCATGCTTCTGGCTGAAAAGGACTGATTTGAAGGGCCCCAGATGGCAAAAAAAGGGAAGCATGACAGCAGAGCTTAGCGACAAAGTGCAGGCTCCATTCCTCCCACCCCAGAGGAGCTCCTATATTGTTATCTTGTGTTGCAAAATCAAGGAGCAAATCCACTAGCTAGTGGCTACAGAGGACCTGCACAGACACATAGACTACTTATTTGTAAGGTACCAGGTACAGTTTGCCAGATATTGCACTGGTCTTTATGCAACATGTGAAGGGAATATGCTGGTCTGTGCAATATGTGCGTTACTACACTGCAAAACCTGACTTTACATAAAATAGATCTGTTAAGCAAACAATATTTCGTTTTATTAGAAATGTGTTAGGTGCCCCAGAGAAAAACAGAAAAATACAGTTCCAGTGGCTCACCAGGTGTTGCAGTCATCAGTCACTGTCTCTCCCTTGGCATATTCTCTTCCGTTGTGAAAACATGGGCATCTCTCAGGAGCAACACACTTGTTTTCATGTCGCACCTAAGCAAAACACAGTTTGTCAGCATGCAGGTCTGTCGGTATGTGCCAGTACGCAGAGGAGTAAGCACAAGAACATGTGGATAAAGAATAAAGGAAAGGATAGAGGAAATGGTTCAAGACTATCTAACGTAAGAAAAGTACAGCATTGCTAGTATTTTTTCCCATTAACATAAATAGAGCTATGAGTACATAAATCACAGTCTTGCTTCAGGGGCTGAACACCAGCTTAAGCTGCTGGGAGAATACATTAGATTATAGAAGAATGTCATGATGAGAAAGTCCAATTTGACCAAAACCAGGATGCAGTGAAGATAAAATAGGCTAACCTGAATATGGAGAGCAGGTGAATAGCACGTGCTTCTCACACACAACAAACTGAAGGATGGCCTACCAGAAAAGCAGCCAGACACAGGGCTCAGCTGGGCTAAAAACTGAAATATGAACACTGAGGAGGAGACAAGGAGCTGCAGTGCCAGAAGAACCCAAGTGCAAATGCAGATTCTGTTGTCACAGACAACAGCCCCCCAACAAAGCCCACCCCCTGTTGACTCGCCTCTGAAAATTGCAATAGTCATTCATTTTCTTTCAAATCCCTATTTATTTCCTAGAAGGCAGGATAAATATCAGTCCACTTGAGACATTATTCCACTCTCTCAGGCTCTGTTGCTGGGAAATAGGTCATTATGTTCTGCCTAAATTTTTTTCTTTTTCGGTTTTACCCTATTGATCTTAGTTTCTCTTCATATAACAACAAATCATTTGTCCCACTTAAATAAACAAAAAAACCCAAATAATGCCTTTAGACTATTCAGTTTTTTCCATTCCTTTTCCCCATTTTTTCTGTGATTACTCCCTTTCCATTTTGAAGATGGCCAGTTTTAGAGAATCAAACAAAACCAAGGCTGGCTATGCTGTTTTTCACTTGGTCGTGGTTCTGCAAAGCCAAAGGTAGGTTTGGCTATTGCTTCATGGAATACCGCAATTGAGAGCGCTTCCTCTCCCTCTCATTCAAAAGTCACAAAATATCACCTTCCCACTTTAAACTCTTTCTGTAAAATCATTAAAATAGTTTCTTTTTTACCATTAAATATGGGCCAATGAGATCAATGTAGTCTGAACGCCAGGTTAATAAAGTAGAATAGCTCTGCCTTTTCCTATAGGGACCTAGAACTGCCACAGGGAACTACTAATAAAAAGGATTTCACAGCCCGGAGACCCTTCATTCACATGCAGCTCCACATGCTCTGTGGCTTATGGAGAGCTATATTATGCCAAATAAACTCACACCGATAGAAGCAAGATGGAAACAAAGAAATGCTTTTCTAGATGATAGAGCTGGGGCTCTGCCTCAGACTTAATCTCCACAAAGGACAGGGAGAAAATAGGCCAGAGAAGACCATATGTTTCCAAGGGTGTTTAATTCCTTCCTTCCTTCCTTCCTCCTGGTGGCATTCAGGAAAAAAGCAATATGTAACTTCGCACTCATGGCTACATTTCTGAATTTTTCCACAGTGTTCAGCAACACAGTTCACAATAGAACTGAGGGCTAGCCTCTGGACACAAAACTTGGGATTAGACACGTGGTTAGTAAAAGGAGGATTAGGACCTCTTCTACTTGCTCCGTCACACATTGACATGAAGCTAGTCACAGCCTATCCCCAACTCTAAACACTTAATAGACTGGTATTAGTATTTCCATCACAAACATATGGCCACCATGAAGCTACAGCGCAGCAACTGTTAATCCACTGACAAAGAGGGAAGACTACCTTGTCTGAACACTGCAGACACTGGGTCAGTGTGATTTAGAAAGCTGGACATAATACCCAAAGTGGACTTTGACCAGAAGACTAATTATTTTTGCTGCAAAACTCAATGGATTATGATTTTGTTAATAGTAACACACAATCTACTGGTCATATTGACACCACATCCAAAAGCTGGTATATCTTGCAGCCCAAAGCCGTGCTGCATTACAAGTCCGTTGAGCACAGTACCATGTGGTACTACAAGGCCAGTGGCGTTACTCACAAACAGCTGGACTTTCTGTGTAAGTCTCTCAATCCATCAATAGACAGCATTTAATACAGGAGATCTAACAGTCCTGAGTGCCTGAGGTGATGGGAGGCATGAGTGTTGGGGAGGCAACCATAAGAAAAGACACAGGTTTGTCATGAGAACAGCTGCTGTTTGCACCGTCTCACACCCTTATGATGATGCTCCTGAGAGCACGTCTGTGGGATTATAAGTGGTTGACTAGCTGATGATCCCCCCCTACTTGGGGATCTGACAGAAGTGTCCATCGTTTCCTTGCACTGTCTTATTAATTGTTTAGCCTTGACAAATCTTGCAAAAGGAAGGACAATACTACAGATTTCAGAACCTTTAAGATTCTTCTCCCCTAAACTCTGCCTTGATGAGGCTGAATTTTAATCTCTTGGTCAACACAATTTTGATGAGTATCTCACTGTCAAGAGAAGCTCAGATTTTCACTCTGTTCCTCTTGATACACCTGAGGCCTTCAGCAGAAAGTCAGCCAAAGGTATAAAGGAGTATGGGATTAAGTGAAGGAAGTGGGTCAGATGAGAACACAATAGCTGATACATTTTAACTAAAACAGCCTGTCACCATTTCTGGGCAGACAAAGACAAGTCAAAAACATGTTAGGACAGACCACTCAACATGTGCTGGTTTACACTTGACTTGTCTTTCTTATGTTAGCTGTATGCTTCTTATGTTTCTTTTATGAAGCATTATCCTTGGGCAGATGCACATACCAGAAAGGTGGTAACCACCTCCTCATGAAGACTGTCATGTTGTTATATAGGATAAGCCTACACTGAAGAATATACAACAGAGCTAGCAGGAAAATCAAAATAGCACTCTATTAAGTTTCTGTTGAAAACAGTTTGGAAGAAAAAACCTTTTCAAACTTTTATGATTAAAATGTTTAGGTTTTTTTTTTTCCTTTTTCTACTAACATATCATAGTTTTAGAAATAGTTTTATTTCAGCCACCAGAATATAATAAAATGTTTCATTTCAATTTTAAACCTTAATTTTGCTTCAGTTGTTGGAAATTGAAAGAAATTAATTTTCTAGTTTTGAAGTGCCTGGATTTTGTGCTTTCTGATTGCTCTGCTCCTCTTGTTCCCCAGAAAGGTGGTTAACACTCCGTTTGTATATTTATTAATATTTTCCAATGGGAAAAACCTGCAGTGCAGTAAACTAATCTGAGAAAGCATATTTTTCCCCACACTTCTGCACATATGTTACGATTTATCTTTTCTGCTCTGCAAAAGGGTGACAAGTATGGAGAATTTCCCACCCTCCAGATGATCAAAGACAGAAAAAGAAGAATTACTTTTCATGACATATTGAACATTTTTATTTTCAAGAAATCAAAACAATGTAAAATATTAAGTCAAGATGAACTGGAAAACTTATTTTTCAGTTGAAAGAAATTAGGTTTTGCCTGCATTTTCTGACTGGGGAAATAATGAATTGATTGATTGGCAATTTCTCACCCGAGCAAATTTTCCAATTCAAATCTAGGCAACTGCAGCATCATGTTCATGAACAATCCTTGATTATTGTTTTTTATTATTTTTCAGATACGTAATTCAAAATTGGCAGGTAATTTGTCCATACAGATTTTAGACTACAGATTCCTCTGTTTAAGACTGATAACTCAGCTAACTGATCTGTAAACATCTCTTTATATACGTAGGGATAACATTGCACTTAATAATTACATATTAACTGCTATATATACTTGCAAATTGTACTGGAGAGTTGTTTATGTAAACTACATAACTTTGACTGTGTTTCCTGATGGTATGAACTGTTTTAGAGAAGTAAGAAGATGAATTTTTTTTTGCTAATAAGTTATCCACGACCATTCATAATTTTTATATGCTACTGTACCACAAAAGAAAAAAATCTTCAGTAAAATGGCACAATTTCTTCCAGAGTGATGACATGTGCAAATATTTATTCCCGTAAACGTTCAGTAATCTGTTACTTCCCACAGACATTCCCACAAACAGTAGCTCACCTCCGTGAGTGCTTGTAAATTAAGCAGGATTACAGAACACCAACAAGGGAGACTGACCGGTAAAAGAAATAGTAATATCTTCTTCCGGTTCCCTTATTGCTGAGCTCTGTTGGTACAAGTCTGGAAAACACAGACTTCATGACTTTGCAGCACTTTCCCTCAGTGTGCCCAGAGTCTTTAAGGCAGAGAGAGGCAGGATGGAAAGAAGAACCTGGTCACCATCCCAAATCCTTCCATCTTTGGCAACTGATACAGGGAGCACATTGCAGAATGCAGAAATAAGGAAAAAGCCTCCCCCAGACCATCCTGGTTAGGTACCTATTGGTGACGAGGAGGAAACTGCTCTTTGATGACAAGCGGGCAGGTCCCATGGAGCCACACGCCAGGAGTCTAACGCATGGCAAAGGGCACCCACATAATGAAAGCACCAAGCTTGATCCTGCCTTTGCATGGCCGTGCTCACAACAAAATCGTCGATATACTGGCTTCTCCTATCGTGGCTTTGAGAAATGCAAATCTCACAATTTTTATTCCCTGCCAGACGGGAAGCCAATGAAAACAAGGAGTTATAAACTGAGTTTACTGGAAGATTGAACCATACTGTCATCTAGCGGACAAAGAACTTATTTCACTAGTTTTTTTTAAAAAATATTGAGCCCGATTCTTCTATCCAAAACCTGACAAACCGTCTTGTTGAATTCAGGGGCATGTTTCACATCACTGCAGGGTCAACTGGAGTTTCCAATTCCAAAATGCCAGAGACTGCTTATCCTGGCAAGAATTTTATGAAACAATTGTTTGAATGATAGTTCCAGCCTACTGAAAAGGAATACAAAATTCTATACTAAACATGAAGGTTAAATACTAGGAAGTTGATTTTGGGGAGTTGGGGTGGGGAGGGGTGTCCCTTTTTTTTTTTTTTCCCTGTTGAGTAGTTATCATAATTTGTTTTCCATGATTATCTCTAAAGTGTCCTACTACCATATCCTGGAACTGAAACCAAATCTCAAGCCCTTTCACCAAATCAAAGAGGTCTGATTGTTATGTACAGAGAAAGACTTATTCACACTGGAGCTCTTGGAACTTTACAAGTACACAAACTTTTGTAAGTTTACTTATCACACTACTATTTAGGAATATTCTTCTTTAAAAGGAAAGACATTTAAAAACAGAAATGTGAAAAGAAGCAACGCTTGGTTTTAAAATTGTGGTAAAAATTTGCTCAATGTTGATATGGATACCTTCAAATTCTGTTCTATATTTTTCACTTTGTACCTACAAGACACTTCACAAGCCTGAGTTTTTGCCTACAGCTGGCATTTTATACTGGAGTAGCATCTATTTACATAAATGTGTGTTTATCAGCAAAATATGGTAGCAATGTTCAAAAAATACATTCATATTAATGCTAGAAATTACTGTATTATGAGAATTCTGAGTGGGGTGTTTTTTGTTTCTAGTAAGACAATGGAAGGAATCTGGGGGGAGAAAACACCTGTATTCATACAGAACAGGAAAAAACAACATACCTTTATAAAAATACATGGTTCCAAGCGACGTTAATTGCTTTTTTAAATGGAATTTAAACTAGTGGTTGAAGTAAATTCATTAGAGCTGAAGCCTAAACATAAACATGCATCTCAACCCTGGAAGTAATAACCCACACCTTCATTTGCTAACAGTCAACGTCCAGTGCATATTAATCGGAGCCTGAACCTTGAGCAGGTATAAAAGATTTAAAAAAAAAAAAAAAAAAAGTAATCTTTTGCATTTCTAGACTTCCTCAGTTGCAGCATTTGAAAACACCTTGCTTTACCATATGCCTCTCTGAGTAAGAAAACTGTACCAGCACATCTCTAAGTACCACAGGTATCAAATAAAGTCTCACAGTTGTAGAGTATTTTAGCCCTCAAACAAAATAAAGACACAATCTCAGCTCTCTTTTTCCAACATCTACTAGGTATGTTCATCTGCATTTCATGCATTGAACATTACGAACTTCTTAATCCCAGCAGTTGTCCTGGACAGAGAACTCAAAAGTGCCATTTACTTAACTTCATAAAGAGCGTACCATGTGCTCCACCTCTATTCTAGAGGTGTGAAACATGATGCCTGGGACTATACCCCCAGGCCCCAGTGAGATCCTGGGCACAACTCTTCACCTGCCCAGAGAGTGTTGCACAGCACTGAACACTGATGCTTTTTTCTATTGCTCAGAGAACAACCACAGCAATCTGCTGTCCATTCTACTCCATCTGCCTTTTACCAGGGCTCTAAATTGACATTGAGTTCACAGTCACTGGCTTAGCAAATAACTACTTGCTATTTGCTCTACTTAAAAATGACTAAACTACATTTACATTAAAAATTACATTTGAGGGTTGCAGGGGAACATAACCCTGGACTCCAGAAAGCATCTTACCAGTGAAAAAAGCATGCTCAGCACATCATCTGCAACTCCAGGACACTTCTCTGGCATCATCTTAGCAAGTTAAGTGTCCCACGTTCCTTCTCATGGGGAACTCTCAGTTTGGTACAACACACAGGAAGGCAGCAGCAGAGATGGAGACTTGACAAGGAGGCAACTAGTATCAGTAGGAGGGTTTGGCTGGATGTGGGGTGGGTATTTGGGGTACGGGTGCCTGTGTACTTCTGTGTCTCTGACTAGTTCAGCAAGACTGAGGAGGAGTTTGGGAGGGTAGTTGAAGGAAGACATAAATTGGTCTTAAAAAAAGTGGGTTTTGGCCTTTTGATTGTCAATTATTATTACAAGCTAAACTTCATCTTCTATGCAGATATACTAATATACATATTTTAAACCAGCTATAATTTGGCAGAGTCAATACTTCACAACCGCATATTTCCAAGCTGCAAGAAGACTGCTGGTAGGAAAAAATGAAGTTAAGAAAACAAAGAGGAGCCTGCTTACCATCCCTTTTGGACAGAGGCATCCAGATATGCAGCCATGGCTGATGCACTCCAAGTCGTAATTCTGGCAAGTCTTGGCACACTCCAACCCTTCAGCTCTTGGGTTATTTGCAGGACAGACAAGTCTTTCCATGGGGGATCTGCATGTCAAGCTCCTTTTTACTTTAAAAAATAAATGTACAAAAATTGCAATTAGAACTCAAGTGTTGTTAGCAAAGTATTTTTCTAAAGGATGGATCAACACTTTTATTAGAAAACTACTTTAGGATATAGAATGGAGCAACGCCACTACACCACTATGCATGACATCATAAAGGTAACAGTCCCCACTTCCCATGAAGTGACCTCAGTTAGGCTATCATAAAAGCATGTATTCTAATACGGAAGAAAAAGGAGCTGCCCAAGGGTTCAATTCCAGATTGCACTAGAGCTACAAGCACACTTTAGTGTGAAACGTATTTCAACGTTCACACTTCAACTTCAACTGAAGGCAGTGTACGCTAGCAATATCAGCACAAAATCGATGTTCTGAGAAGCAACAGCACCATATATTATTACGTTTAGCCTCACTTCCAACACGGGTATAACTACATGGGTGACTGTTAATAACAATGCCCTTAGCTTAAACAAAGTTTGCAAACTCTTTGAGAACTCAGGTTCTGATAGAAGATGAGGATTTCCCAAGAAACTCCAGGTTATTATTTCAAGTGATGCTAGAAATAGGCCTCTCTGAGGTTTTGTAAGTCTTAACACACTAGTATCAGGAAAATTATGTCTTAATAACATTACAGCAAGAGTTTGGTGAGATATACACCTAGAAGGCTTCACCTGAAGGACAATGGGGGCCAATCAGTGACACTGTTACTGGTGGTCTACCAAGACCCTCTCTCCCATCCCAATCCCATAAGCTCCATCCATATATCAGCAAGGAATCTCAAAAAATCCCAGACCACTGATGTCCTATTTTCCAATGCAGTGCCTAGCTCTGCAAGGCAGTTGTCAGTCTCCAGGAGGTTTTACGGTGAGATGCCTGGTGGCTGGAGGGCACACTCAGTGCCTGGCAGCACTCTAACCTTCAAGCCACAAAAAACTTCGTCTGCACCAGAAAGGAGAGCTTGTAACCTGCTAGTCAGAAGTAGGAGGTATAAAGCTGGCTAGTTACCGATGTTGTGTGATCCTCAAATAGCAGCTGGGGGCCTCAGATCTCTGCCAAGGGACCCCTTAACCTCTTCAACTAAAGAGAGACTGCAGTGGCTAACTATAATTTTGAGAGGTGGGACACAATGAGCCCTGCACCCTCCCACGCAAACATTTTGTTTCTATCCTGTAACAAAAAAAACATTAGAAAAAGACTCACAACATCACCAGCTACTGCAACCTCTGGTACTTCTTCCGTATTCTAGATTACCAAGAGACTGAAGAGGGAAAAAAAAATCAGAAAAATATTAACTTTTTAAGGCATACTAACTTCTGGCAGATGGCCTCTCATCAGCGAAAACATCTGGCAGGAAGGCACCAGGAACTCTGTTTGTACTGCAGTGCATGAAACCATTTTCACAATAGCTAAGAAAAACAAATAGAGCTTATATTTAACAAATTGACATTTAGCTTTCACTCACACTGTTGTTTTCAGACAGGCCCGCAGGGAACCTGTCACAGTACCAAAATTACACGTCTCATTGGGGCTGATCTGTTGCTCTCCATCCACTGTGCTTATCAACCTTAAAGGCAAACCTTCCTTAAGATAGTTGCAGTGATAGATTAGCATGGTAACCCAGCTGTATGCTAGCCCTGTCCCGCTGATTCCAATGCATCTGCACAGGCATAAAGCTGGGCAAGATAATAGTCAGGTCTGTTGTGGAGAGAGGTAAGGGACCACTTAGTGCCTGCAACTCATGACTTCTGTGGTAGAGGAGAAAAGGAGAAGACAGTGTTCCCACAACTGGGCTTGCCAGGAGCCACCCAGCAATTACATTCCTACTCTCAGTGTACCGCTACTCAATTTAACAATTAGAATATTCGTATCTTTGATAGAGGTAATTAGGTTTTAACATTTAAGAAATGTATCTCAGTACATTAAAGTGACATTTCAAAAGCCTACAAAGTAGCTATTGTCAGTAATTAAACTCCATTTCAAACTGGCAGGAACTGTTCATGGAACAGGGCTTAGCACTGTTTTCTAAGGTGGCATTTGAAATTATATGGATAGAGATGCAACAGCAAAACTCGCCATTTGGTTTGCTGGAGGCAAAATCGTGCCCTCTTTTAAACTAGTTTCAGTGGAGGCAAAGGAATTGAGGAGCTGAACCAGATAACCACTCGGGCTATCCAAAAATTTGAGTCATAGCGTGTAGGGATGACTTATGAACATTGCACTTACCACATGGTGTAATGATCCGAAAAGACGTCCTCTGGCTGGAAGATATCACCGTCATAGTAACAAGAGCAGTGGGACTTTGGCACACAGTGCTCACGCTCGTCCAAGTAGTGCCCAGGGGGACAGTAGCATCCTTCCACGCAGAGTTCATCACATTCCTCTTCCGGGTAGGACAAAGATCTGCAGGTCTGGTTGCATGGCATCCCACACTGCTGGTACACTTGGCCTTCAGGACAGGTCATTGCTGTTGAATGATGTGCACATCAGGGGGACTGGCATTTGATCCAAAGCTAACTAAAGGAAAAGCTGCCTAAACCAGACTGGAAAGCTGGGGATTAAAATGTATTTACTCAATTTACTCATCAATGGACGCCTGTATTACACCGTCTCTCCTTAACTCTGCAGCACCAGTGAAGCCTAGGGCA
This sequence comes from Gymnogyps californianus, assembly GCF_018139145.2. NCBI lineage: Eukaryota > Metazoa > Chordata > Aves > Accipitriformes > Cathartidae > Gymnogyps > Gymnogyps californianus. Next base: position 136,781,455 of record NC_059471.1, read on the forward strand.
CTGCTTATATATACACAAGAAAAACCTTACTATGTGCAGTTCCCAATAAATGTTGGGATTGGCTTGCAACCCCTGCGACGGAAATCCATCCACAAAATTTCATCCAGAACGAAAGACACAGGCTCTGTCCAACCTCTGTTATTACTTGCATCTACAAGTTAGGAGCATTAAAAGTGTCATGTACACACTCACACTTCTCTTCCTTTGCAACATGGTTAGGGACAATTTGGTCAAAATAAGCAGAAATGTAGGCTTCTGCCTTGAGAAGCAGGTGGTGCAATAGTTTACAGCCTCACATCCCAGAAGCTCTCAGTGATTTCTGTGGAAACAGGTGCAAATAATGAAGTCATTCAGTGATCGTGGAGCCAAACCGTGGGTAATAACGATTTTTGATGATGAATTCATTTTTATGGAGACCTAATTATGGCCTTTGAAGCCATTTTGGCTTCTTTGTTTATAAAACTTCCACTTAGTTCTACAGCGCCGATTTTGAGGCAATCATCTCCTCTGCATACATCAGCATCGGCAGTAGGTGGCGGCTATGACAACGCATTTCAGAAGACGACAAAACAAGTTAGTATTATCAAGGGCTTTTAACAGGCCTCCTGATAATCAGGATTTTAAAAAAACTGTCGTTTGTAGCAACCTTCCAAAGCAAATGGCCAGAGTTGTAAGGTGATGAGGTAGGATGTTCAGCGGGGTGAGGGAAGCAGCTGCAAATAAAAGTTGGCACATTTGTACTGTGCTAAAACCAAGATCAAGGGGTTACAGACAAAGCTCTTCCTCTTGTCATCCTTGCAGAATGATCCGATAATCCCTACCTTCTCTTCTGTGAGCGCACACCCCTGGGAACTGTAGCAGCACTGGCAGTAAAAGAAAAACTATAGCAAGGCTACAGCCCTGCAGCCTCACCCAGCTACTAGCAGGGCTGAACTAACACTGAGGCTAAAAAAGCAAGGCCTACATGCTAACCAACATCTAATGCTTACCTTCACAAAATTCTTCTGAAATGAAGAATTACTTCTACTTACTGAAAAGAGGCACAGTTGCACCAGCATCTCCCCAACTTCTGTTGAGGCACCTGAAGTCCCATACATGGGAGCGTAAGCCCCTAACTTGAGGATCCAGCCCAGAGGCATCTAAGGTGACTTGAAGCCTTCTTCAGAGCAAAGATCTCCCAAGTTTGGGATTTGTGTCCAAACTATTTAACATACCTTCCACAATGCAGCCCAAGAAATTTACGTGTGCTCGTCAACACAGTAGGCGGAGTAAATACCTCCTAACTCAGAAATAAGTAGATGATAGATTCACTCACAGTTATAGGAGTCTTTGGCAGCTATTCACAGAACAGTGCTTCTAATTTACATAAATATGATCTTTGCAGTAAATCAAATACTGAACAGGCACAGCCCAGGGCTGAGGACCATTTTAAAGGTAACTTTCATCACTAAAGACATGTGCAAGCAGGACAACCATGAAGCCTCAGCCAAAACTATGATTTGCTACACAGGAACCTCTGGAAACAAGGAACTGGCTTGGCAGATTTCAGGCGGGTACACCAGTTTACTAGAGTTTCAAGACTCAAAAAGGATAGGATAACTAAGCCCAACATCCTGCTCTACTTTCTAGTCAGTGTTAACACTCCCTGCCCACAGGGACAACTTTGCAGTGGATCCCTTTCTTAGCTAAAGCTTTGTAACTCACCTTATCTGCCCATGCACTTCCTAAGATTTTAGAAACATTCCATTTTTCCAGTTATGCTACCCAATTCCATGTTCACACTCCAAGTCCCAATACACTGCTCCATCACCTCCCAGCAACATCTGTTTTTAACAGCAAAAAGGCAAGACAACTGACCTGGGAGGGGACTGTTGTCTGTACATTTTGTAATACACTGCTACTAAAAAAAACCCATCCCATTATTGCCAGGAAAATGAGAGGAAAAGGCGAGGTGCATCTAGTCTCTACAGATGCCTGTTATAAAACTGAAACAGCTCAATGTTGTGCTCTGAAGCTCAGCCTGTCCCAGGGATAAGATGGGAAATAGTGGGAAAGCATTGGAAAAATGTGTATCCATCAGATAGTTCATCCAGCTTCTTGTGGGTGGGTTTTCAACGCAGAGTGAAAGAGGCATAAATCCTGACCAGTTTCTCGGGTAGCACACGGTGAAAACTCAATCACACCTAGGTTAGAGGCTCTGAGTGAAGACGCACCCTGTCAGGACTAGATTTAACACAGCTACTCCACCAGCACCAGCCGGCATGCTGAGCCCCATCATACAATGTAGGCATCTTCAAATGCTGCTCAGACCCTGCCTTTAATTCCCTACTCCCCACTCCAGCACTCTTGGATTTATCCCATACAAATCCTCTCACAGAAGCCATGCAAAGACAATAAACTACCCTAGCACCACCACATTAAGGAAAACAGTGGGCTTATCAACAGGTCCTAAAACCTGAAGAAAGACCTAGGGACCTGTTGACTGATTCCCCTTCGCCACAAAACAATACATACATACATACCTATATACACACACGAGACATAGAATCATAGAATCATTTAGGTCGGAAAAGACCTTTAAGATCATCAAGTCCAACCGTTAACGTAGCACTGCCAAGTCCACTACTAAACCATGTCCCTAAGCGTCACGTCTACACATCTTTTAAATACCTCCAGGGATGGTGACTCAACCACTTCCCTGGGCAGCCTGTTCCAATGCTTGACAGCCCTTTTGGTGAATAATTTTTTCCTAATATCCAATCTAAACCTCCCCTGGTGCAACTTGAGGCCATTTCCTCTTGTCCTATCACTTATTACCTGGGAAAAGAGATGGACACCCACCTCGCTACAACCTCCTTTCAGGTGGTTGTAGAGAGTGCTAAGGTCTCTCCTAGGCCTCCTTTTCTCCAGACTAAACAACCCCAGTTCCCTCAGCTGCTCTTCATAAGACTTGTGCTCTAGACCCTTCACGAGCTTTTTTACTGTTCTTTGGACACGCTCCAGCACCTCAATGTCTTTGTTGTAGTGAGGGGCCCAAACTGAATACAGTATTCAAGGTGTAGCCTCACCAGTGCCAAGTACAGGGGAACAATCACTGTCCTAGTCCTGCTGGCCATACTATTTCTGACACAAGCCAGGATGCTGTTGGCCTTCTTGGCCACCTGGGCACACTGCTGGCTCATATTCAGCCGGCTGTCAACTAATACCTCTAGGTCCTTTTCCATCAGGCAGCTTTCCAGCCACCCTTCCCCAAGCCTGTAGCATTACATGGTGGTGTTATGACCCAAGTGCAGGACTGGCACTTAGCCTTGTTGAACCTCATACAATTGGCCTCGGCCCATCCATCCAGCCTGTCCAGATCCCTCTGTAGCGCCTTTCTACCCTCAAGCAGATCAACACTCCTGCCCCACTTGGTGTCGTCTGCAAAATTCCTGAGGGTGCACTTGATCCCCTCATCCAGATCATTGATAAAGATATTAAAGAGAACTGGCCCCATACTGAGCCCTGGGGAACACCACTTGTGACTGGCTGCCAATTGGATTTAATTCCATTCTCCACAACTCTTTGGGCCTGGCCATCCAGCCAGTGTTTTTACCCAGGTTTTTACATGCATGTGCATGAGAGAGACAGCCCTTCACAGTACAGCCTATCTGCTCCTTCCATGCAGCATGAAGGGATTGGCTCTGTTGCTTATTCATGGTGGGCTGCAAGGGTATGAGTCAGCTCTTAAACAATCAAACTGCAACTAAAATAATTTCAAAGACATGGGAGATTAATGTGCTTGTTAGCTTGACACGCAGCAGAAATGCTGTGCTACACTAATGTCTTACATCCCTGCCACTTATTCACTCCTAATCAAGCAAACCGGTTCTGTCAAGTCATTTCCCAAGAAACTGAATCTCCGTTGACCAAGGCAGGAGCTGAGCACGTGTTCAGTGCACTAGGCCCTGAGCACAAATTACGTAACCTGCACATTCACGTCTCCAGCCCATTAAAAGAGGGATTGTTCTCCTTCATGTGACAGGAGATGTCTAGGGCATCAGGATTATTTAATGGGGGCTGATGGATCTGCAATCAGGGAAATCGTCACTTTATGAGAGCATAAAGCGCTCTGTAATGCACAGAAAGGAGGAAGCAGCTCTGCACTATTAAAGATTAATTGTGAAAATTGACTTGTTCAATTACAGAAAGAACGATGGTGCATTATCGCTGCTCTTTCTTTCAGCCTCCAGACCTGCACATTTTTAAAAGGATTTTTATTACATTACTGTTCCACTATCTGAACATTTACATAAATTAGGTAAAATATTATGAAACCATGCAGCAGTTTAACATAAACTGGTTTTGTTCTTATTCGCAGTAAATACTCTCCAGCCTGCAGAAGCTGTAGTCACTGACCTTACAGGTACAGACCCTACCAGGTGGAAGGCCAGTGACTCTTTTTCTCTCTCTCCCAGTTCTACACACTCAGTTTATAAATGTTTTTCCCACCCTCTGTTTGGGAAGAAGTAGCAGAACAGATCTGGAGGGCTGCCAAGCATACATGCTTTTCCCCAAAGTTTTCAATTGTCTTCTTTCCTTAATAGCAAAGTTGCTCAGGAAAATGGAAAAACATCCATTTCACAAATATTTATGGGGAAAAGTGTGTCCATGTTCCATCAAAATTCCATTGCAATGGATTTTTTCTTACCACATTGACCTAACAGAGAAAGAAAAGAAATAAAAGATGTTGGCTGCTTCTGCTCCAGCTTCTTAGTAGTTTGGCTATTAAACTTGCGCTGGACTGATCTATGCAAAAACATCCTATTCTTTCTGTTACCCCACCTCTGTAACCCAAACCTGCAGTCTGAATTTTCGTTCTATCCTCTTGCAACATCTCATCTTTTAGACTGCAAGCTTTTGAACCAGGGTTACCATTTATTACAGGTGGCATCCTGCAAACAATCCTCAGGGGAATTCAAAACTCAACTCTTGCTGACTCTCATAGGAGTTAAATCTCTACACAAAATGCCACAGACAAAGCTCTTGTTTGCCTAGCTCAGTGGTGCCACCCACGGCCTGTTGATCAAGGTTCAGGATCTCATCTTGAACCAGCTGCCACATCATACTAGAATCTACAAGGAGAAAGAAAGGAGCTCATATGTGGTTAGAAAAATGATGTTCACCCACTAGCTGAATGGTGTACACGAAATGAGACCTGACATAGATCTCAGACCTCTGCTCTGACAGGGTGATAATCAAACTGCTAAGAGAGATAGATGCCAGAGAGGTTGTGGGATCTCCATCCTTGGAGATATTCAAAACTTGTCTGGACAAAACCCCAGGCAATCTGCTGTAAATTAGCCCTGCTATGAGCCAGAGTGGTACCAGAAGACTGCCAGATGTCCCTTCTGATATAAGTTTGTCTATACTTGTACGGTTCTGTTCTATGATACCACTTGACCGAGTACCTGCCTTTGTGCTTCCTCCATACCTTCAACTTTGGCTAATGTCAGAAGTCACTGACGAGCTCAGGAGCTGGGAAGCTTGGGCCTTGAAAGAAGGAGGTATCAAAAAAGCAATTCATACGTTACTACAAGTTACTTGGAGATTCCTACCCTGGGATATTCAGAAAGTTTCCAGGTGAGTAGCTGAAACTTAAATACAGCTGAAAATGGAAATCCAGTTAAAAGCTCTGCTGAGGTATGTCAGATGACTGCTTCTCTCCCCCAGTGCTGAGCAGTCTCTGTGAACAGTTTTTGCATCCTTGCTAGAGTGGAGGAAAGATATACTCTCTCATCATTTGCCATAGGAAATATTTGGCACCTTGCAGAAATCATCTCATTCTAGATTTCTCATCTGACATTACCAAGAAATTCCTTGGAGACAAGGAAAATAAGCAGGTTTTAGGAGCATTTCACTTACGGCAGAAGTCAGGTTCTCTCCACGGGACCAGGATGCTCTTCCTAGCACAGGCTGCTGCGTAATTAGCAATAGCAGAGCACAGACAATCCTTGCCATTGGAGCAGGAGCAAACATCAAAGCGGCAGTTCTTCACATAGGGAGTGGGACTGACTTCACGGTGACAGGGTTCAAATGCAGAAGACATCAGAATTGAGCAGGACTCCTCAGCGTATTTGGCTAAAAAGAGAAAAATGACATACTTGCACTGAATCAACCAGTGGCTTTCAAGAAAAGCTAGAAGAGCCACAGTAAGCATTTTCTTTTTTTTGTTTGTAAAAAAACCAAAACACACAGGAGAATAAAATAGGATCAATTAGGCATAGATAGTATCATAGCTCATACGTCACGAGCTCCACTAAAAGAATAATGTTTCACTAGTAAAACAAATCAAGGAAAAGCAATGCTTTTATATTCTGTTACCACTATTTCTGGTGCTGTACTTGCTTTTACAGGGCCTCTGCTTTCTGCCGCTTTTTATATTTGCAAAACCTTCTAGGCTGCACTACACTCACGAATCACCAGTGCCTGCTCTGATCTACAGCCATAAAATTTTCTGTGTGCTTGCCCCTCCCAGAAATCAGAGGTTGCTGTAACACCTGGGACAAGAAAATTGCTCTGAGAATTTCTCCCTATGTCCAACCAGGACTGCCAAGCAGTATGGAGGGAAAGAGGAAGGTTGTCTGTTGGGATGCAGAAAAAGAAGGGAGACAAGGGATCACGAAAAGTGTATAAGGTGTAAGGACAGAGGGGTGAAGAAGACAGGTGTTTTGTCCACCCAGAGGATAAATATAGTATTGCTATCACTTGTAAGAGCAGTTTCAGTGGCACAAGTTTGTGCTGCGGCTGTGATGGACTAACTCTGACTGTGGTCCAAACTGAACAGGAGCATGATCCCACATTACTGATTTTTGTTTTCAATTCTCACATAACATTACATTTTCCTTAGGAAGCCTGCATCAATCAGTGTCTCTCTCTGTTTGTTTGGGTTTTTGGTTTTCGGTTTTTTTTAACAGAGATTACAGCCACCCCGCTGGCAACGTAAGCAACACTAGCTTCTTCTCTTTTTTGTTATTTTTCTTTTTATTTTTTTATTGTTATGTAAAATGGAAGATCACAGTTTGCTGCACATGTTAATTTTGGACAGAGTCTAGTACCTAAACGAGGATTGAGATTGCAGGGGTCGCTGTCTTGTTTTAACAAGTCTTGGCAGTCTGCGTTGAGCTTCCAGGAGTTTCCAAAATCTTCCAGAAGAGTTTCCACCATGCCAGAAGGTGTAAGAAAATCGTCCCCTTGGTTACCATTGTAATTTCCACATAGCCCGCACATCCTTTCGGAATAGACTGGAGACAGCTAAAGAACACAACATTAGCCTGGTCATCCTCCAGAATAGGTCACTACTGTATAGCAAGATTTTCTAAAGAATGAACCATACACAATTTAACAATCAAGGAAATTCTCAAATACAGATTAAAATACTATAGACACAATTTGATTGTACTACGTTTTTAAACTTCTAACAAAAATGCTACTATTAGTAGCAGCAGGACAATTTTTGCATGGTACAGTGATAATTTCAGATGGTAACTGAAGGTGACTAGGAGAAAAATGGCTTACTTTTGTGCCTTGATCAGCACTCCAGTTTAGTGTTTCCCTATTTTTCCCCTTCATTCATATAAATGAACAGGGCAACAGTGGGGGTTGCATTTTTTAATATAGTGAGATGATTATATTTCCAATGATAATTTGGGAAAAGATACTGCACCTGAAACCACTTCACATTTTAAAAGAAAATTTGAAGATTAAGAAAATTTAAACATATTTTTTGTCACAAAACAGAGGCAATGTTGGAGGAGTTGCTTCCCTCAACATTAAGGACCATTAATAAAATAAGGAAGAGACTACTACCCCTAAAACTACGTTACCTCACATTAGAGCTTCCTCCTGCCTAGAGAAATTTATGACGCACTAAAAGCAGCATTGCAAACAACCCACATCATAGCAGATATACTTTTCACCCTGCCTTATTCTTGCTGCAAATCAAGGGACAGCTGAATCAGGATCCTAAACTTAGACGTAAACAGGGAAATCTCCTAAGCATCACCTGCAACACAGAGGCACCAATATCTTTTATTCTAGTAGGAACTGTCAGTTTCTATTAGAAGTAAGGATCTGGTACATCACAAGTACTACCAACTGTCCTCGGGAGCTGACTCAGTGCTTTAATGCTACACTAGCTCTCTGTATGCATTTAGTAGAGTGCTACTTTAGTCAGATTGGCAGGACTAACCAGTGAAACAGAACCAAAAAAGCTAGAAAAACACATTTTTGAAGAAAACTGGTTTTCTGTATGATTAAAAATAAAAATAAAAACATCCTCCAAAATATAACCTAATACTACCCTCCCTTCGAACATAGTGGTCAGAGAGTAAATATGGAGCATCGAAAGGAACAACCATGAATTATTAGAGGATACGTATCCTTATTACTCCGATGGCCAAGGAAGCTACTTTTTCACGTACTCTGCAGATGGACAATGACTCATACAAATCCAAATTCTGACATATTTTTGAGTGGAAGCTCAAACCACAAATAGCAAGTGGTCACAGAAAGGGGAGCTTTCTTGAGGACCATAGAAAGAATTTTTACCAGAAGTCTGGCCAAGGTAATGGAAGTGTATCACTTCCCCCAATTGTCAGAAATACTTGGCAACAGGTCAGTCTACAAATCCAGCATGAATTAACTCTCCAAAAGCAATTAAAAAGATGCTTTAGATACCCAGCGAGGGAAGGAGCTCAGAGCAGAACTGAATAAATGCAGATGATTGGAGAAACTTCCATTGCTTTTATGGGTAGAGTATCTGGAGCAGAAAATTAGATTTGTTTTAACTGTAAGAAAGAATTTACCAGGCTATACAGGTCTCTGACCAGGCAGAAAAATACTTTGAATACTGAGGAAAGCCAAAACTTCTGAGATGTGCCAAGGGACTGAACTGAATTATTCTCAGCCCAAAAACAACTTCTAGGACCCTTGGAGCACAGAGATACAGGCTAGATCAAAACAACAACAACAACAAAACCACAGATGCTTTCTAAAGTTATTCTCGACCTTTTTTCTCTGTTGTCTTTTCAACTGTTGTACTCACTTCTGAACTAGCTTTCATGAACCTTTACGTTTAAGCCAGATTTTGGGGTAGGCGAGGAGAGTGCAAAAGCAATTCCATGGTTCAGAGAGGGCAGCGCTCGCTGCTCAGTAGAAAATCCCAGGAAAATTGGCTTTCTTGGCAAAACTCTTCTCAGTGAGCAAAAGCACCCCACATGGGGCCCAGCTGCAGATCCTCCATTACAAGTGGGGCTCAAAGGCAGCAGGGCTGTGGTTAAGCACCCGTCCATGCAAACACAGCAGGAGCACGCAAGTCTGCAGCTGCCCAGCACCACATGGGAGCACATCGCCCTGACTTAGCACCCATAGCCTGCAGGTCATCACACCAGGAAGCAACACTACAGGTGGACTTATGCTCTTGAGGGAGCAAATGCACCCTCAGGGACAACACTCACAGTCCCTGAGACCTACTGATTGAAAGAAAACAGCCTCTTGTATGAGCAAAGAGGGCGATAGATGGCTTAGCTGGAGAAGCTGTGATGGTTTATCAGCTATCAGGAGACTATTCCACAGTAAACAATCTTTTCCCCTTCCCTCACAGGCTTTTCTGCGCTGCAAATCATTCTGCAGCCTATAACACACACACACACAAAGTGGTTTACGTAAAGCTTTCTGTTGTTGCAGCTAGACTGCTTCCCTTACAGCTCATTTCTTTTAAGCCTGGTTTGGGTATTTCTACACTCCGCTGTGATCTGCAGCACAGACAAACACTAATTGTTAATCAAGGGTGACTTTAAACATTCCTCACAGTAGAAGGAACATGCAACTTATCTTCTATGAGTTAATTGATTTTTCCTGGAAATTATGAGTAACTGTGTCCCTGGAGCCATATTCTTCCCTTATTTTAAGTCATACAAATCCATTGCTTTAGACAGGACAGTCAAAGCAAATGAAAGCAAAAATCCAGTTTGGAGGGTATCTGCTGAACAAAACACAAAACTATTCATGGTTAATAATGGCTGTCATTGCACAAAAAAGAGAAAAAAAAGCTACCAAGCTGCTGTAGGATGAAAATGTTTGTTTCTGGAATACAAAAGGACCTGTATATCGCTCTGGGGGCAGCAAAAGAGAATGGAATTTCTAACATGCAACACAAAGCAATTTCTCACTTCAGACAAGAAAATCTTTGTACATGTTTGGGTGGGATGAGAGAGGGGGCAAAAAGGCAGAAATAAAACAAACAGAAAGAAAGAATACCTTCACTAGTAGTTCACCATTACCATCCCAGTCAATCTGCAAATCTTCCCCATACGTAAGGCGAACTGACGTCCTCACCATGCGCTGGATACGGAGGGCACCTTAAGACAACCACAAAATGTCAGTCAGTCAAGCCAGGATGTGGTGTTTCATTGCCTGGGACTGCTGTGTCGCGCTGAACAGGCCAACAGAGTGGCTGCCACAGAGCAGGGGGCATGCAGGTCTGCCAAAGCAAGTGGTGCCAGCAACGTCCACTTCACACTTCCCAAGCTTTGTGCCTGCTCAGCAGTTTACATCTGCGTGAACTTGTCCATAGGCTCTGCTTTAAAGCACTCAGGAGCCCTAGAAGAAGATATATGTGCATTCTGCAAAACCTCAGGCATTAACTGTGACATTTTGCAAGATAACTGGAGGGATTTCAAGCTTCTGGATAATAATAAAAGCATAGACCAACAGTGGTTTTCAAGATCACATCTCACAAATCCAGACCAGCTTAATTCTCCTGATTTTAGAGGAGCTGAGCCAAGATGTGTTGGCTGCATGGAGAGAAGCTGAAATGACAGAGCTTCTAGAAGAGGCTGCAAGTGAGAATTTGGTATTGAAAATACTTTTTGATTGAATGGGGCTAAGGCGTGCCACAAAACACTAGTAAGTAGGACCCCTTCAGTGGCTGGCCAGAGTTAGCCTATGCGAACACACCTTGTAGCAAAGGGATCTGTATGTCTTGTCCATTCAGTGAAATTCCTCCTCCATGTTTCATTTTAATGAGGCTGTTGTCCATATCCTGGATTCGGACAGAAGCTGAGCGAGTGCACACGGCATCAGGATCATCTGCACACTAGAGAAGGGAAAATTTGCCTCAAACGTCAAGATTTCACTTTATTGGTGACATAGCCCCAGGCCCCCAGAAGGCATTTCGGTATCTAATTCGGGAGGTGTTAAGTGTCAGGACGGTTTTATGGATCTAGTTTCTGCATCCCACAAACACCAGGCTGGCAGCCTTTCTTCCGTTATCCTGCTAATCACGCACCAGGGGGCTATGCGCAGCTCCTTTCTCAGAGCCTGGAAAGCAATCCACGGGCGTTACACCGGACCCCCGGGAGCGGCCCGTGCCGGTGACCGGTGTCCAGCCCCTCCCCGGCTGCGGCAGGGGCAGGAAGGGCACGCTGCCCCACACAGCCCGTCAGCCTGGGAAACAGCAGCACGGTTCGCACTGCCCGAGACTCTTGTGCTATTTATTTTCCCGGCTGTTGGTTGCGCAGATGAGGAACAGGGATTGCAGGCCCCAGGGGTCTCCTCCCTGGTTTCGAAAGGGAAGTTTCAGTAGAAACCTGTTCTGCAAGTTCCCAAGCACAGATGACCTCAGAGCTGCATTATCAGAGCTTTCTAATGAAGGATACAGACGTAGATGGTGTGTATGACCGTCACACCCCGTTTCTCCAAAGCTTGTGACTTCTCTGTTGCTTGTGTCCTGCAAGGCAGGCTGATACTCCCCTTCACTCCCGTCAGTCTCCTGACTCCATCATACCTCTCCCTGCCTTCAGTACCTCCATCCCCATCCCCTTTCTTCCCCTCTGCTTGATTCAGTAGCCTTTTCAGTCTCCAGGTTAGTTCACCTATTCCCATGCGCAACTGGTCGATTAATTTCACGACCGGGTTAACCTCCCTGTGACACCCCCTCCAGGGTCTCCTTTGCTCCCCGTGCTGGCCTGGCTCCCTTTCCTGCCTCTGTCCAGCTGTCTCCACTCGCTGACCTCCAGCTGCTTCTCTCTCACCCGTCAGGGGAGATGGCAAAGAAAGTCAGGAGCTGCCGACCAGCTAGTGAGCAACAGAAATCACCAGCCAGTATGACTTAATGGAAAGCAACCCAAGGCACTACTCTGCCAGTGCACCCTGCTCAGTGTCTGAGGAAATGTCTTTTCCCTGGGCATTAGCGAGGCATCGGCCTTCAGGGTGCTTTGCAAGGGGCGCACCCTTGTCTGCATTTGTTTGTTCAGCTGGCAAAGAGGTGGTGAGGGCTCGTTCTCCAAATCTCATTACGAATCTCAACCTCCAGGTAGGCTCCTGGGAATGGCAGTGAGGAGAAGCAAAACACTTATTAACTAAGGAGAAAGACTGCATCTGTTATTTAAACGAATTATTTCATAGGAAAATTACTTTTGTTGGCCTGTGCATCTGCAATTCATATCGTAATCCACAGCACAGCCCTTCCCACTCTCTCAAGAGCATGCGCAGAGGCGCACAGGTGCCAGCCAAGGCTGCTGTTACCTGCACGGTCTCGATGATCACAGAAAAGGAATTTTCCACGCAGTCCTTGGCAAGTAAGTACTGACAAATCCCGCTGAAGGTGAAATACTTGTTGTCAAAGCTTTTGAAATGGGACTGGCCGGTGACAGAGCATTCTCCTGAAAAATGCAGAGAGCCATTAATCACCCCAGTGCCAGTTCCGAGCAAAATCCTGCCCGTCCCCCCCAAGCCACTGAGGGGGAAGAGCAGCCCAGTGGAGCAGGTTGCACAAGGTCCAAGTTCCCTGCAGACCAGAAAGCACCAGTGAGATGCTTATCTCACTGTTTATTCCTGTAAGTCATTACCAGTAGTAACAGAGGCGCCGACAAAAGCTGGGGAATATGGTATAAATCGCACTCAAGAGCTGAAATTCATGCCTACGGAAAAGCCTATATAATGTTTCAAATGGAGAGTCATGAGGACATCAGCGAACGGCTCAGCTCTCTGCACTGAAGCGGATTTGAATCTTCTGTAGTATATACCTCAGTGGCCCTGGAAATTCAGCACAGTCACTCAAGCTGTCCGCAAGCTAGGTCATACCTAGTACCTAAGTGATGGGTGCTGGTGGCACTAACCAATTGTAAACAGCAACGCACACTCTCTTTTATGTAGGAACTAAGTTTCCCTCTTTATACAATGGAGAAACTGAGGCACAGAGAGTGGAAGTACTAATGCCTAAGAGTGGCAGAGCTGGGAAAGACACTCACGATTACCCAGCATTAGTCACACACTCCATACACTGGGACATGTTGCCTCTTTACCCCTATGCAGGAGCTTGCAACATCTTGACATAACACACTTTAAATCCACCTTTACTTAGCCCAGTGGAGCACATCTGCATCCATGGAGCTGGCTGCAGAATGCAGGTGTTTTTACAGAGCTGAAAATCAAAATTTGCAACAAGACTTGTTGGACTCTCACTGCTGCTCTGCTCTTCTTCTGCAGAGGTGCCTCATTCTCAGCCTGTTTCACAGTTGTGTCTTGGCAGATTGTGAGCCCCCTCTTTGTCTCTCTACTGGTGTTTTTAGAGCATTACAGTACAGTTTTATGAAGGCAACAGTGTCTGAAAGCCTTCTTCACAATGGCCTCCTTGAACACAGCCCCCAAAAAGTGTTGATTCCTTTGTTGGGCTGCCTTGAATACCAGTAAGTTATTCTAACATTAAAGTAAAAATACCTTATCAGAACAAAGAGCTGGAAGATAATCACTGTTGGAGTTCTTCCAAGGGTAGAATTTATGCTGGACTTTACTCGGAACCATTATCTTAATTAACTAGCATAAAGTTAAAAGTAATTCTATAGTTACAATAGCTACATCCTTACAGAATAATGTAAAAGTCTGGCTTGCCCACCCTTCTAGTACAAAAAGAGGCTATTTAAACTTATCAACATCTCAAAATGTTTTAGTAAGTTGTGGCTTTTCATTTGCAGGAAGGCAGTATTCAGATGCCACAACTGCAATTTAGTACCTACCCTGTTATGCTAGGGTCTCTGCAAACACAGAGGGAGGCTCCAACTCCACAGAGCTTGCAAAGAAATTCTTTCATGAGAAGACTATCACACTTAGAGATGGTCCTATGGCAAACAAGGTGGGCAGAGACCTCCTTGTCCAGAACAAAATTCAGGTGCTGAGCCTACATTGGCAATCCACTGACAAAGGATGGAGAAAGGTTAAATGTTACAAGCTGGCAGGTGAGTCCCATGAGTTATTCTCTCTTCACTGCCTCTGAGTCCCACATAAGATCCACCTAATGAACATCAAGTGGAAATTTCCCTCTTCAACATATTATCCACTGTTAACCGCCTTAAACCAGCCTGTGTACAACCTCACAGATCCTGAGGATTCTCAGCCTTGCACAGCTCTGATTTGCCCTAAGAAAAGTCCTCGCTGGATGTTTGTCATCCCATGGAGAATAAGGCGGCTTGGTATTTACTAGCTCACCCTGAAAATCCTACTTTCTGTTCAATTTAACCTGAACAAAGGTAAAACAAGTGTTATTGTACTCAACTTCAGAGTCAATTAACTGGCTATCAGATGTGGAGAACAGATTTAAAGAAAACTAGGCATAACCCACCATATTACACGCAGTTTGGTTTCCAGGGTGTTCTCTGCAACTAGGAACCAAGAGGACAGGTTTGCAGCATGGACAGCTAGGGACTGCTACCCAAGACAAGTCCCATCCCTTTGGCATTGCTCCTGGAAGGGAACTTTTTTTCCTGCGGCACAGTCTTTTCTTATGGGTCCCTCTATCTACTCCATTTGGTATAATGCATCCCATGAGATTTCCCAAAACCTACTGCCTTCATAATTAATTTAATTTTATGATATTAGCTTGAGAGCTTCTTGCTAGTGCTAGCCAGCTATTGCCAGTTGGCTGACACAGCACTGCCTTCTCAAGTGCTACCTCCAGCTGGGTACCCAGCTTTATCACCAAACTTACAGCTAGGCAATTCATTCCCACAATATAAAAGAAACCTTTCCTGACAAAGAGGTTGGTAAAAAAAATAATGGAACTACCTTGAGCTTACGTGAGGCTAAGTACATAAACTTCCTGTGACACATGATTTTTGAAATATTTGTTGCAAAAATAACCAACCAACAATAAAAATATGCTGCAAAATTGTTTCAAATAGAGACAAAACAGGACAGGTAACAATATAAACTTGGCTACTGTTCCTGTCAAGGAGTGCTACTTTGGGAGGCTTTGCTGCCCTCCCATACTGTCTCAGTACAGTTTGTAGATGTTAGCAGGTACATGTACAACAGCTGCACTTATACAACCTTCAGTCTTGCACAAGCCTAGCTGAAAAGGCGCAGGAGCAGGCCGTCCCCACGTGCCAAAAAGACGAGCCAGCAGGGAAGAAGACTGGCCTGGCTGAACAGAGAGCTTTGGCTGGAACTCAGGGAAAAAAAGAGAGTTTAAGACCTTTGGAGGAAGGGGCAGGCCAATCAGGAGGACTACAAGGATGTTGTGAGGTTATACAGGGAGAAAATTAGAAGGGCCAAAGCCCAACTAGAAATTAATCTAGCTACTGCCGTAAAAGACAATAAAAAATATCTCTATAAATACATTAACACCAGAAGGCAGGCTAAGGACAATCTCCATCCTTTATTGGATGCAGAGGGAAACATAGTGACAAAGGATGAGGAAAAGGCTGAGGTACTTAATGCCTTCTTGCCTCAGTCTTTAATGGTAAGACCAGTTGTTCTCAGGGTACCCAGCCCCCTGAGCTGGAAGACAGGGACAGGGAGCAGAATGAAGCCCCCATAATGCAAGGGGAAGTGGTTAGCCACCTGCTACACCACTTAGACACACACAAGTCTACGGGGCCGGATGGGATCCACCCAGGGGTACTGAGGGAGCTGGCAGAAGTGCTCACCAAGCCACTTTCAATCATTTATCAGCAGTCCTGGCTAACCGGGGAGGTCCCAGTTGAGGTTAGCAAATGTGATGCCCATCTACAAGAAGGGCTGGAAGGAGGATTCAGGGAACTACAGGCCTGTCAGTCTGACCTCAGTGCTGGGGAAGGTCATGGAGCAGATCATCTTGAGTGCCATCACACGGCATGTACAGGACAACCAGGTGATCAGGCCCAGTCAGCATGGGTTTATGAAAGGCAGGTCCTGCTTGACTACCTGATCTCCTTCTACGACAAGGTGACCCACTTAGTGGATGAGGGAAAGGCTGTGGATGTTGTTTACTTGGACTTCAGTAAAGCCTTTGACACTGTTTCCCACAGCATTCTCCTGGAGAAAATGGCTGCTCATGGCTTGGACAGGCATACTCTTCACTGGGGAAAACACTGGCTGGATGGCCGGGCCCAAAGAGTTGTGGAGAATGGAATTAAATCCAATTGGCAGCCAGTCACAAGTGGTGTTCCCCAGGGCTCAGTATTGGGGCCAGTTCTCTTTAATATCTTTATCAATGATCTGGATGAGGGGATCAAGTGCACCCTCAGGAATTGTGCAGATGACACCAAGTGGGGCAGGAGTGTTGATCTGCTTGAGGGTAGAAAGGCGCTACAGAGGGATCTGGACAGGCTGGATGGATGAGCCGAGGCCAATTGTATGAGGTTCAACAAGGCTAAGTGCCGGGTCCTGCACTTGGGTCATAACAACGCCATGCAATGCTACAGGCTTGCGGAAGAGTGGCTGGAAAGCTGCCCGGTGGAAAAGGACCTGGGGGTGTTGGTTGACAGCCGGCTGAATATGAGCCGGCAGTGTGCCCAGGTGGCCAAGAAGGCCAACAGCATCCTGGCTTGTATCAGAAATGGTGTGGCCAGTAGGACTAGGACAGTGATTATTCCCCTGTACTTGGCACTGGTGAGACCGCACCTCGAATACTGTGTTCAGTTTTGGGCCCCTCACTACAACAAAGATATTGAGGTGCCGGAGCATCTGCAAAGAAGGGCAACAAAGCTGGTGAAGGGTCTTATGAGGAGCGGCTGAGGGAACTGGGGTTGTTTAGTCTGGAGAAAAGGAGAGGAGACCTTATCACTCTCTACAGCTACCTGAAAGGAGGTTGTAGCAAGGTGGGTGTCCATCTCTTCTCCCAAGTAGCAAGCAATAGAACAAGAGGAAATGGCCTCAAGTTGCGCCAGGGGAGGTTTAGAGTGGGTATTAGGAAAAATTTCTTCACCAAAAAGGCTGTCAAGCATTGGAACAGGCTGCCCAGGGAAGTGGTTGAGTCACCATCCCTGGAGGTATTTAAAAGATGTGTAGACGTGGCACTTAGGGACATGGTTTAGTGGTGGACTTGGCAGTGTTAGGTTAACAGTTGGACTTGATGATCTTAAAGGTCTTTTCCAACCTAAACGACTCTATGATTCTATGAAAAGTGACTTGGATATGTTGGCGGAAGGTACAACTTCTGCTCATTCGGCATGGCTTCCCAAGTCAGAAAAAGGCAGCAATGCTATATTCCCTCTTGCACAAAGCTGTATATCAACATCTGTTTGCAAGCCTCAATACGAGGCTTATCTTCATTTCTATAATCACTATGAAGAAAACATGGCTGGAGTTGAGGATAAAAATTTAGCCCACGTATTATTCATAGTAGCCCAGAAAGCAAGGACATTAAGAGCTATAACCTAGGTAAAAACTGAAGTTAGAAAAAGACCTATTTCTTGTTTGTAAACATGTTGCTGCGGATTAGCTAAAAGACACAAATCAGCTGGGGCTGTGTCCTTGATTCTGCATTTTAGACAGTGAGATTCTCTGCACTTGGAGAGATCTCAAGAGAACACCTCAAGCATGGGGCTTCTCACAGTCCTGCTTGGCATAGCTCACTGAAAATGTCATTTCTATTTTGAACATTTGCATACTCCCCCCCCCTTTTTTTTTTTACTGCTGACACTTTGGGGCAAGTGCTCTTTCAGTCTAAAGCTGGAGGAAATGGAGCATTGATGGGTCAGGCAAGCTTAACGTTAATAGGAAGACAGACTTTTTGATAGACATTTTAAGACTGTTGTAATTCTCCTAATTTGTGAGGATTGCACAGTCTCATCTCAAAAAAACAACACAAAACACCAAACCCAAAAAACCTGCTCTCTCTTCTCCTGTCCTGCCATAACCCCAGTCTCCTTCTCATCCCTTCCACTCTCGGTTCCCAAAAGCAAGGAAAACAAACAAGATAAAGAGCCATGCTGTCTTCCTGCAGACTTCTGTGCACAATGCAAGCAGAGTCAAATACTGTTTCAGGTCAAGCAGGCCTTTCCATGGCTGAACATAGTGCAGGAACTGAGACAGGTAATGGGCCACAGAACTAGCAGAAGGAAATAAGGAAGGAGGCATTTTGCTGGCCAATGCAGAGCATGAAAAGTCACATTCCCCATGTAGGCAAAAAACTAGGACAGCAGCTACCAGTACCGGTGAGTTTGAAGGTAGAGTAGGAGGAAGGGGAGCAAGAACACCTGCAGAGCTGCCTCTCCCGTCTGCCACCACCCATGGAAGGCAGAGCAGCCACCTTCTCCCTGGGGCTCTAGCTCCTTCACCTGTAACATGACTGCTAGGGCCCAAACCCATGGGATATTAAGAGCGATCCAATCTACTCCCAGTACTTCAAAGTCCCATCAACAAAAGTATGCTGATTCAGACAATCAAATAGGGAACTTTACCTGGTCAAAGAAACCCAGCAGTGTTCCTCTACCTGAAAGCCAATCCTTTGAACATACAGACCCTTATATCTTGGTAAACTAAGTAATCAAAAGAGGAACCAATCTTCTCACCAAACAGCAATTTTCATTGCTACACGTAAACCATATAGCACAATGTCTGGCTTGTCTCACGAGAAGAACTTAGAAGTATGATCCCATCTGGATTGCACTGGAGCAAGCAAGTAAGAACAAAGACAGATTCACTTTTTGTGTGGAAAAAAAAAAAATGGGATGTAAGTGGGAGGGATGTAGGCAAGGCTTACTTGTCAAAACCTGAAAAGAGTAGAGCCAACATACCTGGGCATTCCCCGTTGCTGCAGATCCAGGTGCCATGTCGACAAATGCTAGGAAACATACCATGGCAAGTTAGGCAAGAGTACATTAATTCAAATCTTCTGTTGTAACTTTTTCCCAAATAATTGAAACATGGGCCCTTGTTTCAGGGAAATTAGACCAGTCCCCAACATCCTTTCCATCTCCCATAACCTCGTTCCTTAATATATTGATCCCCTCTTACCATCATTCGACAGCAGCTGCTGGTAATATGAGCTGGAATGGTTGCAAAACTCAAGAACTTCTGTTTTCCCCCACCAAAGCTCTGTGTTTAATAGTTTTCAAAATCAGAAAACTTCTGATTAACAGTGATGATACATAGACCATCTTTCTTCTGCATATAGTGGCCTTCATTGAGTCCTTCTTCTGTACTCTAATTGGAAACATCTGCGCACAGAGTTGTCTGAACTCCTTCCACAACTGTGTTCACACTTACAAAACCAGATCAGGAATATCTTACTCATTGCCCTTCCTTTCTTCAGACAGCTAGCCTTCCCCTTCAGGCTGCCATTCATGAGTGAAAGAAAAATCGTGAGCCATGCAGCTGGGAAGGTTCATTAGCTTTGCAAGCATTTCCAAGGACATGTCTGAGCTAACTCCTCTTGGAAAGAAACAGGGTTTAGAGGTTAAATAAATGTAGGAAGTCAAAACAAAGACACCACCGCTGACACTAACCAGACATGGGAACCTGCCAGTCTGTCTTATCCACAGGAAACAGGTAGTTCTCTACTGTTTGAAGGAGTATGACCCTCACATTGTTCTATCAGATCAAATATCCCTTTAAAAGCAGAGCTGATTTTGTCTTTGTGAACAGCTCACTTCTTGGAAGGGGCTGGCATTTCCAATAAGAGAGCAGGCCTTTGCCAATGAAAGGAAATTTTTAAAAAGTAGAGAGAGAGATTTCTAGAAAGATCATCTAAAACAGTCACTAACCAGTGTGCGGTACTTATCTAGAGCAACAGCAACCACACCAGAGCAACACAGAGTTTACCATGAGTTGCAGTCCTGGGAGATGGTGAAGCCAGGAGGATAATGTTTTCCAGAGTGGATGCAGGAGCACTCGGAGCTTTCAATGCAATGTTCACCATCAAGGAGCTTCCCCTCTGGATAGATCAGGTAGCAGCAGATACACATGCCACACACACACACAGGGACACAAATATAAATATGATTAGATTTTCTAGTTCTTCATATACTTTGGCAAGACTTCATATGCATTATTATCCATAGTTAGTCACAGACAGCAATAAAGAAGAATGAGGCTTGCCAAAAAGCCTCACAGGGGCTGGTGTCTACTTTCCTTCTAGTACTGCCTCTCCCTCAGATGTGCTGAACAGAGCATTTCTGGTGCTCCCAGAAGAGCTCTTTGCTTAGCGAGTCCCCAAGTCCAAAGCACACATATTGGAACACATATGAGTCAAACATGGGGAGCACGATCAAGGTTGATCAGAGCTGGGCTAGAAACTGACTGTTGGAAAAATACGTGCACCTCACTGACTGCAGTAAAGAGTGCCCAGACAGGTTTTGTATTTGTCATAAGAGGACAGAAGAGGAGACAAAGTAGGGAATGAAGAAACAAAGTTGGACACCATAAAAGTCTAGCAGACAGGGTCTAAGAGAAAGAAACATTATGTGGAGCTGTGGTTTCTCTTCTCAGCTTCTGCAGAAGCAAAAAGTGAAAGGGCCAACCTCCCAACTTGGATCCAACTGCTGACTTTTCCACATTACACAACTAGAATTATCTATTCTATATAGAGAGTATTTTACCTTACAAAGGTAAACAGAGGCACAGAAGACTTGTCCGAGATTGCACTATAAACTAGCAATAGAGGAAAGGACAAGTTTCTTTTTCTTAGATCCCCATGTTGAGAGATAGTTGATATTCCTCCATTTTTAAAAGAGCTACTGTAGCAAAACATTTTGTTTGCTGAAAACCCTTCTCCCTCCTCTTTGAGGGACTCCTTTCAATCGCCTGCAGACATTTTGGCCCTGTTCCCTGGCAGCAGCAGTCACCATGGACAGTGAGACACAGGTAAGTCCCCTTTCTCCCATTCTTCCCATAGAGCTGCCTGGAAAGATCCTTGCTGTTGAGAAAATCCTTCCAGTGAGAGATATTCAAAACAAGATCTGAGCATTTAAGAGTGGTGTGGCTCTCCAGAGAGCACAAGAAAACAGAACGTCTGCCTTTTTTCCTGGCAATAGTAATTCCATTTACAGCAATTAAAGTAACTGTGCGGTGCATTTAAGGAAAAAAAAAAGACACATTCATTGAACAGATCCTTTTTACTCTTGGAGCACTGGAGGGAAGCTAAGTGAAGGCATAATCCTCATCGTAAATCCCAAATCCCTCTATTCATCTGTCAGATCCTCCTGGTTCTCTATGAAACTCAAATCAAAGTTTTTCCCTGTTGACTGTGCACCAAATAACAGTAAAAGTTGTGAACTGCTGATTGTTATTTTTTTTCATGCAGTTCCTTCTACCCATCTACTTGTTCCTCATGCAGTACCCTTTCTGTTGAGCTCCTGTTTCTCTGCTCTTCAATTCCTGTCCCCTTAGACCTTCCCTGTGCTGAACTGACCAGTGCAGCTACCAAAGGAAGAATATAGCAAGAGTCCTTGTGCACCCAGTGGATTCATCTCCTTCAGCTTTTCCCAACACTCCCAGGATTGCACAAATATAATAGCTAGATCCTTCACAACAAAATAAGCTCCTGTGTCTAGTTACATCACCTGTCACCCTCCATGTGCACCTTCCTAGGTCCTTCCACAGAGTGACAGCTTTGAACCTCCAGTAAGAAAGATTGGCAGCTAAATGGGAAACTACTAAGCTCTGAATGCAGTAACGACTCCTCAAACAAGGTTGACATTGTCATCACTGCCTTGTTTTGGACACCAAATTATGTTCTCAGTAAACCTCCATCACGCTTGGTCTCCTGTACAGGGGGACAACAGTAAATGCCTCTGTGCATTCGCACAAAGTCCAGATTTGAAGGGTGAAATGCAGAGATAGTCCTATTAAAAACAAACAAACAAACAAACAAAAACACCAAAACACCCCAACAAAAAACAGCTAGAAATGGGAGCATATGGAGCTTTGCAGCCAGGAATAAAACTCTCCTCCTGCAGTTGTCTTAAGTACAATAGACAGAGGAGGAAGACTGTGGTGGTTGGGCTGCCCCCTTTTATGCCAATCAAATCTCCTGTACAAATGATTCACTAATAAGTGAAATCATTCATCTAAAATCATGGAGATCTTTGGAATTATAGGGCGAGCTCTACACATACTGTTTTTCTGTAAGAAACTCCTTCAGTATAATATCTGCTTTTTCTTTCTCTAACTGGATGCTCCTAACGAAAAGCAATTCAGAAGGAATCTAGACACATCAATGGTAAGCAGTCCCTCACCAAGAAAGAAAGGCAATCCTAGAGTATTAGATGGTGCTGATGTTCACAGAAACGTTTACTTTTTAGTTGGGTCTGAAAAATGGCCCTTTCATGGAGTGAGCGTACAGGCATTATAGAAACTGGTTTGTTCTAAGGCATGGTCCCAGAAAAGAGAAGTGTTTCTGATTTCAGGAAAATTTAAGGGAAGACACAGCTTTCCTTCTTCTAATAAAATAGGTTGCATCACTGCCAAATGTTTCTCTGTAAATAACCCAGTAAATAAATTACCAGGGCAGCTGCAGCCATCAACACATTGTCCATGACACACTTCATTGATATTCAGGCTCTGGCAGGTTTTGGCACAAGGGAATACACATTCCTTATACTCCATGCCAACTGGACATCTTGGCCCTGAAACAATTAAAAGAAATTAGAAATGCAAATTGCTCAATAACTCTTAAATAAATAAATCCCTTAATTATCAAAGGCTGAACCAGAGAGACACCAAAAAGGTCATATCCTCTCCAATCAATGATTTCTTTTTCAGAAGCAGAACATCTAAGAAACACTTGATTTTCAGTTTGCTGCAATATCATCATCTGTCAGGTTGTGTAGTAAACACTTAGAGGCTAAAGCCAATTTCTTTTCTAATAAATTGAGTCTTAATAACTAAAACCAACTGCATTAAGAACAATCAAACATGGGGAGAAGTTTTGCAATAATATCTAAGTAATTTGGATAGACAAGCATGTTCTGTACCTTTAAGCTATGCAGTTACTCTACTCATTTGTGAAATTACACTGTTTCGTGTTTCCAGAGAGAACTGGGAGACAGTTAAGACTCTGAAATCCCATCCTTCTTCTTCCAGAGAACAGCCAGCACAGGATAACACCCATGCCGTGGTATCTTCAGTGCTGTCATTATCTAGGCTAGGCCATTATGCAAGCACACACTGTAGCCATTCCTTCATTTTGATGCGTAGACATACCCCGCAAGACTGTGGGCATGGAGTGGGAATAAAAGATTAGAGCCTGCCCTTTCCCAGAAAACCCTCTGTTGAAGTAGGTGGGAGGGTAACGAAGGAGCGGTCTTGCCCTCTGTGGCTCCAGGGCTTGGGCACCAGCTCGCACTAGTACAATGTGCCCCGCACTAGAGCCCTTCGTATGCAGCAGAGCATTTCATGCCTCCAGTGCAACTATTATCATCATCTCCTGAGAAAGCATCATAGCACAGATGAAGGGTGATGGAAAATTAAGCTCCTGATGTGGCAGCAGGCCCCCTCTCTTTTTCCTGACTCAGAAAAATGTGGTTTGTGAAGTCAAGGGTTACAAACGAGCTCTAAAGCTCCTGGGAACAGAGAGGGGTTCATTTCACTCGTTGCTTTAGTTAGAAATGGGTTCTCTGGCTTGCACCCTGAGCAAGGAGACAAGTTTTCATCAGATCCCTTTTATGTCCCAATGGAGAGGTAACAAATTACTGCTAGAAATAAGACTCTCCTCCGGTATACAATCCCTTGAACAAGTGGTTGGCAGTATCTTCCTGCCTTAACCATAATTTGAAGGCACAGTTTTCTCCAGTGGTGGCCAACTGCAGAATATCTTTACCAGAGAAGAAAGTGTTGTCAGTACTAATCAGTCAGTTACCCCATGAAATCAATTTACATAAACATCCTGAGAAAATTGTCCTTCCTGTGTAACACAAAAATATGAGAAAAATCATTGAGAATATGATATTAGAGGATTGATTTATTTTTTTATTATTATTCATTTGTGTGCTTATGTATTTAACCGGGGTTCTCCAGTGGAGGTATATGTGTATATCAACAATGGGTGCAAACATGACCTTTCCTTTATAAACACAATCCATCCCAGTCAATCTATGCACTTCCTTGTTGCAAAATCTTAGCAGAGATGCAATCAGCACCTCTGACCTCAGCAAACTTGGGCTAATAAAGGCAGCATTTCAAGATGCAATCAGGATCTCTAACCTAGACAACAAAAAAGCTTTTTTTGGCTTAAAAAAGGCAACATCTCAATTTCAGTGTAATTGGTTCAAGCAAATAAAGGACGAAACAATTGTCTTCACGAAAAAATGTTAAGGAGAGCCTTTCAAGAGGATGCTGACTTACAAGTACAGGCTGGATAACGTCACACATCTGAACCGTATGTGAAATAGCTCCTAAACATCCTAGTCTATACCTTTGTGTATCAAATAAGTCTTCACTGACTTTGTATACCATGGTGGGACCTGTAATAGCTCAGGATCTTCTTCATATATGGGTCAAACAATCCTACCTTACGGACAACAACTTCTAGAAAAAGGTGGGTGATGAAGAGCTGAAAGGGGGAGCCAGCAAAGGCACTTCAGACAAATGGAAGTGACAGGCACTTCAGATTTTAACCTGCCATGCCTGAATCAACCTGAATCAACATCCTAAAAAAGCACCAGTTGCTTTTAGCTGCAGCATATAAATCTGCAAGACAGGCATGATCTCATTTGGGATAAGCAGCCTAGGAATAATCCTGTCAGCTTACTGCATGAGCTCTCTTCAGGCCACCCGTCCAAAATCACTCCTTCGTGAGCGCAGCTTCTCGCATAATCAAGGAACACCGAGCAGTGACAGTCCATGCCATGGGTACAGGCACAGATGTCTGTTTCACAGAGATCAATGTATGGCTCTGGATCAACTCGATGGTGGCACCGGGAGAAGGTCAAAGATGTTCTTAGCAGCTGGCAGGTTTCCATGATGCCCTGCATGACAAGTGAGGAGCACAGGTAGAAACAGAGAGAGAAAAAGGGACAAAATGAGTTACTATAGTCTCAGGAAGAAGGAACAAAACCCAACTTTTCCAAACACACTGTCACCACTGTTTTAAATAACATCAAGGTTATTATTTAACACCACCATGTAGTTAAATAACATCATAGTCGAGAGCTGGTAGTGAGCTACATCCATTTATTCACCACATCCATATATACACAGAGGTACATTATTATACTGATTATTATAAAATAGAATGTCATATAAGGGATGTTTCACGCAGAAACATGTCGGTCAGTCAGCAAATGGAGGGAAGCAAAGAACTGCTTCCTACCCAGTGAAGAACCAGATGGTGTCTGGAATACCAGGAAGACACGCACAGCAAGGGAGAGGAACTTATGATTGACGTACTTAGGAAGAAAAATGACCAGACCATCTTTTGGATAATGAGGGAACAGAGTAAGTTTCAGAGTGAAAGATCAAATCTGACTGGAATATGAGGAACCAAATTTGTTTCCCACTTCTGGCCACATGTTCTTTTTGCTCCTGCTGGCTTGTCCAATGCACGACAGGTCAATTTAACTCAGATAAATGGCAGAAAAATAACCCAGGGAAGAAATGCAATTTGTTCTGCTCTTCTCATGAGTTAAATCAGCATGGTGACAGCTAGTATAAGGAGAGGACTGCACAGTAAGATGCGGGGGAGGGTACCAAGACCTCTCCTTTCAGACGGCAGCAAGCTAAGATGAAACTTAGCTGTACGTGAAACAAAACCTAAGGAAAACTGAGTTATGGCTAAGTTCTCCAAGAAAGGCTCCCAAACAGACTTTCTCCTACATATGCATTATGTTACAGTTCAGTAAGTCTGAGGTCCTCAATGCAACTTTCTGAAAGGATGACACTGAGTTTAGTAAGTGGAAAAACGATTTTCTGATACAACCCTAGCACAAACAGTTGAAGCATAACTTTCTTCTACTTATTTGTCAGTGTTTTATATACGCAGATGTAACCATGCTGTATATTTCAGGTGTTATACATAGTGGTGGTGGTGGGGGGGGGGGGCATGTTCTTCAGAGTAGTTCACAGTAACGGTGCATTACTCCTGAATACCTTAAGCAGTACCTGAGGTAACAGCACAAAAAGTTACAAAAAAAAAAAAAAAAGTCTTGTTTTCATTTTTTGGGAGATGAAAAATGGGGAGCAAAAAAACCCACAGAGTTGAGCAGATGTCTACGTGTCTTCTCTGAATGGCAGATGGTATACCTGTATAGGAAAACTGCTGAGTAGAAAAGACTTTTTTTGCTAAAGGGTGTTTTGTCCAGGTAATCAGCTAAAGCTAGCACATGTCTGAACCGAGAGAGAACTTCTTGCTTATGAAAACAAACCAGCCAGAAATGTCTGGCCCATTGGGAATACATTCAGAGTTTAGCAAAGTGCTCAGTGAACAATCACATACACAAAGAGGTTTTGAGCTTTCTGAGAAAGGCCTCAGGGAACTTAAAGCAATGCTAACTGAGCGCCATTAGAGAGCTGAACATGATTGTCCTCCAGAAGAATCAGCTCCAGCCTGGAATAATTCTGATGCCCCGATAGCAGCTACCATGCTGAACCAGCTGGAAAAAAGATTAGAAGGAAGGGAGCAGGAACTACATAAATGGTGGCTGGTGCTGCTCTAAGACTACACAGAAGTACGAGAAAGCTGAAAAAGTGCCCTAAGGGTGGAAGTAACAACAACAGAAGCAGCCAAAAAAGCTATTAAAGCAGTGCTTCAAGATGAAACTGATATAACTGAAAGTGAGCTCAGTCATTCAAAGGATGAGCAGTGCAGCAACTCCTGGATCAAAGTCTTGATCCAGATACTATCAAATGCAACAGAAAACCAGTATATTGAATAAGCCCATTTAGGGGCTGTGTTAATAAGTGTTCTTAATAAGGTAATAGCATTGTTAAAAAGGTAATACAACTCAACTGTTATGTTGCAATAGAACTCAGACTCTGTGTATTCCACTAAACAGTAAAACTAGTAGAAACAATCTTTTATGACCATGTTTATGACATACCAGTAAATGTTACATGTGAAAACGACTTTAAAAATAAAGGAGATACCACACACACACACAAAAAAAAAATTAACCACCTTTTTTTTTCCCTATAGTATTCTTCGGTCTTGGTCTTGTTCAATAACAACAAATCTAATGACTGAGCTCTAGCTGATTATCAAGAAACCAAGTGATATACGTTAGAAAGCAACAAACAGTTCATTTTCTCTATGTAAAGGTTTTCTTGCCATTCAAATTGCTTCAGATTTTCCAGTGACTTTATGCAAGAAATTATAGCTGAAATTTTCCCATCTTTTAGACATATCTCAACTATTGTGATGAACTAACAGACATAAGCTGAAATATGGGTAAATCCAAACAGATACAAAACCAAAAAAAAATTTTCACCTTGAGGGTGGTCAAAGACTGGAACAAGTGTTCAGAGAGGCTGTGGAACCACCACCCTTGGAGATATTCGAAATGTGAGTGGACAAGGACCTGAGCAACCTGACCTAGGATGGCCCTGTTGCAAGCAGGGGGTTGGACTAGACAGCCTCCAATGGTCCCTTCCAACTTAAACCATTCTGCAAATTATTTGTATTTTCTCTCTTTTGTTTCTTTAAAACTCAGTGGTCAGGCTGAACTAAGAGACGTCCTTGTTCTTTAGTTTAGGGGACAATGCACATACGTGGTGAGCACCAGATGTTGGCAGTCTCACCCACCACTGTAGCATTCCTGCTTATGGAGCAACAGTCCTGGAAGTGGCTCCACACAGACAAACAAACATCTAAAACCAGCAGACCAGGGAGTGAAGCCTCAGGCTGAAACAGTGCTTAGAGTACAAGTGGCTGTAAGATTAAAACTAGCAGAACTGACTGCAGTATCCGAAATACAAGAGAAGGTCTTGAAACTTCTCCCTTGACTTCTGCATGAGTTCTACTTTAAGTGTTTCTTTAAATGGGTTGGCAGTGTCCTGGTACTGACAACCCTTAGCAACCGCAAACTTGCTGACCTTTCTTCCCTAGTCCCACCACACAGAGCTGTAGGTGGAATTTTGTACATTCTTCCAATTTCTGTGGCATTGCCTTCTGCTGCTGCATGAACTGCATTTGTCTATTGCTTAACAATTGCCTTTAAAGAGATATAACCTAAAAAGTAACAGAAGAAAGCAGAGACACCCTCTCGTTCCCTTGAGTTTAAACCCTATGGTATATAGATACACAGAAGTGTTCCAGATCATTCAGGAAGGGTATACTCTGATGCCATAATTGGGTATAGTTTTTCAGAATACATCTTCTTTTGGTTCACTCATCAAAGGGAGAATGATTTAGCCTCCCATCTTTCCAAGTAAAAAGCATCCAAAGCCAATGTGTTTAGTACACCAAATGCTGGCTGTATGTTTGAGCAAACATAAATAACAACTGACTGAAGTCACTTCACTTGAACGCCGATTCAGCTAACCTGTATATTTCAGGAACAGAAAAATGAGATTTTAGATATAGTGGGCCTCATTTTTACCCCTAAAATGTATTATAGTATTGTATGTCCATGTCTTTGCTGGACCTGCTTATGACCTCTACCATTACAAATTATGGTCCAAAAGTTGAAAACCTCTCCCACTTGCTTTCAGATCTGGGGATAAATGCTGTTTCTTTAATGCATATGGAAGTACTCCATGGGATATGAGTGGCACTATTTCTTACCAATCACAGCAAAAGCTGAATTTCAGCAAAGGCAGAAATGAGTTGAATTCTAGTTTCACTCATTTTCACATCTAACATGTTATAGGTATAGTTTCCTAATCAGAAAGAAAAAAAAAAGAAAGAATACAATGAACTGTGGCCTCCATGCGCCATTTCTATTAGAGGTGAAATCTAGAAAATAAAGGTAACATCTAAGAACGCATAAATCAATCGTAATGCTTTAAAACATATATATTTTTGTTTTCAAGGCTGCCTCATTACCACAGTTATCAACATCACTGCATTTATACTTCAAGATCCATGTTACCCATGCTGTTAGTCATCTGACAGGCTATTAGATTGCCGTACTTCATTGAACAGGTAGCCTAAATCATCACATTCGAGTGCTAAAAACATGGATCAGATAACGCAGAGAAGCTTTCTTTTTGGTAACTATTTAAACAGTAGCTGAAGAGGGCAGGGCTTGGTAGGGAGGCGGTAGCTCCCTCCAGCACTACCCAGTTTGGCATGCTCTCAGGATCACAAGACAAGGTAGCCAACAGGCAGCTCCACCCTGCAGATGCCAAGCTGCCTCCAGCCCTAGGAGGGGAATACATGTATCTGAGAAGAAACCGTATCTGCACGCAGAGCAGTAGTCAAACATGTGTAAGTGTATATGTATTTTGGAGGTGGAGGGCAGGGAGAGGCCCAGAGCAACAGTAGGGTAAGAGTGTGAGCTGGGTCAAGACCTTCAGCTGATACATGGCGCCATTAATCAAGACAAGAGCTTTTCCTTATTAAAGAACACAAAATTGTCCACATTTTCTATGATTTGAAGATAAAAGAGCAACAAGGCTCTCGATGCTGTTGGGGGGGGGGGGGGGGGCAGAGAGGGCAAAGGAAACTGCAGATCTACCCCGAGTGGGGGGACGAGGGCGGGAGGAGCGCACTGAACCAAAGCTGTTGTTTTCCTCACCTAGCAGCTGACCGCCTGGCAGGGAGGGAGGCTGGGAGATGGAGGAGATTTACATTCCTGAAGCTGAAGCAAGCAAACAAAGCACACTATTAAAAAGCCCTACATTCTTCAGCAGGCACTCGTTTGGCTGGACTTCTATTAATAGTGCTGTGTTTATTCTTGCACAGTGAATAAATTAAGCCAATGTTAAATGCTGTGAGCTCATGAACTCACACGAGAGAGAAGATAATTTCATCCAGTTTGGGGGAGAGCAAACTTTATCCAAAAAAGCATCAATATCTAACGTGATCTGTATAAAACTTGCATTAGTTGCAGTCTTCCCATCAGACAGGATTTTGCCCTGCATGCCACTCCCTGGCCTTAGTTGCCATGTTGACATTTTCTAAACATTAAACTTGCCTGAACAGATAAAATTCCAGTGGCCACAACCAGTCACAAGAACTCGCCCCGGTCTAGAGCTGTAACTGGGTTTAAAACTCAGTTCTGTCCCTCAGAAGACATCTCAGTCAGGGTGAAACCCCTCACGCTTTGTTCACACCCTTGACACCATGCACCATTACTCAAGTCAGGTGTTCAGTCAGTCCTGACCCTGACAGAAACACCCCGTGCACACTGGCACAGCTCAAGCAAGAAACATAGGCTGGAGATTTCCAACCTGAAATCACTGCTGTATTTTCTTAGCCAAGTTCGCAGGCTGCGAGGCTGAAGCTATAGTGCTAAAGGGCACGAGCATGCTTCACTGAATTTCAGAACATGTCTAATACAAGCGTCCCCATCCAAAACTTAGTGGAAGTATAAATAATCAGAACTTTGCAAGCTTGTCTGAGTCTTAGGTTTTTCCAGGTAACTAGGAAACCAGCACTCGAAGTAGCTGTAGAGCAGATATGTTTCAGGAAGTGCTACTATTCTTGAGAAATTATTTGAGCCTAGTTTAACAAGTATCGGTCTACAGGACTTGTATAGCAAGAAACTAACAGCTAAATTTTGGCCTCAGTTACTCTGGTATATATCTAAATCTGGCACCCACCAGATCATTCTGATTTACAACAGAGTACATGAGATCAGATGCAAACCCTCGATGGATGAAGGCTCAATTTACCATGACAGTCATAACCTGTAATACCACATGCAGTCAGTATATACTCAAAGCTACTTTCCTCCCTGAGCTGGTGACCATCTGCATGTGTCCGCCCTGTGTCTAAGGGAAACAAGGAACATGTTTATACTTATAAAAGAGGAGAAGAAAAAGGTTGATGCAGCAAAGGGGCTCACAGAGTTGGCTGAACAAGCAGTTCTGTGTTTCTTCAACAAATCAGAGCTACTATCTATATGCATAGCTGCAGGAACCTCCTCCTAGCAAGGGAAATAGCCTGGTGGCACAGAGCCTTTACAACACCTACAGAGAACATCTCCTCTGTCAAAAACAGCCCAGCTGAAGCATCTCCCCGCTATGGTGACTCCCACGTATATGAACTGCAACACATACACAAATACTATTTGTGATGGTGGTGCCCACAGAGGCTTCAGAACCGATGCTTCCCTGCTGGCAGAATCAGAGAGGGAATTAACTGCCTCATTCTACAGGCACCACTTAAACACACCTTTCCCAAGTAATACCAAAGTTTCTTTGGCAGCAACTCACACTTCAGGCTCAAATAAGCTGTTGGTTTCTTTGTTTGTGTGTTGGGTTTGGGAGTTTTGGGGGAGAGGAAGAAGGGATATATATGTACTACCGTTTTAGACAGAATAGCGACAGGCAGGGTGCAGTAGGAGAGAAAAATTGCATTCACTAACTAGCGAGTAAACTGTTCCTTTCTCAACACTGCATGTAAATAAGACATCGGGCATAACGTGCAGCCTCCGAGGTCACTTCTTTACAGCACCAGGCAGCCCAGTGCAGAAATCCTTTTGCTAGCACCAGCCAAAGTCTGCAGGGAGGGCACGTAGTTATCAGCTCAGGAACCACAAGCACACAGCTACATCCTGCGTCCAGCCCCACGCTGGCTCACAGAGAGGCTGGGAGTGCCCACAGACAGCACAGGCACGCACTGTGGATGTGTCACTTCCACCTTCTGCCTGCACCTGACCCTGCTGCACCACAGCAGGGACTTACATAAGGCCACTGCCAGCCCCGTGGTTAACTCCTGGCAGGCTGGACGAGAAGCCACGCACCTTGTTCCAGTGCAGCGGCAAGATCAGTGCCCAGTATAGCTATCTCAGACCACACTGCACCTCAGAAACC
Source organism: Gymnogyps californianus (assembly GCF_018139145.2). Taxonomy (NCBI): domain Eukaryota; kingdom Metazoa; phylum Chordata; class Aves; order Accipitriformes; family Cathartidae; genus Gymnogyps; species Gymnogyps californianus. The sequence goes on from NC_059471.1 coordinate 136,813,612, forward strand.
CAAAACGGGTATCTCCTGCACCTTGCATCCTAACCACTTGCCGAGGGAGGACTACATTAGGTACAGACATGGATTCAAGGAAGCATTTGTGTTCTGCCAAAGGGCAGGCAAGCTGTTTTCAGGTAGGAGAGGACCAAAACCAGAATAGTATGTTGTGGCACCAACCTTCTCTGCAATATCAGATGAAATGTTGCAGGTGTTGCTTGGAGTCTGCACTCTCTTGCACTGCTTGTTTTCACTGTGCAAAGCCCAGGAGTTTGCAAAATCGTAACTGTTTCCCACAAGGGTCCCTGTGAATGAAGAAGAGGAGAAGCACATGGTTGTTCAGGGGTTTGAGCAGCAAGTGGTCATTATTGGCTACTATCAATGTGATAGTCTACTGAAAGCTGTTTTTAAAAATAAAAACTGTGGTATCAAATGAATTTCTATTCCAAATAGATTGACTGTAGAAAAGCCACTTTCAGTGATCTGAACTGACTCCTGTAGAGGACCTCTCTGAGCTCAAGGACAGACTAAAGCCTGCGGAAGGCAGCTCCCAGCACTTCTCACACCTGCATGAACATGGTAGGAGTTATTTGCTGGTCAGCTATAATCTGCAGAAGCCTAAGCATGCCTACACATTTTCCTACTATTTAAAAGTTGTCAATAAAACACAAGACATATTAGAGCAGCAAACAAAATGAAGCTGCTCTCCCTAACCAAAGAAAGCATTAGCATTCCTGATCCCAGCTAGCCTTGATTTTCTCCTTCTGTCTGAAACTAAATCTTGTGTGCAAAGAAACTTAACACACACCATAATTGCTTGGGCCCATGATCTTACTGTGCAAGCTGTCCTGAAACATGCTCCTCTGTCCTATTACAAGCAGCTCCTGGCCCAGGCTTGGCAAGATTTGCACCCACTTTGCATAAAAGCAAAACTGAAGGAGTTAATCTGTATGGCTGCCGCTTCGTGGGAGATGCAAGCCACGTCTCTGCTTCTCTTGCTCCATCCTTCTGAGAAGGGGGATCCTCCCAGAAAGGGAATGTTCCCTCCTCCCCCTTTTGCCTCCCATGGCCTGGCTGATTCGAGGACTACCTCCACTTCCTTCTGTGGGTACCTGCTACAAAATAGTTAATTTCATGACTCTTTCCCAGTTCTGTAACTTTGCTTTTTAAAACCCTACTGTGTTGCATGTGACAATATCAGTTGCCACCGTTAACGCATTCCCAAGACCTTATGCAGAGAATATGTTGAAATATGACCCTGGCTGTATCTGGAAAACAAAAGAAGTGCTTCCCAAATATATCTATATAATATATTTTTGTTTTTATAATATATATGTGTACATAATAAAAATTTCATTGAGCTACCTGCTGTACATTAAGTACAAACACACATAATATACTGAACACTAAAACTGTTCCTAAACTAAAGGGTAGTCGTGAAATCTACACTGAGAATGCTAAGGCAGATGTAATAAAGCCAGTAGCCTTTAGTAGACTTTTTTTTGTAAACTAGAAATTAGGGGCTTATAAATGTAGCATATGTTAGGCTCACAGGAGATGTCAAAGGAGGAAGACTCCGAGGAAAGGATGACAGGGAAAGGTGGTAAAATGCATGAAATTTTCATCTATGCAGCCAGAGCTCAGCACAGGAAAAGAAAAACAGCAACAAGAAGAATGCAACCCTTTAGTTTACCACAGATTGTAAAGATTAGAGTAACGATAAAATCTAGTCTGATGAGAAGCAAGGTGCCAAATTAAATACATCCCCTTTTATTTGCACTAGTGTAGCCTTACACTAACAGTTATATAACAGGAGATAGGCTCCGCTCTGAAGTGGTGTTCCTCTGGCTCTGAATGCACGTTCATGTTGAGCTTCCTACTGGCAGGTACCACCAGATCCTCATTTACCCACACGTTAAGATTTGAAGGTTGGCCCTGAAATGCTGGTCACCTGTTCTTTCATTTCTCCCCCTCCATGAGATTTTTTCTTCTGTGGTGCTTGTAAATTTATACCTCTTATGTAGTTCTTTTATGCAACGTTTGCATTATACTATTTTAACTCTTTTGCTCTATTCTATGATTAATACTTTCAAGTAAATTTTTTTCAAAATAAATAATTTCAAAACTTTTGTGGGGTTGTTTGGGCTTTTTTTGGAACCTGCTCTTCAAACCCTCTTGTTGCCAGCGCCTGTCTGTATATTAGCAGACCATTCCACAGGCACAAGCGATTTGCCAACAACTTGCCAGAACAGTTCTTCCTCCTTGCAAAGTCCTAGGGCCCTTAAACTAAGCTACAAGCTGTTTGGATCAGGCAATACTTGATCAATTTGGGTTTGTTCAATAGCTCAAAGTCCTGCCCCAGGTAAGCATCCTCAACATACGACAGTAAAAATCTAGGATAATAATGAATTAAGAGAGATCAGTTGACAGTGTATTTTGCCTGTGATTTGTCCAGTGTAGCCTTAAGTGACCTGTGGCAACAGATAAAGGGCTGGAGAGGCACTATGACTTTAAAATGAGAGTGCTGCAAAACTTTGCATGCATGTTTGTCAGCCTGCTCTTCCCCAGAAACTTTGTCCTCAATGGTAAACAATGCAGCCACTAAAGATGCACAGTATTTCACCGGATATCATTAGTTATTACTTCCAATAATACAAATTCAATAGAACCTGTATTTTCAGAGTACTTGCATTTTCGTTGAATGAGCAGCTTTACAAACACACAGTAAGATGCAATCCATACTCCTGGAAAGGTGAAAAGCGGCTGGACATGAAGTTTTCACTGACCATCAGAAGAGCTCTAACATGAAACTATGAAGTGACTGTGGGGCCACGGAGCTGCTTAACAAATTGGGGTCATGGGGATAAGTTATTTCTGCAGAGGGTAACTTTGGAGAGGACTCTTCAACCCATACTCTGTGCTACATGCCCTGTCGATCAGTGTGGTGATTCTCAAATACTTCATCTACTTGATGAGGCTTCAGGAAGAAAAGCAGGGAGGGAGAATTGTCCCTGGTATGTCTGACTGCTCTGGGCAGAAGGAAGAGGGAAGAGCAGCCACCACAGCTGCCTTTCACCCAACACCTCTATTTCCTTCTGCTGAAGGACTTGAGGGGGCAGGAAAGAAAAGGTGGTGGAAGGGACAACACAACAAAAACAGCCTAAAAAACCTGGGATTTCTTAAGTGTGCAGGTGATACTATTAACAGAGCAGCCAGGCAGCTCAGCTGCCTACTCTGGCACTGCACCCACCATGCAGCACGACTGCCCTCCTCTCCTACACAGCAGAATTTTGTTTTCCTTCTGTTCCTTCCACGTTCGTTTTTTCTTCTTTCTCTAAGCAGCCAAGATTCTGGAGAAACAGCTCCTAGCCAGGGCTCATCAGAGCCCTACACCCAGACACCCTCCGTACAGCCTGGGTGGGATTTTTGCTAAAGCACTTGTTTTGTCTAAGTCTTGAAAATAGATGCTGTCACAAAATGTAATGAAAACAAAGCATTTGGACACAAGACAAGTGCTTGAAAAAACAGTGCCTGATGTGGACCATAGTACAGACTGATACCGGCATGCAAACTGGCTGCTTAACAGCCGAGACCCCCAGGCATCTAGTTGGCATGCAGTCTCCTTTTAGGATGCAAGATGGGTTAGGAGGTAGCTGTTAAAGCACAACCCAAATCTCACCTTCTCCCTACATACCAGCAACATCCCACCACTTTGATGACCCTGCTAAGGTCCTCCAGGAGAGGGCCACGCACCAACCACCTGAGCAGCAGGTGGGGCCTCCAGGGGTGTTGTGTTGGACTATGACTTTAGTGCTCTAATTGCTGCCCTCACGTCTCTGTCTCTTTGGAGAGAAAAAAACAAAAACAAAACCAAAAACAAAACCACGCACCACACTGACATGTTTTGGGCAAGACTTCCCCCCCTCCCTTTTTTTTCTTTTGTCAGAACAGTTGCTTTCACTTATCTGATTTTCAGATAGATGATGTTCACTCTTGACAGAAATATCAGTGTTCACCAAGATATCTTGGTCTCAAAATCACCAGAGACTTTTGAAATCTGAAATTGGTGTGCTGCTTGTTTACTTTGAGACTGATGGTCAGGCAAGGCAAAGCATTAGCAATAACCACCTCATGCTCAAGGCACGTGAGTGGGAGGCAGGAACCCTGACCTCCCTCCCTGGACCTCCTGCACATTTTCCATATGGCCACAGGCCCATCAGGTTAACTCTCCCAGAGCCTGTTAACTCATCTGTAAAAATATATGCAAGAATTTGTTCAAGACACTACAATACTGTGAGTAGAGGTGTGTAAACTTTCATGTTTGTTATTTACCAAGCAATGGGGTTTTTTTTGTTTGTGAGGGTTTTGTTTGTTTTTTTTTTTTTACAGTTTTACATGGTTTACTACCTGGTTCCAGACAAGCAAAACTATTGGCAAGGTTGACCAAAAATTGATCCATAGTTTGGACCAAATTAATGGTATGAAATATTGAATTCATGGGCTATAAAGTCTTTCCTGCCCTCTCTGGTTCAATGAATATAAAATTAATAATATTAAACACAAGAGAGGGAAAGAGCCATCTCCAAAACTCTACAGCCCAGTGATGAAGGCACACTCCTCACAACAAAAATGTCTAACTTTGATTCCAAACTCCAAATAAAGCAGAGTGGGTTATGAATGCAGGTTTCTGGCATCTCAGACAAATGCCATATAATGAAAACAGGTACAAGGCAAGTCTTCTTCACCTGTACTGTTTGCAAATGACAGCTAAATTCCCTTGTGAATCTATCCCTTTTACTTTCAAATTAAAATGCAAGAAAGAAAATAAGATTATTTACTTAGGCCAAACAAAAACTTTAAACTTGCCTAAAATCAAATTACTGATATCCTTTAAAATGCCAAGAAATTTAGATTTCAGAATGACCAAAACTTTTATTTATTTTTTTAGGGGAAAAAAAAAAATTATATCTGCACTACCATCACTGTGAGTTTGGAACATGCTTTAAAAGCTTCTGATAACAGGTACCACACACAGGGAAGTTGCATATTCAGTCATATGCATTTATACTACTTCTGGAATGAAAACATTACCTGAAACATCAGATTGTTCCTTGCAGATACTGTCTGCTTCTACCTGTTTAAGCTATGTTCACTCTCCAGTGGCATCATATATTCTGTGTTTCAGCAGCTTAAAAGGCTGGAACATGTTGCTGACAGCCTCAGAATATCAAGCCTTTATCCAAAATTAGCCATGAGTATTGTTTTATCATTAATGTCTTTGTAATTTGGAGACAGATTCCCAGAACCACGCTTCCTGCCAGTGCCAAGAAAAGCATAATGGGATGCTGGATTAATTTGAGTTGGTTTTTTTTTTTTTCCTTCCGTAATGCTACGAGTGTGTAACATGCACAAATAACAAAATGATGGATTAATATCCGTGTTGGACTTGAATGAGCTCTTTTGCACAAATAAACTTCAATGATGACCTAGATAACCAAGTGCCTATCGCAGCAATATCACTGTGAGACAGCTCAATGATAACAGTACTACTAGGCAAAGACTGAGGCTACGGGCACACAAATAAGGTCCGTGAGCTTGCGGTACAGCCTCTCTCATTGGGAGAAATGACCTTACACTTTCTGCAATGTGAGAGCATGCCCTTCGACCACTAACATGCTGCAAGGCTATGGGGTTTTGGTGACTTGCTCATGTGTGCATGCCCTGAGATTTCAGGATCAAGTTGCCTGTGTTGTGTCAGATTTCCTCTGTAGTATTATGTAAGTCAGTCATCTCTTCTGGCCTGTACTTTGGATCCCCAATTGTAAAATGCTCATGACAATGATCACGAGACACTCAAATGCCATGGGCTGAAGGCTGCCAAATAGATATCTGAGCATCTAGAAAGGACTCCACTTCATGTTTCTGATATAAGCAAAGACTGGCAACTGGTTAGAAGTGTATGATGATGTCAGAAAGCAGAGCCTGTTCAATTACCACGTCTTGGAAGCATTCACAGCATGGCTATAAAGGACCAGAGGCTAGCTGGCAAGAAAAAGCAGAGGAGACTAACTCCTTCATTAGGATCTAGGGGAAAAACAAACAAACAAAAAACCAAACAAAAAAACCCTGGAAAGCTTCCGAGAACTTTCTTTTTATATTTTAGTTATGCTTAAAGTGTAAGAACAAACTCTCAAGGGGCAGATGGCTTGTTTTTACTGCCATATCGAATAAACAAGCAACCATGTACAATATAATCAATCAATCTTGTTTGTAGGTCTCGACAGGACATGAGCACTTCTCTGCAGGGTGAACTAGTTTAGTAACCAACTATGTCAATGAGAGTGACTCAGCACCTCATCCTCTGTCTGAATGACAGTGTGTGTCTGCAACTCTGAAACCTACTGGGGATACTTTCTTTTTTTTTTTGAGATTCAATAGCTACTGCCTAAGGCCACTACCTTCAAAGCTGGGTCCTAGCAATGTTAATTTGCTAGGGTATCATAGCTTGAGTCATATCACTTTGACCTCCAGGACCTCAAGAACTGAGCATCAAAAGTGTATATAGAAGCAATGTGTGTTATCCTCTCATCAGACTATCAGTTCTCAGTTTCTACACCAAAACACAGTGAGGAGTCATAAGAGTGCCATGACAATAGCACATGATTGGATAGATTATAGAACATGAGTATAAATATATCAAGAGAAAAAAAAAACAATTACACACTGTTCACTAAATTTAAACACCCTTTCCTTAATGCCTCCTTTATTTACTTGCTGCAAGTGGTAATGTCCAGTAATATAGCAGGTGCTTCACCTCTTATTTCACCACCACCCTAAAACAATCCAAATATAATTAATGAAGTTCTATATCATAATCCACTTTCTTAGGAGCAAACCAAACTAACCCTCTGTGTTATTATCCACAATATATTTTTTTCCTAAAATACAGAAAAATCATGTTTTCATTTGTTTACAACATAAACATTGCCATTTTATTGAAATTGTGACAAAACCTGTGTTGCTACATGAAAGACAGTGTTTATGGGCTAGATTCTATCTGTGACAGCTCTGACTTCTGCACAAATTTGGGATCAGGTCCTCTGGTGCCACAAAGAAGCCCTAGAAATGGGCCATCAAATCACATGAGTTTCCTCCTATGCAGGCAGATATGAAGATGATACAAAAGTACTGCATTAGCTTTTAAACCATGTGAGCTACAGTCTGTGAGAGACAGAAGAAAACATTTCAGCTGCAGACCTCTTTCCTTCACAGTGGTTCTTATAGGCTTTACTCCTACCAGGCAAGGACTACTAGCAACCAGACAGGTTACGATTTCAGTGTAAATCAAAGCAGTTTAAAGGCTAGTACATCTTGAGGTGCCTGCTCAGCCTTTAAAAAACCTGGAGGAAGGTTTAACACATCTCAGCTATCTGACAACCTCATTGGCTATAGCACAATACCTGATGCATAACCTCTAGCATCATCTCTCTTTTTTTGCCTCTGACATTCAGATCTGGGTAGTGCTCCCCAGAGGTTTCCAGGTGAGAGCCCGTAATCTTGGCAACATTAGATTGTTGTCTTTTTCCTTTGCGCACTGTGCTTCCATTGCATATTATTCTGAAGCTCAAAGATCTTATTGTATTTATTATCAATACAAATCCAGCCCAGAAATATATCTAGTGGATTAAAACTGAGGGCCCAATCTCATAAATCAAAATACGCCCAGATTTTAATAGGAAGCAATGGACACATCAACAGGAGAGTTCAGTCTGCTAGCAACCTTAAGGCTGCCCTTAAGACTTCAGTGCCCTCAGATCGCTAAGTCATTACACCAAGCTCACATCCTCAGTTGGGTTGACCTTTATGAGATCTAATCAGGCTAAAACTAGAGCAAATAAAAACTGCAGTGGAAAGAAAAGGGTAAACTGCTTCATAGACTACCAATAGGCTGCCTAGATCTTTCATTTAAAGAATATTACTTATATACAAGCAATGGCTTGTGTTGCCCCTCACCTAGAAGTTAGGTTCAACAGTTTTAAAAAAATGGTCTGAATTAATCAAAAGCTGGTTTTACTTGGAGCAAGTTAAGAAATGCTCATATGAACCACCTCACCAGCAGAGCTGCCAAGGAGACAAACAAAGTGTGGGCGTAGTGACGTCCCTCACTGATACAACAAAATAATTAATAAATTAATAAAATATTAATAAATACAATTCAAACACAATTAATTCTAATTCCTTCTAAATTAGTTTAAATGAAAGGTCTATTGTATCAGAGTAAAAAACTGGCAGAATTCCTGAGATACGATTCTATTCTTCAGGCTAAAATCACAGATCTGTATGTCCATGCAGGTTACAGAAGTCAGGGCCTTCCTCATACGGTAAGAGCTATGCATGTTCTCTGTCACCTTCTCTATTATTTTTCAGCTCTTCCAAGCAGTCACCCTGTTATATGTACTTCATTAGCTTCAGAAACCTGTGGTTGTGAAAGCACTGCTTTTTTTAAGAGGGAGGATACAGTCTCCAGCGTGTTAAACAAATACACCATGAAACACATTTAAACATGAGCAGCAGAAGGGAATCTTCTACATTTGAACAGTCCAAGGCAATACAGTCTCCTTTTCTGCTCCTGCTTTTTATAATAGCCTCACTCCTATTTATTGTCTTGAGAAAAAGATGTAAACTTTAGATCTCAACACATTCAGACATCAAGGTATCCAAGCCCTGCCAAGCAATCCTGTAAGCTGAGTTTGTTTCTTATTATTTGCATTGCTGAAGGACTGATCAATCATTTTAACATACTATGAAATCAGTTTTTTTCTGTACATTGAAGCTATGCTTATGTATCCCAAGTGTCAGTAAGACACATCTCTGGAGCACTGCCAGGCTCTTCTCCAAGTTGCTTTGTCTCCCTTTCTGTTTTCTGTATCGTTTATTTTTAATACATACTTTACATTATCAATTTAACATATTAATGTATTAACTAACTTCACTCTAAACCTCTCCTCTTCAGGGAAGTGCTAAGAATTAAAAGAAGACACTCTGAAATACCACAAATCAAGATCAGTCCTTCAAAGTCATATTCAGGGCTTTTCCAAAACTCTTAGTCTTCACCCACACTGGCAGACTTCGCATAAAGGTGTATAGAGCAGCAAAAGTAGTCTCGTCTCTCCCTCTCATTAGGAACTGGTGTGATATAAGGTGCACCTCCAATCCAACAGCCCATATAGACAAGGAAATGTCATTAAAAGGTAACCACTTTACAGAACAGCATCCCATGCCAAATCCAAGTACAAATCTGCCAGTAGCAACCCCCAGGATTTAATATTCTGCTATTGCAACACTATTTGTTCTTACTCCCACTTGTCTAACTCATTAAAAATTAAAAGTTGAATCAGCAAGTATTCCTCACATCTTTTTTGCTGGGTCTTCTCTTAGTCGGTCTCCCCACACACTATATTGTACATTGTCTAGCCCGTAGCTTTATCTTTCTATTTCAAGATTCAAGATTTCTAAAAGTGTTAAATTCAGGCTTCTGGGGTTTGCTCAGGAATGAGATACAACAGCAGTTTCCTTTCAGGAGAAAGGAAGATGAAAGAACTTAGTCAGACAGCTTTTCGGCGCATCAAGATGAGGTACCTGACAGCTTTTGTAGAAACATTTTGCTGGATCAGCGAAATCTTTGTTGAATCATCCATCAGGAAAAGTGTGCAGAGTGTATGTTAAAATACAGTCAGTTAGTTGTAGTCTTACCTTCCTGAGTTCTGAAGTCATCTTCAGCAAATTTATTAAAGTTGCCACACAACCCACAGGTCTTATTGTAGTGCTTTTCTTGAAGGAGTATCTGAATATTCCCACTGATATCAATCTTCACCACAAAGCCATGCTCATCGCTGGATATTTTATAATAACCTGCCTCCTTCTCTATAAATATGCCATTGGAGGCAAAAGGTATGGAAACCCTATGAAGAAAAATAGGAATTTCTCAGAATATGACACACAAAAAACATCGGGTTTTTTTCTACTAGAATACTTGTTTCCACAGGTACCTTTTGTCTTCCTGCATCACACCTCCATCTAAAGAGAAGCGAAGATTGAAATATTCTCCGAGATACACAGAGAAACCAATTTTCTCCCCATCCTGGTAGTCACCTGAAGAGATGAGACATAAGTAAATATTGTTAGTTCTGGGACTCAGGAGGACAACTTGTAAGAACACATTGCAGGGTTGGGAGCGTATCATCTAACATTTTCAAGAGCCATCCATCTATTTCATCCCATAGTTGTTTAACGTGAAATGGACAGATAGTTCCAGGATGAGAGCTGGCATCAACCACTGGCAGGCACATGACCTGGCACTGGCTGTGGACTCACGGTCTCCCCGTTACTGTCTCTAGCCAGTGAATTCTCCATCCTACCATGCACACTGGAGGAGTTTCCACAGGAGATGTGCTCAATGATCTGCCTTGCTCTTTCCCTTCCTAGTTTCCTCCCAAGAACAGTCCATAGCTCAGTGGTAAGAGAAGGGGGTTGAATCCATTGAATTGATGGAAGAACTGAGCCTGGATATCTTCGTTCTTGATAAGCCCTCTAACCATCTCAACTGGTCTTTAAGGGGTGGATGCCAATATTGGCTATCCAACTGGGGGGCAACTCACTCTGAATTTTTCAAAAGGAGAAGCACATAGAGATGGAGACAACTTTCTTAGGCTCTGAGAGAGAAGGGGGGGGGGGTTAGACATAGACCTTTCTCTGCTTTTGCCTGTTGTCTAGCTTTGACTTTAGAGCAGCTCTTTGTGCAATACACTGCCTGTTTTGGACCTCCTGCTCTGAGGTAGCCAGCTCTGCCCAGACCTAGACGCTTTACTCAGCAATGCAGATGATTGCACTTCAAAGCCAGGTAGCCAAAACCAAAACAAACCCACACATGTATACTAAGATAGGAATAAAAAATAGATTATGCCATGCTTATATGTCCAGTATAAACATAAAGTCTCCACTCATGGGGTTTTTTTAAGATTTAATTGATCACATAAAATACTGCAATCAATTCATACTTCACATATGCTGATGGGTTCTTCTACATACAAAAAATTTGTACCAAGTTGTTCAAGTTGAAGAAGAAAATTATTTAAATTGGTATATAGTTCCTTTTCAGAGTGATGGGTTCCATTTATTTCAATTTACTTGTAGTCAGTAAAAAGTCATCTTAAACTATGACTAATACAGAACAGTTATTAGTGAATATAAGACTATCAGCTACCAGAAGAGTTTGGTATGAAAGTAATATACAGTTTTGGTTCTCATATCATCTCTTGCCCGTCCCCAAGAATAACGCAGCAGAGGCTCATGCTAATTCAAAGGCCTTTTGTCCTGCAGGATGGGATTTTTCTTACTGGGGGGATTTAGCGTACAGGTAAAATTAGTTCTGCAGGGTCGTGTAGTTCCTATTCCTCTACTCAGCTTTAACAGCCACATTCCCCTAGCAAATTCAAAATTAAAAAAGGTCTCACTTTCCCTCTTTAGAACAGCCAGTAAGAAAATCTCCATTCCTTGGCAGCTTAGTTATGTGTGAGCTATATTACCAAGGGATAACAGAAGCCAAAGTGACAGAATTTCCTCAGAAGTAATCCTACTTTCAAAAAAACAAAAACCAAATCCTTTTATGCAGTGGTCCATCCTGTCTGACAAAGGGCAACTATTTGTCTTTTCTTCTCAGTAATGGAACCCGGCACAAGTGCAATGCCACATCCCTACAACATTTTGCATTTGTTACTCCTTGGTATCTTGCTCAGACTCACCTAAGAGTGTGAAGGAGCGCTTGTGACAGTCCCCAGCAAGGAGGTAACTGCAGTCCCCAGCAAAACTGTAGAATGAACCATCAAAAGTTTTGATGTGATCATTCCCAAAAAGGCTGCAACGGGAAACTGGTGACTCCTGAAGCAAAGAACCTGATGATCCTGGATATCAAAACACAACATAACTTGCAATGTAATGTAAAACAATCACTTTGTAGTTCAGGAATTTATCACCATTGATCATTGCGTGCCCTGGACCTTTAGCTCTAGCTTCTAGGCAGACTGTATGCCTGGCATGACAGTCCATAGGATTAAGCATTAGTGAAATGGCTTTTTTTGCTTTATTTCTACTGGCGCAAACTTTGCATGGCTAATTTCAGTCCTGATCCTTTGAGGAATGCCATGCGTTCGTTCATTTGTGCCTGCCTGCAATCCCATTAAAATCAATAGGGCAGTAACAAAGCCCCATAGTTTCTTCAGCCAAACATCACCGACTGCAGGGAGTCTTTGTGACTCAATACAGTGCTTGTTGCAAGGTAAAGAGCCAAAAGGAGTAACTTTAGCGATGTCTCCAGCATGATGAGAATATTGCCTGAACCAGGATTGCAGGATTAGATGGGCAAAAAGGGGGGATGGGGGGGGCAGAGGGGGGCAATCTCACAGAAGAAACAGTGAAAAAGTATTATAATTCCTAGACATCAGAAAATAAACGTTTCCTTACCTGATATTACAGTGGCCAGCAGTAGGTTTGTTAGCAGCACTGCCAAGAGGAGCATCTGTCAAAAATCAAAAAGAGAGAGATTAGAATATTCTTAGTTTGGGGTGTTTAGTCTGTTTCACAACAACTCACCATTTTCTATCCTTTCTTTATAAAGTAATTTTTGAGGTTCTACCTCATTTCAGAAAGCCATAATCCATGCAGACTTTCACAGTAATTCAGTTACCCACCCATGCCTCTTTAAATAGGTAATCTAGGAGAATAACTATTCTTTGTTCCCATTTTCACTTCTCATTGCAGGGAAATGTGGGCTACCTCCCCAGGAAATGCAACCCAACATACACACATATTCCGATTTACCCAGGTTAATACATGGCACACACAAAGCCCTTCAATACACAGCATTATTTATCAGACAACCTGACATGAAGAAGCACACCAGACTGGATCAGCCATCTTGGCTCCAGTAGAAGTCACCTCTGCTGCACAAGATTTGCATCCTGCCCAAATATCCATGAAGAGAAAGAATATATAGGTTTTGCACCAGCCAACAGGTCTGGCTGGCAGACCATTATAACCACATGCTTATAATCCACTGATTTCAGGATGATAACATGCTTGAGATAAGGGGCAAGAAGTAAAGGGGGGAAATTGTGCAGAGGTTAGAAACCCAGGGTGAAAACTTCCATTCACCAAAATCAGTTTTATCATTGCCTCCTGCTTTCTACAATCAAAACATCAGCCTTTGTTCTCCATATGTCTATAAACCACCTCCTGTACTGCCAGGCCTTTAAAAATAATAATGGGATACAAGTGTCATGCAGATGGTGAACTACAGATGCGTTCTGTGGCAAGACATTAGCAGTTAATGGATGAAAGCTGTAGGGAGCTCCATCTAAGTGAGTTGATTTTAGTGATCATATAAGCAACTAGAGAGGCTTAAATATACCATACTTAATATATTAATGCCAGGAGACCAGACACACTTTTCCCTAAAAGAAAGCTCCAATTAAAGACTAGAATACACTTTGCAAAGACAAATTCTGATTTCAGTTTACAGACGCACACTTCTTATTGATGTCAATTATGTAGGTCCAATTCACAGCCACATAAATAAACGCTGAGTTTGCCTTATTTACAAAAGATGGGAAAAGAAAGATCTATTATAAAACTCAGCCTAATATAATGTTGCAAATGCCAGTCTGACATAAGGCTGTTACTGCTGCAAGATAGCTAAGAAGTGGCAACCGCATGGGAATGCAACTACAAAGTAATGGTAAAGAAAACCAGGCGTTATTCTCAGATTACACACTTGCTAGTGTATTTTTAGTGCATGCACTGTGTTATTGTGACCAAATCAGATGTTGCTTTTCTTTGTTAATCCTTCAGTTTTACAAAGCAGGCAAAGAAAAAAGACAGGGTATAAAACCTTTCTCTTCAGCCCCCTTCTACCTCCCAGTCTGTTCTAAGCTGCAGACTTTGAAGTTTCCCCCAATTTTAATAGAGCAGGTGCCACTAACAAATCAGAATGCAATCAAGTAAGATCTGCCAGTATATAACCCTCTATAATTTTATCACTGGCTTAATTAGAAATTAATGTACCTTCTTCTGTGAGAGATTCGTCTTGCACATGAACAAGAAGCTCCTCCAGTTGCCAGCTATAGCCTACAACACCATTGTTCCTGTGTTCCTTCAGAAGACAGGACTGGAATGGCTTTGGTCTGAAATTTCTTGTTTTTGTACAAGCCAGGAACTCTTGTTCATTTAAAAGGAAAGATAAAGACCAAACGTCACATCCGTCTGATTCTCAGGACAATAGATTAAATTGCTATCGTGTAAATCAGTAGCCTTAATTGCCAGAAAGTTACAATGAGGGGAAATAGTTTTAAAAACTTACATGACAGATAAGTCTTGAAATATATTTTGCATGTGTATGTGTGACAAATCTCACTGGCTGAGCCAATAGGCAGCATATTTATTTGAAAGACTATTGTTAAAGAGGAGTAGTAGGATGCTCCATCCCTCAAAGACCACAGAGCCATGTAGTATTTTTTCCTGCAAACAACTGCTTTAAAGGAGAACACAGAAAAAAATTCAGAGCTAGTAGTGACCTGTTTTTGTTCTCCAGGTACAAACACATTTGAATTTTGTCATATTCTATTAGATCAACACATTCGGTCCTTGAATTTGCAAATGTTTATAGAGGTACTCTCTGGAACAACGCATGGTAACAAGTTAATCATGCACATACTTGTTTACAGAGGTGGACACAAGTTTTATGGGCATATGTACGGCATTGAGAAAAAATGCAGAGCAGATGACATCTTACTTTACTTTCAATATCCCATGCTTCATATTTTCAATAGCTACTAGTAATAACAAAGGGGTTAGGAGGCAACACGTTTCCCTGTAAATCATATTTTGCTACTAGTTCACAGAATCAGGTCCTTACTTTAAACCAAGAAAAACAATGCAAAACAATAAAAATATGCCTCCCAAGAGTCCCCAGCAGGCACGTCTGTCTTGTGCACAAGCAATTCTGAGAATGAAGTGAGTATAATCCATGCACACAGTTCTCAGAAAAGAAAAAAAACCAAAAAAACAACAAAAAAACCCCACAACATTAAAAAAAACCCACATTGTAATATCATCATTTCTTCCTGCAGGCAATTTCCCTTATGATTTCTACACATGACTAGGTTGATACTTGCAGAATGGCGATGGATTATTTTTGAGACAATTTAGGTGATGAGTCTGCTTAGGTTGAGGAGTCAAAAATAATACAAATAACAAATTGTTAGCCATACTTACTTTGTCTTGTATGAACTCTTCATGATATCTGCATGTTAAAATGCTACAGAGCTGCGCTACAGCTACCGAGTGACAGAAGGAAACACAGACCAAATTGTTTCTTTCCATGTGAAAAGCCAGAGAACAAGATTTTAAAGTGAACACTTTCTGTCAGGATCTTCTCAGCCAGATGCTCCTGCCTTTTCTCTAGCAGCAGTAAGGTTTGCCCCACTCACATTCATGGCCATGCAAGGCCCACACCTGACAGCAGCTGGGAGGATCCTGGGGAACATACAAGAAAAAGCCCCAGATGTGCAGAAACTTGGCGTCCACTACAGTCATGGCCTTTGCTGTGCTCCACAGACATCCCACCAGCGTGGGGCAATCCTAGCAATCCCTGCTGCTGCAATAAAGTACCAGTAAAGGACAATAACATATCCCCCCGGCTTCTGCCCAAAGTGCTCCTCTGCATTTGCAAAGGAGTAACATCTATGGGAAAAAATATGCATGTCAAAGCTTTAAAAACTGTTTCTTTGGCATTTTTGCATTAGAGGGTGCAACAGCAAAAGCTGGGAACCTCTAAATAGAGGAACCAGTAAGTATGGAGGCTCTTATCCTGCTGAAATCTGCAGGCCAGGGTTTTTACCCAGTCTAAACCTGACACGACTCTATAGAGAAGGGCTAAAAACCTTTCATGTGAAACTGCCTTCAAGGCTGAAGTTACAGCTGAACAACAAGCAGAAATGGGGCAACAGCAGAGACAACAGGCAAGATGCCTCTTGTTTTTCCCTTAGTCTCACTTCTGCTTCTGGTTTCATATGAAGACAGAGGAATAGCGTTGACTGGGAATCAGTCTCTCCTTTTGGATCCAGCTGCCAACTCTCAGCAGGTCCTTCATACCTCCAAGAGCCTGGGCATTAGTGATCACAGAGAGATGTTCTCAAAACCTTTCATTAATCCCAGTATTATTCATTATATGGAGAATAAGATCTCATATCACCATGGTCTTTTGCCGCCTTCTCAGTGTTAATCCTTTCAGTGCCTGAGCCCCAAATAAGTCACTTCATTTGGTAACTTCCTCTTGCAAATCTAAATCTAACAGGTAGCTTCAATTCATGCTTTTTTGCTTGGCACATACAGAAGATAGAGTGAGAGTCCCTTAAAATATTCCTTAAAAACAGAAACATTGCTGGTTTTGGTCAGGAGTGATTTCTTTATCGTTATTATGAAAAGGGGCCAGTTCTTCAACAATACAGGATTGTTTAGTCTAACCGTGATGGATGGCCAAGGTCTTCCTTTATTAGCTTTTGTGCTTCTGCCTTCACACCCTGACAAGCTTTATCTGGAGCACCAGCAAGGGAGAGAGCAAACCGCACGAAAATCTGAGCCCATTGAAAGGTGCTTCGGAGAGGAGCAGGCTGCAGGCGGGCAGGTTACCGAACTTGAACTGAGCCTCTGAAATCCACAGGCACTCATCTGCATGATCGGAGCGTTGGTCTACACCGGGGGACGTTTTGTGACTCGCACTGCCAACGTTTAATAGATGGTTCAGATAAGCCAGACATCATGACACCTCTTAAGTGTCTTAGGGACCCTGAGGGACATAAAGAAAATTAATTACAATAGACACCCAAAGAACAAACTTCCTTTTTCCCTCCTGGCTCTGTTTTCTCCCAACAAAAGGAAATGGTAATTAAAGAGCGCATTTATTGGCTGATATTGTACATTGTTCCAATACAAAGCTTAGCGATGCTTGGGTAGATCTGACATGTAGTGTTACAAATAATACACCCGAGACACAGGAGGAAATATATAAAGGACTATGCGCTGTTGCTGGAAAGTCCCCTATAGCCAGTTTCTGGAACAGAATAGGAAGGACTTCTCAGAAAAATTATCCATAATACTGCTTTTCGTTGCTTTGTTCAAATACTAGGTCACAAGCAACAAATCCAATGTTTCCTAACAGTTATATGGTAACATGTACTGAGGCATTAGACAGCATGCCATGTTTGTCGTCAAGTTTGTTACACAGACAAATACGTATGCAAAGTGCCCATATTATGAAACCTGCAATGCTGAGTGTAGGAACAGTGGTGAAACATACAGGGCCTGAACAACAAAAAACAGCCAAAATATCTTGATGTAGGTAAACTGGAAAACTAAAGCCTAGCAATACTGAATTTTGATTCTGCGCTTAGGAATTGGCAAATTAGATTAGGCTATGGAAGCAACACACGATGTCACTTTAAGACCATTTGAAAGATGCAAGCATCTGCTGTAAGTGAAATTCATCTTACTTAACGAAATATACCAATGAGGTTCAGTAACAAAATTTTCTTTAAAATTGTTTTTTAAGATGGAAGCAAGCCAATCTAGGATGTCAACACCTAGATCTTAATAGAGCCAAGTAATCTGAAGATTTCAGCCTGATTCTGGCCCTGCTGTAAGCATGTTGAGTTGAAATACTCTATTCTGGACAAAAAGTGTGTTTCCGTAAGCATCACTTCATTTCTGCAGGCAAAGGCATTGATTGATTTTCTGAGGTCTAAAAAGCATTCTTAGCATCTTGAGTAAACTGAAATCCCAAATGCCACATCCTCAGATGCCACACAAAAATTAAATGAAGGATGGTGTACTTCTTTGAAATGTAGGAAATGTTGGAACAGAAGACATGCCTCGTGAATCAGTAGGAAGTTCTTAAGCAGAGACTCATGGGGAAGGAAGCCATGCTGCTTCGTTGCTTAGAAGTAGTCAAAAAAGTGAAAGAATTACAGGACATGGGTAAGGAAAAAAAAAACCAAACATCATTGTGCAATCATAAATACAAAGTATACATAAATACAAAGTACTTGGCCAATCTATCTCAAAAACAGTGAAATTCTTAAGGATAGAAAAAGAAAAGATACAATTGTGATTAGAAGTAGGAAGCAACTTCTCTGCAAGGGAAGGAAATTTCCAATCTTAGAAAATCAGAGAAGGAAGGCATGAGGAGCATCTACCATACCACAAATGGCCCAGAGAAGGTAAATAAGAAATACGTATTCATCGTTTCTCCCAGTGTAAAGGCTGGGAGCAGTCAATTAAATTCTCAGGGAATTGCCTTTAAAGCGTGTAACTGGAAGGCCTCAGCACAGGTTACTGTGTCAAAAAGGAGTCAGACAAATTAATGAAGGGCTGGTCCATCATAGGGATGGATCAAATCACAGGGATCAAATGATGAATCAGATGATAGAGCTTGTGGCTTAGAAAGTCTTTACCCTGTTGAGTGCTGGAAGCAGAAATCCCATCCTTTAATGTTACACTTCATCTCTTACAACTCTTTTCCTAAGTAACAGCTGTTAGCTACCAGAATCCTACTTTTTGGTCAAAAAAAACCCCAAAAACAAACAACCCCAAACAAGACAGCTTTCTTTATCCCAGTCTGCGGGAAGGTATGTCTCAGTGGTTTTCACAACTGAGATTCATATTAACTTTTCTATTAGTGACCCAATAGTGAAACTCAGCATAAGCAACAATGAATAAGCTAAAATAAGAATCATTGCAAATAGTTCTGAAAATAAGAACACCCCGTGACAGTTCCTGAAAGCCCAGAGCAGCAGGCCCGAAATAACACAGGGCACAGGCTTAGCGAAGTTACTTCTGCATCCCCTCCTACCTTCCCCATGCCCAAGAGAAAAAAAAAAAAGGCCACAAAAAAAC